>NC_069076.1:44039071-45289071 GCF_025698485.1 Gossypium arboreum
TTTAATGATCATGGATATACATATATATATGCTCACCTTGTTGATGTCTTAAAGTGTCATGATCTAGCCAACTTGTGCCAAATTAAGGTAGCTAATATGATTAAGTAGGAACAAGTTAAGTATTGTCACACCTGGTTTCGTTTAAGTCCAAAAAATTAGAACAATTGAAGGGTTAAATTGAAAGAAGTCATAAGTTGGCAACCTCTACTAAAAAATTTGGGAAACTTAGTGATCGATTTTGGACGTGGTTGAGAACGAATTTTGGTTCGGTTGGATTAAAACCAGCTGGTCCCTTAGTAGAAGACAAAATGATTACCAATGGATGGTTTCTATAGGGTTGGCAACCGAGTGTGAAAGGCTATAAATAGTTGGAAAATGACTTCCTAATGAGACTTGTTCTCAAATATGTTTCATTTTCCTCTCTTCTTCATCTTTTTCATTGGTTGCTTCGAATAAGAGATAGTTATGGGAAGCTTTGCATGGAGTGGTGATTATGAGGTTTGAGTAGGAAAAGTAGAGAATTTGGCTAGTAAGGTTCTTAGTCCTTCTGTATACGTAAGATTAAGAAAATAAAGTTATGGGTTCCCAAAATTTTTTTAAGGGTTTTGTATGTTTTTAGAAATCTGATTCTTAAAGCTGAAGTTACTAAGTTTAACTTGTGACCTTAGTTGTCAAGCTTAGTTTCCAGGAGAATGAAAGCTCTGGCGTTCAGAAGAGCTAAGCTAAGAGGATAAAGAGTATCATGTGAGTTTTGTGATCCATTTTTGGGATAAAGTATGCTCTCTGCTGGTTGTGAATACTTGTTATGCATAAGGATGAGTAGGTTTATGAGTATCCGCAAGTGTCAATATGTATAAAATGTATACAACTTTATGCCTAAAAAGCAATTTACTCCATGTTAAAATGTTTATGGATTGCATGTAATGCCTGTTTATATTTTGTGGAGTACGGAAGAGAACTATTGACAAGTTATATGAAGTTAGGATTGGGAAAGGATGATTCTATTTGATATCGTTATACAATGTTATTGAGTGCAAACCGTGATGTGCAAAGCTCCGTGCCTTGCGGAGGGGACACTACGGTGTTCGAGCATCAAGTTTAGGAATGGCGAAATGGAAGAATGGATGAAGGGATAATGAAAATTGAATTCTTGTTAGATACCGCCATACGAGGCTACTGAATACAAACCAGGATGTGTGAAGCTCTGGGCCTTGCGAATTGGCCACTTCGATGTTCGAAAATCAAGGTAGATATGAGATAGATCGATATTGACTATTATTAGGTTTTATAGAGCAACACTGCAACAATAATCAACAAGCTCTATAGGGCAACACCACGACAATTATAAGGTCCTATGAGGCAACACATTAAAATAGGTCTAATAAGAAACACCATAGCTCGGTATGGCAATCGGTACAATCCGTTAGGATAGTAAACATGAGGTAGTCCGCTAAGACGTTAAACATGGTGATTATATTGTGTAAGACCATATCTCGGCTGTTGCAACCAACAAAGTCCACCGGGATAGTAAACACGAAGTAGTCCGATAGGACATTAAAATGAGGTGAAAGGGTGTAAGACCATGGCTCGGTTATGGCAATTGACAGAGTTTGCCAGGATATTAGATACGGGGTAGTCCACCAAGACATTAAAAATAGGGTAGACAATCAGGGCAATAATATTGGAAAAAGAGTTAAAAGAATAATGCAAGTATTAGCAAGTAGATTTTGAGGAATCCGCCAAACGAGGCAAAAGTAGTAGAAGAGAAATAGTCCACCAAAACAGTGATCATGAAAGCTGGTAGGGAATAAGGGCGGAAACTTAACAAGGATCAGACATGAAAAAAATGATGTGCTAGTATTACCTTGTTCATGGGTAAGGGAAGAGGAGTTATTAGTAAATCGTAGTTAAGGATAAGCCATTGAGAGCCACCAAAAAAGTGCTCAAAGAGGCTCTGTAAGTTAGAGGAAAATCTGGGAGGGTTATTGGGAGAATCGCTCCCAATATAAGACTTGTTGAAGCCAAAGTTAGGCGGAGAAGACTAATTGTTCATTCTTCGAATAGACTACTTGCTAAGAGGGGTTAGTTAGAACCCATTGACTAAAAAAGGTATCAAAAAGGATAAATTGATTTACAGTCTGTCAAGACTGTTTCTCTTTAAGGGGATGTCTATTAAGAAGAATCTACCAAAGAGCTAGTTTCGAAGAGAACCATCATATGAGAGAAATATTGAACTCGACTGGTCACTCGGATAGCAGTCTATCAAATACTATAGACTAAAGGGTTCCACCATTGACGAACATGCTCCTTAATAGAAAGGTATCACTTTAGTTCACAAGGGAATAACCCAAACAATATTGCAACCCGAATGTGGGGTGAAATGAGTTTTAGTCCACCAGGGTAGCGTGGGTCCTCATTAGCTAAACCCAGTGGTGGAATGTCTGTAAGGCCTATATGACTAAAGTAAGAAAATAGAGTCTACCAAAGATTAATCGAGTTTGATATGATCTCCAATAAGCGCAAAGCGAAGAAAGGTATTAGGGTCATAGGTAGGACAAGTACCTTATAAGTTCAAAGGTAGAAAAAGGAATCTATATTGGTAATTGACCACCCAACTATAATATTATGGATGAAAAACTATGATTAGAAATATGTTCGAGAAAGAAATGGATAAGGGAAAGAATGTATGTAAAGAAAGGATAAAGTCCGTGAGTATGGAGAAATGCTTAAAAATTTTTCAAAACTTGTCAAATGGTTATAGGGTCAACCAAGGGAAGATCGCTTAGCAACCAATCTGCTTATAGATGTGTTCGAGAAATGAATCAAAGATCGTCAATCCGTATTGAGAGGAAATGTCCAAATACAATCAAGGAGTTAATTGTGTTTAATTTCTCATTTTATTACCTTGACAAGCTTGGGGCTAAATTTTGCATAGTATAGTAAGAAACTCACTAAGTTCATTCGAACTTACTAGTGTTTTGACCTGTGATGCAGGACTCGCGGGATAAAGAAGTTTGAGGAAGAACCAAGCTAGACCGAGGTAGAATAAGGAGAAATCATTAGTTTGGTATCATGCACATAAGAGGGGGTACCTTTAGAGGCTTTACCTCGGGGCCCATTACATTGTACCTAAGTAGTATCTTTAGAGCCCAAAAAGTTTGAGATAGTGAACTTTTATCTTAATTTAAGGGTTATGTTTTAAGAATATTTATTAATAAGAAATAAAGTCAGTCTTTAAAATTGTTAGGTTAGAAATTTGTGTTTAGTCCAATTCGGTCCATCTGTGACATCCCGTACCTAGATTCAATGGTTGGGTTGGGTGAGGGTGTTACAAGTATAATATTTTCCATTTGAATTTTCTAAGCGTTTAAATACTTACTCTAGTTTTTTTTTCTACTTGTAGATCATCACCTTGCAGAACTTGCCAAGTTGAATTAGCGCGAAGCACACACTACCAACAAGACGGTAGAAGTATGTTGATTTTGAGTCTAGATATTGTGGCATGTATATAAGGGCACCTTAGTGTGAAAATGGTCATTTTGAGTTCATATTTATGTGATAAATGTGGTAATGGTTGATCTTGCATGTTAAGCATGGGATATGACTTAATTGGTGCTTGGTTTGGAAAAGTTTAATGCTATTAAAAAGGATGATCTTGAACTTACTTGAGCTTAGTATGTTTAAGGTTACAAAATGAAATGGTTAAGATAGATAAGTTGGTGAATGATTTGAAAATGGTAAGCTTGAATGCTAAGCATGCATATAGCTTAGTATATGCATTGTTTGATTTCATGTAAAGATCATTTAAGTGCTTGGTTTCCAAATTGCATAAGTATGGCATGATAGATTAGGAAAATTAAACAATTTTGGTATGGTTAGTTGATAAAGAAAAATACTCAAATGGTAAATGTTAGTTTGGTATTATATTGAATGTTTAATTTCACATGTTCATACGCTTGAATTGGTATACGTTGATATAGAATGATGATGTTTTGGATTGTAAAAAGATGAATAACTGTATATAAGCATATGATTGAAAGCATGAAACTTGTCCCAAACACGCTTTTTCCCAAAATAGGGGTAATGTTGCAACCTCGAGTCCTCGACGTTGTGACATGGGTTGACAATGGGTGATGTCGTGACGTCGAGATGCTTAAAGTTGCGATGTAACTTTCTGAGTTAACGATGTCATGATGTGGAAATCATGATGTCGCAATATCGACCTAGATTTTGAAAACTTCACAATTTGTTCCTAGTTCAACCTTGAGTTAGCAAAAGAGTTTTTGTAAGCTTATATGGTACCCGAAAATAATTATGTTGCATAGAATGAATGTGAATTAAACTTAATTGCATGTGTAAATGGTTGTATGGTGTATAATTGTCTGAAGTTGCTCCAACAATGAATATAGCTTCTTATAGCTCGGACCTAGTGATCAGGCCAAGTAAGGGTGTTACATCACCTTCTTCGATAACCTTACAGGCGGTATCATCAGTCGACATAATGAATGCCTTCATACGAGCTTTCCACTAGGCATAATTTGAATATACTACCAGAAGTAAGGCTCATGATACTTAACTTCCTTTTTTCATTGGTTTCATAACTATAGATACACTACAATATTGTCTTTAAACATCTTATAACGCCAGGCTTTGATACTAATTGAAACCAAAATTAATCTACATATATGAAAAGTTTAACTATGTTCAAAATTCATTGCAGTAGGAAATAGAACGGAAGTTGTGAACTTGCAAAAGAAAAAAGTAAGAGGAATAAGAAACAACGAAACCAAGTTTTTTTAACACAGTTCAGACACAACTGTCCTATGTCTACAAATCTTTGCTTAGGATATACTCTTATTAATTCAACTAAATCAATCAAGCGAAACAATATGCCTCTATTGGCTAAAGCCTATAACCCCTTTGCAAGGCAAGTTCATGCAGCCCCAATAGAGAACAATACCATAATCAACATACACTAAAGATAACTCTCATCTCTACTTAAGAGAATTCATCAACAAATAGAGAAGAATATAAAATGTTCAACACAAGAAAAATAAACAAAGCTAGTGTAGATTTCCATCTCTCCGAGTCATGTAGCTCTAAGGGAATGAGACACAAATTTAATGTGTTGATCAGCAACTTGTTATCACAAGATAAACTTCAATAAAATGATAGATAAGTCCCTTGAAAAATCCTTTGCATAAATTAGATAAAATTCTTTGATTAATCATTCAACAACTAAAAAAATAAGGATAAGGCTTCAATTCTTATCCAATAGAACACATAATTTCATCAATATAATCGATTAAAGAGCTAAAGAGTCCTAGTAAAAAATTAGCTCTTGTTTTTTGAAACATGACATCCCTTTGTAGGCCAAGAATGTCAAGAATCCATGAGGCCAAAACAACCCACGATCCAAGCATAAATTGTTCTCATTCGAACAAAACATGGAACAAGCAAGCAAAAAACTCTAACAATTTTTTTAGAGTTGATGAAAGGAAATTAAATGAAAATTTTGAAGAAATTTTTGGGTTTTTTTTTATATAAATTTTATGGAGTTTTGTTAAAAAGAAATTAATTTTAGGGGTTTTTAAAAAATAAATTTATTTGAAAAAGGAAAAAAAATGGATTTATTTCTTAAATACCCCCAAAATTTTTTGTCAAAGTCAACAAAATGACATGTGCCGCTTTTTGAATCGACAACATGTCATGTCATCAGCCAATTTGACATCGTCAGGGATAGGTATCGGAATGTTAACAAAATTAAAGTATAAGTACCAAATTAGATATTTTGAAACCGTAAATACCACATTAGAATAAAGTACAAGGACTATTTTTGTTATTATCCATAAAAAATGATTAAAAAACTAAACTTGTTAAAAAAATAAATTCTATTACAATAAAAATTAGTAGAATATATTTTTAAATAATATTACATTATGTGGATCAAATACTTATTCCTACTAGAACTGAATATAATAATGTAACATACAATTAGGGCTAGTTTGACAATTCTTTTGAAAAGTGCTGTGAAAAAGTGCTTTTGATAAGTGCTTTTGAAAAGTTTGGTTGGCCTTGTTCTTCATTGCTTTTGGGATGAACTTTTTCATAAAAAAGTTCTTTTATCTCAAAAGCAATGAAGAACAACTATCAGTTTGACAACTTTTTTAACTTAATTTAAGGCCTTTTTTACAGATGAAAAAGCCATTTATTTTAGCTTTTCCAAGCCTGAAGTTCATTTGGGTTGGTATTTTACCGTTTTAACCTATCTCCTTCACGGTAGAACTTTTCCAATTCTTTGTCTGCAATTGTTCTCTGTATCTTCTCTTCTCCACTGGTACTCTATCTTTTTCTTCTCTTCTTTTTCTAATTTTTCATTATGCTTTAGTTTTTATTTTTGATTGTTTGATTTTATGAAATAATTATGAAATATACTCTAATATTTTATCGTTTTAATATTTTAATATAGTTTATATATTCGAATTAAATTTAATAAATAATTAATATTAATTACTTAGAAATATTTAAAATTAATATTATATATTAATTTTTAACAATAAGTTATAATAAATTATTTTATATTATTGCTAAAATATCATAATTTTAACTAATTTAAACATTATTTAAATACATATGTAATACTTTATAATATCATGTCTAAAATGGACATTTTATTCCCGAAAAACACTTTTTAACAGCAATACCAAACACCTAAAATTTTCAAAAGCACTTCTCAAAAACACTTTTCCACAACACTTTTTAAAAGCACTTTTTAAAAGTATTACCAAACACACCCTTAAAATTTGAGTGTTTAGCATTGCTGTTAAAAAGTGCTTTTGAGAAATAAAATGTCAATTTTAGACATGTTATTATAAAGTAACAAATATGCATTTAAATAATATTTAAATTAGTTAATATTATTATATTTTAGTAAGAATATAAAAAATTATTATAACTTCTTGTTAATATTTTAATATATAAAATATAAATTTTAAATATTTTAAGAAATAAATATTAATTATTTATAAAATTTAATTAGAATATATCAACTATATTTTAAATATTTAAATATAACTATTAAATATTTGTAATTAATATTTTAAAAATATTTTTTTATTTTTAATTAATGAGTTTAACACATTTGTAATTAAGTACCAAGAAAAAAAAAGAGAAAATACAATGTTATTGGAGGGGTGAAAAAGTAATTAAGCATTAAAAGTACTTTTGGGAGAGAAAAAGCTAAAAATTTTAGCTTTTCCTTTTCAGAGGTGCTTTTCAAAAGCACTCCTAAAAAGTTAAAAATTTCAGCTAAAAGCAGCTTGTTCTGCACAACTTTTCTTCTAAAAATACTTTTGGAGCCAGAAATACTTTTGAAAAACAATGCAGAACTGACACTTAATAGTTTTGCGTTCTCGTAATTCTTTACAAACTTAATCTTACATATTTTTTAAACAAATGTCTTCTATGAGTAAATAATTTTTACAAACCAAACATTAAAATAACTTTTTAGCTAATTAAATCCTGAAGTTTTATGGTTTTAAACAGGGTAAAGTAAAATAAATACAACACAAATTTTATGTAAAGAAATTAAGTATAATCCATTAGAAAAGTGTGTTCCTAGCTTTTTCGATCTCAAACTATATTCTGAAGATGTGATATCAGCTTAAATAAAATAGAACTAATGTAATCCGTCAGCAACATTTCGAGTATTGGATAAGGGATAAGATTCCACAGATTGATGCATCCAATCACAAATCTGCAAAATTAACACCTCATCCACCTCAACCACACATTCTTGCATCCAATAATCGGAAAATCTCTTTCTCTCACTCTATTTTGGCTTCGTATTATTTGTACATATTTCTATTTCCCACTCTCTTTTTTGCTTTCAGTTAACAACAAAATCCGTAAATGGCTACCACTGCTTCTCCAATGGCGACTCAGCTGAAGAGCAGCTTTACGTCGTCTGTTACAAGAGGACTGGTAGTCCCTAGGGGCATTTCGGGATCCCCGTTTAAAGTATCTTCCGGAAAGACCAGGACCCCTTGCTTCACTGTCAAAGCTGTTCAATCCGACAAGGTAAGCTAGCTATGTCTGTCTGGTCACTGTTAGCTTAGCTGGGCTCGTCACTGCACTAAGTTTTTTTTTCACCCCCCCCCCCCCTCTTCCCTCTCCTTTTGCAGTCAACATTTCAAGTAATCCAACCCATCAACGGCGACCCCTTCATTGGAAGCCTGGAGACTCCAATCACCTCAAGCCCCTTAATTGCATGGTACCTTTCCAACCTCCCAGCCTATAGGACGGCAGTGAACCCACTTCTGAGGGGAATCGAAGTGGGTCTGGCTCACGGCTTCCTCCTGGTTGGTCCATTCGTAAAGGCCGGCCCTCTAAGGAACACTGCGGTGGCGGGTCAAGCTGGGTCCTTAGCCGCTGCCGGTTTGGTTGTGATCCTCAGCATTTGCTTGACGATGTATGGCGTTGCGTCGTTCAAAGAAGGTGAGCCATCGATAGCACCGAGCCTAACCCTGACTGGGAGGAAGAAAGAGCCAGACCAGTTGCAAACGGCGGATGGATGGGCTAAGTTCACTGGAGGGTTCTTCTTTGGTGGAATCTCTGGTGTCACTTGGGCTTACTTCCTCCTGTATGTCCTTGACCTTCCTTACTACTTTAAGTAGATCATCATTTGATCTATGTTTTACCTGGTCCCTTTCTTAATGTAAATCTTTGTATTCAGGATGATCCTTTGGGAACGAATATCAATTATATCGAGTGATTGTCACTCTAATTTAAGTTATTTATTGAAAGAGATATTTCACTCGCTTTACCACAATCAATAGCCAAATTGCCGCACTAGGCGTTTTGAGCTTCAATTGTTATTAAAAGCGGCGCAAATCAGATCAATTATTACTGTGCTCGTTTGAGGCAGAAAAAAAAATTAATTAGGCTCCGTTTGTTTGCAGGTAAAATATTTTTCGGAAAATAATTTCTGAAAAATAATTTTTTAGAAAATGATTTCTGGAAAATGATTTACTTTTCTGGTGTTTGGATGAATCTGTGTAAAATATTTTCTGTTGTTTGGCAGATTTCCTGAAAATATTTTCCTGAAAAGCTGTTTTAATAAAAATTTATATATTTGAGAATTTATTATATTTTCTTTGTTTGATTGAGTTTACTTTTATATATATATATATATATATATATATATATATATATATATTAATAAATTTATATTTTAAATTGTTTTTACATGTATTGCAATGATTTATTTATAAATTATTTTAAATATATAATAATACTCAATTATTATAAAACAGTTGTTGGAGTTTCAACACACTTTAACCGGGTAAAGTAAGAATTTCAAACAGAGCACCAGCAGCAACGTATTATACCCGGGTAAAATATGAAGGAAAAATGTTTAAAGTTCAAGCTTTTAGCTACTGTCAAGAATGGAGAACAGAATGGAAGGCAAAGGAAGAATGGAGCATAAGATTGAATGAAATCTGATAATTTTCATTAACATAAACAATGGCATATTGCCAATACATAAATCAAGCTTTTTGCTTGTCAAAATCAACATGTGGTCAACTAATCTTTAAACAAATTCCCAGCTATCCTTAGAAAAAAAAGCAAATCGCAGAGATGGGGTAAGTGGGTAAAAGTGAAAAGAAATAATAAATTCGATTCTTTGTATTGAAATGTTCGAGAGAGTGAGAGCTTAGGGAGAATAGAAGAAGAAGGAGAAAAGTTACCTAGATGAGAAGAAGAAGGAAGATGAACGGTGCACTGAGTTTGGAAAATGTCTTACAGGAAAAAAATCTGTAAGACATTTTACATAAAAAGCAAGCAATTTTACCCGTGTTCCTGAAAATGTTTTCCATAGGTAAAATGTTTTCAGGTTACTAAACAACGTAAAACCAGGAAAACATTTTTCGGAAAATGTTTTCCTAGTTGCCAAACGGAGCCTTAATACCTCAATCTAATATTTTTTTAATGTGGTTTTTATATTATATTTTTGGTCTAATATGATACTTATATTTGATAACAGTAATATATTTTGATACTTAAAGGTAATTATGTCAACTTTGAATGTTTAATTTGAGTCTTAAAGCTGATGACGAAAGTTTAATCATTAAAACTATTACGTTTGAATTTTTCATGGTTCATTAATAAAGTAAATGGTTTTGTTAATAAAGTAAATTTAATGTTAATTGTAATTTTTAAGTTTTGCATTTAATTTGTCAAACATAATTAAATGGATATGATTTAATTGGAGCTTTAGGATTGATTTAATGAAAGTTAATAACTTATTATCTAATTATGAATTTTCATCAAATCACATCTAAAACTTAAATTAAACACTAAAGAGTTAACACTGAGTTGAACAAAAAAAAGGTAACACCGTTAGCTTCAAATACAAAGAGGTATAACCCTAAACCTTGAACAGTTATACAAATTAATCCATAGGCTAGCTAGATTAAGTTACGACGACTCCAAAAATATATAAATCATTAAAAATGGATTGAAAAATACTTACCATACACCAAATTTAGCTTAGCCAAATTAACAAGCTCCCATGGAAGGTTTTAGCTTCAAATTTCGGTGGATGAACAACCATTTAGGAAGATCTTTTACAATATTTTACTTAGTTTAATTTGTTAAATTACAATTTTAACCTTAATTAATAACATTTAAAACACTTAATAATGTGTCCAAATATGTCCACTCACATTAATCATGACGTAATTACAACATAAGGAACTCTAATTTAAGATTCCACAGCTATTTAACACCTTTAGCTAATAGAATACAAGTTTTACAATTTACGTGATTTAGTCCTTTTTATCAAATTAAACATTTAAACGATAAAATTTCCTAACGAAATTTTCACACAATCATACTATCATGCTGTAGACATTAATATAATAATAAAATAAATATTTCGACCTCAGATTTGTGGTCCCGGAACTACTATTCTGATTTGACTAGAACTCTTGAAAGGACCAAAGAATAAATAAACTAAAACTATGAAAACTTAAAGAAAGCAAGAAAAAAAAAACTTAAACCTAAAGAGAGAATCTAAGCTAATGGAATGGTGCCCATAATATGTGCCAAAGGAGTCTATTTATAGCCTTCAGGTAGTCGTCATCCTTAACCCTACGTTAGCTGACATTCCCAAGCTTTAAGTTCGATTGTACAGACCAAAACGCCCTTGCTTTGTGTTTTATTTTTGTCATAGATTTGATGTTGTGACACACCAGGACCTGTGTCACGACATAGGAGCCATTATGCTCCTCTATAGCCATCTTCAAGGGTATGTCGCGACACCCTCAGCATGTGTCGCGACATTGAAGAAAATTCCTTGCTTTCTCCATTATGTTCCCTATGTTATGACATCAGATATCCCATGTTACTACATAGTGTTTAGTATTGGTCCAAAATGCCTTCTAATGATTTTTTGTACACTTACAAAGTACGTTAGCTCTCTTTTAGGCCTCATTCGGCCCTTAAGGTCAATAAAAGACTCAATGTGCATATTTTATTGGATGTAAGTAAGACTAAAGAAACTTACTTAAAACATAACGAAAATGCTTGTATTCAAGCTCCTTAAATGTGAAAACTAGTTTAATATGCTACACTAAGTTATGGAAGATCATTGACATAAGCTTAATAAGAAGTTGGTGAAAATAGTCATCCAAACCTAGATTGGATGATACAATGGATGCAAGATTAGGGACCTATTTTCCAAGAATTTGCTAGACAAAACAACATTCAAGTCCCCAATTATACACGTGACATGTTCGAGCCAAAAAATTTGGAACAAGAAGAAAAGTTGCATGATAACAAAGAGAAATGAAAGGATGAGGAGGACGATCAAAGCGAGGAAATGGATTTTGAGGAAGGAGATTGAACAATTTTAAATCTTGTTTTTAGAAAATACTTGTATTAATTTTTGGATGATTTTGATTTAGACTACTAAATTTTGATTTGGACAATTTTAATTTTCGGAGATTGAAAAATTTTAAATTTTTGAATTAATAATAGATTTTTAGTTATATTGCATTTTGTTTCAGTTTTCTATGTAGGAACCCAACACGAAGGAGTCACAAACAATTCGCGCTTTACACGATCAAAGGAGGAAGAGCCACCATTAGTAGTAGGAGTGACAACGATCAATCATGTAACTTCTTTCGTTATCTATTTATGGGCTACACATTGAGGAAAATGTGTCAACTAAAGTGTGGAGGGTAACATAGAAAATTTGTTTACATTTTTACATTTTTTCCTTTATTTTTCTTGTCTTTTGTGTGCTTGAGCTTGTAGAAATATAAGTGATTGGTTAGGAGCATGTACATAGGTTGGTTGTGTTTGCAAATAAATTTGGCATGATGATAGGTGATTTTAAATTTTTGGTTATTAGAGTACTAAGTTCTATCTATTACATTGTAAATAGGCATTAAGCAATCAACTATACCAAATGATATAGAAAATACAAGGAAATGAGCATACTAGTATGAATGATAAATGACTAAATTTGAGTTTGTTTGGTTGATTAAATTTGTGCATATTGAGATATTAAGGGATGACCTAAGGCATTGTTTGGAACACATCCAGAGTAAAATTTTTTTCCAATTCATATTCAACTTTAGTACCTATTTTTGAGACTGTTGACACTTCTTGATGAACCTCATCACAAACCCTGATCTTAAAAATATTAATTTGTATTTACCCTTTTTCTTTGGTCTTGCACTGCACGACTATAGACGTCTGGCATTATGTATTGAGGGTTATGTAGATACATCACGATAGTGTTTGTAAAAATAGAGTGAAGTAGGAAATGTAACAGCCCAATTTTGGTGAAATCGGAACAGTGGTTTCGGGACCACAAATCTGAGCTGAAAATAAAATTTATTTTTATTTTATTATATGATCCATATTATGTTAGAAATGTCATGTGAAAATTTTGAAAAGAAAGTTTTATTGATTAAGTGTTTAATTACAAGAAGGACCAAATCGCATAAAATGCAAAAGTTGAATTCTAGTAGCTATAAGGATTAAATAGCTATGGAATTCAAAACTTGAGGTCCTTATATGGTAATTAGACCATTGAAGAAAGTATGTAGATAATTTGGTGACTCATCCATGGAAATTTAGAAAAAGGGCAAAGACTAAATTGGAAAATATAATAATTTAATTTAATTAATTAAAAGATGATAAAAAGAAAATATCATCTTATTTTGTCATCTTCAACCCCAAAATTTATGGAAACCCTAGGAGAGAAAGAAGAAACTTTCAAGGCTTAATTGGGTAAGTTTCCTTGTCCCATTTTTAGTAATTTTGATATTTTTGAAACCGGGATAGCTTAAACTATCTATTTGAGGGATTAATTTAAAAAGTTATCAAAGCATGAAAAATGGGTCATGGATGTATATGCTAAAAATCAGAAATTTATGGTAGAAAATGAAAGGTTGTTGATAGATAAACAACTTCTAGAAAGTAATTTTTTAAACATGATTTAGGGACTAAAATGTAAAATTCTAAAATTTTGTAATACCCCAAAAATTACTACAGTAAGAAAGTAAGATATTATCCTTGATATAGTTAAGTAAGGAAATAAAGTGACAAAAAGGGAAATTTTATTATGTCAACATTGGGAAGTATATTATGATATATTACATTATTAATTCAAGAAAGGACTAAATTGTAAAAGTGAGAAAAGTTTTGTTGCCCAAGAGTAAATACTCAAAATTTGAAGGGTTAAAGTGTAAATATGAAAAATTTGAAGGACCAATAGTGTAAATATTTTAGGGGTGGAATAATCTAGAAACTAAGGAAAATGGATGAATTAGGACCAAATCAAATTGGTGAAGAATCATGAGGGACTAAATCGTAATTTTTCCAAATTAAGTGATGAGTCAATAATGAAATTTTAAAAGAATATGAAGGGCAAAATGGTCAATTAGTAAGAGAGAGGATTCTAGAATGTAATGACTATGAATGATGATATTTTAAATTAATTAATTAGATAAATATTATTTTATTAATATTTTAATAAGATATTTATGATTATTTTATTATTTTATTTAGTATATATATATGTGTGTGTGGAAAACACACACACACATACACACAATCCATAATCTTTCCATGCATTTCACGTTTGAAGAGAAGAGAAGAAAGAAAGTTTTACTTTCTTTACAATTTAGTCCTTCCACCAAAAATTCACCATTTTTACCTAGAAATCAAAAGAATTTCCATAGCTACCAAGAGAGAAAAATGTTAAGGAGACTAAGGAGATTTAGAATATCAAGTTGGATTCAAGAAATAGAAGCTGGAGGAGAAACAAAAATCAAGTGAAAGATTGAAATCAATAGGACAAGGTAAGAACTTTAAGACTTCAATATATTTTAAGTAGAGTTTCTCATGTAAGGTAATATCAAAAGCATGAAAATGATGTTAAGGTAGAGTTTTCTTATATAAGGTTCTATGTTCTTGATATATTAGTGAAGGGAAATAAGAGAAAATGATAGGAAATATTGTAGAGAATGGAAATAAGGGTGTTATAAACTTGGTAATCAATATGTTGCACTAAAATAGTTTTGGACAGCAGCAGTAGTTAAACTTTGAAAAATCACCAAAAATTGTGGACATTTAATTATAGGTTGAATAAAATATGAAATTAAATTTTATTGAATCTAGGTTTTCATAGAAGAAACTGTGTAAGCAATTAATGGAATTGTAAATTGTGAGATATAATAAATTTTATGAGACAAGGTCAGAATAATTTTGAGTTCCCCTATTTTGACTTTGGAAAATCATCAAAGATTGAATAAAAAATAATTAGGGGCTTAAATTTATATTTTTAGAATCCTAAATGAGTCTATTTTCAATAGAAAGAAACAGGAACTTGATTTGAATCCTGTACGAGGAGATAATTAATTTTTAGCGTAGAAGGGTCGAAACTATCAGACAACAGAAAATGGGTGATTTTAAAGAATAAACTGTACTTATTGGATAAACCAAAAATTCTGAAAATTTTATGGTAAGAAGATATGTGAGCCTAGTTTTAGAAACATCAAGCAGTTCTTAATTTAGAATTCTATAGCTCAAGATATAAATAATTTAGTAACTATAACTCAAGTAGACAACTTGATATGAACATATGAGAAAATAGTGGAATTATATATACATTAAGGATATGGGGTGGAGAGGAGGAGGAGGAAAATATATATGAATATTTAGTTAGCATGGGTTACATTAAAGTGGTTAATTTGCATGTTTTAGGCTTGGGGACTAAATTGAATAAAAGTAAAACTTTAAGGGCAATTTTGTAAAAATATCAAAAATAACCAAATTGAGTGAAATGAATTATTTTATTGTCTAAATTAATAAATTGAATGAAATTATTAATTTAGATCAAGATTGGTTGAAAAATCAAGAAAAATAGAAAATTACCAAAATGCCCCTGAATATTAGTATTTTTGCAATTTAGCCAGACAAGTTTGTGAAACCTAATTATGTGATACAAGGAAATATAAGTTGATGGTACATTAAATATTGATATAATGAATTAACTGATTTATGTTTATGAAGAAACGGTAAGAGAATGATATTTATCATGACATGTAAATATGTGATTATTTTTGATACTTTGATACAAGGAAAATAAGTATGTTTAGGAGGCAATATGTTTGATTTTGATTGGTCCCAAATATGAATGCTAGATGAAATAAAATGTCTGATAAATAAATTTGTAACTCCGGTAATGCCTTATACCCTATTCCGGTGACGGATACGGGTAGGGGGTGTTACATTTATTGGTATCAGAGCAACAGTTTAGTCGATTCTCAGGCCAAACGTGGCATATGTGAAGCCTAGAAATACATGCCATTATATAACCTGTGATAATGTGATATCTTCCGACTCGGATGAGATTTGTTTTACTTAAAGATAGAGATGCTTTCCCAATCGAGCTAATTTCGATAATGTTGAAAGTGATACTCAAATATATGAGTAAAAGTTGATTATGGTGAGTCGGAACTCATAAAGGTATGAATAAATGTTATATTTAAATTTATGTGTATAGTAAGTAAAATTTTAAAGTAAGTATTAATATTGAATTGAATTTGTATGGATATATGTGATTGATGTGGAAATAGAATATTAGATATATTTTATATTTGAAAATTTTATTGATTGGAAATGTGATGAATTGATACGAATATGTGATTATTACGAAATTTGAATATTTGTTATTGAAAAATGAATTGAATTGTATTGAATTGAGAATGTATGTGATTAATTGAAATGTGTATTGATTGGAAACTGAAAAGTGAATTGAATACCCTATTAATGTACCCGGCTGAGTCGGATATAGCTGGCATGCCATAGGATTGGAAGTGTTTAGGGATACTTCGACCTTGAGTCGATGAGGCACTATAAGTGTCGTACTGTTACTTCGACTTTGAGTCGATGAGGCACCTTGTGTGTCCTATTGCTACTGTTACTTTGGTTTAATCCGATGAGGTATTGAGTACCGTACTATTACTGTTTTACTTCGGCAAAACCGATGAGGCATTGAGTGCCGTACTGGTGTGTTGGTTGGATCCGTGTATCTGCCAAAGTCCGAGTCTTATTAATAGGGGTAAATATAAATATTAAGTGAAATTGAAATGAGAATTGAATACCCTATTAACTTGTCGGGGTAGTCGGATATAATTGGCATGCCATAGGATTTAGAAGAGTACGGGATTTATTGGCTTTGCCGATCAGGCACTTTATGTGTCATGTTTCAGGCACCTCATGCGTCGTATTAGACACCTCGTGTGTCATTTCAGGCACTTATGTGTCGTATACTGATCAGGTACTATGTACCATTTTAGGCACAATGTGTCGTACTAGTGTGTTTGGGTTGGAATCCGTGTATGGAACATCCTGATTTTGGGCCTAGTCGGAATAGTGATCTCGAGACCACAAATTCAGAGCCAAATAATTTATTCCATTATTATTTTGATGTTATAGCATGATTATATTAATGCATGGAATATTTGGTAAAGTAATTTTAACGTTTGTGAGCCCAATTGTGAAAAAGGACTAAATTGTATAAAGTGAAAAAGTCCTAAATTGATAGCTAAAGGTGTCAAATAGCTAGAGAATAAATATTGGGGGCCTTTAAAGGGCAATTAGACCCTTAGAAATAGGGTGGCCGGCCATAGGGGACAATGAATTGAAAATTTTCAATGTTAGGTAATTGATTTTTGACTAAAGTAGAAATAAAATAATCAAAGGATGATATCATCTCTTTCACCTCTCCTTCTTCACTGATTTTTCCAGAAAAAATAGGGCTTTGGGAGCTTTAAATTTCAGCTACTTAGTTGACTCACAAGTAAGTGATTTCCATACCCTTTGTTGATGATTTTTTGCATTTTTAGAACCCTTATAGCATAAGCTTTCAAATGAGGGTACTATTTTGCAAAATGATTAAGAGTTTAAGGTTTTTCCATGAAAGGATTTGTAATGTTTGTTGAATTTTTATGGAAGAAAATGAGTCTTGGGTGTCTTATAAACAACTTTTGTGAAAGGTGTTAGCATGAAAACACCTAAAAGGACTATTTTGAATAAGTTGTAAAATAGATGATAATTGTGTGAAATAGTGAGAATTTGGAGTTGTTATAAGAGTAGAAAGGGTTCGGCTAGGCTTAAGGTGTGAAGAAATCTAATAAAAATCATTTTTTGGGCTTAAGGGTAAAATGGTCATTTTGCAAAAGTCTAGGGGCAAATTGCTCATTTTGCCCAATTATGAATTGTAGAGTGCCTAGATTGATAAAGTTACTAAATAAGTGCATTTTGTTATTATAGATCAAGAAATATCGAATCAGAACCTAGACAAGGGGAAAGGCAAGCAAATCGACTAAATCGACTAGTCGCCACATTTTGTAATCCGAGGTAAGTTGCATGTAAATAGTAAAACTACATAAGTAATATATGTATTTGAATTGTATTGAAATTATTATATCATAAATTGCTTGATTATGGAAATGAGAAAATGTGATGAGAATAGAGATAGTAGAATTCCCGATTGAATTTTAGGAAATAAATCGAATATTCATGCCATGACGTTTAGGTCACTTGTGTGAGCTAGTGTAAGAAATGCTGGGACATGCATCGACCACATTATGAGAGCCAGTGTAAGACCTCGACATTAAGACAATTGCTAGTGTAAGACATGTCTGAGACATGCATCGGCCTCGAGATGTAAGCCAGTGTAAGACATGTCTGGGACATGCATCGTCTATGAAATGTGTCAGTGTAAGGCCATGTCTGGAACATGGCATCAGCAACTTACCCCATGATTGAGGCTTATAGAATATCCAATAATGTTCCAGATGGTTCAACGGTGAAAGTTAAGATTTAAAGTTAATGAAAAAAATATAACAGTGTTGTGAGTGGTACATGTACCTATTTGGTATGTAGGAAATGTGAGCTCAATATATGTTATATGACGTGTAGTGAATATTAATGAGTAAGTTTTGCTCATGCCCATTTGTGTATTCTGATGCTTGATGATGAATGGTAAAATTATGTTGTATATTTCTTTATGTGCAACTTACTAAGCTTTATGCTTACTCCCTTTCCTTTTTCGTTTCCTTATAGTGCCACCTATCTAGCTCAAGGATCAATAGAAGTTAGAGATATCAATCACACTATCAATCGAAGCCTTCGGTATAGTTTGATTTATATTTTTGAATATGGCATGTATAGGGAATTAGGATTGTGTTTTTGGGTTATTATTAATTTGGCCAAAATGTTGGCTTGGGATAAATCCCTCATTTTGTATTAAGCCTTGAATGATGGCTAACATTCATTTTAATTTATATACAAAGATGTTATTTTCATAGATGAGTGAAATGCACAAATAGAATGTTGTCTATTGTGGCTGATTTGGTTGCATGAGATAGTCTTATAATGGTTTTGGTTGCTTTTGTGTAGGTTGTGTAAGTAAGGGTGGCAAAGAGGCTTGATAAATAGCCTTATATTGTCCACACGGGTGTGTGTCTAGGTCGTGTGTGACACACGGTCTGCCCTTTGGGCGTGTGGTCCGGCCGTGTGTCCCCTGCACGTAAAATTTTCAAGTCAGTATGCATGGTAGTAAACACACAGGCACAGACACGGTTGTGTATCTCAGCTGTGTGATGGACACGGCCTAGCACACGGGCGTGTGCCTTGGCCATGTGACATTTTGGGGTTATTGACGTCAGAAACAGAATGTCCATGTTTTTGCACACGGGCTAGGACACAGGCATGTCATGGCTGTGTGAAGGGCACGGGCCAGGAATACGGGCGTCTGCCAGGCCGTGTGAAAACCCCTGTAGGTGTGCATTTAGAATTAATTCCACACGGGTGTCGGACACGGGCGTGTCACTGTATTGCTTAGGCCATGTGAGCCACACGGGCCATCAACACGACCATGTTGAAATGGCCACATGGGCGTGTTTCCCTTCTACACGGGCGTGTGCCCTGTTTCAAAGTCAAATTTTCTATAGATGGTTTAAGAACCCGGATTGATCCCGAATAGTTTTCAATGGTCGATTTAGGGCTCGTAGGCCCATAATAAGAAGTTTAAAGTAGAAATTGAAAAAGTTTTAAATTGGACCAAGTCTTGGTGACTTGAGGAATGTTTGTGTGCATGAGATCGAGTTTGGTAATGCCTCATATTTCGTTCCAACGTGGGTTACGGGTATGGGGTGTTACAGTGTATTCGTCAAAGTCTGGATTGGTTAATAGGGTGAATAATTGAAATGAGAAAATTAAATAAATATGATTGATCATACTATTAAAAATATGAGAAAGAAATTATGAGTTGAATTGCGAATTGATTTGAGATGTGAGATTTGAAGCATGAACTTAAGGTTCATGAATTTGCTAAAATATCAAATTGTTGATATTGAAATCAGTTGAATAAATGAAATGAGAAATTCAAATGAATTTGATCGATTGAACTATTGAAAGTATGAAAAAGTGGAATTATGAATTGAAATGTGAATTGAAATTGAGATATACGATTGAAGCTTGAACCAAAGGTTCATGATTTGATTAAAGATACTATAGATTACATATGATGCCATTTGATGAAAGACTATTGTTGAGATATGAAATTAAAGTATAAATTATCACATATGACTTATGTTGTTACATGTTTGATGTCTATTATTTATTATAGTTTTATAATTTGAATTATGGTAATACCATTGAGTATAGACATACTCAACAGTACGGTTGTATTACTACAATTCAAATTATTCATTATTAAATGTTAAATGTTAAATGTTAAATTATGTGTATGGTAAATGAAGTATGAGGTAAGTGTTATTGTTGAATTGAATGGAAATTGAATTGAGTGATGGATAAATATTAGTATTGAATTGTATATTGATGAGAAAGTGAAATTAAATTGAGTTGCGAATAAATTGAAAGTGAAATTGGAATTGAAAAGTGATATATGAAGTACATGGTAAGAATTATTAGTAAATTACGAATGACTAGTGAATTTTGAAATATATTACATGTATTAAAATAGAGAATATATAAATATATGGATTATTGGTACAAGGATTAAATTGTAAAGTATTTAAATGTATGAAATTCAGTTTGATGCTCAAGTAGACGGAATTTAGAACTACTATGATATTATGGCATGCCATTAAGGAACTCTAGCGCCCTATTTGATTATTAGTACGTTAGTGCTCTCTGATTATTAGCACATTAGTGCTCTCCGTTTAGCACATCTGTGCTCTCTGTATAGCACTTTAATGCTCTCTGTATAATAGTGCATAATAATGCACCTCTGTATTAGTTCCGTATATCTAAAGTGTTCTGTTCAAGTTATTGGGCCTCTGTTAGACAGTTAAATAATTTTTGTTACAAGGTAAAGAATTATCTCTAATTTAAGTTTGAAAAATTGAATTAAAAATAAATTGTGAAATAAAATGATGGAGAATGGATATAAATGATAAACTAGATATATATATATATATACTGAGAAAGGAAGTATAGAATTACAGAGATAATGAAGTTTATGATCAAAAGAAAACAATGAAATTTCAAGGATGAAATTTATTTTAAGTGGGAGAGAAATGTAATACCCTGAAAATTACTACAGTAAGAAAGTAAGATATTATCCTTGATATAGTTAAGTAAGGAAATAAAGTGACAAAAAGGGAAATTTTATTATGTCAACATTGGCAAGTATATTATGATAAATTACATTATTAATTCAAGAAAGGACAAAATTTTAAAAGTGAGAAAAGTTTTGTTGCCCAAGAGTAAATACTCAAAATTTGAAGGGTTAAAGTGTAAATATAAAAAAATTGAAGGACAAATAGTGAAAATATTTTAGGGGTGGAATAATCTAGAAACTAAGGAAAATGGATGAATTAGGACCAAATCGAATAGGTGAAGAATTATGAGGGTCTAAATCTTAATTTTCTAAAATTAAGTGATGACTCAATGATGGAATTTTAAAAGGTTATTAAGGGCAAAATGGTCAATTAGTAAGAGAGAGAATTCTAAAATGTAATGATTATGATTGATGATATTTTAAATTAATTAATTAGATAAATATTATTTTATTAATATTTTAATAATATATCAATGATTATTTTATTATTTTATTTAGTATATATATGTGTGTGTGTGGAAAAAAAACATACACACACACACACACACACACCCACCATCTATCATCTTTCCATGCATTTCAAATTGCTTTCTTTACAATTTAGTCCTTCCACCAAAAATTTACCATTTTCACCTAGAAATCAAAAGAATTTCCATAGCCACCAAGAGAGAAAAATGTTAAGGAGACTAAGGGGAGTTAGAATATCAAGTTGGATTCAAGAAATAGAAGCTGGAGGAGAAAGAAAAATCAAGTTAAAGATTGAAATCAATAGGACAATGTAAGAACATTAAGACTTCAATATATTTTAAGTAGAGTTTCTCATGTAAGGTAATATCAAAAGCATGAAAATGATGTTAAGGTAGAGTTTTCTTATATAAGGTTCTACGTTCTTGATATATTAGCGAAGGGAAATAAGAGAAAATGATGGGAAATATTGTAGAGAATGGGAATAAGGGTGTTATAAACTTGGTAATCAATATGTTGCACTAAAACAGTTTTAGACAACAACAGTAGTTAAATTTTGAAAAAACACCAAAAATTGTAGAAATTGATTTATAGGTTGAATAAAATGAAATTAAATTTTATTGAGTCTAATTTTTCATAGAAGAAACGGTGTAAGAAATGAAATTGTAAATTGTGATATCTAATAAATTTTATGAGACAAGGTCAGAATAATTTCGAGTTCCCCTGTTATGACTTTGGAAAATCATAAAAAATTGAATAAAAATAATTAGGGCTTAAATTTATATTTTATAATCTTGAATGAGTCTATTTTGAACAGAAACAAATGGGAATTCCATTCGAATCCTATACAAGGAGATAATTAATTTGTAGTGTAGAAGGGTCGGAACTATCAGACAGCAGAACAAAGGTGACTTTAAAGAATAAACTGTACTTATTGGCTAAACAAAAAATTCTAAAATTTTTATGGTAAAAATATATGTGAGTCTAGTTATAGAAACATCAAGCTTTTCTTAATTTAGAATTCTGTGGCTCAAGATATAAATAATTTAGTGACTATGACTCAAGTGGACAACTTAATATGAACATATGAGAAAATAGTGGAATTATATATACATTAAGGATATGGAATGCAGAGGAGGAGGAGGAAAATATATATGAATATTTGGTTAGCATGGGTTACATTAAAGTGGTTAATTTGCATGTTTTAGGCTCGGGGACTAAATTGAATAAAAGTAAAACTTTAGGGAAATTTTGTAATAATATAAAAAATAACCAAATTGAGTGAAATGAATTATTTTATTATATAAATTAATAAATTGAACGATATTATTAATTTAGATCAAGATTGGTTGAAAAATTGAGGAAAATAGAAAATTACCGAAATGCCCCTGAATATTAGTATTTTTGCAATTTAGCCAGATAAGTTCGTGAAACCTAATTATGTGATATAAGGAAATATAAGTTGATGGTACATGAAATATTGATATAATGAATTATCTGATTTATGTTTATGAAGAAACGGTAAGAGAATGATATTTATCATGACATGTAAATATGTGATTGTTTTTGATACATTGATACAAGGAAAATAAGTATGTTTAGGGGGCAATATGTTTGATTTTGATTGGTCCCAAATATGAATGCTAGATAAAATAAAATATCTGATAAATAAATTTTTAAATCCGATAATGCCTCGTATCCTTTTCTGGTGAAGGATACGGGTAGGTGGTGTTACAAATTTGATAAAAAAATTCTGAATTTTTATGAATACATGTGCTGTAAAATTTGTAATGGAATTTTGGTTACATTTGGAATAGGGAGTAAATTACACAAGTTTCATTTTTAAGCCTAGGGACGAAATGGGAATTTATAGAAAAGTTAGGGGCAAAATGGTAATTTTTTCTATGATGAAAATTAAGTCTGCTTGAATGTGAAATATGGTAAATTGATGTTAAATTTACTCGTATAGATCAAGATAGACCAAATTCAAAGCTAGAATAAGGAAAGAGGAAAATGTCGGATTAGTAGATTTTGTGTACACGAATATTGTCGAGGTAAGTTTGTGTAACTAAATTATGTTTGTTTACATGCTTGCATTGACTGCATTTATGTAAATTGTATAAATGTCATAAATATGTGAAATGATTGCATATCCAATCAAGCCCGATAAATGAAAATCTTTAAATTAGATGATAATGCCTGATAAATGATAAACGATAAAAATGTTACTTATGTGCTTGAAATGGATGTGAAATGTGTTTATTTGAATTATATGAATGTTGTGGATGCATGAAATAACCACATGCCCGATAATGCTTAAGAAAAATGTTTAAATCCCGGTTGAATAAAATGGAAAATTGGTGGATATGTGATTTCTCGAAATGAATGAGGTATTGTATTTGTTGCTGACGGGATTTAACTCGAACGAGTAATCCTGTTGACCTCATTACAGAAAGGATTTAGCCCGAACGGATAATGCTAATATAAGTCCTCTCGAACATATGTTATGGATTAGATTTAGCCCGGACGGGTAATTCAGATCAAGCTCCTTAGAGCATATGTCATAAAAATGATTTAGCTTGGACTAATAATCCTGTTGTATACATGTGTGGCTTGAGAGTGTACTCCCTGAAATAGTACCTTATATGTTCCATTGAATATGAATTGACGAATCCTGATTTGTACACCATGAGTGTACTACCTGTGTATCCATCGATATTTCAGATAAATTCAACGAGTAAAAGTTCTTGACATGAAAAGATATGAATGAGAAATGAGTTATTACACATATCGGCCTGAAATACATGAAAATGACGATACGTGATAATTGATATATGAAAATATGAAATGGCAATATTGTATATGGAATTTATTTGATGAGTATGTACATCCTTGATTATAGACTTGTACACCTTGAGTGTACTAATCATGACCTTGATATTCCAAGTATTATGAGTAAAGTTCTGATAAGAAATGATCTGAACTCAAAATGAACTAGTATGAAATTATACTTGTAATAATGAGATAAATTATGCATGTTGAATGAATACATTTTGTGGAAAGCATATGTGCTTGGAATCTTGATTGTTGTTGAGCCTATATATGTTTTGATGTTATTATGGATTATATGACTAACAAGGACAATGAGGATGTGTGTGTAGGGCTTGAGGTCAAATTGATTAAATATGCCTTACATAGTTACCTCATAATAGAACGAATGGTGAGTTAAGTACCATGTTATACGAAATTACTACGCGTTTTATGCTTACTTAGTTTTATTTCCCTATTTTATAGTAAATCGAAAGCTCGTTGGATTGGAAGCTTGGCAGAGAGCACTCACACTATCTATCAGCCCATGTCGGTACAATATGGTAAATCAATTATGGTTGTAATGGCATATATAGGATATATGGGCCATATTGGCATGTAAATGTAATTGATGCTTGGAATCTAGCCATTGGAATGGCTAATATTGGTTTGTTTTAATATAATTGTAATGTCAAGCTATGGTAGCTACATATATGTTAGGTAGTTGATCAAATTATATCTTACTTGAGGGCTTAACTAAGGTAAGATTATAGACATGTATGCATGAAATGATATGCCATGATGAATGATAGAATTTGCTTGATTTGAATGCTTGAAATGGTTGGTATTTGGATATGTCATTCAAGTGCAGGTTATAGGAGTGATTTTGGGTGAGAAATGAAGATAGGAAGCTTTATTTTGTCCACATGGGCAGACACACGGGCGTGTGTCTAGACCGTGTGTGACACAAGGCTGGATACATGGGCATGTAGTTAGGTCGTGTGTCCTCTGTACCTTAAATTCGAGAAAATAGAATGCTCAAAATTGAGCACACGGGCAGAGACACGGACGTGTGTCTTGGCCATGTGAAACCTGCACCTAATTTCAAATTGAATTAATTAACCACACGGCCTAGCACACGGGTATGTGGCATGGCCGTGTGTACAAGTTAGAGAGTTACACGGGGTTGAACATGGCCTCTAGCACGGGCGTGTCCTAGGGTCACACAGGCGTGTCCCTTGGACCACACAGGCGTGTGAGCCCAGCACCTTGGAAAAATTTTAAAATTTCACGAAAAATTCTTAGAGATTCTGATTAAGTCCAGACTCGATTCTAATGCTCGTATTGGACCTCGAGGGTCCATTTAAGGGACGTTTTGAATTATCTCAATAAATAAATAGTGAATAACATGAAATGTCTGTAAATGTTCTGAAAATCTCCGGTAACACTTTGTAACCCTATTTCAGTGTCAGATACGAGTTAGGGGTGTTACATTTAGTGGTATCAGAGCTACGATTTAGTCGGCACTCGAACTGAACTTAGCGTATGTGGAGTCTAGAAATAAATGCCATTATATAACCTGTGATAGTGTGATTGTAACAGTCTAATTTAGACCCTAGTCGGAATAGTGGTTTCGAGACCACGTAACCTATTTTAAAAAATATTTTAATATTATTTTCTGTGTCTGTGATATGAATTTATATCTATGAAGTTTCTGTAATTTAATTTGTCTGTTTCTGTGCTTAATTATGATAAAGGATTAAATCGCGTCAAATGCAAAAGTTTCATGCTAATAATTAATGGGGTTAATTGGCCTTGGCTTTTAAAATAAGGGTCCTTGTAGGGTAATTATGCCATAAATAAGGGTAATGGACATTCATGGACATATGGTAGGTGAATTTTAATGTTAATAACTAAAGGGTAATATGGTAATTGGTGTAATAAGTTAAATTTAATAAAATAAAGGCCATTGTATGTTTATTTTCTCATCATCTTCAACCGATTATAGAGAAAAGAAACAACCATTGAAGCTTTGTGATATTCGACTATTGCATGATTAATTAGGTGAGATATTTTGCTCAGTTTTTGATAATTTCTACTTTTCAGTGATCGTTGCTTCGTGTTCTTGAAAACCCATGTCTGAATTTCTGTTTCTGTTGAAGATTTTGAAATGCGCCATTGATGATTGTATGAGCTTTGTAATGTTTTTATATGGATTATGAAACATATATATGAGATTATCATACTTTGTTCTTGAATTTTTGATGGAATAGAGCTATTTGGGCTAATTTGTGAAAATGAGGTTTTGAAGGACTAAATTGTGAATTAGATATGTTATTTGGATTGTATGGAAGCTATGTATAATTAGCCAAGCTATAGTTTTGGTGAATTTTGCATATTTGTGATTTTGTGAAAATGGACTAAATTGTCAAAGTGTGAAAATGTAAGGGCTAAAATGTAAAGTGCCATATATATGTGTTCATGGATTATTTTGAATGAAATTAATGATTGACTGGTTGAATTTGAATTGTATTAGATCAAGAACAAAGAAAATCAGACTTAGATCGAGGGAAGTCCAAAATAGTTGAATAGTCAACTCGTTTCCGTTCGAAATTTGTTCGAGGTAAGTCAAAATACAATTACGTGTTAAATTGATTGAATGTTGTATATACTAGTTATAATCTGTATTAGACGGCTGTGAGAGTCTGATGAATGAATTTCGTGTAAATTTCGATAATATGCTAGTATTTGAAAAGCTTGATATGTTTCTAAAGGAACATTGACATCGATTTGAGATATCGTGTAAGACCGTGTCTGAGACACAGGCCTCGATTTGAGATTTACATGTAACACCATGTCTGAGACATCGACATCATATCTGATTTCGTGTAAGACCCTATCTGGGATAGAGGCATCATATTGAATTACATGTAAGACCACGTCTGGGACGTCGGCATTGTATCTGTTTATGAGTATCTGTATCGTTTCTGAATTGTCTGATGATAGAGTACGAGTTATGGAAATGAATATATGAAATGTATAATCTATACAGGTACATTTGTATCGTATGAAATTTCTGAATATGAAAGACTCTGTTTCTGCGAAATAATGAATGTGGTGTAAGCACGAAATCATAGAAATGAAACATGACATGTATACAAGCAAATGAGTATGGTTAGGCTCATGAATTGCTCTGTGAAATGGCTATGAATTCTTACTATTGATTTTTACTTTATATGCTTTAATAGTTAGACCAATTGTATGTGGCTTACTAAGCTCTTTGTAGCTTATTCTGTGTGATTTCTGTCTATCTTACAGTTATCGTAGCTACTGAAGGCTCGGGGATAGTCGAGGATTGTCACCACACTATCGAACTCATTTTGGTACTTTTGGAAGTGTAAATATTTTAAAGTATGACATGTATAGGCTAGAATGTTTATGTATTTAAGCTTTGATATGTATATATGTTATGCCATGAGAGTTGGCTAGCAAATGGTATGTTTGTGCTTAGTTTTGGTAAATGGTTTGTGATGCCAAATTGTGTATGCTTGTAATGGTTATATGGCCTTGTATGTAGTTGTAACGCCCCAAAAATTGGGCCTAGAAGAGTTGGACTTTGAGTCTGGGATTCGGATAGAAGGAAACCTGAATATTGAGGAGTTTTAAATATTTCTAGTGTTTAAAAATATATATATATATATATATATTGATAAAATATTTATGTTATTACTAATATTTTAATTTTTATAAAATTATTATCATTATAATTATTAGATACAAATAAATTTATAAAATTATTGTTGTTAATTTAGTGTTTAAATTAAATTATTATTAGAAAATTTTATTGTATCTATTTTTATTGATTTATGGAAATTATAATTATTATTATTAGGAAAATATATATATATTATTGTAGTTGAAATTTTCATTATTATGGTTATTATTATTATTTTAGTTTTTAAATAAATTTAGAAGCATTTAAAGTGTGGGAAAGATTCGGTCCAAGACTCTAGCAAAAATTATTATTTTTGTTTCTTTAGGGGATCTGGGCAGTAAGGTTTATTAATAAGTTGGGCTAAAATTGGACATAAGGAGGAGCCTGGCCTTGTGGTTAGGCTTGTTAAGCAGTAGGAAGGGAGCAGGGGTTCGATTCCTTGCGTGCGCAAATGTGGGTTTTAATTTTAGAAAACCAAGTTTGTCGCAGTAGGCCTTATTAAATGTTCGAGCTAATTTATTTGAAGCAAGCATCCGCCTAGTGGCTAAGTATGCTAGGAGGGCGGAGGAGGAGCCAGGTTCAAGGCGTGCATGCATAATTTGGGTTGTTTTTAATATGCGATCGCAGCTAGAATAAGGGTTAAGAGGAGTTGCGGGTATAATTTAACACAAAGAGAGCCTGTGGCGTAGTGGCGATAGCGTCTTTGGACATATGGAGAGGCGCGAGTTTGATTCCGTACGCGAGCGAATTTTGTTTTATTTTTAAAATGGACGAGGCTACAGCAGGTAAGGTTTAATAATTTATGCTACGCTATTATATTAAGAACAAGGTCGCGTCCCAGTGGATGGCAGCATGCGTGGGAGCCCGGAGGTCCTGTGTTCGAGCTACCTTACGTGTAAATAAATTACTATTTTGCTGCACGTGGGGAAGGTATTTGAACTGGACCGAAACACCCAGACCTTGATTGGAATTTGAATTAAGCAGGTTACTGTACGGGGAAAGAATTTGGGTGTAATTCAAATTAAAATTTTGGCAAAAATTAAGGAAGGAATTTTAATTGAATTCAAATTGGAAGGAGGTGGGGTAAGTATTTAAGCCAACTAGGGGTGTTAGTTGGGGAGTTTTTTGGCTAGTCTCTTGGATTTGAGTAAATTAGCCATTGCTGATTTTTGTTCCCTTTGATTGTTTTTTTCTTCAGTATATATTTGGGGTATTTTAGAATATTTCCTTTGGGTTTTGATATTTTCTCTTCTTCCATTCCCTTTCCTTCTTCTTTTCTTTTCTATTTCTCTCCATTTACTTTCTCCTCTTCTTTTTCTTTTTACCTCTATAGCTGAATCTTCCTATCATCCTGTACATCTCCATCTTTTATCAGTCGTTTTTAAACCTTCATAACCATTTGTCATAAAAAGTCGAAATCCCAAAAGCCTATATTTTTTTCTGTGCCTATTTTTCCTAGCCAAATCTTTTTACTTCTCTTCATCATTCTTGATCGATACTCTAGTCCTCTAAACCCCAAGTTTCTGTCAACAAAGCCATTACAAAATCCTTATCCTTTCTTCATTGTTACAAAAAGCCAAAAACGCATAGCCATAGGGACACAACCGAATTTTAAGATCACTGAAGGCTCGACTTTTGTTATCATTTGAAAGCTTAGAACTGCATCAGAATTGAGTAGGAATTAAGGGGAATCGTTGACTGAAGGAATCGGTGGTAAGTCCTTCCAACCTAGTCTTTATTTCGTATTTTAGAAAAAGCCAAAACCCCTAAAGGTTAGGGAGGCTGTCGATTTGGGTTTATAGCCCTAAGGGGTTGTGATAACTGTTTTATCTTGATGATAGTGTGATCTAGAGGCTGCTGATTAAGGGCTTGGACAAGGGGAACAAGTGGATCTAAATCTAGTCGCTAACTTCGGCAAAGGTAAGATTGCTAGTGCTTAAGGTGTTATTGGCCGAATAAGGTAAGGGATTAATATGTAGTTCATTTCGGTAGTTAGATTAACGTGGTAGTAATATAATTGTAGGCAGTGCGTGCGTGGATCTCGTCAACGAATCGTCATAAAATAGGTGTGTAAACGACACCCACTCTTAGACTAGATCGGTAAAAGTCGAAAAGCCGAAAAGCTGAAAAGCCGAAAAGCCGGCATTTGTGAAGTTGCGAGCGTGCGAGCGCTCGTGAGGTGGTTTGGTTGGTAATTTTGGTAATCGCAAGTAGTATGATTGCAGAGTGCGCAATTCGTGCACTTCGGTATATTTGGGCTTAATGGGCTGAAAACGGGTTAGTGGGCCAACGGGCCCAATTCGATAAAAATGCTCGATAAGTGCTTCTGTTAATGTGTTAATGGTTAGAATACGTATGTAAACTCTAGAATAGTAAATTTTATTAAAATACGCCTAAGTGTGAAAATTATCGTTTTACCCCTAGGTGCAAAATGACCGTTATACCCCTAGGGTTAATTTTGACTGAAATACATGATATTCTGATTCTGTTTGTTATATGCCATGATATGTATATCTGTTGCATGGGGTTGGGTTTTGTTATGGAGGAAGAACCCGTTCTAGTGTCTGGGCCACATATTCTGATATAAGCAGCTTTGCTGCGGATTATAGTTAGTGCCGCAACCTGCTAACACCGTAAGTGTAGGGATGGCGTGGTGATTTATTCCCCACGGGAAGTGTAGGATGGACGGAGGCAAGTGCAGGGTTGGATGGGGTTATCATGTATTAATCATATGAGACTATTTTGTTATGGGCCAACTGTATTAAAATAGGCCCAACTGTGTTGATATGGGCAAGGCCCAATATATCTTGACTCGTAATGTATGCGACGACCAGATTAATCGATATGGGCTAGGCCCAATATACTCGACATTGTAAGGGCTATGGCCCGATTAATATTGATATGGGTGAGGTCCGATTAACATCGATTTGAATAGGGCTTAGGCCCGATAAAGCTTGAACCGATTTGGGCTCTGGTTGGTATACTTTACACACTAAGTTTTCCAAACTCACCCCCCACTTTTCCCATCTTTGCAGGTGAGCCTTAGATCGATGGACTTGGAGCTGGGCGTCAAGGGTTCAGAGAGGCCACGAAGATTAAGTTTCTATTTTCTTTAAAATAAGTTTCGCATTTATTATTTTGATTATTTTTTTTATTCTGGTTTAAGTTGTGATAAGGCCGTTCTTTTTATTATTTTTAATATTTTGGGTTATTAAATTGGTTAGCTCTAGGCGCGTTTTATAAAGTTACTTATTTTCAAAATATCACGACACGAGCAAAGCTTCCATAACGTAAATATTTTCAAAGGAAATAAATATTTTAAATAGACTTAAACTTAATTTGTTGTTCGTGGACAAGCAATATGCTTTAAGTGTGGCAATGGATGTGTGCATGTCTAGGATTGGATCCATGAAGAGCTTGGTACTTAAGCAATTCAATAGACTCACCACCTCTTTTCGGCTTCCTACGGTGCATGACTTCCATTCACTTTAAGCCATAACAAAGAAGGTTTGATTTCTCGATACTTAACTGTTTTTAAAATAACATGTTTCTGCCACTACAAAGGTTTATAAGTTTTCAAAGTTTCCCATAAGATTTTACAAGGTTGTTAACAATGTTTTGATTGTTACAATGAATCACGTTTTGGAAAAAAAAATAAGGCTAAAGTTTTATACAAGTTTAAATAGTAAAAGTTTCTAAACATCAAAAAGGGTTTTCAATGAAAACATGATTTTCAAAAAACACTTCAATGTGACATGCTGGATTCGGTCGTAACGTCTGGGCCGGGTTTGGGGTGTTACAGTAGTAGTCAATTTGAAATATGCCAAGTTGAAGAAATATGGGTTCGAATCTAAGAGAAATTCTAGAGAATGTTTGCTACCCTGAGATTTTCTTGTTTTTCCTGTATGTAGTAGTCAATTTGAAATATGCCAAGTTGAAGAAATGGTAAGTTTAAGCATGAGTTAGAAGGTGCCATAAGTGAGCTATAAAATGAGCATTTTGGCATGTTGTTGTAATAAAATTTTTAATGTGTTTTGGTATAAATGTTGTTTAATATTGCTTGTAGGAATGACCCAAAAAGGGGTGGCAAATTGGCTTAAACCAAACCTGTATTGTGCCACACGGCTAAGGAACACGGGTGTGCCTTATGGCCATGTATGCAAATCTTAAGATCACACGGTTAAGACATATGGGCATGTCATATGGCCATAGGCCTAAGTCAGTAGCCAGCTAAGTATCACACGGCGATGGCACATGGCCGTGTCCGTTGGTCGTGTGTAAAAGTTAGTATATATACTCTATTTTGGCACGGCCTGGTCACACGAGCGTGTGACCTCAACAGAATTGAATTTTTTTTAAGTTCTAAAAATTCTAAATGTGTTCGATTTAGTACTGACCTTTTCTAAATGTATGTCTTAGGTCTTGGAGACGTCCATAAGGGATAAATTATTGATTTTACTTATGCATTAATATTATGTGATATCTGTGATTCTGTATTGATCTGTAATGTTCTGTCTGTCTGGTAATACCCCTTACTTATTCCAGTGACGGTTACGAGATAGGGGTGTTACATTTTATTAGTATCAGAGCTATGGTTTAGTCAGTTATAGGACTACCATAGTGTATTTGAGTATAGCTATTCATGCCATATATCTAAAACTGCGATAGTGTGATGAATGCCGACATTGAATTGTGCTTTTATATAGCAAATGTATCCCGATAGAGCTGTAGCTGACGATGTTGAAAGTAATGCGCTTGCTCCTGCGTAAGGGACAGTGCAAGATGATTCTTGACCGGCTACGAGTAGCCGTGATGGTGAGGCTAAACAAGCCTTCTATCAGATGATGAATGATTGGGTCACTTAGTATATTAGAACCAATCCGGCTGTAGAACCACCTCCACCCCAGTTAATCCTTCTCAAACTCCTGTTATGCCACCAATGAACCTAGTACAGTTGAGTAAACCACCAGTTGATAAGATTAAAAAGTATGGGGCTGAAGAGTTTCGAGCTACAACGAATGATGATGCTAAAAGAGCCGAATTCTGGTTAGAGAATACAATAACAGTGTTTGATGAAATGTCTCTGAATCCTGAGGAATGTGTAAAATGTTCCGTTTTACTTCTGAGAGATACGGCGTACCATTGGTGGAAAACTTTAATATTTGTGGTTCCGAGTGAACGGGTTGCTTGGGATTTCTTCCAAGCTGAATTTCGAAAAAAATACATTAGTCAGAGATTCATTGATAAAAAACGTAAAGAGTTTCTTAAGCTTAAACAAGGCCGTATGTCTGTTACTGAATACGAACGAGAATTTGTAAGATTGAGCCAGTATGCTAGGGAATGTGTATCAAAGGAAGCAATAATGTGCAAAAGGTTTGAAGATGGACTAAACGAAGATATCCGTCTGTTATTTGGGATTTTAGAGATTAAAGAAATGGTAGTGCTCATTGAGCGAGCTTGTAAAGCTGAAGAATTAAGTAAAGAGAAAAGAAAAGCTGATTCTAAAGCTAGAGATGTTAGAAAGAGATCTTTGAATAGATCATTTCAGTCTATGTCAAAGAAATTCTGAGATGATCATAGTCATTCAAAGACTGATGTAAGACATTCGAATCGAGATTGAACTAGATCGTATTCGAATTTCAGAGCTCCTGATACTTCTATTTCAAGTTTCGGGAATGTTCGATCTGAGAAACCTGAATGTAAACACTATGGTAAAAGACATCTGGGAAATTGTAGATTGAATGACTGAGCCTGTTTCCGATGTGGATCTCTGGACCATTTTGTAAGAGATTGTTCTGAACCTGTGACCAAGAGAATGTACAGAATCCGAGACCGAGCAACACCTTAGCTAGAGGTAGACCTTCTAGAAATACGGGAAATGCAAGTGGTGGTCAAAGAGCTACTAGAGATACTACTGTTAGATTTGAGGCTAGAGCACCTGCCAGAGCCTATGCTATCAGAGCTCGTGAGGAAGCCTCGTCTCCAGACATGATTACTAGTACTTTAACTCTTTATGATACTTCTGTGATTGCATTGATAGACCCTGGATCAATGCAGTCTTATATCTGTATGAATTTAGTGCACAGTAAGACTTTGCCTGTAGAGTCTACGTAATTCGTAATTAGAGTATCGAACCCCTTAGGCAAAAGTGTCTTGGTTGATAAAGTTTTCAAGAATTGCCCGTTATTGATTTGAGATATCTGCTTTCCTGCTGATCTGATGCTTTTACCTTTCGACGAATTTGATATAATTCTAGGAATGGACTGGTTAGCTTTGCACGATGCTATTTTGAATTGCAAATGAATATTCATTGATTTAAGGTGTGAGAATGATGAGATAATTCGAATTGAGTCTAGTGATCTGAATGGACTACCAACTGTTATATCTGTAATGAAAGTACGGAAATATGTGAAGAAAGGCTGTGAAGCCTACTTAGCTTATGTGTTAGACTCGAAAGTGAATGATAAGAAAGTTGAATCTGTGCCTTTTGTCTGTGAATTCTCTGATGTGTTTCCTGAAGAACTACCTCGTTTGTAACACCACGTACCCGAGACCGTTACCGGAGTCGAACACGAGGTATTTACGGACTCATTTCATTTATTTTCACACCAAATAAAATTTTAACACCCCGTACCCGAGACCATTGCCGGAGTCGAACACGAGGTATTTACGGACTCATTTCATTTATTTTCACAGTCCATTTTAAAAATTTCCAGACAAGCTGGCTAACTGCGTCACTGTTACCTTAAAAATCATATCTTGAGTTCAAAAATTCTAAAACCAGTTTTGTAAATTTTTCCTGAAATTAGACTCATATATCCATCTACAAATTTTTTTCTAGAATTTTTGGTCGGGCCAATTAGTACAGTTTATTAGTTAAAGTGTCCCCTGTTTCAGGGTTCGACTGCTCTGACCTTCATGCATTACGACTTATATATCTTCCTGTACAGGGATTCATTACTTATGCTGTTTGTTTCTAACGAAACTAGACTCAAAAATAAATCTATACATATATGGAATGACTTCTAATTATCTCTGGTTAATTTATGGTGAATTTCCAAAGTCAAATCAGGGGATCCAAAAATTGCTCTGGACCTGTTCCCCGAAAACTTAAATATCTCTTAAAATACGACTCATATAATAGTTTTGTTTCTTCCATATGAAAGTAGATTCATCAAGGTTCGATTACATAATTTATTCACTATTTAATTCAATTCCTACTATTTTTAGTGATTTTTAAAATCCACACCACTGCTGCTGTCAGCATCTGTTTTTAAGGTAAACTTTACCTATTTCATGGTTTTCCATGAATCAACTAGAACTTGCCATACAAAGCACCAAAATGATCATGATTAACCATTCCAATGGCTAATCGTTGCCAAACATTTCCATACCTCTCAATGAACAACATACAAAATAATTATAATGCTATGCTCAAAGTATATATAAGCCATTTTCGCATGGCTATCCAAATTTATACAAAACCACAGGGTCCATGACCAACAACAAAAGGGTAGTCCTATACATGCCATTTTCGAGTTCAACCAAAAGTGTACCAAAAGGGCTTTGATAGTGTGGACGACTTTGACTTGAAAATCCCGAGTCCGATGGTGATTTAACCAAAATCTATAAAACAGAGATTCAAAAAAAAACGGAGTAAGTATTTAATGTTTAGTAAGTTTTGAGCAATGAAATTAGGCACAACTGGTATATAGCATTCATATAACTAAACGGATAATTTCATATATACATATTCTCAAAAATCAGTCCTACTTCACATTTCCAACCCTTATATTCACACATAAGGGATCAACTTAACCAAAGGCCAGAAGCTCATTAATTGTCTGAGCGAATAATATTTAAAAGGAATCAACTACTCCAATGCATATACGAAACGTACCTCATCGTTGGGATTTTACGAGCGTATTAATTGAAATTATTACAGCAAGATCGCTCATTCCCAAACCAAGTACCTTCAGAATTTAGCCGGATATAGCTACTTGCTCAAATGCTTTCGGGACTTAGCCCGGTTATAGTAACTCGCACAAATGCCTTCGGGACTTAGCCCGGTTAAAGTAACTCCCATAAATGCCTTCGGGACTTAGCCCGGTTATAGTAACTCGCACAATTGCCTTCAGGACTTAGCCCGAAATTGGTCACTAGCACAAATGCCTTTGGGACTTAGCCCGGTTATCATCCGAATATCATCCGAATATCCGAATATCAATAAATCATGACACATCTATATTTCATTTTCATAACTAGAATTCAAACACAAGTCACTTATCAAGCATTATCATTTTCGGCTCAATAGTTACATACAAAGAGCATGATTTTAATTTACTTAAAACATGATCTAATCGAATCATAATCTAAGATCCATTACTCAAAAACTTACTTCGGATGCTGTTGAACGATTTCAACGGCTACTCGAACACCTTTTCCTTTCCTTTATCGGATTTAGTTCCCCTTTGCTCTTGAGCTTAATGTTAACAAATAAATTGATTTAATCATTTGAACATCAAAAAGAGAAACTCAAGGTACTTAACCCATATATACATTAGACATTAGAGTCACATATATATGAAATCATGAATCAACTCAACATATTAGCCCACACTCTCTTTTAGCCGATTATTTAAGCCAAGATAAAAGCATCAATATGCTTGCCTCTAATCGAATACATGCAACACCAATCTACCTCATGTGGCCGAATATGCATGTCTATGTTGAGGCCGATTATATGCTTAATACTTCCTACAAATATGGTTACTTGTATTGACTACATACCATTTTGTTTCAAGTTCAAAACTCGGCTAATACACATATATACACTAGTAATCAAATACTAACATTTGCACTTCACCTTACTACCAATTTTCATCTACTTCCTACCATGGCCGAATGCATCAAGACACCATACCATTTCAATTTTGGTCATGGGTTAAACAAAGAACTTAATGTCTAACTCAAAAATGCTAAAAAGAAAATCCAAGAGTCATCAATCACCATCACATGTATCATTACAAAGCTTCACACTTAGCATGCAAATGACATCAACACAAGTCCACCTTAGCCGAAACTTAACTCATCTTCGTGCCTCATCACCACAACATCAAACACCAACCAAGAAGACAACACCCATGGCCGAATATCCTCTCCATCTCATAGCAAAGATTTAAACCATGGGCTAGGTAGAACTCAAGCTAACAACTAAAAATATGCATGAATCTCATGGAACATCATCAACATACCTTAGTCTAGTGAACCACCATAGCCGATTTTCTCCAAGCTCTTTCCCTTCTTTTTCTTTCTTCTATTCGGCCAAGTTGAACAACATGAGAACTTTTTATTTTTTTTTTCTTCATCATTTTCCTTTTCATTATTTTATTACCATGCTCCTTATTTTATCATTTCTAACATAAAGCATTAACACAACATGTTTATGACATGTTTTACCCATCACATTTTGTCCACCCTCATTGTCATGGCCGGCCACTACTAATTAAGTGGGGAAATTGACATGCAAGTCCACCCTTTTGATTACATGCACTAATAGATCCTTATAGATTAACCTATCACATTTCAAAAGTGTCACATATAAGTCCTATTAACTAAATTCACATGCAATTAACTAAATCGAAGCTTAAAACTTTCACACATTCATATGCACATATTTTAGACAATAATTATCATATTCAAATAATTTGGTGACTCGGTTTAGCGATCCCGAAACCGCTTTCCGACTAGGGTCACTTTAGGGCTGTCACAACTCTCCCCCACTTAAGAAATTTTCGTCCCCGAAAATCTTACCAGTAAATAGGTTTGGGTATCGTTCTTTCATAGAGTTCTCGGGTTCCCAAGTAGCTTCTTCCATCCCGTGTTTGAGCCATAACACTTTTGCTAAAGGAACCTTTTTGTTTCGCAACTCTTTCACTTCACGAGCTAGGATACGAATTGGTTCTTCTTCATAACTCATATCGGATTGAATTTCAACCTCGGAGGGCCTTATTATGTGCGAAGGATCAGATCTGTAACGTCAAGCATCGAAACATGAAAACGTTGTGGATCCTTTCAAGTTCGGGGATAAAAGCAACCTATATGCAATCGACCAACTCGTTCGAGATTTCATACGGCCCAATGAATCTCGGACTCAATTTGCCCTTACGGCCAAATCGAGTATCTTTTCCAAGGTGAAACTTTAAGAAACACTTTGTCTCCCACCGATACTTAATGTCTTTTCGTTTCAAATCCGCGACGACTTCTCGACTATCCGATGTCGCCTTGGACTTTCACGAATTATTTTTACTTTCGCTCAAAGATCTTTAATCAAATCAACTCAAAATTTTACTTTCACCGAACTCGGTCCAAAACAATGGTGTACGGCATTTGCGACCGTACAAAGCCTCGTAAGGTGCCATCTTAATGCTTGACTGAAAACTATTGTTGTAAGCGAACTCAACCAAAGGTAGATACCGTTCCCATGAACCACTAAACTCAAGGATGCAGCATCTCAACATATCCTCGAGTATCTGAATTATCCGCTCGGATTGACCATCAGTTTGGGGATGAAAAGTAGTGCTAAAATGCAGCTTGGTACCCAAAGCTTCTTGCAATTTCTTCCAAAATCGCGAGGTGAATCTCAGATCTCTATCCGATACAATAGAAATAGGTACCCCGTGTAATCTCACAATCTGAGAAACATACAATTCAGCTAGTTTATCCAATGAAAAATCCGTGACGACGGGATAAAGTGAGCCGACTTAGTCAGTCTATCAACAACAACCCAAATCGCATCCTTCTTACTTGCCGACACCGGCAACCCGGATACAAAATCCATCGTGACTCGCTCCCATTTCCATTCGGTATCATGATCGGTGAAGTAAACTCAGAGGCACTTGATGTTCCGCTTTCACTTGTTGACATATTAAATACTTCGAAACAAAATCGGAAATGTCTCGTTTCATACCATGCCACCAAAACTGACATCTCAGATCGTTGTACATTTTCGTACTCCCCGAGTGGATTGACATTCGGCTACAATGAGCTTCATTCAGAATCATCGAAATGAGTTCTGAATTTCTTGGAACACACAAACGACTTCTGAACCTCAAACAATCGTCATCATCAATTTGAAACTCTGATTCCATATTCGGAACACATTCAGCCCGTTTTGTGACTAATTCATCATCGACTTTCTGAGCTTCACGAATTTGATGAATCAACAATGGTCTAGCCTTTAACTCTGCTACTAACACATTGTCGGATAGAACAGACAAGTGTACATTCATCGCTCGTAAAGCGAACAATGATTTTCGACTTAAGGCATTCGCAACCACATTAGCCTTTCCCGGGTGATAGTCAATGACAAGCTCATAATCTTTTAACAACTCGAGCCAACGTCTTTGTCGCAGATTCAAGTCTCTTTGAGTCATCAAATATTTGAGACTTTTGTGATCCGAATACACATGGCACTTCTCACCAAATAAGTAATGTCGCCATATTTTCAAAGCGAACACGATGGCAGCTAGTTCAAGATCATGGGTCGGATAATTTTTCTCATGTGGCTTCAGTTGCCTCGACGCATAAGCTACAACTCGACCTTCTTGCATCAATACACAACCCAACCCAAGTAAGGATGCATCACTGTAAATGACGAACTCCTTGCCTGATTCGGACTGCACTAGTACCAGAGCTTCCGTCAAATGAGTTTTCAATTGATCGAAACTTTTCTGACACTTTTCTATCCATTCAAACTTAACATCTTTCTGAAGTAGTTTCGTCATTGGTGTGGCTATCATCGAGAAACCTTTTACAAACCGTCGGTAGTAACCGGCAAGTCCCAAAAAGCTCCGAACCTCAGTAATATTTCTCGGAGGCTTCCAGTTAAGTATAGCTGAAATTTTGCTCGGATCGACTCGAATACCCGATGCGGATACCACATGACCCAAGAAGCTCACCTCTCTTAACCAGAACTCACACTTACTGAACTTAGCATATAACTGCTTATCTCGTAAAATCTGCAACACTAATCTCAGGTGCTCAGCATGCTCGGTTTCATCTCTTGAGTAGATTAAGATGTCATCAATAAACACAACTACAAACCGGTCCAAATACGGTCTGAAGATCTGATTCATCAAATCCATAAATACCGCGGGGGCACTAGTGAGCCCAAACGGCATCACTAAGAATTCGTAGTGACCGTATCTCATTCTGAAAGCAGTTTTGGGTATATCCGAATCTCAATTCAAGAATCGATAATAACCCGATCTCAAATCTATCTTTGAAAACACCGAGGCTCCCTTTAGTTGGTCAAGCAAATCATCAATACGCGGTAACGGATATTTATTCTTTATTGTCACTTTATTCAGCTGACGATAGTCGATGCACAACCTCATGGTTCCGTCCTTCTTTTTCACAAACCATACTGGTGCACCCCAAGGTGAGAAACTTGGTCGAGCAAAACCCCTATCCGTCAACTCTTGCAACTGAGCTTTCAACTCTTTTAACTCGGTTGGTGCCATACGATACGGAGCTATCGAAATCGGTGTAGTCCTGTACAAGCTCAATACCAAACTCTACCTCCGAACAGTGGTAAACCGGTAATTCTTCGAGAAACACATCCGGTATTCACAAACCACCGCACAGATTCAGGCTTCTTTTCTAACTCTTTGTCATCAAGTACATACGCAAGGTATGCTTCACACCCCTTTCTTACATATTTCTGAGCCAACATCGATGATATTACAGCTGGCAACCTATTCAAATCAGTAGACTCAACTCGGATTATCTCGTTATTTACACACCTTAAATCGATAGTTTTTCTTTTACAATTTACAATTGCATCATGTACGGTCAACCAATCCATACCGAGGATAACATCAAATTCGTCAAACGATATCAAATCGGCCGAAAAATAGGAACCTCGGATTACTAGGGGACATTTCTTGCACACTTTGTCGACAAGCACGTAACGACCCAAAGGGTTTGACACCCGAATTACAAACTCAGTAGACTCAACAGGTAGAGTCTTCTTTGGATGCTAAGGTTTCACATATATAAGAATGAGTAGAACCGGGGTCAATCAAAGCAATCACATTAGTATCAAAGAGAGTAAAAGTACAGGTAATAACATCCGGCGAGGATGCATCCTCGCGACGCCAGATAGCGTAAGCTCTAGCAGAGCACGAGCCTCGGATCTGGTTGTAGCATCTCTAGATCCTCTCGACCGCCACTAGCATTGCCCGTATTTCTAGATGGTCTACCCGAGCAAGTAGTAGCACCGGGTTTCCCACTCGATTTACGTTCGCTCGCACAATCTGGGCAATCTTTAATAAAGTGGTCACTGATCCGCACTTGTAACAGAGCGATCATGGAATCTACAACTCCCGAATGCCATTTACCATAATACTAACACTCCGTTCTGTCTCAATGATCATTTCCAACACTGGCGACCAAAGTGACTCGTGCACTCATAGGGGGTCGATCGCGATCTCGTCTAAAAACCAAGTGTCTCTAGACCGGCCTAAGTCATCTCTAAATTTCTTCGATGATGTTGGAAGGGCTTCCCAAGACCTCTTACTTAAACTCCTTTGCTCCCACCTCACTTTTCTTTTCTCCATATCGAGCTCCTCGGCTTTGCAAGCTCGCTCGACAAGTACCACAAATTCTCGGATTTCCAAAATGCCAACATACAGCTTTATATCATCATTCAGTCCATCCTCGAAATATTTACACATCACGGCTTCTGAAGAAATACATTCTAGAGTGTACCGACTAAGCCTTACAAACTTTCGTTCATAGTCGGTAACCGACATGGAACCTTGTTTAAGTTCAAGAAATTCCTTCCGTTTTTGATCCATGAATCTCTGACTGATATACTTTTTCCAAACTCGATTTGGAAAAACTCCCAAGTTACTTGCTCTCTGGCACAATAGAAGTCAACGTATTCCACCAATAGTTGGCGTAATCACGTAGCAAGGAGATAGTACACTTTAGGCACTCATCGGTGTGCAAGATAGCTCATCGAGTACCGAATAGTGTTGTCCAACCAAAATTCAGCTTGCTCAAGATCATCGCTGTCCGTAGCTTTAAATTTAGTAGCCCGTGTTTTGGATTCTATCAATGGGGCTTATTTGACCTTATTTGGTCGATTCTAGGAGGTATTGTAGGTCTTGGGGTGGTATTAGTCGGGAATGGAGGTTGTGGAACAGCAGATTAGTTCGAATGTATTGGTTGAACCAATCATTCATCACGCTATAAAAGATTGTCTAGCTTCATCATTCGGATTACTAGCAATAGGTTGAGAGTCCGCGTACATTGTCCCTTAAAGTGAGCAAAGCGCTACACTCTCAAGATCATCACTACCACTCGGTTGGGATCGGATCCATTACTATAAATTAACACATTTTCAATTGTCAGAAATCACCACACTATCAAATAATCACATAATGGCATGTATAGCTAGACCCAAACGTATTACGGTAGTCCTAAAATCGACTAAACCGTGGCTCTGATACCAATAAAATTGTAACACCCCGTACCCGAGACTGTTGCCGGAGTCGAACACGAGGTATTTACGGACTCATTTCATTTATTTTCACACCAAATAAAATTGTAACACCCCATACCCGAGACCATTTCCGGAGTCGAACACGAGGTATTTACGGACTCATTTCATTTATTTTCACAGTCCATTTTAAAAATTTCCAGACAAGCTGGCTAACTGCATCACTGTTACCTTAAAAATCATATCTTGAGTTCCAAAATTTGAAAACCAGTTTTGTAAATTTTACCTGAAACTAGACTCATATATCCATCTACAAATTTTTTTCTAGAATTTTTGGTCGAGCAAATTAGTACAGTTTATTAGTTAAAGTCTCCCCTGTTTCAGGGTTCGACTGCTCTGACCTTCATGCATTACGACTTATATATCTTCCTCTACAGGGCTTCATTACTTATGCCGTTTGTTTCTAACGAAACTAGACTCAAAAATAAATCTATACATATATGGAATGACTTCTAATTATCTCTGGTTAATTTATGGTGAATTTCCAAAGTCAGATCAGGGGATCCAGAAATCGTTCTGGACCTGTTCCGCGAAAACTTAAATATCTCTTAAAATACGACTCATATGATCATTTCGTTTCTTCCATATGAAAGTAGATTCATCAAGGTTCGATTACATAATTTATTCACTATTTAATTAGATTCCTACTATTTTTAGTGATTTTTCAAATCCACACCACTGCTGCTGTCAGCATCTGTTTTTAAGGTAAACTTTACCTGTTTCATGGTTTTTCATGAATCAACTAGAACTTGCCATACAAAGCACCAAAATGATCATGATTAACCATTCCAATGGCTAATCGTTGCCAAACATTTCCATACCTCTCAATGAACAACATACAAAACGATTATAATGCTATGCTCAAAGTATATATAAGCCATTTTCGCATGGCTATCCAAATTTATACAAAACCACAGGGTACATGACCAACAACAAAAAGGGTAGTCCTATACATGCCATTTTCAGAGTTCAACCAAAAGTGTACCAAAAGGGCTTTGATAGTGTGGACGAATTCGACTTCGACAATCCCGAGTCCGATAGCTGACGAACCAAAATCTATAAAACAGAGATTCAAAAAAAACGGAGTAAGCATTTAATGCATAGTAAGTTTTGAGCAATGAAATTAGGCACAACTGGTATATAGCATTCATATAACTAAACGGATAATTTCATATATACATATTCTCAAAAATCAGTCCTACTTCACATTTCCAACCCTTATATTCACACATAAGGGATCAACTTAACAAAAGGCCGGAAGCTCATTAATTGTCTGAGCGAATAATATTTAAAAGGAACCAACTACTCCAATGCATATACGAAACGTACCTCATCGTTGGGATTTTACGAGCGTATTAATTGAAATTATTACAGCAAGATCGCTCATTCCCAAACCAAGTACCTTGAATTTAGCGGATATAGCTACTTGCTCAAATGCCTTGGGACTTAGCCCGATTATAGTAACTCGCACAAATGCCTTGGGACTTAGCCGGTTAAAGTAACTCGCACAAATGCCTTCGGGACTTAGCCCGATTATAGTAACTCGCACAATTGCCTTCGGGACTTAGCCCGGAATTGGTCACTAGCACAAATGCCTTCGGGACTTAGCCCGGTTATCATCCGAATATCATCTGAATATCCGAATATCAAGAAATCATGACACATCTATATTTCATTTTCATAACTAGAATTCAAACACAAGTCACTTATCAAGCATTATCATTTTCGGCTCAATAGTTACATACAAAGAGCATGATTTTAATTTACTTAAAACATGATCTAATCGAATCATAATCTAAGATCCATTACTCAAAAACTTACTTCGGATGCTGTTGAACGATTTCAACGGCTACTCGAACACCTTTTCCTTTCCTTTATCGGATTTAGTTCCCCTTTGCTCTTGAGCTTAATGTTAACAAATAAATTGATTTAATCATTTGAACATCAAAAAGAGAAACTCAAGGTACTTAACCCATATATACATTAGACATTAGAGTCACATATATATGAAATCATGAATCAACTCAACATATTAGCCCACACTCTCTTTTAGCCGATTATTTAAGCCAAGATAAAAGCATCAATATGCTTGCCTCTAACCGAATACATGCAACACCAATCTACCTCATGTGGCCGAATATGCATGTCTATGTTGAGGCCGATTATATGCTTAATACTTCCTACAAATATGGTTACTTGTATTGACTACATACCATTTTGTTTCAAGTTCAAAACTCGGCTAATACACATATATACACTAGTAATCAAATACTAACATTTGCACTTCACCTTACTACCAATTTTCATCTACTTCCTACCATGGCCGAATGCATCAAGACACCATACCATTTCAATTTTGGTCATGGGTTAAACAAAGAACTTAATGTCTAACTCAAAAATGCTAAAAAGAAAATCCAAGAGTCATCAATCACCATCACATGTATCATTACAAAGCTTCACACTTAGCATGCAAATGACATCAACACAAGTCCACCTTAGCCGAAACTTAACTCATCTTCATGCCTCATCACCACACCATCAAACACCAACCAAGAAGACAACACCCATGGCCGAATATCATCTCCATCTCATAGCAAAGAATTAAACCATGGGCTAGGTAGAACTCAAGCTAACAACTAAAAATATGCATGAATCTCATGGAACATCATCAACATACCTTAGTCTAGTGAACCACCATAGCCGATTTTCTCCAAGCTCTTTCCCTTCTTTTTCTTTCTTCTATTCGGCCAAGTTGAACAACATGAGAACTTTTTCTTTTTTTTTTCCTTCATCATTTTCCTTTTCATTATTTTATTACCATGCTCCTTATTTTATCATTTCTAACATAAAGCATTAACACAACATGTTTATGACATGTTTTACCCATCACATTTTGTCCACCCTCATTGTCATGGCTGGCCACTACTAATTAAGTGGGGAAATTGACATGCAAGTCTACCCTTTTGATTACATGCATAATAGATCCTTATAGATTAACCTATCACATTTTAAAAGTGTCACACATAAGTCTTATTAACTAAATTCACATGCAATTAACTAAATCGAAGCTTAAAACTTTCACACATTCATATGCACATATTTTAGACAATAATTATCATATTCAAATAATTTGGTGACTCGGTTTAGCGGTCCCGAAACCGCTTTTCGACTAGGGTCACTTTAGGGCTGTCACAGCCTCCGATTCGGGAAGTCGAGTTTGGCATTGAATTAGTATCTGGTACTACTCCGATTTTGATAGCTTCATATAGAATGGATCCGACTGAGTTAAAGGAATTAAAATCTCAGTTGCAAGAATTGATCGATCGAGGATTTGCTAGACCGAGCTTTTCACCATGGGGTGCTCCTGTTCTATTTGTGAAAAAGAAAGATGACAAAATGAGAATGTGTATTGATTACCATCAGCTTAACAAAGTGACTATAAAGAAAAAATATCCTCTACCCAGAATTGATGACTTATTCCATCAGTTGAAAGGTGCTAATGTGTATTCAAAGATAGATCTGAGATCGGGTTACTATCAGTTGCGAGTAAAGGACTCTGACATTCCGAAAACTGCTTTTAGAACGAAGTACGGGCATTATGAATTTTTAGTTATGCCTTTTGGATTAACAAATGCACCTGCTATCTTTATGGATTTAATGAATAGAATTTTTAAACTGTATTTAGATCAATTTGTTGTGGTATTCATTGATGACATATTGATTTATTCACGTAATGAATATGAGCATGTCGAGCATTTGAGAATTGTGCTACAGACTCTGCGAGAGAAACACTTGTATGCAAAGTTCAGTAAATGTGAGTTTTGGTTGCGAGAAGTTGGCTTCCTTGGTCATATTGTATCAGCCTCTAGTACTCGAGTTGATCCGAGTAAAATTTCGGCTATTCTGGATTGGAAACCTCCTAGGAATGTTTCAAAAGTCTGCAGTTTTCTAGGACTTGTTGGTTACTATAGAAGATTCGTAAAAGGTTTCTCAATGATTGTGACTCTGTTGACAAAATTTCTCCCTAAAGATGTGAAGTTTGAGTGGTCTGAGAAGTGTCAGAACAACTTTGATCAATTGAAAGCTTTATTGACTGAAGCTCCAGTTTTGGTACAACTTGAATTGGGTAAGAATTTGTGATTTATAGTGATGCTTCGTTGATTGGTCTAGGATGTGTTCTAATGCAAGAAGGAAAATTTATAGCTTATGCCTTGAGACAACTAAAGCCGCATGAGAAGAACTATCCGACTCACGACCTTGAATTAGCTGCTATTGTGTTTGCCTTGAAGATCTGGCGTCACTATCTGTTTGGTGAGAAATGTCATGTGTTTTCTGATCATAAAAGTCTGAAGTATTTAATGACACAAAAAGATTTGAATCTACGACAGAGAAGATGGCTAGAACTGCTAAAAGACTACGAACTTGTGATTGATTATCATTCGGGAAAAGCAAATATTGTTGCCGATGCCTTAAGTCAGAAATCGTTGTTTGCTTTGCATGCGATGAATGCCCATTTGGTTCTGTCTGATGATGGTTCAGCTTTAGTTGAATTAAAAGCAAGACCCTTGTTCTTACAGAAGATTATCGAAGCTCAGAAGATTGATAATGAGATTTTGGCTAAACAAACTCAATGTGATGTAGAGACTGGTTCAGAATTCAGAGTTGATAAAGATAATTGTTTAAGATTCCGTGATCGGATTTGTGTTCTAAGAAATCCAGAGTTAATTCAAATGATTCTGAGTGAAGCTCACAGTAGTTGTTTATCTGTACATCCGGGTAGTACAAAAATGTATAATGATCTGAAGCAGCATTATTAGTGGTCTAGAATGAAAAGAGATATCTCTGATTTTGTTTCTAAATGTTTAATCTGTCAGCAAGTTAAAGTTGAAAATCAGGTGCCATCTGGGTTATTACAACCGATTATGATTCCGGAGTGGAAATGGGACCAAGTGACCATGGATTTTGTTGTGGGTTTGCCCCTGTCTCCAAGAAAGAAAGATGCAATTTGGGTTATAGTTTATCGTTTGACGAAATCAGCTCATTTTATTCCGATTCAATTTGATTACTCACTCAATAAATTAGCTGAGTTATATATTTCTGATATTGTGATATTGCATGGCGTGCCATTGTCGATAGTGTCAGATAGAGACCCAAGATTGACATTGCGATTCTAGAAGAAATTACAAGATGCTCTGGGTACTAAATTGCGTTTTAGCACTGCTTTTCATCCAAAAATAGATGGTCAATCTGAACGGATTATTCAGACACTCGAGGATATGTTTAGATGTTGCATTCTTGAGTTTGAAGGTACGTGGGAACAATATCTACCTTTGATTGAATTTGCTTATAATAACAGTTTTCAATCAAGCATCAAAATGACACCGTACGAAGCCTTATACGGTAGGAAGTGTAGAACTCCGTTATACTGGTCTGAGCTTAGTGAGAATAAGATTTACGGTATTGATCTGATAAAAGAAACAGAGCAGAAAGTGAAAGTAATCTGAAATAGTTTGAAAGCTGCCTCTGATCGTCAAAAATCTTATGCGGATTTAAAACGAAAAGATATCAAATTTGAGATCGGTGATAAAGTGTTTCTGAAAGTATCTTCGTGGAAGAAACTGTTTCGATTTGGTAAAAAGGGCAAGTTGATTCTGAGGTTCATTGGACCGTATGAAATCATCGATCGAGTTGGGCCAGTTGCTTATAGATTGAGGCTACCATCTGAGTTAGAAAAGATTCATAATGTATTTCACATATCGATGCTTTGACGATACAGATCTGATCCTTCGCATGTAATTTCACCGTCTGAGATTGAAATTCAGCCTGATATGACTTATGAAGAAAAGCCGATTCGTATTTTAGCTCGCAAGGTTAAAGAGTTGTGAAATAAGAAAATTCCATTAGTTAAGGTGATGTGGCATCGACACGATGTTGAAGAGGCCATATGGGAGTCTGAAGATGCTATGAGACAACAATATCCGAATCTGTTTAACGGTAAGATTTTTGGGGACCAAAATCTCTAAAGGGGGGAGAATTGTAACAGTCCGACTTAGACCCTAGTCAGGACAGTGGTTTTGAGACCACGTAACCGATTCTGAAAAATATTTTAATATTATTTTTTGTGTCTGTGATATGTGAATTTATATCTGCAAAGTTTCTATGATTTAATTTGTCTGTTTCTGTGCTTAATTATGATAAAGGATTAAATCGCGTCAAATACAAAAGTTGCATGCTAATTGTTAATGGGGTTAATTGGCCTTGGCTTTTAAAATAAGGGTCCTTACATGGTAATTTTGCCATTGATAAGGGTAATGGACATTGATGGACATATGGTAGGTGAATTTTAATGTTAGTAACTAAAGGGCAATATGGTAATTAGTGTAATAAGTTAAATTTAATAAAATAAAGTCCATTGCATGTTTATTTTCTCATCATCTTCCACTGATTATAGAGAAAAGAAACAGCCATTGAAGCTTTGTGATATTCGGCTATTGCATGATTAATTAGGTGAGTTTATTTTGCTCAGTTTTTTATAATTTCTACGTTTCTGTATCATTGCTTCGTGTTCTTCAAAACCCATGTCTAAATTTCTGTTTCTGTTAAAGATTTTGAAATGTGCCATTGATGATTGTATGAGCTTTGTAATGTTTTTATATGGATTATGAAACATATATGTGAGATTATCATACTTTGTTCTTGAATTTTTGATGGAATAGAGCTGTTTGGGCTAATTTGTGAAAATGAGGTTTTGAAGGACTAAATTGTGAATTAAATATGTTATTTGGCTTGTATGGAAGCTATGTATAATCAGCCAAGCTATAGTTTTGGTGAATTTTGAATATTTGTGATTTCCCATTAGAATTGGTGAATTCGATGCTCCTAATGCTTTAATTTCATGTATTATACTTAGGAGAGCATAGAAGAGCGAAAGGAACGAGAAACGGGCCAAAAACAGAGAAAATGGGCCAAAGTACGAAATCAACACGCCCTGGACCTCCTCACACGGGCAGACCACACGGCCGTGTCAATTTGGCAGGCTCGAGCACGACCTGAAGTAATCACACATGGGCGTGTCACATGGGCGTGTCCCTGCCGAGCCCAAGTTGAGTCCAATTCGGAAAAGGCTAATTCTGAGGGCTTTTAAGCATTCCAAAGCCTATAAATACACCCTAGAGGAAGAAGAAAGGAGACACAGGATAGGGAGTAAGGAATTACTCCAAGGAAGCTGATTGATCCATCTCAGAAGCCGGATTCACCATAAAGACTGAAGATCTCTCCTCAATTTCCCCTTCAGGAGTTTTGGGTTTTCTTTATATTTTGTATTCTTTTTTATTCTGAAATGTTTTATTATTTAGTTATGAACTAAAACCCCTAAATACCTAAGGGGAATGAAACCTAAGACGAATCTTGTTATTATTTTCTGAATTGTATGATAAATATTTAACTTGTTCTTAATTATGTGTTCTTAATTCTTATTTTGATATCCCAGGATACTAATTCAAGATAAGCTCTTAGTCAGAAGAAGAATAGACCCTATCTAAGAGTACATTTGTCATAATTAAGTGGAGTTGTTTGCGCGCCTAGACATAGGGTAACAAGATTTTTCCAGATTAAGGTGAAACCTAATAAGGGGATCCATAGATCGAGTTAATGCAACCCTAGGGTGTTAATTAGAGAAAGGTCTCAATTATTCAATCTAAGGATTAGATGTTATTAGTCTTGATTAGGAATACTAACATAACTTAGGGATCTCTATAGAACAAGTTAATTGAATAAATTGTCCGATTCGGAGCCAGAATAACAAGTACAGTCTAGGTGGATTTTTCCTTAGGTATTGTCTTAATTCAATCTATTTTCCCAAAAGCAATTCCCCAATTCCATTCTCTGTGAATTCTTAATTTAGATAATTAGTTAGTTAAAACAAAACCTCTTTGTTCTTAGGCTAGATAATAAAAAGACAGTCATTACTAGTACTTTTAGTTCCTTTGGGTTCGACAATCCGGTCTTGCTAAAACTACACTACTATTTGATAGTTACACTTGCCTACATCGCGATAATAGTTAGTTTCAAGAATGATTAATTATAAATATTTAAAACCTACCACGAAATCACGTGTTCACTATGAAGCTATGACCTTACCTTCTTGCATAAGCACGTACCCCAAACCATTCAAGGAGGCGTCACTATAAACCACAAACTCCTTGCCCGTCTCCGGTTACACTAACACTAGGGCTTCGGTCAGCAAAGCCTTTAATTTCTCGAAACTCTGTTGGCACTTTTCTGTCCATTCAAATTTGACATCCTTTTGCAACAGCCTTGTCATCGACGTAGCTATCATAGAGAATCTATTTACAAACCGTTTATAATATCCAGCTAAACCAAAAAGCTTCAAACCTCAGTTACATTCCTCGGCAATTTCTACTCAACAATAGCTGAGATCTTGCTTAGGTCAACTCTAATCCCATCACCCGACACAATGTGCCCTAAAAATCTGACTTCTTTAAGCCAAAATTCACTCTTACTGAACTTGGCGTAAAGCTGCTTATCTCTCAAAGTTTGTAACACAGTTCTCAAATGCTCAGCGTGTTCACTTTCATCTCGTGAGTAAATTAGTATGTCACTAATAAAAACCACTACGAACTTGTCTAAATACGGCCAAAAAATGCGATTCATCAAATCCATAGACACCGCCTGGGCATTAGTCAATCCAAAGGGCATGACAAGGAACTCATAATGCCCGTATCTTGTCCGAAAAGCAGTTTTCGGTACATCTTGCTCTTTAACTCTCAATTGATAATAACTAGACCTCAAGTCTATCTTGGAGAATACAGTGCCCCCCTTTAACTGATCAAACATATCATCGATCCTTGGCAAAGGATATTTGTTCTTCATTGTTACTTTGTTAAGCTGCCTATAGTCGATGCGTAACCTTATCGATCCATCTTTCTTCTTCACAAAGAGTACCAGAGCACCCCATAGGAAAAAAATTGGTCTTGTGAACCTTTGTCCGTTAACTCTTGCAATTTTGCTTTCAACTCCTTTAATTCCATTGGAGCCATCCTATACGGAGCAATTGAGATAGATGCCGTTCTAGGGACCAACTCAATTCCAAACTCGACTTACCTCACTGGAGGTAATCAAGGTAATACTTCCAGAAACATGTTTGTAAACTTACAAACCACTGGTACCGATTCAATCTTCAATTCAGACACTTGAGTATTCAACACATAAGCTAGGTAAGCCTCGTATCCTTTCCTCAAATATTTCTCAGTAGTCAAAGATGATATTAATACAGGTAGATTATTTGACTAATCTGGTCCAACTCGAAGAACATTATTGTCTTCACATTTCAGCTGAATTACTTTTCTCCCACAATCCACTACAACACTATGAGAAGTCAACCAATCCATCCCAAGGATTACATCAAACTCATTAAACAATAATAACATCAAGTTAGCCGAAAAACAATGACCTCTAATTATCAAAGGGCAATTCCTACATACTTGGTCCACTAGTACATGTCTGTCTAAAGAATTGGACATTTTTATTACAAACTCAGTGGACTCTACTAGACTACTCATACGGGGTATCAATTCCATACAAATATAAGAGTGGGTAGATCCCGGGTCAATTAAAGCAACAACAGATATTTCATGGATAGAAAAGGTACCCGTGATCACGTGGGGAGACTCTCCCTCTTCCTGAGCTCGTATAGCATAAGTCCTTGCAGGCACTCTGCCCTCAGACCTCACCACAGCATCTCTTGGCATGCTTCTACTGCTAGCCCCACTTCCGAGGTTCTTCTGTGGCCTACCCCTCAAAGGGGAACTACTCACTGTCACATCTTGTTTTCTCTTTCTCATTCAATTTAGGACAATCATAGATGAAGTGTTCCAATGATCCGCACTTGAAACAACCCCTTTCATTCCCTCGGCACTCGCCAAAATGACGCCTACCACATTGTGAGCATTTTAGCCTATTTGGCCGAGTGCTACCAACACTTGCGACCGAAGTGGTCCAGGCTTTAGAAGTTATGTTCTGCCGGTTCTTGTTCCTATTTGAATACCCCACTGAAGCACTCGATCGAGTAGTAAACTCTCTCTATCTTTTAGATGAAGACTGATGTGATTTCCCCATCTGTCTCTTCTTTGAATCCCGTGACTCAAAAGTCGCTTTCCTCCTTTCTTTAATCAACTCTTCGGCCTTACAGGCTCTTTCAATAAGTGCTACAAATTCCCGCAGCTCTAAGATGCCAACAAACACTTAGACATCTTCATTGAGGTCGACCTCAAACCTCTTCCACATGATGGCTTATGTAGATATGCACTCTCAAGCATACTTGCTAAGCCTCACAAACTCACGTTCATATTCCGTCACTGACGTTCGCCTTGCTTTAGCTCAAGGAATTCCTTCCTCTTTTGGTCTATAAATCGCCGACTAATATACTTCTTTCAGAACTCTTCCTAGAAGAATTCCCAAGTTACCCTCTCTCTCGATACCATAGACAAGAGAGTGTTCCACCACTGGTAGGCTAAATCACTCAAGAGTGACACTGCACACTTCACGCACTCCTCAGGCATGTATGACAGTTCATCAAATACCCTAATGGTATTTTCTAGCCAAAACTCTGCTCTCTCTGGGTCATCATCTATGCTAGCCCGAAATTTCTCGGCCCCTTGTTTCCAGATCTTGTCTACTGGAGGGTTCTCTCTTCTAAACTTGTCCGTGCCTTGTGAAGCTATCGGGGCATACTGAGGAATCGGAAGAGGTGGGGGAGGAGGAGCGTTCAGATTTGCACGAACAAACTCCGTATACAAAGCATCCATCATTTGGAGGTAGGCTTCTCTAGCCCTTCTGCCTTGACCAATAGTTACGGGCTCATTCTCTACTGGCGCGATCCTTTCAGCGGGAGCCGATGCATTACTTTCCACGTCATCTGCTGTGGTTCTATTAGGATCCATTTACTATATGGAAACATAATTTATAATCATCAGAGATCATTACACTATCAATATACAGCCATGGCATGTATAGCTAGACTTGTACTCTCGATAGGTTAGTCCTAGAACCAACTAAACCATAAATCTGATACCACTAAATGTAACACCCCATACTCGTATCCTATACCTTGACGAAATACGAGGCGTTACCCAAGTTTAAACTCAAGCTTTCATTCATTTTTGAGTTACCAAAACTCTATTCAATTTTAAAACTTATCAACATATCTTGAATACGGATTTATGAGGCCCAAAACACACATTGTAAATCATCTGGGACCATTTTGGGCCCTTTTTCCAACTATAGAAAAATGTCACTTATCAAAAGGAAACACGCCCGTGTGGAAGGGTAACATGCCAGTGTGACCATTTTGACATGGTCGTGTTGATGGCCCGTGTGGCTCACACGACCTAAGCACTCTAGGACACGCCCGTGTAGAATTAATTTCTAATTCACACCTACTAGGGTTTTCACATGGCCAGACACACGCTCGTGTCAATGTACCGTGCCCCTCATACGGCCACGACACTCCCGTGTCCTAGCCCGTGTGCAAAAACATGGACATTCTGTTTCTGATGTCAGCATGCTTATAATGTGACACAACCAAGGCACACGCCCGTGTGCTGGGCTGTGTCCTCTACACAGTCATGTCTTTGCCCGTGTGTTTATTGCCATGCATACTGACTTGAAATTTTTACGTACAGTGGACACACGGCCGGACCGCATGTCTATGGGGCAGACCGTGTGTCACACACAGCCTAGACACACTTCCATGTGTCTACCTGTGTTGACAGTATAAGGATATTTACTAAGCCTCATTGCCACCCTTACATTATAGTTCCATACAAATACCAACCAATATCGAAACAAGTATAACTCCTATACATGAGAATGCATCTTTTATAAATTCAAAATGAATGTTAGCCATCATTCAAGGCTTAATACAAATTGAAGGATTTCCAACCCAAGCTAACATATATGGCCAATCCTCAATGACACAAAATAATAATATCTAAGTACTATACATGCCATATTCAAAAATATAAATCCAACTATATCGAATGCTTCGGTTAATAGTGTGATTGATATCTCTGACTTCCGGTGATTCTTTAGCTAGTTAGGTGACACTGAAAGGAAATTGAAAGGAAAGGGAGTAAGCATAAAGCTTAGTAAGTTGCATATAAATAAGTATACAACAACAATTTATCCATAATCAACATGCTCATAACACCAAAGTGGGCATAAGTGTAACTTACTCATTACCATCCATACAAGTCACATATTATATATATTGAGCTCATATCTCATATATACCAATTAGATACCTGTACCATTCACAACACGGTTATACTTTCCTCATTAGCTTAAGAACACAACGTTCACCTTTGAACCATTTGGAACACTACCGGATATTCATTAAGCCTCAAACATGGGTAAGGTGCCGATGCCATGTCCCAGACATGGTCTTACACTGGCTCATATCTCAAGTAGATGCCATGTACCAAACATGGTCTTACAATGACTATCATCTCGTAGCTGATGCATGTCCCAGACATGTCTCAAACTGGCTTACGTCTTGAGGCCGATGCATGTCCCAGACATGTCTTACACTAGTTCTCGTCTCAATGCCGATGCATGTCCCAGAGATGTCTTACGCTGGCTCTCATAATGTGGTCAATGCATGTTCCAGACATGTCTTACACTAGCCAAATAACAACCCATATGTCACGGCATGAATATCCGATTTATTTTCCTAGGTTCAAATAGGAACTCTACTATCTCTATTATCATCATACCATCTCAATACCACAATTAAGCAAATCATGCTATATTAATTCAAATACAATTCAACACATACATTAGTAATTTAGTTGTATTATTTACATACAACTTACCTCAGATTACAAAACGTATACGACTAGTCTATTTAGTCGATTTGCTTGGCTTTTCCCTAGTCTAGGTTTGGATTTACCAATTCTTGATCTAAAATAGCAAAATGCACTAATTTAATCACTAAATAAAATTAAGCAATTAAAAATTCACATTTTCAGTAAAATGACCATTTTTCCCCAAAACTTTAGCAAAATGACCATTTTACCCCTATGCTCAAAAATCTATTTTTATCGAGTTTCTTCCCATCTTAAGCTTAGATAAACTCTTTTTACTCTTATAGCAACCCTAAATTCTCTCTATTTCACACATTTATCATTTATTTTACAACTTGTGCAAAATAGTTCCTTTTGGTGTTTTCATGGTAACACCTTTCACAAAAGTTGTCAATTACACAACTAAGACTCATATTCTTCCATAAAATTTCAAAAAACACCCTAAATTATCTCATTACAAAACCTTAGATCTTCAACCATTTTGCAAGATATACCCCTCATTTGAAAGCTCATGCTTCAAGGGTCTCAAAAATTAAAAAATCATCAACAAATGGTATGGAAATCACTTACTTGTGAGTGCTTCAAGTTGCTAAAAATTTTAAGCTCTCAAACCCCCTTCAATTGATAATTTTTGATGGAGAAAAGAGATGAGTAAGGGATGATATCATCCTTCTTTTATTTTATTTCTATTTTAGTCAAAATTGGTCACCTAACCCAACAAATTTTGAAAATTTTGACCACATATGTCTCCTATGGCCGGCCACTCTATTTCTAGGGGTCTAATTGCCCTTTAAAATCCCTCAATTTTTCTTCTCTAATAAAATCACACCTTTAGCTATCAAAATAGAACTTTTTCACTTTATGCGATTTAGTCCTTTTTCGCAATTGGGCTCACAAACGTCCAAATTAACTCACCAAATTTTTTTCATGTATTAATATAAACATGCTATGACTCCAAAATAATAATAAAATAATTTCTCTGACTTTGGATTTGTGTTCTTGAGACCACTATTTTGACTAGCCCCAAAATTGGGCAGTTACATACCATACATGCAAATAGAGAAACCAAGTGTATAGCAACTTACCGAAGGAGCAGACTAAGAATAGAAGACAGTAGTTTTCAGCTTACCCCTAGAAACACCTACTCGAATCAGGGTATAAGATGTAACAGTCGCACCTCCTAACAGTAATCGGCAGAGAAAAGAGTTGTTAGATGGAAAACTATTATAGTAGAGAAAAAGGAGAAGAGAGAGAGCATAACTGAATAGTTGTATTACCACCAAAAATGACAGAGAGCACAGGAGAATCGACACAGAGAGGGTGAAAGAATGAGTATTAATCAATCAAGAGGAAATCGATTGGGGGAAGAAGAAAAATGAGGTATTCAGTCAAAGTAACAGTATGTGAAAGAGGGGAGATCTGTTAATCACAGAAGAATTGAAGGAGAAGGAGGAGAGAATATGATATTCGGCTTTAACAATCAAGAGGAGAACTCGATAAAAGCCAAATGAATAGAGAGAAGAGAGAAAGGGGTACTCAGCAAATGATAAAAGGAGAAGGTAACTGATCAGAACCGATTGAAAGAGGGAGTAAGCACAGAAAATAGAAGTAGAAAACAAAAGATGGTAGGGAACCAAAGCAGAAATATCGAAAGATGAAATAGAGAGAAAACTCTCAAAACTGAAAACGTCAAAACTAGGAGGAAAATATCGAAATGACAGATGGTAGCCGAATTCTCTTGAGAAAGAGTTCAATTTCGGTACCACAACTTCCTTCCCTTGATCCACTCCTCAAAAATCTCCTCACATCTCTCCACCAACTAGCTCGAACTCCATAAAACCTCTTCTATCCAAAATTTCCTCCCCAAAACACTCCCCAAATCTCCTTAACAATCGAAATACCTTATCCACTCCCCCAAAACATCCACTCTTTCTTCAACCACCAATTTCCAATTCCAATCCAACTCTTCAGTAGTTCGGTTGAGCTAGGACACTCCCACGATACTAGTAGTAAAATAAATCTCCCTCTTGCCCATGTCAGGACTCGAACCTTAGACCTCAAGTTACAGTAACACGCCACTTATCCTTTAGACCAGTAGGCCCTTTTTGTCATGTTTTACCCATATTTACTTAAAAGCCTACTGCCTAAAGACAATGCTTATTCCTTAAAAGAAAAAAAAAACAAAACTTTTTGCACCTGCCCAGGCTTGAACCCAAGACTTCTCAGACACTCCCAGAACACATAACCACTGAAGCAGACCTATATTTGTGTCACTTTCTTACACAACTAAATATTTATGAGCAGCTTCCTAACTGCTCCCATACTCAAGACCTAATACTTTTAGGCCTAAAATTTGAGGCGTTACATAGATAGTATATGAACCGTTAGGGAATTTTTAGATATGTTTCTCGAGGAGTTAGCAGGATTACCCCTAGATTGTAAGGTAGATTTTGATAATTAATTTTTGTCAAGAACCGCTCCAGTGTCCATTGCTCCTTTTCACATGGCACCAAAAGAGTTGCGAGAATTGAAAATCCAACTTCAAGAGCTTTTGGATCGTGGGTTTATTAGATCTTGTGTGTCTCCATTGGGAGCTTCGGTTCTGTTTGTGAAAAATAAAGATGGGTACCTAAGGTTATATATAGATTACTGACAACTAAACAAGCTTACCGTAAAAAATAAATATCCCTTAGCTTGGATAGACGACCTGTTCAGTCAATTCTTAGGTGTCACTGTGTTTTCCAAAATAGATCTAAGGCCGGGGTATTACAGACTAAAGGTTAAAGAGGTGGATGTACCCAACCCTTCCTCGATCAATTCATTTTAGTGCTCATAGATGATATCCTAGTCTATTCCAAAACTGAACATGAACAAAATTAGCACCTTATGAAGGTTTTACAAATCCTCTGAGAGAAAAAAGTTATATGCTAAACTTAGTAAATGTGAATTCTATCTTAAAGAGGTTATGTTTCTAGGTCATGTGTTGTCTGTAGTGAGTATTCAGGTAGATCCAAAAAAGATAGAAGCAATCCTTTGATGGAAACAACCCAAGAATGTTTCCAAAATTTGTAGTTTTTTGGGTTGCCTAGGTATTACAATAGATTTGTTGAAGGGTTATCCTTAACAGCCTTAACCAAGTTGTTGAGAAAAGATGTTTCTTTTAAGTGGTTAGAAGAGCAACGATCTAATTTCAAAAAGCTTAAGGCGATCTTAACCCAAGCTCCTATTTTGATTCAGGCTGAATCGAGCCTTGGTTGTGTGATGATGCAAGGCGGTAAGGTAGTGGCTTATGCGTAAAAGAATTTGAAGTAACATAGGTGTAACTACTCGACTCATGACTTAGAGTTGGTTGCAGTAGTTTTTTCACTTAAAATATAAAGGCATTACTTGTATGGGGAGAAGTGTTACATCTACACTAATCATAAAAGCTTTAAATACCTTCTCACCCAAAAAGAATTGAACCTTAGGCAATGGAGTTGGTTTAAGCTATTAAAAGACTACGATTGTGTGATTGATTACCACCCCGAGAAAATCAATGTTGTAGTAGACACCCTAATCCTAAAGTAGATGACTAATTTAAGGGAAATGTTTACTAGGTTGAGTTTTGTAGATGATGGAGCCTTGTTAGCAAAATTGCAAGTAAAACCTACCTTAGTAATGCGATCAAAGCTAAACAACCCTTAGATATAACCTTGTTACCTCAAATTATGCTCATGAAAGAAGGAAAGACCGAGGATTTTGGGTTTAATGATGATGATATCTTGTGTTTTCAAGAAAGACTTTATGTCCCGAATGGCGATGAATTAAGACGAACCATACTTCAAGAAGCACATGCTAGCCCTTATGCGATGCATCCCGGAGGAAACAAGATGTATTAGGATGTGAAAGAGTTGTATTGGTGGCCATGATTGAAATGAGATGTAACAAAATTTGTGGCCAAATGTCTAACTTGTTAGTAAGTAAAATATAAGCACCAATTTTATTTTGGGTTGTTACAACCTATTAAAATACCGTAGTGGAAGTTGGAGTAAATAGTAATGGACTTTGTTAGTGGGTTATCATTAGCACCCGCACTTCTTACTCGCCCGTAAGGATTATTCATTACAGAAGCCAATTAAGTTATACATTTTAGAGATAGTTAGGTTGCATAGAGTGCCTATATCGATTATCTTAGATCGAGATCCTTGATTTATATTTTGATTCTGGAAAAAGTTGCAAGAGTCAGTAGGAACTCACTTGGATTTTAGCACTACTATCCATCCACAGTCTGATTGGAAATCTGAGTGGGTGATTCAAATATTGGAAGATATATTAAGAGGTTGTATCATTGTGGGAAGAGCATTTACCCTTATCCAAATTTTCCTACAATAATAGCTTCCAATCTAGCATCCAAATGGTACTTTATGAGGCCTTGTATGGTTGCAAATGCCGAACTCTTTTGTGTTGAACTAAACTAGGTGATAGAAAAGTTTTGGGTCCTGAGTTAGTGCAAAAGTCCGAGGGGAGAGTAAATTGATTAAAGAAAGACAAAAGGCGACTTTTGCTAGACAAAAGTAGTATGCAAATTTAAATAGAAAGGACATTAAGTATAATGTCGACGGTCAAGTCTTCCTAGAAGTGTCCCCATGGCAAAAGGTATTAAGGTTCGGTTGAAACGGTAAGCTAAGTCCAAGATCATAGAACCTACCGAATCCTAATTGCTTATCAACTAGAATTACCTCTTGAATTGGATCAAATCCACGACATTTTACACATCTCCATGTTGAGACGTTATCAGTCAGACCCTTTGCATGTCGTTCCAATTGAAGATATAGAGGTATGACCGAATTTATCCTTTGAAGAAGAACCTATACAAGTTCTAGAACGGGATGTAAAGTTTCTGAGAAGGAAGTGAATCCCTCTAGTTAAAGTCATGTGGCAGAACCATGGAGTCGAGGAGGCCACATGGAAAACAGAAGACACGTTTCGATAATAGTATCCTCATTTATTCAAACCAGGTAAATTTCAAAGATGAAATTTCTTTAAGGAGGGGAGAGTTGTAACACACCAAAAATCATAAGGTTAGAATTAATAAAACCATCAAGAAAGGATTCTTAGTTTGGGTGGTAGAGATCATAGTATATTCTCTAGAGAGCCAAGGTTCAAGCTCTACTCTTTCCATTTTCCTCTTTTATTTTTCAGAAAATAAGGAAAATTTTCAATCTAGTACATATAGTAAATGTGGTAGAAAATAACCAAGCTTAAGAAGTAGCCCAAGTGGTAAGGCTTCCAATCCCTCCTTACGTTCAAGTTCGAATCATACCAAAACCACTCCCCAATTTCTTTTTTTCAATTTCGACAGAAATGGGCATTTTACCATTCAGCCCTTGTAATTTTTAAAACTCTAATTATTTAGTCCATTTTTATAATTATATGTGGATTTCTGCTTCCTTTCAACCTTAATTAGAATTTATTTTTTCTCTTCTTTAAATACAACTTTTTATTTTATTTCCTCCTTTCTTTTCATAAAAATCTTCATCTTCTTTTGCTAGAAATCTTATTTTGATCTCGAGCTTGAAACTGAGTCTGTTCAATCAATTTTCTAATCAATTTAGTGAAACATCATCAATTTTGTCTCTAACATACCAAGATTGGTAAGAACATTCCAATTCTTGATAATTAGATCTCGAATATCTATATAATACTTGTTTTCAACAACATCAAGATCAAAAAAAATATCTTTTACGAATATTCCAAAATCTCTTGATAATTTTGATAAATCTTGAATGTCGATATTTATTATTGTGTATTTTTTGAACGAAAGTCCCATTGTAGTGTCCCAATCCAGACTTGGATGTGAGGGTCATCGTGCAAATCCCCAGAAGTCAGGTGTGTGTTATTTTACTAGAAAATCGAGGCAAAAACTGAACCTAGCCTAGACCACATGAGAGTGTGGGCCACTCATGTAGACTACACGGCCATGCCACCCCAGAAACCTTAGGATTTCGCTTCTCACATGACATGCCTCATGGTTGTGTCTTCCCTATATGTTGAATTACTGAAATGCCACACAACCACAATCTCTCACATGGTTGTGTACCTCTTCCAAATGGCCCAAGGCTTCCCACATGATTCAGTCACAAGGCCTTGTGTCCCCTATAACTTAGAATTTACAATTTTAACTCAGAATTTTATGCTTTGATTAGATTAGTCCCTGAATAGGTTCCGAACTAGTTATAGTGAATTAAATTATGCAAATAATTCCCTGATGATATGAGATATGCTAGAATTCATGATTGATCAATTTAATGTGATATTTATTTATATTTATGAATATTTACATGAAATATTAATAGTATATGTTACCTTTGTATAAATATACTTGTGACATGCCTATATTATTATTCACACTGAATACATGAAAAGTTTGAATTGCTACTAATTGGCCATGAGTTAGATTATTTAATATTCTTTAATGCATTTCATGGATTGGGTTGATATGAACAGAGGAAGATCAAGTAGTATATCTACAAGAAAAATGGCAAGTGTAGAGAATAGGGGATCCAGAAATTGCTCTTACCCTATTTTACCAAAACGTAAATATCTCATAAAATAAAGCTTTTTTTTACCTATTTTGTCTCTTCCAAATGAAAATAGATTTATTAAGCTTCAATTACATCTTTTATTCATCATCTAATTCTATTTCAACTATTTTTAGTGATTTTTCAAATTCACGTCACTACTGCTGTATGATTCTGTTTTATAGCCAATTTCACCATTTCATGGATTTCCATAGATTAGTTAGCACATAAAGCATACGTGTTATCAAATATAATCTCGATTAGCGACTCCAATAGCTAATCATTCTCAAACATTTCCATGCCATCGATGAGCTATATCATAAGATTATATACACAAAAGGATTATAATGCTATACATGCCATATTCCCAAAATATGCAAGCCATCATACCGAGATGGTCCGTTGATAGTGTGAGCGTGCCTCTGACCGTCCTGATCTCCAAACTGGCTTGTCAAAACTACAAGGAGTGGAATGGAAGGAGTAAGCATAAATGCTTAGTAAGTTCACATGCAAATAACAAATAACTTAACAAAGCAATTATACCAACCAACATTAGCATAATATCACCAAAACATATATCACATTTCTATTCATCATTCATCGTCTTACTACATTATTATTGTCGTATCAAGTCTCAACCCGAGGGTTAAGTACATACCTGTCCAAAGTGCCCATTCCACAACACTTACCAATACGTCACTTGCATCTTGAGTATTCTTCCATTTCACTAGAATTTTACCCATTGAACACATCGGAATATAACTCAGATACATGGAAAGTTTGCACATAAGTGCCACATATGTAGCCAAGCTACCATGTAACCCACCCATAAGCGAACTTGGACTCAACTCAACAAGCTCGGGCGTTCGCATCCATAAGTGAACTCGGACTCAACTCAACGAGCTCGGATGCCTAGTTACATCTCACAAACTCGGACTCAACTCAATGAGTTCAGACGTTCGCATCCATAAGTAAACTCGGATTCAACTCAACAAGCTCAGATGCCTAGTTACATCTCACGAACTCGGACTCAACTCAACGAGTTCGGACGTTCGCATCCATAAGTGAACTCGGACTCAACTCAACGAGTTCAGATGCCCAAAATCCGAATCTATTCCTAAGGTTCAACGGGATTCTTTTCAATTACACATTTCGATCGTCTTCTTCGGAATATAGCGATATTTGCTAACATCTCATACTTATTAAATTGTTCACATAATTTGCATATCACCAAATAATAATTCACAAAACATCATATTTCATGATAATAAGTATCATGTCATATAAATAACATTAAATCACTTAAAATAAAAAATTATGTTACCTTATTTACACATGAACTTGCCTCGTATGCGAAAATGGTCATTTTTACCATTTTATCCACAACTTGTTATTTTGCCGATTTTAGCCCGAATTTCGATTTTCCTTGCTAATCAAGGCTTAAAAGTGTTGAAACCCTAGCTATGGTGGAGAGAAAAATTCAGCAACAACTTATGGAGAAGATGATCATTTTGTTGTTATTTTTCCCATTTTATTTCATTTAATATCCAAATGACCAAAATGCCTTTCCTTACTAAACTTTCAAAAATTCCATCCACATCCAATTCCATAAACTTAGAAATTGGTCAAATTGCTATTTAAGACCGCCTAATTAATATTTCAAAGAAATTTCATACTAGAAACTTCTAGAGTGCAAGTTTTTCAACTTATTCAATTTAGTCCCTAACTTCAAATTAAGCACTTTATGCATAGAATTTCTTCACGAAATTTTCACACAATCATGCAATCATATCATAGACCTCAAAATAATTATAAAATAATTATTTCTATCTCGGATTTGTGGTCCCAAAACCACTATTCCAATTAGGCCCTAATTCGGGATATCACAACTCTCCCCCCTTTAGGGATTTTCATCCCCGAAAATCTTACCGGAAAAGTGGTATTCACTTAGATTCCTCAATTTCATATTCAGTGTTGAAGAACTTTCACTCAGGCAGTGCCTCCAATATATCTCTTTAATTTCTCATATATTCTGAAAGCTTACGGACTCATCTCTCAATTGTTCTTAAATTTTCAACGATTCTCAGTTTCCCTTGTCATCTTAACATAAAACACAGATCTCAATTTGGTTAATGGAGACTAGAATTCCAAGAAATCCAACAATCAAAGGGACCAGCACTCTTCCGAATAATCATACAGATTTTCATCATCGATAAATCACAATCCAATAACATCTGAATCAAATTACAGTACATGTGATTACTCTCTGAATGAATAGGCAAATTTTCACTGTGAGCTTCATACAATTCTTTCTGTATAAGCCTCGGAATAATAATACCATGAATCAGATCCAATCTGAAATTCAACATCAAAAGTCGATCCTCACTATACTCTTTTAGTTTACTACTTACTATCACATTTTCCTCTTTCCGCTACGGAAATAATTTTGATATAGCCTCGAAAATAATCCTTTCTCATTTTCATCCTAATATCAATACTGGCAGAGATAACTCTGGTAGATCCTGATGCTCGGCTTTAACCCCATTAACAACTCAGATATTTCTGTGGCATCGAATGCTCTAAACTATTACATTACCTTATTGTCTTGAATCACATTACAATTCATACAGATTGAACACTCGAGTCGATCTTAATCACTAATGAATGACATTTCAAGTAATCTTTTCTTCTAGTTACAAAAAAATTCATCATGCCATCCTTTACTATTCATTCCTTATGTTAATCAAAACCATCTCAATTGCATTTGCTCAAGTAACCAAAATATCTCAATTGAAGACATTAACTATAATTGACTTACTTGAGAGAAGTAATCCACCATACCGATTGAAACTCGCACTTTTATCACTTATGCCTTTGCTGTTGTCAAACCTTACACGTAAATTAGAAAAATCTCAATACTGAAATCACCACATTACCCAAATCAAATCAGAAGTATAGTCATACTTGACATGATTATCACGAGCTAAAGAACGCACTTCGAACATCAGTCATAATTGACAAATTACGGAATAAAGATAACAAGAAAACTGAATAAAGAAATCCAAGATAGAGAAACCCAGAATAAAGAAATCCAAGATACGATACTATGCTGGAAAATCAAAAACCTAACTCATAGGAAAATATAGAAGATCTCGAAAATTCCTCAGAGAAAAGAAGTCCAGAAGAAAACATCATTTAATCCCACTGGAATCAAATATAACAAGAACAATGTATCTTCCCATACATATATATCAAATGGAGCATTAAGTAGAAGAAAGCAGATCATAATATCATACATATCCTCTCATCAATTCTTATCGATTTAAATGTAATAAAATACCCGAGAAATACAAGAATACAAATTATAAACCGATCGGACTACCAATGCATCCATCTAACACCAGATAGAAAACATTCCCATATAACAAGAATTTCTTCAAAAGATCAACACCATAGAATTTTTTTTCCGAGAACGGATAAATACATAGAACATCTCGTAAGAAGCTGTTAAAATCATCCCACCAGTAATCGCATCACACTTAAATATTACACATTTGGATATCATTTCCTCAACTATTTTCGCCATCACAAATTTCATATTACTTTTCACTAAAGAAGACTAGTTTTGAATAAATTTTGATTTGCACTTTCTCGACCTTGTACCTTAGTAATTCGATTTATCAAAATAAATTTCTTCTCTAATCGAACAAAGGCATAACTCCAATAATCCTTATGCCAACTGATACTTTTCTAGCTTTGACTTTACTTACCAACTCATTCTTCAATCTCTAATCATATTTATAATTATTCTAGCACTAAACTCTTTGGTTTCTCAACCGGAAACTTATTCAGTACAAATCTCATGAAATTCCATTATAAGCCACTTCGGTAAGGGGGAGGGGTTGTAGGGCCTCTGACTCGACTTTCTCATACATATACATATGACACAATTTCTATCATCATAACAACATCATCAAAATCATACCATTCATTCAGGCAATGCATCATTCATGTTGGTTTACACAAATTTTCTAGTTATCCCATTTAGACAAGTATACTTATGCATGCATCCTATGTTTTCTGGATAGCTTGACTTATCCATTCATCTACTCAAAAAAATCATACTCATGACATCATATAAGGGTTAAACAAACATAGATATTTGCATCACAATTGCAACTTTCATTTTGTGCATCATCATATACATATCATTACAATCATGTAATTCAGTCCAAACAATTTAACATAGATAAATTCATTTCATTATAATCATTTATCTCATAAAAAATATCATTGACATTCATCAACATTCAACGTTCAATCAAGGTAATGGAATTTTCATTCATATCATGATATTAGGAACCTTTACTCATACCTCTACGAATTTCTCGTTATCCCGTTCATCTTATCAAGTAAGCCACGTGCACTACATCATATGAGCATTAAGCAAGTATGGATATTTATCACAACATGAACTTTCATCTCACGTGTTATCACATATATATATCATAAACTTTTATTCATACTTTTCTGAATCGAGACTCATCATAATCATAATTTCATTCAAACACCTTTGCATCACATTGAACATGGTCAGTGCAGTTCGGTTGGAGAGTACCTCTGTCTAAACAAGACGGTGCTCATACGCGTCGGGAGGCATCACACTATCACGGATCCGTGGCATGTATAGCTAGACTCTTACACATGCTAGGTTAGTCCGAGAACTGACTAAACCATAGCTCTGATACCACCATATGTAATGCCCCCGTACCCTATACCGTCGTCGGAGTCGAGCACGAGATGTTAACGGACTTAATTCATTAATTAAACAGCTCAAACAATTTATTTTAGAATTTCTAGACAAGCTGGCTAACTGCATCACAGCCTCTAAAAAATTCATATCTCGAGTTACGAAACTCAAAATCCAATTCCGTAAATTTTCCTTGAAACTAGACTCATATATCTACTATTTAATTTTTTTCTAGAATTTTTGGTTGGGCCAATTAGTACAGTTTTTTAGTTAAAGTCTCCCCTGGTTCAAGGTTTGGCTACTCTGACCCCTGTGTATTACGAATCAGATATCTCCCTGTAAAGAGTTTCAATGACTATACCGTTTGTTTTTCATAAAACTAAACTCAATAAGGAATCCATAAATATAAAATGTGAGTCCTAATTATTTTTACACAATTTATGGTGAATTTATACAGGGGATCCAGAAATTGCTCTTACACTATTTTACGAAAACATAAATATCTCATAAAATAAAACTTTTTTTTACCTATTTTGTTTCTTCCAAATGAAAATATATTCATTAAGCTTAAATTACATCTTTTATTCATCATCTAATTCTATTTCTACTATTTTTAGTGATTTTTCAAATTCACGTCACTGCTGCTGTGTGGTTCTGTTTTATAGCCAATTTCACCATTTTATGGATTTCCATAGATTAGTTAGCACATAAAGCATACGTGTTATCAAATATAATCTCGATTAGCCACTCCAATAGCTAATCATTCTCAAACATTTCCATGCCATCCATGAGCTATATCATAAGATTATATACACAAAAGGATTATAATGCTATACATGCCATATTCCCAAAATATGCAAGCCACCATACCGAGATGGTCCATTGATAGTGTGAGCGTGCCTCCGACCGTCCTGATCTCCAAACCGGCTTGTCAAAACTACAAGGAATGGAAGGGAAGGAGTAAGCATAAATACTTAGTAAGTTCACATGCAAATAACAAATAACTTAACAAAGCAATTATACCAACCAACATTAGCATAATATCACCAAAACATATATCACATTTCTATTCATCATTCATCATCTTACTATATTATTGTTGTCGTATCAAGTCTCAACCCGAGGGTTAAGTACATACCTATCCAAAGTTCCCATTCCACAACACTTACCAATACGTCACTTGCATCTTGAGTATTCTTCCATTTCACTAGAATTGTACCTGTTGAACACATCAGAATATAACTCGGATACATGGAAAGTTTGCACATAAGTGCCACATATGTAGCCAAGCTACCATGTAAACCGCTCATAAGCGAACTTGGACTCAACTCAACGAGCTCCGACGTTTGCATCCATAAGTGAACTCGAACTCAACTCAACGAGCTCGGATGCCTAGTTACATCTCACGAACTCGGACTCAACTCAACGAGTTCGGATGTTCGCATCCATAAGTGAACTTGGACTCAACTCAATGAGTTCGGACGTTCGCATCCATAAGTGAACTCGGACTCAACTCAACGAGCTCGGATGCCTAGTTACATCTCACGAACTCGGACTCAACTCAACGAGTTCGGACGTTCGCATCCATAATTGAACTCGGACTCGACTCAACGAGTTCGGATGCCCAAATATCCGAATCTATTCCTAAGTTTCAACGGGATTCTTTTCAATTACACATTTCGATCGCCTTCTTCGGAATATAGAAATCGAAATTTGCCAACATCTCATACTTATTAAATTGTTCACATAATTTGCATATCACCAAATAATAATTCACAAAACATAATATTTCATGATAATAAGTATCATGTCATATAATAACATTAAATCACTTAAAAATAAAAATTATGTTACCTTATTTACACATGAACTTACCTCGTATGCGAAAATGGTCATTTTTACCATTTTGTCAACAACTTGGTATTTTGCCGATTTTAGCCCGAATTTCGATTTTCCTTGCTAATCAAGGCTTAAAAGTGTTGAAACCCTAGCTATGGTGGAAAGCAAAATTCAGCAGCAACTTATGGAGAAGATGATCATTTTTTTTTGTTATTTTTCCCATTTTATTTCATTTAATATCCAAATGACCAAAATGCCCTTCCTTACTAAACTTTCAAAAATTCCATCCACGTCCAATTTTTGTCCATAAACTTAGAAATTGGTCAAATTACTATTTAAGACCTCCTAATTAATATTTCAAAGCAATTTCATACTAAAAACTTCTAGAATGCAAGTTTCACAACTTATTCAATTTAGTCCCTAACTTCAAATTAAGCACTTTATGCATAGAATTTATTCACGAAATTTTCACATAATCATGCAATCATATCATAGACCTCAAAATAATTATAAAATAATTATTTTTATCTCAGATTTGTGGTCCTGAAACCACTATTCCGATTAGTCCCTAATTCGGGATATCACAGTATGACATCATTTAAATCATGTGCATACAAATTTGAAAATTTATGTTATGATACATATGCATGAATCTATATATATGTCTATATATGCATGAAATATGATTATTGTGGCAATTTTGATGATTTGATCACCCTAAAAATTGTTATTGTGATCTCTGATATATCAGTGATGGTTGCATTTGAAAAACCGATATTATGAATTGAATTGCTATATTTGATTATTCTATGCAATGTTAATAAAAGTGTCATAATAAGTGTCGCATTAATCATTTTGTAAATGGATTCACACTGAGCATCAAAGCTCACTCCCCCTTTAATTTCATCCTTACATATAACCCACTAGGTTAGGACGTAAGCACGGCATCCAGAGGGTCTCGGCACAATCCAACTTTTTTTGAATTTATTAAGACATATTCTTTTGATTTATTTTATTATTTGATATCTATAATATTTTATTTGAACCGTGGCATGAGATTTAGGACTTTGAATGTTTTTATTATTTCATGACATTTAATTATGATTTTAATTAGTACATTAAATTTTTACAATTAATTGATGATGCATGAACCCCGATTTCTATTAAAAACTTAAAAAATAACATCTTTTCCGCTTCTAGAAAATAATTTAAATGTTAAGGAATAATAAGTCGACATTTAAACTACGTTTTCTATTAAACTAAATAAATGTTTTAAATCATTTCAAAAACTCTGATAACCCTGTTAGACCATCTCGGTGACAGATGTAGTCTCCTAGATTTTGGCCTAGCATCTAGGTCGAGTTGGAGAGGTTACACCTACTGACAAAACCTCTTTGATTCTCATGTTGGAAAAACCCTCTTTGATTCTCATGTTAGAAAAACCATGGGCAATTAGGTTCTAATTTTAAGTAAAAAAAGAAAAGTGATATTGCCAGAAATTGACAAGACAACATCATCTTTGCTTTTTAAGGGAACACTATCCTCTTCTAGGTTGAAAGTTAGGGTAAAGATTGTGAGATCAACCATACGAGAAGATTTAAATATTTGAGCATGATTGTTTTAGTTAGTAAAGTTAACAGGTGAAGTAAAATGATATGTCAGTTGTACCATTTATTTCTTGTATTTATAGCTTATGATTTTCGTTGAGCAACTTGTATTTAAATTTTAAAATATTAAAAATATATTTTTATATTTATAATTAAAAACATATTCCCAACCTCATAATTTTAAAATTGAGAGTATTTATTATAATTTAAATATTTTTATATTTATCTCCAAAATGTATTTAAAAGTTTTAAATTTATATGTGTGATACCCAACCTTATAATTTTAAGTTTAACCTAATGAATTATAATTTGACTATTTTATATTTATCTCAAAAATGTATTTATAATTTGAAAATTATCTTTTAATTTTTAAGTAACCAAAAGAATAGGTCTCTCCACTAAATTATATTTTATTTCAACAAAAGATATAATTATATCCCAATTACCACGGAATTATCTTTAAAATATAATTAAGCCTTAAATTAGGCCACTATTATAAAAATATATATTTTTTTACTTTTTAAAAGACTAAAAATGGTTACGTGTAGACTTAATTGTTTTTTACTTCAACAACAGACTTAATTACATCCCAATTACCGCGGAATATATGATATTCCAAATAATTTTATAAATGCATGTAATATAGTATATAATTTAATAAATAAAAATTATTTAATTTAAATTAAATGGAAAAATAATTCTTTTAAATTTCTATTTATCTAACTAAAATTTTATCTAATTTGTAAAATTTATGTTTATCTAATTAAATATTTATTTTAAACATAACATTAACTTAAAATTAATTATAGATAACGTATACTTAAATTAAAAAAATTATTAATGTAATGTTGGGGTTTAGAAAAATTTTATTTTGAAATTTATCTTTGTGTAAAAAAAAATATTTTAAAAGTTCATATATATACTAATTAAAATTTACTTTTTACAATAGACCAAAAGAGGGTTCAATGTCTACCAATCGATCTCAACCTTTGCCATATTCTACTAATGGAGAAGACGGCTATTCTCATTCTGTTGAGGATCGAACTACCAAGAAAGTAAGATTTAAGGATGGACTTGATGAAGTGGCAGTTGTTATGGATGTGGATCTTGATCTGCCTTCAATATCGTTGTGGAAGGATAAGCTCTTGGGTGGACGAACAACTACTTCCGGGGTCGATTGTAATGTTTCTTCTGGTGGAAGGGATAGTGACTTTGTTCTTCTAGCCGGTGACGTGCGAACGACTATTGTGAATGGGATTCCTGCCATCAATTTCCCAGACCGGATTAAAGAAATTTTGTTCAAAGAAATGGAATTAACAGTTGTTATGAAATTATTAGGACGAAGTATTGGTTATAATGCTCCCCATAATCGTATTGTTAGTCTGTGGAAACCTGCATACCCCTTTCATCTCATGGGCATAGAAAATAGGTATTATTTGGCTCGTTTTTTTCAATAAGACTGGTTATGATCATGTTTTGTCTCAGGGACCATGGATCATATTAGGGCAATATCTCACTGTTCAACCTTGGACTAAGGATTTCAGTCCTTTGTAATCGTATCCCAGTGTGGTTTCGGCTTGGATCTAGTTGCCGAGCCTCTTAGGATTTATGTTTAGATGGAAAATTGTGGAGGCTATAGGGGGCTAGTCGGGAAGGTTGTTAAGCTGGACTTCCAGATAGACAATAGAACTAGGGGCCACTTTGCTCGTCTTGCTATGTTTATCAATCTCGAGAAGCCCTTAGTGTCTCAGATTTTGATTGATGGAGCCATTCAGTGAGTGGAATATGAGGCTCTCCCAACAGTTTTCTTTGCTTGCGGTAAATACAGGCATATTAGGGATTTATTCCTATTAGTGGTTGTGGATCGAAATCCTGAATGATCTACCAATGGGGTGATTGCCAACTCTAGTGATGTTGCCTGTGGAGTTGTTGAAAAGACGATGTCAGATTTTTTACCTTGAATATTGATCGAAAGAAGATCCCGGTGTGGACAAAGGAATGTTCAAGTCATTAACAGGGCAAAATCTCAGAAGAAGACATTGGGTTCTCGATTTAAGGTGTTAAAAGAGGTAGGGGAGACAAGTGTTGATCAAGCTGTGGTTGTTGGTGATGTTTCGCTGATAAATGTTGCCAAATCTAGTTCTGGGGGAGTTGGTGGTATTAAATCTAGGGTTGGAACTAAGCCCTTGAATGATTTGATATCCCTGGTGCAGGCCGTATGTTTAATTAGGTTATTGGGTCTTCTAAGGGGCCTACTAAGGAGCCTACTTTGGAAGCTATGGGAATTGGGGCCTTAGGCCGTATGGCTACTAGGTCCACTTTGGGGCCTGCTAAGCCAAAAAGTTTTAGAGTTGGGGATGCCACTCCTTTGGGCTGATCTGCTTCTGACCAGCTTGAGAAAACTATGGGGAAAAGGCCTATGTTGGGCAGTGAAAGTGTATGTACAGATTATTAGTAAGGCTATTAATAATGATAATTTAATTTATAACTTCAATTTAAATGTTGGTTCTACATATTTATCATATCATTTCTCTCCTGGTAAGGGCATGGTTATTAAAGATGGAAATCATGGTGGTTCATCCATTGAGATTCAAGGGGACAATATTTTTGGAGATTTTGAGGGAATTAAAACTCACTTTAATCCCACTTTTGAAGGTTCCGGGGTTACTCTTGTTCCCATTTCTGATGGAGTGTTACACTCTGGGAAACATTTAGCAGTTAGTTTCGGAGACATTTCACACAAAAAATAATAAGGCAGTTCAGTTAATCTCTCCCGAGGAAGGTTAGGTGAGGGAATTTCTATTTCCAAAGAAATGAAGAATGGAGGAAAATATTTTAACAGGTGTAGCAATAATAAAGCTTAATGCTCTACGGGGTCAGGGAAGTCGATTTAAAGCTTCTAGGGATTCTCGAATTCCATTAGCTGAATCAATAGAGGCAATGGAAAATTTTATTTCTCCTCAAGAACTTAGAAAACATGATAATTCTGGCCCAGAAGTTGCAGCCTTGATCATGGATGGGGATACTGTCTCTCGACAGTAATGGTACGTTCTTTGAATTTTTTATTATAAATTTCACTATATTTTCTTGGAATTTCTAGTGTTGTGCTAGTGTTAAATTTCCTTGCATTTTTTGGGAGTATAATCGAGAATATAATCCTGATATCATTAGTTTGCTTGAGACAAGTGTTAGTGGTTCAAAGCTAACAATATTATTACAAGATTGGGTTTTCCTTATTCTTATCACGTTGAAGCAATTGCTACTCAGGGTGCATTTGGATTAGGTGGAAGGATTTGGTCCGTCTTAAGGTCATTCGCAACCATTCTCAATTCATTCTGGCTCAAGTTTGGTATTCATCTTCTTTAACTCTGATTTTTATCTCATTTGTTTGTGGGAGCCCTAATAGGTAGAAACATAAGGATTTGTAAGAAAATTTGAAGTCTTTGATTTGAGGAATTTCCCTTGGGTTGTAATCGGTGATTTCAACACTATCCTTTTATCTTCTGAGAAATTTTGCTTTATTTCTAGAGGAAGGAGATGTTCATTTTTTGGTGATTTTATGGATAAGGCTGAGCTTAATGATTTAGGTTATAAAGGTCCCCCTTTCACTTGGCATAGAAGTGTGTATTTTGAAAGGCTAGATCATATGTTAGGTAATAAAGCTTGGGGTCAGCATTATCCTAACAGTTTGGTCACCCATCTCCCTAAAATTAAGTCAGATCATAGGCCTTTTCTCTTTTTTTTTTTAAAACCTGGAGGCTGTTCTTCCCAAATGTAGGCCTTTTCATTTCCTAGCTAGATGGACTAAACACTTAGATTTTGGAAGATTTATGGAGGATAATTGGGTTTTCTCTGGCGACATGTCTGATACCTTAGGTACGTTCTCTCGTAATCTTAAGGATTGGAATAAGTCAATTTATGGCCACATCACTTGTCGTAAAAGGTTTCTAGTTAATGAGCTTACTAAAATTCAGAGGATTATAGATATTTCGGGTTCTAATTGTTTAGCTCAGGTGCAGTTGAAGATTTGCCAGGAGTTGGAGAATGTTCTTCGCTATGAAGAACTTCTTTGGAAATAGAAGGCCTGTTGTGATTGGCTGAATCTTAGAGACCATAATACTAAGTTCTTCCATAATCGTACACTGCGATGAAGAATAGTCGTATTACCGCAATCCGTAATACTTGTGGAGATTAGATTTATGGTCCGAAATCTATTGAAGCTGAAGCTAATAATTTTATTCCAAAATTTGTATGGGGAAGTTCTTGGCTCTGTGGGAATTTAACTACTAGTAAAATTTATTATTTTGATCATGGTGATATTATCTTCTTAGAGAAGCCAGTCACAGATGAGGAAATTAAGGTGGATCTGTTTGATATGGCTCCTCTCAAAGCTCCCGGTAGTGATGGCTTCTATGCTTTTTTTCCCAAAAGCAGTGGGATACTGTTGGAGAATGGTTTGTGATTGGGTTAGAGATGTCTTCAATGGGGTTATTATCGATGTTGATTTGAATAATACCTTAATATTCCTCAAACATAAGGTCACTAATCTTGAGGATTTTGCTCAATATTGTCTAATTAGTCTCTACTTTGTTCTTTACAAGCTTGTAATGAAGGTAATCGCTAATAATTTTAAACTCATTTTTCCTAAGATTATTGCATAGGAATAGGCTGGGTTTATTGTAGGTAGGAACATCACTAACAATGTCATTATTGCATAAGAGGTGATTTATTCAATGCAGAGTCAAATTAAAAGAAAATGGATGACAATTAAGATAGATTTGGAGAAAGCCTACGACATAATGAGATGGGACTTCATTAACGCTTCCCTTTAGGTAGTTGGTATCCCTAACTATCTCATAAATGTTATAATGTCCTCTATCTCTAACTCTACGATACAGGTTTTGTGGAACAAAGATCCTTTGTCTAAGTTTATACCAGCTAGAGGAATTCAGCAAGGGTACCCGCTCTTTCATTATCTTTTCATTTTATGCACGGGATGGCTTGGCCACTCAATACACTCGACTATTTTTTATGGTAAATGGAGCCTCATTCACTTTTCTCGATTTGGTCCACCTATCTCTCACTTATTCTTTGCAGATGATTTAGTTATATTCAGCAAAGCAGATTTGAAGCATAATAAGATCCTTAAGGATATTTTGGAAACTTTTTGCTAGTTTCCTAGGCACAAAATTAATGCTATGAAAACTAATATTTTTTTCTAAAGAAGTGGATGAGACGGTGGCTAACTTGATTAGCTCTTTGTTCAGGTCCCAAAGAGTTCAGAATCTCAGTCATTATCTTGGAGTCCCCCCTTTTTCATCAAAGGGTGACCAAAAACACTATGCATTTTGTTGTCAATAAAGTTAGAGGAAAGCTTCAAATTAAGATGCCAAACAGTTACACATTGTTGGTCATGTTACTTAGGCCCACCCGGTTTTCCTGTCCATTCCTAGTTATTTTATGTAGTCCATGATGACTCCTAAAAAATTTTGCAATGAAATTGGAAGCCTAGTGAAACAATTCATTTGGGATTCTTCTGAGAATAAAAAAGAGATGTCTTTGGTTGGGTGAGATCCTATTTGTCAACCAAAATGTTGTGGTAGTCTTGGTTTACGGAAATTACTTGATCAGAATATCTCATTTTTATTGAAGCTGAGGTATAATATCGTATCGGACAAAGAGGATTTTGCGTTTGCGTTATCAGGGTGAAATACCATATATTTGATGCTTTTCTAATTCTATCACATGCGTTAGAATATCTTTTTGTTGGAATTCGCTCTCTAAAATTTGGTCGTTACTTTGATAGAATTTATTCTGGTTTGTTGAGAGTGGGTATCAAATTCGCTGTTGGAAAGGTGTTTGGATTCCTAGTGTAGGGAAACTGATTAAGTATATTCATGCTAACATCACTATTAACCCCTAATGCTACCTTAATGAGATAGTCACACAGGATGGGTTGTGGAACTTTGATTTTTCATACTTTGGCTTCCAGAGGAGGTATCCAGTTAATTATGGGTATTCCCCCTCCTCTTTCCTCTTAGGGGCCTGATAAAATCACTTGGTGTCATACTTCTTTCGGAAATTTTTCTATTAAAAGTGCTTATAAGTTTCTTAATGGTGATATTTGGAACTTGAAGGATGAAAGATGGAAGAGTGCCTGGAAGACTCCAAGATCGCAAAGGGTTTATTTTTTTATTTGGTTGGTTCTTAAGCAGTACCTTCTTAGTAATGCTGAAAGGGTTAAAAGGGGCTTAGCCATTGATCCTTCATGTTCTATATATGGCTTTCATTCGAAAGACATTCTTCACATTCTTAGAGATTGTAATGCAAGTAAGGATGTTTGGAGCCAGGTCATAACAAGTTATCATTTCACGAATTTTTTCTCGCTTAACTTATAAGAATGGATCCTTTCTAACGTGTAGAATTCTTCTGTGATCCAATAGGAAGGTACTAGCTGGGCTTGCCACTTTGGGGTTCTGATTTGGCATCTTTGGAAGAATAGTAATCTTTACATTTTTCAAGGCCATTCTTGGAGTTCGAGAGAGATTGTCAAAGGTTTATACTGTTGGGTTAACAAATGCTTTTTGCCTTTTAGAGATGCTCCGAGTGGTGGTTTTTGTTTTCCTTGGAGGAGGAAGTTTCTAGTTCTAAGATCTTCCTTAATATGGATGGAGCAGTTCTTTTGGATTCCGGAGATGCAGTTGCTAAGAAGTTGCAAGAGATGCAGTTGTTGGATAAGTTGTAAAAGATGTGAATGGAGAGTGGCTTTTTGGTTTTAATCAGCACCTTGAAAAGTGCTCAGTTTTCGATGCTGAACTTTGGAGCATTTTTGAAGGCTTAAAACTTGTTCAGCGAAGAGATCACGACATTGTAATAATACACTCAGACAATCTGGAGGTTGTTCGAGCCATTCAAGGAAGTGTTTCATCTTCATCAAACTCAGCCTTGATTAGGTGAATTTAGAGTATTCTATCTCAAGAGAAATTGTCGTTCTTGCATTACATCCCTAAGGGACAGAACCAAGCTGTTGATTGCATGGCAAAAGTAGCTTTATCCTCTAGAGATGACTTATATTTTTTTGAGTTTCCCCCTATTATGGTTCTGAATTTCTTAGATTTAGACAAATCTAGAGATTTTTTTAGACCAATCAGATGTAATTAGTTAAGTTACTATTGTTTTCTTCACAAAAAAAAATATTTAAGTTAAATTAAATGGATAAATTATTTTATCTAATTATATGTTTATTTTAAATATAAATCCTTTAACTTCATGGATAATCACTATAAATAATAATTTTATATGTGAACAAAAATTGTTTAAAAATATTATATTCATTTGTATTATTTTTAATTGACGATAAAAATAAAAATATATTAAATGTAACGAGTCTCAATTATTATAATAATATTAAAATATTAAACACATTATGTATTATTTGTACACATAATAAAGATATTATTCTAATTAATATAATGTTTTGTTTTGTTTACATTAAGGTGTATAAAATAATTAATATATTATATCCCTCATTTATATATTTACACAATCAACCCAACTAAAAAATGAGTGACATTATTATAATTTGTAAGTTTTCGTTTTGGTAACTCAACGTCAAAAAGTTATAAAATAGTCATTGAGCTATCTGAAAATTTTGAGTTAAGTCATTGGGCTATTGAAATTGCTATTACATGACCTTATTTATTTGCACTACCTACATCAAATTTAAAGCTTCATTCCTCTTCTCTTCTATAGTTCAATTTTTTTCATGAAACATCTTTGAATGTCACAAATCTGCAAATCAAAATCTAAACAACTTTCTTCCTTGATCTCAAAAACTAACTGCCAGATTGACTTGTATCTAGGTATGTTCTACTTGTCGATGGGTGTTGATCCACCGTACAAATTGTCGTATCGTCGCTTAGAGCTCAATAGTTGGAATTTTTTTTTCAAAAAAAAAACCTTATTAGCCCAGTGACTTAAATAAAAACTTTCAAATAGCTTAATACCATTTTGTAACTATTTGAAGTTGAAAGACCAAAACATAAACTTACTAATAATTTAGTGACATTGGTTGTAGTTTACCCTGATTCATCGAAACGTATGACCATAATCAAAGAAATTTAAATGCGAAAATCCTTGAAATTAAAAGACTTAAAATATAGCTAAAACAGAAGGGGTAAATATCAAATTTATAAATGAATTTTTGTTCAATGTGCAATTTGATACCTTAACTTTGATTTTTTGCGGTTATAAACATGAAACTTAAATTGTGCTTCATATGTATATATGAAACTTTGATTTTGATTCAATTATACATATTAAAAGAAATGAATACATACATTTATTTTATATTTGATTAATATAATTGTTTATATATGCAATATATTAACGTATAATTATGTTAATTCAATAATGTTGTTAGTGATTTTGAAAATTGAATCAAATCAAAATTTCATGTATCAAATTGCACCAAATCAAAGTTCATGTATAAATTTGATATTTATCCAAAAATATATTAATAATAAAAATTTATAGCTAATTACAAAATTATAATCCTAAAATTTTAATAAATCCATTGAAAACAGTGGAAGCTTGTAACTATTTTTTGGCTTAATACATAATTTAGTACTAAGTTTGACATTTTTTCCCAATGTGAGGGGTGTGTGTGTATGTGTAACGCCCCGTACCCGAGATCGTTTCCGAAGTCGAACACGAGGTGTTAACGGACTTAATTCATTTACTTACACAGTTCATTTCGAAATTTCCAGGCAAGCTGGCTAACTGCATCACAACCACTTTAAAAATCATATCTCGTTTCATACCATGCCACCAAAACTGACGACTCAGATCATTGTACATTTTTGTACTACCCAGGTGGATAGACATTCGGCTACTATGAGCCTCGCTCAGGATCATCGAAATAAGTTCTGAATTTCTTGGAACACACAAACGACTTCTGAACCTCAAACAATCGTCATCATCAATTTGAAACTCTGATTCCCTATTCGAAACACATTCAGCCCGTTTTGCGACCAATTCATCATCGACTTTCTGAGCTTCACGAATTTGATGAATCAACAATGGTTTGGCCTTTAATTCTGCTACTAACACATTATCGGATAGAACAGACAAGTGTACATTCATCGTTCGTAAAGCAAACAGTGATTTACGACTTAAGGCATCCGCAACCACATTAGACTTTCCCGGGTGATAGTCAATGACAAGCTCATAATCTTTTAACAACTCGAGCCAACGTCTTTGTCGCAGATTCAAATCTCTTTGAGTCATCAAATATTTGAGACTTTTGTGATCCGAAAATACATGGCACTTCTCACCAAATAAGTAATGTCTCCATATTTTCAAAGCGAATACGATGGCAGCTAATTCGAGATCATGGGTTGGATAATTTTTTTCATGTGGCTTCAATTGCCTCGATGCATAAGCTACAACTCGACCTTCTTGCATCAATACACAACCCAACCCAAGTAAGGATGCATCATCAGAATGACAAACTCTTTGCCTGATTCGGGCTGCACTAGTACTGGAGCTTCAGTCAAATAAGTCTTTAGTTGATCGAAACTTTTCTGACATTTTTTGTCCATTCAAACTTAACATCTTTCTGAAGCAGTTTCGTCATTGGTGTGGCTATCATCGAGAAACCCTTTACAAACCATCTGTAGTAAAGCAAGTCCCAAAAGCTCTAAACCTCAATAATATTTCTGAGGCTTCCAGTTAAGTATGGCTGAAATTTTGCTCGGATCAACTCGAATACCGATGCAGATACCACATGACCCAAGAAGCTAACCTCTTAACCAAAACTCACACTTCTTGAACTTAGCATATAACGCTTATCCCGTAAAATCGCAACACTAATCCCGGTGTTCAAGATGATCGGTTTCATTTCTCGAATAGACCAAAATATCATCGATAAACACAACTACAAACCGATCCAAAAGCGGTTCAAGATCCGATTCATCAAATCCATAAATACCGCGAGGGCATTAGTGAGCCCAAACGGCATCACTAAGAACTCGTAGTGACCGTATCTCGCTTAAAGCGGTTTGGGTATATCCGAATCTCGAACCAAGAATCGATAATAACCCGATCTCAAATCTATCTTTGAAAACACTGAGGCTCCTTTTAGTTGATCAAACAAATCATCAATACGCGGTAACGGATATTTATTCTTTATTGTCACTTTATTCAGCTGACGATAGTCGATGCACAACCTCATGGTTCCGTCCTTCTTTTTCACAAACAATACTGGTGCACCCCAAGGCGAGAAACTTGGTCGAGCAAAACCTCTATCCATCAACTCTTGTAACTGAGCTTTCAATTCCTTTAATTCCGTTGGTGCCATACGATACGGAGCTATCGAAATCGGTGTAGTCCCAGGTACAAGTTCGATGCCAAACTCTACCTCCCGAACAGATGGTAACCCCGGTAATTCTTCGGGAAAAACATCCGGATATTCACAAACCACTGGTACCAATTCAATTTTCTTTTCTGGTTCTTTATTATCAAATACGTATGCAAGATACGCTTCACACCCCTTTCTCACATATTTTTGAACTAACATCGAGGATATTATTGTTGGCAATCCATTCAAAACAGTAGACTCGACCCGGATTATCTCATTATTTGCACACCTCAAATTAATAGTCTTACTTTTGCAATTCACAACTGCATCATGTACGGTCAACCAATCCAAACCGAGAATAACATCAAATTCATCAAACGGTAAAAGCATCAAGTCAGCCGGAAAACAGGAGCCTCGGATTATTAAGGGTCATTTCTTACACACCTTGTCGACAAGCACATAGTGACCCAAGGGATTCGACACTTGAATTACGAACTCAGTAGACTCAACAGGTAAAGTCTTACTGGATGCTAAGGTCTCACATACATATGAATGAGTAGAATCAGGGTCAATCAATGCAATCACATTAGTATCAAAGAGAGTGAAAGTACCGGTAATAACATCCGGCGAGGAAGCATCCTCGCGTATGCCAGATAGCATAAGCTCTAGCAGAGCACGAGCCTCGAGATCCGGTTGTAGCATCTCTAGATCCTCTCTGACCGCCACTAGCATTCCCCGTATTTCTAGATGGTCTACCCCGAGTAGTAGAAGCAACTGGTTTCCCACTCTGATTTACATTTTGTTCAGGCAGTCTCGGGCAATCCTTGATAAAATGGTCAGCTGATCCGCATTTATAACAGAGCGGTCATGGAATCTACAACTCCCGAATGCCATTTACCATAATATCGCACTGCTCGTCTCGACGATCATTCCCAACACGGCAACCAAGTGACTCGTGTACTCACGGGTCGATCACGATCTCGTCTAGAAAAGCCGAAGTGCCTTTAGATCGCCTAAATCATCTCTAAATTTCTTCGATGATGTTGAAAGGGCTTTCCGAAGATCTCTTATGAAACTCCTTTTCTCCCATATCGCCTTTTCTTTTCTCCTTCGAGCTCTTGGCTTTGCAAGCTCGCTCGACAAGTACCACAAATTCTCGATTTCTAAAATGCCAACATACGCTTTTATATCATCATTCATCCATCTTGAAACGTTTACATTACGACTTCAAGAAATGCATTCTCGAGGCGAACCGGCTAAGCCTTACAAACTTTCGCTCATAATCGATGAATCGACACGGAACCTTGTTTAAGTTCAAGAAATTCTTTTCATTTTGATCAATGAATCTCGGGTGATATACTTTTTTCAAACTCGGTTTGGAAAAACTCCCAAGTTACTTGCTCTCCGGCACAATAGAAATCAACGTATTCCACCAATAGTAGGCGTAATCACGTAGCAAGGAGACAAGACACTTTAGGCATTCATCGGTGTGCAAGATAGTTCATCAAGTACCGAATAGTGTTGTCCAACCAAAATTCAGCTTGCTCGGCATCGTCCCTGTCTGTAGCTTTAAATTCAGTAGCCCCGTGTTTTCGGATTCTATCAATTGGGGGCTTATTTAACCTTATATGATCGCTACTGAGGTATCGCAGTGCAGGGTTGTATTAGTCGGGAATGGGGGTTGTGGAACAGTCGCATTAGTTCGAATATACTGATTGAACCAATCATTCATCACGCTATAAAAAGGCTGTCTAGCTTCATCATTCTAATTACTAGCAATAGGTTGAGAGTCCACCGGCGCTGTCCCTTGCGCGGGAGCAGGCGCTACACTCTCAACATCATCACTACCGCTTCGGTTGGGATTGGGATCCATTACTATAAGTAAACACATTTTTAATCGCGTAAATCAAGACACTATCAAATAAACACATAATGGCATGTATAGCTAAACCCGAACGTATTACGGCAGTCCTAGAATCAACTAAACCGTGGCTCTGATACCAATAAAATTGTAACACCCCGTACCCAAGACTGTTGCCGGAGTCGAACACGAGGTGTTAACGGACTTAATTCATTTACTTACAGTTCATTTCGAAATTTCAGGCAAGCTGGCTAACTGCATCACGGCCACTTTAAAAATCATATCTCGAGTTCCAAAACTCGGAAACTGATTCTGTAAATTTTTCCTGAAACTAGACTCATACATCCATCTACAAATTTTTTTCTAGAATTTTTGGTTTGGCCAATTAGTACATTTTATTAGTTAAAGTCTCCCGTGTTTTAGGGTTTGACTACTCTGACCTTCATGAATTACGACTTAGATATCTCCCTGTACGGAGCTTCAATACTTATGCTGTTTATTTCTAATGAAACTATACTCAAAAAGGAATCTGTACATATAAAGCATGACTTCTAATTGTCTCTGGTTAATTTATAGTGAATTTCCAAAATCAGAACAGGGGATCCAGAAAATGCTCTGGTCCTATTTCACGAAAACTTAAACATCTCATAAAATACGGCTTATATGGTCGTTTCGTTTCTTTCATATGAAAATAGACTCATCAAGATTCGATTACTTAATTTATTCACTATTTAATTCCATTCCTACTATTTTTAGTGATTTTTAAAATTCACATCACTATCATTGTCAAGATCTATTCTAAGGTAAATTTTACCTATTTCATAATTTTCCATGAATCAATTAGTAAATTGACATACTTCATTTTCAAGTATAATCACGATTAGCCATGTCGTACGTAGCACCAATAGGACCATGATTGGCCATTCCAATGGCTAATCATTACCAACATTTCCACACCACTTAATAACCATATCATAAGACCATATATACAAAATGACCATAATGTTATACTCAAAATATACAAGCCATTTTCGCATGGCTATACGAATATACATTACGAAAAGATACTTAATTAACAACAAAGGTCAGCCCTATACATGCCATTATCAAAATTCAACTAAAAGAGTACCAAAGGGGCTTAGATAGTGTGGACGACTTCGACTTTGACACTCCTGAGTCCGATAGCTGATGAACAAAATCTATAAAACAGAGAATTAAAGCAACAGAATAAGCATTTTGATGCTTAGTAAGTTTTAAGTAATGAAATTATTTACAACTAAGGTATAGTGTTCGTATGACTAAATGAACAATTGCATATACGCATATTCCCAAAATCATGTTTACTTCACGCTTCAACCATTATATTCATACACTCAGGATCAAACCTGACTAAAGGCCGGAAGCTTGTTAATCAATTGAGCGAATACTATTTAAAAGGAATCAACCTTTCCAATGCATATACGAAACATACCTTATCGTTTGGATTTATGAGCGTATTAATTGAAGTTATTACAACAAGATCGCTCATTTCCAAACCCAAGTACCTTCGGGATTTAGCCGGATATAGCAACTCGCACAAATGCCTTCGGGACTTAGCCCGGATATAATCACTAGCACAAATGCCTTGGGACTTAGCCGGATATAGTAACTAGCACAAATGCCTTCGGACTTAGCCGGATATAGTCACTAGCACAAATGCCTTTGGACTTAGCCGGATATAGTAACTAGCACAAATGCCTTGGGACTTAGCCCGGATATAGTAACTAGCACAAATGTCTTGGATCTTAGTCCGGTTATCATCCGAATAATCATGCACATATATCAATAAATCATAACACATTTATATTTCATTTTCATTACTAGAACTCAAACACAAGACACTTATCAACCTTTACCATTTTCGGCTCAATAGCCACATACAAAGAGCATGATTTTGATTGGCTTTGTAACATGATCTCTATACACATTCGGCTACCAATATAAGTATAACTAATTACCTCGATATATAATTCAAGTAGAATCATTATATCACCGCTTATTTGTTATGCTTATATGTCATGACTTAATCAAATCATAAACTAAGTTCCATTACTCAAAGACTTACCTCGGATGTTGTCGAACGACTTCAATGACTATTCGATTATTTTTCCTTTCCTTATCGATCTAGATCCTCTTTGCTCTTGAGCTTAATTTAAAACAATTGAATTCATTTAATTTCAAATCAAATAGGCGATTTAATATAATACACGATATTATAAGGTTGAGGTACATATGACTTAATGGTTAACTATCAAACACCATACGCATATATATGTATATATATATTCTCTAGTCATGCACAACCCAACATCTTACTTAGGCATTAACAACTTTATAGATATATGCATATCTATGTTAAGGTCGAATATATATAATTTAACACATTCTACATATATGGTTATTTATAATGACTAAACACCATTTTATCTCAAGTTATACTTATAAGCACATCCATCCAAATACATTCGTACTTAAACATCATTCCGACCTAACACTCATATTACATTTATAAAACTACAAGCCGAATATACCTATACTTACATCACTTAAACATCAACCCTCAATTTCTTTGACAAAGCACATTTCGAAAATGATAAGGCAATATAACAGCCTTTAATCCAACTTATAATTCATACATATCACATTCCAAGCATTCACTCTATTCTATCACTTAAAGTACAAACATTACTCAATAACTTCCTAGTTCAAATTCGCAATTACACCAATTCACTAGATGATTTATTATTATTATTGTTCATTTATTCAAACTACTTAAAATTACCTTAAACTATCACAATTAACAACCATTTGTAACTTATTCATTAAACATGAAAACAACCATATATCTCTTCCATTTTCTACCATGGCCGAATGCTCAAGACACCACACCATTCCAAATTGGTCATGGGTTGAGCAAATAACTTAATGACTAACTCAAAATGTTAAAATCCAAGAATCATCATTGAACTTACCTTCATTTAGCTAACCACCATAGCCGAATTTCTCAAAGCTTTTTCTCTTCTAGTTACGGCAATGAGGAGCAAAGATGGAGAAACTTTGGTTTCTCCTCCCACAATTCAACATTTTTTTTATTATCCATATTTTTATTTTTTTAACATAAAATATTAACATAAAATAATTATAATATGTTTTAGTCCATAACATGGCCGGCCACCATCTAGAATTTGGCTAATTTGACATGCAAGTACAAGCATTTTCTAACATGCATTAATAGGCCACTTTAACATTTGCCTAGCACATTTCTAAATTTTCTCACACAAGTCCTATTTAATAAATTTCGCACCATATACACATAATTTAAGCATGAATTTTTCACACATGCATATTCATATATAATGAGCATCAAACATGATGGTAAATTATTTTTATGACTTGGTTTCGTGGTCCCGAAACCACTTTCCGACTAGGGTCAATTTAGGGCTGTCATAGTATGTGTTTTTTTTCAATGTGATATATGTATTTAACAAAGGTTTTGCAATTGATGAATATAGGTGTATTGTGATGTTTGATGATAGAAAATGTATGTTTGTTGTTAGATAAACAACATTTGTAAAGTGTTTTTTATTAAAATTATCAATTAGGTATTAAATTGAGAAATGTGGAAATTTTATGGTTAAATTATGAAATAAATGAAAAATATGGGCTTCTATGGGTTTATATGAAATTCGGCTAGCATGGGTAGGGATCTAATTGCATGAATTTGTATTTTTATAAGATAAAGACTAAATTGTAAAAATTTAGAAATATAAGGGGGAAAAGTATAAAGTTGCCATAATATGCATTTTGGGATAAATTGAATAGAATGATAATTAAATAAGCTAAATTTGATTACATATAGATCAAGAAAAGCAAAGTATGGATCTAGATCGGGGGAAAAACAAAGTGTTGGATTAATTGATCCATTCCATCGTTTTTGTGATCGAGGTAAGTTCGTATGTTAATAAGAATTAATATAATTGTGTTTTAAATGCTTTATTATTGAATTATTTGTGAATACGACCTTACGAATATGTTCATTGACGATGATTCGACAAATGTGAAATCCCGGTTGAACCTTAAGAATAGATTAAGATATGAATGACATGTCATTAGGAGTCATGTCATTAGGAGTTATGTGATTTGGGTGCTGTACGTCCTACAGGTGGCTGAGTTATCCGGCATGTGTTGCGGATTCTCGCCAGCTTGTGTGAGCACCATCATGTAGCAATGTCATGACTGTCAGCTTGTGTGAGCAGACCCATTGATAGCTCGAGAGTGAGCATTATATGTGATATGAGATTGAGATAGCTTCGGCTATGTATTGGCACTTAGGGTGCGAGATTCCTGAGTATTCGATAGTATTCCACATGGTTCAACAGGTATATCAAGGATATGGATGAGTATGAGATTGATACGAGTTGTATAGGTATGTACGTGAACTATACAATCATCAAATTGAAGAAGTTGATGGAAATTGTGTTTAATCTTTGGATTGAATATATGTGTTAAATTATGCTTCAAATTTGAATTGCATTATGTGATGTTTATGTTATTGAATTGTTGTTTGGTAAGTTTTATTTACTTAGAATACGAGCTTACTAATATTTATAGCTTACTTTATTTACTTTTTCGTGTTTTATAGTGAATACCGAAGCTAGTTCAGATTGGGAGTCGTCTAAGATTGCATCACACTATCGAGCTTCTATTTTGGTACTTTTGAGCTTATGTATTTGGTTATATGGCATGTATAGGAGTGATGGTCATTTTGGTATATGATAGTAATGGATTTTAGCCATTTGAGTTGGCTTGTAAATGATAAGTGTTTGGTTTTGTGTATAGCCATGAGAGTTGGCTTAGTTTGGTATATTTGGTGATGTATATGTATGTGCAAACAACCTTTTGTTATATTATGTAATATTTCCATTTATATGCTTGTTTTGAATTGGTATTTGGAGTACCATATGGTTGAAATTTGAAGATTTGGTATGCATGTGATTAGAGGTAAGAAAGTACATATATGAAGTTAACTAGTTAAGTGAATTGAGAATGTGAATTTGGTATGAAATTGAATAGCATATTGTGGTATATGTGTGCCTTGTATTTGTTGGTTTTGAAATGGCATGAATATGCTTATTTGAGATTGATTTGAATGACTATTGATGTTATGCTATAGGCCAATTGATGTTTTCAGGGGATGCAATTTGGGTGAGAAAGATGGCTTGGTAAATAGCCTATTTTTGTCCACACAGGCAGAGACATGGGTGTGTGTCTCAGCCGTGTGTGACACACGGTCAGGTGACACAACCGTGTGTCCCCTGGTGTTTAATTAGAAATCAAGTCAGTATGCTTCACACAGCCGAACACACGGGCGTGTGCCTTGGCCTTGTGGCATAAGTCAGTATACCCTACAGGTTTGGCACGGTCTAGCACATGGCCTAGCACACAGGCATGTGAGGCCATTTCGAAGGGCACACAGGCTGGTCACACAAGCGTGTGGTTGGCCGTGTGACCCAAGTCAGAGAGTTACACGGGGTCAGACATAGGCTGGGACACGGCCATGTGATCCCATTTCGAATGTCCATACGGTCTGTGACACGAGCGTTTCTTTGGCTGTGTGAGACACACGGGCGTGTGTCCCCTGTATTTTGTAAGAATTTCTAAGTTTTCTAAAAATTTCTTGAGATATCAGTTTAGTCCCAAACCACTCTTAAAGCATGTTTTGGGCCTCGTAGGCTCGTATTAGGGACTTGATGAATGATTGTGAATGACTTGTATTTGAATTTCATAATTCGTTTGAGAAATGTATGTTCGATTGTGTTATAAGTCCGGTAATGCTCTGTAACCCTATTTCGATGACGGATACAGGTTAGGGGTGTTACATAACAACCTTGGGAAGTCATCAAGGTGGGAATTAACCAAAAATTGGTATTGCCCATTCGTGAACACCTTTGTCCCAAGCCAATCTGGACTATGAGGTTGGAAGATAGGTAGTCATTGCTGACTCATTATGTTAGTTGAAGATTTGAAGATTCTGCTAAGGTAGTGACTAGTTGGTTGATGAGTAACCCGAGACGACAGTTGATTGGGATTGCTAAAGTAAGCTAATCAGCAATCTTCAGATTCAATTCACTTTATTCTTTATATCTATTGGAATTCAATTCTTTTATGTTATTTTATTTTATTTAGAAAACCTTAAAATTATCTTTCATTTTACTTTCATACTATAACTGATTTAAAAGTATTATTTAGATCTTTAAGTGTTTAGGTTAAGATCGATTTAGATCCTTGGAGTACTCGCCTACTTCGTTGTAAAATCTATATTACAACTTGACCCGTATACTTGTAAATACTATTTCGTAATTCTTTATCTTATTTCAGTATTACACTCTGGACATTTGTACATCCAGAGATGGTCAGTCAACCTCTATGATGAAACTGGTGTAGCCATCATGTTTTTTTGCTGCTTTTTCCAATCTTTTATTTGTTTGGCTTGCAGCTCAATGTACTGTTGGAACAAGGTGTCCTCGATTACACTTCAGGAAGATTTCAACTACTGCTTAGTGGATGTCATAGGTACACCCGCCTTTTTGCGTAAGGTCGTCACTAGATGGGGGAAGAAAACTCCCACCTTTTGGCTACTAATGCATCTCTTCATTTTCTGTGGATCCATTTGCTGATACACACCTGCTCTTTCTGCAAGAATGCATACAGTAAAACTGCTCAAAAGGTATTAACATTAGAAACATTTAAAAAGGGTACTATTCGCATGCCCACAAATTGAAACCACAGTTTAGCTTTTAGAAACATAATAGCTTGATGAAAGGACAGGGGAATATTGGTACTTGAGTGATATTTCCATTTGCCCCTTCCTTCAGTTAAAAATTTTATAATGCTATCCATACCTATGTCCCATAAATATTCTAAATCTGTTTCGTCAATAAATTTTTTTCATAGTATGAAGCATTATAAAAGTCACAAACAATTTGAGGGGTTATTGGTACCTCTTTCCCTTGCACTGGTACTATATCCCACATATGACCTTCAATTTTTTTAGACTCTTGGTCCCGTAAAGATGTGTAAAATTCTTCAATGGTCAGGATGACAACATTATCTTTTGGGATTGTCCAAAAATGCTCCCATTTATGATATATGACTAAAGGTCATATTTCCTTACAAATAACCATAGATGGATCAAATCCCTATTCTTGAATGAATGTCTTTCCTTGAAGTTCATTGAAATATTTTCAACATTTGGATTTGGAAAACTAGAGGGATTTTGACTCATAGATGTTTTCGGCTCATTAGTTCGCCTAATCTTCCTATGAGGCATGATTAAACTAAGAATTCAAATAAAATGTTTAAACAAAATTCAATAGAATAGTAACAATTTCAATTAGGAACCCTTAACCTTGAAAAATTCCTTGAGCTCTTGTGCGTGTTGGTTTAGCTCTTTGTTGTACGTGTTGGTTTACTATTCCCTTGAGTGCTCCCCTCCTTTGCCACACCGGAGAAGTTTAAACGATGAAGTATTTCACACAACTTGAAAGAAGAGAATGAGATTTGAGATTTTAGGGTTTAAGTGAATTTAAAAGATTTAAGAGCATTAAGGGGTGTTAAATAGGCTTAGGAGGTGTGTTAGGGTTAAAAAGGAGGTGTTTTAGTACTAAAAAATGGGTAAAAGAAGTGTTTAACTGTTGGGTTGTGCTTGTCGGGTCGGGTCACCTGCAGAAAAATTGTGACGATGTCATGAGACAAAAGGTTCTGTGTCACAACATCCCTTGTAGTTTTCCATTGTCTCAACATTGGGGTTTGATGTTGTGATACATTCTAAATTTTTGGATTGAGTTTTCTCGATTTTGAAGGCTGCCCTTGGTGTTGCGACACAGGATTCCTGTGTTGTGACACGGGCTCTGTTCTTATTCATAACTCCATTTCTAGAGTGCTATAGTTCCTGTAAAACTCACAGTTAATTTAAATTTAAATTTTGTACTAATATTTAGCTAACTATACAATATTTTGTATATATTTAATCATCAGATCAAATAGTTTAAGTCTTATTGTCGGATTCATCCAACAATATCATCACGTTACAGATGGTCTATTCTTTTATTCTATCAGTATTAGTCCATTGTCAATTGTGCCATTCCACCTTTGCCCGTTTGTCCCTTTCCTTAAACCTGCTTATTCGTTCTGTATGCATAAAAGGAAGTGCATCCCTGGATACGGGAATGTTAGAAATAGATAATTATTTGTATTGCTCCGCTAACTTCCTCCTACCTTCTTTTTCGCTTGGTTCATGACCACATTTAAAAACTTTAGTCTCGTCATTGATTTTTATGGTTAATTCATTTGTTTTCTAACTCAATGGTGGATCTCAATATGGTTAGAAAAGGTCTACCTAATAAGATCGACATCTCCCGATCATCTTCAAAATCTAGAGCCACTAAATCTACTGGGATAATGAAGCTGCGTACTTTGACTAACACATCTTGTAATACACCTTTCAGACGTATTGAAGACCTGTCAACCAATTGTAGTGTTACCTGAGTAGTTTTAAGATCTCCCAACCCAAGTTTTTCAAAAATAGATAGGGGCACTAAATTAATACTAGCTCTTAATTCACATAGAGCTCTATTAAAGTGAATGTAACACCCCTAATCTGTGTCCGTTGCTAGATTAGGGTTATAGACCACTATTATACAATTGAAAAGACTTAAAGTTAATTTCATTCAATAACATAACAAATCATAAATCAATCGTATACATATATACCGTCCCTAAATTGAGCCCTTGAGGCCTTAAAAATACGTTAGAAACAAATCGGGACCAATTTGAAATCATTTGAAAAGTATAAGAAAAATCAAAAAATTTTGGAAACAGGGGTCACACTACTAAGGCACATGCTCATGTCCTAGGCTGTGTAACCTTCGAACTAGGGACACACGGCTGTGTCCCAGCCCGTGTCCTCACCCGTGTAACTCTCTGAGTAGGGTCACACGAGCATGTCACACGTCCGTGTGCCAGGCCGTGTAACTCTTTGAGTTGCCTCACACGCTCGTGTGCCAGGTAGTGTGCTAGGCCATGTAACTTACTGACTTGCATACAATGGAACTCTCAAATGGAACATGGCTGAGTCACACGCCCGTGTCTCAGACTGTATGGATGCAAATTTTTCTAAGATCAGCCAGAGTCAGGTAAAGAATTTTTTATTTTTAGTGATGCTTCATTAAATGGTTTTGACTGTGTTTTGATGCAAGAAGACAAAATAATAGCGTATGATTCTCGATAGTTGAAACCACATGAAATGAATTATCCTACTCATGTTTTAGAACTTGCAGCTATTGTGCTCACTTTAAAGATTTGGCGACACCATTTATACGAAGAAAAATGTCATATCTTCACGGATCACAAAAGTCTGAAGTATTTGATGTCACAAAAAATATTTGAACTGGAGACAGTGTAGATGGCTTGCATTGTTGAAAGATTACGATTTGATCATTGACTATCATTCAGGAGTGGCTAATGTTGTTGCTGATGCACTAAGTAGAAAATCTCTATTTATTTTGTGAGCTTTGAACACACAGTTGACATTGATTGATGATGGTTCAATTTTAGCTGTATTAAAAGCTAGACTGACTTTTTTGCAAAAAAAATGTGAGCTCAAAAAAATGACGATGAATTGATTGCTAAACAGAAATAGATTAAGTCAACATCTGATACAGATTTAGAAAGAAAAGAATAAGATAATACATTTTTCTTTTCTTTTGTTTTTACATTTATTTACCCATTTACCATATTAAGCTTAAAAATTTATCATAATTTCACTTAAACCATACCCATAAACATCCATTACCTCATTTATTGGTATAATTACCTTAAAAGTCCCTTAGTTCAAGATTCCATGGCTTTTAGACTCCTTTAGCTAATAGAGCTCAACTTTACACATTTTTCGATTTATTCCTTTTTACTTAATTAACTATGCAAACATCAAAATTTGTTAACAAAATTTTAACACGAACTTAATATATATTTGTTGACATTAAAATAATAATAAAATAATAATTTACTCATCAAATTTGTTGTCCTAAAGCCCCTATTCTAATATTACTGAAAAGCGGCTGTTACGGTGAATGCTTGCTATTTCTATGAGAATAACTTCCCAGGTCTTTCAATTTTTGGGGAACCTACCTTGAAATAATAACACTAGAAGAGGCACTTAAAGTAACATGTTCTCCTACCTTAATTTTCCTTCGCCTAGACATAATTTCCTTTAAAAACTTCGTGTATTTGTGTACTTTCTCAATTAATTTGTTTAAAAGCATGTTTATATATAATGTTTTGAATAAGTTTAGAAAGCCTACAAACTCATCTTCATCTCGCTTTTGCTTTTCTTCTAGTCTAAAAGGTAATGGATCTTTATAACTGCAGAATCTTTAGGTTCTTCCTTGTCTAGCTTAGTTACGAGTACAATTTCCTCCATTAACTCTGGTTCATCTTTAGCCTCTAGGGATTTCTCTTGAGCGTCATTAGTATTTTCCATATTTACCTCCGAAGTAGGGTTTTCTGGGGTACTCAGTACTTTGCCCGATTGGAGCGCTATTGCTTTCACGTGCTCTTTACCTTCTCCCCAAGATTATATTTTGTATTGCTGGGAATACCTGTGCCAATTTGTCTTTTAATGTCTCCCATCATTCTCATCAATTGGCTCATTTGATCCTCAAGTTTAGTCAAATTTTTGGTTGAGTTGGTGTACTCAGACTGCACCTGCTTGACATATGTTCTCATTGACTTCATTTGTCCCTCGATTCGATCCAAACATTGACCACATGTAGTATGGTCATTTAGGTTGACCTTATCCTAAGGTTTCTACAAACAAGGAGGTTGATAGTTAGTATTTTTTACTTCATTTGAACTATTACCTCCTCCTTGGTTACCTCTCCGACTCAGACTCGGGTGATCTCTCCAACCAGGATTGTAAGTGTTGGAGTAAGGGTTCCTACCACTATTTTTGATATAATTCACATCCTTAACAGGATTGTTGAGATAGCAAAAAAGTGGTTTATCTCCTCCACTCATAAATGGTGTATTGTTTGTAAATTCAATACGGTTAAGTCTATCCACTAACTGTTGATACTTATCATCCTCTTAAATAGCTTTTACCGTAGCAGTTTTCTAACCGTATGTAAATCATTCAATTGCCCACTAGTAGAAGTTCAATGCCACATTCTCAATTATTTTGTATGCATCCTCATATCTCCTATTCATAAGTGCTCCTCTTGCTACTCTGTCTAGGCCTGATCTTGCGCTCGCATCCAACATATTATAGAATACTTGCAATCGCATCCACTTAGGAAATTCGTGGTGTGGGCATTTCTAAATAAATGTTTTCAAATGTTCCCAAGCCTCATGGAAACTTTCTGCTTCCATCTATATGAAAACAACATTTTCTCTTCTTAATTGAATTGCTTTATTGATAGGGAAAAACTTCTGTAAGAACTTTCTAGTGAGTTCATCCCATGTTGTTATAGATCTTGGTGCCTACAAGTCTATTCAAGAAAAGGGGAAAACCAAAGATGAATAGCCCCATTAGTGACCTCATTATACTTAAAAGTATCACAAAATTGAAGAAAATGTTTCAAATGTTGATTCGGATCATCTGTTATCGTGCCCCTAAATTGCAGATATTCTGGATTATATGAATCATTGTTGGCTTAATTTCAATTTTTTTTTTAGTAATAGTCTATCTCGTTATACTTTCTTGAATCATGTCTAGACTTGGTAATGTGTTATCTCTTAAGGTTCTCTCGTTATGAGCCATGTGCACATTCACAAGTAGTGGTGATGCTAGCATATTTCCTAAAATGTTATCATCAATGTTGCCAAACAATGGATTCTCGCGTGATATGTTACCTACAGTAGGTGGTGGTGGATCTTGCATCTGTTGCTATTGTTGTTGTTGCTGACAGCGATTTCTTCAGATTATTCTCTCTGAATCTGTGACTAGTACAATAGATGTGCCTCTACTATGATTCATGCATAAAATCTAGATAGAGAAGAATAGTAGCAATAAATAAATAGAAGAAAATTGTATCTATAACCTAAAAATTTTCTAATTACTCCTTCTAAACTGTAAAAATTAATAATAAACTAGTGACATTGCCTCCCCGGCAACGGTGCCAAAAACATGATTGCCTTTGGACGTACTAACATCCAGAGTGTGAATACTGCAGTAACAGATATATAAATGAGGTGGTATCCGCAAGTATACGGGTCCGTTTGTAATATAATTACGACGGAGTAGGTGAATACTCCTAGGATCGTACCCGAAGGAGGCAAGTGCTAGATCAATTTTAACCTAAATATTGAAAGATCTAATTAGTCCTTTATTTTAGTTATAGTACGAAGGTAAAATAAAAGGAGTTTTTTAGGGTTTTATAGTAATAAAAATAAAATAACATAAAAAAATTCAAGAGATTGAAGAATAGAAATAACCAAATATGATTATGGGTGGTTAGCTCGCTTCGGTAATCCCCATCAACTATTGCTTTGGGTCATCATCAATCAAATAGCCGCTATATTAGTAGGATCTTCTGATCTTCTATCAAATAATAAGTAGTTAAGGACTACTTATCTTACGACTGTAACACCCCAAACCCGGCCTAGACGTTATGGCAGAATCTGGCAGTGTCACATGAAAGTGTTTTTCGTAAAATAAAATTTCGTTTGAAAAACCCCATTCTGTATTACCCCTCTTTGTATTCTTAGCTAGTATTTAGGTTGTCTTATTTTGTGTTTAAACCCAAGTTATTTTAGCAAAATGTTTAATCAATTAAGTCATAGTTATATTTTAAAATCATTATATGTTTGCGGAAGCTTTTTGAAATAGGATGCATACTTCTGGTGTTTTGAAAAGCATTTATCATTTTGAAAACTCGTGTCCTACTACTAACAGATATGAATCATAATAAATGAATCCCAAATTAAAAGTTAAAAATAAAAGAGGCCTTATTACATAACCGAATACCCAAATTAAATTATAAAGTAAAATTTAATAAAAAGTCCATGCAGTTGTGTGGCCACCTTTGAGTCCCTCACAGCACCAACCCGCCTAAGGATTACCTGCGCAGGAAATAGAAGGGTGAGTTTATGAAAACTCAGTGTGTAATCCCTTAACAACAGTAAGTCATACAATAGGCATTCATAGTCTGGGCCTAAGCCCACGTCAGTAACAATTTGATCTAAGATAGGTCCTTAGCCCATTACAGTATCGGAATCAATGTGGGCCTTAGCCCAATTCAATAGTAGTCACAGTATAGATATGCAAACAGAAATCCTGCCTAACCAGTCTCTACACACCACTCCATCCAACCCTACACACCATGTGGGGATAAAATCAACCCACCCATCCCTACACACCAAAAATAGTACCGGTTGCGGCACTAAATAGAAATTACAGCAGAGCTGCCAGAACAGTACACTTCCTCTAATCATAATAATCCAACCCTATGTATCACATCATAAAATCCTACATGTTTTGAACATATATAAAATGGCATGCTCAATACAGCCATACATAACATAGGGGCATATCCGTCTTTTTACCCTATAGGGGCAAAATATGTGACACCCTGAACCCGAGACCATCGCCGGTGTCGGACACGAGGGGTTAACAAGCCAAGTCCACATATTTTGCCCACCAATTTGACATTTCGGTCAGTGGAAAAGCGCATCACCGTCGCCTTAAAATCATATCTCGAGTTTCAAAACTCGGAAACTGGTTTCAATAAATTTTACCTGAATTAGACTCATATATCCATCCATGGACTTATTTCTAGAATTTTTGGTCGGGCCAATTGGTACAGTTTATTAGTTAAAGTCACCCATGTTACAGGGATCGACTGCTCTGACCTTCGCGCGTTTCAACTTGAATATCTCTCTGTACAGGGCTTTAATACTGGTGCCGTTTGTTTCTAATGAAACTAGACTCAAAATGAAATCTGTAAATATAAGCCACTACTCCTAATTCTTTCTGGATAATTTATAGTAAATTTTTAAAGTTGCGACAGGGGACCCAGAAACCGTTCTGGCCCTGTCTCACAATAGCTTTAATATCTCTTAACATGTAACTCCTATGACCGTTTCGTTTCTTCCATATGAAAATAGACTCATCAAGGTTCATTTACATAGCTTATTCACTATTTAATACCATTCCTACAAATTTTGGTGATTTTTCGCATTCACATCACTGCAGCTAGCAGCATCTGTTTTTAAGGTAGGTCTTACCTAGTTTGTAGTCTCCATGAACCAACTAGTCTTGCCATACATAGGTTCACATATGATCATTTTAACCATACCAATGGCTGATCATGTGACCAACATTCCCATTTCCAATCCATAATCACATCATGACACCATATATATATATATATACAAACCGCAAATAGTCTAAGTTCAGACTTCACTTTTACGAGCCATTTTCGCATGGCCGTACACATATACATCACAACATATTTAAACCAGCAAGGGGTAGTCCTATACATGCCATTTCAAAGTTCAACCAAAATTTATACCAAAATGGAGGCTTTGATAGTGTGGATGACTTCGACTTTAATGATCCCGAATCCGATTGCTATCGAGCACAATCTATAAAGCAGAGAGCCAAAGCAACGGGTAAGCATTTTTATGCTTAGTAAGTCTCAAGGAATAAAATCAGCTTTAATTAAAGCAATACATTCACATGGCCAAATGCATCATTTCATTAATACACATTCACATAATCATTCTTACTTCACACTTCATCATTATATACTTTCACAAGGTATCAACCAATTCAATAGCTGAAATTGTTAGTCGATCGGCGAATGTTGCTCAAACATGTCGACTTTCCAATGCACATATAAACATACCTTATTCTTTGGGCTTTTCGAGCGTACCAATTGAATTCATTACAGCAACCAACACTCACCTCCAGCCCAAGCTTCTTCGGAATACAACCGGATATAACCACGTGCACGAATGCCTTCGGGTCTTAGCCCGGATAGAACGACTCGCACGAATGCCTTTGGTCTTAGCCGGATGTAGCCGCTAGCACAATTGCCTTCGGGTCTTAACCCGGATATAATTTCCAGCAATAATGTCTTCGGGACTTAGCCCGGATATCATTCAATTGCTCATGCACACATACATCAATAATCATTAGACATTCATATTTCATTTTCGTTACTAAGGCTCAAACACAAATATAATCACTAGCATAATCGCCGGGACTTAGCCCGGGTATCATTCAAATACTCATACACACATAAATCAATAATCAATACACATCCATATTTCATTTCACATAATTCAAGTAGGGTCACTTCTTGAGGACTTACCTCGGATGTTGTCGAACGGCTTTTACGGCTATTCGATCACTTTTTCCTTCCCCTTGTCCAATTGTGGCCCTCTAAGCTCTTGAGCTAATTCAAACAAATTTAATTTATTAATACCTCATTATGCTAGCTTATGGCGAATATGACAAGGAGTTTAAATGGTCATATGGCCACCCTTTAGCTTGAGTACACAATGGTCATGCACATTTTATACTACATCAAGCAATTCAATACAATTCATTCAAGCATCAAGGAAAAGCTAAGGCCATCAATCGGCTACCTAAGGCCGAACATACATGTCCAATTTGAGGCCAATTATACACTTAACACCACACAAAAACAGCATGCATTTTACTAGTTAATGCTTTACATATTGTGGCTCAATACTTATAATACATCATCAAGCACTCATATGGCCGATTATACTTAGTCATACTTGCACCAAATCAACAATAAACTCCAAGATTTCCACATCATAGGTATTCTAGGCCGAATGTACTTGCAATTTCACAAACATTCTTCAACATTTTCTTCTTTAAACAAACATATTCATCACTTACTTCATAACCAAAACATCATGTGCAAACATATATATACATATATGTGCATGGTCAATTTCAAGGTGTCCATAGCCATCCAAAACACAAATTTTAACTAACATGCAAGAAGCATGAACCATGCTCATGAATGCATCATGGCCGAATACATCACAATCATGCCCTTTCAACTTCAATCATGGTTAAACAAAAGAAAACTCAAAGTCTTACTCAAGATGGCTACAAAGAAATTTCAAGAGTAGACAATCCATCTTTGCATGCATCATCATCAAGCTTCACACTTAGCATGCAATGGCTTTATCACCATATTCACTTTGGCGAATTTCATTCCCATGACATAACAAAGATTTGAACCATGGGCTAACAAGAACATCAATCTAGCAACCAAAACATGCATGAATCTCATGGCACAACCTCAAACATACCTTACTCTTGATGCAAGTATAGCCAACCTCTTCCTAATCCTCTTCCAAACCAAGTATGAAGCAAAACTCCTTCCTTATTCTTAGTATTTTCGGCCAAAAGGAGAGTGAAAGTAGATGAACAAAAAAAATTTTTTTTCTTTGTTTTTGTTTCTCTCATGTACGGCACAAGGAGGGGGGGAAAGCATCCACACTCATTTTTTTTTCATTTCTTTACCCATGCTCTTATTTTATTATTTCTAACATCCACCACTAGCAAAACATGTTTAAGACATGTTTTCTTTTGCCCATCTTCATCACCATGGCCGGCCACTTCCTTCTCTTTGGGTAAATTGACATGCAACACCATTCTTTTGCATGCATATACTATTAGACCATTGAAGATTGGCCTATCACCTTTCAACAATGTTTCATATAAGTCCATCTAAATAAATTCACATAGAAATGATCAAATTAATGCATGCAACTTTCACACATGCATTTGCTAACATCATAAACATAGAATATAACTTTTAATTACTTATAAGACTCGGTTTAATGGTCCCGACACCACTTCCCGACTAGTGTCAAATTAGGGATGTCACAAAATAGTCATTTCATCAGATTGGGGTCTAAATATACTTACTGATCCAACAGTAGGTCCACAATCGTCTCAAAGTAATTCGCAAGGCCCTAATGATCAAACAGTGAAAATGGGACCAAAGCCTACAATGCAACCCATGTGGGCTCATACGCCCGTGTGGCCCACAAAACCCAAAAATGGCATTGGCTGTGTGGAGTACACAGCCTGGCCCAATAATCACCACATGTCCGTGTGATTTATCAGTGTGGGGCCTAGGAGCTCGTGGGGCCAATACGGCCCAATGTGGCCCAAAGCGGCCTAAGCCCATGAAATCGCACATGGTGGCCTCTACTATCTAATGCCCACGTTTTAAGTGTACAGATTACCACACGAGCGAGCGCATGCTCGTGTATTGTTAATAATCCTATTTTTTGGCTTTTGCTTATTTACGATGATAGTAGTGTGGTTACACACCAGTTTACGAAAGTGTGTGACTAATCCACGAGCACTCCAACCTATCACAATTAGAAACTTCAGATAATCCTTTATCAAGTGAAATGAAAGGAACCTTAGCCAACACTTGTTCGAGAGATTATTTATTGCTCTTCATGATCAATCAAACTAAACCGTTGCAAGAGATCACTTAAAATCCTTGAAGCCTACCTGCATCCCATTTGAGCCTTATCTGTAACACCCCGAACCCGAGACCATCGCCGGTGTCGGACACGAGGGGTTAACAAGCCAAGTTCACTTGTTTTGCCCATCCATTTGACATTTTCAGTCAGGCTGGAAAACTGCGTCACTGTCGCCTTAAAAATCATATCTCGAGTTTCAAAACTCGGAAACTGGTTTTGTAAATTTTCCCTGAATTTAGACTCATATATACATCCATGGATTTATTTCTAGAATTTTTGGTTGGGCCAATTGGTACAGTTTATTAGTTAAAGTCACCCATGTTACAGGGATCGACTGCTCTGACCTTCGCGCGGTATAACTTGAATATCACTCTGTAAAGGGATTTAATGCTGGTGTCGTTTGTTTCTAATGAAACTAGACTCAAAATGGAATCTGTACATATAAGGTATGTCTCCTAATTATTTTTGGATAATTTATAGTGAATTTTTAAAGTTGCAACAGGGAACCCAGAAACCATTCTGGCCCTGTCTCACAATAGCTTTAATATCTCTTAACCTGTAACTCCTATGACCATTTCGTTTCTTCCATATGAAAATAAACTCATCAAGGTTCATTTACATAGCTTATTCACTATTTAATTCCATTCCTATGAATTTTGGTGATTTTTCACATTCACGCCACTGCAGCTGGCAGCATCTGTTTTTAAGGTAGGTCTTACCTATTTGGTAGTCTCCATGAATCAACTAGTCTTGCCATACATAGGTTCATATATGATCATTTTAACCATGCCAATGGCTGATCATATGACCAACATTCCCATTTCCAAGCCATAGCCACATCATGACACCAAATATATACATACAAACCACAATTAGTCTAAGTTCATGCTTCCTTTTCGAGCCATTTTCGCATGGCCGTACATACTTACATTACAACATATTTAACAAACAAGAGGTAGTCCTATACATGCCATCTCAAGTTCAACCAAAATTTATACCAAAATGGAGGCTTGATAGTGTGGATGACTTGACTTCAACGATCGCAAATCCGATTGCTTGAGCGAAATCTAGAAAACCGAGAGCCAAAGCAACGGGTAAGCATTTTTATGCTTAGTAAGTCTCAAGGAATATAATCAACTCTAATTACAGCAATACATTCACATAACCAAATGCATCATTTCATTAATACACATTCTTACTTCACACTTCATCATTATATAATTTCACAAAGTATCAATCAATTCAATAACTGAAATTCATTAGTCGATTGAGCGAATGTTGCTCAAACATGTCGACTTTCCAATGCACATATAAACGTACCTCATTCTTTGGGCTTTTGAGTGTACTCATTGAATTTATTACAGCAGCCAACACTCACCTCCAGCCCAAGATTCTTCGGAACATAACCGGATATAACCATGTGCACAAATGCCTTCGGGTCTTAGCCCGGATAGAATGTCTCGCACGAATGCCTTGGTCTTAGCCCGGATGTAGCCACTAGCACAATTGCCTTGGTCTTAACCGGATAAAATTTCCAGCATAATTGTCTTGGATTTAGCCTGGATATCATTCAATTTCCCATGAACACATACATCAATTATCATTAGACATACATAATTCATTTTCGTTACTAAGGCTCAAACGCAATTATAGTCACAAGCATATTCGCCGGGACTTAGCCTGTAGAATTCAAATACTCATGCATACATAATCAATAATCAATACACATCCATACTTTATTTCACATAATTCAAGTAGGGTCACTTCTTGAGGACTTACCTCGGATGTTGTCGAACGGCTTTTTCGGCTATTCGATCACTTTCTCCTTCCCCTTGTCCAATTGTGGCCCTCTAAGCTCTTGAGCTAATTCAAACAAATTCAATTTATTAAAACCTCATTGTGCTAGCTTTTGGCGAATATGACAAGGAGTTTAAATGGTCATATGGCCACCCTTTAGCTTGAATACACAATGGTCATGCACATTTTATACTACATCAAGCAATTCAATACAATTTATTCGAGCATCAAGGAAATGCTAAGGCCTTCAATAGGCTACCCAAGGCCGAATATTCATGTACATGTTGAGGTCAATTTTGCACTTAATACCTCACAAAAACAGCATGCAATTTACTAATTAATGCTTTGCACATTGTGGCCCAAAACTTATAATATAGCATCAAGCACTTATATGTGTGCTAGGCAATTGTGCTTGCAATTTCACAAGCATTCTTCCACATCTTCTTCTTTAAACCAATATATTCATCACTTAGTTCATAACCAAAACATAATGTGCAATCATATATATGCATATATGAGCATGGCAATTTCAAGGTGTCCATAGCCATCCAAAACACAAATTTTAACTAACATGCAAGAAGCATGAATCATGCTCAAGAATGCATCATGGCGAATATGACAATCATGCTCCTTTTCAACTTCAATCATGATAAAACAAAAAGAAAGCTCAAAATCTTACTCAAGAGTAGACAATCCATCATTGCATGCATCATCATCAAGCTTCACACTTAGCATGCAATGGCTTTATCACCATAACAACTTTGGCCAAATGCCATTTCCATGGCATAACAAAGATTTGAGCCATGGCTAACATGCACATCAAATTAGCAACCAAAACATGCATGAAACTCCCAACACAACCTCATACATACCTTACTCTTGTTGCAAGTTTAGCCAAATTTCCTTCTAGATCTCTTCTAAACAAAGAAAATGAAGCAAAAATCCTTCCTTCTTCCTTAGTATTTTCGGCCAAAGAAGAGAAAAATAGGTGAACAAAATTTTTTCTTTGCTTCTCTTTCACTCACGGCAAAGGGGGGAAGGATGAGCAAATTTTGATTTTTTGTTTCTCTTCCTACATGCTTAATTTTTTATCATTTATCACATCATGCATTAACAAAACATGTCATAACATGTCTTCCTTGCCCATATTCCTTGTCATGGCGGCCACTATACCATCCTTGGGGAAATTTGACATGCAAATCCCTTATTTTTGCATGCATGCTCAACTAGTCATCACACATTTCCCCATCATACTTTCAAAGTTTACTACTAGGTCCTTTCTAGTGAAATTCACATTTATAATTCTAAATTGAAACATCAAAATGTCATACACAATTTAACACATATCATAGGCATCAAAATAAATTTTAATTATTTTTATGCCTCGATTTTGTGGTCCCGAAACCACATTCCGACTAGGGTCAATTTTGGGCTGTCACAACTCTCCCCCACTTAAGAAATTTTCGTCCCCGAAAATCTTACCGGTAAATAGGTTTGGATATCGTTCTTTCATAGAGTTCTCGGTCTCCCAAGTAGCTTCTTCTATCCGTGCTTGAGCCATAACACTTTCACTAGCGGAACCCGCTTGTTTATAACTCTTTCACTTCTCGTGATAGGATACGAATCGGTTCTTCCTCATAACTCATATTAGCTTGGATTTCAATTTCGATGGACTAATCACGTGCGATGGATCGGATCTACAGCGTCGAAGCATCGAAACGTGAAAGACATCGTGAACCTTTTGAGTTCGAGGGGCAAAATCAAGCGATATGCCTTTGGACCGACTCGCTCGATATCTCATATGGTCCAATGAACCTCGGGCTCAACTTGCCCTTACTACCGAACACGAGTATCTTTTTCCAAGGCGATACCTTGAGAAACACTTTATCACCCACCGATACTCGATATCCTTACGCTTCAGATCCGCGTCACGACTTACGACGATCGGAGGCTATCTTCGACTTTCACGGATTACTTTCACTTTCTGCTCAGCATCCCTAATCAAATCCACCCGAAAATCTTGCTTTCACCGAGCTCGGTCCAAAACAATGGCGCACGGCATTTACGACCGTACAAGGCCTCGTAGGTGCCATCTTAATACTTGATTGAAAGTGTTGTTGTGTGCGAATTCAATCAACGACAAATACCGTTCCCATGAACCACTAAACTTGAGGACGCAACATCTTAACATATCCTCAAGTATCCGAATTATCCGCTTCGGATTGACCATCGGTTTGGGGGTGAAAGGCGGTCTGAAATGCAACTTGGTACCCAAAGCTTCTTGCAACTTTTTCCAAAATCGCGAGGTAAATCTCGGATCTCTATCCGACACGATAGAAATAGGCACCCGTGTAATCTCACAATGAGAAACGTACAATTCCGCTAATTTGTCCATTGAAAAATCCGTGACGACGGGGACAAAGTGGGCCGACTTAGTCAATCGATCTACCACGACCCAAACCGCATCCTTCTTACTTGCGACAATGGCGGTCCGGATACAAAGTCCATTGTGACTCGATCCCATTTCCACTCGGGTATCGTGATTGGTGAAGTAATCTGAAGGCACCGATATTCCGCTTTCACTTGTTGACATATTAAACATCTCGAAACAAAGTCGGAGATGTCTCGCTTCATACCATGCCACCAAAACCGACGTTTCAAATCATTGTACATCTTCATTACTCCCGGGTGGATTGCCATTCGGCTACAATGGGCTTCATTGAATTATCGAAATGAGTTCAATTCTTTGGGACACACAGACGACTTTTGAACCTCAAACAATCGTCATCGTCGATTTGAAACTCCGAGTCCTTGTTCGAACACACGCAGCCGTTTTGCAACCAACTCGTCATCGACTTTCCGAGCTTCTCGAATTTGGTGTGTCAATAATGGTTTGGCTTTCAATTCAGCCACTAACACCCGGTCGGATCGGACGGACAAGTGCACATTCATCGTCGTAAAGTGAATAACGATTTACGACTCAAGGCATCCGCAACCACATTCGCCTTTCCCGGGTGATAGTCAATGATCACTCATAATCCTTTAATGACTCAAGCCAACGTCTTTGTCGCAGATTTAAGTCTCTTTGGGTCATCAAATATTTGAGACTTTTGTGATCCGAGTATACATGGCACCTTTCACCAAATAAGTAATGTCGCCAAATCTTTAAGGCGAATACGATGGCGGCCAATTCGAGATCATGAGTCGGATAATTTTTCTCATGTGGCTTTAATTGCCTCGGCGCGATAGGCCACAACTCGACCTTCTTGCATTAATACGCAACCTAACCCAAGTAGAGAGGCGTCGCTATAGATGACAAACTCCTTGCGGACTCGGGTTGCACTAGAATTGGGGCTTCGGTCAAATAAGTTTTCATTGATCGAAACTTTTTGGCATTTCTCCGTCCATTCGAACTTAACGTCCTTTTGGAGTAGCTTCGTCATCGGCGTGGCTATCGTTGAGAAGCCTTTTACAAATCGTCGGTAATAACCGGCAAGCCCCAAACGGCATGACCCAAGAAGCTAACCTCTCTTATTCGGGTCGACTCGAATACCCGATGCAGATACCACATGACCCAAGAAGCTAACCTCTCTTAACCAGAACTCACACTTGCTGAACTTAGCATATAATTGCTTGTCCCGTAAAATTTGCAGCACTAACCGTAGGTGTTCAGCATGTTCGGTCTCATTTCTTAAATAGACCAAGATGTCATCAATGAACACGACTACGAATCGATCCAAATATGGTCTAAAGATCCGATTCATTAAATCCATAAATACCGTAGGGGCATTAGTGAGCCCAAACGGCATCACTAGGAACTCATAGTGACCATATCTCGTTCTGAAGGCAGTCTTGGGCACGTCCGAATCTCGGATTCGCAATTGATAGTAGCCCGATCTCAAATCTATTTTCGAGAACACCGAGGCTCCTTGATTGATCGAACAAGTCATCAATACGTGGCAACGGATATTTGTTCTTTATCGTCGCTTTATTAAGTCGACGATAGTCGATGCACGATCGCATGGTTCCATCCTTCTTCTTCACGAACAACACCGGCGCACCCAAGGCGAAAAACTTCGGCGAGCAAAACCTCTATCCACCAATTCTTGCAACCGAGCTTTCAACTCCTTTAATTCCGTTGGTGCCATACGATACGGAGCTATCGAAATTGGAGTGGTACCGGTACCAATTCGATGCCAAATTCTATTTCCCAAACAGTGGTAAACCCGCAATTCTTCTGGAAAACATCCGGGTATTCACAAACCACAGCACAGATTCGGGTTTCTTTCTCGATTCCTTGTCATCGAGCACGACGCAAGGTATGCTTCGCACCTTTTCTTACATATTTCGGGCCAACATCGGCGATATTACGGTGGCAACCCTTTAAGTCCGTGGACTCAACCCGAATTATTTCATTATTCGTGCACCTCAAATCGATAGTCTTGCTCTTGCAATTTACAACCGCATCGTGCATGGTCAACCAATCCAAACCAAGAATAACATCGAACTCATCGAACGGCAAAAGCATTAAGTCCGCCGGAAAACAAGAACCTCGGAACACTAGGGGACTTTTCTTGCACACTTTGTTGACAAGCACGTAATGACCCAAGGGTTTGACACCGAATTACAAACTCAGTAGACTCAATAGGCAAAGTCTTACTGGATGCTAAGGTTTCACATATATATGAATGAGTAGAACCAGGGTCAATCAAAGCAATCACATTTGTATTGAAAAGAGTGAAAGTACCGGTAATAACATCCGGAGAGGCAAGCATCCTCGCAGGCGGCGTATGGCATAAGTCCTAGCAGAGCACGAGCCTCGATCGATGGTAGCATCTCTAGATCCTCTCGACCGCCATCGACATTGCCCATATTTCTAGGTGGCCTACCTCGGCAGTGGTAGCACCCGAGTTTGCACTCGACTTACATTCTGCTCATGCATCCTCGAAATCCTTCATAAAGTGGTCGGCCGATCCACACTTATAGCAGGAGCGATCACGAAACCAACACTCCCGAATGCCATTTTCCACAATGTGGACACTCCGCCTCTCTCGGCGATCATTTCCACCACCGCGATCGAGGTGACTCGTGTGGTCACAGGGGTCGATCGCGTCCTCGTCTAGAAAAGCCCAAACGCTCTAGACCGGCTCGCATCATCTCGAAATCTCTTCGATGCTTGTTGAAGAGACTTTCCGAGGACCTCTTTCGAATTCTCCGGTTCCCACATCGCTTTTTGTTTCTCCTTTCTAAGCTCTTGGCTTTACAAGCTCGCTTAACAAGTACTACGAACTCTCGTATCTCGAGAATGCCAACAAACATCCTTATATCATCATTCAGCCCATCCTCAAGCGTTTACACATAATAGCTTCGGACGAAATGCATTCTCGCGTCTGGCTAAGCCTCACAAACTTTCGTTCAGTAGTCGGTAACGGACATAGAACCTTGCTTAAGATCAAGAAATTCCTCCGCTTTTGGTCGATGAATCTCGATCGATATACTTTTTTGAACTCGGTTTGAAAGAATTCCCAAGTCACTTGCTCTCTAGGCACCACGAAGTCGAGTACTCCACCAATAGTAGGCGGACTCGCGTAGCAAGGAGATGGTACACTTTAAGCACTCATCGGTGTACAGGATAGCTCATCAAGCACCGGATAGTGTTATCTAACCAAAATTCAGCTCGCTTCGGCATCATCATCATCCGTAGCCTTAAATTCGGTGGCCCCATGTTTTGAATCCTATCGATTGGGGCCTTACTTGACCTTATTTGGTCAGCCACCGGAGGTATTGTAGGTGCGGGGGTTGCATTTGTCGGGAATGGAGGTTGTGGAACAGCCGTGTTGGTTCGAATGTATTGATTAAACCATTCGTTCATCACACTATAAAAGGCTTGCCTAGCCTCGTCATTAGGATTGCTGGCCATAGGTTGAGAGTCCTGGCGCTGTCCCTGCGCGGGAGCAGCGCCACACTCTCCACATCATCAGCTATCGCTCGGTTGGGATCGGGATCCATTGCTATAAACAAACACAAAGTCAAATTGTCAGAAATCACCACACTATCGATTCATCATTTAATGGCATGTATAGCTAGACCCCAACACATCACGGTAGTCCTAGAATCGACTAAACCATGGCTCTGATACCAATAAAATTGTAACACCCCGAACCCGAGACCATCGCCGGTGTCGGACACGAGGGGTTAACAAGCCAAGTTCACTTGTTTTGCCCATCCATTTGACATTTTCAGTCAGGCTGGAAAACTGCGTCACTGTCGCCTTAAAAATCATATCTCGAGTTTCAAAACTCAGAAACTGGTTTTGTAAATTTTCCCTGAATTTAGACTCATATATCCATCCATGGATTTATTTCTATAATTTTTGGTTGAGCAAATTGGTACAGTTTATTAGTTAAAGTCACCCATGTTACAGGGATCGACTGCTCTGACCTTCGCGCGGTATAACTTCAATATCTCTCTGTACAGGGCTTTAATGCTGGTTTCGTTTGTTTCTAATGAAACTAGACTCAAAATGGAATCTGTACATATAAGGTATGTCTCCTAATTCTTTTTTTATGATTTATAGTGAATTTTTAAAATTTCGACAGGGAACCCAGAAACCATTCTGGCCCTGTCTCACAATAGCTTTAATATCTCTTAACCTGTAACTCCTATGACCATTTCGTTTCTTCCATATGAAAATAGACTCATCAAGGTTCATTTACATAGCTTATTCACTATTTAATTCCATTCCTATGAATTTTGGTGATTTTTCACATTCACGCCACTGCAGCTGGCAGCATCTGTTTTTAAGGTAGGTCTTACCTATTTGGTAGTCTCCATGAATCAACTAGTCTTGCCATACATAGGTTCATATATGATCATTTTAACCATGCCAATGGCTGATCATATGACCAACATTCCCATTTCCAAGCCATAGCCACATCATGACACCAAATATATACATACAAACCACAATTAGTCTAAGTTCATGCTTCCCTTTCGAGCCATTTTCGCATGGCCGTACATACTTACATTACAACATATTTAACAAACAAGAGGTAGTCCTATACATGCCATCTCAAGTTCAACCAAAATTTATACCAAAATGGAGGCTTGATAGTGTGGATGACTTGACTTCAACGATCCCAAATCCGATTGCTTGACGAAATCTAGAAAACCGAGAGCCAAAGCAACGGGTAAGCATTTTATGCTTAGTAAGTCTCAAGGAATATAATCAACTCTAATTACAGCAATACATTCACATAACCAAATGCATCATATCATTAATACACATTCTTACTTCACACTTCATCATTATATAATTTCACAAAGTATCAATCAATTCAATAACTGAAATTCATTAGTCGATTGAGCGAATGTTGCTCAAACATGTCGACTTTCCAATGCACATATAAACGTACCTCATTCTTTGGGCTTTTGAGTGTACTCATTGAATTTATTACAGCAGCCAACACTCACCTCCAGCCCAAGATTCTTGAACATAATCGGATATAACCATGTGCACAAATGCCTTCGGTCTTAGCCGGATAGAATGTCTCGCACGAATGCCTTGGTCTTAGCCGGATGTAGCCACTAGCACAATTGCCTTGGTCTTAACCGGATAAAATTTCCAGCATAATTGTCTTCGGATTTAGCCCGGATATCATTCAATTTCCCATGAACACATACATCAATTATCATTGGACATACATAATTCATTTTCATTACTAAGGCTCAAACGCAATTATAGTCACAAGCATATTCGCCCGGGACTTAGCCGGGTAGAATTCAAATACTCATGCATACATAATCAATAATCAATACACATCCATACTTTATTTCACATAATTCAAGTAGGGTCACTTCTTGAGGACTTACCTCGGATGTTGTCGAACGGCTTTTTCGGCTATTCGATCACTTTCTCCTTCCCTTGTCCAATTGTGGCCCTCTAAGCTCTTGAGCTAATTCAAACAAATTCAATTTATTAAAACCTCATTGTGCTAGCTTTTGGCGAATATGACAAGGAGTTTAAATGGTCATATGGCCACCCTTTAGCTTGAATACACAATGGTCATGCACATTTTATACTACATCAAGCAATTCAATACAATTTATTCGAGCATCAAGAAAATGCTAAGGCCTTCAATAGGCTACCCAAGGTCGAATATTCATGTACATGTTGAGGTCAATTTTGCACTTAATACCTCACAAAAACAGCATGCAATTTACTAATTAATGCTTTGCACATTGTGGCCCAAAACTTATAATATAGCATCAAGCACTTATATGTGTGCTAGGCCGAATTGTGCTTGCAATTTCACAAGCATTCTTCCACATCTTCTTCTTTAAACCAATATATTCATCACTTAGTTCATAACCAAAACATAATGTGCAATCATATATATGCATATATGAGCATGGTCAATTTCAAGGTGTCCATAGCCATCCAAAACACAAATTTTAACTAACATGCAAGAAGCATGAATCATGCTCAAGAATGCATCATGGCGAATATGACAATCATGCTCCTTTTCAACTTCAATCATGATAAAACAAAAAGAAAGCTCAAAATCTTACTCAAGAGTAGACAATCCATCATTGCATGCATCATCATCAAGCTTCACACTTAGCATGCAATGGCTTTATCACCATAACAACTTTGGCCAAATGCCATTTCCATGGCATAACAAAGATTTGAGCCATGGCTAACATGCACATCAAATTAGCAACCAAAACATGCATGAAACTCCCAACACAACCTCATACATACCTTACTCTTGTTGCAAGTTTAGCCAAATTTCCTTCTAGATCTCTTCTAAACAAAGAAAATGAAGCAAAATTCCTTCCTTCTTCCTTAGTATTTTCGCCAAAGAAGAGAAAAATAGGTGAACAAAATTTTTTCTTTGCTTCTCTTTCACTCACGGCAAAAGGGGGAAGGATGAGCAAATTTTGATTTTTGTTTCTCTTCCTACATGCTTAATTTTTTATCATTTATCACATCATGCATTAACAAAACATGTCATAACATGTCTTCCTTGCCCATATTCCTTGTCATGGCCGGCCACTATACCATCCTTGGGGAAATTTGACATGCAAATCCCTTATTTTTGCATGCATGCTCAACTAGTCATCACACATTTCCCCATCATACTTTCAAAGTTTACTACTAGGTCCTTTCTAGTGAAATTCACATTTATAATTCTAAATTGAAACATCAAAATGTCATACACAATTTAACACATATCATAGGCATCAAAATAAATTTTTAATTATTTTTATGCCTCGGTTTTGTGGTCCCGAAACCACATTCCGACTAGGGTCAATTTTGGGCTGTCACATTATCAACCATTAACCAAATGAATAGTTAAAACAAGAGGAGTAATCCCTTATCGAAAATGAAAATTCAAGACTAAAGGAAAGGAATAATCGGCCGACACCTACACAAGAGCTGAAGGTACACACTATGATAGGGGCAAAATTGGACAATTGCACGCCTATCATAAAACGACAGCACAGGAAAAGTTAGGTGAAAGACATATATGACAAGGAGGGAGAAAGAAAAGAACCGTGCCCTAAGCCGAAAGCCAAACTTATCAAATTTCAAAATCAGTCTCTCGTATTTACCCCCAAAATCGACAGAGAGCAAAAGGGGAAAAGGTTGGCACAGAGAAGGTAGAAGGAGTTGTGGTATTCGGTAAAGAAGGGACCAATTGAGAGAGAATGAGAGGAGATGTAATCGACCAAAGAGGAAGTCGATTGATAGAAAGGGAGGAGAAAGAGAGAATCGATCAAAAAGCAAGGTTAGAAACTGAAAGAGTTTGTGAGAGGGAGGACAAGGGATATTCAGCCAAGGGAAAGAAACCGATTAGGAAAGGGAGTAAGGGAAAGAAATCGATGGCTAGAGGATTGGAAAGAAGAGCAAGAATCGAAACAAACCCGAACCAAAAGGTACTAGAAAAAAACAATAGCAATACACGGCTTCAGAAACACAGAGTGAAAGGAACCAAAAATTTGAAAAAAACCCGAAACGGAGAGAAAGCTACCCTACTCAAGACCGAATTCCTGAGTGGTCAAAGACCCTATTGGGCTACAACTCCTCCACTTTCAAATCCCACATAATTCTCCTAAAATCACTCCACCATCATCTCCTCAACCACCAAATTCAAACTTTATTCAACCAAGCAAAGTTTCGATCAACCGAGGACACTTCCATGGCACTTGTAGTAAAATAAAATACACCTTGTGCATGACAGAACTCAAAGTCTAGATCTCTAACAGCAGTGACACACCACTTACCCCTTGACCAGCCGGCCATTTCTGTCATGTTTTATCCACATTTATTTAAGAAGCCTACTAACTGGATACAGGGCTAGTTCAAGTAAAAACAAAATTTTGTACAAGCCAAGGCTTGAACTCAGGACTTCTCCAACACTTCTTAAGACACTTAACCACTGAAGCGAGTATGCATTCATGCAACACCACATACAAAATAAATACTTAGATTTTGGGGCGTTACAATTCTACCCCCTAAAAGAAAATTGTTCCTCAAAATTTACCTGATCAAAATAGGTGAGGATATTATTGTCGCATCGCCGCCTCGGGTTTCCACGTGGCCTCCTCTGAGCTATGGTTTCGCCAAAGTGCATTAACTAGTGGGATAAACTTCTTCTTTAACACTTTTACATCACGCTCTAGAATCTGAACTGGTTCCTCCTCAAAAGTCAGAGTTGGTCTAACCTTAATCTCCTCAGTCGAGATGATATGTGCAGGATTAGAATGGTACAACATAGAAACGTGGAACACATCATGAATCCGGTCTCACTCTGGAGGTAGCTCAACCTGATAGGCAACAGGTCTCACAAGTTTTAGTATGCAGTAAGCCTAATGAACCTGGGGCTTAGCTTGCCCTTCCGTCTAAACCTCAGTACCTTCTTCCATGGCGAGACCTTGAGAAAAATGAAGTCCCTACAGTATACTCAATCTTCTTACGCTTCAAATCTGCATACGACTTCTGTCTGTCAGATGCTGCCTTTAGTCAATCCTGAATCAGTCTAACTTTGTCCTCAGTATCATAAACCAACTCAAGGCCCAGAACACACCGCTCACCTAACTCAGTCCAACAAGAAGGAGTACGACACCTACAACTATATAATGCCTCGTAAGGTGCCATCTGTATGCTAGACTGGTAGCTATTATTATACGCAAACTCTACTAGCGGTAAGTAGTCCTCCTAACTACCTCAGAAATCTATTACACAACTCCTTAACATATCCTCCAGTATCTGAATTACCCTCTCTGATTGACCATCTATCTGAGGATGGAACGCAGTACTGAAGTCCAACCTTGTACCTAGAGCTTTAGGCAGCTTCTTCCAAAACTGAAACGTGAAATAAAGATATCTATCAGATATTATAGAAACTAGTACCCCATGTAGTCGCACTATCTCAGACATATACAATTTAGCCAGCTTCTGCAACGAGTAATCGGTATGAACTGGTATATAATTGGCAGACTTAGTCAATTGATTTACGATGACCCATACTAAATCCTTCTTAGTAGGCGTTATGGGTAGCCCACTTACGTAATCTATAGTTACTCTTTCCCACTTCTACAGTGGAATCTTAACTGGCTGAAGCAACCCCGAAGGTAATTGATGTTCAGCCTTAACCTGCTGGCAAGAAAGGAACTTGCTCATAAAGTCAGTAACTTCACACTTAAGACCTGGCCACAAATATAACTCTCGGAGGTCCCGGTACATCTTGTTCCCACCAGGATGCATAGAATAAGGACTACTATGCACCTCTTGCGGTATTGACTGCCTCAAATAAGTATCCTTTGGTACATAGAATCTCCCACGGAAACACAGTACCTCTCGCTATTCAGTCCAAAATCTGATGTTTCCCCACTCTTTATCTGTCAGAAACGAGGACCCAATGACTCATCATCCTACTATTTACCTTTAATCTGTTCAATCCACATCGATTTGACTTGGAGCTCAGCCAACAAGCTACTATCATCAAATAAACTGAGGTGAGCAAACGTCGCACTCAGGTCAGTCATAGCCCTACAGCTCAGTGCGTCAGCCACCATATTGGCCTTACCAGGATGGTATTCAATTGAGTAATCATAATCCTTAAGTAGCTCAATCCATCTACCCTGCCTAAGATTTAGTCTTTCTGAGTAAGGAAGTACTTGAGACTCTTGTGATTTGTGTAAATAATACACTTTTCACCATACAGGTAGTGCCTCTAAATTTTCAGTGCGAATACCACTGCGGCCAACTCCATGTCATGTGTTGGATAGTTCGCCTCATGAGTCTTAAGCTGACAAGACGCGTATGCCACCACCTTACCCTCTTGCATCAACACGCAACCTAACCCAACATGTGATGCATCGCTATAAACAATAAACTCTTTCCCAAGCTCTGGCTGTATCAAGATAGAGGCCTCAGTCAAAACTTTTTTAAGTTTCTCAAAACTTTCCTGCTAAGCATTAGTCTAGTTAAATGACACACCTTTATGTAACAACTTAGTCAGAGGTGCAGCAATCAATGAAAACCCCTCAACAAAACGTCAATAATACCCTACCAGACCCAGAAAACTTCAAATCTCAGATACCGTCTTAGGCGGCTTCCAATCTAAAGCAGCTTCAATTTTTCGAGGATCAACTCTAATCCCTTCGGCAAATACCATGTGACCCAGAAATGTTACCTCTCGTAACCAGAACTCGCATTTACTAAACTATAGTTATTTCTCCCTCAGAATCTGTAGAACAATTTGGAGATGTGCATCGTGATCATCTTCAGTTTTTGAATATAGTAGGATGTCATCTATCAAAACCACTACAAACCGATCAAGATAGGGTTGGAACACTCGGTTCATCAAATCTATAAAAGCTACTAATGCATTCATCAGTCCAAACGGCATCACTAGGAACTCATAATGACCGTAACAAGTCCTAAATGCTATCTTAAAAACACCAGCCTCTTTGACTCTCAATTGATGGTACCCAGATCGAAGATCTATCTTAGAGAAAACTAAAGCACCACAGAACTGGTTGAATAAATCATCAATCCTTGGTAGAGGGTACTTATTCTTAATAGTCAATTTATTCAATTGTCAATAGTTGATGCACATACGCATGGATCCATCCTTCTTTTTCACAAATAAAGCCGGTGCTCCCCATGGAGACACACTAGGGTGGATGAACCCTCGATCCAGTAACTCTTGAATCTAAGCTTTGAGCTTCACAAGCTCCTTCAGTGCCATTCTATAAGGGGAGATCGACACTAGAGCTATACCCGGTAAGAGCTCAATCCCAAACTCAACTTCATGGTTTGGAGGTAACCCAGGTAGCTCATCAGGAAAAACATTTGGAATGTCTTTAACTGTTCTGATATCTTTAACAGAGGAAACCTCAGAATTAGAAAAACAAATGTAGGCTAGATAAGCCTCACAACCCTTACGAACCAATTTCTCAGCCCTTAGTGCAGAAATCACATTTGACAAATAATTCCGACAATTGCCACTATCTCGTTACCCTCCACAGTTTTCAGTACCACCCGCTTAGCAGCACAATCCAAATACACTTGATGTTTAACCAGCCAGTCCGTACCTAGTATTAAGTCTAATTCTCCAAAAAGGAGTTCCATTAAATCCACCAAGAAGATAGTTCCGTGAACCTCCAAAGGTACATCACTGAACAATTTATTTACTTTCACTGACTGCCCTAGTAGAATCAACACAGTAACCTCACTCACGGTACTTTCAACCATCACACCCAAAGTCTCAGATACAGTACATACTACATAAGAACATCAATCAGTGCAGTATAAGGTACATTATGAATAAAGAATGCACCCATAATAACATCTGGGGCGTCTCATTCCTCCCTACAACATGCAGCATAAACCAGAGCTAGCTACCTTGCCTTGGTACGACCAACACCTCTACCTAGTGTGTGACAGCCCTAAAGTGACCCTAGTCAGAAAGCGGTTTCGGGACCGCTAAACTGAGTCACCAAATTATTTGAATATGATAATTATTGTCTAAAATATGTGAATATGAATGTGTGAAAGTTTTAATCTTCGATTTAGTTAATTGCATGTGAATTTAGTTAATAGGACTTATGTGTGACACTTTTGAAATGTGATAGGTTAATCTATAAGGATCTATTAGTGCATGTAATCAAAAGGGTGGACTTGCATGTCAATTTCCCCACTTAATTAGTAGTGGCCGGCCATGACAATGAGGGTGGACAAAATGTTATGGGTAAAACATGTCACAAACATGTTGTGTTAAAGCTTTATGTTAAAATTAATAAAATAAAAGGGTTAGTAATAAAATAAGGGGATGAAGGGTGATGAAAACAAAGAAAAAAAAATGTTCATCCTTTAACATCTTTGACCGAAAAATCAAAGGAAAAGAAAGGGAGAAAAGTTGAAGAGGTTCGGCCATGCATGTAACTAGGCTAAGGTATGTTGATGTTGTTCCATGAGATTCATGCATATTTTTAGTTGTTAGCTTGAGTTCTACCTAGCCCATGGTTTAAATCTTTGCTATGTGATGGAGATGATATTCGGCCATGGGTGTTGTCTTCTTGGTTGGTGTTTGATGTTGTGGTGATGAGGCATGAAGATGAGTTAAGTTTCGGCTAAGGTGGATTTGTGTTGATGTCATTTGCATGCTAAATGTGAAGCCTTGTAATGATACATGTGATGGTGGATTGATGACTCTTGGATTTTCTTTTTAGCATTTTTGAGTTAGACATTAAGTTCTTTGTTTAACCCATGACCAAAATTGAAATGGTATGGTGTCTTGATGCATTCGGCCATGGTAGGAAGTAGAAGAGAAATATAGTTGTTGTTCATGTTATTTGGAAGAAAAATGGTAGTAAGGTGAAGTGCAAATGTTAGTATTTAATTACTAGTGTATATATGTGTGTTAGCCGAGTTTTGAACTTGAAACAAATGGTATGTAGTCAGTAAAAGTAACCATATTTGTAGGAAGTATTAAGCATATAATTGGCCTCAACATAGACATGCATATTCGGCCACATGAGGTAGATTGGTGTTGCATGTATTCGGTTAGAGGCAAGCACATTGATGCCTTTATCTTGACTTAGATAATCGGCTCAAGGAGAATTTGTTAAAGTGCTTAGTTAATTGATATTAGGTTAATGATGTGTGTATTCGGTCATAAAGGTGCACATGAGGAAATGTTAGATTAATTGTATTAAATTGCTCAATGTGATTAAAAATACGTATGACCATTTTGTATTTGAGCTAAAGGTGGCCATATGACCTATCAAACTCCTTGTCATATTCGCCATAAGCTAGCATAATGAGACTTTAATAAGTTAAATTTGTTTGAATTAGCTCAAGAGCTTAGAGGACCAAAGTTGGATAAGGGAAAGGAAAAAGTGATCGAATAGCCGCCGAAATCATTCGACAACATCCGAGGTAAGTTTTTGAGTAATGGATCTTAGATTATGATTCGATTAGATCATGTTTTAAGTAAATTAAAATCATGCTCTTTGTATGTAACTATTGAGCCGAAAATGATAATGCTTGATAAGTGACTTGTGTTTGAATTCTAGCTATGAAAATGAAATGTAGATGTGTCATGATTTATTGATATGTGCATGGATATTCGGATGATAACCGGGCTAAGTCCCGAAGGCATTTGTGCTAATGACCAATTCCGGGCTAAGTCCCGAAAGCAATTGTGCGAGTTACTATAACCGGGCTAAGTCCCGAAGGCATTTGAGCAAGTAGCTATATCCGGCTAAATTCCGAAGGTACTTGGTTTGGGAATGAGCGATCTTGCTGTAATAATTTCAATTAATACGCTCGTAAAATCCCAACGATGAGGTACGTTTCGTATATGTATTGGAGTAGTTGATTCCTTTTAAATATTATTCGCTCAGACAGTTAATGAGCTTTCGGCCTTTGGTTAAGTTGATCCCTTATGTGCGAATATAAGGGTTGGAAATGCGAAGTAGGACTGATTTTTGAGATTATTTGTATATGAAATTATCCGTTTAGTTATATGAATGCTATACTTCAGTTGTGCCTAATTTCATTACTCAAAACTTACTAAGCATTAAATGCTTACTCCGTTCTTTGAATCTCTGTTTTATAGATTTTGGTTCGTCAGCTATCGGACTCGGGATTGTCGAAGTCGAAGTCGTCCACACTATCAAAGCCCTTTTGGTACACTTTTGGTTGAACTCTGAAAATGGCATGTATAGGACTACCCTTTTTGTTGTTGGTCATGTACCCTTTGGTTTTGTATAAATTTGGATAGCCATGCGAAAATGGCTTATATATACTTTGAGCATAGCATTATAATCGTTTTGTGTGTTGTTCATTGAGGGGTATGGAAATGTTTGGCAATGATTAGCCATTAGAATGGTTAATCATGATCATTTTGGTGCTTTGCATGACAAGTTCTAGTTGATTCATGGAAAACCATGAAATAGGTAAAGTTTACCTTAAAAATAGATGCTGACAGCAGCAGTGGTGTGGATTTGAAAAATCACTAAATATAGTAGGGATGGAATTAAATAGTGAATAAATTATGTAATCGAACCTTGATGAATCTAATTTCATATGGAAGAAACGAAACGATCATATGAGTCGATTTTAAGAGATATTTAAGTTTTCGTGGAACAGGGCCAGAGCGATTTCTGGATCCCCTGATCTGACTTTGGAAATTCACTATAAATTAACTAGAGATAATTAGAAGTCATGTCATATATGTATAGATTCCTTTTTGAGTCTAGTTTCATTAGAAACAAACTAAATAAGTATTGAAGCCCTGTACAGGGAGATATATAAGTCGTAATGCATGAAGGTCAGAGCAGTCGAACCCTAAAATAGGGGAGACTTTAACTAATAAACTGTACTAATTGGCTCGACCAAAAATTCTAGAAACAAATTTGTAGATGGATATATGAGTCTAGTTTCAGGTAAAATTTACGAAACTGGTTTTAAAGTTTTGGAACTCAAGATATGATTTTTAGGTAACAGTGACGCAGTTAGCCACTTGTCTCGAAATTTTAAAATGGATTGTGAAAATCAATGAAATAAGTCCAGAATACCTCGTGTTCGACTCGGCAATGGTCTCGGCACGGGTGTTACATAGTGCTCCACGACCACGGCCCACACCATTTCCACCTCTGGCCTGACCACGACCTCTCGGCGTGAACATTACCCATACCAAGAGCTTGCATCTACTCAGACTCCATGGACAATCTTTGATACGGTGCTCCAAAGATCCATACCTAAAACATACCCCACTCCTCCAGACTCGCCTCGATGCGCCTCCCACAATCAAGACTGAGGTTGCGGTCTAGTAGCAGCAACAGGGGCCCCAACTCTGACCTGCCCAACAACTTTGGCCTTTTTCTTAGGCCTCATAATTGAACTTCAGGGCTCCCAAACCCTCTTTTTCCTACCTCTATCCTTCTCACGGTTCTAGCACTCAACGCGCTCCATATATTCAATGATCTTCACCTTTTCCACTAATACAACAAAACCTCGCTCCCTTTGTGGAGCTATCAAAACCCTTAAATCATCCCTAAAGCCGTCCTCGAATCGAACTCAACACTCATATTCAGTAGCCACTATCCAACGCACATAATCGACTCCGGAAATGGTCTCAGGTACGGGGTGTGTGACAGCCCTAAAGTGACCCTAGTCGGAAAGCGGTTTCAGGACCGCTAAACCGAGTCACCAAATTATTTGAATATGATATTTGTTGTCTAAAATATGTGATTATGAATGTGTGAAAGTTTTAAGCTTCGATTTAGTAAATTGCATGTGAATTTAGTCAATAGGACTTATGTGTGACACTTTTGAAATGTGATAGGTTAATCTATAAGGATCTATTAGTGCATGTAACCAAAGGGGTGGACTTGCATGTCAATTTCCCCCATTTAATTACTAGTGGCTGGCCATGACAAAGGGTGATGGGCAAAACATGTCACAAAACATGTTGTGTTAATGGTTTATGTTAGAAATGATAAAATAATAATGGTTAGTAGGATGGTGAAAGAGAAAAAAAAAAAGAGATCATCATTCATGCTTCTTCCTAGCCGAATAGAAGAAAGAAAAAGAAAGAAAAAAAAGAGAAAAAAAAGCTCTCATGTTGTTCTTGGCCGAATAGAAGAAAGAAAAAGAAGGAAAAAGAGCTTTGAGGAAATCGGCTATGGTGGTTTGCTAGACTAAGGTATGTTTGATGATGTTCCATGAGATGCATGCATGTTTTAGTTGTTAGCTTGAGTTCTAGCTAGCCCATGGTTCAAATCTTTGCTATGTTATGGAGATGGTATTCGGCTAAGGTGGATTGGTGTTGATGTCATTTACATGCTAAAAATGAAGCTTTGTAATGATGCATGTGATGGTGGATTGATGACTCTTGAATCTTCTTTTTAGCATTTTTGAGTGAGATATTAAGTTCTTTGTTTAACCATGACCAAAATTGAAATGGTATGGTGTTGTGATGCATTCGGCCATGGTAGAAAGTAGAGGAGAAATATGGTTGTTATTCACGCTATTTGGATGAGAAATGGTAGTAAGGTGAAGAGCAAATGTTAATGTTTGATTTACTAGTGTGTATATGTGTATTAGCCGAGTTTTGAATTTGAAACAAAATGGTATGTAGTCAATACAAGCAACCATATTTGTAGGAAGTATTAAGCATATAATCGGCCTCAACCTAGACATGTATATTCGGCCACATGAAATAGATTTGTGTTGTATGTGTTCGGTTAGAGGCAAGCATATTGATGCTTTTATCTTGGCTTAGATAATCGGCTAAAAGAGAGTGTGGGCTAAAATGTTGAGTTTGATTCATGATTCCATATATATGTGACTCTAATGCCTAATGTATATATGGGCTAAGTACCTTGAGGTTCTCTTTTGATGTTCAAATGAATTGTGTTAAATTGCTTAATGTGATTAAAATGCATGACCATTGTGTATTTGAGCTAAAGGGTGGCCATATGACCTATTAAACTCCTTGTCATATTCGGTCATAAGCTAGCATAATGAGACTTTAATAAGTTAAATTTGTTTGAATTAGCTCAAGAGCTTAGAGGACCACAGTTGGATAATGGAAAGGAAAAAGTTATCGAACAGCTGCCGAAATCGTTCGACCACATCCGAGGTAAGTTTTTGAGTAATGGAACTTAGATTATGATTTGATTAGATCATGTTTTAAGCAAATCAAAATCATGCTCTTTGTATGTGGCTATTGAGCCGAAATTGCAAGTGTGATAAGTGTCTTGTGTTTGAGCTTTGGTAATGAAAATGAAATACGGATGTGTCATGATTTATTGATAAATGTGCATGGTTATTCGAATGATGTCCGGGCTAAGTCCCGAAGGCTTTGTGCTAAGTGACTATATCCGGACTAAGATCCGAAGGCATTTGTGCGAGTTTCTAATTCCGGGCTAAGCCCGAAGGCATTGGTGCGAGTTACTAAATCCGGGTTAAGTCCCGAAGGCATTTGTGCGAGTTACTATAACCGGGCTGTGTCCCGAAGGCATTTGAACGAGTAGCTATATCCGGTTAAATTCCGAAGGTATGTGATTCGGGAATGAGCGATCTTGCTGTAAAAATTTTAGTTAATATGCTTGTAAAATCCCAACAATGAGGTATGTTTCGTATGTGCACTGGAATAGTTGATTCCCTTCGAATAATATTCGCTCAGTCGAGTAATGAGCTTCCGGTATTTGGCTAAGATGATCCCTTATGTATGAATGTAGGGGTTGGAATGTGAAGTAGGAATGATTTGAGAATATGTATATATGGAATTATCCGTTTAGTTATATGAATGCTATACTTGCTTGTGCTTAAATTCTTTGCTCAAACTTACTAAGCATTTAATGCTTACTCCGCTTATTTAATTCTCTGTTTTATAGATTTTGGTTCTTCACTATCGGACTCGGGATTTTTGAAGTCGAAGTCGCCCACACTATCAAAGCTCCTTTTGGTATACTTTTGGTTGAACTTTGAAATGGCATGTATAGGACTACCCTTTTGTTGTTGGTCATGTACCCTTCGGTTTTGTGTAAATTTGGATAGCCATGCGAAAATGGCTTAAATATACTTTGATCATAGCATTATAATCGTTTTGTATGTTGTCCGTCGAGAGGTATGGAAATGTTGGTAACGGTTAGCCATGGGAATGGTTATTTATGATCACTTTTGGTATATGTATGACAAACTCTAGTTGATCCATGGAGGATCATGAAATAGGTAAAGTTTACCTTAAAAATAGATGCTGGCAGCAGCAGTGATGTGGATGTGAAAAATCACTAAAAATAGTAGGAATGGAATTAAATAGTGAATAAATTATTTAATCTAACCTTGATAAATCTGTTTTCATAGGAAAGTAACGAAACGTTCATATGAACAGTATATTATGAGATGTTAAAGTTTTCGTGAGACAGGGCCAGAACGGTTTCTGGATCCCCTGATCTGACTTTGGAAATTCATTATAAATTAACCAGAGACATTTAGAAGTTATGCCATATATGTATAGATTGATTTTTGAGTCTAGTTTCTATAGAAACAAACGGTATCAGTATTGAAGCCCTGTACAGGGAGATATCCAAGTCGTAATGCATGAAGGTCAGTGTAGTCGTACCCTGTAACAGGGGAGACTTTAACTAATAAACTGTACTAATTGGCCTGACCAAAAATTCTAGAAAAAAATATGTAGATGGACATATGAGTCTAGTTTCAGGGAAAAATTACAAAACTGATTTTCGAGTTTTGGAACTCAAGATATGATTTTTAAGGTGATAGTGACGCAGTTAGCCAACTGCCTGGAAATTTTTAAAATGGACTGTGAAAGCAAGTGATTTAAGTCTGCAAACCCCTCGTGTCTGGCTCTAGCAACGGTCTCGGGTACGGGGTGTTACAGGGTGTTACAATTTTATTGGTTTCAGAGCTACGATTTAGTCGATTCTAGGACTACCGTAATACGTTTGGGTCTAGCTATACATGTTATTATGTGATTATTTGATAGTGTGGTGATTTCTGACAATTGAAAATGTGTTTATTTATAGTAATGGATCCCGATCCCAACCGAGCGGTAGCTGATGATCTTGAGAGTGTAGCGCCTGCTCCCGCACAAGGGACAGCGCCAGCGGACTCTCAACCTATTGCTAGTAATCCAAATGATGAAGCTAGACAAGCTTTTTATAGCGTGATGAATGATTGGTTCAACCAATACATTCGGACTAATACGGCTATTCCACAACCTCCATTCCCGACTAACACCCCCCCTGCACCTACAATACCTCCAAGAATCGACCAAATAAGGTCAAATAAGCCCCAGTTGATGAATCCGAAAACACGGGGCTACTGAATTTAAAGCTACGGACAGCGATGATGCCGAGCAAGCTAAATTTTGGTTGGACAACACTATTCGGGTACTCGATGAGTTATCTTGCACACCCGATGAGTGCCTAAAGTGTACTATCTCCTTGCTACGTGATTTTGCCTACTATTGGTGGAATACGTTGACTTCACATTGTGCCCAGAGAGCAAGTAACTTGGGAGTTTTTCCAAACCGAGTTTCGAAAAAGTATATCGGTCGAGATTCATGGATCAAAATGGAAGGAATTTCTTGAACTTAAACAAGGTTCCATGTCGGTTCACGACTATGAACGAAAGTTTGTAAGGCTTAGCCAGACGCCGAGAATGTATTTCTTCGAAGCCGTGATGTGTAAACGTTTGAGGATGGACTAATGATGATATAAAGTCGTATGTTGGCATTTTGGAAACCGAGAATTTGTGGTACTTGTCGAGCGAGCTTGCAAAGCCGAGGAGCTCAAGATGGAGAAAAGAAAAGTGAGGTGGGAGCAAAGGAGTTTCAGAAGAGGTCTTGGGAAGCCCTTCCAATGATCATCTAAGAAATTTAGAGATGACTTAGGCCGGTCTAGAGACACTTCGGGTTTTTAGACGAGATCGCGATCGACCTCGTGAGTGCACGAGTCACTTGATCGCCGATGTTGGAAATGATCGTCGAGATGTAATGGAGTGTCGAGATTGTGGTAAATGGCATTCGGGAGTTGTAGATTCCATGACCGCTCTGTTACAAGTGCGGATCAGTGACCACTTTATTAAAGATTGCCCGAGATTGTCTGAACAGAACGTAAATCAGAGTGGGAAACCTAGTGCTACTACTGCTCGGGGTAGACCATCTAGAAATACGGGCAATACTAGTGGCGGTCAGAGAGGATCTAGAGATGCTACAACCAGATCTGAGGCTCGTGCTCTTGCTAGAGCTTACGCTATACGCACACGCGAGGATGCATCCTCGCCAGATGTTATTACCGGTATTTTTACTCTCTTTGATACTAATGTGATTGCTTTGATTGAACCTGGTTCTACTCATTCTTATATATGTGAAACCTTAGCATCCAGTAAGACTCTACCTGTTGAGTCTACTGAGTTTGTAATTCGGGTGTCAAACCCTTTGGGTCGTTACGTGCTTGTCGACAAAGTGTGCAAGAAATGTCCCCTAGTAATCCGAGGTTCCTATTTTCCGGCCGATTTGATGCTTCTACCGTTTGACGAATTTGATGTTATCCTCGGTATGGATTGGTTGACCGTACATGATGCAATTGTAAATTGCAAAAGAAAACCATCGATTTAAGGTATGTAAATAACGAGATAATCCGAGTTGAGTCTCATCGACTTGAATAGGTTGCCGTTGTAATATCATCGATGTTGGCTCGTAATTATGTAAGAAAGGGTGTGAAGCATACCTTGCGTATGTACTTGATGACAAAGAGTTAGAAAAGAAGCCCGAATCGTGCGATGGTTTGTGAATACCGGATGTTTTTCCCAAAATTTACCGGGTTTACCACTGCTCGGGAGGTAGAGTTTGGTATTGAGCTTGTACAGGACTACACCGATTTCGATAGCTCGTGATCGTATGGCACCAACCGAGCTAAAAGAGTTGAAAGCTCGATTGCAAGAGTTGATGGATAGGGTTTTCGCTCAACCAAGTTTCTCACCTTGGGGTGCACCAGTATTGTTTGTGAAAAAGAAGGACGGAACCATGAGGTTGTGCATCGACTATCGTTATGAATAAAGTGACAATAAAGAATAAATATCCGTTATCAGCAGTATTGATGATTTGTTTGACCAACTAAAGGGAGCCTCGGTGTTTTCAAAGATAGATTTGAGATCGGGTTATTATCAGTTGCGAATTCGAGATTCGGATATACCCAAAACTGCTTTCAGAATGAGATACGGTCACTACAAATTCTTAGTGATGCCATTTGGGCTCACTAATGCCCCCGCGGTATTTATGGATTTGATGAATCGGATCTTCAGACCGTATTTTGACCGGTTTGTAGTTGTGTTTATTGATGACATCTTAGTCTACTCAAGAGATGAAACCGAGCATGCTGAGCACCTGAGATTAGTGTTGCAGATTTTACGAGATAAGCAGTTATATGCTAAGTTCAGTAAGTGTGAGTTCTGGTTAAGAGAGGTGAGCTTCTTGGGTCATGTGGTATCCACATCGGGTATTCGAGTTGATCCGAGCAAAATTTCAGCTATACTTAACTAGAAACCTCCGAGAAATATTACTGAGGTTCGGAGCTTTTTGGGACTTGCCGGTTACTACCGACGGTTTGTAAAAGGTTTCTCGATGATAGCCACACCAATGACGAAACTACTTCAGAAAGATGTTAAGTTTGAATGGACAGAAAAGTGTCAGAAAAGTTTCGATCAATTGAAAACTCATTTGACGGAAGCTCCAGTACTAGTGCAGCCCGAATCAGGCAAGGAGTTCGTCATTTACAGTGATGCATCCTTACTTGGGTTGGGTTGTGTATTGATGCAAGAAGGTCGAGTTGTAGCTTATGCGTCGAGGCAACTAAAGCCACATGAGAAAAATTATCCGACCCATGATCTTGAACTAGCTGCCATCGTGTTCGCTTTGAAAATATGGCGACATTACTTATTTGGTGAGAAGTGCCATGTATATTCGGATCACAAAAGTCTCAAATATTTGATGACTCAAAGAGACTTGAATCTGCGACAAAGACGTTGGCTCGAGTTGTTAAAAGATTATGAGCTTGTCATTGACTATCACCCGGGAAAGGCTAATGTGGTTGCGGATGCCTTAAGTTGAAAATCACTGTTCGCTTTACGAGCGATGAATGTACACTTGTCCATTCTATCCGACAATGTGTTAGTAGCGGAACTAAAGGCTAGACCATTGTTGATTCATCAAATTCGTGAAGCTCAAAAAGTCGATGATGAATTAGTTGCAAAACGGGTTGAATGTGTTTCGAATATGGAATCAGAGTTTCAAATTGATGATGACGATTGTTTGAGGTTCTGAAGTCGTTTGTGCGTTCCAAGAAATTCAGAACTTATTTCGATGATTCTGAACGAAGCTAATTGTAGCCGAATGTCAATTCACCCTGGGAGTACGAAAATGTACAACGATCTGAGACGTCAGTTTTGGTGGCATGGTATGAAACGAGACATTTCCGATTTTGTTTCGAAGTGCTTAATATGTTAGCAAGTGAAGGCGAAACATCAAGTGCCTACGGGTTTACTTTAGCCGATCATGATACCTGAATGGAAATGGGAACGAGTCACGATGGATTTTGTATCTGGGTTGCCAGTGTCGGCAAGTAAGAAGGATGCGATTTGGGTTGTTGTTGATAGACTGACTAAGTCGGCTCACTTTATCCCCGTACGTACGGATTTTTCATTGGATAAACTAGCTGAATTGTATGTTTCTCAGATTGTGAGATTACACGGGGTACCTATTTCTATTGTATCGGATAGAGATCCGAGATTCATCTCGCGATTTTGGAAGAAATTGCAAGAAGCTTTGGGTACCAAGCTGCATTTTAGCACTGCTTTTCACCCCCAAACCGATGGTCAATCCGAGCGGATAATTCAGATACTTGAGGATATGTTGAGATGTTGCATCCTCGAGTTTAGTGGTTCATGGGAACGGTATTTACCTTTGATTGAATTCGCTTACAATAATAGTTTTCAATCAAGTATTAAGATGGCGACTTACGAGGCTTTGTACGGTCGTAAATGCCGTACACCATTGTTTTGGACTGAGCTCGGTGAAAATAAAATTTTCGGAGTTGATTTGATTAAAGATGCTGAACAGAAAGTAAAAGTAATCCGTGAAAGTCTGAAGGCAGCCACAGATCGTCAGAAGTCGTACGCGGATTTGAAACGAAAAGACATTAAGTATCAGGTGGGAGACAAAGTGTTTCTTAAAGTTTCACCTTGGAAAAAGATACTCAGATTTGGCCGTAAGGGCAAATTGAGTCCGAGATTCATTGGGCCGTATGAAATCTCCGAACGAGTTGGTCCAGTTGCATATAGGTTGCTTTTACCCCCTGAACTTGAAAGGATCCACAACGTTTTTCATGTTTCGATGCTTCGACGTTACAGATCTGATCCTTCGCACATGAGTTCACTTGCTTTCTTAATGCGTTCGTGTCTCTCATCCTAGCAGCTGAATTGCCGACTAGACCTAGCAGCGGAAAGGCCGCTATTCCTGCTGACTAGCTTATCGCGAACTATGCTACGCTCCGTTCGCTTGCTTGCTACTCACTGTAATTCACATTCACTGGCTTAAGAGCTAATGAATGCGGAGTTACAGTTGGTCCTTACTATAACAAGTAAGTAAACCACCTTTGAATGCTCGTGCATTCAAGCCGATATGAGTTATGAAGAAGAACCAATTCGTATCCTAGCTCGTGAAGTGAAAGAGTTGCGAAACAAAAAGGTTCCTTTAGTAAAAGTGTTATGGCTCAAACACGGGGTGGAAGAAGCTACTTGGGAACCCGAGAACTATATGAAAGAACGATACCCAAACCTATTTACCGGTAAGATTTTCGGGGACGAAAATTTCTTAAGTGGGGGAGAGTTGTGACAGCCCTAAAGTGACCCTAGTTAGAAAGCGGTTTCGGGACCGCTAAACCGAGTCACCAAATTATTTGAATATGATAATTATTGTCTAAAATATGTGAATATGAATGTGTGAAAGTTTTAAGCTTCGATTTAGTTAATTGTATGTGAATTTAGTTAATAGGACTTATGTGTGACACTTTTGAAATGTGATAGGTTAATCTATAAGGATCTATTAGTGCATGTAATCAAAAGGGTGGACTTGCATGTCAATTTCCCCACTTAATTAGTAGTGGCCGGCCATGACAATGAGGGTGGACAAAATGTTATGGGTAAAACATGTCACAAACATGTTGTGTTAATGCTTTATGTTAGAATTAATAAAATAAAAGGGTTAGTAATAAAATAAGGGGATGAAGGGTGATGAAAACAAAGAAAAAAAAATGTTCATCCTTTAACATCTTTGACCGAAAAATCAAAGGAAAAGAAAGGGAGAAAAGTTGAAGAGGTTCGGCCATGCATGTAACTAGGCTAAGGTATGTTGATGTTGTTCCATGAGATTCATGCATATTTTTAGTTGTTAGCTTGAGTTCTACCTAGCCCATGGTTTAAATCTTTGCTATGTGATGGAGATGATATTCGGCCATGGGTGTTGTCTTCTTGGTTGGTGTTTGATGTTGTGGTGATGAGGCATGAAGATGAGTTAAGTTTCGGCTAAGGTGGATTTGTGTTGATGTCATTTGCATGCTAAATGTGAAGCCTTGTAATGATACATGTGATGGTGGATTGATGACTCTTGGATTTTCTTTTTAGCATTTTGAGTTAGACATTAAGTTCTTTGTTTAACCCATGACCAAAATTGAAATGGTATGGTGTCTTGATGCATTCGGCCATGGTAGGAAGTAGAAGAGAAATATGGTTGTTGTTCATGTTATTTGGAAGAAAAATGGTAGTAAGGTGAAGTGCAAATGTTAGTATTTAATTACTAGTGTATATATGTGTGTTAGCCGAGTTTTGAACTTGAAACAAATGGTATGTAGTCAATACAAGTAACCATATTTGTAGGAAGTATTAAGCATATAATTGGCCTCAACATAGACATGCATATTCGACCACATGAGGTAGATTGGTGTTGCATGTATTCGGTTAGAGGCAAGCACATTGATGCTTTTATCTTGACTTAGATAATCGGCTCAAGGAGAATTTGTTAAAGTGCTTAGTTAATTGATATTAGGTTAATGATGTGTGTATTCGGTCATAAAGGTGCACATGGGGAAATGTTAGATTAATTGTATTAAATTGCTCAATGTGATTAAAAATGCATATGACCATTTTGTATTTGAGCTAAAGGTGGCCATATGACCTATCAAACTCCTTGTCATATTCGGCCATAAGCTAGCATAATGAGACTTTAATAAGTTAAATTTGTTTGAATTAGCTCAAGAGCTTAGAGGACCAAAGTTGGATAAGGGAAAGGAAAAAGTGATCGAATAGCCGCCGAAATCGTTCGACAACATCCAAGGTAAGTTTTTGAGTAATGGATCTTAGATTATGATTCGATTAGATCATGTTTTAAGTAAATTAAAATCATGCTCTTTGTATGTAACTATTGAGCCGAAAATGATAATGCTTGATAAGTGACTTGTGTTTGAATTCTAGTTATGAAAATGAAATGTAGATGTGTCATGATTTATTGATATGTGCATGGATATTCGGATGATAACCGCGCTAAGTCCTGAAAGGCATTTGTGCTAATGACCAATTCCGGGCTAAGTCTCGAAGTAATTGTGCGAGTTACTATAACCGGGCTAAGTCCCGAAGGCATTTGTGCGAGTTACTATAACTGGGCTAAGTCTCGAAGGCATTTGAGCGAGTAGCTATATCCGGCTAAATTCCGAAGGTACTTGGTTTGGGAATGAGCGATCTTGCTGTAATAATTTCAATTAATACGCTCATAAAATCCCAACAATGAGGTACGTTTCGTATATGTATTGGAGTAGTTGATTCCTTTTAAATATTATTCGCTCAGACAGTTAATGAGCTTCCGGCCTTTGGTTAAGTTGATCCCTTATGTGCGAATATAAGGGTTGGAAATGCGAAGTAGGACTGATTTTTTAGAATATTTGTATATGAAATTATCCATTTAGTTATATGAATGCTATACTTCAGTTGTGCCTAATTTCATTGCTCAAAACTTACTAAGCATTAAATGCTTACTCCGTTCTTTGAATCTCTGTTTTATAGATTTTGGTTCGTCAGCTATCGGACTCGGGATTGTCGAAGTCGATGTCGTCCACACTATCAAAGCCCTTTTGGTACACTTTTGGTTGAACTCTGAAAATGGCATGTATAGGACTACCCTTTTTGTTGTTGGTCATGTACCCTTTGGTTTTGTATAAATTTGGATAGCCATGCGAAAATGGCTTATATATACTTTGAGCATAGCATTATAATCGTTTTGTGTGTTGTTCATTGAGAGGTATGGAAATGTTTGGCAACGATTAGCCATTGGAATGGTTAATCATGATCATTTTGGTGCTTTGTATGACAAGTTCTAGTTGATTCATGGAAAACCATGAAATAGGTAAAGTTTACCTTAAAAACAGATGCTGACAGCAGCAGTGGTGTGGATTTGAAAAATCACTAAAAATAGTAGGGATGGAATTAAATAGTGAATAAATTATGTAATCGAACCTTGATGAATCTAATTTCATATGGAAGAAACGAAACGATCATATGAGTCGATTTTAAGAGATATTTAAGTTTTCGTGGAACAGGGCCAGAGCGATTTCTGGATCCCCTGATCTGACTTTGGAAATTCACTATAAATTAACTAGAGATAATTAGAAGTCATGTCATATATGTATAGATTCCTTTTTGAGTCTAGTTTCATTAGAAACAAACTAAATAAGTATTGAAGCCCTGTACAGGGAGATATATAAGTCGTAATGCATGAAGGTCAGAGCAGTCGAACCCTGAAACAGGGGAGACTTTAACTAATAAACTGTACTAATTGGCTCGACCAAAAATTCTAGAAACAAATTTGTAGATGGATATATGAGTCTAGTTTCAGGTAAAATTTACGAAACTGGTTTTAAAGTTTTGGAACTCAAGATATGATTTTTTAGGTAACAGTGACGCAGTTAGCCAGCTTGTCTAGAAATTTTTAAAATGGACTGTGAAAATCAATGAAATAAGTCCGTAAATACCTCGTGTTCGACTCCGGCAATGGTCTCGGGTACGGGGTGTTACTTAGTGCTCCACGACCACGGCCCACACCATTTCCACCTCTGGCCTGACCACGACCTCTCGGCGACTGAACATTACCCATACCAGTAGCTTGCATCTACTCAGGACTCCATGGACAATCTTTGATACGGTGCTCCAAAGATCCATACCTAAAACATACCCCACTCCTCCAGCACTCGCTCTGATGGCGTCTCCCACAATCAGTACAGGGTTGCGGTCTAGTAGCAGCAACAGGGGCCCCAACTCTGACCTGCCCAACAACTTTGGCCTTTTTCTTAGGCCTCATAATTGAACTTCAGGGCTCCCAAACCCTCTTTTTCCTACCTCTATCCTTCTCACGGTTCTAGCACTCAACGCGCTCCATATATTCAATGATCTTCACCTTTTCCACTAATACAACAAAACCTCGCTCCCTTTGTGGAGCTATCAAAACCCTTAAATCATCCCTAAAGCCGTCCTCGAATCGAACTCAACACTCATATTCAGTAGCCACTATCCAACGCACATAATGGCTAAGTCGTAAAAATTCAGCCTTGTACTCAGCCACAGATTTATCCCCCTGAAACAAATTCAGAATCTCCCTCCTCCGGGCATCCACATAACTAGCGCCCACATATTTTCCCTAGAAAGTAGTCTTGAAAAATTCCCAGGTCAACCGGTAAAGCTAAGTACCCTCTTTAACTGTAAGCCACCACTAATAGGCTTCATCTCATAGCAGTAACACCACACCTTTTAGTTTCTACTCAGGGGTGCAGTCGAGGTCGTTCATGATCCTCTCTGTGTCCTCAATCCAATATTCAACCACATTAGGGGTAACTCAGCGATACCCCTAAAAATCTTAGCCCCATTAGACCAGAGTAGTTCCGTAACCGACCCACGACCCACAGTCCCAGTATTGGGCCCAGCAACACTCTCCAGAATTCTCAACATGGCTTAGGACAGTGTGTCATCCCCAGCCGCACGATCGTGAGACCCAGTCTTAGTTACGGGTGAAGCCAGTGCCTCTCTAGCTTCCACATTAGGCATGTGGCCCGATGACGAAGACCAAGCCCTAGCACCTCCACGACTTCTGCTATGGCCTCTTCCACGAGTACCTCTGGTGCTCATTATCGATTTATGCTTTTATCTATATTAACAATTTTATGTATTAGTTTATATTTCCAGTGTTTATTAACGGATATTTTATGGAAACTATTATTAGTAATTCAGAGTTTTGTTTTTTGCAGATCGCAGTCTTTACTATAGTTTTAAGTTACCCTAAACAGAATATTTCAGTACAGTCTATGCCTACAGTAATCTCAGTATTTCAATTTAGCAAATAGTAGTTTCAGAGAACTTATAGAATCAGTGCTGAAGACTTGGTAAGCCACACATTCAGAAATAACACTTCAAAATACTTTCTAACCTTTTGAAACAATTATTTTTGAAAATTTTATATTTTTAGAAAACCCCAAATCCACAGTCGAGTTTTGCAACCTGACTTTGATACCATTAAATGTAACACCCCAAACCCGGCCTAGACGTTATGGCCAGATCTGGAAGTGTCACATGAAAGTGTTTTTCATAAAAAAAATGTCGTTTGAAAAACCCCATTCTGTATTACCCATCTTTGTATTCTTAGATAGTATTTAGGTCGTCTTGTTCTGTGTTTAAACTCAAGTTATTTTAGTAAAATGTTTAATCAATTAAGTCGTAGTTATCTTTTAAAATCGTTGTTTGTTTGCAGAAGCTTTTTGAAATAGGATGCATACTTGTGGTTTTTGAAAAGCATTTATCATTTTGAAAACTCGTGTCCTACTACTAACAGATATGAATCATAATAAACGAATCCCAAATTAAAAGCTAAAAATAAAAAGAGACCTTATTACATAACCAAATACCCAAATTAAATTATAAAGTAAAATTTAATAAAAACTCCATGCAGTTGTATGGCCACCTTTGAGTTCCTCACAGCACCAACCTGCCTAAGGATTACCTGCGCAGAAAACAGAACGGTGAGTTTATAAAAACTCAATGTGTAATCCCTTAACAACAGTTAGTCATTCAATAGACATTCATAGTCTGGGCCTAAGCCCACTTCAGTAACAGTTTAATTTTAGATAGGGCCTTAGCCCATTACAGTATCAGAATCAGTGTGGGCCTTAGCCCAATTCAGTAGCGGTCACAGTACAGATATACAAACAGAAATCCTATCCAGCTAGCCTCTACACACCACTCTGTCCAATCCTACACATCATGTGGGGATAAAATCAAACCACCTATCCCTATACACCAAAAATAGCACTGGTTGCGGGACTAAACAGAAATTACAGCAGAGCTACCAGAACAATACACTTCCTCCAATCATAATAACCCAACCCGATGCATCACATCATAATACCCTACATGTATGCAACATATATAAAATGGCATGCTCAATAGTCATACATAACATAGGAGCATATCCGTCTTTTTACCTTATAGGGGAAAAATAGTCATTTCATCAGATTGGGGTCTAGATATACTTACCGACCCAACAGTAGGTCCATAGTCGTCTCGGGTGACCCGTGCGACCATAATAGTCAAACAGTGAAAATAGGCCAAAGCCTGCAATGCAGCCCATGTGGGCCCACACACCTGTGTGGCCCATGAAACCCAAAACTAGCCTTGGCCGTGTGGACTATACAACCTGGCCCAATAATCACCACACATCCGTGTGGTTTACCCATGTGGGGCCTACCAGCTCGTGGAGCCCACACAGCCCATTTCGACCCAATGTGACAAAAAACGACCTAAGCCTATGAAATCGCACATGGTGGCCTCTATGATCAAATGCCTATATTTCAGGCGTACGAATTACTACATGAGCGAGCGCACTCTCGTGGATTGTTAATAATCTTATTTTTCAGCTTTTGCCAATTTACAATGATACTAGTGTGGTTACACACCTATTTGCGAAAGTGTGTGACTAATCCACGAGCACTCCAACCTATCACAATTAGAAACTTCAGATAATCCTTTATCAAGCGAAATGAAAATAACCCTAGCCAACACTTGTTCGAGAGATTACCTATTGCTCTCCTTGATCAATCAAACAAAACCGTTGCAAGAGATCACTTAAAATCCTTGAAGCCTACCTGAATCCCATTTGAGCCTTATCAACCATTAACCAAATGAATAGTTAAAACAAGATGAGTAATCCCTTATTGAGAACGCAAAGTCAAGACTAAAGGAAAGGAATAATCGGCTTACACCCACACAAGAGCTGAAGGTACAAACTATGATAGAGGCAAAACTAGACAATTGCACTCTTATCATAAAACGGTAACACAGGAAAAGTTAGGTGCAAGGCATATATGACAAGGAGGGAGAAAGAAAAGAACCGTGCCCCAAGCCAAAAGCCAAACTTACCAAATCGCAAAATTAGTCTCTTCTATTTACCCTAAAAATCGACAGAGAGCAAAAGAGGAAGAGATCGGTGTAGAGAAGGTAGAAGGAGTAGTGGTATTTGGTCAAAAAGGGACCAATTGAGAGAGAATGAGAGGAGATGTAATCGATCAAAAAGGAAGTTGATTGATACCAAGGGAAGAGAAAGAGAGAATCGATCAACATGCAAGGTTAGAAACCAAAAGAGTTTGTGAAAGGGAGGACAAGGGATATTCGGCCAAGGGAAAGAAACCGATTGGGAAAAGGAGTGAGGGAAAAAATCGGTGGCTAGAGGACTGGAAAGAAGAGCAAGAATCAAAACAAACCCGAACCAAAAGGTACTTGAAAAAAAAAACAATAGCTATACACAGCTTCAGAAGCAAAGAGTGAAAGGAACCAAAAATTTGACAAAAATTCGAAATGGAGAGAAAGCTACCCTACTCAAGGCCGAATTCCTGAGCAGTCAAAGACCCTATTGGGCTACAACTCCTCCACTTTCAAATCCCACATAATTCTCCTAAAATCACTCCACCATCATCTCCTCAACCACCAAATTCAAACTCTATTGAACCAGCAAAGTTTTAGTTAACCTAGGACACTTCCATGGCACTTGCAGCAAAATAAAATACACCTTGCGCGTGACAGAACTCGAACTCAAGACCTCTAACAGTAATGATATGCCACTTACCCCTTGACCAACAGGCCATTTCTGTCATGTTTTATCCACATTTATTTAAGAAGCCTACTGACAAGAGACAGGGTTAATTCAAGTAAAAACAAAATTTTGTACAAGCCAAGGCTTGAACTCAGGACTTCTCCAGCACTTCCCAGTACACCTAACCCCTGAAGCAAGCATGCATTCATGTAACACCACATACAAAAATAAATACTTAGATTTTGGGGCATTAAAACGACCTTACAGTCTAGTGGGGTGATGGTGTTCACAAATAGGCCATACCAATTTTGGGTTAATTCCCACCTTAATGACTTCCCAGGGCTATCAGGCCTAGGGTTTGTTTTATGTTCTTCATTTTCCAAACAATTGATCCATTAAGTATCCTTACAAAAAAAATTAGTACATCATACCTCCACTCACTAATCCCATAGAGGGATTAGTTCCTCATGGTCTTCATAGATAATATAAAATCAATATAAAAAGAAATCATGCTAAATAAGTCAACAATATAGAGTTTACGAAAGAGCCTAATTGTATTTAGATTGATCGTGAATCCACAAGGATTGACTATTTCCACAATTTAGATCTCTCAAAATAGAACAAGAACAAATGAAAATAAATCTAACCGAAGAAAGAGAATATTGAACTGAAATTAAAAGACTAATTCTAGGATAAGTGAATGATGTCTATAACATGTGACAAATGAGCTTATTTATAGATTTCAGGTGGTCGTTGTCCTTGACCCTAGGTCAGTTGATGTTCCCAAGCTTTAGGCTTAATTGTGCGAACCAAAATGCCCCTGACTCATGTTTAATTTTCGCTCGGTGTCAATGTCACGACACACCAGGACTTGTGACGTGAAATAGCAATCGGTGTACTTCTCCTAAGTTAGCTTCAAGGGTATGTCGCAACACCTATAGGCTGTGTCGCAACATCAAAGGTAGTTTGGTGATTTCTCCATTTTGCTCCCTATATTACAACAGCGAGCATTCCATCTTGTGACATAGCGACCTATATTTGTCTATTACGCCTTTAATGGTCTCCTACACACTTATACTGTTCATTAGCTCACCCTTATGCCTCATTCAGTACCAAAGGTCAATAAAAAGACTCAATTTGCACATTTTATTAACTTAATGAAAACATACAAAAACATAATTAATCCTAATGAAAATACTTATTTACAAGCTTCTAAAGTGCAAAAATTAGTTTAACCTGCTTTTTGGCTGTAGGTTCTATAGCTTAAACCTGCCATTGAAATCGACCTTTAGCTATGGATTTACTGTAACACCCTGTACCCGAGACCGTTACCGGAGTCGAACACGAGGTGCTAACCGACTAATTCATTTACTCTCACAGTCCAATTAAAAATTTTCCAGGCAGTTGGCTAACTGCGTCACTGTCACCTTAAAAATCATAGCTTGAGTTCCACAACTCGAAAATCAGATTCGAAATTTTTCCCCAAAACTAGACTCATATTTCCATCTACATATATTTTTCTAGAATTTTTGGTCAGGCCAATTAGTACAGTTTATTAGTTAAAATCTCCACTGTTACAGGGTGTGACTACACTGATCTTCATGCATTACGACCTGGATATCTCCCTGTACAGGGCTTCAATACTGATGCCGTTGTTTCTATAGAAACTATACTCAAAGAGGAATCTATACATATATGGCATGACTCCCAATTATCTCTGGTTAATTTACAATGAATTTCCAAAGTTAGAACAGGGAATCCAGAAACCGTTCTGGCCCTATTTCACGAAAACCTAAATATCTCTTAACATACAACTCATATGACCGTTTCGTTTCTTCCATATGAAAGTAGATTCATCAAGGTTCATTTACATAATTTATTCACTATTTAATTCCATCTATACTATTTTTAGTGATTTTTCACATCCACATCACTGCTGCTGCCAGCATCTATTTTTAGGGTGGACTTTATCTAACACATAGTTTCTATGATTCAACTAACCCTCTTGCATATATAGTCCAAAATATAATCATGATGAACCATTCTAATAGCTGATCGTTGCCAAACATTTCCATGCCTCTTAATGAGCATATACATACCGAATGATTATAACATTATGCTCAAAACATTTATAAGCCATTTTCGCATGGTACCCAAAATTATACAAATCCAAAGGGTCCATGACCCACAACAAAAGGGGTAGTCCTATACATTAACCAAAATATCCTCTCACTACTAGTCTATTCTATACATGCCATAAGATATTCCAAAACATAGCAGTACCAAACAGTGGATAGTGATAGTGTGACTAGTTCTTGACGATCCCGAGCCACAGTAGCCGCAATGAGACCTATAAGACAGAGGAAACAGAATAAACGGAGTAAGCATTACAATGCTTAGTAAGTTTTAAGCAGTGTCAACAGATAACAATCAAATTATAACATAGTTGTTCGTATTTTTATTTCACTCTTCCTTCAGGCATACCATCCCTTTACCGAATATGCACATCTCATCATATGCAATAGGCAGATAAACTCTCACACTAATCCGATGTCACATAATCATAGGAATAGTCCCATAGATTGCTCTCGTATGCATCATATATAAACTTGGAGTACATACCTATTTAACCTTTCGCATTATAAGCAATTCTTATTATGTAGTCTTACCTGAACATAATCTCTAGATGTAGTCATCGGGTCTTACCCGGACATAATCTCCACAAGTAGTCATCGGGTCTCACCCGGAACATATTTCCAAGTTTCATGTACATTTAATCACATATTACAACATTCACATTAGCCATTCGGCTTTACCACATATACATATCACACATATATTTCACATTAGCCATTCGGCTTTACCACATACACATATCTTATATATGTTTCACATTAGTCCTTCGGCTTTACCACATATACACATCACACATATATTCCACATTCATCACATCGGCCATTAGGCCTTATCACATATATATACACTTTCACATTCATCACATCGGCCATTAGGCCTTATCACATATATATACACTTTCACATTCATCACATCGGCCATTAGGCCATATCACATATATACATACACTTTCACATTCATCACATCGGCCATTAGGCCTTATCACATATATATATCTCATACATGTTTCATATTTTTCTTGTACATCCATTTCAGCAATAGCTTATAAGCAACTCAAATATTTTCATTAAAGTTTACAACAAAATCACATATTCACTACAAACAGTTTTCCTGAGCAACAGTCACTAAATTGTTTATAACTGGAGCTACAAAACTCAAAATCAATTACCGTTAATTTCCTCCGAATGTAGATTCATGTATCTTTCATCCATAAAATTTTCAGAATTTTAGGTGTGGCCAATCAATACCAGATTTTTCTTAAAGTTTCCCCTGTTTCACTATTTGACTAACCTGACCAGTCTTCACTACAAATCAAAATTCTCATTGTACAGAATTCAAAGTATGTTCTAATTGATTTCATTTGAAACTAGACTCATTAAGGAGTCTAAGCATATAAATTTTATCTTGTAACCATTTTTGTACAAATTATAGTGATTTTCTTAAAACCGAACAGGGGATTTTGGAGTCATTCCGACACTGTCCCGTACAACTTTAAATATCTCTTTATAGGAAATTTCTTTGCTTCCACGGTCTCCTTTATAAGAAACTAGACCAACTAAGCTTTGATTACATATTTTATTCAGCCTATAATTCCACACCAACAATTTATAGTGATTTTCTAAAATCACATTACTGCTGCTGTCCAAGTAATTTATTACAATTCGCTCTTAAATTTCCTAGTCCAAACACTTATGAACTTACCATTTGGGTCTAAGACATATCATGGCCACATCATATCTTATTAAATCAACTCATTATATCCTATTATAGTTGAATTTACTCAACATTTAATCACTTAAAACTTACCTCGGAAGTTGCCGAACGATTACGACGGCTATTCAATCACCTCTTTCTTTCCCTTATCCAACTTTGATCCTCTAGGCTCTTGAGCTAGATCAAACAATTTACTTCCCAAATTAAACATAGTCATACGACATCCATATACATTTTATACTAGCCGAAATGTACCATCAAGATATACTTTACTCAAATAATTTACATTGGCCGATCATGTATAATGTTTTGTAACTTAATAAACTTATCATACATTATGTATTCATAATATTTGTGCAGCCAATTATTCATGGTCATACACACACAATCAAAAATAAATACCAAATTTCATATCCTTTAGGCCCTAAGCCGAATACACTTGTCACGTTCACCTACATTTTTCAAGTACAACATTCTCATATTCGCATTAGTATCAAGCATAATAGCTAATTCTTCCCACCATTTCATCAATGCAATCATACCATCACAAATCAACTTAAAATAACCATATCTAATAATCAAATACCTATAGCATTGCACATTTCTCACATAGCAAGTACAACTAAATTCATTATTAATATATATATATATATATATCTAAACACTTAACTACAAGATTTAATCACCATTATCAAATCATAAAACAACTTATATCCATCATCTATATTTACTTCACATAAACCGAAATAACCATTACATCATCTTTAAAACACTTAGCATTTTATCCATTTAATCAAGCCAACTCTCAAGACCATTCCATCACACAAATTATACCATAAATCATACTTCCAAAATGAGCTACTTCCAAGGCCGATTATATTTCATCATTAACAAATCTCATTTTGAATCATATAATCAATATCACATACACATCACCCAAACACAAATCATACCTATCATATAACAAGCATAAAAAATAAACCAACTATGTCAAATATAACCACAATTTGTTCAAACCTTAAAACCGAACTTAACAAAATAAACAAGCCATTGGTTGATTAGAACTTGAACTAATCATCTCAAACATGCATAGATTTTCAAGAATCATTCAATACATACCTCATTCTAGCCATCTTCTAAGCCAAAAATCAAGGCAACCAAACTTTTGATTCAATTTTCTCTATGACCGAATGCACATACCTCAAATTTTTAGCTTGCTATCTTGCCGAAATCCTCAAAACATATTTCTTCTTTCTTTCATTTTTTTTGTCAAGAAGAACAAAGAATGAAGCCTTTTTTTTTCTCTTCTAGTTTGGCAAAATGGGGAGCAAGGATGAAACAACTTTGGTTTCTCCTCCCACTCCCCACATATTTTATTGTTCTTAACACAACATGTTGTCATAAACTTTTCATAATATGTTTTTTCCCATCACAATTTGTCTATCCACCTTGTCATGGCCGCCACTACTATTAGGGGGAAATTGACATGCAAGTCCTCCTTTGACTACATGCACTATTAGATCCTTGTAGATTAGCCTATCACATTTCAAAAGTGTCACACAAGTCCTTTTGACTAAATTCACATGCAATTTACTAAATCGAAGCTTAAAATTTTCGCACATTCATATTCACATATTTTGGACCATAAATATCACATCCAAATAATTTGGTGACTCGGTTTAGCGGTCCTGAAACCGCTTTCCGACTAGGGTCACTTTAGGGCTGTCACATTTACAGCAGTACCCATAGATGGAATATACCATTCGATTGTGAATACACAACAATTTTCATATAGGAATTGTCGCATGGCTATGCTCTACACTTGACATTTATTTTTTGCAGATATACTACTTGTTCTTCATCTGTTCATAACAACCTAACCCATGGAATACATTAAGGCATATTAAATAATCTAACTCGTGGCCAATTAGCAGAAATACATGCAACACCCCTAACCCATAATCGTCGCCGGAATAGGTTAAAAGGCTTTACCAGACTTATAACTCAGTTCAAAACAATCATTTATCCGATAACATCTTATCCAGTCAATATCATTGATTCACATTCAATATGTACATAAATCAAGCATACAAATCTTTAATCATGCATTCGGGACTAAATTGTAACATATTAAAAAGTTCAAAATCTTAGAAAAATTTCAACATTTCAAATGTCAAACACCCGTATGTATAGGCCGTGTGCCTCACATGGCTAGTAGACACGCCTGTGTCTTAGATCGTGTGAAAATAGGGCATACATACTGACTTGTGTCACACAGCTCAGGACACGCCCGTGTGAAAATTAGAGAGTATACTGATTTATATAACACGGCCAAGTCACACGCCCGTGTGCTAGGCCATGTGCCATTTAGGTGGCATACTGACTTGTACCACAAGGCCGGTCACACACCTATGTGTAAGGCTGTGGGGAGCATACTGACTTCAATTTCATTTTCCCACTAGGGGACACACGGCCGTGCAACATAACCGTGTGTCACACACAGCTGAGACAAAAGCCTGTGTCCCTACCTGTGTGGATAAAAATAGGCTATTTGCAAAGTCATTTTGCCACCCTATAAACACCAGCATTTACAAGCATATTTAACCATATTTTTACAACTCAATAGGTAGCCAAAATAATCATTTTGATACACATTATAAGCCATATCAAATCTACCAATTACATAACCAAATACCTATTAAACAACATGCATAATCCATTCATTTAGCATCAACATATCAAGCCTTCATTTGCATAATTTCATTCCATCAATACCTTGCCAAACATACCATAATTGAACACTTAATTCAACCAAATCATAGTACCAAAAATTAGCCAAATCACATGGCTTACTTATACACATAAATATACCAAATTCAAGATATCAAGTAACACAACTATCATTCTTTAAACTAGCCTATACATGCCATATTTGCAAATCCACAAGTTCAAAAGTACCAATCAGAATTTGGATAGTGTGATGTGCAACTCCAACTTGTCCGGAATGAGTGAGCTAACAAACCTCTATAAAACATAGAAACAGAAACAAAGTAAGCTTTATAGCTTAGTAAGCCCGTATAATTAAGCTTTATAGCTTAGTAAGCCTATATAATTAAGCTTTATAGCTTAGTAAGCCCGTATAATTCAGAATTTAACTTACCATTCATACATAATCAAAGTAACATTAAAATTCCAACAATTCAATTAACTAACACCTAATCACAAGTATCCATCTCATGTTAGTCATTTAAAAATACATGAAACCATCCATTAATACAACACTTTGCATCATTCCAAAATTCACATATCATATATATAGCATTAGTAACATTTATAAACCCTAACTCATTCATATAACTTTATTTGTGCCCGTTGAGCCTATTAAAAATTCAAAGGATACTCTAGTGAACAATGTCAGTAATCCGTCAATTCATTATCATATATGCTCTTTCGAGCCATGATCGGTAAGCTCCTCATAAGCTGATGAATAGTAAGCTCTATTGAGTTGAAATGGTAAGCTCTATTGAGCTAAACAGTAAACTCATACGAGTTGAAACGATAAGCTCTAATGAGATGAAAACAATAAGCTCTTTCGAGCTGATATATCGGTAAGCTTATATGAGCTGTGGTGAGTCTGCAACAAATGCAAGAGCTCAACCAAAATGGTGATCTCAGTATCATGTAACTCGTATCCAATGAATTCATACGGTTCAAATAGGGCTCGGTAACATATACATTATATCAATAAAGCATTCATACTTTAAGTATTTCAAACATACATATTCTTTTCAATAATTACAAGTAGTTGCTTGGATGAAAACTATAGTCTATCTGCCAATGTTGCTTTTTCCCTGATCTAGTTTCTGTATTTGTTTATCTTGATGTAACACCCCTAACTCATATTCATCACCGGACTAGGGTTAAAAGGCATTACCAGACATATCGGAACATTTTGCAATCATTTCACAATCAAAAGTGATGCATCGTCATATCATAGTCAAACATTAACATTAAGTCCCTTTCTTAGGTCAATGAGACCATAAACATGCATTAGGAAGAGGTCGGGACTAAATCGAACACATACAAAATTTTTCCAAAACTTAACAATTTCTCTAAGTTATAAAGGTCACACACCCGTGTGAATAGGCCTGGTGCCTCACACGACATTAGACACACCGGTGTGTCTAGGCTATGGCGAAACAGGGTATACATATTTACTTATCCACATGGCCACAAAACACGTCCGTGTTTTTAACCCGTGGTCAAAACTGAATTGGCCACACGGCCTGGTACACGCCCATGTGTGCGCAATCGTGTGGTCTACCTAGGATCATTTTGAAATGGCCCTTGAGTAACAGGACAGAGACACACGCCCGTGTCCCTGCTCGTGTGGGCAAAAATAGGCCATTTACAAGGGCAATATGCCCCCCATTTGGGTCCTCTCTACAATTCCTAAATCAAGCATCATAAATGCAACATTTTCAGCCAAATTCAAATCCAAACATGTATCAATCAATTCATAATATCATCAACCAATTTCATATTCATTCTCTATATCAAAACATACTAAAATCATATGTCAAACATTACCCAAATTCTCAACTATGAACATACGAAAATGACCATTTCACTTGGCCATATACACATATATATATATATATATATCTCTAAACATATCATATTATTTGCCTTTTTAAACTGTATTCAAATAACTAATGCATTATCAATGTTATACTCATCATTTTACTTATAGGAATATGAACCATAAGTCAAAAATACATCCAATATTTCACCTCAATGCTCAAGCCAAATCATATAACCAATTACACCATACATATAAACTATGAACCACACTTCCCAAAAATGAGCTCAATACATAATTAAATATACGCCATATTAACATCATGAATAAGCCATTTTCGCATAATCAAATATACGCCATATTAACATCATGAATAAGCCATTTTCGCATGGCCATATAAATACACAAGTCAAAATGAACCATCTCAAAACTAGCCTATACATGCCACATTACCAAAACTTAAAGCTTTTATTTACCGAAGCGATAACCGAATAGTGTGATGACGTCTCCTCCAACTTCCAACCCGAGCAAGTCTCTGAAACTTTATAGACATAGGATAATACACGGAGTAAGCTTTGAAAGCTTAGTAAGTCATAAGCAATTAAATCATTTCAATGATATTTATAGACCAATATCACTAAATCGAAATTAACAAATCTCAATCACAAATACCTTCATTGTACTCGTAAATTCATGAAACCACATTAAATAATTTACTTAACTTATTTAATAATGAACGTATACCCCTGCTGTCAAACTCGACTAACAACTGTTAGCTCATTCATATAAATCAAACTCAAACATATTCATTTCATTGCCGACCAAACCATGGTCATTTATTACAAATCATACATAAAGTTATATCAACTTATTTATAAACGCTTCCAAACTCGAAAATCCACAGTTTCCTTATTCACATAAACCAAATTCACTTATATAACTCATCTAGTCAACACAACCATTTTGATTTCATTATCTGTTCAAGTTTTCGAACCAGGCATTCATACATCAAAGCCATGTCTTACTTTTATTCCACATCTTTAATCTTTTAAATAGCATTAATAGTGCTATCAAATCCAACTCATTTCATCATTCATTTACATAATTTTTCATCTACTTCATACTTAACATCATCAACCACATAGGTTCCGTACATACCTGTACAATTAATTGGCCGAGGCTATAATTGTATCGCACACTTAGTGCCAATACATTAAACCGAACTTATATCAGTATCGCACACATAGTGCCCTTTTCTCAGCCAATGTTGTTATAATCTCGCACACTCAGTGCCATTTTAATAGCCGTAGCTATTTCATTTATCATACACTCAGTGCCTCAAATTCAATTCACATTTTACATATTTCAACTTCACAATTATATTTCTTTACAACTCAATTCAGCACATATCATGCACATATATTTCAATTTAACAATATTTATTTACTTATGAACTTACCTCATACTAACACGAACGAACCGAAATGAGTATTCGATAATTTTTGACTTTTCCCGATCCAAATCTGATTTTCTCATTTCTAGATCTTTTACCAAGCTTTATCATGACCAAACCCTAAAACACATCCATGGATTTTCTTTTTCTCTAACATTCGGCTGAACATGATGATAATAAAGCCAAATTCTTGTTTTGTTTTATTATATTAACCTTTATTAATCAATTTTCCATTTTTCCTTTAATGAATAACCTTTAAAATAATATAATGGTTGTCCATATATGTCCACCCATGTATTTAATGGTCTAATATCAACATAAGGACCCTACATTGTAAAGGCCATAGCAATATAGCACTTTAACAAATAGCATGTAACTTTTACACTTTACGTGATTAAGTCCTTTTAACTGAATTTACCATTCAAACGGTAAAATTTCTTCACAAAATTTTCACACAATTCTAATATCATGCTGTAAATATTAAAATAATAAAAAAAATTTCAATGACGGATCGTGGTCTCGAAACCACTATTCTGACTAGGGTCTAAATCAGGCTGTTACACTTGATCTATATAATATCAAATTAACTCATTCAAACTTTCATTCAATTCAATTTAGCCTAAAACATTCATTTTGTCTAATTTACAATTTTACCCCTAGACTTTTGACTACTTTGAAATTTAGTCCTTAATACATAAAAATGCAAAATTGCACAATTAGGCCATAGCCCATAGTAGCCGAATTTCCTATATGCTACTAGTAGCCCATATCTTTCATTATTTCACACTTTTAACTATAAATTTTACACGGTTCTCAATTTAATCCCTTTTTGACATTTTTGTCAAAAATCACTTTACAAAACTTGTAAAACTATCATCAAGCTTCCATAATCTATCATTAAACATTTAAGAACTCAAATATTCAACAAAGGCACATTTTAAAATCATGAACAAATTCAAAAATTGAGGTACAGGGTAGTTAGAATACGAAGCAACGGTTACAAAAAAGTAGAAATCACTAAAAATAGAGCAAAAACGTAACTAATTGAAGAATCCAGGTTGCTGAATTTAAAACACTAGGTTAGCTTCTTCTTCCTTCAATATTTGGTGCATGAAGATGAGAATTAAGCTTTAATTTGTTTTGTTTATTTTATTTAACATAAATAACTAAATTACAAAATTAACCCTATTATTAAACATTAATATATCTTAAAATTCATGGACATAATTGTCTACTAACCTTAATCATGGTCAAATTTCATCACAAGGACTTCTCCTTTAATGATTCATAGCTATTTAATACATTTAAACAATAGAACTTAACTTTTTCACACGATTTAGCCTTTTTTACCAAATTAAGCATTCAAACAGTAAAATTTCTTAACGAAACTTTCACATAATAATTCTATCATGCTGGAAACCTTATTAAAATAATAAAATAAATATTATGACTTCGAATTTGTGGTCCCAAAACCACTGTTCTGATTTGACCTAAATACGGGTTGTTATAGTTCAAGCTTTCCATGTATTTAGTGTGAATAATAATATATGCATGGGATTCATACGATCACAAGTAAAATATATATACAAAGGCAACATATAATATTCATATTTCATGTAAATATTCATAAATATAACTAAATATCACATTAAATTGATCAATCATGAATTCTAGCATATCTTATATCATTTGGGACCTATTTGCATAATTTAATTCACTAAAAATAGTTTGAAACCTATTCAGGGACTAACCTGATCAAAACATAAAATTCTGGGTCAAAACTATAAATTCTAAGTTACAAGGGACACATGACCGTTTGATTGAATCATGTGGGAAGCTTTGCGTCATGTGGAAGAGGTACACAATCGTGTGAGAGATTGTGACTGTGTGGCAATTCGATAATACAGGGAAAACATGGTCATGTATGAGGTCGTGTAGTCCATACAGGTGACCCATACACCCATCTGGTAGGCCTTGCAGTTTGGGCTCACGTCCAAGTCTGGCTCGGGACACCTACAATCGGTCTTTCAATCAACAAATATGCAATAATTAATATCGATGTTAAGAATTTATCAAAATTATCAAAATTTTTTATAATACTCATAAAAGATCATTTTACCAATCTTGAAGTTATTGAGAACATGTATTATATAGATATTCGAGATCTAATTATCAAGATTTGGAATGTTCTTACTAATATTGGTATGTTAGAGATGAAATTGACGGTGTTTCGCTAAATTAATTAGAAAATTGATTGAATAGATTCGATTTCAATCTCGAGATCAAAATAATATTTCCAGCAAAAGAAGATAAAGTTTTTTATGAAAATGAGATGAAGGTATAAAAGAAAAAGATGTATTTAAAGAAGAGAAAAGAGAAATTCTAGTTATAGTTGAAAAGTAGTAGAAATCCACATGTAATTAGAAAATTGGATTAAATAATCAGGGTTTCAAAAATTAAAAGGGTTAAATGGTAAAATACCCTTTTTTAAAATTGAAAAAAAATTGGGGGAGTGGTTTTAGCGTGATTCGAACTTGGACGCAGTGAGGGATTCAAAGCTTTACCACTTGGGCTGCTACCTAAACTTGGTCATTTTCTACCACATTTGATATATGTACTAGATTGAGTTTGTTCTTTAGTTGCTAGAAAATTATAGAGGAAAATAGAAAGAGTAAGGCTTAAACCTTGGCTTTTTTCCAAGGAATTTACAAAGCTCTCTACACATGCATTCTAACCCTATGATTTGAAGAGAGATAGGATGAGAAAGCCTCCTTTATCTACTAAGGTACATGATTAAGTTACTACTAAATATAGAGCCTAGACAGACAAAAGATAACCTGACTTAAATAGATCACGCTTAGGGAAGAATCCTTCACCTTCGCTGAAGGAAGCATTGGGAGGTTGAAAACTGGATGGAACCACTAGTTGTTCTAGACTTATTGTTGGAATCTCAACCAATAAGGGATCAATAGTATAAATGGGGGAGTCTATAGAATAGGTATACTCCGCTGGCAAAACAGGCACCTCAGGTAGGACAGGAACTAGAGAAATAGGAACTTCTGGTGTAGGGAGCACTTTTTTGAGTTTGCATCGTGTTAATTGAGGGCGCTCACTTTCCTCAATCTCTTGGGTGCTTTCTTCCATCCTAGGTCTCTTTTAACTTTTCTTTGTTGTTGTTTTCTTGAGTGGAGCAGTAGCAACCCTCTCTTTAGAATGAAATAGTCTTATTATCCATGTTGTGTGTTGAAGTCAAGGAATATCCTGCACCATCAATATGAATTATCCCGATTCGAAGAGGAAGTAGAAGTTGTACCAAGATTATTTAAAATATTCTAGTTACATGGGCAAAGACCACAAATGTGGTAAAAGAAGAAAGGAGGTTCTTTTATACACCTTACTAATACGTGTGCCAATTCACTATTTGTATTATAAGGCCAAGCTACTAAAACAAAAGGCATGTTGAAATCATTTAACCAATTTATGGAGTCATTTGGCCAAAGACCATTTGGGTTTAAATCTTGTAGGCAATACTAAAAGACGTTTCTAGCTGAAAATACTTCCACTAAATCAAGTACCAACCCTCTTCTTAGCCATTTGTATTGTTTCAAAGTAACTTAAAAATCTACTAGCTAACATTGTGCACAGATACTATCCAAAGGAAGGAACCATCGTATAGGAAAATTGAATCTAGACTTAAGTTTCTAGATGACTCTTATGTACTTGCCCTTTCTTAGATGTAGATTCGAAATATTGTTCTAAATTATGGGATCATGACTGCCTCCAAGCATACCAATGCTCAGAGTAGAGATCCTGCACAAAATAGGTTGAATAGGCAGTATCTGCAAGTATACAGGTTAGGTTGTAATATATTTAAAATGAAGTAGGTGAGTACTCCAAGGATTGTACCCAAGAGAGGCGAGCGCTAATTTAATTCTAACCTAAGAAAAAATAGAGCTAATTCGTACTTTAAATAAATTATCTTACGACTAAATATAAAAAAATACTTTTGGTATTTTAATAAATAAAGAACAAAACAATATAAATGGAAAAACTTTGGGAAATTTGCTATGGAAACTTAATCAAATCTGAGCATGGGTGACCAGCTCACTTCGGTAATCATAACTAACTGTTGCTTTTGGTTCTTTGTTCAATTAACTAGTTGTTACCTAGCAGGATCTCTCAATTTTCCACTAGAATAACGAGTAAGCAAGAACTACTTACCTGTTGACCTCACAGTCCAAACTGGTTCAGGGTTAAGGTTTTCACGGATAGGCCATATCAATTTTGTGTTAATTCCTACCTAAATGATTTAGGGTTGTCAAGCCTACGCTTTACATTATTCCTTTCCCAAACAGCTGATTCTCTTAAAAGAACCCTACCCACCAATCAATAATCATACCTCCACTCACTAATCCCCCACAAGAAGATTAATTCCTTGTGGATCATAAATAAATAAAAAACTAATAATCTTGATATAAAATATGAGCATTAATATTAAATCAAGATATGAAAGTTTAAGAGAAGCCTAAATTGTATTTAACTGAAGCTTGAAATCCACAAAGAGTTGATCGAGTTCAACAAATCAGAGCTCCTGACAAATGCAAAACTGAAAAGAACCTAAAGTCTAAGAAAACAGAAAAACTAAAAGTGAAGATATGAAGAAAATTATACAATATGAAAAGTTTTCTCTAACAAGTGTTAAATAAGCCTATTTATAGAGTTAGGGTTCTCGTCGTCCTCAACCCTAGGGCAACTGACACTCTCGTGTTTAATATTTGACTGTGCAAACCAAAACGCCCCTGGCTTGTAAGTGTTTCTGGTACAGAATCGATGTCGTGACACCCTAGTACTTATGTAGCGACATTGAAGGCAGTATGCTCGTACTCAAGGTAGCTTCAGGGTTGTGTCACGACATCCCTTGGTTGTGTCGCGACACTAAAGGCAACCTTAAAATTCTTGCACTTTACTCCCTATGTTACGACATTAGGCTCACCATGTTGCAACACAGTGGCCAATATTGAGTTGGTATGCCCTCTCATGGTCTCTTACACACTCACAAAGTATATTAGCTCAGTCTTAGGCCTCATTCAGTCCTTAAGGACATTAAAAAACTCAAATTGCATTTTTTATTGAATGTAAACAAAACTAAGAAAACCTGATTAAAACATAATAAAAATATGCTACACCGAATTATAACAGATCAAACTCCCCCACACTAAAGTAATTGTTTGTCCTTAAGCAATGCAAACAAAGACAATAATTAAAAGACGTGTAACAACCCAGTTTTAGCTAAATCAGAACAGTGGTTTCGAAACCACATATTCAAGGTTGTAAAATTATTTTAATATTATTTCTAATGTTTACAGCATGTGAATATATATGTGTGAAAAATTCGTGAGCTAATTTTATTGTTTAATAGCTCAATTTGAGAAAAAGGCCTTAATTTTGTAAAATGCAAAAGTGGCATTCTATATGTTAAATGTGTTTAATTGATATGGTTGATTAAATGTGAGGTCCTTATGATGTTATTAGACCATAGATAGTGGGAATGGACATAAATGGATATTTATTAAGGTGTTTTAATGAATTAATATTAAGGTTAAATTAGTAAAACTGTAAATAATCATAAAATAAATAAAACAAAAAGCCATATCATCTTTATTTCTTCATCCTAGCCAAATTTGAAGAGGAAAAAGAAAGCTTTCATGCTAACTTAGGGTTCGGCACTTGTGAGCTTCAATTGGTAAGTGCTTTGAGCTCAGTTTTTAATGATTTCTATGTTTTTGTGATCGTTGCTTCGTGTTCTTGCTAGCCTGTACCCTAATTTCTAAATTTTTGGGTGATTTTGTAAAATGCCATTGATGATAGCTTGATGCTTTTGAATGTTGATGATGGAAAATTAATAGTTGTTGATAGATTTTAATGTTTTGTAAAGTCATTTTTGACAAAAAATGTCAAATAAGGATTAAATTGTGAAATTTAAAAATTGAAGAGTTGAAATGTGAAATAAATGAAAGTTTTGGGCTGCTAGTGGTCCCTATGAAATTCGGCTAGCGTGTAATTGGGTTTAGTTGTGTGAATTTTGTGTATTTTTGAAATAGAGACTAAATTGTAAGAAATGTGAAAGTTTAGGGCTAAAGTGCAAATTGGCTAAAATATGTGTTTGTGGATGAAATTGATTTAGTTGGTGATTAAATGGGTTAATTTTGAATAGATATAGATCAAGAAAGAAAGAATTCGAATTTAGATCGGGGAAAATTGAAGGTCATAGAGTCATCGGCTCGCTTCGTCAATTCCGAGTACGAGGTAAGTTCGTATGTTATAATTTCATTATAAATGTATGTTATATGCTTTGGTATTGTATAAAAATGTGATTGTGAGATTATGGATAATGTTTGAATTGTGAATACAACTAAACGGATGTGTTTGACGATGAAATCGACAAGTGAAACTCTCGGTTGAACCTTAGGAATAATTTAGGATGCTAGTGACATGTCATTAGGTTAATGCATTGTCTTTGGGCCATGATATCGACACTTCGGGTGTGAATAATACTTTGAATTGGCTATGGGCCACGGTATAAGTATTAAGAGAGGAGTTACTTTGATTTGGCTATGGGCTATGGTATAGGTACTTATCGATTGTGATTCTTGGGTATCCAATTTCTATTCCAAATGGTTCAACGGGAAAAATAAATGACGTGGTTGAGAAAGAGGTTAGTACGAAGTGATACAGGTATGTATGGAACCTACTCGAGTATTAGATTAAGAAAGTTCAGTGAGATGGTATTTGATCATGTTTTGAGACATGAGAAAGGTTTGTGGCTAATGAGATTTTGATTTGGTAATGTGAAAATAGTTAAATTGCATTTATATGATGAATTGAGTTATTCACTTATGAATATACTAAGATATGAAGCTTACTATGTGTTATTTGTCTATGTTTTATAGATAATTAAAGCTAGCTCGGACCCAGAAGTCATTGGGAACATCATCGCACTATCAAACACTTAAGTTGGTACTTTTGAGCTATGTATATATGGTATATGGCATGTATAGGCTAGTTAAGGTCCTTTGGTTATGAATATGGCTATGAGATTTGGTTTATAAATGTCTATGTTTGGAATGGTATGTATAGTCATAAATGATGGCTTATTTTGGTATGTTTTGGTATAAATGTGGCAAAGGTTTCATAGTTGATAAATAGTTATGTTTTGAGTTTTGTAAATGATCTTTATGGTATGATTGTAATAAAGAAATTGAGAAGTTATGTGCTTTTGAATAGATGCTTATGATATAAACTTTGGATAGTTATTTGGTATTGATCAAGTATTGAATTTGGTTGAATTAGATATTGTATAAATGATGCAATGAATGATGATTTTGGGTTGCTTATTATATGATGAAATGGTATCATTTTGGTTGTCAGGTGTGCATGTGAAAAAGGATGGCAAATTGGCCTTACAAATGGCCTATTTTTGTCCACATGCCAGAGACACGGGCGTGTGTTTTAGCCGTGTGTGACATATGGACATGCTACACGGCCGTGTGTTCCCTTGCGTACCCTTTCGAATTAAGTCAGTATACCTTATAAGTTTGGCACGGCGTAGACACATGGGTGCGTCTACTGGCCATGTGTGGCATAGGGGCTGGCACATGGGCGTGTGGTTGGCTATGTGACCCAAGTCAGTATCCCCTCTAGATTTCAAACGACCTAGCACACGGGCATGTCTCTGGCCGTGTGGTGCAAGTCAATATGTATGTTCTATTTTCACACGGCCTGTGACACAGGCATGTCTGGTGGCCGTGTGTGGCACACGGCCTATTCACGTGTGCCTCTGACCCTTAAATGTATGAAAATTTTCTAAGTTTCTCAAAGTTTGCAAACATTATCAGTTTAGACCCGAACCTCTTCTAATCATGTTTTAAGGTCTCGTAGAGCCTTATAAGGGACATTGAGATTATATTTGATTGATGTTTATGTGAAAATGTATGTTTTATATTGTGATTGATAGGTAATGCCTTGTAACCCTATTCTGGCTATGAATACGGGTTAGGGGTGTTACATTTTATTGGTATCAGAGCTACGGTTTAGTCAATTCTAGGACTAACGTAGCGAATGAGAGTCTAGCTTTACATGCCACATATATAAATTGCAATAGTGTGATGATTCTTGATAGTTAAAATGTGTTTTTCGTATAGTAAATGGATCCCGAACAAGTAATAATTGATGATATGGAAAGAAATGCGTCTGCCCAGCTCAAGGGGTAGCGCTGGCCGATTCTATGCCGACTTCTAGTAGTCAAGGGGGAGAGGCTAAGCAATCCTTCTTCTAGATGATGAGTGAGTGGATAACGGAGTTCGTTCGAACGAATCTAGCTGCTCAACAACCTCCACCCCTGCCTATTCCTCAACAAATTCCAATTGTGCCACAAGTGATAGATTCGATTCGATTGAGTAACCTGCCAATGGATAAGATACGTAAACACGGTGCTAAGGAGTTTAGGGCTACCATTCATGATTGATAGAGCTGAGTTCTGGCTTGAGAATACTATCTGGGTATTCGACGAATTATCTTGCACTCCTGGTGAATGTATCAAATGTCTGGTACCTTTGCTGAGAGATAATGCATATCATTGGTGGAAATCATTGATATCTGTGGTTCCTAGAGAACAGGTTACTTGGGATTTCTTTCAATCCGAGTTCTGAAATAAGTACATAAGTCAGTGATTTTTCTATCAGAAGCATAAAGAGTTTCTAGAATTGAAATAAGGTCGAATGACTGTGACTGAGTACGAAAGAGAATTTGTACGATTGAGAAAATATGCTCGGGGATATGTTTCTACCGAAGAGATTATGTGTAAGCGGTTCGTTGATGGGTTGAATAAAGATATAATACTTCTAGTCGGGATTTTGGAAATCAAAGAATTTGTTGTTTTTCAATGAAAGGGCTTGCAAAGTTGAAGATCTCAGCAAAGAAAAGAGGAAAGTAAATTTAGCGGCTAGAGACACCAGAAAAAGATTGATGAGTAAGTCGTATCATTCTTCATCAAAGAAATCCAGAGATTCGTATACTTGCTTGAATGCTTTGAATGGATATTCGAACAAGGATCATGCTAAACAATACTCCAGTTCTAAAGCTCAAGCTGCATCAGTATCGAGTATTGGCAGTGTGAGAGATAACAAACCCAAATGTCAGCAGTGTGGGAGATGTAATTCTGGAGAATGCTGGAACAAAAGAAATAAAGCCTGTTACAAATATGGATCATTGGATCATTTTATGCAAAACTGCCCAGAGTTGATGGAAAAAGAGGATGTTCAGAATACAAGGCTGAGGAACACTGTAAATAGGGGTAGACCACCTAGAAACATAGGAAATGTGAGTGGTAGTCAGGCATGTAATCCTTGCCTTATGAACTAACCAATGTCATGCCTTGACATGGTCTTGCATGGGACATTTGTCTTATAGTAACTTATCAATGCCATGTCTTGACACGGTCTTACATGGTATCCTTGCCTTATAAACCTTACCAATTGCCATGCCTTGGCATGGTCTTACATGGTATCCTTAAACCCTAATGTCATGACATTTGTATCCTACACATTCCTAAGGTTCAACCGGGACTTTCGAAAATTACTGCTCTGTCAATTCATGCTTGAGTCTTCTTTGAATAATTTCATAAAATAAATATACACATGCTGTAAATTAACAACATTAACATAAAATAATAGAATATTGTATTTATTTACTACAAACTTACCTCGAAACAAAATACGATCAACTATATCGATTTAGTCCAATATCTTTTTCTTTCCCCGGTCTAACTCTAGATTTTGTTCTTCTTGATCTATAATAATAAATTTAGCTTATTTAATATTCAAATTTATTAAAACAGTCCTTGACTCAAACTTTAGCAAAATTACACTTTTCCCCTAAAATTTTACATATTTACACTTTTTCCCCAAGGCTCAGAAATTAAACTTCATCCTATTTTCTTATGTTTTATGACATGCTGATAATTTTTCCCTTCTATGGCAACATCAAATTCTCACTCTAACATGTACTTATGAACATTAGGTATTTTTATCGATTATGTTGTTCTACTTGTTTTCACGTAAGATCGCTTTAGCAAAAGTTTTTTAACATAATTTCAAGCTTTATATTCTACCATAAAACATCAAAATAAACACAGTTCACCTATGGGTATTTTTCCAAATATAAACCCTAGGTTAAATTGTTTCTAAAATAAGCTTAACCAATTTTCCGGGACTCAAAAAACGTAAAGAACATTAAAAATGGGGCTTGGAATCACTTACTATGGAGCTTGGAAGCTTGAAACAAACCCTAGCTATGGAGAACCCTTGACATTCAGCCTAAGGAAGAAGATGAGCACATTTTTGCCATCTTTGTCCCTTTTTAATTCTTTTATTTGACACTTTACTAAAATGCCCTTCATTAAAATTTGTTTACTTATTTCTACCTATGTATATCCATTTTTGTTCGTGAAAATATAATGGTGTAATTACCATTAAAGGACCTCTACTTCAATTTAATCCCTTAGCATTTAGAACTCATATTTATCAATTTTTGCAATTAAGCCCTAAAATGCAAATCGAACATGCAATCACTGAAATTTCTTATTGGTATTCTAACACATGCATCTAATCACTCGGTAAATCATCAAATTAATCGCAATAAACTTTTCTATCTCGAATTTGTGGTTTCACAACCATTGTTCTGTTTAGGCCCTATTTTGGGATGTTACATTTTTCCCCCTTTAGGGATTTTTGTCCCCGAAAATCTTACCTGTGAAGAGATTTAGGTACTGTTTTCGCATAGCCTCTTCGGGCTCCCATGTAGCCTCGTCTACCCCATGTCTATTCCATAGTACTTTCACAAGTGCAATACTTTTGTTCCTTAATTGCTTTAACTCTCGAGCTAGAATCTTTACCTATTTTTCACCGTAAGTCATGTCTGGCTAAATCTCAACCTCTGTCTGAGAAATCACATGTGATAGATCTGAACGATAACGATGTAGTGTAGACAAATGAAATACATCAAGAATATTCTCTAACTCAATCGGCAAAGCTAACCGATATGCTAATAGTCTGACTCTCTCAATCATTTCTAACGGTCCAATAAAACGTGGACTTAGTTTGCCTTTCTTGCCAAATCTGAGAACTTTCTTCCACGGGGATACTTTCAAAAAACACTTTGTCACCAACTTGATACTCAATCTCTTTTCTCTTCAAATCTGCATACGACTTTTGTCTGTCTGAAGCTACTTTCAAGCAATCTCTTATGACTTTTACTTTCTCTTTTGTTTCTTTAACTAGATCAACCCCGTAAATCTGATTTTCCTTAAGCTCTGTCCAATACAAAGGTGTGCAACATTTATGTCCATACTGAGCTTCAAAAGGTGCCATCTTCAAACTCTACTGATAACTATTATTGTAGGCAAACTCTACTAATGGTAAGTACTTTTCCCAACTGCTTTGAAATTCCAGTACACAGCATCTAAGCATATCTTCAAGTACTTGAATAACTCTCTCTGACTGACCATCGGTCTGAGGATGGAAAGTTGTACTAAAATTCAACTTTGTGCCCAAAGCTTCCTGTAACTTCTTCCAAAATCATGAAGTAAATCTCAAATCTCTGTCTGAAATGATCAATAATGGTACCTCATGTAGTCTAACTATCTCTGAAATATACAACTCGGCCAACTTGTCAAGTGAATAATCCATACGAACTGGGGTAAAATGACCCGACTTCGTTAACTTATCAATCACATCCCATACTGCATCTTTCTTTCTCGGTGTCAACGGCAATCCTGTCACAAAATCCATAGTAACTCGATCCCATTTCCACTCAGGAACAAGCACAGGCTGCAATAAACCTGAAGGTACCTGATGTTCAGCCTTTACCTGCTGATAGATTAAGCGTCTAGAAACAAACTCTGAAATGTCCCTTTTCATTCCTACCCACCAGTACATTTTCTTCAAATCATTTAACATCTCTGTACTACCTAGATGAACAGAAAAAGAACTACTACGTGCTTCTTGTAAGATCTTTCGAATAAGCTAATCATTCTTCGGTACACATACCCTGTCTCTGAACATCAAACAATCGTTAGAACTGATCTAAAAATCTAACTCTATATCCGACTCACACTGAGCTCTTTTGGCTAGCAACTCACTGTCATTTTTCTGAGCTTCACAAAATTCTTCAAGAAACATCGGTTTAGCTCTCAACTCAGCTAAGATAAAACCATCATCTGATAAGGGTAGACTAGTGTTCAAACCTCTTAATGCAAACAAAGATTTCCTACTCAAAGCATTAGCAACAACGTTTGCCTTACCTGGGTTATAATCGATCACTAGCTCATAATCTTTAATCAACTCTAGCCATCTTCTTTGCCTCAAGTTAAAATCTTTTTGAGTCATCAAATATTTCAAACTTTTGTGATCAATGAATATTCGGCACTTCTCACCGTACAAATGATGTCTCCAGATCTTCAACACAAAAAAAATGGCAGCTAGCTCTAAATCATGTGTCGGATAGTTCTTCTCATGTGGCTTTAGCTGTCTAGAGGCATAAGCAATTACCTTTCCTTCCTGCATAAGTACACAACCAAGTCCATTTAAGGACGCATCACTGTAAATCACAAACTTCTTACCTGGTTATGGTTGTACTAAAACAGGAGCTTTAGTCAACAATGCCTTTAACTTGTCAAAACTCTATTGACACTTCTCAGTCCATTCAAACTTGATATCCTTTCGTAGCAATCTTGTCAGCGGGGTAGCTATCATGGAAAATCCCTCTACAAATTGTCTATAACATCTGGCAAGAATAAGAAAACTTCTGACTTCTGATACATTTCTAGGAGGCTTTCAATCAACAATGGCTGAAATCTTTCTCGTATCAACCCCGATACCTTCACCTGAGACAATATGTCCAAGAAAACCAACTTCTCGTAACCATAACTCACTTTTGCTGAACTTGGCATACAACTGATTATCTCTCAAAATCTGTAAAACTGTTCTCAAATGCTCTGCATGCTCATTCTCATCATGAGAATAAATCAAGATATCATCAATGAACACAACTACAAACTTATCCAAGTACGGTCTGAAAATTCAGTTCATTAAGTCCATGAAAATGACAGGAGCATTAGTTAAGCCAAATGGCATCACAATGAACTCATAATGACCATACCTAGTCCGAAAAGCAATATTCAGGACATCTGACTCTTTAACTCACAAGTGATAATATCCGGATCTCAAATCTATCTTAGAGAACATAGTGGCTCCCTTCAATTAAACAAACAAATCATCAATTCTAGGCAACGGATACTTGTTCTTATCTGTTACCTTGATAAGTTGCCGATAATCTATGCACAATCTCATCGATCCGTCTTTCTTTTTCACAAATAGCACTGGTGCACCTCAAGGTGAACTACTGGGTCTTGCAAAAGAACTGAGCTTTCAATTCTTTCAATTCCAACGGGGTCTTTCTATAAAGAGCAACAGAAATGGGTGTGGCACCTAGAATCAACTCAATACCAAACTCGACTTCTCTAACAGGAGGCAAACCTGGTAGTTCTTCCGGAAACACATTGGGAAACTCGCATACCACAAGCACTGATTCAATTTTCAATTCTAGATCTTTAGTGTTCAACACAAAAGCAAGATAAGCTTCATATCCTTTTTTAAAACATTTCTGAGCAGACATAATAGAAATCATGGCAAATGAACTATCTGACTCTTCTGAATTAACTCGAAGAATTTCACCATTTTCACATTTCAACTCAATGAATTTCTTTCCACAATTCACTATCACATCATGTGTAGTTAACCAATCAATACCAAGAATCACATCAAATTCATCAAACGACAATAGCATGAGATCGACTAGGAAACAGTGACCTCTAATCATCAAAGGGCAATTTCTACATACTTTATCTACTAATACATGCTTGCCTAATGGATTCGATACTTTAATCACAAATTCTGTAGATTCAATAGGCATACTCATACTGCGCATCAATTTCATACAAACATATCATGGATCGAACCTGGATCAATCAAAGCAATAACTCTAGTATCATGGAGAGAAAATGTACCCATAATCACATCAGGGGAGGATGCCTCTTCGCGAGCACGGATAGCATAGGTCCTTGCAGGTGCTCCAACATCTGGCCTCACTGCTAAATCTCTAGATGCACCTCTATTATTTGCCCCAGCTCCTGGATTTTTCAATGGTCTGCTTCTGACAGGAGCGTTGCCTGATCTTACACTTAGTATTGCTTTTCTTTTAATCATCTCGGGACACTCCCGAATAAAATGGTTTGGTGCACCACATCGAAAAAAAACATGTCTCAATTGCTCGACACTGACCTCGGTGACGTCGACCAAATTGGGGACGCTCTGGTCTATCAGGCTGAACACTGCCAACACTTGCAATCGCAGTGGTCTGAGCTTTTGGACTCATAAATGTTTTACCTCTGTTTTGGCTAGAATATCCAGCTAAAAAATTAGATCTAGTGGAGAACTCTTTAGGCCTCTTGGATGTCGACTAAAATGACTTGCTCATTGGTCTTTTCTTCGTGTCTTGCGTCTCAATTTCAATTTTGCCCTTTCTTTTTAACAGCTCCACTGCCTTACAGGCTTTCTCAACTAGGACAACAAACTCCTTTATTTCTAGGACACCAACTGACAATCGGATATCATCATTAAGCCCATCTTCAAATCTTTTGCACAAAATAGCCTCCGTAGACACACACTCTCGAGCATAATTGTTGAGTCTAACAAACTCGCGTTCATATTCAGTCACTATCATATTGCCCTATTTCTACTCTAGAAACTCTTTTCTTTTCTGGTCAACAAACCTCTGATTGATGTACTTTTTATAGAATTCCTCCTGAAAGAAATCCCAAGTGACTCTCTCTTTCAGTACAACTGATACAAGTGTCTTCCACCAATGGTAGGACGAATCTCTAAGAAGTGATACAACACATTTCAAATACTCCTCAGATGTGCAAGATAACTCATCAAAGACACTAATAGTATTCTCGAGCCAAAATTCTGCCTTTTCTGCATCATCATCTTTTGTAGCTCGAATGTAATGCCCCGAATTTGGGCCTAAAAGTATTGGGCCTTAAGTGTGGGTCCGTAAGGAGGTTGTATATAAGCATTTAATTGTGCAAGGAAATGACACAGTAAAATGTCTACTTTGGTGGTTTATGGCCCTGAGAAATGTTAGAGAAATCTTGGGTTCAAACTTGGGCTTTAGCAAAAATTTTGGTTTTAAGTGAATAAAACCTTCAGTGCTTGGATGAAGGCCTTTTAAATTATTGTGGTAAATAAAAGACACAAGAAAGCATGTGGACTAGTGGTTGTGGTGTCATTAAGGTTGCAAGGGAGCCTGGGTTCAAGTCTTGGCTCTTGCAATTTATTTTGGTTTTTCTTTTAAAAGAATCTGGATGTTAGCATATATGCCTTATAATTAATTGAGGATAAAATATGACACAGAAAGAGCCTATGGTGGAGTGGCAAGGTGGTGTGTTGTGTAACTGTGAGGTCTAAGGTTCAGGTCTTGGGATGCGCAATGGGGTATTTATTTTGCTATTTGAGCTGTGTAGAAGGTGGAGTTGGGCCCATGGGTTCAAGTGGATTGGACTATGTGAATCTCATATATGTAAGCTAGTGTTACTGAAATACCCCTGTAGGCTAGAATTACTGAAATGTCCCTGTAGGGTAAAATTATTGAAATACCCTTGGTTTAAAAAATTACTGAATACCCTTGGTTTACAAAATTACCAAAATACCCCTTATTTATAAAATTAAGGAATTACCCCTGATTTCTAAAATTACCAAAATACCCTCGACTTGTAAAATTATTGAAATCCATTGATTTGTAAAATTACCAAAATATCCCTGATTTGGAAAATTTTTGAAATACCTTTAATTTGGAAAATTACAAAAATACCCCTGATCTACAAAATTACAGAAATACTCTTAACTTTCAAAAATTTAAAAAATACCATTGATTTGCAAAATTACCGAAATACCCTTGGTTTGTAGATTTACCAAAACACCCTTGTAGGGTGAAATGATGAAAATACCCTTAATAGGTAAAAAGACCATTCTGCCCCTCTAGGGTATATGACTCACTAATAATACAATTTGATTTACTCGACTATGTTTTGACTGAGAATGTATGACTGTGATTCGACTGTTGTGACTGTGATTTTTATGATTTTGTGACAACCCTAATTTGACCCTAGTCGGAAAGTGGTTTCGGGACCACAAAATTGGGTCGTAAAAAATAATTAACCATTAAGTTTTGTGTTTATTGTATGTGAAATAGGCATGTGAGAAAGTTTCATGCTCCAATTTTGTCATTAGTATGTGAAATTATTAAATAGGACTTATGTGAGGAAATTTAGAAATGTGCTAGGCAAATGTTATAGTGGCCTATTAAAGCATGTTAGAAAATACTTGTACTTGCATGTCAAATTAGCCGAAAGTCTAGATGGTGGCCGGCCATGCTATGGGTTAAAACATATTATAAATATGTTATGTTAACATTTGTGTTAAAAATAATAAAATAAAGAGCATGGATAATAAAATAATAGTGGTTAGTAGGAGAAGAAACAAAAAAAAAAAGAGTTAGCTAGGTTGCTCCTCCATTGCCGTAACTAGAGGAAGAAGAAGAGGGGAAGTTCGGCCAAGGTGGTTCTTTAGATTAAAGGTATGTTCAATGTTGCTTTGGGAGGTTTATACATCCTTTCGATGATTAGCCTAATTCTATCTATCTCATGGATGGAATTGGGGTTGTTGGAGAGTTAAGATTCGGCTAAGAGGCTTCAAAATTTTAGTTGATGCCTTGATACTACTAGCATGTTAGCTATATGGATGTGTTAAGTTACTTGAAATGTTAGATAAATTTGAACTCCCTACCAAATTCTTTAGACAACCCATGTTAGAAATTTCGGTATTGAGATGTCTAGAACTTTCGGCCATTGTAGCTATGGAGAAATAAGGTTTTTGTTTCTTGTTAAATTTAGATGAACAAGGGTAGATGAGTGTTTGAACTATACAAATAATCATATGTGAGCATTAGGTGCTAAGGGAAAGGAATCGGCTACCTTATTAGGTACCAAGACCGAATGTGAATTTGATTAGGTTTGAGTAATTATTATGCTTAAAATCGATGTAGTTAAGTACCATGTTCTAGCCGACCATGTAGTTGTTTAATGTTGTGAAAAAGTGCCGTTTAGTTGTTCTAAAATTGTCTAAATTAGATGTTTAATCATCTAAGGGTTCGGCATTGTGCATTCTTGTTAAGAGTTTGATTTGAAATCATGAGATCTTGTTGACTTGTGTTTAAATGGCATTCGGTCATGGTCTATGGGAGTTTACTAATCCGGTTTAGGTGCCAAATACTTTGTATTGGAAATTTTGATGTGTAAGTAGAAATTAATTAAGATGATATTGAGACATTCGAAAATAAATATGTATTAAAGTTATATTTGTAGTAGTTTAAAGTGATTTACCAAGTGCACAAATTTGAAAGCGAGAAGGTGATAGACTTAAGTGGTAATTGATTGAAATAAATTGGTTCTAAAATGTATATGAATGCCGTATGATCGTGTTTGATTGGGAGGTAAATTGTTTGATTTAGCTTAAGAGCTTAGAGGATCAACGTTGGATAGGGGAAATGAAAAAGTAATTGAATAACCGTTGAAGACGTTCGACAATGTCCGAGGTAAGTCTTCAAGTAATGAAACTTAGTTTATGATTTGATTAAGTCATGACATATAAGCATAACAAATAAACGGTGATATAATGATTCTACTTGAATGATATATTGAGGTGATTAGTTTATACCTATGACGGGTAGCCGAATGTGTATAGAGATCATGTTATAAAGCCAATCAAAATCATGCTCTTTGTATGTGGCTATTGAGCCGAAATTGGTAAGGTTTGATAAGTGTCTTGTGTTTGAGCTTTAGTAATGAAAATGAAATATGGATGTGTCATGATTTATTGATATATGTGCATGATTATTCGAATGATATCTGGGCTAAGTCCCGAAGGCATTTGTGCTATTGACTATATCCGGGCTAAGTCCCAAAGGCATTTGTGCTAGTGACTATATCCGGGTTAAGTCCCGAAGGCTTTTGTGCTATTGACTATATCCGGGCTAAGACCCGAAGGCATTTGTGCGAGTTGCTATATCCGGCTAAATCCCGAAGGTACTTGGGTTTGGAAATGAGCGATTTTGCTGTAATAATTTCAATTAATACGCTCATAAAATCCAAACGATAAGGTATGTTTCGTATATGCATCAGAAAAGTTAATTCCTTTTTAGATTGTAAGCGCTCTATTGATTAACAACTTCCGGCCTTTAGTTAGGTTTGATCCCCGGTGTATGAATATACTGGTTGAGGTGTGAAATAAGTATGATTTTGGGAATATGCATATATGCAACTATTCATTTAGTCATATGAACGCTATACTTTAGTCGTAAATAATTTCATTACTTGAACTTACTAAGCATTAAAATGCTTACTCTGTTACTTTGATTCTCTGTTTTATAGATTTTGTTCGTCACCTATCGGACTCGAGAGTGTCAAAGTCAAGTCATCCACACTATCTAAGCCACTTTTGGTACTCTTTTAGTTCAATTTTAAAATGGCATGTATAGGGCTGACCCTTGTTGTTAATTAAGTACCCTTTGGTAATGTGTATTCAGTATAGCCATGCGAAAATGGCTCGTATATTTTGAAGTATAACATTATGGTCTTGTGATATGGTTATTAAGTGGTGTGGAAATGTTTGGTAATGACTAGCCATTGGAATGGCCAATCATGGTCCTATTGGCTCTACGTACGTCATGGCTAATCGGGATTACCCTTGATAATTATGTATGTCAATTTGCTATTCGATTCATGGAAAATTATGAAATAGGTAAAATTTACCTTAAAATAGATGCTGACAGCAGCAGTGACGTAAGTTGGAAAAATCACTAAAAATAGTAGGAATGGAATTAAATAGTGAATAAATTATTTAATCGAATCTTGATGAGTCTATTTTCACATGAAAGAAACGAAACGACCATATGAGCCGTATTTTATGAGATGTTTAAGTTTTCGTGAAACAGGGCCAGAGCGTTTTCTGGATTCCCTATTCTGAATTTGAAAATTTACCGTAAATTAACCAGAGACAATTAGAAATCATTTTTTATATGTATAGATTCCTTTTTGAGTCTAGTTTCATTAGAAACAAACAGCATAAGTATTGAAGCTCTGTACAGAGAGATATCTAAGTCGTAATGCATGAAGGTCAGAGTAGTCGAACCCTGAAATAGGGGAGGCTTTAACTAATAAACTGTACTAATTGGCTTAACCAAAAATTCTAGAAAACAAATTGTAGATGGACATATGAGTCTAGTTTCAGGAAAAATTTACAAAATCGGTTTTCGAGTTTTGGAACTCAAGATATGATTTTTAAAGTAATTATGATGCAGTTAGCCAACTTGTCTGGAAATTTTAAAATGAACTGTGTAAGTAAATGAATTAAGTCCGTTAACACCTCGTGTTCGACTCCGGCAACGGTCTCGGGTATGGGGCGTTACAACTTTATTGGTATCAGAGCTACGGTTTAGTCGATTCTAGGACTACCGTAATACGTTCGGGTTTAGCTATACATGCCATTATGTGTTTATTGATAGTGTGGTGATTTCTGACAGTTAAAAATGTGTTTACTTATAGTAATGGATCCCGATCCCAACCGAGCGGTAGCTGATGATGTTGAGAGTGTAGCGCTTGCTCCCGCGCAAGGGACAGCGCCGGCGGACTCTCAACCTATTGCTAGTAATCAGAATGATGAAGCTAGACAGGCTTTTTATAACGTAATGAATGAGTGGTTCAATCAGTACATTCAAACTAATACGACTGTTCCACAACCCACATTCCCGACCAATACAACCCCTGCACCCGCTTTACCTCTGGTAACTGACCAGATAAGGTTAAATAAGCCCCAAGTTGATAGAATCCGAAAACACAGGGCTACTGAATTTAAGGCTACAGACAGCGATGATGCCGAGCAAGCTGAATTTTGGTTGGACAACACTATTCGGTACTTGATGAACTATCTTGCACACCGATTAATGCCTTAAGTGTACTATCTCCTTGCTACGAGATTACGCCTATTATTGGTGGAATCGTTGATTTGTTGTGCCAGAGAACAAGTAACTTGGGAGTTTTTCCAAACCGAGTTTGAAAAAAGTATATCACCAGAGATTCATTGATCAAAAGCGGAAAGAATTTCTTGAACTTAAACAAGGTTCCATGTCGATTCATCGATTATGAACGAAAGTTTGTAAGGCTTAGCCGGTACGCTCGAGAATGCATGTCCTCAGAAGTCGTAATGTGCAAACGTTTCAAAGATGGACTGAAAGAAGATATAAAACTGTGTGTCGGCATTTTAGAAATCAGAGAATTTGTGGTACTTGTCGAGCGAGCTTGCAAAGCCGAAGAGCTCAGTAAGGAGAAAAGAAAAGTTGATATGGGAGCAAAGGAGTTTCGTAAGAGATCTGCGGGAAAGCCCTTTCAACAGTCATCGAAGAAATTTAGAGATGATTCAGGCCGGTCTAAAGGCACTTCGGGCTTTTCAAGACGAGATCGTGATCGACCCCCTGCGAGTACACGAGTCGCTTCGGTTGCCAGTGTTGGAAATGATCGTCGAGACAGAACAGAGTGCCAGTATTGTCGTAAATGGCATTCAAGGAGTTGTAGATTCCATGATCGCTCCTGTTATAAGTGCGGATCAGCTGACCACTTTATCAAGGATTGCCCGAGACTGTCTGAACAGAATGTAAATCAGAGTGGGAAAACGGGTGCTACTACTGCTCGAGGTAGACCATCCAAAAATGTGGGGAATGCTAGTGGCGGTCAGAGAGGATCTAGAGATGTTACTAACAGATCTGAGGCTCGTGCTTCTGCTAGATCTTATGCTATACGTGCACGCGAGGATGCTTCTTCGCCAGATGTTATTACTGGTACTTTCACTCTCTTTGATACTAATGTGATTGCATTGATTGACCCTGGTTCTACTCATTCTTATATATGTGAGACTTTAGAATCCAGTAAGACTTTACCCGTTGAGTCTACTGAGTTCGTTATTAGAGTGTCGAATCCCTTAGGTCATTATGTGCTTGTTGATAAGGTGTGTAAGAAATGTCCCCTAGTAATTCGAGGTTCCTGTTTTCCGGCGGACTTGATGCTTTTACCGTTTGATGAATTTGATGTTATTCTCGGTTTGGATTTGTTGACCGTGCATGATGCGGTTGTGAATTGCAAAAGCAAGACTATTGATTTGAAGTGTGCAAATAATGAGATAATCTGAGTTGAATCTACTATCTTGAATGGATTGCCAACAATAATATCCTCGATGTTAGCTCAAAAATATGTGAGAAAGGGGTGTGAAGCGTATCTTGCATACGTACTTGATAATGAAGAATTAGGAAAGAAACTTGAGTCGGTACCAGTGGTTTGTGAATATCCGGATGTTTTTCCCGAAGAATTACCAGGGTTACCACCTGTTCGGGAGGTAGAGTTTGGCATCGAACTTGTACCTAGGACTACATAGATTTCGATAGCTCTGTATCGTATGGCACCGACGGAATTAAGGGAATTGAAAGCTCAGTTGCATGAGTTGACGGATAGAGGTTTCACTCGACCAAGTTTCTCACCTTGGGCTGCACCAGTATTGTTTGTGAAAAAGAAGGACAGAACCATGAGGTTGTGCATCGACTATCGTCAGCTGAATAAAGTGACAATAAAGAATAAATATCCGTTACCGCGTATTGATGATTTGTTTGATCAACTAAAGGAGCCTCGGTGATTTCAAAATAGATTTGAGATCGGGCTATTATCGATTCATGAATTAGAGATTCAGATATACCCAAAGCGCTTTCGAGCGAGATACGGTCGCTACGAGTTCTTAGTGATGCCGTTTGGGCTCACTAATGCCCCTGCGGTATTTATGGATTTGATGAATCGGATCTTCAGACCGTTTTTGGATCGATTTGTAGTTGTGTTTATCGATGATATTTTGGTCTATTCGAGAAATGAAACCGAACATCTTTGAACACACAGGATTAGTGTTGCAGATTTTACGGGATAAGCGGTTATATGCTAAGTTCGGTAAGTGTAAGTTCGGTTAAGAGGTTAGCTTCTTGGGTCACGTGGTATCTCGTGATCGGGTATTCGAGTTGATCCGAGCAAAATTTCAGCCATACTTAACTGAAGCCCCGAGAAATATTCTGAGGTTCGAGCTTTTTGGGGCTTGGCTTTTACTACTGACGGTTTGTAAAGGGTTTCTCGATGATAGCCACACCAATTACGGCTACTTGAGAAAGATGTTAAGTTCGAATGGTCGAAAAATGTCGAAAAGTTTCGATCAACTAAAACTTACTTTCTTGAAGCTCGGTGCTAGTGCAAACTGAATCGGGCAAAGAGTTTGTCATTTGATGGACGCATCCTTACTTGGGTTGGGTTGTGTATTGATGCAAGAAGGTCGAGTTGTAGCGTATCGTCGAGGCAATTGAAGCCACATGAGAAAAATTATCCAACCCATGATCTCGAATTAGCGCCATCGTATTTGCTTTAAAAATATGGAGACATTACTTATTCAGGTGAGAAGTGCCATGTATTTTGGATCACAAAAGTCTCAAATATTTGATGACTCAAAGAGATTTGAATTCGACAAAGACGTTGGCTCGAGTTGTTGAAAGACTATGAGCTTGTCATTGACTATCACCGGGAAAGGCTAATGTGCTTGCGGATGCTTTAAGTCGTAAATCCTTTGTTTGCTTACGACGATGAATGTACACTTGTCTGTTCTATCCGACAATGTGTTAGTAGCAGAATTAAAGGCCAAACCATTGTTGATTCATCAAATTCGTGAAGCTCAGGAAGTCGATGATGAATTGGTTGCAAAACGGGCTGAATGTGTTTCGAATAAGGAATTAGAGTTTCAAATTGATGATGACAATTGTTTGAGGTTCAGAAGTCATTTGTGTGTTCCAAGGAATTTAGAACTTATTTCGACAATTCTGAACGAAGCTCATTGTAGCCGAATGTCAATTCACCCTGGGAGTACGAAAATGTACAACGATCTGAGACGTCAGTTTTGGTGGCATGGTATGAAACGAGAAATTTCCGATTTTGTTTCGAAGTGTTTAATATGTCAACAAGTGAAAGCGGAACATCAAGTGCCTACAGGATTACTTCAGCCGATCATGATACCCGAGTGGAAGTGGGATCGAGTCACGATGGATTTTGTATCTGGATTGCCATTGTCATCAAGCAAGAAAGATGCGATCTGGGTTGTGTGATAGCCCTAAATTGACCCTAGTCGAAAAGTGGTTTCGGGACCGCTAAACTGAGTCACTGAAGTATTTGAATATGATATTTATTGTCTAAAATATGTGAATATCAATGTGTGAAAGTTTTAAGCTTCGATTTAGTCGATTGCATGTGAATTTAATTAATAGGACTTATGTGTGACACTTTTGAAATGTGATAGGTTAATCTATAAGGACCTATTAATGCATGTTGTATAAATGATGGGTTTGCATGTCAAATTACCCAAGTTTTAGATAGTGGCCGGCCATGCTATGGGATAAAACATATTATAAACATTTTGTGATAACATGTTGTGTTAAGAACAATAAAATATGAGGGGAGTGGGAGGAGAAACAAAAGTTGTTTCATCCTTGCTCCCCCATTTTGCCGTAACTAGAAGAAAAAAAAAAGCTTCATCCTTTTTTATTCTTCTTGGCCGAATTGAAGAAAGAAAGAAGAGAAGGTTTCGGTCACTTTAAGCTTAAGGGAGGTTAGTAAGTTGTGTTAGATTTTTTTTAAATTTTAAGCTTGTTTCTAGTTGATTAGCTAATTTCTTACATAACCCATGTCAAAATTTTGAAATCTTGGTGATGGTTTGAGCATTCGGTTTTAGTTATTAAAGGATGAGATTGGGTTATAGCCTTTTATGTTTTAGGAAGAATTGTTGAAGAAAAGGGTTTAAGTTAGTCAAATTATAAATTTTAATGCTCATGGGTACAATGGCCAAACATAGATTTGTCTAATGAGTTGAACACATGCCGTGTGAGTGATTGAAATGATGAGGTATGAAAATGATTGAGTTTGAGTGCTTAATAAAAAGGATTGGAGGTGAGTATGTGTGAGAATTTGAAAATGGTAGGTCTTAGCAACTTCATGAAGTGTTCGGCCATGGTGCTAAAATGTTGTATTGTGTTTCAACTTAGAATTTTTGGCTATATGGTTAGTATAGGCATGGATGACCGAATATGAGAGCATGAATAGATGAAGAGTCTTGTAATTATAAAAAAAAAGGTTGGTTAATTGATATGTGGTAAATGTTAAGTGTTAGATGAAATGGAAATGATATCATATTGGAATATGCATATTCGCCACATGAATGAATACATAGATTGATGTTATGCGTTCGGCTATAGGTAAGCATATTGATGGCTTTATCTTGACTTAGATAATCGGCTAAAGGAGAACATTGGCTAATATGTTGAATTTTATTCATGATTTCATATATATATGACTCTAATGCCTAATATATATATGGGCTAAGTACCTTGAATTTCTCTTTGATGTTCAAATGATTAAATCAATTTATTTGTTAAATTAAGCTCAAGAGCAAAGGGAACTAAATCCGATAAAGGAAAGGAAAAAGTAATTGAATAGCCGTTGAGGTCGTTCGACAACATTCGAGGTAAGTCTTCGAGTAATGAAACTTAGTTTATGATTTGATTAAGTCATGACATATAAGCATAACGAATAAACGGAGATATAATGATTCTACTTGAATGATATTTTGAAGTGATTAGTTTAAACCTATGACGGGTAGCCGAATGTGTATAGAGATCATGTTATAAAGCCAATCAAAATCATGTTCCTTGTTTGTGGCTATTGAGCCGAAATTGGTAAGGTTTGATAAGTGTCTTGTGTTTGAGCTTTAGTAATGAAAATGAAATATGGATGTGTCATGATTTATTGATATATGTGCATGATTATTCGAATGATATCCGGGCTAAGTCCCGAAGGCATTTGTGCTAGTGACTATATCCGGGCTAAGTCTCGAAGGCATTTTTGCTAGTGACTATATCCGGGCCAAGTCCCGAAGGCATTTGTGCTATTGACTATATCAGGGCTAAGACCAAGGCATTTGTCGAGTTGCTATATCCGCTAAATCCGAAGGTACTTGGGTTTGGAAGTGAGTGATCTTCTTTGTAACAATTTCAATTAATACGCTCGTAAAATCCAAACGATGAGGTATGTTTCGTATATGCATTGGAATAGTTGATTCCTTTTAAAATAGTATTCGCTCAATCGATTAACAAGCTTCCGGCCTTTAGCCAAGTTGATTTCTTATGTATGAATATAAGGGTTGGAAATGTGAAGTAGGTGTGATTTTGAGAATATGTGTATATGAAATTATTCGTTTAGTCATATGAATGCTATACTTCAGTTGTGCATGATTTCATTACTCAAACTTACTAAGCATTAAATGCTTATTCCGTTGCTTTGATTCTCTGTTTTATAGATTTTGCTCGTCAGCTATCGGACTCGGGAGTGTCAAGGTCGAAGTCGTCCACACTATCAAAGCCCTTTTGGTACTCTTTTGGTTGAACCTTGATAATGGCATGTATAGGATCCCTTTGTTGTTAGTCAAGTACCTTTGGTAATGTGTATATATTCAGATAGCCATGCGAAAATGGCTTAAATATTTTGAGCATAGTATTAAAATCATTTTGTATATATATGGTTATTGAGAGGTGTGGAAATGCTTGGCAATGACTAGCCATTGGAATGGTTAATCACGATCATATTTGGTGCTATGTATGTCAATGGCTAGTTGAATCATGGAAACTATGAAATAGGTGAAATTTACCTTAAAATAGATGCTGACATGTAACATCCTGATTTTCGGGTTTATTCGCGATTTTCAATATTTTGTAAAGATTTTTAAAATTTTGTATTTAGATGTGGAATTAGTATTTTGAGTAGGTAAATGGGCTTATAGAAGGCCCATGAGTTGGCCAAAACCCAGATTGAATTTTTGGAATTTTAGACTTAGGAGTTAGGGGTTCTGGCTAAATGGCCTTAAGTGGAGTGATGGGTAAATTGCATCACAAAAGAGCCTCTGGTAAAGTGGCTAAGTGACGCCACTAGGCTCCTAGAAAAGTGGCGTGTGGAGCTTTGGGAAGGCAAGGGATCGATTCCCTGTGTTGGTAAATTGATGCATTTATTTTTAAGTGCGGGGAGGGTAAGTGTTGGAGTTCGGTGGATTACGCTAGAGGAGAGTTGGATCGGTTTAAATGCTTGGATTAAGGAGGGATAAGGGAGAGATTTAAGGATTCGGATGAGGCTAGGAGTTGGCGAATTATGGGAATTGAAGAGGGAAAAATCGGCGGGGGTATTAGGTTGGTATTTGGCACTTAGGGTATTGAGTGGTGCCGTTTTCTTCGCTTTAACATCTTAGGGTTGTTTTCCTCTCTTTTCCTCTCTAGCAAAACTACCACCTCCCTATTCTTCTTCTTCTATTTTCTTCTTCAAAACTATTCATCATACCGCTATTCATCAATACTTTTGCGAATCCATAAAAGCCGAAAACCCGTGATCCTTTGCTTGCCGATTTCTTCAAAGCCAGGTTCTTCTATGTTCTTTTGTTTTTATTAATCTATGATTATCTTTTCTTAATCCTAGATACCTTATGGCAATTTTACTTCAAGGTTATAGTTCCATATTGTCATCTCCTTCATCACCCAAAAGCCGAAAAACCATAGATTTGGGGGCTTATAGCCGAAACTTCAAAACTTTGGGAATCGAGTTCTACCGTCGTTTGATAGATAAATCTGCACTGGATTGCGTGGAAATCAAGTAGGAGTAAGGGGTAAGTACTTATCATCTCAGATCTGTTCTTATTTTACGATGTTAAGAAAAGCCGAAATCCCTAAAAATTAGGGAGGCTGTCGATTTGAGCATAAGGCTTTAAGGGATTGTAACTGATGTTTTCTTTCGGTGATTAGAGTCTTCTTAAGCATTGGATCGAAAGCGTGAATCATTGGGACAATCGGATTCGGAGCTAGCTATCGATTTTGGCAAAAAGGTAAGGGTTCAAAGGCTTTTTAGGGACATGGTTTGAGCATGGATGAGTAAGTTTTGGGGTTTAGTGATTATGGTTTGTAATTAAGAACTGTGCTAATCAATTGTAGGACATCGAAAGTGATCTCGAGAGCGATCGTCATGAATCAAGTGTGTCTAGAACACCCTTTCTTAGTTCAATTTAAAAGCCGAAATGCCGAAATTCGGCATTTCATAGGCTTGTGAGTATCTGAATGCTCTCAAGACATAGAGTAATTGTTAGATCTAGCACCGCAAAGTGGTAAGGAGGTTCGTGTGACATTTTAGCGTATTTGGAAAAAGGGCCTCGATGGGCTAAAAGCGGGCCCAATGGGCTTACTACCCAATATGGGCAAGAGGTGGGCAAAGTAGCCTGTCGGTTAGATAGGAGAATCAAATTGCATATGATTGTTAAGAATTACTGGAATAACGTGTGTTGTTGCGTAAGTACGAAATTACCCCTAAAGAGCATAATTAAGAAATACCCTAGGGTTTAAATTGGTTAAACCGCTTGATTGATTAATCTTGTATTTTACATGATATGCATTTATTAATATCATTGCATGGGATTGGGGTATTGATGGAGGAAATCTGAATATGGTTCATCCACGTCTTTGGAGGCTTTGCCTCAATCGACTAATAATTGATTGGCGTTCTTTGCAAGCTGTGGAGTGAAATTTGGGTGGGTTGAGATATTCCCACATGGAGTGTAGGGTGATGCAGGCGATGTAACGGTTGGTGGGTTGAGTAGTCTCCCGGTTGGGCTTGCATTCATTCTTGATATTGTTACATATGTTCTTGAACTAGGCCTATGGGCCATCTTGTTATGTTAAAAAGGGCTAAGGCCTTGCTACTGTATTCTGAAAGGGGCTTTGTTCTACTGTGTACTGTTATCTGAATAGGGCTTAGGCCCAATGGGCTCGAGCTAATTTGGGCTTTGGATGGGTTTTCTGTATACACTAAGTTTTTCCCAAACTCACCCCTTCCTCTTCTATCCTTGCAGGTGAGCCCTAGTTGGTGGACTTGGAGCTGGGCGGGATTCGGAGTGGCCACACGTTTTCTGCAAATTCGTTTTCTTCTGGTGAACTGGATTTTCCACATATTCGTTTATGGTTTGGGTTTCTGTAATAAGGCCGCTAATTATTTTATGGTTTGGGTTGTTTCTTTATTATTTAACTCGATTATGATAAATCTGAACTATGATAATTAACGGAATGGATTAGCTTTAGGACGCGTTTTCAAAAACGTTAAAGTGTTTTCAAAATATCACGAACACAAGTAAGACTTCCGCTAAGCAAACGTTTTCAACCTTAACCACTCTCTTAAGATAGACACAACAAAACAGTTTTCTCAAAATTAAACGAGATGTTAGAGTGTGGCAATGGCGGTGTGCATGTCTAGGATTGGATCCGAAGGGAGCTTGGTACTTAAGCAGTTCGACGGACTCACCTCCTCTCCTTCCTGGTTTCCTACCTGGTGCACGGCTTCCGTTCACTTTAATCTACTTTTAAAAGTGTCTTTACAATCACCAACTAAGATTTTCCAACTAAGTGTCTGGAATGTTTTGAACGCTTGATGTAGCGCACTGATCCGATCATAACGTCTAGGTCGGGTTTGGGGTGTTACATTTAGTGGTATCGAGCCTGGTTGCAACAACTCTACTGTGAATCGGGTCCAAAATCTTTAAAAAAATTTATAAGTTTTTCAAAGATGTTTAAAATTTTTCTATTGAGCGAGGTTAAATCAATAGTTTTAAAATGAAAGTGTTTTCAAATGAAATCTTTTATTTTCGGTAAACAAAACATGGGTTTTATGGATGATAAAGAAGTGGCACTTGAATCCCGGCACCAAGTCTGTAAGTGTTCTTTTTCTGCTTTAAATATTTATATAGAACTGTACTGTAAATAATACTGTAGATAGTACTGAGCCTTAGGGATAGCGCTATTGATGATGTAGTATTAGGACTACAAGACTGGAACCGTAGCTAAATTGTGATTGCGCGAAATAACTCTAAAACTCTATCTGTTCATAAGACATTCTGTAATAAACAGTGAAACCAGTACACTAATGTCATAAAATTCGTAATCAGATAAATCGTTATGAGTACAAGGGCTACTCGGGGAAGAGGCCGTGGTCGAGGCCGAGGTAGCACTCAAGCTGGATCTGCGTCATCTGAACACATACCAGCTGGCGAGGTACGTCCACCACCGGTTAATGAAAATGGGCCATATGACCGGGCCGCAGGGGATGACGCTCTGTCTCAGGCTATGTTGAGGGTTTTGGAAAAGGTGGCCGGAGCTAACGTCGGGCCCATGAATAGGGGGTCCATTTCAAGGACTTGCCAACTGAGCTAAGATTTTTAGGGCGTGTCTGGGTGGCCCCAAATGTGGAAAGTCTGGTTGGAAGCCACAGAGCGGATCATGGACGACTGGACCGCTCGAGAGAGCGAAGTTGAAAGGGCGGTGTCGTTCTTTGCGGGATGAAGCGTATCAATGGTGGATTCTTGTGAGAGAAGGTACCCCGGTGAGAGGGTAACATAGGAGCTGTTCAAAGCAGACCTTTAAGGCAAAATATGTTGGAGCTAGCTATGTGGATGCATGCGAAAGGAGTTCTGAATCGACTCGTGGAAATAAGACCATTCTTTGAATATGAGGCGGAGTTTCTACGATTGAGTCGGTATGCTAATGGCATCGTTTCCACGAATCTGAAAGCGCAGCGTTCGTTTTGAGGATGGCCTCAGAGATGAGTTAAGGGTGCTCATAGCTCATAAAGAGAGCGAGATTTCACAGCTTGGTAGAGAAGGCTAAGATAGCCGAGGAGGTGAAGCAAACTAAGCGGAGGAATCGTGATAAGGATCGGAATCGGTTCGGGAGGGATCTTGGACCGGTGGTGCTACAAATCGAAATGTTAAGAGAGCTAGGGTGGAGGAACTGGTTCGGCGGTTCCAGTGAACACGGTAGACCGCAAGCTTGTGGAGATTGCGGCGAGAATGCATCAAGCGAGTCTTTGGAAGCGGTCTGGAGCTTGTCTTCGTTGTGGGTCTAAGGAGCATAGGATTAAGGATTGTCCTAGGAGGGCCACTCAGGCTCAGGTGGCCGAACAAGGGGCTGTGCGACCGGCTCAACCTGTGAGGGATGGACCGCCGCTGCCAAGAGGTCGTGGACAAGGTCGCGGTGGTAATGGCCATGGACGTGGGGCACCCGGCAGGGGTATTGGTAACGCGGATGCTCGTCAGCCAGCTTTGGTGTATGCTGCTCGTCGTCGCGAGGGGGGTGGCCTTTTGATGTCATAATCGTACGTTTTTATCTATGGTGTACCTTATCGCTCTCGATTGATGTGGGATCAACCCATTCATATGTGGCATATAACATTTCGGGCACCTTTGGGTGTGCACTTGAGGAGACCGTATGTGGGGTGTCGTGATAAGTCCTTTAGGTCGGTCGGTTAAGGTAGAGAAACTCTTCAAGAAGGTGCCTCTGGAGATTCAAGCGGGGTGTTCGTGGGGATTTGATGGAGTTACCGTTTGAAGAATTCGATTTGATACTAGGGATGGATTGGTTGACTAGGCATAAGGCAACTTTAGATTGTGCTGACTAAGAGGATGGTGTTAAGGGCGGCAATGATGAAGAGGTAATGATTATTGGAGAACGAAGGATTACTTATCCAATGTAGTATCGGCATTGAGGGTCGAGAAACCGATCATAAGGGTGCGAGGCATATCGGCTTTGGTGAGCCAAGTGAAACCGAGGATCGATTGTGGAGACCATCGAATCGTTAGGGAATTCCGGATGTTTTTTCGAGGAGCTTCCTGGATTACCTCCGAATCAGGAAGTTGAGTTTGGAATCGATTTGTTGCCTGGAACGGCTCCAGTATCTATTGCACCCTATAGGATGGCACCGAAAGAGTTGGTGGAACTGAAGGCTCAAATTCAAGAGTTGTTAGATAGAGGTTTCATTAGGCCTAGTGTGTCTCCTTGGGGAGCACCAGTCCTGTTTGTGAAGAAAAAGGACGGAACGATGCGCATGTGCATCGATTATTGCCAGTTGAACAAACTGACGATTAAGAATAAGTATCCACTACCAAGGATTGGCGATCTGTTCGATCAACTGAGGGGAGCTTCGGTATTTTCCAAAATCGATCTTCGCTCTGGATACCATCAGCTAAGGGTAAAAGAAGGGGATATTCATAAGACAGCATTTCGAACTCGATATGGACATTATGAGTTTGTGGTCATGCCGTTTGGTGATTTAACGCACCTGCAGCTTTTATGGATCTGATGAACCGAGTATTCCAACCTTACTTGGATCGGTTCGTAGTCATCGTTATCGACGATATCTTGGTATACTCTGAAACGGAGGCGAAGCATGATGAGCATCTCCATTGACTTTGCAAGTGTTAAGGAAAAGGAGCTCTATGCGAAATTCAGCAAGTCTGACTCGGTTGAAGGAGGTAACCTTCCTAGGGCATGTGGTCTCTGCCAAGGGATTAAGGTGGATCCTCGTAAAATTGAAGCGATTCGGAATGGAAGCCACCTAGGTCAGTATCGGAAATTCGGAGTTTCCTAGGGTTGGCAGGTTACCATAGAAGGTTTGTGGAGGGTTTCTCGGTGATGGCGGCACCCTTGACAAAACTCATAAGGAAAGGAGTACCATTTGTGCGGGCCGAGAAACAAAGAAAAAGCTTTTGATCGGTTGAAAAGGTATTGATGAAGCGCCGGTGTTGATTCAAGCGGTGTGCAGGAAGGACTTTATCAGATCTGTGATGCTTCGCATGTGGGGTTAGGTTGTGTCTTGATGCAAGAGGGCAAGGTGGTCGCTTATGCATCGCGACAGCTTAAAGCTCATGAGGTGAATTACCCTACGCATGATTTGGAGCTAGCAGCGGTGATTTTTGTGTTAAAAATTTGGAGACACTACTTATATGGGGAAAAGTGCATCATATACACAGATCATAAGAGCTTAAAGTATTTGTTGACTCAGAAGGAGTTGAATCTTAGGCAACGAAGATGGGTGGAGTTGCTTAAAAACTACGACTGTTCGATAGAGTACCACCCAGGAAAGGCTAATGTGGTGGCGGATGCCTTGAGTCGAAGGGTAGTTACTGATTTGAGAGCCTTGTTCGCACGATTAAGTCTATACGACGATGGAAGCTTGTTCGCAGAACTACAAGTAAGGCCTACTTGGGAAAGCGAGTTAAGGAAAAAGCAGTTGAAGGGCGATTCATTAGCTCATCGATTCCAAGCAAGTTAAGAATGGTGAGAACGAGGATTTTGGGTTGAACATCTTGAAGGAGTTCGTGCTTTCGTGGAAGGGTTTGTATTCCAAAGGACCACGAATTGAGGCGATTAATTACGAAAGAGGCTCATGGTGGACTCTGTGCCATGCATCCTGGAGGGAATAAGTTATATCGAGACTTGCGAGAGATGTACTGGTGGCCCGGATTAAAACGAGAGGTGACTGAATTTGTTGGGAAATGTCTGACGTGCCAGCAGGTTAAGGCTGAGCACCAATTGCCTTCGGGATTATTGCAACCTGTGAAAATTCCGTTATGGAAGTGGGAAAGAGTAACAATGGACTTTGTGAGTGGGTTACCTTTGACACCCACCAAGAAAGATTCGGTGTGGGTAGTTGTGGATAGGTTAACAAAATCTGCTCATTTCATACCTGTTCGTACCGACTACTCACTGCAAAAGTTGGCCAAGTTATATGTGGCGGAGGTAGTGCGATTGCATGGGGTGCTAGTGTCGATAATTTCTGATCGAGACCCTAGGTTTACATCTCGGTTTTGGCGAAAGCTGCAGGAAGCGTTGGGTACACGATTGGATTTCAGCACTGCTTTTCACCCACAGACAGATGGACAGTCAGAAAGGGTTATTCAGGTTCTGGAGGATATGTTGAGGGGTTGTATCATTGATTTTCGTGGAAGTTGGGAGGACTACTTGCCATAGGCGGAGTTTGCCTACAATAACAGCTATCAAGCAAGTATTCAGATGGCACCATATGAAGCGCTTTATGGGCGAAGATGTCATACGCCGACGTGTTGGACAGAGTTAGGTGAACGACGAGTGCTTGGACCGGAATTGGTGGCAGACACTAAAGCAAGGTTAGACTGATAAGGGAATGGTTAAAGGCGGCATCGGATAGACAGAAGTCGTATACGGATCTGAAGTGCAAAGAGATTGAGTTCGCTGTTGGGGATATGGTTTTCTTGAAGGTTTCCTCTTGGAAGAAAATTTTGAGATTTGGTAAGAAGGGTAAGTTGAGCCCACGGTTTATTGGGCCTTACCGAATTGTTAAGCGGGTTGGACCAGTGGCTTATTAGCTAGAGTTACCACGAGCGCATCGTATCCACGACATTTTCATGTATCCATGTCGAGGCGGTATCAATCGACCCAACTCATATCATACCGATTGCTGTAAATCGAGGTACAATCAGTTTAACTTTCAAGAGGAACTGTGCAAATACTTGATCGTGACGTCAAGATGTTGAGAAGGAAATCAGTTCCACTAGTGAAAGTACTTTGGAGAAACCATGGCAAAGAAGAAGCTACTTGGGAGACTGAGGAGGCTATGCGTCAACAATACCCTCAACTGTTCTAATAAGGTAAAATTTCGAGGCCGAAATTTCTTTAAGGAGGGTAGAGTTGTAACATCCTGATTTTCGGGTTTATTCGCGATTTTCAATATTTTGTAAAGATTTTTAAAATTTTGTATTTGGATGTGGAATTAGTATTTTGAGTAGGTAAATGGGCTTATAGAAGGCCCATGAGTTGGCCAAAACCCAGATTGAATTTTTGGAATTTTAAACTTAGGAGTTAGGGGTTCTGGCTAAATGGCCTTAAGTGGAGTGATGGGTAAATTGCATCACAAAAGAGCCTCTGGTAAAGTGGCTAAGTGATGCCACTAGGCTCCTAGAAAAGTGGCGTGTGGAGCTTTGGGAGGGCAAGGGATCGATTCCCTGTGTTGGCAAATAGATGCATTTATTTTTTAAGTGCAGGAGGGGTAAGTGTTGGAGTTCAGGTGGATTCTGCTAGAGGAGAGTTGGATCAATTTAAATGCTTGGATTAAGGAGGGATAAGGGGAGAGATTTAAGGGATTCGGATGAGGCTAGAAGTTGGCCGAATTATGGGAATTGAAGAGGGAAAAATCGGCAGGGGGTATTAGGTTGGTATTTCGGCACTTAGGGTATTGAGTGGTGCCGTTTTTCTTCTGCTTTAACATCTTAGGGTTGTTTTTCCTCTCTTTTTCCTCTCTAGCCGAAACTACCACCTCCCCTATTCTTCTTCTTCTATTTTTCTTCTTCAAAACTATTCATCATACCTGCTATTCATCAATACTTTTGCCGAATCCATAAAAGACGAAAACCTGTGATCACTGCTTGTGCCGATTTCTTCAAAGCCAGGTTCTTCTATGTTCTTTTGTTTTTATTAATCTACGATTATCTTTTCTTAATCCTGATACCTTACGGAAATTTTACTTCAAGGTTATAGTTCCATATTGTCATCTCCTTCATCACCCAAAAGCCGAAAAACCATAGATTTGGGGGCTTATAGCCGAAACTTCAAGACTTTGGGAATCGAGTTCTACCGTCGTTTGATAGATAAATCTGCACCGGATTGCGTGGAAATCAAGTAGGAGTAAGGGGTAAGTACTTATCATCTCAGATCTGTTCTTATTTTACGATGTTAAGAAAAGCCGAAATCCCTAAAAATTAGGGAGGCTGCCGATTTGAGCATAAGGCTTTAAGGGATTGTAACTGATGTTTTCTTTCGGTGATTAGAGTCTTCTTAAGCGTTGGATCGAAAGCGTGAATCATTGGGACAATCGGATTCGGAGCTAGCTATCGATTTTGGCAAAAAGGTAAGGGTTCAAAGGCTTTTTAGGGACATGGTTTGAGCATGGATGAGTAAGTTTTGGGGTTTAGTGATTATGGTTTGTAATTAAGAACTGTGCTAATCAATTGTAGGACATCGAAAGTGATCTCAGTAGCAGTCGTCGCGAATCAGGTGTGTACCGAACACCCTTTCTTAGTTTAATTTGGCAAAAGCTGAAATGCCGAAATTTCGGCATTTCATAGGCTTGTGAGTATGCGAATGCTCTCAAGACATAGAGTAATTGTTAGATCTAGCACCGCAAAGTGGTAAGGAGGTTCGTGTGACATTTTAGCGTATTTCGGAAAAAGGGGCCTCGATGGGCCAAAACTGGGCCCAATGGGCTTACGGCCCAATATGGGCAAGAGGTGGGCAAAGTAGCCTGTCAGTTAGATGGGAGAATCAAATTGCATATGATTGTTAAGAATTACTGGAATAACGTGTGTAGTTGCGTAAGTACAAAATTACCCCTAAAGAGCATAATTACAGAAATACCCCTAGTGTTTAAATTGGTTAAACCGCATGATTGATTAATCTTGTATTTTACATGATATGCATTTATTAATATCATTGCATGGGATTGGGGTATTGATGGAGGAAGTCTGAATGTGGTTCATCCACGTCTTGGAGGCTTTGCCTTAATCGATCGATAATTGAGCGGCGTTCTTTAACTGTGGAGTGTAAGGTGGGTGGGTTGAGATATTCCCCACATGGAGTGTAGGGCTGGTGCAGGCGGTGTAGCGGTTGGTGGGTTGAGTAGTCTCCCAGTTGGGCTTGCATTCATTCTTGATATTGTTACATATGTTCTTGAAGCTGGGCCTATGGGCCATCTTGTTATGTTAAAAGGGCTAAGGCCTTGCTATTGTATTCGAAAGGGCTTTGTTCTCTGTGTAATCGTTATCTGAATAGGGCTTAGGCCCAATGGGCTCGAGTGATTTGGGCTTTGGATGGGTTTTCAGATACACCGAGTTTTCCCAAACTCACCCTTCCTCTTCCATCCTTGCGGTGAGCCCTAGTTGGTGGACTTGGAGTGGGCGGGATTCGAGTGGCCACACGTTTTCGCAAATTCGTTTTCTTCGGTGAACTGGATTTTCCACATATTCGTTTATGGTTTGGGTTTTTGTAATAAGGCCGCTAATTATTTTATGGTTTGGGTTGTTTCTTTATTATTTAACTCGATTATGATAAATCTGAACTATGATAATTAACGGAATGGATTAGCTTTAGGACGCGTTTTCAAAAACGTTAAAGTGTTTTCAAAATATCACGAACACAAGTAAGACTTCCACTAAGCAAATGTTTTCAACCTTGACCACTCTCTTAAGATAGACACAACAAAACGGTTTTCTCAAAATTAAACGAGATGTTAGAGTGTGGCAATGGCGGTGTGCATGTCTAGGATTGGATCCGAAGGGAGCTTGGTACTTAAGCAGTCCGACGGACTCACCTCCTCTCCTTCCTGGTTTCCTACCTGGTGCACGGCTTCCGTTCACTTTAACCTACTTTTAAAAGTGTCTTTTACAATCACCAACTAAGATTTTCCAACTAAGTAATACGGAATGTTTTGAACGCTTCGATGTGGCGCACTAGATCCGGTCATAACGTCTAGGCCGGGTTTGGGGTGTTACAAGACAGCAGCAGTGATGTGAGTTTGAAAATTCACTAAAAATAGTAGAAATGTAATTAAATAATGAATAAATTATGTAATCGAATCTTGATGAGTCTATTTTCATATGGAAGAAGCGAAACGACCATATGAGCCGTATTATTTTTGAGATGTTTAAGTTTTCGTGAAATAGGGCCAGAACAGTTACTGGATCCCATGTTCTGACTTTGGAAATTTACCATAAATTAACCAGAAATAATTATAAGCCATGCTTTATATGTACAAATTACTTTTTGAGTCTAGTTTCATTAGAAACAAACGGCATAAGTATTGAAGCCCTGTACAGGGAGATATCTAAGTCGTAATGAATGAAGGTCAGAGTAGTCGAACCCTGTAACAGGGGTGACTTTAACTAATAAACTGTACTAATTGGCCTGACCAAAAATTCTAGAAAAAAACTTTTAGATGGATATATGAGTCTAGTTTTAGGGAAAATTTACGGAATCAGTTTTCGAGTTTTGGAACTTGAGATATGACTTTTAAAGTGACTATGATGCAGTTAACCAGCTTGTCTGGAAATTTTAAATGAACTGTGTAAATCAATGAAATAAGTCTGTTAACACCTCGTGTTCGACTCCGACAACGGTCTCAGGTACGGGGTGTTACAGGTTGTTGTTGATATACTGACAAAGTCGGCTCATTTTATCCTTGTACGTACGGATTATTCTCTTGACAAGCTAGCTGAAATGTATGTATCCCAGATTGTAAGGTTACATGGAGTACCAATTTCTATTGTATCAGATAGAGATCCGAGATTCACATCGCGATTTTGGAAGAAATTTCAAGAAGCTTTGGGTACCAAGTTGCATTTTAGCACCGTATTTCATCCACAGACTGATGGTCAATCTAAGCGGATAATTCAGATACTCGAGGATATGTTGAGATGTTGCATCCTTGAGTTTAGTGGTTCATGGGAGCGGTATTTACCTTTGATTGAATTCGCTTACAACAATAGTTTTCAATCAAGTCTTAAGATGGCACCTTACGAGGCTTTGTACGGTCATAAATGCCGTACACTATTGTTTTGGACCGAGCTCGGTGAAAGTAAAATTTTCGGAGTTGATTTGATTAAAGATGCTGAGCAGAAAGTAAAGATAATTCGTGAAAGTCTGAAGGTAGCATCAGATCGTCAGAAGTCGTACGCGGATTTAAAACGAAGAGATATTGCGTATCAGGTGGGAGACAAAGTGTTTCTTAAAGTTTCACCTTGGAAAAAGATACTCAGATTTGGCCGTAAGGGCAAACTGAGTCCGAGGTTCATAGGGCCGTATGAAATATCCGAACGAGTTGGTCCAGTGGCATATAGATTGATTTTACCCCCTGATCTCGAAAAGATTCACAACGTTTTTCACGTTTCGATGTTTCGACGTTACAAATGTGATCCTTCGCACATAATTAATCCCTCCGAGGTTGAAATTCAATCCGATATGAGTTATGAAGAAGAACCGATTCGTATCCTAGCTCGTGAAGTGAAAGAATTACGAAATAAAAAGGTTCTTTTAGTAAAAGTGTTATAGCACAAGCACGGGATCGAAGAAGCTACTTGGGAAACCGAGAACTCTATGAAAGAACGATACCCAAACCTATTTACCGGTAAGATTTTCGGGGACAAAAATTTCTTAAGTGGGGGAGAGTTGTGATAGCCCTAATTTGACCCTAGTCGGAAAGTGGTTTCGGGACCACAAAATCGGGTCGTAAAAAATAATTAACCATTAAGTTTTGTGTTTATTGTATGTGAAATAGGCATGTGTGAAAGTTTCATGCTCCAATTTTGTCATTAGTATGTGAAATTATTAAATAGGACTTATGTGAGGAAATTTAGAAATGTGCTAGGCAAATGTTATAGTGGCCTATTAAAGCATGTTAGAAAATACTTGTACTTGCATGTCAAATTAGCCAAAAGTCTAGATGGTGGCCGGCCATGCTATGGGTTAAAACATATTATAAGTTATGTTAACATTTGTGTTAAAAATAATAAAATAAAGAGCATGGATAATAAAATAATAGTGGTTAGTAGGAGAAGAAACAAAAAAAAAAGAGTTAGCTAGGTTGCTCCTCCATTGCCGTAACTAGAGGAAGTTCGGCCAAGGTGGTTCTTTAGATTAAAGGTATGTTCAATGTTGCTTTTGGAGGTTTATACATCCTTTGGATGATTAGCCTAATTCTACCTATCTCATAGATGGAATTGGGGTTGTTGGAGAGTTAGGATTCGGCTAAGAGGCTTCAAAATTTTAGTTGATGCCTTGATACTACTAGCATGTTAGCTATATGGATGTGTTAAGTTACTTGAAATGTTAGATAAATTTGAACTCCCTACCAAATTCTTTAGACAACCCATGTTAGAAATTTCGGTATTGAGATGTCTAAAACTTTCGCCATTGTAGCTATGGAGAAATAAGGTTTTGTTTCTTGTTAAATTTAGATGAACAAGGGTAGATGAGTGTTTGAACTATACAAATAATCATATGTGAGCATTAGGTGCTAAGGAAAGGAATCAGCTACCTTATTAGGTACCAAGACCGAATGTGAATTTGATTAGGTTTGAGTAATTATTATGCTTAAAATTGATGTAGTTAAGTACCATGTTCTAGCCGAACATGTAGTTGTTTAATGTTGTGAACAAGTGCCGTTTAGTTGTTCTAAAATTGTCTAAATTAGATGTTTAATCATCTAAGGGTTCGACATTGTGCATTCTTGTTAAGAGTTTGATTTGAAATCATGAGATCTTGTTGACTTGTGTTTAAATGGCATTCGGTCATGGTCTATGGGAGTTTACTAATCCGGTTTAGGTGCCAAATACTTTGTATTGGAAATTTTGATGTGTAAGTAGAAATTAATTAAGATGATATTGAGACATTCGAAAATAAATATGTATTAAAGTTATATTTGTAGTAGTTTAATGTGATTTACCAAGTGCACAAATTTGAAAGCGAGAAGGTGATAGACTTAAGTGGTAAATGATTCAAATAAATTGGTTCTAAAATGTATATGAATGCCGTATGATCGTGTTTGATTGGGAGGTAAATTGTTTGATTTAGCTCAAGAGCTTAGAGGATCAACGTTGGATAGGGGAAAGGAAAAAGTAATTGAATAGTCGTTGAAGTCGTTCGACAACGTCTGAGGTAAGTCTTCGAGTAATGAAACTTAGGTTATGATTTGATTAAGTCATGACATATAAGCATAACAAATAAACGGTGATATAATGATTCTACTTGAATGATATATTGAGATGATTAGTTTATACCTATGACGGGTAGCCGAATGTGTATAGAGATCATGTTATAAAGCCAATCAAAATCATGCTCTTTGTATGTGGCTATTGAGCCGAAATTGGTAAGGTTTGATAAGTGTCTTGTGTTTGAGCTTTAGTAATGAAAATGAAATATGGATGTGTCATGATTTATTGATATATGTGCATGATTATTCGAATGATATCCGGGCTAAGTCCCAAAGGCATTTGTGCTATTGACTATATCCGGGCTAAGTCCCGAAGGCATTTGTGCTATTGACTATATCCGGGCTAAGTCCTGAAGGCATTTGTGCTAGTGACTATATCCGGGCTAAGTCCCGAAGGCTTTTGTGCTATTGACTATATCCGGGCTAAGACCCGAAGGCATTTGTGCGAGTTGCTATATCCAGGCTAAGACCCGAAGGCATTTGTGCGAGTTGCTATATCCGGGCTAAGACCCGAAGGCATTTGTGCGAGTTACTATATCCGGCTAAATCTTGAAGGTACTTGGGTTTGGAAATGAGCGATCTTGCTGTAATAATTTCAATTAATACGCTCATAAAATCCAAACGATAAGGTATGTTTCGTATATGCATCGGAAAAGTTAATTCCTTTTTAGATAGTAAGTGCTCTATTGATTAACAACTTCCGGCCTTTAGTTAGGTTTGATCCCCGGTGTTTGAATATACTAGTTGAGGTGTGAAGTAAGTATGATTTTGGGAATATGCGTATATGCAACTATTCATTTAGTCATATGAATTCTATACTTTAGTCGTAAATAATTTCATTACTTGAACTTACTAAGCATTAAAATGCTTACTCTGTTACTTTGATTCTCTGTTTTATAGATTTTGTTCGTCAGCTATCGGACTCGGGAGTGTCAAAGTCGAAGTCATCCACACTATCTAAGCCACTTTTTGGTACTCTTTTAGTTCAATTTTGAAAATGGCATGTATAGGGCTGACCCTTGTTGTTAATTAAGTACCCTTTGGTAATGTGTATTCGTATAGCCATGCGAAAATGGCTCGTATATTTTGAAGTATAACATTATGGTCTTGTGATATGCTTATTAAGTGGTGTGGAAATGTTTGGTAATGACTAGCCATTGGAATGGCCAATCATGGTCCTATTGGCGCTACTTACGTCATGGCTAATCGGGATTACCCTTGATAATAATGTATGTCAATTTGCTATTCGATTCATGGAAAATTATGAAATAGGTAAAATTTACCTTAAAATAGATGCTGACAGCAGCAGTGACGTGAGTTGGAAAAATCACTAAAAATAGTAGGAATGGAATTAAATAGTGAATAAATTATGTAATCGAATCTTGATGAGTCTATTTTCACATGAAAGAAACAAAATGACCATATGAGCCGTATTTTATGAGATGTTTAAGTTTTCGTGAAACATGGCCAGAGCGTTTTCTGGATCCCCTATTATGATTTTGAAAATTTACCATAAAATAACCAGAGACAATTAGAAGTCATACTTTATATGTATAGATTCCTTTTTGAGTCTAGTTTCATTAGAAATAAACAGCATAAGTATTTAAGATCTGTACAGGGAGATATCTAAGTCGTAATGCATGAAGGTCAGAGTAGTCGAACCCTAAAACAGGGGAGACTTTAACTAATAAACTGTACTAATTTGCTTGACCAAAAATTCTAGAAAAAAATTGTAGATGGAAATATGAGTCTAGTTTTAGGAAAATTTACGGAATCGGTTTTCGAGTTTTGGAACTCGAGATATGATTTTAAAGTAACTATGATGCGCTTAGCCGACTTTGTCCGAAATTTTAAAATGAACTGTGTAAGTAAATGAATTAAGTCCGTTAACACCTCGTGTTCGACTCCGACAATGGTCTCGAGTACGGGGCATTACAGATTTTGTATGTCATGTCTATATTTTCTACATTCATATAATATTATGTTGTATATGGGTGGGGATTATTTAACAGAGGAAGAAATTGAGGATCGTATGGTTGCTTGACGATCGTGGATCCACCGATTGAAGATCGCGTGGTTGCTTGACGACTGTGGATGCACCGATTGAGGATCGCATGGTTTCTTGACGACCGTGGATCAACCGATTAAGGATCACATGGTTGCTTGGCGACCGTGGATCCACCGATGGCTTTTAAGCCCAATATATATTTATTAACCACTTTGTGTCGATAATATTTACCAGAGGCTGTGTGTCGACTATATTACCGTCGTTGATGGCTATGTGCCTAACATGATACAGCTACCAATGGCTTAAAGCCAATTATTTGCCTACATATGGCTCTGTGCCAACTTGATTATGGCTCTGTGCCAAACGAAATTGCCTAAGGCTATGCGCCAATATATGATTATTAACCACTCTGTATCAATCACATTTACCTAAGGCTATGTAACGATTATGTTACCCTAGTTGAGGGCTATGTGCCTAACATAATGCAGTTATCGATGGCTTTGTGCCATTGTGCCATTCTACTTATGGCTTCCAGTCGTCCTATTATATGGCAGCATTGTTAGGATGTTTACGGCTATGTGCTGTCCTGTTTAAGGCTATGTGTTGTCCTGTCTACGGCGTTGAGCCGTCTTGTTGACTTAGTGCCGCAATCGGTGCTAAGCTTTGTGTGTTGGCTGGGTGGGTTGATTTTATCCCCACATGATGTGCTGGTTGGTACGGGTGGTGTGTTGGTTGGACTGGGCTTGTAATCTGTCTGCATATCTGCATATGATACTGATTCTACAATGGGCTCCGGCCTAGACTGATTTTGAATTCTGTCTGTTTAGTAACTATTTTTTTTATTAGGGGATAGCACACTGAGTTTTCATAAACTCACCCCATTTATTAACTGTGCAGGTAATCCTTAGCATTAGGAGGATCGGTGCTTCGAGGGACTCGGAGGTGGCCACACAACTACTATTGTTTCTGACTTTCTTTTAAGTTATCTTTTTACAAGTACTTATATTTGATCTGGGTTGTAACAAGGCCTCTTTTAATTTCTGGTTCTAAATTTGGAATTTTATATACTGTTTTATAACTACTGGAGTAGAACACGGTTTTCATTTCCAAAATAATAACTGTTTTTCAAAATATCACGTTTCCGCAAAACTGTAAACTAAGCTTCCGCAGCAAATAAAGTTTTAAAGGTAATAATGTTTTACAAGATAATGACTTTTAATAAACCAACGGAAACTGAGGTTTTCACAAGTTTTAAAATGGCCAGAGGTTTTAAATAGTAAGAAGGGTTTTCAATGAGAACATGGTTTTCGAAAAACACTTCAATGTGACACGCTAGATTTCGGCCATAGCGTCTAGGCTGGGTTTGGGGTGTTACATTTGATGGTATCAGAGTCAAGTTACAAAACTCGGCTGTGGAATGGGTTTTAAAATTAGATTCTCAAAAGAATTCTTTAAAAAAGGTTTGAAAAAATTTGAAGTATTTGAAATGTTTTTTTTGAATATTTTCCTGAAAGTGTGGTTACCGAGTCTCAGGTGCCGAATCCATAAGTTTTCTAGTAGACTGTACTTAAAGTTAGATTCTGTATTTATTCATTGTATGTTCTGGAAATCAGATTTTTTTTAAGTTAGCAGCAGTACTGTGATGGATTTTGAATGCAAGCAAGGCGCGAGGAGTCACCCGTCTCCCCAGAACATGAGATGGTTTAGGAAACTGTAGTCAAGGTAAGTCTGCCAACTTCGGGTAACAATAACCCAGAGCTTGGTACGGAGGCACTGACCCAATTGGTAAGGGAAGTACTGGAAGAAGTGTTCGAGGCAAAAGTTAAGGTGTATGGTGAAAAACTTCAGGCTAAGGGCTTGGAGTGCAGCAGGAAGAGGGATCACAGTCCTCTGAAGTAGGAGCCTCGTTCTGTGAAATACGTTAAGACGCGTCTAAATTTTCTGGCTTGCGAGCGTTGCAAAAGGCTCCATCCGAGCGAATGCTGGAGGAAGTCAGGACCGTGTCTCAGATACGGGGCTAAGGAGCATCGTGTTTGGGATTGCACAGTTCCTTTTAAGTCAGGTTTGATTTGTTTGGATGTGATGTTTGAATATAGAAATTGTATGCATGTGTGGTAAATATCTATTTGCTTCTGTGGTTAGAAGTTTGTTTGGGTGTGAGAGGTTTTGAGATTAAGTTAAAAGTGTATTAGTGTAGTTTGGAACTAAAGTGCGCAGCGGGAGCGTAGTGGTGTAGATTGAGCTAAGCGCTTGTTCAGATAGTTGGAAATTTCGAGGACGAAATTTCTTTAAGTGGGTAGAATTGTAACGCCCTGAATTTGGGCCTAGAAGTACTGGGCCTTGAGTGTGGGTCCGTAAGGAGGTTGTATATAAGCATTTACTTGTGCAAGGAAATGACGCAATTAAATGTCTGCTTTGGTGGTTTATGGCCCGGAGAAGTGTTGGAGAAATCTTGGGTTCAAACTTGGGCTTTAGCAAAAATTTTGGTTTTAAGTGAATAAAACCCTGGGTGCTTAGATGAAGACCTTTTAAATTATTGTGGTAAATAAATGACACAAGAAAGCCTGTGGTCCAGTGGTTGTGGCGTCATTAAGGTTGCAAGGGGGCCTAGGTTCAAGTCTTGGCTCTTGCAATTTATTTTGGTTTTTCTTTTAAAGGAATCTGGACGTTAGCACATATGCCTTATAATTAATTGAGGATAAGATCTGACACAGAAAGAGCCTTTAGTGGAGTGGCAAGGTGGCGTATTGTGTAACTGTGTGGTCTAAGGTTCAAGTCTTGGGATACGCAATGGGGTATTTAGTTTGCTATTTGGGCTGTGTAGGAGGTGGAGTTGGACTGGAACTCTGTGGTTGAAGTGGTCATAAAAAAATAAGGAATTTTCCTAATGGTTGAAAGTAATCCCACATCGGGAAGCTAGCTTTAAATAGAGTGAAGAAGATGAGTTGCTGAGGGAAAAAGTTATTAAGATCAATGCAGGATGTGCCAAGGTTAGTGATCGTGGACTTCGGCGCGTTCTTATAAACATGTGTGTATTTCGCACTACTCTAGCTGTAGAACGGAAAATGTCAGAATGCCAAAATACCGGTCACACGGTGATGGCAGCCAAACGAGCGTGCGAGCACACATGTGGGAGCTTTGACGTGATGGTTGAGGCCATCATGAGTGCTCTTGTGGGCTTAGGTCGCTTTGGGCCACGATGGGCTGGGATGGGCCATGTGGGCCCAAATAGGCCCATGGGCCCAAGTGGATAAATTGTATGATTATGTAGTAAATATTGGATTAGACTATGTGAATCTCATATTTATAAGCTAGTATTACCTAAATACGCTTGTAGGGTAGAATTATTGAAATGCCCCTGTAGGGTAGAATTACTAAAATACCCTTGGTTTACAAAATTACCAAAATACCCTCAATTAGCAAAATTACCAAAATACCCCTGGTTTGTAAAATTACCAAAATACCCTTGGTTTGTAAAATTACCAAAATACCCCTAATTTATGAAATTACCAAAATACCTTTGACCTGTAAAATTACCGAAATACCCACGACTTTTAAAATTACCGAAGTCCCTGGATTTGTAAAATTACCAGAATACCCTTAATTTTGAAAATTATCGAAATACCCTTGATTTGGAAAATTACAGAATTACCCCTAATTTACAAAATTATAGAAATATCCTTGACTTTCAAAAATTACAGAAATACCATTGGTTTGCAAAATTACCAAAATACCCTTGGTTTTTAGATTTACCAAAACACCCTTGTAGGGTGAAATGACTAAAATACCCCTAATAGGTAAAAAGACCGTTCTTGTCCTCTAGGGTATATGACTCACTGATAATACAATTTGATTTATTCGACTATATTTTGACTGAGAATGTATGACTGTGATTAGACTATTGTGACTGTGATTTGTATGATTTTGTATGTCGTGTGTATATTTACTGCATTCATATAATATTATGTTGCACATGGGTGGGGATTATGAAACTGAGGAAGAAATTGAGGATCGCATGGTTGCTTGACGATTGTGGATCCACCGATTGAGGATCGCATGGTTGCTTGACGACCATGGATCCACCAATTAAGAATCGCATGGTTGCTTGACGATCGTGGATCCACCGGTGGATTTTAAGCCCAATATATGATTACTGACGACTCTGTGTCTATCATATTTACCTAAGGCTGTGTGCCAACTATATTACCGTCGCTGATGGCTATGTGCCTAACATGATACAGCTACCGATGGCTTAAAGCCAATTATTCTGATTAAGGCTTTGCGCCAACCTACATATGGCTTTGTGCCAACCTAATTATAGCTGTGTACCAAACGAATTTGCCTAAGGCTATGTGCCAATATATGATTATTGACGACTCTGTGTTGATCACAATTACCTAGGGCTATGTAACAATTATGTTACCTTAGTTGAGGGCTATGTGCCTAACATAATGCAGTTATCAATGGCTTTGTGCCATTGTGCCATTTTGCTTATGGCTTCCAGCTGTCCTATTATATGGCAGCATTGCTGCGATGTTTACGGCTATGTCCTATCCTGTCTACGGCATTGAGCCGTCCTGTTGACTTTGTGCCGCAATCTGTGCTAAGCTTGGTGTTTTGGCTGGGTAGGTCGATTTTATCCCCACATAGTGTGCTGGTTGGTACGGGTGGTGTGTTGGTTGGACTGGGCTGGTAATTTGTCTGCATATCTGCATATGATACTGATTTTGTAATGGGCTTCGGCCCAGACTGATTCTGAATTCTGTCTGTTTAGTAACTATTTTAGTTTAGGAAGGGATAACACAATGAGTTTTCATAAACTCACCCCGTTTATTAACTGTGCAGGTAATCCCTAGCATTAGGAGGATCGGTGCTGCGAGGGACTCGGAGGTGGCCACACAACTGCTATTGTTTCTACCTTTCTTTTAAGTTATCTATTTACAAGTACTTATATTTGATATGGGATGTAACAAGGCCTCTTTTAATTTTTGGTTCTAAATTTGGAATTTTATATACTATTTTTTAACTGCTGGATTAGAACACAGTTTTCTTTTCCAAAAAAATAACTATTTTTCAAAATATCACGTTTCCACAAAACTTTAAACTAAGCTTCCGCAGCAAATAAAGTTTTAAAGGTAATAATGTTTTCCAAGATAATGACTTTTAATAAACCAACGGAAACTGTGGTTTTCACAAGTTTTAAAATGGCCAGAGGTTTTAAATAGTAAGAAGGGTTTTCAATGAGAACATGATTTTCAAGAAACACTGCAATGTGACACGCTAGATTTCGGCCATTACCTCTAGGCTGAGTTTGGGGTGTTACATTTAGTGGTATCAGAGCCAAGTGGCAAAACTAGACTGTGGAATGGGTTTTAAAATTGGATTCTCAAAAGAATTATTTCAAAAAGGTTTGAAAAGATTTGAAGTATTTGAAATGTTTTTCTGAATATTTTCCTAAAAGTTTGGTTATCGAGTATCTGAATATTTTTTGAATACCCTTGGTTTGTAGATTTACCAAAATAGCCTTGTATGGTGAAATGACTAAAATACCCCTAATAGGTAAAAACATTGTTCTGCCCCTCTAGGGTATATGACTCATTGATAATACAATTTGATTGATTCGACTATGTTTTGACTGAGAATGTATGACTGTGATTGGACTATTGTGACTGTGATTTGTATGATTTTGTATGCCGTGTGTATATTTGCTGCATTCATATAATATTATGTTGCACATGAGTGGGGATTATGAACAGAAGAAGAAATTGAGGATCACATGGTTGCTTGACGACTGTGGATCCACCGATTGAGGATCGCATGGTTGCTTGACGACCGTGGATCCATCGATTAAGGATTGCATGGTTGCTTGACGATCATGGATCCACTGATTGAGGATCGCATGGTTGCTTGATGATCGTGGATCCACCGACTAAGGATCGCGTGGTTGCTTGACGACTGTGGATCCACCGGTGACTTTTAAGCCCAATAAAGGATTATTGACGACTCTGTGTCAACCATATTTATCCGAGGCTGTGTGCCAGCTATATTAACGTCATTGATGGCTATGTGTCGAACATGATACAGCTACCGATGGCTTAAAGCCAATGATTCTGATTATGGCTTTGCGCCAACCTACATATGGCTCTGTACCAACCTAATTATGGTTGTGTGCACAAACGTATTTGCATAAGGCTATGTGCCAATATATGATTATTGATGACTCTGTGTCGATCACATTTACCTAGGGCTATGTGCCAATTATGTTACTTTAGTTGAGAGCTATTTGCCTAAGATAATACAGTTATCGATGGCTTTGTGCCATTGTGCCCTTCTGCTTACGGCTTCCAGTTGTGCTGTTATATGGCAGCGGTGCTGCGATGTTTACGGCTATGTGCTGTCCTGTTTACGGCTATGTGTTATCCCGTCTACAACGTTGAGCTGTCATGTTGACTTAGTGCCGCAATCGATGCTAAGCTTGGTGTGTTGGCTGGGTGGGTCAATTTTATCTCCATATGGTGTGCTGGTTGGTACGGGTGGTGTGTTGGGTGGACTGTGCTGGTAATCTGTCTGCATATCTGCATATGATACTGATTCTATAATGGGCTCCGGCCCAGACTTATTCTAAATTCTGTCTGTTTACTAATTGTTTTAGTTTAGGAGGGGAATACACACTGAGTTTTCATAAACTCACCCCGTTTATTAACTGTGCAGGTAATCCCTAACATTATGAGGATCGGTGCTACGAGGGACTCGGAGGTGGCCACACAACTACTATTGTTTCTGACTTTCTTTTAAGTTATCTATTTACAAGTACTTATATATTTGATCTAGGTTGTAACAAGCCCTCTTTTGATTTCTGGTTCTACATTTGGAATTTTATATACTGTTTTATAACTGCTGGAGTAGAACACGGTTTTCTTTTCCAAAACAATAACTGTTTTTCAAAATATCACGTTTCCATAAAACTTTAAACTAAGCTTCCACAGTAAATAAAGTTTTAAAGGTAATAATGTTTTACAAGAGAATGACTTTTAATAAACCAATGGAAACTGAGGTTTTCACAAGTTTTAAAATGGCCAGAGATTTTAAATAGTAAGTAGCGTTTTCAATGAGAACATAGTCCTCGAAAAACACTTTAATATGACACGCCAAATTTTAGCCATAGCGTCTAGGCCGGGTTTAGGGTGTTACATCGAAACTCTTTGGCTCCTTGTTTTCTAATTTTGTCAACTGGTGGCTTTTCTCTTATAACCGTACCGTGACTAGGGGAGCTACATAGGTGGTCTGAGGATCATGAGGGGGTAGAGGTCTAATAGCCAGATTCGTACGAACGAACTTGGCAAACCATTCATTCATAGCTTGGAAAAAGGCTTCTCGTGCCCCTCCTCCCTGACTAACTGTAATGGGCCTTTCACTACTATCTGGTGGCATCGTTCCTTCTGCGGGAGCGGGCACGTTACACTCTACATCATCTGCACCAGCTTGTTCGGGATCCATAACTATAAAATAAAACATTTTAAAATCGTCAGGAGTCGTCACACTATCAACATATAAGTATGAAATGTATAGCTAGACTCTTACTCATACTAAATATTTTGTGAACCGAATAAACCTTTCTCTGATACCAATAAATGTAACACCCCTTACCCGAGACCGTTGCCAGAGTCGAGCACGAGGCGTTACCAGAATTAGCTTACTAATTTGGGGCATAAAAATTTTCTTTTAAAATTAATTTAGTTTCATTCATTCAATATGTCCCTAAAAAGGGTCCTCGAGACCTACAACATGAAATTGAAATGGTTCGGGAACAAACCGAAATCAATAAAAAATTTTCGATCACTTAAACAAATCAAAACAATTTATTTCATCTTTCATAAATAAACTGTCGATCTGCGTCATAGTCACTAAATAAATCATAACTCGAGTTATAAAACTCAAAATTCAAATCCGTAAATTTTCTCTAAAACAATACTCATAAGTCTTCTTAGTAAATTTGTTTCAGAATTTTTGGTCTAGCCAATTAGTACAGTTTATTAGTTAAAGTTTCCCCTGTTTCAGTGTTAAGCTGCTCTAACCTCTGTTCACTACGAATTAATTTTCTCCTTGTACAGAATTCAAATAACCATGTTGTTTATTTGTATTAAAATTAAACTCAATAAGGAATCTATAAATATAAAGTATAACTGTTAATTATTTTTTTAAAGTTTTTAGTGAATTTCTAAATTCAGAATAGGGGATTCAGAAATCACTCTAATTCTGTCTCACCAAAATTTAAATATCTCATAAAATACGACTCCTTTATTTACTATGTTTCTTTCATATGAAAGTAGACTAAATAAGCTTTAATTCTATATCTCATTCACTATCTAAATGCATTTTTAATATTTTTAGTGATTTTTGAAATTCACATCATTACTGCTGTCTAATGCTGTTTTAAATCTAATTTCACCTTTTTCATGATTTCCATGGAGTAACTAGCATTTAGGCATACATAACACCAAACATGTCCTTGATTAGCCATTACAACAGCTAATCATTATCAAGCATTTACATACCATTCATTAGCCTTATCATAAGATCATACACACAAAATGGCTACGATGTTATACATGCCATACTCAAAATGAAACATCTAGCTATTCCAAAATAATCCTTGTGATAGTGTGTCCGGACCTCCAATGTACTTTATGATACCCGAGTTAGCTTGATAAAACTATAAAAAGAAGGAAAATAAAAGGGGTAAGCATTAAGCTTAGTAAGTTTGCATGCAAATAAATAACAACATTCATAAGAATTATCTTACTACTTGACATGATACTACTTAATGCAACATCATTACTTGTCATAGACATATTTTAAACTTCTTCACTTACTCACTTACTTAATCAAATTTATTAATACATTTTACTTACCTTTTTCCTTATCAAGCATACATGAACATTATATACTTACCTTTGCTCTTCTAGCATGAACTTGTCTTACCTTTTTAGTATAACTCGTCTTACCTTACCTTACCTTGATATTCTCTTTAAATTTTCCCGTTGAACCACTTGCAATACTAAGGATACACGAGTACCTTACCATTTCCATGACTTTTCATGGTCTTACGTGGTATCCTTTTGAAACTTACCATTGCCATGTCTCGACATGGTCTTACATTGTATCCTTGCCTTATGAACTCACCAATTGGTCTTACATGGGACCTTTGCCTTACAGTAACTTATCAATGTCACGTCTTGACATGGTCTTACATGGTATCCTTGCCTTAGAAACCTTATCAATTGCCATGCCTTGGAATGGTCTTACATGGTATCTTTAAACCCTAATGTCATGACATTTGTATCTTACACATTCCTAAGGTTCAACCGAGACTTTTTGAAATTACTTCTCCGTCAATTCATGCTTGAGTCTTCTTTGAATAATCTCATAAAATAAATATACACATTCTAGAAATTAACAACATTAACATAAAATAATAGAATATTGCATTTATTTACCACAAACTTACCTCGAAACAAAATACGATCAATTATATTGATTTAGTCCATTATCTTTTTCTTTCCCCGGTCTAACTCTGAATTTCGTTCTTCTTGATCTGTAATAACAATTTAGCTTATTTAATATTCACATTTATTAAAACAGTCCTTGACTCAAACTTTGGAAAAATTACACTTTTTCCCTTAAACTTTTACATATTTACACTTTTGCCCCAATGCTCGAAAATTAAACTTCATCCTATTTTATTATGTTTTATGACATGCTGATCATTTTTCCCTTGTATGGCAACATCGAATGCTGACTCTAACATGTACTTATGAACATTAGGTATTTTTACCGATTATGTCGTTTTACTCGTTTTCACGTAAAATCGCTTAGAAAAAGTTGTTTAACACAATTTAAAGCTTCATATTCTACCATAAAACATCAAAATAAACACATTTCACCTATGGGTATTTTTCCAAATATAAACCCTAGGTTAAATTATTGCTAGAATAAGCTTAATCAAGTTACCAGGACTCTAAAAACGTAAAGAACATTAAAAATGGGGCTTGGAATCACTTACTATGGAGCTTGGAAGCTTGAAAAAAACCCTAGCTATGGAGAAACCTTGACATTCGGCCTAAGGAAGAAGATGAGCACATTTTTGCCATCTTTTTCCCTTTTTAATTCTTTTATTTGACACTTTACTAAAATGCCCTTCATTAAAAAAAATTTAGTTATTTCTACCTATGTATATCCATTTTTGTCCATGAAAATATAATGGTACAATTACCATTTAAGGACCTCTACTTCAATTATGCACTTCAATTTAATCCCTTAGCATTTAGAACTCATATTTATCAACTTTTGTAATTAAGCCCTAATATGCAAATCGGACATGCAATCACTGAAATTTCTTATTGGTATTGTAACACATGCATCCAATCACTCGGTATATCATAAAATTAATCGTAATAAACTTTTATATCTCGAATTTATGATTTTGCAACCACTATTTTGTTTAGACCCTATTTCGGGATGTTACAACATTGCTTCAGAAAGATGTAAAGTTTGAATAGTTTGAGAAATGTAAGAAAAGTTTTGATCAACTGAAAGCTCTTTTGATTGAAGCTCCAGTGTTAGTACAGCCAGAATCGGGTAAAGAATTTGTGATCTATAGTGATGCATCATTGAATGGTCTGGGCTACGTTTTGATGCAGGAAGGCAAAGTTATAGCTTATGCCTCGAGACAGTTGAAGCCGCATGAAAAGAATTATCCGACTATTGTGTTTGCGTTGAAGATTTGGAGACATTATCTATTCGATGAGAAATGCCATGTTTATTCAGATCACAAGAGTTTTAAATATAAGATGACTCAGAAAGATTTGAATTTGCTACTGCGGAGATGGCTAGAATTACTAAAAGATTATGAGTTAGTAATCGATTATCATTCGGGTAAAGCTAATGTCATTACTAATGATTTGAGTTGAAAATTGCTATTCACTCTACATGCAATGAACACTCAAATAGCTTTGTGCAATGATGGTCTAATTGTGGCTGAAATGAAAGTGAGACCATTATTTTTACAGTAGATTTGTGAAGCTCAGAAAGTTGATAATGAAATGTTAGCAAAACGAATTCAATGTGATTCGAACCCTGAGTCATAGTTTCAAGTTGACACTGATGATTGTTTAAGATTTAGAAACTGAATTTGTGTTTCGAGAAATTCAGAGTTGATTCAGATGATTTTGAATGAAGCACACAGTAGTCGTTTATCTGTTCATCTGGGAAGCATGAAAATGTATAATGATTTGAAACAGCTTTATTGGTGGCATGACATGAAACGTGATATTTCAGAATTTGTTTCGAAATGTTTGATTTCTCAGCAAGTTAAAGTTGAGCATCAGGTACCATTTGGTTTATTGCAGCCGATTATGATTCCTGAGTGGAAATGAGATAGAGTGACTAAGGATTTTGTGTCGGGATTGCCCCTATCTCTAAGAAAGAAAGATGTGATCTGGGTTATAGTTGACAAATTGACAAAATCGACTCATTTCATTCCAGAACGAACAGATTATCCGCTTGAAAATTTAGCTAAGTTGTATATTTTTAAGATTGTGAGATTACACGGAGTACCTGTTTCTATTGTTTTGGATAGAGATTCGAGGTTCAAATTGAGGTTTTGGAAGAAACTGCAAGATGCACTGGGTACAAAACTACATTTTAGTACCGCATTTCACCCACAGACGGATGGTCAACCCGAGTGAGTTATTCAGATACTTGAACATATGTTGAGATGTTCCATTCTTGAGTTCGAAGGTACATGGGAAAAGTATCTGCCGTTGATTGAATTCGCGTATAAAAATACTTTTCAATCGAGTATTAAAATGGCACTTTACGAAGCTTTATATGGTCAGAAGTGTCAAACACCATTGTACTGGACTGAACTTAGCGAGAATAAGATTCTTGGGGTCGATTTGATTAAAGAGACCAAACAAAAAATAAAAGTAATTCGTGATAGTCTGAAAGCAGCATCAGATCTACAGAAATCGTATGCAGATTTGAAATGGAAAGATATTTAGTTTCAGATCGAGGATAAAGTGCTTTTTAAAGTATCAACATGGAAAAAGATATTTTGGTTTGGTCGAAAAGGAAAACTGAGTCTGCGATTCATCGGACCGTATGACATTATCGAGCAAGTTGGACCAGTGGCTTATCGGCTAGCATTGCCATCTGAATTAGAGAAAATACATAATGTGTTTCACGTACCAATGCTTCAACGATATCGACCCGATCTGTCACATGTTATTTCTCCTTCTGAGGTTGAAATTCAGTCAAATTTGTCGTACAATGAAGAACCGATCCGAATTCTAGCTCGTGAGATCAAAGAGCTGAGAAATAAAAGAATAGCATTAGTGAAAGTCTTGCAGCATCGACATGGGGTTGAAAAATCTTTGTGGGAACCTAAGGATGCTATGAGAAATCAATACCCTAACCTATTCACTAGTAAGATTTTTAGGGACAAAATCCCTAAAAGGGGAGAGTTGTAACAACTCAGTTTTAGCTAAATTAGAACAGTGGTTTTCGAACCAAAAATTTGAGGTCATAAAATTATTTTAATAATATTTTTGGTGTTTACAACATGTGAATATATATGTGTGAAAATTTCGTGAGCTAATTTTATCGTTTAATAGCTCAATTTGAAAAAAAAAAGGACTTAATCGTGTAAAATTCAAAAGTGGCATTCTATATGTTAAATGTGTTTAATTGCTATGGTTGATTAAATGTGAGGTCCTTATGATTTTATTAGACCATAGATAGTGGGAATGGACATAAATGGACATTTATTAAGGTATTTTAATGAATTAATATTAAGGTTAAATTAGTAAAACTGTAAATAATCATAAAATAACTAAAACAAAAAGCCATGTCATCTTTATTTCTTCATCCTAGCAGAATTTGAAGAGGAAAAGGAAAGCTTTTGTGCTAACTTAGGGTTCGACACTTGTGAGCTTCAATTGGTAAGTGCTTTGAGCTCAGTTTTAAATGATTTCTATGTTTTTATGATCGTTGCTTCGTGTTCTAGCTAGCCCGTACCTTAATTTCTAATTTTTTATTTGTGATTTTGTAAAATGCAATTGATGATAGCTTGATGTTTTTGAATGTTGATGATGGAAAATGAATAATTGTTGATTGATTTTAATGTTTTGTAAAATGATTTTTGACAAAAATGTCAAATAAGGATTAAATTGTGAAATCTACAAATTGAAGAGTTGAAATGTGAAATAAATGAAAGTTTTGGTCTACTAGGGGTCCCTATGAAATTTGACTAGCATGTAATTGGATTTAGTTGTGTGAATTTTGTGTATTTTTGAAATAGGGACTAAATTGTAAGAAATATGAAAGTTTAGGGATAAAGTGCAAATTGGCAAAAATATGTGTTTGTGGATGAAATTGATTGAGTTGGTGATTAAATGGGTCAATTTTGACTACATATAGATCAAGAAAGAAAGAATTCGGATTTAGATCGGGGAAAATCGAAGGTTATCGAATAATTGATCCGATTTGTCAATTCCGAGTACGAGGTAAGTATGTATGTTATAATTTCATTATAAATAACATATGCTTTGGTATTGCATAAAAATGTGATTGTGAGATTACAGATAATGTTTGAATTGTGAATACAACTAAATGGATGTGTTTGACGATGAAATTCACAAGTGAAACTGCTGGTTGAACCTTAGGAATAATTTAGGATGCCAGTGACATGTCATTAGGTTCATGTTTGGAAGGATCAGCTTGAGTTGGTTTCTGAACTTTTTGGGCAAAAACAGGTGGCTGGGTCGATCTAGGTTGTGTATAAGTGTTAATGGCTCTGGCCTCTTGGTTACTCCAGGAAAAGTTAGGGTGGTTTCACCAAGATGGGTTATAAAGATTAGATTGCAATCCTTACCTTACTCAGTTCTGGTTCTAATTACTCATATAGTACACAGATTCTGGGTTTGATGGACATTATTCGAACAAATGTCCTTCCCCATAACAGACACAGGCTATATTTTCAAATAGATTAGGTGGCTATGTTGCAAAACTATTAAACACATTAGTGGTAAAATTTTTAAGCATCGATAAAATTGAGGATACCTGAGATGCAAGTGAAGTGAGAGCGTCCACTTCATGTACTCCAGCGACTCGTCCTCCTGACATTGCTCGACTAGTTGGATATTGATAATTGTTACTGGCAATCCTCTCAATGATTTCATAAGCCTCGTTATAAGACTTAGAAAGGAGAGCACCATTCGTAGAAGTGTCCACTACCATTCTCATGTGAGCATTGAGACCATTATAAAATGTCTCAAGTTGAATGCAATATGGGATTCCATGATGAGGGCACTTCCATAATAATTCTTTAAATCTTTTCCATACCTCATACAAGGACTTATCATTCATCTATTGGAAGGTAGTAATCTCATTCCTCAACTCAGCATTCTTGTTAGGCGAGAAATACTTCATGAGGAATATTTCTGCTAACTCTTGCCGCATAGTAATGGATTGTGGTGGCAATGAATTCAACCAGGCTCAAGCTCTATCCCTTAGCAAATATGGGAATAGCTTTAATCGTAGTGCATCTTCGAGTACTCCGACTAGCTTGAAAGAATCGCTCACCTCCATAAATAGTCTTAAGTGAAGGTGAGGATCTTCGATAGGCATTCCACTCAAATGGCCCACTGCCTGAACCATCTGAACATGATTGGCTTTAGCTCGAACTATGTGCCTCAATTTCGGGTCTCCTAATACCCGAATTAAGATCATGAAACACTAGCACAGTATACTGTCTTAGAGCTCTATCCCTATCATTAGCAATAAGGATAGCATTTTGAGCAGAGTTTGCTCTGTTTCCTTGATCAGATTTTTGTAGTTCATCTCTTTGGTCCTTCCTTGAACTGCTTGTCTTCTTCATTGTCAAAAAGTTCTTTAAATCTCAGGGTCTACGGGGAGTAAATCAATAATTCAATCAATACTCATAAACACCTGAAACAACACAGAAAAATTAATTAAGTTAAAATTGAACAGAAAAGCAAACCAAAATGCAAAATTAATAAATTTACAAATAATGAGTTTTAAAACAGTCCCCGGTAATGACGCCAAAAACTTGAAACGACGAAAATGTGCAAGTGTACACAATCACAACAAGTAATAAAGTGACAAGTAAATGTTGAGTTATCATACCCACAGGGACTATGCAAAGAAATATTTATGAAGTGTAATTAAAAACACTTTGGTGAAGGAAAATTCTTTTGTTGTGAAAAAGTGATGTAAAAGCTAAAAACTAAGTAATAAAAATAAAAAGTAAAAATTCCAATGCACGATTTTTGAAAAAAAAGATTCATCAATATGACATAATTGTGTTAGATCAATTACATTTCTTAACTTAATGTTACTAAAACAATGTTCACGTTGTTACGAATAAATTCACGGCAACTTGGTAATTTGTTAACTATAGCTCATACAGACTTACAAAATTAACTAATCTCTTGAACATATGACTATGTCAATTCAAAAAATTAATCAATTTTAATAAGCAAGTAAAAAAATTAAGTGAGGTAACAATATACACCTATATTGAAACAGTTTAATCATAATAATCCTGCAAGTTATGCAAGCCTAATGTACCATTTAATACCGTCTCCAATTTAACCTTCAACTACCTTAGAAGATTAAACATGCACTGACCAAGTATTGTGTCAATTAGTTACAATTTCAATATGATTAATAATTAATTCATTAGTTACCTTACAATTGTAATGCAAGAATAACATAATCATGGTTTTACTTAATCAAACAATTTACCAAGACCTATAACATAAACATAATTTTAATAACTTAAGTGGACAAAATGCAATCAACCTAACACGAATTAAAATTGAGTCATGTTAATTAAATTAAGAATAACAACATAACAAATATTCATAGACATGTTCATAACAATAACAATAAAAATGTTAAAGGATACAAAACTAGAATCAAATCCAGTGTTTCTCTAAAGCCTGACTAGTTTGCTCCCCTCCTCTTTCTTCGCTCGTTCTTGTTGAGCCGAGGCTTCTACAAGCACTTGAATGCTTCTACCCAAGGTGGTTGAATGGCTCTTTTCCAATAGGAAAATTGGTAATGAAGGGACAAGAAAAAAATAGGAAATAAGAAGAGAAAATGAGTGAGAAATATGGAATGAAAGTGTGATGAATGAAGAGGGGAAGGGGGTATTTATAAGTGAGATTGACTGCTAAAAATAGAAAAAAATCAGTAGCCATATGCCCCCTTGGTCAGCCACACATGTGGCAAGTTTGAAGTTTTCAAACTTGCTAAATTTAGCTTGGGTTGAATCTTTGAAAGCATAGAAAGTGAAAGGGTTTGAATGCAATTTCAAGGAAACTTCAAGGGATGATTTGCAAGTCAAATAATCAGCTAATTTGAGCTGATTGGGTCAGCATGTTGGACAATTTTGTGCAGCCCATTTGCTCGATTGGATCAGTCTTTCGATTTAGCATAGTTGGGCCACCTTTCATAATATAATTAATAATAATTTTTTACCGAAGATAAATTGGATATAATTAAAATTAATTGTATTATGTATTATTATTCATCATTTGGACCGTCTTAGGCTAAAAATTTAAGTCACCTCGATGCTTCAAAAATTGCTTCTTGGTTTTGTGCTCCTAGTAGTGTCTGTCGAGCCAATTTTAACCCTTTGTACAAACCTATTGAAAATAAATCAAAATTTATGAAAATTCATTATAAAATTAATTAAAATTAAATAAGTTAATAATTTGAGTGCAATTTAATTATTTTATAATTATTTTATATTTTTCAACAAGATTTACTACGAAACTACATAAATTTGAGTTAAACAGGGCATGAAAAAATCTATATATTTTCGTGTTTCCAAGTAACAACTAGTTGATTGTTGAGGAACCCAAAACGATAGTTTATGGGGATTACCGAAGCGAACTCATCACCCATAATCAAGTTTTAATTCATTCTACTCTTCTATCTCTTAAATTTTATTTCTTTTATGTTATTTTATTTTGTCATTACAAAAACCTCAAAAACCCTTTTATTATTGTAACACCCCAATGTATGGGCCTACAAGTATTAGGTATTGAGTGTGGGTGCAGTTAGGAGACTGCACATAAATATTTAGTTGTGCAAGAAAGTGACACAAATGCATGTTTGGCTTAGTGGTTGTGTGCTCTGGAAGTGTATGGGAAGTCATGGGTTCAAGCCTCGGCTTCCACAAAATTTTATTTTTTAAGGATAAAACCCTTATCTTTGGCCAGTAGGGTTATAAGTTTATTTTGGTAAAAACATGACAGAATGGTCTTGTTGGTCTAGTGGATAGTAGCGTATGGAGTGTGCTAGTGGTTTGATGTTTGAATCCCTGCTTGTGCGATGAAGATTATTTTAACTGGTGGCCTTGGGAGGAAGTTTTGTTTGACCAGAACACCAAGAGTTTGAATAGGTTTGAATGGGCTTGTTGTTAGTCGAATTTGAAGAGGTGGATGGGAGGATTTTAAGGAGAAAATCAAGCAAGTTCGAATTTGGAGAAGAGTCTTGCCGGGTTTGGGCTCTAGCACTTAGTGTTTCAGTTGTGTAGGGATGTTGGGGGAGGTGTTTAGTGTGTGGAAGGCTGAACAAAATTGGGGAGTTCTTTTAGGGTAAAATTCGGCTATGTATTGGTAATTGGTCATTTCATTTCGGGATTTCGCCAAATTGTGGTTTTGTTCACTCTTTGTTCTCTAAAGCCGATTTGTGCTAGGAAGTCTTTCGGTATCAGTTGTTTCTGGCTAATGCTTTCGGGTACTTGGATTTTGAGGCTATCTCGGTTACTGTTCTTCTCCTTCTACTCTTTGATAACTGTTTTCCCTTGATACCTTTTGTAGCCGAGTAACCTCCTTTCTTTCCTCTCTCTGATCCTTTCGGTTTTTAGTCTTAGTCTTGATTGAATCTCTCCTTCTACCTGACTCAATTGATCACCTCTTTGATCGAATACATTTTTCTTCCCTCTCTCAAATCTTTCTATTCTTCTTGCTTTGTCCGAATCTCTTTGATTGACTATTGCCGAAAGTCATTTGAGTTATTGGTAAGGGTAAGTACATTCGCTTCATTATTACTTTTCTAGCCAAATTTCTTTTAGCTCTAGTGCCAAGTTTCGGCTTTCCCCTTCTCTTTCTATTTGGGGCCGAATGTATGCTTTTCGTCTAAACATTAGCCAAGAGTGTGGATTCTATTGTGGAAGTTCAGGCTGATTATTCTTCTCATTACAAGTGGTCTATTCACTTTTGGGATAAGTGCTTTAAGTGAGATGTGTTTTTATTGGACTTTAAATACTTATGAATCGATTGAATGTTTCTTTTGAAGGTTGAAGTTTTGGAGTGGTACGTGGTTGTTAAGTCAGTAAGGATTTGCGATTGTTGGTTTGGTAAGTGACGGTGGATCGAACGAATCCTTTTCGATATTGTGGTATGGATTAATTATGGTTTTAGGCTAATGAGGGATTTTTGTTAATCATAGGTGTGCTGATCTCGGAAGCGTTTCGGTTACAACCCCATAACAGGTGTGTGTAACACTGCCATTGGATGTCAAACGAAAAGCCAAAAGGCTGAAAAGCCAGAAAAGTGGGTTGACGACACCATATGGGCGCGTGGGCGCTCATGTGGCAGGCCGTGTGACAAAACATGGCCGTGTGGTCGGTGAGATAGCCAAGAGCGTCTTTATGGGCCGAAATGATACTAGGTCATTTTGGGCTAAATTGGGCAATGTAGGCCTAATGGGCCTGTGGGCCCTACACAGAATCAATCACATAAAAAGTGTGGTTACTATTGGGCTAGGTTGTGTAAACCACACGGCTAAGGCCAATTTGGGCTATGTGGGCCATACGAGCGTGTGGGCCCACATGGGCCCTCAATATGGGTTGTGGGCCCATTATCATCGATTGACTGTTAAGGTTGCACGGGTCACCCAAGACTACTGTGAACCTACTGTTAGGCTAGTAAGTGTACTTAGACCCTTATTTTTTGTAAGATGACTGTTTTACCCCTAGTGATGTATGACTGTTTAAGCATGCCATTTTTACTGTATGTACATTTATATCATGTTGGATTGCATGGGGTGGGATATATGATTTTGAAGAAAGTGTACTGAAAGGCTATAAGTGTAACACCCCGAACCCGTGACCGTCGCCGGTGTCGGACACGAGGGGTTAACGGGCCAAATCCTCTCAAAGTACCAACCAATTTGGCATTTCCAGTCAGGCTGGAAAACTGCGTCACTGTCGCCTTAAAAATCATATCTCGAGTTCCAAAACTCAGAAACTGATTCCGTAAATTTTCCCTGAATTTATACTCATATATCCATCCATGGATTTATTTCTAGAATTTTTGGTTGGGTAAATTAGTACAGTTTATTAGTTAAAGTCACCCATGTTACAGGGGTCGACTACACTGACCTTCGCGCGTTACAACTTGAATATCTCTCTGTACAGGGATTTAATACTGGTGCCGATTGTTTCTAATGAAACTAGACTCAAAATGGAATCTACAAATATAAGGCATGACTTCTAATTCTTTCTGGATAATTTATAGTAAATTTTAAAATTTTCGACAGGGGACCCAGAAACCGTTCTGGCCCTGTCTCACGAGAACTTTAATATCTCTCAGTATACTGCTCATATGGTAATTTCGTTTCATCCATATAAAAATAGATTCATCAAGGTTCAATTTCATAATTTATTTACTATTTAATTCTACTTCTACTATTTTTAGTGATTTTTCAATCTCATCTCACTGCTGCTGTCCGCAACAGTTACTGCAGTAGACTATGCCAATTTCATGAATCTTTCCTTGGCCTTAATCATCCATCATACATGACACAAATTATGGCCACCTTATCAAAATTAAAGTTTCTAAGACTCGTGGCTATAGGTTCTAGCATCCCACTCGACGACCATATAGGCCATTTTCACATGGCTTAAAGTTTACAACCCACAGTTCAACAAAACATAATAGCCTATACATGCCAAATGTTCTTCAACAACGAAGACAATACCAAAAGATTTCCAGCCGGTGTGATGACTTCAACGACGGTTCCGATCACGCAAACAATACGAGTCCGAGAGACCTAAAATGGGTGACAAGAAAACACCGAGTGAGTTTATAACTCAGTAAGTCATAAGCATTCATCAATCCATTAATAAAGTTACCACAACATGAAACAATAAACGAGGCTAGGTACTCATCCATATCGAATCTATACCATAATTCCTCGGACCTTTCGGTTCAATCTCATACCAAGTCATACATCCACATTTCATATTCTACACAACAAGATATTTGAGGCATTTTCACACACTAACTCATTTCCACCACAATCATACAATTTCAGTCATCACATAGATTTAAAGCTTACCAAGCTCAACCCCGAGCATGAACATATTATCTATTAGCCACGAACTCAAGGTACTTACTCTTTCCGCTGTCCATACTCCACTCGATGAAGACACACCCTCCATATAATTGTTCGATCGGAGATATATATATATAGAGTACGCACACACAGTGCTTAATACTCGATTTCGCACACTTAGTGCCATGTGAATTAAGCCCGCACACATAGTGCCATACCCTTCGAGCTCGCACACCCAGTGCCATATATTTCCAGCATGCACACTTAGTGCCATATATTTCCAGCATGCACACTTAGTGCCAATCTCGTCACCGTACACACGTATTGCCCGCACACTTAATGCCGAAAGTAAACTTTCTACACATTTCACTATTTCTTTTACATTCAACAAATGTCATCACTCCATACACATACATTTTCATTTATATATATATATCATCCCATTAAACACAATTGCATAGATTTTACAATCATTTAAGCAATATCAAACATATGTGCTTAATGACTTACCTCGGATGTTGTCGCACGTTTTCAACAGCTATTCAATTACTTTGTCTTTCCCCTTGTCCAACTTTGATCCTTTGAGTTCTTGAGCTAATTCACACAAATTTAACTTGTTAAAACCTCATTATGCTAGCTTATGGCCGAATATGACAAGGAGTTTAAATGGTCATATGGCCACACTTTAGCTTGAATACACAATGGTCATGCACATTTTATACTACATCAAGCAATTCAATGCAATTCATTCAAGCATCAAGGAAAAGCTAAGGCCATCAATAGGCTACCTAAGGCCGAATATACACATCAACATATGTATTCGTTCATGTGGCCGAACATACACATCCATGTTAAGGCCGATTTCCACACTTGATACATTCTACAAGTAAGGTCGCTTGTATCGACTAAACACCAATTTGTTTCAAGTTCACAACTAGGCTAATATGCACATATACACTAGTAAATCAAACACCAACATTTGTACTTCACCTTACTAGCACTTCTCATTCAAATGACATGAACAACGAACATAGTTTCCTTTTATTTCCGACCATGGCCGAATGCCACACAATACCATACCATGCATCATTACAAGCTTTACTTTTAGCATGCAAATAACATCCACAAATCCACCTTAGCCGAACCTTATCTCCATGATATAGTGAAGATTTGAACCATGGGCTAGTTTAGAACTCAAGCTAACTACTAAAACATGCTTGAATCTCATGGCACAACATCAAACTTACCTTAACTTAGATGCAAATATGGCCGAATGTCTTCAACTTTTCTGTTTTCAAACCGGCCAAGAAGAACCAAAGGGTGAAGCTTTTCTTTTCTCTTAGTATTTTCTTCCTAGTCTTTGCTCAAAGAAAGGATGAATAACAACTTTTTTTTTCTTTCTTTCTTTCTCTCTAGCTACGGCACCATGGGGGGCATCCATGCTCATTCATCTTTTTTTTCTTTTTTTTTTTCATTTCTTAATTCTTTCTACATAATGCACTAACTAAACATGTTGGAAACATGTCCCCTTGCCCATAATCTAGACATGGCCGGCCACTCATCCAAAATAAATGGAGTATTTGACATGCAACTCCATTTATTTTACTTCATTCCTTTATTAACCTCTTAAAATTAGCTACATATTTTTAAATCCTTTCACATGAGTCCTTTTTCTTTCAATTCACAATCAAATTAACTAAATCAAAGAATTCAAAATTCACACATGCATTTTCACATATTCTAGACAATAAATATTACGTTCGAACATGCCGGTGACTCGGTTTAGCGGTCCCGAAACCACTTCCCGACTAGGGTCAATTTTGGGATGTCACAATAAGCCTACTACTGGCAGCTCTGCTGCAAATACTGTTTTAGTGTCGTAACTGGTACGACTTGGTGCGTAGGTTTGGGTGGGTTGATTTTATCCCCACATGGTGTGCAGGCTAGTATGAAGATGGTGTGTAGCGAATGGATTGGGTAGGATTCTGTGTTTGCATCCTATACTAAAATTGGCTAAGGCCCAGACTACCACTGATACTGAAATGGGCTCAGGCCCAGACTGTTACTACTACTGAAAGAGGGGCTAAGGCCCCTAATTGAAACTGAGGGCTTAGGCCCAAATTGTGTTTATTCTGATTGTATGCTTTTATGGGATTTTACACACTGAGTTTTTGTAAACTCACCTATCTATTAACTGTGAAAGAAATCCCCAGGCTTAGATGGATCGAGGCCACAGAGGACTCAGAGGTGGGCACTCGACGAAGTTCTTTTAATATTATAATTAAGATTTTATTTTGGGTTTCATTATGTAATAAGCCCTCTATATTTTTTATTTTTTGGGGGGTTTATTTATTTTTGATTTATATCTGCTAGTAGTAGGATGCGGGTTTCCGAAAAATATGCATGATTTACCAAAATACCACGAATATGCAAAATCGTTACAAAAGCTTCCATGATAAACAAGACTTTTGAATTAATAAGTTTTAAAGTGAATACTTTTTGTTAGTGACGCATATTTTAAAATCATTTTCTAGTTCACCCAAAGAGGCTAAATAAACATTGGGCTTTTCAAATGATTTCACACTTTACGAAAAACACTTCAATGTGACATCGCTAGATTCAGCCATAATGTCCAAGCCAGGTTTGGGGAGTTACAATTATGTTCTTATACTATAATTAGATCTTTTAGTGTTTAAGTTAGAATTGATCTAGCATTCGCCTCCCTTAGGTACGATCCTTAGAGTACTCATCTACTTCCTTGTAAAACTATATTACAAATCGACCCGTATACTTGCAGATATCACCTTGTAATTCTATATTTTATTGTAGTATTCACACTCCGGTCAAGTTACTGCTTCGTTCAGGGGTAAGTAATTTCGCCATTTTAGCAGATGTTTGTTTCTGTAATTAGGGTCGATAGATGATGGTTATACCAAATTGGTCAATTAGATTTGGTAAAATTTTAGTTATTAATTTGTGTGAATTGTCAATTTAGGTACTAGAATACTCGATCCTTGAACCTACATTGAAAATTGACCAAGTGTGTAACAAAAAACCCAAAATATAGTGAACAACGCGAAGTTGAAAAGTGGACTGTCGACACCACATTGCCTGAGTTAACTGGCTTGTGGGCTACACGGGCTGGCCAATTAGGCCGTGTGGGCCCATTTTCTAAAAATTTACCCTACGATTGTATTTGATATGCAGTTTGAATTTAGCCTTTCTGTATAATCCATATGGTAAATTAAGACTAAATTATGATATTCGATGCTATGTTTCTATTAAATGTGACTTATGAACGCATAATATGTATGTTATATGTAATAACATGATGTGTTTTATGTCAATGTGATATGAAATTTGATGTGTATAACATGTATGCCATACACGCATTCAATATTTATTTTTTTTTTACATGTGCATTAGGGTAGGATTATGATTATGGAGGAAGTGTTGGCAGTATGATAATCTTTCTTATCTGGTGGTTGATGTCACATGTCTATTTTGGTGGCTTTGCCACACTTATCTAATTCTGGCATCTAGACTGCAAATTTTTCTGAAAAGTGACATACGTTCACTTAGTGGTGTGTGGGGTTGGATGGGTATTTATTACCCTAATTGTGTGTAGGGATAGTCAGAGATGGTGTGTAGTTGTTGGGGGTAGGATATGATTATGTATCTGATTATGCATCTAATTTTGCATCTAATTATGCATTTGGAGATGTATCTGTTAAATTATGTTCATTTGATTTTGCCTAGGGTATGTTACACACTGAGCTCATACGCTCACTTTTGTTTATTTGCTTTCAGGTAATCCACAAACTTAGGACGAACCGATGTGGCGGGAGCTCGATTATAAATAATTAAATTTCTTTTAATTCTATTTAGTTTAAATATAATTTTCTATGGCACTGCTTTTGGACTTTTGGGGACTGTTTTATGTTTCAGATTTTATATTTTCATTTGGAATTGCTTTAACATCTTTGGTTTATTATGATCCAAACTACAACACATTGAATTTCAAAACTAAATTACATTTTTCCAAAAATCTATTCAACTTAAGAATTTCCACTGCAAAACTAAGTGTTTTTTTTTTATAAATGTTCTTCTACAATTTGAATGAATTAACTAAGAGAAAGTGTTTTCCAGCATAAATTGGAAATTTATTTATCAACAGCTATTACTATTTACTTTACAGATACAAAGTGGTTTCTATATTATCAAATGAGTTGAGGTGTAACACCCTAAATAATTTAAGTCTGTTTTTGTGAAATCTAACACAAATATGTATCTGCTTCAATTGCCAAATGATCTGGGTGTGTGTGAGAGGTCTTGGGTTCAAGTCCCACTTTTGGAAAATTTTTTAGTTTAGACCCTAGCCCTATCCTTGGTAGGTTGCTTTGTATTTTCTTATTAGTAAACTCATATTACAATGAGCCTGCTAGTTCGAGTGGTAAGGAGTTAGCTTGCTGGAGGTCTTGTGTTTGAATTACCACGTGAACAATGGTGTTAATTTTGTCGATGGTGGTTGATAGTGGTTTGATGGTGGTTGATAGTGGTTTAATGGTAGTGCAATTCTGAGTTAGTTGGGTGGTTATGGATGTGGATGTAGTGGGATTTGGTTTAATCTTTTTATTTTATTTCATTTTATTCTAATTTTCCAAAATCTCTCCCTTTTCCAGTTTCTGACCTTTTTTTTCTCTGTGTTTTCTTCCCATCAAAATTTATTTTCTTTTTCCATGATCTGTGACAGCCCAAAATTGACCCTAGTCGGAATGTGGTTTCGGGACCACAAAACCGAGGCGTAAAAATAATTTAAAATTTATTTTGATGCCTATAATATGTGTATGCTCATGTATGACATTTTTTGATGATTGATTTAGTGTTATAAAGGTGAATTTCACTAGAAAGGACTTAGTAGTGAACTTTGAAAGTACGATAGGGAAATGTGTGATGACTAATTAAAGCATGCATGCAAAACAATGGACTTGCATGTCAAATTCCCCTTTTATAGGTGATGGCCGCCATGACCAAGAATATGGGCTAAACATGTCATGAAACATGTTTTGTTGGGCATTAGGGAGAAATAATAAACAAATAAGCATGGGTAAGAAAAGAATGAAAAAAAAATGTGTGTGAGTGTGGTATCTCCCCATTGCCGTGAGTTGTAAAGGAAGAAAGAAAAAATTTGTTCATCCTTTCTTTGAGCCAAAACTAAGGGGAAGAAGAGATTTTTTGCTTCATTTTATTTGTTTAGAAGAGATCTAGAAGGAGATTTGGCTAAACTTGCACCAAGATTAAGGTATGTATGAGGTTGTGTCATGAGATTCATGCATGTTTTAGTTGCCAACTTGATGTTCATGTTAGCCATGGTTCAAATCCTTGTTATGCCATGGAAGTGGTATTTGGTCAAAGTTGATATTGTGATAAAGCCATTGCATGCTAAGTGTGAAGCTTGATGATGATGCATGCAATGATGGATTGTCTACTCTTGAAATTTCTTTGTAGCCATCTTGAGTAAGAAATTGAGTTTTCTTTTTGTTTAACCATGTTGAAGTTGAAAGGGCATGATTGTGATGTATTCGCCATGATGCATTCATGAGCATGGTTCATGCTTCTTGCATGTTAGTTAAAATTTGTGTTTTGGATGGCTAGGGACACCTTGAAATTGACCATGCACATATATGTATATATATGTTTGCACATGATGTTTTGGTTATGAAGTAAGTGATGAATATGTTTGTTTAAAGAAGAAAATGTTGAAGAATGCTTGTGAAATTGCAAGTACATTCGGCCTAGTACACATATGATGTGGAAATCTTGGAATTTATTGTTGAATTGGTGCAAGTATGACTAAGTATATTCGCCTTAGGTAGCCTATTGATGGCCTTAGCTTTTCCTTGATGCTTGAATGAATTGTATTGAATTGCTTGATGTATTATAAAATGTGCATGACCATTGTGTATTCAAGCTAAAGGGTGGCCATATGACCATTTAAACTCCTTGTCATATTCGCCATAAGCTAGCATAATGAGGTTTTAATAAATTGAATTTGTTTGAATTAGCTCAAGAGCTTAGAGGGCCACAATTGGACAAGGGAAGGAAAAAGTGATCGAATAGCCGTAAAAGCCGTTCGACAACATCCGAGGTAAGTCCTCAAGAAGTGACCCTACTTGAATTATGTGAAATGAAATATGGATGTGTAATGATTATCGATTTATGTGTGTATGAGTATTTGAATGATACCGGGCTAAGTCCGAAGGCGATTATGCTAGTGATTACCTTTGTGTTTGAGCCTTAGTAACGAAAATGAAACATGAATGTCTAATGATTATTGATGTATGTGTGCATGAGCAATTGAATGATATCCGGCTAAGTCCCAAGACATTTATGCTGGAAATTATATCCGGTTAAGACCGAAGGCAATTGTGCTAGTGGCTACATCCGGCTAAGACCGAAGGCATTCGTGCGAGTCATTCTATCCGGCTAAGACCAAGGCATTCGTGCACGTGGTTATATCCGGTTGTATTCAAGAAGCTTGGGCTGGAGGTGAGTGTTGGCTGCTGTAATAAATTCCATTAGTACGCTCGAAAAGCCCAAAGAATAAGGTATGATTATATGTGCATTGGAAAAGTCGACATGCTTGAGCAACATTCGCTCAATCGACTAACAATTTCAGCTATTGAATTGGTTGATACCCTATGAAAGTATATAATGATGAAGTGTGAAGTAAGAATGATTATGTGAATGTGTATTAATGAAATGATGCATTTGGCTATGTGAATGTATTGCTTTAATTAAAGCTGATTTTATTCCTTGAGACTTACTAAGCATAAAATGCTTACCCGTTGCTTTGGCTCTCTGTTTTATAGATTTTCTCGATAGCAATCGGATTCGGGATCATTAAAGTCAAGTCATCTACACTATCAAAGCCTCCATTTTGGTATAATTTTGGTTGAACTTTGAAATGGCATGTATAGGACTACCCTTGTCGGTTCAATTGTGTTGTGATGTATATGTGTACGGCCATGCGAAAATGGCTCGTAAAAGTGAAGTACGAACTTAGACTATTTGCGGTTTGTATATATATATATATGGTGTCATGATGTGATTATGGATTGGAAATGGGAGTGTTGGTCACATGATCAGCCATTGGTATGGTTAAAATGATCATATGTGAACCTATGTATGGCAAGACTAGTTGGTTCATGGAGACTACAAAATAGGTAAGACCTACCTTAAAAACAGATGCTGCCAGCTGCAGTGACGTGAATGTGAAAAATCACCAAAATTTGTAGGAATGGTATTAAATAGTGAATAAGCTATGTAAATGAACCTTGATGAGTCTACTTTCATATGGAAGAAACGAAACGGTCATAGGAGTCACATGTTAAGAGATATTAAAGCCTTCGTGAGACAGGGCCAGAACGGTTTCTGGGTCCCCTGTCGCAACTTTAAAAATTTACTATAAATTATCCAGAAAGAATTAGGAGTCATGCCTTATATTTACAGATTCCATTTTGAGTCTAGTTTCATTAGAAACAAACGACACCAGTATTAAAGCCCTGTACAGAGAGATATTCAAGTTGTAACGCGCGGAGGTCAGAGCAGATGATCCCTGTAACATGGGTGACTTTAACTAATAAACTGTACCAATTGGACCGACCAAAAATTCTAGAAATAAATCCATGGATGGATATATGAGTCTAAATTCAGGGAAAATTTATGAAACCAGTTTCCGAGTTTTGAAACTCGAGATATGATTTTTAAGGCGACGGTGACGCAGTTTTCCAGCCTGACTGGAAATGTCAATTGGTGGGCGAAATATGTGGATTTGGCTTGTTAACCCCTCGTGTCCGACACCGGCGATGGTCTCGGGTTCGGGGTGTTACATGATCTGTCAAAATTGTTCTTTCAAAATTGGGGTGATATGATTTTTCAACTCTTCGTGTGTCTGGTAAGTGAGGGTAGTGAGATTTGTTCGACTTAGGGGTAATTGTTTTAACCGTTCTATACCAATTATGGTCCTTTTAGTAATGTGATTCTGGGTTGTTTGGCAGTAAATCATGAGGAACGAAAATTTTCTCCTACAAAATCATAGTCGGGTTTGTTCGTGAAGTTGGGTAGGTAATGAGCGTTTGAATTTCACTATTAAAGGTTTTGTTGGTTCAGTTTAATTGTGGATTAAAAACTAATTTTAGGAGCGTGTAATGTCGTTTTTAGGTTCTCATGGGCTCTAGATTGCTTGCGTGTCAAAATCGAACCAGCTGTGTACCCCTAACATAAGAAAACGAGGTTCGGCGAAAGTTAAAATTTGGGTCTGTCGATGCCACACGGGCGTGTGGCTGGCCGTATGGCTGGCTATGTGCGAGACACAGCCGTGTGACTAACGAAGGTCTGATCGTGTGTTTGACACGGCCGTGTGACAGTGTGAGTGTGGCCGTGTTGGCCAAACGGTTTAGGCTAGGTTGGGTGTATGGGCCCACATGGGTGTGCAGGTTTTGGGCCAGGCCGTGTGGGCCACACGGGCAAGGCCATTCTAAGCATGTGGTCCAACACGGGCATGTGGGCCTACCGTAGGGTCAGTATGGGCTAACCAAGCCCTAATTCATGTGATCTGATATTCTAATAGTCTGGCCTGAGTATCACACTGATATGTATGTCTGACTGTTTCGTTTGAGTATATATGTTATCTGTATATGAGCATGTTAAGCATGTTAATTCTGTTAATTCTATATTCTGTATCTATTTTTGGGGTGGTTTTTACATATGTGGAAGGAGTGATCTATACAGTGACTTTTCACCTATATTCTGGCAGCTTGACTGCTTATTATTTTGTTATATGTCACATCGACAATATATGGTGTATTGGGATAAGTGGGTGTTTTTAACCCTACATGGTGTGATGGGATGGTTGGAGATGGTGTGTAGAGGATAGGGGAGGATTCTGTATATCTGTTATCTTTATCTGATTCTGATATTTGTATCTATTATGGAATTAATTTTGAATCTGTATCTAACTATATATAAAATTCTGTGTATGTTGCATTACTATTTTTGTTGAGTTACACGCTGAGTTTACGAAAACTCGCATCTATTTATCTATTTTGTTCATATAATCCACAAACTTAGGCAGGTCAGTACGAGATAAGCTCAGCGGTGACCATTCGACAGAGAACTGTTTTTTATTTAGTAATATCGATTTTATTTTAAAATCTAATTTTTTAGAGAGTTTGTAATTTTTGGGACTCTCTAGACTATATGGTTTTAACTTTTGCATTTGGATTTTGTTTTGCTTTCTTTTCCGCAACGTTGACAAAAACACTTTACGCAAACAAATGGTTTAAGAAAACACGAACATGGTTTCGAATAAAACGATTTTCAAACTTTCGTTGCAAGTCCTTGATAACTTAATATAGTCTTAAATAAGATTATAAACTCAACTTTTCTCAGATATTAGGACTCCAATTGGTAAGCTAATAAAATGATATGTTTTAGAAGATATATTTTAAAACCCTTATTTGTAACACACCCAGATTCGGCCATAACGTCTAGGCCGGGTTAAGGGTGTTACATTTAGTGGTATCAAAGCTAACTTACAAAACTTGGGTTGCGAATTTTGGGCTCCAAAGTTGTGTTTTGAAAACGGACTAGTTTTCAAATAATTTGGATCATTTTGAGTATGTATGTGGTACATTGAGTCTCCGGCGCTGATCCTGTAAGTATCTTTGAATTTAGAAAACACTATAGTTAGTACTTTCTGAAATTGTACTGAGTTAGTTAGAGACTAAAACCTTTGAAGTACTTCTGAACTTTTGATAATTTAAGCAAAAAATATTTGTTAATAAACAATGGAACTGATCCGTAAAATTTTATAATGTAGATAAAACTAAAAATACGATGAGTGCTCGTGAAACTCGTGGTTGTGGTATTCGTGGGCGCGGCGGGCGTCGTAGGGGGCCTCGAGCTGAGTCTTTCTCTCCAGGTAGTATGCTGAGTTTGGATACGAGTGAGGCACCAATTTCACCTGCTAATGAAACTAGGTCTCAAAGCCGCTCTGTAACGCCCCGTACCCGAGACCGTTGCCGGAGTCGAACACGAGGTGTTAACGGACTTAATTCATTACTTAAACAGCTCATACAATTTATTTTAAAATTTCCAGACAAGCTGTCTAACTGCATCATAGTCCCTTTAAAAATCATATCTCGAGTTCCGAAACTCAAAATCCAATTCCGTAAATTTTTCCTGAAACTAGACTCATATATCTATCTAGTAATTTTTTTCTAGAATTTTTGGTTGGGCCAATTAGTACAGTTTATTAGTTAAAGTCTCCCCTGTTTCAGGGTTCGACTACTCTGACCTTTGAGTATTACGAATCAGATATCTCCCTGTACAGAGCTTCAATGACTATTCCATTTGTTTCTAATAAAACTATACTCAATAAGGAATCTGTACATATAAAGCATGACTTATAATTACCTTTGTACAATTTATGGTGAATTTCCAAAGTCAGAACAGGGGATCCAGAAATCGCTCTGGCCCTGTTTCACAAAAATTTAAACATCTCATAAAATATAACTCATATACCTGTTTTGTTCCATTCATATGAAAATAGACTCATAATTCTTTAATTACATATTTTATTCATCATCTAATTATGTCTCTACTATTTTTAATGATTTTTCAAACTCACGTCACTGCTGCTGTCTTAATCTATTTTATGGTAAATTTTACCTATTTCATGGTTTCCATGGATTAGCTAGTAATTTGACATACATAACACCAAATATGATCATGATTAGCCATTCCAATGGCTAATCATTACCAAGCATTTCCACACCACTCAATAACCATATCATAAGACCATATATACAAAATGATTATAATACTATACATGCCATACTCAAAATATACAAGCCATTATGCCAAGATGGTATACGGATAGTGTGAGCGAGCCTCCGACCGTTCCCGATTTCCGAGCTGGCTTGTCAAAACTACAAGGAATGAAAAGGAGGGAGTAAGCATAAATGCTTAATAAGTTCACATGCAAAAAGCAAGTAACATAACCATATAAGCAAACATAAAACATCATTTGCATAATCATCACCAAGACATTCATATCACATTTTCATTTATCATCTTACCATATTGTTGTTATATCGATTTTTCAACCCGAGGGTTAAGTACATACCTGTTCAAAGTACCCATTTCACAACACTTACCAATACGTCCCTTTCATCTTGAGTATTCCTCCATTTTAGTAGAACTTTACCCGTTGAACACATCGGAATATAATTCGGATACATGGAAAGTTTGCACATAAGTGCCACATATGTAGTCAAGCTACCATGTAACCCGCCCATAAGCGGACTCGGACTCAACTCAACGAGCTCGGGCGTTCAAATCCATAAGTGAACTCGGACTCAACTCAACAAGCTCGGATGCCTAGTTACATCTCACGAACTTGGACTCAACTCAACGAGTTCGGACGCTCGCATCCATAAGTGAACTCGGACTCAACTCAACGAGTTCGGATGCCCAAATATCCCAGTGACATGTCACTTGTATCCTAATCTATTCCTAAGGTTCAAACGGGCTTTTTTCCTCGATCTCACATCTTTGCCGTCTTCCACGGAATATCGAAATCGATACTTCGGTGATAGTTCATACTCATCAAGTAATTCACATAATTACATATTATTCAACAATAACCACAAAGCATAATATTTCATGATAATAATCGGCATCATATCATATAAACAACATTAAATTGCTTAAAATGACAATTATGTTACTACATTTACACATGAACTTACCTCGTATGCGAAAATGGCTACTTTTACCATTTCGTCCACAACTTGGTATTTTCCCCATTTTAGCCCGAATTTCAGTTTTCCTTGCTCTATCATTTAAATTATAGTCTAATTAGGACTCACATTATTCAAATTGACCCAAAATCATATTTTTGAAAAATTACAATTTTGCCCCTAAACTTTTGCATATTTACACTTTTGCCCCAAAGCTCATAAATTAAACTTCAGCCTATTTTCTTATGTTTTATGACATGCTGATCATTTTTCCCTTCTATGTCAACATCAAATTCTCACTCTAACATGTACTTATGACTATTAGGTATTTTTACCGATTAAGCCCTTTTGCTCGTTTTCACTTAAAACCGAGTAGCACAAGTTGTCTAACATAATTTAAAACCTCATATTCTATCATAAAACACCAAAATACACAAAATTCACCTATGGGTATTTTTCCAAATATAAACCCTAGGTTAAATTATTGCTAGCATAAGCTAAATCGAGCTAAGGGACTCTAAAAACGTAAAAATCATTAAAACGAGGCTAGAACGGACTTACAATCGAGATTGGAAGCTTGAAAACCCTAGCCATGGTTTCTCCTTGCTATATTCGGCCATGGGGTTGAAGATGAGCAAAATTGGCTTTAATTTTGTATTTTAATTCATTTTACCCCTAAATGACTAAAATGCCCTTACTACTAAACTTTCCAAAAATTCCATCCATGTCCAATTTTTGTCCAAGACTTAGAAATTGTTAAAATTCTATTTAAGACCTCCTAATTAATATTTCAAAACAATTTCATACTAGAAACTTCTAGAATGCAAGTTTTGCAAATTATTCGATTTAGTCCCTAATTTCAATTTAAGCACTTTATGCGTAAAATTTCTTCACGAAATTTTCACACAATCATGCAATCATATCATAGACCTTAAAATAATCATAAAATAATTATTTCTATCTCGGATTTTTGGTCACGAAACCACTATTCCGACTAGGCCCAAAATCGAGGATATTACAACTCTCCCCCTTTAGGGATTTTCGTCCCGAAAATCTTACCATAAAAGTGGTCTTCACTTTTAATCTCATATTCGTGTCAAGAACTTGCACTTAGACTGCACCTCCAATACATCTCTTCAATTTCTCATATGATATAAAAGCTACAGCCTCAACTCTCAACTGTTCTTAAATTTTCAACCCTTCTCGCTTCCCATGATATCATGACATAAAACCCAGATCTTAACTTGATTAATGGAGACCGAAATTCCAAGAAATCCAACAATCAAAGAGACACGAAATTTCGTGAATCGATGAGTAGGACTTCATTCAATACTGAGATATGATTTATAGATCTTGCCAAACATTTAACAATAGGATACATCACATTTTCCTCTTTCCGCCATGGAAATAATTCGATATGGCCTCAAGAATAATCCTTCTCATTTCCATCCCAATATCAACACCGACAAGGATAATTTTGATAGATCCCAATGCTCGCTTTAACCCTTTAACAACTCCGATTTTATGTAACATCGAATGCTCTAAACTATCACATTACCTCACTGTCTTGAAACACATCATAATTCATACAACAGTACATTACTGAAAATCAGGAAGTCTTTACTCAATGTAGACTAGTCTAGTTCAGACGCTTCGGTTACCAATATTCTCATCTATCCAAACTTTGTCAACATGTAATAAACTTTTCAGCTTTCACAAGACGAAAACCTTATCATTCGTAGTGACTTTAACTAATATCCAACTCTTTCTAATAAATATACACTTCTTGTTCAGACTATTTACTCTTTTATCAGTACAAAAATGAAATTATATTATCAGACTTGAGAAAAATAATCCTGACATAATTGTCGCATGAAATCTTTCAAATAAATAATTCACCATACCAACTGAAACTCGCGCTTTTATCACCTATGCCTTTACTGATGTCAAATCCTTACATAGAAATTAGAAAAATCCCAATACTAAAATCACCACATTACCAAGATCAAATTAGAAGTATAGTCATATTTGACATGATTATCACGAGCTGAAGAACGTACTTCGAACATGGGTCATAATTGACAAATTATAGAACAAAGATAACAAGAAAACAGAATAAAGAAATCCAAGATAGAGAAACCCGGAATAAAGAAATCCAGAATAAAGAGATCCAGGATAAAGAAACCCAAGATACGATACTATGCCGGAGAATCGAAAACCAAACTCATAGAGAAAATACGGAATACCCCGATAATTCTTCAAAGAAAGAAAGTCCAGAAGAAAACATCATTTAATCCCACTGAAATCAAATATAACAAGATCAATATATCTTCCCAAACATATATATCAGATGAAGCATCAAGTAGAAGAAACAGAATCATAATATCATACGTATTCTCTCATCAATTCTTATCAGACGAAATGAAATAGAATACCCGATGAAATAGAGCAATATAAAGACTACCAATGCTTTCATCCAACACCAGAATTAGAAGACATTCCCATATAACAAGAATTTCTTCAAAAGATCAATAGCCATAGAAATATTTCTGAGAATGGGTAAACACATAGAACATCTCAAAAGAGATCGCTAAACTGCTCACCATAATCTGTCACACTCGGATAGTTCACATTTCAAATATCATTTCCCCAACTAGTTCGTCGTCACCAATTTCATATTAAACCATTCACTAAAGAAGGCCAGTTCTGAATAAATTTTGATTTACACTTATCTCGACCTTGCACCGAGTAATTCGATTTACCAAAGAGAATTCCTTCTCTAACTGGACAAGGCATAATTCCAATAATCTTTATATCAATCCGATACTTTATTGGCTCGACTTTACTTATCAGCTCATTTTCAATCTCGATCATACTTATAATTATTCTATCTTTGAACTCTTTGGGTTCTCAACCGAAACTTATTCAATACAAATCTCATGAAATTCCATTATAAGTACCACTTGGTAAGGGGAGGGTTGTAGGACCTCGACTCGACTTTCTTATACATACACATATGACACAACTTCCATCATCATAGCAACATCATCAAAATCATGTCATTCATTCAGGCAATGCAACATTCATGTTGGCTTACACAAATTTTCCTATTGTCCCATTTAGACAATATACTTATGCATACATTCTATGTTTTCTAGATAGATTTACTTATCCATTCATTTAATTAAATTAATTCATGCTCATGACATCATATAAGCCCAAACAAACATATATATTTGCATCACAATCACAACTTTCATTTCGTGCATCATCATGTACATATCATTACAATCATATCATTTAGTCCAACAATTTAACATAGATAAGTTCATTTCATTATAATCCTTTATCTCATAAAAATTATATACCATTAACATTCATCAACTGTGACAGCCCAAAATTGACCCTAGTCGGAATGTGGTTTCGGGACCACAAAACCGAGGCATAAAAATAATTTAAAATTTATTTTGATGCCTATGATATGTGTTAAATTGTGTGTGACATTTTTGATGATTTGATTTAGTGTTATAAATGTGAATTTCACTAGAAAGGGTCTAGTAGTAAACTTTGAAAGTATGATGGGAAGATGTGGGAGGACTAGTTGATCATGCATGCAAAAATAAGGATTTGCATGTCAAATTTCCCCAAAAGAAGCATAGTGGCCGGCCAAGGTAGGTGTTGATGGGCAAGGGAAACATGTTTCCAACATGTTTGGTTAGTGAGTTATGTATGAAGAAATAAAATAAGAATTAGCATTAAAGAAATGAACAAAAAAAAGATGAGCATGGATGCCCCCCCCATTGCCGTGCAACTAAGAAAGAAAACAAAAAAATTTTGTTCATCCTTGTTCTCTCCTTTTGGCCGAAAATACTAAGAGGAAGAAGAGATTTTTGCTTCATTTTCTTTGTTTAGAAGAGATCTAGAAGGAAATTTGGCTAAACTTGCATCAAGAGTAAGGTATGTATGAGGTTGTGTTATGAGTTTCATGCATGTTTTAGTTGCTAACTTGATGTTCATGTTAGCCATGGTTCAAATCCTTGTTATGCCATGGGAAATGGTATTTGGCCAAAGTTGTTATTGTGTTAAAGCCATTGCATGCTAAATGTGAAGCTTGCTAATGATGCATGCAATGATGGATTGTCTACTCTTGAAATTTCTTTGTAGCCATCTTGAGTAAGACATTGAGTTTTCTTTTTGTTTAACCATGATTGAAGTTGAAAGGGCATGATTGTGATGTATTCGCCATGATGCATTCATGAGCATGGTTCATGCTTCTTGCATGTTAGTTAAAATTTGTGTTTTGGATGGCTATGGACACCTTGAAATTCGGCCTTGCACCTATATGTGTATATATGATTGCACATGATATTTTGATTATGAAGAAAGTGATAAATATGTTGTTTAAAGAAGAAATTTGTTGAAGAATGTTGTGAAATTTGCATGTACAATCGGCCTAGTACACATATGATGTGAAAATCTTGCAATTTATTGTTGATTTTGTGCAAGTATGACTAAGTATAATCGGCCACATGAGGGGAATTATTGTGCATGCATTCGGTTAGAGGCAAGCTTAATGATGCCTATTTTTGACTTAGGTAATCGGCTACCTTGTTGTGAGCTAAGGCCGAATGTGTGCGTAATTAAAGAAAATTGACTAAAGTGCTTAGTTATGTGATGTTGAGTCAATGATATGTGTATTCGGCCAAGGGTAGCAAGCGAGACTTTAATGAATTGAATTTGTTTGAATTAGCTCAAGAGCTTAGAGGGCCACAATTGGATAAGGGAAGGAAAAAGTGATCGATTAGCCGTCGGTTGTTCGACAACATCCAAGTAAGTCCTCAAGAAATGACCCTACTCGAATTATGTGAAATGAAATATGGATGTGTAATGATTATTGATTTATGTGTATGAGTATTTGAATGATACCCGGCTAAGTCCCAAGGCGATTATGCAAGTGATATGTTTGTGTTTGAGCCTTAGTAACGAAAATGAAACATGGATGTGTAATGATTATTGATGTATGTGTGTGCATGAGCAATTGAATGATATCCGGCTAAGTCCCAAGACATTTATGCTAGTAATTATATCCGGATAAGACCCAAGGCCATTGTGCTAGTGACCTCATCCGGGCTAAGACCCGAAGGCATTCGTGCAAGTTGTTAAATCCGGGCTAATACCCGAAGGCATTTGTGCAAGTCGTTCTATCCGGGCTAAGACCCGAAGGCATTCGTGCATGTGGTTATATCCGGTTGTATTCCGAAGAAGCTTGGGCTGAAGGTGAGCGTTGGTTGCTGTAATAAATTTAATTAGTACGGTCGAAAAGCCCAAAGGAAAAGGTATGTTTATATGTGCATTGGAAAAGTCGATATGTTTGAGTAACATTCGTTCAATCGACTAACGAATTTTCAGCTATTGAATTGGTTGATATCTTGTGAAAGTATAAAATGATGAAGTGTGAAGTAAGTATGATTATGTGAATGTGTATTAATGAAATGATTCATTTGGCTATGTGAATGTAATGCTTTAGTTAAAGCTGATTTTATTGCTTGAGACTTACTAAGCATAAAAATGCTTACCCCGTTGCTTTGGCTCTCTGTTTTATAGATTTTGCTCGTTAGCGATCGGATTCGGGATCATTAAAGTCGAAGTCATCTACACTATCAAAGCCTCCATTTTGGGTATAATTTTGGTTGAACTTTGAAATGGCATGTATAGGACTACCCTATTGTAGAAGGTCATGTACCTTTCGGTTTTATGTAAGCTTGGATAGCCATGCGAAAATGGCTTAGATACGTTGTTAGTATGATTCTATAATTGTTTGTATGATGATCATTATGGGGTATGGAATGGTTTTGAAAAGATTAGCCATTGGAATGGTTAATCATGATCACACTTGTGCTATGTATGCAAAAAGGGCCAATTGAATCGTGGAAATCATGAAATAGGTAAAGGTTACCTTGAAAACAGATGCTGGCAGCAGCAGTGGTGTGGTTTTGAAAAATCACCAAAATTTGTAGGAATGGTATTAAATAGTGAATAAGTTATGTAAATGAACCTTGATGAGTCTACCTTCATATGGAAGAAACGAAACGGTCATAGGAGTTACTTGTTAAGAGATATTAAAGTTATTGTGAGACAGGGCCAGAACGGTTTCTGGGTCCCCTGTCGCGACTTTAAAAATTTTCTATACATTATCCAGAAAGAATTAGAAGTCATGCCTTATATGTAAAGATTCCATTTTGAGTCTAGTTTCATTAGAAACAAACAGAACCAGTATTAAAGCCCTGTACAGAGAGATATTCAAGTTGTAACGTACAAAGGTCAGAGCAGTCGATCCCTGTAACATGGGTGATTTTAACTAATAAACTGTACCAATTGGCCCGACCAAAAATTCTAGAAATAAATCCATGGAAGGATATATGAGTCTAAATTCAGGGAAAATTCACAGAATCAGTTTCCGAGTTTTGAAACTCGAGATATGATTTTTAAGGCGACAGTGACGCAGTTTTCCAGCCTGTCTGGAAATGCCAAATTGGTCGGTACTTTAAGAGGATTTAGCTCGCCAACCCTCGCGTCCGACACGGCGATGGTCTCGGGCTCGGGTGTTACAATTTTATTGGTATCGAGCTACGGTTTAGTCGATTCTAGGACTACCGTGATATGTTTGGGGTCTAGCTATACATGCCATTAAATGATGAATTGATAGTGTGGTGATTTCTGACAATTTGACTTTGTGTTTGTTTATAGCAATGGATCCCGATCCCAACCGAGCAATAGCTGATGATGTGGAGAGTGTGGCGCTGCTCCGCGCAAGGGACAGCGCGGCGGACTCTCAACCTATAGCCGCAATCCGAATGATGAGGCTAGGCAAGCCTTTTATAGTGTGATGAATGATTGGTTTAACCAATACATTCGAACTAACACGATGCTCCACAACCTCCATTCCCGACAAATGCAACCCTCAAGACCTACAATACCTCCGGTAACTGACCAAATAAGGTCAAGTAAGCCCCCAGTCGATAGGATTCGAAAACATGGGGCCACTGAATTTAAAGCTACGGATGATGACGATGCCGAGCAAGCTGAATTTTGGTTGGACAACACTATCCGGGTGCTCGATGAGCTATCTTGTACACCCGATGAGTGCTTAAAGTGTACCATCTCCTTGTTACGTGATTCCGCCTACTATTGGTGGAGTACTCTGACTTCTGTGGTGCCTAGAGAGCAAGTGACTTGGGAGTTCTTTCAAACCGAGTTCCGAAAAAAGTATATCAGTCAGAGATTCATCGACCAGAAGCGAAAGGAATTTCTTGATCTTAAGCAAGGGCTCTATGTCGCCATCGACTACAAACGAAAATTTGTGAGGCTTAGTCGAGACGCGAGAATGCATTTCGTCCAAGCTATTATGTGTAAACGCTTCGAGGATGGGCTGAATGATGATATAAGGATGTTCGTTGGCATTCTTGAAATACGAGAGTTCAGTAGTACTTGTTGAGCGAGCTTGTAAAGTCAAGAGCTTAGGAAGGAGAAACAAAAGTTGATGTGGGAACCGGAGAATTCGAAAAGGTCCTCGGAAAGTCTCTTCAACAGCATCAAGAGATTTCGAGATGATGTGAGCCGGTCTAGAGGCGCCGGGCTTTTCTAGACGAGATCGCGGTCGACCTCCTGTGACCACACGAGTCACTTCGATCGCCATGGTGGAAATGATCACCGAGAGAGAGCGAGTGTCTCAGATTGTGGCAAATGGCATTCGGGAGTCTGAGGTTCCGTGATCGCCTCGCTATAAGTGTGGATCGGTGACCACTTTATCAAGGACCGCCCGAGGTTGCTTGAACAAAATGTAAGTCAAAGTGGAAACCCGGTGCTACCATCGCCGAGGTAGGCCATCCAAATGCGGGCAATGCTAGTGGCGGTCGAGAGGGTCGAGAGATGCTACAACGAGACCCGAGGCTCGTACTCTGCTAGGACTTATGCCACACGCCAAGACGCCGAGGATCTGCCTCACCGGATGTTATTACCGGTACTTTCACTCTTTTCGATACTAATGTGATTGCTTTGATTGACCCCGGTTCTACTCATTCTTATATATGTGAAACCTTAGCATCCAAAGAAGACTTTGCCTATTGAGTCTCGAGTTTGTAATTCGGTGTCGAACCCTTGGGTCATTACGTGCTTGTCAACAAAGTGTGCAAGAAAAGTCCCCTAGTATTCCGAGGTTCTTGTTTTCCGGCAGACTTGATGCTTTTGCCGTTCGATGAATTCGACGTTATTCTTGGTTTGGATTGGTTGACCATGCACGATGCGGTTGTAAATTGCAAAAGCAAGACTATCGATTGAGATAATTCGGGTTGAGTCTACGGACTTAAAAGGGTTGCCAGCTGTAATATCAGTAATGTTGGCCCGGAAATATGTAAGAAAAGGGTGCGGCGTACCTTTGCGTATGTGCTCGATGACAAGGAGTCGAAAAGAAACCCGAATCGCTGCGATGGTTTGTGAATACCCGGATGTTTTCCCGAAGAATTGCGGGTTTACCACTGTTCGGAAATAGAGTTTGGCATCGAATTGGTACCGGTACCACTCCAATTTCGATAGCTCCGTATCGTATGGCAACCGACGGAATTAAAGGAGTTGAAAGCTCGGTTGCAAGAATTGGTGGATAGAGGTTTTGCCCACCGATTTTTTCGCCTTTGGGTGCGCCGGTGTTGTTTGTGAAAAGAAGGATGGGACCATGAGGTTGTGCATCGACTATCGTCGACTTAATAAAGCGACGATAAAGAACAAATATCCGTTATGCGTATTGATGACTTGTTTGATCAACTCAAGGAGCCTCGGTGTTCTCGAAAATAGATTTGAGATCGGGCTATTATCGCCATAATTCGAGATTCGGACGCACTCAAGACCGCCTTGAGCGAGATATGGTCACTACGAGTTTCTAGTGATGCCGTTTGGACTTACTAATGCCCTGCGGTATTTATGGATTTGATGAATCGGATCTTCGACCATATTTAGATCGGTTCGTAGTCGTATTCATTGATGACATCTTGGTCTATTCAAGAAATGAGACCGAACATCTTTGAACACCGAGGTTAGTGCTGCAAATTCTACGGATAAGCAATTATATGCTAAGTTCAAGAAGTGTGAGTTCGGTTAAGAGAGGTTAGCTTCTTGGGGCATGTGATATCTCAGATCGGCATTCGAGTCGATTCGAACAAAATTTCAGCCATACTTAACCGGAAGCCTCGAGAAATATTACCGAGGTTCGAGCTTTTTGGGGCTTTAGGTTATTACCGACGATTTGTAAAAGGTTTCTCAACGATAGCCACGCCAATGACAAAGCTACTCCAAAAGGATGTTAAGTTCGAATGGACGGAGAAATGTCGAAGAGTTTCGATCAATCGAAAACTTATTTGATGAAGCCCCAATTCTAGTGCAACCCGAATCGCAAAGAGTTTGTCATCTATAGTGACGCCTCCCTACTTGGGTTAGGTTGTGTATTGATGCAAGAAGGTCAAGTTGTGGCCTGCGCGTCGAGGCAATTAAAGCCATATGAGAAAAATTATCCACCCATGATCTCGAATTGGTCGCCATCGATTCGCTTTTAAAGATTTGGCGACATTACTTATTTGGTGAGAGGTGCCATGTGTACTCGGATCACAAAAGTCTCAAATATTTGATGACCCAAAGAGACTTAAATCTGCGACAAAGACGTTGGCTCGAGCTGTTAAAGGATTATGAGTGGTCATTGACTATCACCCGGAAAGGCGAATGTGGTTGCGGATGCCTTAAGTCAGTAAATCATTATTCGCTTACGAGCGATGAATGTGCACTTGTCCGCTCGATCGACAACGTGTTAGTAGCTGAATTGAAAGCCAAACCATTATTGATACATCAAATTTGTGAGGCTCGGAAGGTCGACGATGAGTTGGGTGCAAACGGGCGAGTGTGTTCGAACAAGGAATCGGAGTTTCGGATCGATGATGATGATTGTTTGAGGTTCGAAGTCGTCTGTGTGTTCCAAAGAATTCGGAACTTATTTCGATAATTCTGAACGAAGCCCATTGTAGCCAAATGGCAATCCACCCGGGGAGTACGAAGATGTACAACGATTTGAAACGTCGGTTTTGGTGGCATGGTATGAAACGAGACATCTCCGACTTTGTTTCGAGGTGTTTAATATGTCAACAAGTGAAAGCGGAACATCAAGTGCCTTCAGGATTACTTCAGCCGATCACGATACCCGAGTGGAAATGGGATCGAGTCACAATGGACTTCGTATCCGGACTGCCATTGTCAGTGAGTAAGAAGGATGCGATTTGGGTCGTTGTAGATAGATTGACTAAGTCGGCTCACTTTGTCCCCGTACGTACGGATTTTTCAATGGACAAATTAGCCGAATTGTACGTTTCTCAGATTGTGAGATTACACGGGGTGCCTATTTCTATCGTGTCGGATAGAGATTCGAGATTTACCTCGCGATTTTGGAAGAAGTTGCAAGAAGCTTTGGGTACCAAGTTGCATTTCAGCACCGCCTTTCACCCCCAAACCGATGGTCAATCCGAGCGGATAATTCAGATACTTGAGGATATGTTGAGATATTGCATCCTCGAGTGCGGTGGTTCATGGGAACGATATTTGCCTTTGATTGAATTCGTTTATAACAATAGTTTTCAATCAAGTATTAGGATGGCACCTTACGAGGCTTTGTACGGTCGTAAATGCCGTACACCATTGTTTTGGACTGAGCTCGGTGAAAGCAAAATTTTCGGGGTGGATTTGATTAGAGATGCTGAATAGAAAGTGAAACTAATCCGTGAAAGTCTGAAGATAGCCTCCGATCGCCGTAAGTCGACGCAGATCTTAAGCGTAAGGACATCGAGTATCGTGGGAGATAAAGTGTTTCTCAAGGTTTCGCCTTGAAAAAGATACTCGATTCTACCGTAAGGGCAAGTTGAGCCCGAGGTTCATTGGACCATATGAGATATCCGAGCGAGTCGGTCCAGTGGCATATCGTCTGATTTTGCCCCTTGAACTCGAAAAGATTCACGATGTCTTTCATGTTTCGATGCTTCGACGCTATAGATCTGATCCATCGCACGTGATTAGTCCATCGGAGGTTGAAATTCAAGCCAATATGAGTTATGAGGAAGAACCGATTCGTATCCTATCACGTGAAGTGAAAGAGTTACGAAACAAGCGGTTCCGCTAGTGAAAGTGTTATGGCTCAAACACGGGATAGAAGAAGCTACTTGGGAAACCGAGAACTCTATGAAAGAGCGATACCCAACCCTATTTACCGGTAAGATTTTCGGGGACGAAAATTTCTTAAGTGGGGGAGAGTTGTGACAGCCCAAAATTGACCCTAGTCGAATGTGGTTTCGGGACCACAAAACCGAGGCATAAAAATAATTTAAAATTTATTTTGATGCCTATGATATGTGTTAAATTGTGTGTGACATTTTGATGATTTGATTTAGTGTTATAAATGTGAATTTCACTAGAAAGGGTCTAGTAGTAAACTTTGAAAGTATGATGGGAAGATGTGGGATGACTAGTTGATCATGCATGCAAAAATAAGGATTTGCATGTCAAATTTCCCCAAAAGAAGCATAGTGGCGGCCAAGGTAGGTGTTGATGGGCAAGGAAACATGTTTCCAACATGTTTGGTTAGTGAGTTATGTATGAAGAAATAAAATAAGAATTAGCATTAAAGAAATGAACAAAAAAAAGATGAGCATGGATGCCCCCCATTGCCGCAGTAACTAAGAAAGAAAACAAAAAATTTTGTTCATCCTTGTTCTCTCCTTTTTGGCCGAAAATACTAAGAGGAAGAAGAGATTTTTGCTTCATTTTCTTTGTTTAGAAGAGATCTAGAAGGAAATTTGGCTAAACTTGCATCAAGAGTAAGGTATGTATGAGGTTGTGTTATGAGTTTCATGCATGTTTTAGTTGCTAACTTGATGTTCATGTTAGCCATGGTTCAAATCTGGTTATGCCATGGGAAATGGTATTTGGCCAAAGTTGTTATTGTGTTAAAGCCATTGCATGCTAAATGTGAAGCTTGCTAATGATGCATGCAATGATGGATTGTCTACTCTTGAAATTTCTTTGTAGCCATCTTGAGTAAGACATTGAGTTTTCTTTTTGTTTAACCATGATTGAAGTTGAAAGGGGCATGATTGTGATGTATTCGGCCATGATGCATTCATGAGCATGGTTCATGCTTCTTGCATGTTAGTTAAAATTTGTGTTTTGGATGGCTATGGACACCTTGAAATTCGGCCTTGCACCTATATGTGTATATATGATTGCACATGATATTTTGATTATGAAGAAAGTGATAAATATGTTGTTTAAAGAAGAAATTTGTTGAAGAATGTTGTGAAATTTGCATGTACAATCGGCCTAGTACACATATGATGTGAAAATCTTGCAATTTATTGTTGATTTTGTGCAAGTATGACTAAGTATAATCGGCCACATGAGGGGAATTATTGTGCATGCATTCGGTTAGAGGCAAGCTTAATGATGCCTATTTTGACTTAGGTAATCGGCTACCTTGTTGTGAGCTAAGGCCGAATGTGTGCGTAATTAAAGAAAATTGACTAAAGTGCTTAGTTATGTGATGTTGAGTCAATGATATGTGTATTCGCCAAGGGTAGCAAGCGAGACTTTAATGAATTGAATTTGTTTGAATTAGCTCAAGAGCTTAGAGGCCACAATTGGATAAGGGAAGGAAAAGTGATCGATTAGCCGTCGAAGCGTTCGACAACATCCAAGTAAGTCCTCAAGAAATGACCCTACTCGAATTATGTGAAATGAAATATGGATGTGTAATGATTATTGATTTATGTGTGTATGAGTATTTGAATGATACCGGGCTAAGTCCCGGCGATTATGCAAGTGATATGTTTGTGTTTGAGCCTTAGTAACGAAAATGAAACATGGATGTGTAATGATTATTGATGTATGTGTGTGCATGAGCAATTGAATGATATCCGGGCTAAGTCCCAAGACATTTATGCTAGTAATTATATCCGGATAAGACCCAAGGCCATTGTGCTAGTGACCTCATCCGGGCTAAGACCAAGGCATTCGTGCAAGTTGTTAAATCCGGGCTAATACCAAGGCATTTGTGCAAGTCGTTCTATCCGGCTAAGACCAAGGCATTCGTGCATGTGGTTATATCCGGTTGTATTCAAGAAGCTTTAAATAAGGTGAGCGTTGGTTGCTGTAATAAATTTAATTAGTACGGTCGAAAAGCCCAAAGGAAAAGGTATGTTTATATGTGCATTGGAAAAGTCGATATGTTTGAGTAACATTCGCTCAATCGACTAACGAATTTTCAGCTATTGAATTGGTTGATATCTTGTGAAAGTATAAAATGATGAAGTGTGAAGTAAGTATGATTATGTGAATGTGTATTAATGAAATGATTCATTTGGCTATGTGAATGTAATGCTTTAGTTAAAGCTGATTTTATTGCTTGAGACTTACTAAGCATAAAAATGCTTACCCGCTGCTTTGGCTCTCTGTTTTATAGATTTTGCTCGTTAGCGATCGGATTCGGGATCATTAAAGTCAAGTCATCTACACTATCAAAGCCTCCATTTTGGGTATAATTTTGGTTGAACTTTGAAATGGCATGTATAGGACTACCCTATTGTAGAAGGTCATGTACCTTTCGGTTTTATGTAAGCTTGGATAGCCATGCGAAAATGGCTTAGATCGTTGTTAGTATGATTCTATAATCGTTTGTATGATGATCATTATGGGGTATGGAATGGTTTTGAAAAGATTAGCCATTGGAATGGTTAATCATGATCACACTTGTGCTATGTATGCAAAAGGGCCAATCGAATCGTGGAAATCATGAAATAGGTAAAGGTTACCTTGAAAACAGATGCTGGCAGCAGCAGTGGTGTGGTTTTGAAAAATCACCAAAATTTGTAGGAATGGTATTAAATAGTGAATAAGTTATGTAAATGAACCTTGATGAGTCTACTTTCATATGGAAGAAACGAAACGGTCATAGGAGTTACTTGTTAAGAGATATTAAAGTTATTGTGAGACAGGGCCAGAACGGTTTCTGGGTCCCCTGTCGCGACTTTAAAAATTTTCTATAAATTATCCAGAAATAATTAGAAGTCATACCTTATATGTGCAGATTCCATTTTGAGTCTAGTTTCATTAGAAACAAACGGTACCAGTATTAAAGCCCTGTACAGAGAGATATTCAAGTTGTAACGCGCGAAGGTCAGAGCAGTCGATCCCTGTAACATGGGTGACTTTAACTAATAAACTGTACCAATTGGCCCGACCAAAAATTCTAGAAATAAATACATGGAAGGATATTTGAGTCTAAATTCAGGGAAAATTCACAGAATCAGTTTCCGAGTTTTGAAACTCGAGATATGATTTTTAAGGCGACAGTGATGCAGTTTTCCAGCCTGTCTGGAAATGCCAAATTGGTCGGTACTTTAAGAGGATTTAGCTCGTCAACCCCTCGCGTTCGACACCGGCGATGGTCTCGGGCTCGGGGTGTTACATCAACATTCGACATCCAATCAAGACAAGGACATTTTCATTCGTATCATAATATTATGACCTTTATTCATACCTCTACTACTTTCTATTTATTCCGTTCATCTTATCAAGTAAGCCACATAGACTACATCATATGAGCATTACGCAAATATGGATATTTATCACATATGTATCATAAACTTTTATTCATACTTTTCTGAACCGAGACTTATCATAATCATAATTTTACTCAAATACCTTCACATAACATTGAACATGGTCGGCGCAGCTCGGTTGGAGAGTACCCTGTCTAAATAAGACGGTACTCATACGCGTCGGAAGACATCACACTATCACAGATCAGTGGCATGTATAGCTAAACTTTTACACATGCTAGGTTAGTCCGAGAACCGACTAAACCAGCTCTAATACCACAAAATGTAATGCCCCGTACCCGAGACTGTTGCCGGAGTCGAACACGAGGTGTTAACGGACTTAATTCATTACTTAAACAGCTCATACAATTTATTTTAAAATTTCCAGACAAGCTGTCTAACTGCATCACAGTCGCTTTAAAAATCAGATCTCGAGTTCCGAAACTCAAAATCCAATTCCGTAAATTTTTCCTGAAACTAGACTCATATATCTATCTAGTAATTGTTTTTCTAGAATTTTTGGTTGGGCCAATTAGTACAGTTTATTAGTTAAGGTCTCCCCTGTTTCAGGGTTTCACTACTCTGACCTCTGGGTATTACGAATCAGATATCTCAATGTACAGAGCTTCAATGACTATTCCGTTTGTTTCTAATAAAACTAGACTCAATAAGGAATCTGTACTTATAAATAATGACTTATAATTACTTTTTTACAATTTATGGTGAATTTCCAAACTCAGAACAGGGGATCCAGAAATCGCTCTGGCCCTGTTTCACAAAACTTTAAACATCTCATAAAATATAACTCATATACCTGTTTTGTTCCATTCATATGAAAATAGACTCATAATTATTTAATTCCATATTTTATTCATCATCTAATTATGTCTCTACTATTTTTAATGATTTTTCAAACTCACGTCACTGCTGCTGTCTTAATCTATTTTATGGTAAATTTTACCTATTTCATGGTTTCCATGGATTAGCTAGTAATTTGACATACATTGTAACACCCCTAACTCATGGCCGACGCCGGTGTCGGACACGAGGGGTTAACGAGACAAATCCTCTTAAACTACCGACCAATTTGGCATTTCTGGACAGGCTGGAAAACTGCGTCACCGTCGCCTTAAAAATCATATCTCGAGTTCCAAAACTCGGAAACTGGTTTTGTAAATTTTCCCTGAATTTAGACTCATATACCCATCCATGGATTTATTTTTAGAATTTTTGGTTGGGCCAATTGGTACAGTTTATTAGTTAAAGTCACCCATGTTACAGGGATCGACTGCTCTGAACTCCGCGCGTTACAACTTGAATATCTTTCTGTACAGGGCTTTAATACTGGTGCCGTTTGTTTCTAATGAAACTAGACTCAAAATGGAATCTGTACATATAAGGCATGACTCCTAATTCTTTCTGGATAATTTATGGTAAATTTTCAAATTCGCGACAGGGGACCCAGAAATCGTTCTGGCCCTGTCTCACGAGAACTTTAATATCTCCCAGTATACTGCTCATATGGTCGTTTCGTTTCGTCCATATAAAAATAGATTCATCAAGGATCAGTTCCATAATTTACTCACTATTTAATTCTACTTCTACTATTTTTAGTGATTTTTCAATCTCATCTCACTGCTGCTGTCCGCAACAGTTACTGCAGTAGACTATGCCAATTTCATGAATTTTTCCTTGGCCTTAATCATCCATCATACATGACACAAATTATGGCCACCTTAACAAAATTTGAGTTTCTAAGACTCGTGGCTATAGGTTCTAGCATCCCACTCGACGACCACATAGGCCATTTTCACATGGCTTAAAGTTTACAACCCACGATTCGACAAAATATAATAGCCTATACATGCCAAATGTTCTTCAACAACAAAACAATACCACAAGATTTCAGCCGGTGTGATGACTTCAACGACGGTTCCGAGCACGCAACAATACGAGTCCAAGAGACCTAAAATGGGTGAAAAGAAAACACCGAGTGAGTTTACAACTCAGTAAGTCATAAGCATTCGTCAATCCACTGATAAAGTTACTACTACATGTACAACAAATGAGGCTAGGTACTCGTCCATATCGAATCTATACCATAATACCTCGGACCTTCGGTCCAATCTGCACCAATTCATACATCCACATTTCATATTCTACACAACAAGATAATCAAGCATTTTTACACATTAACTCATTTTCCAGCACAACCATACAATTTCAATCATCACATAGATTTAAGGCTTACCAAATTCAACCCCAAGCATGAACGTATTACCTATTCGTCATGAGCTCAAGGTACTTACCCGATCCGTTGTCCATACTCACTCGATGGAGACACACCCTCCATATAATTGTTCGATTGGAGATATTTTATATATATATAGAGTATGCACACACAAAGTGCTTAATACTCGATTTCGCACACTTAGTGCCATGCGATTTAAGCCCGCACACATAGTGCCATGCCCTTCGAGCTCGCACACTTAGTGCCATATATTTCCAGCATGCACACTTAGTGCCATATATTTCCAGCACGCACACTTAGTGCCAATCTCGTCACCGTACACACGTATTGTTCAAGACACTTAGTGCCGAAAGCAAACTTTCTACACATTTCACTATTTCTTTTACATTCAACAATTGTCATCACTCCATACACATACATTTTCATTTATATATATATATCATCCCATTAAACACAATTGCATAAATTTTACAATCATTTAAGCAATATCAAATACGTGCTTAATGACTTACCTCGTGTTGGGTAAAATAGTTCCAAGTCGGCTACTCGATGACCTTCGTCTTTCCTTGCTTGATTCTCCTTCTTTAACTCCTTGAGCTTAATCAATAAATCACTAGTTTAACCATCTTGCTAAACATTCATAATTCAACTACACATGCATATGTATGCTTGTATATTCGGCAACCATTCTTACTAATCGCCCATTTGGTCGATTATACACCTAACCGAATATCCACCAAAAACTTGACTCAACATTACCTACATACTCACTTTAATGGCCGAATATATATATATGTACAATGTCAACTAACATCTTTTAATCACCTAATTTCATCTCATGAACATTTAATCAAATTTTCCCAATCTAGCATATATTTTCACATCCATTTGTAACATCATGTACAAACACATATACACATAACAAAACACAAATTTTTTACCTATCATGCAACAAGCATAAATCGCACTTATGAGCATGCCATGGCCGAATACATCCCACGCCATCCCCCTTTCAATTTTTGGTCATGGTTAAACAAAGAAAACTCCATGTCTTACTCAAGAATGCTAAAAGAAATTTCAAGAGTAGTCAATCCATCATTACATGCATCATCAACAAGCTTCACATTTAGCATGCAATGGCTTTAACACAATATCAACCTTGGCCAAATACCATTTCCATGGCATAACAAGGATTTGAACCATGGGCTAACATGAACATCAAGTTAGCAACTAAAACATGCATGAATCTCATGACACAACCTCAAACATACCTTAATCTTGACACAAGTATGACCAAATCTCCTTCTAGTTCTCTTCTAAACCAAGCATGAAGCAAAAATCCTTCCTTTTCCCTTAGTATTTTCAGCCAAGATTTTGAGAATGGATGAACAATTTTTTCCTTTCTTTTTCCTCTACTCACGGCAACAAAGGGGGGCATCCATGCTCATTTTTTTCATTTCTTTATTTTTTTCTACATAATCCACTAACTAAACATGTTGGAAACATGTTCCTTGCCCATATTCTTGTCATGGCCGGCCACTCACCTTAGGAAGTGGGTTATTTGACATGCAAGAACAACTATTTTCCCACATGTATTAATAGGCCACCTTACAATTGCCTAGCACATTTCTAAATTTTCTCACATAAGTCCTATTTGATAAAAATTCACTTACTATTAACAAAATCCAAACACGAAATTTTCACACATGCATATATACATATAATGAGCATCAATTATGATGGTTAATTATTATTATGACTCGGTTTGGTGGTCCCGAAACCACTTTCCGACTAGGGTCGATTTAGGGATGTCACAACTCTCCCCCACTTAGAAATTTTCGTCCCCGAAAATCTTACCGTAAATAGGCTCGGGTATCGCTCTTTCATAGAGTCCTCAAGTTCCCAAGTGGCTTCTTCCATTCCGTGTTTATGCCACAACACCTTCACTAACGGGATTTTCCTATTGCGCAACTCTTTTACTTCACGCCTCATAATGCGAACGGTTCCTCTTCATAGCTCAAATTAGGTGAATCTCAATCTCGAGATGGAGCAATTACGTGCGATGGATCGACCTATATCGTCAAGCATCGAGACATGAAAACGTTGTGAATCCTTTCGAGCTCGGGGCAAAATTAATCGATATGCGATCGCCCAACTCGTTCGGATACTTCATATGGCCCGATAAACCTCGGACTCAATTTGCCCTTACGACCAAATCTAAGCACCTTCTTCCAAGGTGAAACTTTGAGAAAGACCTTGTCTCCAACCCGATATTCAATATCTTTTCTTTTCAAATCCAGATACGACTTTTGCCGATCCAAGCGACTTTCAAACTTTCACGAATTACTCGAACTTTTGCTCGGCATCCTTAACCAAATCAACCTCAAGAATTTACCTTCACTAAGTTCAGTCCAGAATAATGGGGTACGGCATTTACGACCGTATAAAGCCTCGTAAAGGCGCCATCTTAATACTTGATTGAAAGCTATTGTTGTAGGCGAATTCAATCAAAGGTAAATACCGCTCCCATGAACCACTAAACTCAAGGATGCAACATCTCAACATATCCTCGAGTATTTGAATTATCCGTTCGGATTGACCATCGGTTTGGGGATGAAAAGCGGTGCTAAAATGCGACTTGGTACCCAAAGCATCTTGCAATTTCTTCCAAAATCGCGACGTAAATCTTGGGTCTCTATCCGACACGATAGAAATAGGCACCCTGTAATCTCACAACTCGAGAAACGTACAATTCCGCTTAATTTGTCCATTGAAAATCCGACGTATGGGGATAAAGTGAGCCGACTTAGTTAGTCTATCGACAACGACCCAAATCGCATCCTTCTTACTCATCGACAATGGCGGTCCGGATACAAAGTCCATTGTGACTCGATCCCATTTCCATTCGGGTATCATGATCGGTCAAGTAATCCCGATGGCACTTGATGTTCCGCTTTCACTTGTTGACATATCGCACCCTTGAAACAAATTCGAAATGTCTCGTTTCATAACGGCCACCAAAATTGGCGTTTGGTCATTGTACATTTTAGTACTAACCGGGTGGATTGACATTCGACTACAATGGGCTTCATTTAGAATTATCGAAATAAGTTCAATTCTTTGGAACACACAGACGACTTCAACCTCAAACAATCGTCATCATCAATTTGAAACTCGATTCCTTGTTCGTAACACACTCACCCGTTTTGCAAGCAACTCCTCATCAACTTTTCGAGCTTCCCGAATTTGATGAGCCAACAATGGTTTGGCCTTTAATTGGCTACTAACACATTGTCGGGTAGAATGCACAAGTGTACATTCATCGTCAGAAAGCAAACAAGTGATTTCGACTTAAGGCATCCGCAACCACATTGGCCTTTCCGGGTGATAATCAATAACGAGTTCATAATCTTTTAACAACTCGAGCCATCGTCTTTGTCGCAGATTTAAGTCTCTTTGAGTCATCAAATATTTTAGACTTTTGTGATCCGAATACACTTGGCACTTCTCACCAAATAAGTAATGTCGCCATATCTTTAAGGCGAATACGATGGCGACCAATTCGAGGTCATGGGTTGGATAATTTTTCTCATGTGGCTTTAATTGTCTCGACGATAGGCCACAACTCGACCTTCTTGCATCAATACGCAACCTAACCCAAGTAGGGAGGCATCACTATAGATGACAAACTCCTTGCCGATTCGGTGTACTAGAACGGAGCTTTTCGTCAAATGGGTTTTCAATTGGTGAAACTTTTTCGACACTTTTCCGTCCATTCAAATTTGACATCTTTCAAGCAGCTTTGTCATGGGTGTGGCTATCATCGAGAATCCTTTCACAAACCGCGGTAGTAATGTAAGCAAGCCCCAAAAAGCTCCTAACTTCGGTAACATTCCTTGGTGGTTTCCAATTGACTATGGTCAAATTTTGTTCAGTCCACCGACACCGATGCGGACACCACGTGCCCCAAAAGCTAACCTCTTTCAACCAAAATTCACATTCTTGAACTTTGCGTATAATCGCTTATCTCGTAAGATTTGCAACACTAGCCTCGGTGTTCAAGATGTTCGGTTTCATCTTCGAATAGACCAAAATGTCATCGATAAATACAACTACGAACCGATCCAAGTATGGCCTGAAAATTCTATTCATTAAATCCATAAACACCGCAGGGCATTAGTGAGCCCAAACGGCATCACCAAGAATTCAGTAGTGACCGTACCTCGTTCTAAAAGCGGTTTTGGTATGTCCGATTCTCGGACCCTCAACTGATAGTACCCCGACCTCAAATCTATCTTTGAAAACACCGAGGCTCCCTTTAATTGATCAAACAAATCGTCAATTCGTGGCAATGGATATTTATTCTTTATCGTCACTTTATTGAGTTGACGATAGTCGATGCACAACCTCATGGTTCCGTCCTTCTTCTTCACAAACAATACAGGTACGCCCCATGGAGAAAAACTCGGTCGAGCGAAACCTCTATCCGTCAATTCTTGCAATTGAACCTTCAATTCCTTTAATTCCGTTAATGCCATACGATACGGAGCTATTGAAATCGGCGTAGTACCCGGTACAACTTCGATGCCGAATTCCACTTCTCGAACCGGTGGCAATCCCGGTAACTCCTCAGGAAAAACATCTGAATACTCACAAACCACTGGTACCGATTCGAGTTTCCTTTCCGTCTCTTTACTCCCAAACACATACGCAAGGTATGTTTCACACCCCTTTTTCACATATCTTCGAGCGGTCATAGAAGATATTATTGCTGGCACTCCTTTTAAATCAGTAGACTCGACTCGGACTACCTCATTATTTGCACTCCTCAAATTAATGGTTTTCCTTTGCAGATCTGCTTGCATCATGTACGGTCACCAATCCATACCAAGAATAACATCGAATTCATGAAATGGTAGAAGCATCGATCGGTAGGAAAACAGATTCTCGAATTATTAGGGGCATCTCTTGCACACTTTATCAACAAGCACGTATTGACCCAAAGGGTTTGACACTCGAATTACGAACTCAAGAGACTCAACGGTGAGTCTTTTGGATGCTAAGGTTTCACATACATATGAGTGAGTAGAGCGGGGTCAATCAATGCAATCACAATAGTATCAAAGAGAGTAAAAGTACCAGTGATAACGTCGGGGAGGATGCCTCTCTCGTGCTATGCGGATGGCATATGCTCTAGCAGAGCACGGGTCTCGGATCGGACGGCCAGTATTAGAGGCTCCTCTCGATTACCACCCCTACCTCCAGAGATTCTCGGGGCCTACCTCCACCGTCGTTCCACTAGGTCTTGCACCTTGCGTCTTATTCCTCTCATCTAGCTCAGTGCAATCTCTAATGAAGTGGTCCTTGAACCGCATCCATAACAGCCCTATTAACAGACTTACCCCAACATTCACCTAGGTGTCGTCTTCCACATTGGGGGCATTCAGGTCTCTCTTGACGATTATTGCCCACACTAGCTACTCAAGTAGCTCTCGAGTCCGTCAATGGTCGGGCTCTAATGGAAATTCCCGCATCGTCCTCGACTTCATCGGGTGTCCTCCCCGAACCTCTTTACACCGAGAACGGAGCTTTACTCGTCGATCTTTTACGGTAATCTCTTGCTTCAAATTCAGCCTTCTTCTTCTCCTCCCAAGTTCTTCCGCCTTGCAAGCTCGTTCGACTAGTGTCACGAACTCCTTTATCTCCAAAATTCCCACTAGTAACTTTAACTCTTCATTCAATCCTTCTTCAAATCTTTTGCACATCGCAACCTCATCAGCCACACACTCCCGAGCATACCGACTAAGTCTTACTTAACTAATGTTCAGATTCAGACATCTGATCATCCGCCTTGCTTGAGTTCCAAGAATTCCTTACGCTCGATCGATGAACCGTTGACTAATGTATTTCTTTCGAAATTGGATTGGAAGAAATCCCAAGTAACTCGCTCATTTGGGACTATGGAAATTAAAGTCCTCCACCAATAGTAAGTCGAGTCTCATAACAAGGATATAGCACACTTAAGACATTCGTCGGTGTGCATGACGATTCATCTAACACTCTAATGGTGTTATCGAGCGAACTCGGCCTTTTCGGCATCATCAAGAACTATGGCCTTGAACTCCTCGCCCCACGCTTCCTAATCAAGTCCACGGTGGTTTACTCAGCCTCACAGATCAAGAATCGGAGGCATTGCGGGCTCTTGGGTGGAGTATTTAAATTCGGGAATGGTTGGACAGCCGGGTTGGTTCGGGCATATTATGCGACCCACTCATTCATCATAGTGAAGAAGGCTTGTTTCGCCTTCATTTTGATTATTCGCGGATGACTGAGGCTCAACAGGCGGTGTCCCTTGCGCAGAGCAGCCGCTACACTTTCAACGTCATCCGCCAAGGGTCTCTCTACCCGGTTCCATCGCTAATCAAAACAAAAATTTCAACCGTCAAGTCATCACACTATTAAGCACTATCAATTTGGCATGTATAGCTAGACTCACACGCGCTATGGTAGTCCTAGAACCGACTAAACCATAGCTCTGATACCAATAAAATTGTAACACCCTAACTCGTGGCCGACGCCGTGTCGGACACGAGGGGTTAACGAGACAAATCCTCTTAAAGTACCGACCAATTTGGCATTTCTGGACAGGCTGGAAAACTGCGTCACCGTCGCCTTAAAAATCATATCTCGAGTTCCAAAACTCTGAAACTGGTTTGGTAAATTTTCCCTGAATTTAGACTCATATACCCATCCATGGATTTATTTTTAGAATTTTTGGTTGGGCCAATTGGTACAGTTTATTAGTTAAAGTCACCCATGTTACAGGGATCGACTGCTCTGACCTCCGCGCGTTACAACTTGAATATCTTTCTGTACAGGGCTTTAATACTGGTGTCGTTTGTTTATAATGAAACTAGACTCAAAATGGAATCTGTACATATAAGGCATGACTCCTAATTCTTTCTGGATAATTTATGGTAAATTTTCAAAGTCGCGACAGGGGACCCAGAAATCGTTCTGGCCCTGTCTCACGAGAACTTTAATATCTCCCAGTATACTGCTCATATGGTCGTTTCGTTTTGTCCATATAAAAATAGATTCATCAAGGATCAGTTCCATAATTTACTCACTATTTAATTCTACTTCTACTATTTTTAGTGATTTTTCAATCTCATCTCACTGCTGCTGTCCGCAACAGTTACTGCAGTAGACTATGCCAATTTCATGAATTTTTCCTTGGCCTTAATCATCCATCATACATGACACAAATTATGGCCACCTTAACAAAATTTGAGTTTCTAAGACTCGTGGCTATAGGTTCTAGCATCCCACTCGACGACCACATAGGCCATTTTCACATGGCTTAAAGTTTACAACCCACGATTCGACAAAATATAATAGCCTATACATGCCAAATGTTCTTCAACAACAAAACAATACCACAAGATTTCAGCCGGTGTGATGACTTCAACGACGGTTCCGAGCACGCAACAATACGAGTCCAAGAGACCTAAAATGGGTGACAAGAAAACACCGAGTGAGTTTACAACTCAGTAAGTCATAAGCATTCGTCAATCCATCGATAAAGTTACTACTACATGTACAACAAATGAGGCTAGGTACTCGTCCATATCGAATCTATACCATAATACCTCGGACCTTTCGGTCCAATCTCGCACCAATTCATACATCCACATTTCATATTCTACACAACAAGATAATAGAAGCATTTTACACATTAACTCATTTTCCAGCACAACCATACAATTTCAATCATCACATAGATTTAAGGCTTACCAAATTCAACCCCAAGCATGAACGTATTACCTATTCGTCATGAGCTCAAGGTACTTACCCGATCCGTTGTCCATACTCACTCGATGGAGACACACCTCCATATAATTGTTCGATTGGAGATATTTATATATATATAGAGTACGCACACACGTTGCTTAATACTCGATTTCGCACACTTAGTGCCATGCGATTTAAGCCCGCACACATAGTGCCATGCCCTTCGAGCTCGCACACTTAGTGCCATAGATTTCCAGCATGCACACTTAGTGCCATATATTTCCAGCACGCACACTTAGTGCCAATCTCATCACCCATACACGTATTGTTCAAGACACTTAGTGCCGAAAGCAAACTTTCTACACATTTCACTATTTCTTTTACATTCAACAATTGTCATCACTCCATACACATACATTTTCATTTATATATATATATCATCCCATTAAACACAATTGCATAAATTTTACAATCATTTAAGCAATATCAAATACGTGCTTAATGACTTACCTCGTGTTGGGTAAAATAGTTCCAAGTCGGCTACTCGATGACCTTCGTCTTTCCCTTGCTTGATTCTCCTTCTTTAACTCCTTGAGCTTAATCAATAAATCACTAGTTTAACCATCTTGCTAAACATTCATAATTCAACTACACATGCATATGTATGCTTGTATATTCGCAACCATTCTTACTAATCGCCCATTTGGTCGATTATACACCTAACCGAATATCCACCAAAACTTGACTCAACATTACCTACATACTCACTTTAATGGCGAATATATATATATGTACAATGTCAACTAACATCTTTTAATCACCTAATTTCATCTCATGAACATTTAATCAAATTTTCCCAATCTAGCATATATTTTCACATCCATTTGTAACATCATGTACAAACACATATACACATAACAAAACACAAATTTTTTACCTATCATGCAACAAGCATAAATCGCACTTATGAGCATGCCATGGCCGAATACATCCCACGCCATCCCCCTTTCAATTTTTAGTCATGGTTAAACAAAGAAAACTCCATGTCTTACTCAAGAATGCTAAAAGAAATTTCAAGAGTAGTCAATCCATCATTACATGCATCATCAACAAGCTTCACATTTAGCATGCAATGGCTTTAACACAATATCAACCTTGGCCAAATACCATTTCCATGGCATAACAAGGATTTGAACCATGGGCTAACATGAACATCAAGTTAGCAACTAAAACATGCATGAATCTCATGACACAACCTCAAACATACCTTAATCTTGACACAAGTATGACCAAATCTCCTTCTAGTTCTCTTCTAAACCAAGCATGAAGCAAAAATCCTTCCTTTTTCCCTTAGTATTTTCAGCCAAGATTTTGAGAATGGATGAACAATTTTTTTCCTTTCTTTTCCTCTACTCACGGCAAAAGGGGGGCATCCATGCTCATTTTTTTCATTTCTTTATTTTTTTTCTACATAATCCACTAACTAAACATGTTGGAAACATGTTCCCTTGCCCATATTCTTGTCATGGCCGGCCACTCACCTTAGGAAGTGGGTTATTTGACATGCAAGAACAACTATTTTCCCACATGTATTAATAGGCCACCTTACAATTGCCTAGCACATTTCTAAATTTTCTCACATAAGTCCTATTTGATAAAAATTCACTTACTATTAACAAAATCCAAACACGAAATTTTCACACATGCATATATACATATAATGAGCATCAATTATGATGGTTAATTATTATTATGACTCGGTTTGGTGGTCCCGAAACCACTTTCCGACTAGGGTCGATTTAGGGATGTCACATACATAACACCAAATATGATCATGATTAGCCATTCCAATGGCTAATCATTACCAAGCATTTCCACACCACTCAATAACCATATCATAAGACCATATATACAAAATGATTATAATGTTATACATGCCATACTCAAAATATACAAGCCATTATGCCAAGATGGTATACGGATAGTGTGAGCGAGCCTCCGACCGTTCCCGATTTCTGAGTTGTCTTGTCAAAACTACAAGGAATGAAAAGGAGGGAGTAAGCATAAATGCTTAATAAGTTCACATGCAAAAAGCAAGTAACATAACCATATAAGCAAACATAAAACATCATTTGCATAATCATCACCGAGACATTCATATCACATTTTCATTTATCATCTTACCATATTGTTGTTATATCGATTTTTCAACCCGAGGGTTAAGTACATACCTGTTCAAAGTACCCATTTCACAACACTTACCAATACGTCCCTTTCATCTTGAGTATTCCTCCATTTTAGTAGAACTTTACCCGTTGAACACATCGAATATAATTGGATACATGGAAAGTTTGCACATAAGTGCCACATATGTAGCCAAGCTACCATGTAACCCGCCCATAAGTGAACTCGGACTCAACTCAACGAGCTCAGGCGTTCAGATCCATAAGTGAACTCGGACTCAACTCAACGAGCTCGGATGCCTAGTTACATCTCACGAACTCGAACTCAACTCAACGAGTTCGGACACTCGTATCCATAAGTGAACTCGGACTCAACTCAACGAGTTCGGATGCCCAAATATCCCAGTGACATGTCACTTGTATCCTAATCTATTCCTAAGGTTCAAACGGGCTTTTTTCCTCGATCTCACATCTTTGCCGTCTTCCACGGAATATCAAAATCGATACTTGGTGATAGTTCATACTCATCAAGTAATTCACATAATTACATATTATTCAACAATAACCACAAAGCATAATATTTCATGATAATAATCGGCATCATATCATATAAACAACATTAAATTGCTTAAAATGACAATTATGTTACTACATTTACACATGAACTTACCTCGATGCTGAAAATGGCTACTTTTACCATTTCGTCCACAACTTGGTATTTTCCCATTTTAGCCCAATTTCAGTTTTCCTTGCTCTATCATTTAAAATATAGTCTAATTAGGGCTCACATTATTCAAATTGACCCAAAATCATATTTTGGAAAAATTACAATTTTGCCCTAAACTTTTGCATATTTACACTTTTTCCCCAAAGCTCATAAATTAAACTTCAGCCTATTTTCTTATGTTTTATGACATGCTGATCATTTTTCCCTTCTATGTCAACATCAAATTCTCACTCTAACATGTACTTATGACTATTAGGTATTTTTACCGATTAAGCCCTTTTGCTCGTTTTCACTTAAAACCGAGTAGCACAAGTTGTCTAACATAATTTAAAACCTCATATTCTATCATAAAACACCAAAATACACAAAATTCACCTATGGGTATTTTTCCAAATATAAACCCTAGGTTAAATTATTGCTAGCATAAGCTAAATCGAGCTACCGGGACTCCAAAAACGTAAAAATCATTAAAAACGAGGCTAGAACGGGCTTAAAATCGAGCTTGGAAGCTTGAAAAACCCTAGCCATGGTTTCTCCTTGCTATATTCGGCCATGGGGTTGAAGATGAGCAAAATTGGCTTTTAATTTTGTATTTTAATTCATTTTACCCCTAAATGACTAAAATGCCCTTACTACTAAACTTTCCAAAAATTCCATCCATGTCCAATTTTTTTTCAAGACTTAGAAATTGGTAAAATTCTATTTAAGACCTCCTAATTAATATTTCAAAACAATTTCATACTAAAAACTTCTAGAATGCAAGTTTTGCAAATTATTCGATTTAGTCCCTAATTCAATTTAAGCACTTTATGCATAAAATTTCTTCACGAAATTTTCACACAATCATGCAATCATATCATAGACCTTAAAATAATCATAAAATAATTATTTCTATCTCGGATTTTGTGGTCACGAAACCACTATTCCGACTAGGCCCAAAATCAGGATATTACACGCTCGGCTTAGGACGACACACGGCCTCAATGTAACACCAAAACCTAGCCTAGACGTTATGACCGAATCTGGTGTGTCACATTAAAATGCTTTTTTGAAAAACATTGTCCTATTAATAAATCTTGCTTGAAAGAGAAAAGCCCCTTTGTTTAACTCTAAAGTCAACTTAATTATTTGTTAACCATTTTAAACCAGCCTTACTTTTAAAAAACATGTTTGTTGCAAAAGCATTTCAACAATGTTGCAAAAACGTGACTTTATGAAAACAGATATCATTTTGGAAAACTGCGCTATACTTTTAACAGAAATAAATCATAATAGTTAAAAACCCCCAAATTAAAAGCTATAAAATTAGAGAAAAAGCCTTATTATATCAAAAACCCAAAGAGAAAGTAATTTAAGTAATGTAAAACAAAATATGCATATTTAAAGCTATTCGTAGTGTGGCCACCTCCGAGTCGTCCCATACGTCAAACTGTCTACTGAGGATTACTTGAAAAATTTAAAAGAGGGGTTGAGTTTACGAAAACCCAGTGTGTACAACCCTCATCGTTCATAAAGCACACGTCACATCAATTTGGGCCACTTGGCCTTAGTCCATAATAGCCTCAGTTGGGCTTGAGCCCTTGTCACAATCAGAATCAAATTATGCACTGCACAAATACCCAACCAAACCTACACTCTGTATCCTGTCCAACCCTACACTCCTGTGGGGATTTAATCGACCCACCCATCCCTACACTCCTGTTGTAACATTGGTTGCGGCACTAACCAATTTCACAGCAGAGCTGCCAATCACATAATGGCTTTAAGCCATCGGTGGATCCACAGTTGCCAAGTGACCATGCGACCCTAACAAATCATATACTTCCTCCAAATCAATGATCCTGTCCCCCATACGGCATAATATCACATGAATGCAAACATATCATAAATGGCATACAATAACAATCATATAACATGTATGGACATTTTAGTCATTTTGCCCTTTGGGGCATAACGGTCATTTCGCCTTATAGGGGCATTATGGTCATTATACCCTATAGGGGCATTACGAACATTTTACCTATAAGGGCATTACGGTCATTTACCCTACAGGGCATTACGATCATTTTAACTACAGGGGCATTACGATCATTTTACCTACAGGGGCATTACGGTCATTTTACCCTACAAGAGCATTACAGTCATTTTACCTATTTTGGGGTTTCAGCTCAGACAACGACCTCTCCGAAGGCCTACAGTCACTTCAAGCGACACAGATAACCTAAACGATCATAACGGTGTAAATAGGCCTAAGGCCCATTACTCACCCAAGTGGGCCTACATGCTCGTGTGGCCCATTTAGCCCAAATTCAGTTACCGTTATGTGATCAACATAGCCCAGTTCAATATTTATCACTTACTGCGAATTTAATCTGTGTGGGACCCATGAGCCCGTTAGGCCCACACGGCCCATTTTGGCCTATCGTTGCCCATAACAGCCCAAGTCCACGAAAATGCTCGTGGTAGCCTTTACAGTCTACCGCCCATGATTTGTGAGATTGGTTTACCCCACATGCGATCGTACGCTCGTAAGTCCTCAAATGTCGAAGTTTCCACTTTTTGGTTTTTGCCAATCCACAGTAAAGAGGGGTATGAATACACATCTACTATGAAACATGCGCCTAGCCCAAGGGTTTCCCAATCCTATCTTAAATGCAATAGTGAATAACCCTGCTTAGAACCATTGGCGAAAGGTGGGTTTACTTTCCTAACCGAATAGCTTGATCGAGTAAAGTGGAAGAGGTTTGACTGCCCAATTCTCACAAGTGTCACCTTCAGTCTTCAAGAGACTTTGGAACCCAAAAGAACCCCACGCCGTCTTGTTAATAAAACAACACCAACTGTAACCAAAAAGGGATAACGTGATCGGTCTCCATAGCCAGACGAATAGGAATGAACTTTGATGAACTCAAGAATCGAAAGGGGAGATGGCATAATTGGTCAAGTGAAAAGAAGAGAGGGAAATAAGAAAAGAGAAGAGGAGAGCAATTGGTAATAGAGTAAGAAGTTGTCAAAAGAACTGAGAGGTGGTAAGCCAGGTCTTTCGGTCAAAAAGGAAAACCAAAAGAGAGAAGGAGAGGAGAAAGCAATCGGTCAACCAAAAGAATTTTAGAGAAAAAAAAACAATTCAGGAATAGACCAAAATGAGCAAAACCTGAAGGAAGCAGTATTTTGGCACCTATGAATGAAAGAAAAGAATGAAAATGCCAGAGTCAGTAACCAAAAGTGAGTAGAAAGGAATTACTAGCCTTTAGCCGAATTTTTGAGTGCCTAAAGTCCAATTTCGGCACAACACTTCCACTCCATTCAAATCCCACTTTTTGCTCCCTTGATTTTCTCCACAATCTCCTCCTAAAAATCCTCTTTTATCTCCTCCATGATTTTTTCCATAATCCACTCCTTGACCAGTTCAAACTTCCCTGAACAGAGTTTCAATCAACCTCTGCTTCTCACATTGCAAGAGAGCAAAATAAATACTCTTCTCACCTTGCCACGACTTGAACCTTAGACCTCAAGAGAACTCCACATGCCACTTACCACTGCACCACAAGTTCTTTTTGTGACACATTTTACCCACAAATATTCATAAGGCCTACCAACTAAAGCCAAGGTTCACTTAAGGGGAAAAACTAAATCTTTTGCAAAAGCCCAGACTTGAACCTAGGCTTCTCCAACACTCCCAAACACACTCAAATCACTTAGCCATCACATCAAACATGTAATTTGTGTCACTTTCGCACTTAAATAAAGTATTTATGAGTAGTCTCCTAACCGCTCCCATGCACAAGGCCCAATACTTCTACGCCCAAAATTCGAGGCGTTTCACCCAAGCCATGTTGAATGTGTAACACCTCGTACCCGAGACTGTTGCCGGAGTCGAACACGAGGTGCTAACGGACTTAATACCTTACTTAAACAGCTCATACAATTCATTTTTAAAATTTCCAGACGAGCTGGCTAACTGCATCACAGTCACTCTAAAAATCATATCTCGAGTTCCAAAACTCGAAATCCAATTACGTAAATTTTTCCTGAAACTAGACTCATACATATATTTACTAAAGTTTTTTCTAGAATTTTTGGTTGGGCCAATTAGTACAGTTTATTAGCTAAAGTCTCCCCTGTTTCAGGGTTTGACTACTGTGACCTTCATTCATTACGACTTAGATATCTCCATGTACAGGGCTTCAATACTTATTCCGTTTATTTCTAATGAAACTAGACTCAAAAAGGAATCTGTACATATAAAGCATGACTTCTAATTATCTCTGGTTAATTTATGGTGAATTTCCAAAGTCAGAACAAGGGATCCAGAAATCGCTCTGGCCCTGTTTCACGAAAACTTAAACATCTCATAAAATACGGCTCATATGGTTGTTTCGTTTCTTTCATATGAAAATAGACTCATCAAGATTCGGTTACATGAATTTTTCATTATTTAATTCCATTTCTAATTTTTTTTAGTGATTTTTCAAATTCACATCACTGCTCTTTGTCAAGATCTATTTTAAGGTAAATTTTACCTATTTCATAGTTTTCCATGAATCAACTAGTAATTAGACATACATTATTTCCAAGTATAATCACGATTAGCCATGACATACGTAGCACCAATAGGACCATGATTGGCCATTCCAATGGCTAATCATTACCAAACATTTCCACACCACTTAATAACCATATCATAAAACCATATATACAAAATGATCATAATGTTATACCCAAAATATACAAGCCATTTTCGCATGGCTATCTGAATATACATTACCAAAAGATACTTAATTAACAACAAGGGTCAGCCCTATACATGCCATTATCAAGTTCAACTGAAGAGTACCAAAAGTGGCTTAGATAGTGTGGATGACTTGACTTTGACACTTCCGAGTCCGATGGTGACGAACAAAATCTATAACATAAGGAAACAAGGTAACAGAGTAAGCAAAATGATGCTTAGTAAGTCTTAAGTAATTTTAAACAGTAAAATTTGACATATAAGTCAACATTCAAAATATTAAACTCGAATCAGCTGTATACCTTTTTGTTCAAATTACGATATATATATATATACACTAACATACAAAGAGATCACAACTGAACCTCGATCATAAACATGAATTATAGAAATAATTTAATCGTATACCTTCATATAAATAAAGACATCGTCCAAGTAGTTATTTGCATATTCATAGATGCAATATTCATCCATACGTATATCTATACATACATATGCACATTCCATTCCTTATATATGAAACTTCAATCTAAAAGTGGGTTCGCTTAAGTGTACGAAATGCGTACCTGTTTTTTTTTCATACTGTATAGTACATTCAATTCATAACCTTACTCGAATTGTCGACATTAAGCTCGCTAGGTTAGAACCCGAATCCGATCCACGGCATAAAGCCTTCAAGACTTTAAATTCAGATATATGTCCAAGACATAGCTCATGGACCTAAAGTCCGGATATTATTCTCGATATAGCTCGGACATGAAGTCCGGATATAATTCTCGATATAGCTCGGACCTGAAATCCGGATATAATTCTCGCATATATATATTTACATGGTAACACATTTCACATAGCCTATCACATTGGTAATTCAATTGCTCCATTCGTATATAAGGGCAAAATATACACCATCATTTTCATTTCTTTTTGAAGATCATACCAACAAATCACATCTACCTTTCATCAATCCAATTTAACCCGAATTAACCATTCAACTAAATGTCATATAATTAAATTATTTGCCACACATCTTAGATCAAATAGGACTAAAAGATAATGTTCATCTAGCATATACATATCAAGGCATCGTAAATCTTATTGTGACAGCCCAAAATTGACCCTAGTCGGAATGTGGTTTTGGGACCACAAAACCGAGGCATAAAAATAATTTAATATTTATTTTATTGCCTATAATGTGTGTTAACTCATGTGTGACATTTTTGATGTTTTGATTTAGAGTTATAAATGTGAATTTCACTAGAAAGGACCTAGTAGTAAACTTTGAAAGTATGATGGGGAAATGTGTGATGACTAATTAAAGCATGCATGCAAAACAATGGACTTGCATGTCAAATTCCCCCCCCCCCAATAGCTAGTGGCCAGCCATGACAAGGAATTATGGGCAAAGCATGTCATGAAACATGTTTGGTAAGTGGGTTATGTTGGAATAAATAAAATAAGTTGTATGGTAATAAAAAAGGAAGAAAAATGTGTGTGAAGGCTTCTCCCTCCCTTGCCGTGAGTTGAAGGAAAGAAAAGAAAAAAATTGTTCATCCTTTTTTTCACTCCTTTTGGTGAAAATACTAAGGATAAGGAAGGAGTTTTTGCTTCATGCTTGGTTTGGAAGAGGATTAGGAAGGGTTTGGCTATACTTGCATCAAGATTAAGGTATGTTTGAGGTTGTGCCATGAGATTCATGCATGTTTTAGTTACTAGCTTGATGTTCTTATTAGCCCATGGTTCAAATCTTTGTTATATCATGGGGATGGTATTTGGCCAAGGAGGATTTTGTGTTAATGCCATTGCATGTTAAATATGAAGCTTGCTAATGGTATATGTGATGGTGGATTGATGGCTCTTGGACTTTCTTTTTAGTGTTTTTGGAGTAAGACATTAAGTTCTTTGCTTAATCATGACCAAAATTATGGTGTTGAGATGTATTCGCCATGGTACATCCATAAGTGTGATTTATGCTCATTGCATGGAAAGTAAGATTCGTGTTTTGGATTTATGTTCATGTTTAGTTACAATCAACTTGAGATTCAGCTCTAGCATATATATATGTATATATGTTTGCACATGATGTATTGGTATAACATATATACTATCTCAAGGTATATACTTACTTATGATGATGCTTCGGTTATGAGGGAAATGATAGATGTGTATTGAGTTACAATATGGAATGCATTAGTTAGTAGAATGTATGCTATTTTTTTTGTGTGTGGTATTAAGTGTATAATTGGCCTCAACATGGACATGCATATTCGGCCACATGAGGGGAATTGGTGTGCATGCATTCGGTTAGAGGCAAACATATTGATGCCAATTCTTGGCTTAGAAAATTCGGCTAAGGAGAGTACTAACTAATGTGTTGAGTTGATTCATGATTTCCGCACCTATGTGACTTTAATGTCTAATGAAAATATGTGGGCTAAATACCTTGAATTCCTCTTCGATGCTCAAATGATTAAATCAATTTATTTGTTAAATTAAGCTCAAGAGCAAAGAGGAGCTAAATCCGATAAAGGGAAGGAAAAGTAGTTGAATAGCCGTCGAAATCGTTCGACAACATCCGAGGTAAGTCTTCGAGTAATGACCCTACTTGAATTATATTGAAATCATGCTCCTTGTGTGTGGCTATTGAGCCGAAATTGTAAAGGTTTGATAAATATTTTGTGTTTGAGCCTTAGTAACGAAAATGAAATATGGATGTGTCATGATTATTGATATATGTGTACATGAGCATTTGAATGATACCGGGCTAAGTCCCGAAGGCATTTATGCTAATGATTATATCGGGCTAAGACCAAGGCATTCGTATGAAGTTGTTATATCCGGGCTAAGACCAAGGCATTCGTATGAAGTTGTTATATCCGGCTAAGACCAAGGCAATTGTGCAAATCACCAAACCGGGTTAAGACCAAGGCAATTGTGCTTGTGGTTGTATCCGGTTAAACTCAAGGTACGTGATTCGAAGTGAGCAATCTTGCTGTAAAAGTTTCAGTTTATACACTTGTGAAAATTCCAGCAATGAGGTATGTTCGTATGTGCTTGAATTAGTTAAGTCCTTACAAGTAAGTATTCGCCATTGATAAACGAGCTACCGGCCTTTGGCTAAGTTGTTCTTTTGTGTATAAACATAAGGGTCGGTAATGTGAAGTAAGTATGATTATGAGAATGTGTATTAATAAAGTGATTCATTTAGCTATGTGAATGTAATACTTTAGTCAAAGCTGATTTCATTACTTGAGACTTACTAAGCATTAAAATGCTTACCCCGTTGCTTTGGCTCTCTGTTTTATAGATTTTGCTCGTTAGCTATCAGATTCGGGATCATCGAAGTCGAAGTCATCCACACTATCAAAGCCCTTCTGGTACTCTTTAGTTGAACTTTGGGTATGGCATGTATAGGACTACCCTTTGCTGTTTTCAAGCACGTTGTGTGATATGCGTGTGTACGACCATGCGAAAATGGCTCGTAAAAGTGGAGTATGGCATTAGACCATTTGTGTTTATGTATATATGTATGGTTTCATGATGTGACTATGGACTGAATGGATGTGTTGGGCAAATGATCAGCCATTGAATGGCTAAATATGATTATATGTGGACCTATGTATGACAAAACTCTAGTTGGTCCATGGAAACCGCTGAAATAGGCAAAGTTTACCTTGAAACAGATCTTGACAAAGCAGAAGTGGTGTGGATTTGAAAAATCATTAAAATTTTTAGGAATGGAATTAAATAGTGAATAAATTATGTAAATGAACCTTGATGAATCTACTTTCATATGGAAGAAACGAAACCGTCATATGAGTTATATGTTAAGAGATATTAAAGTTCTCGTGAAACAGGGCCAGAATAGTTTCTGGATTCCCTGTTCCGACTTTGGAAATTCATTGTAAATTAACCAGAGATAATTAGGAGTCATTCCATATATTTATAGATTCCTCTCTGAGTCTAGTTTCTAAAGAAACAAACAGCATCAGTATTGAAGCCCTGTACAGGGAGATATCCAATTCGTAACACACGAAGGTCAGTGTAGTCGATCCCTGTAACAGGGGAGACTTTGACTAATAAACTGTACTAATTGGCTCGACCAAAAATTCTAGAAAAAAATATTAGATGGAAATATGGGTCTAGTTTCAGGGAAAAATTACGAAACTGATTTTCGAGCTTTGAAACTCAAGATATGATTTTTAAGGCGATAAGTGATGCAAGAACCATTTTGTCCGAAATTTCTAAATGGATTGCGAAAGTAGTTAAGTCTGTAGTATGCACCTTGTGTCCGATTCCGTAACGGACTCTGCACGGGGTGTTACACTTATACTAAAGCCGGTTACTCAAAACTTACCTTATATCCTTCTGAACAAGTCTCGGTTTGGCTATTCCGTGACTTTAGCTTTTCCTCTATCCGATGTGGCCCCTCTATGCTCTTGAGCTATGTTAAACAAGTTTAGTCATATTAAACCTTTTCATCAACTCATTATTCATGACATAAAAATTATTAAGAGCCGAATAGGTGGCCATTTAAAAAGCTTGAATTCATAGGAACTAAATGCCAAAAGAAAATGTCTATGAAACATTTACTCAAAATCTTTTATCTTTAGTTCGACTTCTTAGCTCCTAATCGGTACACTAAGACCATATTAATTCATTTCTCACATTATTAACATAAGCATAGCAAAACAATTCTCTATAAACAATTTTTATCAATTCATCCATTCACTAGGGACATAGCCGAATGTTCACTAAGAAATTTAAGCACACAAAGTATGGCTTCTTCAATTGACTTACCATTTTAATTATCCAATTTATTTAAATATTCAATAACAAACTCCTCTATTATCAAACACACATTAAGCAAGAACATTGGTAACTTATACTACATCAATTCTAAGCATATAATATTCAAACACAACCAAATTCACATTCGGCCCTAGTTCATAACAAGATAGCCGATTCTTTTCCCTTGGTATCTAATGCTCACCTATGATCTTTCTTTTATAGTTCAAACACTCATCTATCATCATTCATCTAACTTTAACATGAAACAACAAAATTCACCATTATTAACTACCATAGCCGAAAGCCCTATTCATTCCAAAAAAAATCAAAATTTCAACATGGGTTACAAAACTAACTTGATATCTCACTCAAGATTAACCAAAATTTCAAGAACTAATATAAACTTCTTACCTTAAAATTAACCTAAGATGACCGAATGCTTTCCTTTCTCCCCAACTCTTCTTCTCTTTCGGTTTTTGGAAAGAAACAAGGTGAATACTTTGTTGTTTTCACCCACCTACTATTTTATTTCTTTATTTTATTACATTCATCCATGATAATATGGCATCTAGTTAATTAAAGTTAATAGAAAATTCATATTTTATTATATAATTTGTAGCATGGCCGGCCACTACCTATAGTTTGGCTAATTTGACATGCAAGTACAAGCACTTTCCAACATATATTAATAAGCCCCTTTAGCATTTGCCTAGCACATTTCTAAATTTTCTCATACAAGTCCTATTTAATAAATTTCACATACTATATACAAAATTTAAGCATGAATTTTTCACACATGTATATTCATATATAATAAGCATCAAATATGATCATTAATTATTTTTATGACTCGGTTTCGTGGTCCCGAAACCACTTTCCGACTAGGGTCAAATTAGGGCTGTCACAACTCTCCCCCACATAAGAAATTTTCGTCCCCGAAAATCTTACCAGTGAACAAGTTAGGATGTCGTTCTTTCATAGAGTTCTCGGGTTCCCAAGTAGCTTCTTCCATCCCGTGCTTGTGCCATAACACTTTTACTAAAGGAACCTTTTTGTTTCGTAATTCTTTCACTTCACGAGCTAGGATACGAATCGGTTCTTCTTCATAACTCATATCGGATTGAATTTCAACCTCTGATAGATTAATTATGTGCGAAGGATCAGATCTATAACGTCGAAGCATCGAAACATGAAAAACGTTGTGAATCTTTTCAAGTTCAGGGGGTAAAATCAATCTATATGCAACTGGACCAACTCGTTCGGATATTTCATACGGCCCAATGAACCTCGGACTCAATTTGCCCTTACGGCCAAATATGAGTATCTTTTTCCAAGGTGAAACTTTAAGAAACACTTTATCTCCCACCTGATACTCAATGTCTTTTCGTTTCAAATCCGCGTACGACTTCTGACGATCTGCACCTGCTTTCAGACTTTCCCTGATTACTTTTACTTTCTGTTCAGCATCTTTAATCAAATCAACCCCGAAGATTTTACTTTCCCTAAGCTCGGTCCAAAACAACGGTGTACGGAATTTACGACCATACAAAGCCTCGTAAGGTGCCATCTTAATACTTGATTGAAAACTATTGTTGTAAGCGAATTCAATCAAAGGTGAATACCGTTCCCATGAACCACTAAACTCAAGGATGCAACATCTCAACATATCCTCAAGTATCTGAATTATTCGTTCGGATTGACCATCCGTCTGGGGATGAAAAGCGGTGCTAAAATGCAACTTGGTACCCAAAGCTTCTTGCAATTTCTTCCAAAATCACGAGGTGAATCTCGGATCTCTATCCGACATAATAGAAATAGGTACCCCTTGTAATCTTACAATCTGAGAAACATACAATTCAGCTAGTTTATCCAGTGAATAATCCGTACGTACGGGAATAAAATGAGTCGACTTAGTCAATCTATCAACAACAACCCAAATCGCATCTTTCTTACTTGCCGACAATGGCAACCCAGATACAAAATCCATCGTGACTCGATCCCATTTCCATTTAGGTATCGTGATTGGCTGAAGTAAACCTGTAGGCACTTGATGTTCCGCTTTCACTTGTTGACATATTAAACATTTCGAAACAAAATCGGAAATGTCTCGCTTGCACCATGCCACCAAAAGCGACGCCTCGGATCGTTGTACATTTTCGTACTCCGGGTGAATTGACATTCGACTACAATGAGCTTCGCTCGTAATCATCGAAATAAGTTTCAATTTCTTGGAACACACAAACGACTTCGAACCTCAAACAATCATCATCATCAATTTGAAACTCGATTCCATATTCAAACACATTCACCAGCTTTTGCAACCAATTCATCATCGACTTTTCGAGCTTCACGAATTTGATGAATCAACAATGGTTTGGCCTTTAATTCTGCTACTAACACATTATCGGATAGAACGGACAAGTGTACATTCATCGCTCGTAAAGCAAATATTGATTTACGACTTAAAGCATCCGCAACCACATTAGCCTTTCCCAGGTGATAGTCAATGACAAGCTCATAATCTTTTAACAACTCAAGCCAACGTCTTTGTCGTAGATTCAAATCTCTTTGAGTCATCAAATATTTGAGACTTTTGTGATCCGAAAATACATGGCACTTCTCACCAAATAAGTAATGTCGCCATATTTTCAAAGCGAATACGATGGCAGCTAATTCGAGATCATGGGTTGGATAATTTTTCTCCTGTGGCTTCAATTGCCTCGACGCATAAGCTACAACTCGACCTTCTTGCATCAATACACAACCCAACCCAAGTAAGGATGCATCACTGTAAATGACAAACTCTTTGCCTGATTCGGGCTGCACTAGTATTGGAGCTTCAGTCAAATAAGTTTTTAGTTGATCGAAACTTTTCTGACATTTTTCTGTCCATTCAAACTTAACATCTTTCTGAAGTAGTTTTGTCATTGGTGTGGCTATCATCGAGAAACCTTTTACAAACCGTCTATAGTAACCGGCAAGTCTCAAAAAGCTCCGAACCTCAAGAATATTTCTGAGGCTTCCAGCTAAGTATGGCTGAAATTTTGCTCGGATCAACTCGAATACCCGTCGCAGATACCACATGACCCAAAAGCTAACTTCTCTCAACCGAACTCACATTTCTTGAACTTAGCATATAACCGCTTATCCCGTAAAATCTGCAACACTAATCTCGTGTGTCAAGATGTTCGGTTTCATCTCTAATAGACTAAAATGTCATCAATAAACACAACTACAAATCAATCCAAATACTGTCTCAAGATCCGATTCATCAAATCCATAAATACCGCAGGGCATTAGTGAGTCCAAATGGCATCACTAAGAACTCAGAGTGACCGTATCTCGCTCTAAAAGCGTTTTGGGTATATCTCAATTTCGAACTCAAGAATCGATAATAACCCGATCTCAAATCTATCTTTGAAAACACCGAGGCCCCTTTAGTTGATCAAACAAATCATCAATACGCTGTAACGGATATTTATTCTTTATTGTCACTTTATTCGGTGACGATAGTCGATGCACAACCTCATGGTTCCGCCCTTCTTTTCACAAACAATACTGGTGCACCCTAAGGTGAAAAACTCGGTCGAGCAAAACCTCTATCCGTCAACTCTTGCAACTGAGTTTTCAATTCTTTCAATTTCGTTGGTGCCATACGATACGGAGCTATCGAAATCGGTGTAGTCCCAGGTACAAGTTCGATGCCAAACTCTACCTCCCGAACAGGTGGTAACCTCGGTAATTCTTCGGGAAAAACATCTAAATATTCACAAACCACTGGTACCGATTCAAGTTTCTTTTCTGATTCTTTATTATGAGGTACGTATGCAAGATACGCTTCATACCCCTTTCTCACATATTTTTGAGCCAACATCGAGGATATTATTGCTGGTAATCCGTTCAAATTAGTAGACTCGACTCGAATTATCTCATTATTTGCACATCTCAAATCGATGGTCTTACTTTTGCAATTTACAATTGCATCATGTACGGTCAACCAATCCATCCCGAGGATAACATCAAATTCCTCAAACGGTAAAAGCATCAAATCGCCGGAAAACAGAACCTCAATTACTAGGGACATTTCTTACACACCTTATCAACACGCATAATGACCCAAGGGATTCGACACTCTAATAACGAACTCAAGAGACTCAACAGTAAAGTCTTATGGATGCTAAAGTCTCACATATATAAGAATGAGTAGAACCAGGTCAATCAAAGCAATCACATCAAGATCAAAGAGAGTGAATGTACGGTAATAACATCGGCGAAGAAGCATCCTCGCGCACGTATAGCATAAGCTCTAGCAGAGCACGAGCCTCGATCCGTGGTAACATCTCTAGATCCTCTCGACCGCCACTAGCATTCCTCGCATTTTTAGATGGTCTACCTCGAGCAAGAGTAGCACCCGCTTCCCACTCGATTTACATTCTGCTCGCACGGTCTCGGGCAATCCTTGATAAAGTGGTCAGCTGATCCGCACTTATAACAGAGCGGTCATGGAATCTACAACTCCTCGAATGCCATTTACCGCAATATCGGCACTCCGTCCGTCCCGACGATCATTTCCAACACGGCAACCAAGTGACTCGCAGACTCATTGGGGTCGATCACGATCTCGTCTCGAAAAGCCCAAAGTGTCTTTTGATCGGCTCGATCACTTTTAAATTTCTTCGATGATTGTTGAAAGGGCTTTCCAAGACCTCTTCTAAATTCTCTTACTTCCACTTCATCTTTTCTTTTCTCCTTATTGAGCTCTTCGCTTTGCAAGCTCGCTCGACAAGTACTACAAATTCTCGATTTCAAGAATGCCAACATACGCTTTTATATCTTCGCTCAACCCGTCCTCGAAGCGTTTACACATGATAGCCTCGGACGAAACACATTCCCGAGCGTATCTACTAAGTCTGACAAACTTTCGGTCATAATCAGTAACTGACATAGAACCCTGCTTAAGCTCAAGAAATTCTTTCCGTTTCTGATCGATGAATCTTTGACTGATATATTTCTTATGAACTCGGTTTGAAAGAATTCCCAAGTAACCCGTTCTCTCTCAAGACAACGGAAACCAAAGTATTCCACCAATAGTAGGCGTAATCACGTAATGTAGATATAGCACATTTTAAACATTTATCGTGTGCACGATAATTCATCGAACACACGAACGGTATTATCAAGCCAAAACTCACTGCCAAAGATCATCACCGTCAAGAGCCTTGAACTCAAGAGCCCCATGCTTCCAATCCTATCAACCGGGGCTTGTTCAACCTCGACGGTCAACTCTGTGAGATATTACAGTGCGCAGGTTTGTATTAGTCGGGGTGGGGGTTGTGGGACACCAGTATTATTTGAATATACCGATTGAACCAATCATTCATCACGCTATAAAAAGCCTACCTAGCTTCATCATTCTGATTACTAGTAATAGGTTGAGAGTCCACCGGCGCCGTCCCATGTGCGAAAGCAGGCGCTACACTCTCAACATCATCAGCTACCGCTCGGTTGGGATCAGGATCCATTACTATAAATAAACACTTTTTTAACTGTCAGAAATCACCACACTATCAGATAAACACATAATGGCATGTATAGCTATTCCCCTACGTATTATGGTAGTCCTAGAATCGACTAAACCGAAGCTCTGATACCAATTAAAATGTAACACCCCGTACCCGAGACCGTTTCCGGAGTCGAACACGAGGTGCTAACGGACTTAATACCTTACTTAAACAGCTCATACAATTCATTTTTAAAATTTCCAGACGAGCTAGCTAACTGCATCACAGTCACTCTAAAAATCATATCTCGAGTTCCAAAACTCGAAATCCAATTTCGTAAATTTTTCCTGAAACTAGACTCAAGTATATATTTAGTAAATTTTTTCTAGAATTTTTGGTCAGGCCAATTAGTACAGTTTATTAGCTAAATTCTCCCCTGTTTTAGGGTTCGACTACTTTGACCTTCATGCATTACGACTTAGATATCTCCTTGTACAGGGATTCAATACTTATTCCGTTTGTTTCTAATGAAACTAGACTCAAAAAGGAATCTGTACATATAAAGAATTACTTCTAATTATCTCTGGTTAATTTATGGTGAATTTCCAAAGTCAGAACAGGGGATCCAGAAATCGCTCTGGCCCTGTTTCACGAAAACTTAAACATCTCATAAAATACGGCTCATATGGTCGTTTCGTTTCTTTCATATGAAAATAGACTCATCAAGATTCGATTACATAATTTATTCATTATTTAATTCCATTTCTACTTTTTTTTAGTGATTTTTCAAATTCACATCACTGCTGCTGTTAGCATCTATTTTAAGGTAAATTTTACCTATTTCATAGTTTTCCATGAATCAACTAGTAATTAGACATACATTATTTCCAAGTATAATCACGATTAGCCATGACATACGTAGCACCAATAGGACCATGATTGGCCATTCCAATGGCTAATCATTACCAAACATTTCCACACCACTTAATAACCATATCATAAAACCATATATACAAAATGATCATAATGTTATACCCAAAATATACAAGCTATTTTCACATGGCTATACGAATATACATTACCAAAAGATACTTAATTAACAACAAGGGTCAGCCCTATACATGCCATTATCAAGTTCAACTGAAGAGTACCAAAAAGTGGCTTAGATAGTGTGGATGACTTCGACTTTGACACTTCCGAGTCCGATGGTGATTTAACAAAATCTATAACACAAGGAAACAAGGTAACGAGTAAGCAAAATGATGCTTAGTAAGTCTTAAGTAATTTTAAACAGTAATATTTGACATATAAGTCAACATTCAAAATATTAAACTCGAATCAGCTATATACCTTTTTGTTCAAATTACGTATATATATATATATATATACACTAACATACAAAGAGATCACAACTGAACCTCGATCATAAACATGAATTATAGAAATAATTTAATCGTATACCTTCATATAAATAAAGACATCATCCAAGTAGTTATTTGCATATTCATAGATGCAATATTCATCCATACGTATATCTATACATACATATGCACATTCCATTCCTTATATATGAAACTTCAATCTAAAAGTGGGTTCGCTATGTACGAAATGCGTACCTATTTTTTTTTTCATCTTGTATAGTACATTCAATTCATAACCTTACTCAATTATCGACATTAAGCTGCTAGGTTAGAACCGAATCCAATCACGGCATAAAGCCTTCAAGACTTTAAATTCAGATATATGTCCAAAGCACATAGCCTGCAGACCTAAAGTCCGGATATTATTCTCGCATATAGCCTGCGGACATGAAGTCCGGATATAATTCTCGCATATAGCCTTCGGACCTGAAGTCCGGATATAATTCTCGAATATATATATTTACATGGTAACACATTTCACATAGCCTATCACATTGGTAATTCAATTGCTCCATTCGTATATAAGGGCAAAATATACACCATCATTTTCATTTCGTTTTGAAGATCATACCAACAAATCACATCTACCTTTCATCAATCCAATTTAACCCGAATTAACCATTCAACTAAATGTCATATAATTAAATTATTTGCCACACATCTTAGATTAAATAGGACTAAAAGATAATGTTCATCTAGCATATACATATCAAGGCATCGTAAATCTTATACTAAAGCCGGTTACTCAAAACTTACCTTATATCCTTCTGAACAAGTCTCGATTTGGCTATTCCGTGACTTTAGCTTTTCCTCTATCCGATGTGGCCCCTCTATGCTCTTGAGCTATGTTAAACAAGTTTAGTCATATTAAACCTTTTCATCAACTCATTATTCATGACATAAAAATTATTAAGAGCCGAATAGGTGGCCACTTAATAAGCTTGAATTCATAGGAACTAAATGCCAAAAGAAAATGTCTATGAAACATTTACTCAAAATCTTCTATCTTTAGTTCAACTTCTTAGCTCCTAATCGGTACACTAAGACCATATTAATTCATTTCTCACATTATTAACATAAGCATAGCAAAGCAATTCTCTATAAACAATTTTTATCAATTCATCCATTCACTAGGGACATAGCCGAATGTTCACTAAGAAATTTAAGCACACAAAGTATGGCTTCTTCAATTGACTTACCATTTTTAATTATCCAATTTATTTAAATATTCAATAACAAACTCCTCTATTATCAAACACACATTCGGCAAGAACATTGGTAACTTATACTACATCAATTCTAAGCATATAATATTCAAACACAACCAAATTCACATTCGGCCCTAGTTCATAACAAGATAGCCGATTCTTTTCCCTTGGTATCTAATGCTCACCTATGATCTTTCTTTTATAGTTCAAACACTCATCTATCATCATTCATCTAACTTTAACATGAAACAACAAAATTCACCATTATTAACTACCATAGCCGAAAGCCCTATTCATTCCAAAAAAATCAAAATTTCAACATGGGTTACAAAACTAACTTGATATCTCACTCAAGATTAACCAAAATTTCAAGAACTAATATAAACTTCTTACCTTAATATTAACCTAAGATGACCGAATGCTTTCCTTTCTCCCCAACTCTTCTTCTCTTTCGGTTTTTTGGAAAGAAACAAGGTGAATACTTTGTTGTTTTCACCCACCTACTATTTTATTTCTTTATTTTATTACATTCATCCATGATAATATGGCATCTAGTTAATTAAAGTTAATAGAAAATTCATATTTTATTATATAATTTGTAGCATGGCCTGCCACTACCTATAGTTTGGCTAATTTGACATGCAAGTACAAGCACTTTCCAACATATATTAATAGGCCCCTTTAGCATTTGCCTAGCACATTTCTAAATTTTCTCATACAAGTCCTATTTAATAAATTTCACATACTATATACAAAATTTAAGCATGAATTTTTCACACATGTATATTCATATATAATAAGCATCAAATATGACTATTAATTATTTTTATGACTCGGTTTCATGGTCCCGAAACCACTTTCTGACTAGGGTCAAATTAGGGCAGTCACAGAATGTGTTGGAGAGGTTCACTGGATCCCATTCTGGATCTGGAGGCCATAGGTCGGTAACTGAATGACTCTGATCCAATAGAGATGAGTTATTTAGGGGCATCACTAGAGTCGCCCCTACTCTGGCCGAGTGTTGGTTGGAGGCCTCTGAGAGGATTATGAACGACATCGACTGCACTCTTGAGCAGAACTTAAAGGGTGCAATTTGTTTGCTTCGCGATATGGCATATCAGTGGTGCTTGTCAGTTGAGGAGGTTACTCAACCGAATCTTCTGAATTGGGACTACTTTAAGACTAGCTTCTAGAGGAAGTACGTGGGTGCGAGCATTGTGGATGCTTGTAGGCGTGAGTTCATGAATCTCACGCAAGGTGATAAATCTTTGGCCGAGTATGAGGCTGAGTTTCTGAGACAGAGCCGTTACACTCGAGGCATAGTGTCATCTGATAGTGAGAAATGTTTCTATTTAGAGGACGGTTTGAAGGATAGTCTTAGGGTTCTGATTGCTCCGTAAAGGGAGAGTGAGTTTGTTGTTCTGGTGAATAAAGTGAAGATCACCGAAAAAGTTAAGCTCATGGAGCACCAGAATAGAGACCATGAGAAAGGAAAAAATAAGAGGGATTCGAAGCCCTCTAGTTTTGCTCAGAGGCCTAACAAATAGGATAAATCTGATGGGCCTGTTAGAGTGGGAGTTTCTATTGCTGCTATTGGGATTCAGCCTTGTGGTGATTATGGTAAGCACCATCCAAGCGAGTGTTAGAGGAGACTAGGGGCTTGTCTACGGTGTGGGTCTTTGGAGCATTGGATTAGAGAGTGTCCACATCGTGCTGATCAAATGCAAGCTTCAGGACTGGGTTTTGTTCAGCCTCAGAGGGCAGTGCAACAGCCATTTAGGGGTCGTGGACAGGCTAGGGGTGGTAATCGTATAAGCCGAGGACACAAAGTACCAGGCAGAGGTGCTAATCAGATTGAGGCGAAGCAACCTGCACTGGTTTATGCTACTCGATGCAAAGAGGATAGAGACACCTCTGATGTGATTATAGGTACATTCTTTATTTTTGATGCTCCATATACTGCTTTGATACACATAGGTTCTACATACTTCTATGTAGCTAGTTCTATTTCTGAAAACTTGGGGGATTTTTGTTGAGTATGCTTCTAGTGAGATTACTATACTGAGTTCGTTGAGGCAATCTATTCGAGTTAGTAGACTATATAGGAATGTTCCATTAGAGGTACAAGGGGTTGTATTTCTGGCAAATTTGATGGAGCTATTGTTTGGAGAGTTTGACTTAATTCTAGGTATGGATTGATTAGTTGAGCACTGAGTTAGTTTGGACTACAAGACTAAGAAGGTCATTCTGAAGACCGAGGATGATAAGGAAATAGTTGTGATCGGTGAGCGTCGAGACTATCTAACTAATGTGATCTCTGCTCTTGTGGCTGATAAATTGGTTCAGAAAGAGTGTAAGGTGTACTTGGCCTGCGTTAGTGTTTTAGCTTTTGGCGACCCTTCTGTCGAGGATTTCAAAACAGTGAGGGAATTTCTAGATGTTTTTCCTAAGGAGTTACCCAGTTTACCTTTGAATCGAGAAGTTAAGTTCGACATTGAGCTTTTACTGAGTACAGCTCCAGAGCCCATCGCTCTATACCGTATGGCACTTCAAGAGCTTCTAGATAATAGGTTTATCTATCCTAGTATGTCTCCGTGGGAGGCACCAGTTCTATTTGTAAAGAAAAGGATGGTACCATAAGGATGTGCATCGACTACCGGTAGTTGAATAAATTGACTGTGAAGAATAAATATCCACTTTTGAGGATTGATGGCCTGTTTGATCAGTTTCATGAGGCTATGGTATTCTCAAAAATAGATCCTCATTTTGGGTATCATTAGCTTAGGGTTAAGGAAGCTGATAGGCATAAGACAACTTTTAGGACTCGTTATAGGCACTACGAGTTCTTAGTTATGCTCTTTGGATTGATGAATGCTCCAGTTGCATTCATGGATCTGATTAACTGATTTTTTCAGTCATATCTAAATCATTTTGTTGTAGTTCATTGATGATATTCTAGTGTACTCTAAGATTGAAGATGAGCATGATGAGCATCTTAGAATATTACTTTAAATACTTCGAGAGAAATAGCTCTACGCTAAGTTGAGCAAGTATGAGTTCTAGTTGCGAGAGGTAACTTTTCTGAGGCACGTGGTTTCTGTTGATGGGATCTTTGTTGATCCTAGAAAGATTGAGGCTGTGCTTGATTGGAAGTAACCAAAGAATGTTTCTAAGATTCGCAGTTTTCTATGTCTTGTGGATTATTATCGGCGATTTGTTGAGGGGTTTTCACTGCTTGTAGCTCTTCTGACTAAGCTTCTATGCAAGAATGTTCCTTTTGTCTCGACTGATGTGCAACAATCGAGCTTCAAGAAGCTCAATTCTATTTTGACTCAGGCTTCTGTTCTGATATAGCCTAAATCTGGTAAAGTGTTTGAGGTTTATAGTGATGCGTCGCATGTCGGTTTGGCATGTGTATTGATACAAGATGGTAAAGTTTTGACTTATACGTCCTGTCAGCTTAAGTTGCACAAAGGGAATTATCTGACACACGATCTCGAGTTAGCCGTTGTGGTGTTTGCATTAAGGATCTAGAGGCACTATATGTGTGGTGAGAGGTGTATCATCTACACTGATCACAAGAGCCTTAAGTACCTCCTCACTCAGAAGGAGTTGAATCTCAAGTAGCATCGCTGGATTGAGCTGCTCAAGGACTATGACTGCACAATAGAGTATCATCTCGGTAAGGCTAATGTGTTGGCCGATACTCTCAATCGTAAAGCGATGATTGATTTGAGAGCAATGTTTGCTCATCTTAGCTTGTTCAATGATGGGGGTCTGTTAGCCGATTTGTAGGTTAAGTCAACTTGGATTAGGCAGATTCGAGAAAAGCAATTAAAGGGTGAATCTCTGGGTTTGCAGTTTTATCATATTAAGAGTGGCAACACATCTGATTTTGGACTAAATAAAGATGGAGTTTTGTGTTTCCGAGGACAAGTTTGTGTATCGAATGATTCTGATCTGAGACAGTCGATCCTAAGGAAAGTACATAGTAGCCCTTATGCTATGCAACCTGGTGGTAATAAAATGTATCGGGATTTTTGTGAGTTGTACTAGAAGTGTGGTTTGAAATGTGAGGTAACTGATTTCGTTTCTCGTTGTCTGACGTGCTAGTAAGTTAAGGCTGAACACCAGTTGCCTTCGGGTTTACTTCAACCTCTTAAGATTCCCTTATGGAAATAGGAACGAGTGATGATGGACTTCGTTAGTGGGTTGCCCTTGATACCCACTAAGAAGGATTCAATTTGGGTCATCGTGAATCAATTGACCAAGTCTGCTCATTTTATTTCAATTCAGAAGGGCTACTAACTATAAAAGTTAGCGAAGCTCTATATTTTTGAGATTGTGAGACTGCATGGGGTTCTGGTTTGGATAATCTCTGATAGGGATCCTCGCTTCACTTCTCGGTTCTGGAAGAAACTGCAAGAAGTTCTGGATTTCAAGATTGGACTTCAGCACTGCGTTCCATCCTAAGACCGATGGTCAGTCTGAAAAGGTGATTCAGATACTGGAGGATATGCTTCGGAGTTATGTGATTAATTTTCGAGGTAGTTGGGAGGATTTCTTTCATTAGCTGAGTTTGCCTATGACAATAGTTTCCAATCTAGCATTCAGATGGCACTTTACGAGGCTTTGTATGGTCGTAATTGTCATACTCCACTATGTTGGACTGAGTTAGGTGAACGACGAATTTTTGGCCCTGAGTTGGTTTTAAAGGTTAAAGATAAGGTTAGATCATCTAAAGGTGGCTTATGATAGATAGAAGCCTTATGCGGATCTGAAAATGAGGGATATTGATTATGTTGTGGGTGGCTTCGTATTCCTTAAGGTGTCTCCATGGAAGAAAGTTTTATGATTCGGTCGTAAGGGCAAGTTAAGCTTAAGTTCATTGGGCCATATCAGATTCTGAAGCATGCGGGACCGATTGCTTATCAGTTAGAGCTACCTCCAGGGTTTGACCATATCCATGATCTATTTCACATCTCGATGTTGAGGCGGTACTGGTCTGATCCATTTCACGTTACCTCTATTAAGGAGATCGAGGTTAGATTGGACATGACATTTGAGAAGGAGCCAGTTCGAATTCTGGACTGAGATGTTAAGGTTCTGATGAAGAAGTCTATACAGTTACTGAAGGTTCTGTGGCAGAATCATAGCACAGACGAAGCCACGTGGGAACCTAAAGACTCGATGCATCAGCAGTATCCTCATCTGTTCAAATTAGGTAAAATTTGAGGCTGAAATTTCTTTTAGGGTAAAATTGTAACGTCCTAAACAATTTAAGTATGTTTTTGTAAAATCTGACACAAATATGTTTTTGCTTCAGTAGGTAAGTGTTCTCTGTGTCTGTGTGTGAGATCTTGGGTTCAACTCCCACTTTTGGAAAATTTTTTATTTTAGACCCTAACCCTATCCTTGGTGGGTTGGGTTATATTTTCTTGTTAGTAAACTCATATCAGAATAAGCCTACTGGTTCGAGTGGTAAAGAGTTAGCTTGTTGGAGGTCTTGTGTTCAAATTCTAGCGTGTGCGTGGGTGTTAATTTTGTCAATGGTGGTTGATAGTGGTTCAGTGGTAGTGGGATTCTACGTTAATTGGGTGGTTATGGATGTGGATGTAGTAGGATTTGGTTTAACCTTTTTATTTTATTTCATTTTATTCTAATTTCCCAAAATCTCTCCCCTTTTCAATTTTTGATTTTTTTTTCTCTGTGTTTTCTTCCCATTAAAATTTATTTTCTTTTTCCTTGATCTGTCAAAATTGTTCTTCCAAAATTGTGGTGATACGATTTTTCAACTCTTCGTGTGTCTGGTAAGTGAGGGTAGTGAGTTTTGTTTGAATTAGGGGTAATTGTTTTAATTGTTCTATACCAATTTTGGTCCTTTTGGTAATGTGATTCTAGGCTATTTAGCAGCCAATCGTGAGGAATGAAATTCTTCTCCTACAAAATCGTAGTCGGGTTCGCTCATGAAGTTGGGTAAGTAACAAGCGTTTGAATTTCACTGTTGAATGTTTCGATGGTTCGGTTTAATTATGGATTAAAAACTTATTTTAAAAGCGTGTAATATCGTTTGTAGGTTCTAGTGGGCTCGGGATTGATTGCGCGTCAAAATCAAACCAAGTGTGTACAACTAACGCGAGAAAATAAGGCTCGCGAAAGCCAAAATTTGGGTTTGTCGACACCACAGGGCCATGTACAAGACACGACCGTGTAACTAACGAAGGTACGGCCATGCATTTGACATGGCCATGTGATGATGTGAGTGTGATCGTGAGGGCCATAAGATTAGGCCAAGTTGAGCGTGTGGGTCCATACGGGCATGCCACACAAGCATGTGGGTTTTGGGCTAGGCCATGTTAGCCACACAGGCAAGGCCATTCTAGGCGTGTGGGCAACACGAACATGTAGGCCAGATGAGCATGGCCCAAACGGGCATGTGGGCCCAAAATTTTGAAATTTTCCCTAGGGTCGTACTAGTCATTTTGATCGTCTATGAGCCTACTGTAGGGTCGTTAAGGGCTAACCAAACCCTAATTCATGTTGTAATAGCCCTAACCCATATCTGACGCCTGAATAAGGTTACGAGACATTACTGAACAATTCATCTCATTCACATACATTTATACATTCATAATCAAAATCCATTCGCAATGTCACTAATAAGGCTCTACGAGACCTTAAAACATGCTTAAGAATGGTTTGAGACTAAACCAATTACATATAAAAATTTTCAAACACTTAGAAAAATTTTACATTCATAGGTCACACGCCAGTGTAATCTACCCGTGTGCCTCACACGACTATTGGACACGCCCGCGTCCTAGGCCATGTGAAAACAGAGCATACATACAGACTTACACCACACGACTAGAGGCACGTCCGTGTGCCTTAGCCATGGGAAAACTAGAGGGGTTACTGACTTGGGTCACACGGCCAACAACATGCCTGTGTATCTAGCCCGTGTACCCTTCGAATTGGCCACACACGCCCATATGCCAAGGTTGTGTGCCTCACATGGTCATCAGACATGCCCGTGTGTCTAAGCCATGCTCGAGACTGACTTAAATTTGTAGGGCTACCTCAGGGGACACACGACCGTGTAACATAGCCATGTGTCGCCCACGGCTAAGACACACACCCATGTCTTTGGCCGTGTGGAAAAAAATAGGCCATTTGCAAAGCCAATTTGCCATCCTTTTCTCATGCATACATAGCAACCAAAACATGCCATTCCAAACACATAACAAGTTATCTATCATCAACCAATTCAACTTTTAAGCTCCATATACAAATATACCAAAACAAGCCAACATATAAGGCATTATAAGCATCAGATAAACCACTTATCAAGTACATAACATAAGCCAACTTAAAATGGTTAAAACATACCTACATTTACATCATTAACAAGCCAAAATCACATGGCTAACATCATAACTCAAGACATACCAAAATGACACTAGCTTATACATACCATATACCATATATACAAAGCTTCAAAAGTACCAAAAAGTTGATTTGAAAGTGTGATGATGGTTCCCGATGATCCCTGATATCTGAGCTAGCTTCGATACTCTAAAAAACAAAGACAAATATCATACAGTAAGCTTCATAGCTTAGTAAGTTTGTACCAATAATACTCAACAGTTCATATAATACAAAACATCAATTAATAAGAACTTATTAGTTCTTATATCATCATTCAATTCTAATCCATAACCATTTAACATATATATGCAAATTCATCAAGCTTCATACACATAGTATCAACTACCATATAAGTATCATACATACCTGAACTTTATCGTATTTATTTATTTCATTCTCACATCTTTGTTCAATACATTAATTCGTTCAGCAGTCTTTCAATGCTCTAAAAATTCGTACACTTAGTACATCAGTGATTAGCTGAAGCTATAATGATCTCACACACTTAGTTCCATCACATTAAACGGTAGCTATCTCGATATTGCACACTTAGTGCCTCATATAGCTGAAGATATTCCAATTCGCACACTAAGTGCTATTTATAGCTGAAGCTATTTTGAAACGCACACTAAGTGCCAAACATAGTTGATTTATCGTCGTACGCAATCATAGTCACGTATATACAATTTATGCATTATTAAAGGATTAAAAACATAATTGTAACTTCTTTTATCACGTACGAACTTACCTCGTAGTTGGAATTGACGAATCGGATCAATTACTCGATAACCTTCGATTTTCCCCGATTTAAATCCAAGTTCTTTCTTTCTTGATATATATGTATTCAAAATTAACCCATTTAATCACCAATTCATTCAATTTAATTGACAAACACATATTTTTGCATTTTTGTACTTTAGCCCTTAAAGTTACACATATATTCCATTTAGTCCTTATTTCAAAAAAACACAATTTACACAAAAATTAGTTACACCCAAGCCTAGTCAAATTTCCTAGAGACCTCTAGCAGCCCAAAGCTTTCATTTATTTCACAATTTAACCATTCAATTTACACTTTTCCCAAATTAATCCCTAATAAGCATTTTTACTTAAAATCACTTTACAAAACATATATATCAAGAGCCAAGCTTTCATAATTCATCATCAAACATCCAAAACCTCAAGCATAAATCAAGGGAAACTTTCAAAATCATCAACACATTCCAAAATTTAGGCATGGGCTAGCTAGTACTCAAAGCAACGATTACAAAAACGTAGAAATCATAAAAAATCGAGCTCAAAACATACCTCAATTGAGCTATGAAAGTTCTGAATGGATGAAAGCTTCAAAAACCTACTCTTTTCTCTATTTTCGATCAAATATGGATGAAAATAAGATGAATTTTGGCTTTTGTTTTATTTTAATTATCATTAAAACATAGTTTACCATTTTACCCTTAATGAAACCTTTATATAACATCCATTAAATGCCCATTTATGTCAAATTCCATTATCAATTGTCTAATTAAAACATAAGGACCTTTCATTTAATAAGTCATGGCAATTAAGCACTTTTATCAAATTGAGCTGTTAAACAACAAAATTAGCTCACCAAATTTTCACACATACATAATCACATACATAAAATAATATTAAAATAATTTTTTGACATCGGATTTGTGGTCCTGAAACCACTGTTTCGATTTAGCTAAAACTGGGCTGTTACACATGTGATCTAATATTCTAATAGTTTGATCTGAGTAGGACACTGATATGTATGTCTGACTGTTCTATTTGAGTATATATGTTATATGTATACGAGCATGTTAAGCATGTTAATTCTTTTACTTCTATATTATGTATCTGTGTTTGGGGTGGGATTTACATATGTAGAGGAAGTGATCTGTACAGCAACCTTTCGCGTGTAATATCCCGAATTAGGGCCTAATCGAAATAGTGGTTTCATGACCACAAATCCAAGATAAAAATAATTATTTTATAATTATTTTGATGTTTATGATATGATTGCATGATTGTGTGAAAATTTCGTGATGAAATCCTATGCCTAAAGTGCTTAAATTGAAATTAGGGACTAAATCGAATAATTTGCAAAACTTGCATTCTAGGAGTTTTTAGTATGAAATTGTTTTGGAATATTAATGAGGAGGTCTTAAATAGCAATTTGACCAATTTCTAAGTCTATGGACAAAAATTGGACATGGATGGAATTTTTGGAAAGTTTAGTAGTAAGGGCATTTTGGTCATTTAGTTATTAAAATGAATTAAAAACAAAATTAAAAGCCAATTTTTGTCCATCTTCTTCATTAGGCCGAAATTTCAAGGGTTCTCCATAGCTAGGGTTTGTTTCAAGCTTCCAAGCTCCATAGTAAGTGATTCCAAGCCCGCTTTTAATGTTCTTTACGTTTTTGGAATCCTGTAGCTCGATTAAGCTTATGCTAGCAATAATTCAACCTAGGGTTCATATTTGGAAAAATACCCATAGGTGAAATTTGTGTATTTTGGTGTTTTATGATAGAATATGAGGTTTTAAATTATGTTAGACAACTTGTACTACTCGGTTTTAAGCGAAAACGAGTAAAAGGGCTTAATTAGTAAAAATACCTAATAGTCATAAGTACATGTTAGAGTGTGATTTTGATGTTGCCATAGAAGGGAAAAATGATCAGCATGTCATAAAACATAAGAATAAGGGATAAAGTTTAATTCCCGAGCCTAGGGGCAAAAGTGTAATTATGCAAAAGTTTAGGGGCAAAAATGTAATTTTGCCAAAGTTCGTATTAAATGCTGTTTTGATGAATGTAGTAATTTTGCCAAAGTTCGTATTAAATGTTGTTTTGATGAATGTATGTATTAAATAAGATTAATTTGGCATTATAGATCAAGAGAAACGAGATTCAAGTCACAATCGAGGGAAAAACAAATTTTACGAAGAATAGGCTCGATTGTTAATAATTTTGTACCGAGGTAAGTTCATGTGTAAATGTAGTAACATAATTGTCATTTTAAGCAATTTAATGTTGTTTATATGATATGATGTTGATTATTATCATGAAATATTATGCTTTGTGGTTATTATTGAATAATATGTAATTATGTGAATTACTTGATGAGTATGAACTATCACCGAAGTATCGATTTCGATATTCCATGGAAGACGGCAAACATGTGTGATCGAGGAAAACGCTCGTTTGAACCTTGGGAATAGATTAGAATACAAGTGACATGTCACTAGGATGGTTGAGTTCCGAACTCGTTGAGTTGAGTCCGAGTTCGTGAGATGTAACTAGGCATCCGAGCTCGTTGAGTTGAGTCCGAGTTCACTTATGGATGCGAACGCCCGAGCTCGTTGAGTTGAGTCTGAGTTCACTTATGGGCGGGTTACATGGTAGCTTGGCTACATAAGTTCCACAGGCTATTGAGTTTGTCTAGTCATGTATGGCTCTTATGTTCATGAGATCCGCGTATTCAATTATATTCCGATGTGTTCAACGGGTGAATCTTAAGTGAATAAGAAGAAGGCCTAAAATGAAGGTGACATGCCGGTAAGTGTGGTAAATGAGAAAATTTGACAGGTATGTGCTTAAACCCTCGGGCTGAAAACTTGGTATGATGAAATCGTAGGAAGATATTAAATGTAAATGAAACATGAATGTCTTGGTGTTGTTTATGCAAATGATGTTTTATGTGAGATTGTGTGATTATATTACTTGCTATTTGCATGTGAACTTACTAAGCATTGGTGCTTACTCCCTCCTTTTCTTTCATTGTAGTTTTGACAAGCCGGCTTGAGAATCGGGATAGGTCGAAGACTCGTTCACACTATCCGAAGGCTTAAATTGGTAAAATGGCTTGTGTATTTTGAATGTGACATGTATGGCAAAACACTCACTTTGTGTAATTGATCTTATGATATGACTATGGTTTGGTAAGAAAAGGGTTTGTAAATGATTAGCCATTGGAATGGCCAATATAAGTCATATTTGATGTTATGTATGTTTAAAATGCTATTTAGTCCATGAAAATCCTTAGTAGAGTGAAATTTGCCATAAAATGAGAATCGACAAGAAGAGTGATGTAAATTTGAAAAATCACTAAAATAGTAGAAATGGAATTAAATGATGATTAAGTTATGAAATTGAAGCTTAATTAGTATATTTTCATATGGATTGAACAAAACAGGTATATAAATTATATTTTATGAGATATTTGAATTTTTGTGAAACAGGGACAGAGTGATTTCTGGATCCCCTGTTCTGACTTTAAAAATTCATCATAGATTGTAAAAAAATAATTATAAGTCATAATTTATATTTAAAGATTCCTTATTGAGTCTAGTTTTAATAGAAATAAACTTCATAGTCATTGAAATTCTGTACAGAGAGATATCTGATTCGTAATATACAGAGGTCAGAGCAGTTGAACCCTGAAACAGGGGAGACTTTAACTAATAAACTGTATTAATTGGATTGTCAAAAACTTCTATAAAAAAATTATTAAATAGATATATGATTCTAGTTTCAGGGAAAATTTACGGAATTGGATTTCGAGTTTCGAAAATCGAGATATGAATTTTTAAGTGACTGTGACGCAGATTGCTAGCTTGACTGGAAATTTTTAAAAGAAATTGTTTGAGCTGTTTAAGTAATGAATTAAATCGTTAACACCTCGTGTTCGACTCCGACGACGGTCTCGGGTACGGGGCGTTACGTCGCCTATACTCTGGCAGCTTGATTATTTATTATTCTGTTATGTGTCGCATCGACACTATATGGTGTGTTGGTATAGGTGGGTGATTTTTAACCCATATGATGTGATGATGGGGGTAGGATTCTATATATCTGTTCTATTTATCTGATTCTGATATCTGTATCTGTTATGGACTTAGCTCCAAATATGTATCTAACTGTATATGAAATTCTGTGTATGTTGCATGACTATTTCTATTGGGTTACACACTAAGTTTACGAAAACTCACATCTGTTTGTCTATTCTGTTCAAGTAATCCACAGACTTAGGCGGGTCGATGCGACGAAGGCTCAGTGGTGACCACTTGACAAAGAACTATTGTTATTTAGGAATATCAATTTCATTTTAAAATATGGTTTTTCTTGAGAGTTTGTAATTTTGGGACTCTTTGGACTATATGGTTTTAACTTTTGGATTTGGATTTTGTTTTGCTTTCTTTTCCGCAACATTGACAAAAATACTTTACTCAAACAAATGGTTTTACTAAATGGTTATTGGAAACAAAAGCTTGGTTTCGATTAAAATGATTTTCAAACTTCCATTGCAAATTCTTGATAACTTAAAATGGCCTCAAATAAGATTATAAACGAAAGTTTTCCTAGATATTAAGACTCCGATTGGTAAGCTAATAAAACGATACGTTTTAGAAGATATATTTTAAAACCTTTCTTCGTAACACACCCAAATTCGGCCATAACATCTAGGTTGACTTAGGGGTGTTACATGAGGTAACTTCTTTAGATTGGGCCATGTCTTCCAGGTTGGGTTTGGGGTGTTACAAATTGTGTATGTATCCACCAATGATTAGTATCTTGAACAACCATTCTGGAATAACACTATATGTGAGAAGATGGTTAGTATGTAGTGGAGTGCGGAAGATATTTTTATGGAATTTTAAGTAAGAAGAGAGTAGATGAATGTATGGAAAGTGTAAGTCAGTTTGGTATTTGAAAGGATTGGTACGAATAAGAGTGTATTAATTGGCACATAAGCGTAAGTATGAGATTATGATGGTATTTGTCCAAAGCAAAATTAAATGATTAAGAAAGAGTAGATGGCATAGATGGTCCAACAGTTATTACATAAGCATCAATCTAGGTAATATTTTTAAGTTCTAACTAAGTTCTCCTAAACTTATTCATGTCATGTTTATGTTTTAGGTCTTAATGTTAAGAGACTGCGCCTGGAGGGATGATGCCTGGACCACGCCAACGAAGAGGTGTATTGGGTTATTATTCATATAGTGGCAATGTGGTATAGTCTAAGGCTACACCTTATTGTTTATTTTTATCAAACTTCTACTTTGTAATAAGCTATGATAAATCTGTAGTAATAAGTTATTTTAAATACTTTCTTTTGTTATTGGATATTAAGTCCTCCAGTTAAAGAAATAAATAAAATGTAATATTTAAAGTGTTCAACTGATTAGATAATTTCTTAAGTATTGTGTTTAGTAACACCAAATATCTGGGCCCGGTGAATCAGGTCAGGTTAGGGCATTACAAAACCCGTGCCAAATGAGTGTCTAACAAAAGCTTTAATTGTCGCTCCATTCAAGTCAAGATAGAAAGAAATAATTTAAATAATTCATATCAATCCACAAATGATTTTACTGACTAATTTGTTCAAATGTGTATTCAAAAATAATTTTTTAAAGTAATCAAATACAAACCCAAAATCAAATTGCAATCGTACATTAAGACAAATCCTTTAAATAAAACATTTAAAAATACCAGCTATTTTCATAAAGTAGTTGTTCAAGTCATATCCGTGGCTAAATAAAAGAGTTAGAAGGAGAGAATGGTGAAAGAATTTCCACAAATAAGGAAATGCTGAAGTTTGCTTCATATTTCTTTGGTAAGCTATTTTCGGCTTCTGATTTGGGTTTTGATGAGCGTGTTTATAGATTAGTGGAGAAAAGGGTAAATGATGATGTGAACGATTTTCTTTTTCAACAATTTACGAAGAAGGATATTACCCACGCAATTAAAACAATGGCGCCGTTGAAAGCTCTTGGATTGATGATTTTTTAGCAATCTTCGTCCAAAGGTACTGGCATATTTTTGGATCTAATATTTCAAAATATTGTTTATCTTTTTTGAATGATGATTTTGATTTAGGTGATATTCATAGAACACACATTGTTCGGATCCCTAAAATTGATAAACTAAAAAATCTTTCACATTTTAGGCCCATAAGTCTTTGCAATGTAATTTACAAAATTATCGCGAAAGTCTTGGTGAATCGTATGAGTTCTATTTTGGGATGCTGTATCAATGAAGGCCAAGGGGCTTTTATCCCAAGAAGACTTATATCGGATAATGTGATAATCACTTATGAGGACCTCCATTCTTTGCAGATGAAGAAGAAAGGAAAGAAGGGGAATTTTGCACTTAAACTTCATATGAGTAAAGCATATGATCGGATTGAATGGGATTTTTTGGCCGGTATGATGACTCATTTGGGATTTCATATGAATTGGATTGTTCTTATCATGAGGTGTGTTTGTTCTGTTTCTTATTCAGCGAGCACTAATGGTTTGAATAGTGAGTGGTTCTCATCATCTAGAGGGATAAGGCAGGATGATCCTCTTAGCCCTTACCTTTTTTCTAATTTGTGCAGAAGGTTTCTCTACTCTTATTAATGAAGCTAAGCAAAATGGTCTAATGAAGGGAGCTACTATTCGACGGGAAAGATTTGCTATCAATCACTTATTCTTTGCGGATGATTGTATCTTGTTCGGTGATGCTTCTATAGAGGGAGAAAATGTGGTTCGAGAGATTATCAAGGAGTATGAGGAGATATCGGGTCAGAGAGTGAATTTTGAAAAGTCTTTGATCTATTTTCGGGCTAATGTTGTTGCAAATGTTAAGGATACCATAACCAATATTTTAGGCGTAAGGTTAACTTCGAACCCTGAGAAGTATTTGGGGTTACCTATGATGGTTGGTCGAAGGAAGAATTGGGCTTTTGCAAACTTTCTAGATTGGTTTAGGAGACGTATCGCAGGGTGGAGTTTACGCTACTTATCTATGGGGGGAAAGGAAGTTTTTGTTAAATCAGTTTTACAGTCAACTCCGGTTTATGTTATGCAATGCTTCACTTTACCAAAAATTTTATGTCGTAAACTTGAAGGCATAATGAACAAGTTCTGGTGGTCTAGTAATAAGTCGAATAAGGGCATCCATTGGAGCAACTGGGACGCATTATGTAAACCAAAAAGTGTTGGTGGTCTAGGTTTCAAAAAATTGTTTTTGTTTAATAAAGCATTATTAGCGAAATAGGTATGGTGTCTTTTAACCCAGCCCAGTTGTCTTTTAGCCAAAGTTCTGAAAGCCCGTTACTTTCCTAAATCATATATTTTATTAGCTAAAATAGCCTCTTACCCTTCGTTTACCTGGAGGAGCATTTGTAGTGCTCGGGATCTAATTGCCAAAGAAATTCTGTGGCGAATTGGTAATGTTTATTGCGTTAATATATGGAACAACCCTTGGCTACCTCGAATTGAGAAAAATCTTGTTTCAGTTCGACACATATCTTCGAATTGGACGACTGTTAACCAACTGATTGAGGAAGATACTAATACCTGGAATAGGGAGCTGATTCTTAATATTGTTGATGCTGAGCAGGAAAATCGTATTCTTTCCATACCGCTTACTGATTCTAGGTCGAAGGATATGCTGGTTTGGAAATATGAGGGTTCTGCGGAATACTCTGTAAGAAGTGGGTATTGGGTCCTAGTTATAGATTATCTAATACTCTGAAAGAAGTGGGTATCAGATCCTAGTTACAGATTATTTACAGAGTAATAGTTACATTACGCCTAATTTTGAGATTTACAAGGACTTTTACAAGTCTTTTTGGCCTATGCGCATTCCTGAAAAAATTAAAATACACTTATAGAGATTACTTAACAATTTTCTACCCCACTACAGTAACTTGTCACATAGAACTCTGAGGGTTGATGTTTCTTGTCCTCTTTGGAAGAAGGCACCAAAAGACATGGATCATCTTCTATGGTCCTGCGAAGCCCTTAAGAAAGCATGGGCGTCCCTTCAAATCCAAACTGCTCCTACTAATAGTAGTTCGAGCTGCAAAAATATTTTTGTTAATACTTTTTGTATAGCAGATGAACAAAGCAAACATCTTATTGCTATCTCTATATGGGCTTTGTGGTACAGAAGAAATAAGCTAATCAATGAAGGTATTAAATTTTCTCTGCACGATCTTTTAGGCTTCATTCGTGGATATAGTCAAGAGTAAAGCCAATGTCAAGAAAAGATGGGAGTTTTTTACAGATAGTTATCAGAACCACTTTGGAGTCCACCAGATTTGGGTGTCATCAAAATAAATTTCAATGCAACATTTCAAAGTGACTCAAGAACTTCTACATCAGCAGTAATAGCCAGATATTATAAAGGGGAATATGTAGGAGCAGAAACTTATCTATTTAATGGTGTGGTTGATGCGTTCATGGCTGAAGCGAGAGCTTGTGAAAGAGCATTGCTTTTTGCGATTAACATGGGTTTCCGTCGTTTTCTAGTGGAAGGAGATTCCTTGACGGTTATTAACAAGCTCAAGGAAAAAAAAGAAGACAGATCGATTATCAGACCTATTATTCATCACATTCATCATCTGGAAAAATGTTTTGAAGAAATAGCTTACCTCTTTGTTCCCCGTTGGTTAATAGGGTGGCCCATACCCTAGCGATGGAAGAAAGGAGAAGACAACACTCTGGGTTTTGGGTTGATGAAGTCTCGAATTCTGTTAAAATGTTGGTGGAGAAAGATCAGAGAGTTTGGGCACAGAGACATCAAAGTTTGTTGTAGATCGCTTTGAAAATGGAGAAGGTTCTTTGAATCTCCATGGTTGGACTCAAAGCTTTTGGGTTTCCTTTTGTTTTTTTTTTTTTTATCATCTTTTCTGTGGTTAAAGAAGTTGTTTGGTTGATATTTTGCTAGCTATCTAATTCGTTTTCTTAGCTTAGGGGGTTTTGTTTTCTTTTCATTTATGGTTTTACTTTTCTAGGGGCGGGTTTTATTGTTTTGGCCGTTTGGTCTACTGTTGAATGGTCTTTTCGTTGTTTTTTAGCTGTAATCTTTTTGCGACCTTGAGTCGTGTCATGAATAAATATCACCTTTTATTTAAAAAAATAAAAATAAAATAGAGTAGTTTTTTAAAAAATATTAAACTATTTTATTTTATTTTATTTTATTCTTTTGGCCAAATGAGCCTGAATTCTAAATCGGGTAGTGGATCTACCCTTTTGAAACACAAAATATAATTATATATTAAGTTAAGAATAATAAATATAATAAATATTTTTACAAACTTATTTACTGTGAAACTTATTTAGATAATTTTAAAAGATCATTATGAATGATAAAGATGAACATAAATATTTTGTAACATTAAAAACAATTTATGTGAAACATTAGATGAACTGATACATTGTAAAAACATCTTATAAAAATAATACATAAAAATAAAATGCTTAAAATACCATTAAATGAAATGTCAATATATATATATATTTATATTTAACCAACAAATAATCATATATATATACATAATACTGTAATAGCAATTTAAGCATAAAAATTAACACAAACAAAAATATTTTTTTGAGCCTTTCTCTTCCTTTTCTCTATTTCCTTCCTTTCTCCCACGTCCCCACAAAAGGAAAAATAGTTATCGTATTTTAAAGATCAATATTTATGGTACTTCATTTTATATAGATTTTTATGTTGATTAAAAAATTAATACATACTGAATTAGCACTACCAATATTCACTGAATACTATTTGTTTATTGATAGCATTGGTGAAATTTGATAATTTGTGTATTTGTAATTTTTTTATAAATCTTAAACATATAATATCATGTTTACTGTAAAATATAATAATTCATAATTTTGTAAGTTCATAATTTACACTCTATTTCTTTCAAAAAAATAATTAAATTATATTAATTTCCAGTGTATTTCATATAATTATTTGCATATATCTTATTATATTAGATATTAATTATATTTATTATATTATATTTAGGCATTATAATTGCATCAAAGTTAATAGATCTAGGATCGAGCAGAGACACAAAACCTTTGGCATCACAACAATGTAAAGTCAAATCATAAATCATGATTAACTGGAACCAATATGGTAAAAGAAAGAGATAAATAGTATTAATCATGTTGCATTAATATGAAGAGGTTTTTATATTTATATAAGAAATATACCGTCACATATTATCAAATTATTCTTTAACTTCGACACCTAGTGAGTTTTGAGCAACCACGTTGCCAGGGATTAACATCTTCTTGGAGAAGGCGACGGTAGGAAACAAGACCAGGGACCTCTGGATGGTGAGTTGTCATAGCAGCATCAATTTGGATCACCTCTTCCATCACCACTATGCCGATTAAAGCCAAACAAATTAACCATATTTTCATATTTGAGACTCCCATGATTGGTCTTTGGTTTGATTGGAATAATTTTGATATCACCTCTTTATAGGGTTTTGGAATGAGATCCTATTTTAGAAATTACGTCAAATTAGGTGATGTTTTGATTTTTTCTTTTTCTTTTTTAATTTGTTGTTGTTTAAATTGCAAAATGTGTTGATTTTTTTAAATAATATATTTTAGAAATTGGACCCTATAATCTAAGGTTTTTTCTCAATTAGTTGAATATTATGGAATGTGTTTGTGTGTGCATGTGTGTGTGTTTTGGAAAAAAAGAAAGAGAGTTGAGCTCTAATCTCAATATGATACAATCTCAATTACACTATATCTTTCCTATGTTATACCTAGCATATCATTCAATAAGAAACAAGATATATCATCTGATGGTTCAGAATGCAAGTAGAGTCTCATTGTTCCATATATAATATACATATATGTTATAGTGTATGTTGAAATAAATAGTTTAGTATTTTTTTATTTATATATAAAAACATATTTATATATTTTTATTATTACCTCTTCTTTCATATATATAATTAGTTTTAGTGCTAGTTGTTAAGCAAGTGATTTTATGCGGTTAATTTTAATTAGTCTTTTGTAAATATTGTATTCTTAATTACTATAGTAAATGTAAAATAATACTTCATATTCGAATTGTTGAATATTACTACAAGTAATAGCATATTAACGCATTTTTAACATATTCATTGTAGAATATAGTTTTACTTCATCTAATTAATACAAAGTAGCATTGTTCAAAATAATAAGTAATTAACTTAATTAAAATAAATAAATTATTTTAATAATTCAAATATAATCTTAGTAAAATATTTATAATATTTATTGAAGTATTTATAAAAATATAAAAATGATATATTATAAATTAAACCTTACATTATTCAATTTTTATTTTTTCTTAACCGTAAATAAATTGACCATGATAATTTGTAAACAATATATAATTAATATAAATTTAATTATGTTACATTATTTCATATTACAAAGTATATTAATTTTTCATAAATTTTTGTATATGAAATATAATGTTACTTATTAAAAAATAATTAAAATTTAGTATTTAAAAAGTAGTATAATTTTTTCTTTTTCTCTTTTAACTAACTCAAACACAATAATTTAAATAGAGAATAACTCAATATGAAATTTGAACTTTTCATTTACTATTATATAAATTCATTTAAATTTTTTATTATTAAAATTAGTATTCTTGTATAAATATGATAACTTTTATTATCAAGTTTTAAATTAATTATTTTAGTAAAATTGAAATTCATATTGATAAATGTAATAAATTTTATAAATAAAAATATTTAAAATTATAAATCCAACAATGTAATGAACAACAAAGGTTATAGAGTCATTTTAATTTTTATTTGGATTTGTGTTTTATATAAATTATAGATATATGCATTTTCAAATTGTTAAATTTGTAATTTATTTATACTATTATTTAAGTGCGGACATTAACTAAGTCAAAAGAAATACTAAAATAATCTTACAGATTTTAAGTAAATTATATTATTACTTGAATACGTTTTCTTTTAATTATTCAAGAAAAAACTTTTAAAGAATTTGAAAATGTTAAGATTTGAACTCATTCCACCAAAGATTTATAGATCTCTTCTTTACGACTTTAGCTTTATTTTGATATTTGTATACAATTCAATGTTATTACACCATTTGTTTCACCCACATTGTTTGTATATATATTAATATTTAAGTGTGTGACTATGTCGGTGCTATGAGTTAACTAGACACTAACTTAAATAAGAAAACTACTAAAATAACTTTACACATTTTAAATAAGTTATATTATTATGATGGTACTTTTGTATTTTTCTCATTAAAATAACCAACAAAAAATTGCAAATCTTAATTGTTTAACTTATGGCCGTGCCTCTTGCTCATGTAACTCACGACTTGAAATTGAAATTGAAAAATTAGCTCCAGTACTCACACGGCCTAGGACACGGCCGTGTCTCCAAGCCGCGTGGACCATCTTAGGCCTTGTAACCTTCGAAATTTGGAAAAATTAAGTCTCAAGACTCACACGGCCAAGGACACACCCTTATGTCCAGGCCATGTGACCTACACAGCCACGTCTTTACACAGTGTAACTCACTATAGAACCCTCCCTTGTGCACATGGCCTGGAACATGCCGGTGTGTCCAGGCCGTATGACTCATTGTCGAATACCCTCTTTTGCACACGGCCTAGGACATGCCTGTGTGTCCAAGCAGCGTGGGTCAAATTTTTTTTTTCATTAATTTAATTCTAAATTAGCATGCAATAAAATTAAAATAATTAGTAGAAGTTAAACACTTGGGTGGCCTATGGAAACAAAAAAATTTACACACTTTTTCATGCCCTTTTTAACTTAAATTCATGCAGTTTCTATAAAATTCTTGTCAGAAAATAATTATTTTTTATAAAATAATTAAAGTGTATTTAAAATATGAAAATATTGAATTTAAATTAATTTTATAATTAATTTTGATGAATTTTGGTTATTTTCGACAGATTTGCATAAAGGGTGAAAAATGGCTCAGCAGATACTGCTAGAAGCTCAAAACCAAGAAGCAATTTGAAGTATCAAGGCAAATTAATTTTCAGCCTAAGATAGTCCAAAATTATGTGTATTAATTCATAATATAATTAATTTTAATTTATATCCAATTTAATTTGGGTTAATAAATTATTATTAATAAATTATGAAAAGTGGTTCAATTGAGTCGAACCGAGTGAACCAAACCGACCACTAGTGGACAGCTCAAAACCGCCCCATGTGCTGACCCAAATCAGCTTATTGGCTGATTATTTAGCTTCCAAAAAGGCACTTGAAGACTTGTTCAAATAGCATTCAAACCCCTCCACAAATGGTGGCTTTTTAGATTTGCCCCAAGCTTAATTTAGTAAGTTTGAAATCATCAAACTTGCCACATGTGTGGTCGGCCAAGGGAGGGCTCTTTGGCTGCTAATTTTAGCTATTTTTAGCAGCCCTCTTTAGCTATAAAAACCCCCTTAAGCTGATCATTTGAAACACACCTCAAGCATTCACATCTTTTCTCTCTTCTCTCCACTTTCTCTCTTTTCCATTCCAAATTCTCTTGCTCTCTAGCCAATTTCTCCTCTTGGAAAAGGGGAATTCATTAGTCATTTGGAGTAGCAATTAATTGTTCATAGCAGCCTTGGTTGATGAGGACAATGGATAAGGAAAAACGGAGCAAACGAGTCAAGCTAAGAAAAAACACCAGATTTGATTCTTGTTCCTATCTCTTTAAATTTTGTTGTTGTTATGATGAACATATCTATGAATATTTATGTTGTTGGAATGGTTAATTTAATCAATTTAGCTTGAATTTAATTTGTGTTAGGTTGATTGCATTTTGTTTGCTAAAATTTTTAAAATTGTGTTTATGTTGTTATAGGCCTCGGTAAGGTGCTTGGTTAAGTAAAATCATGAATAAGTTACTCTTGCATTACAATTGTGAGGTAGCTAAAAAATTAATTTCAAACAAATTGAAATTGTAACTAATGGACACAGTACTTAATCAGTGCATGTTTAATCATCTAAGGCAACTGAGGGTTAAATTAGCAACGGTATCTGACGATACATTTGCCTTGCATAACTTGCAAGATTATTGTGATTAAATTGTTTCAAGGTAGGGATACTTTGTTACCTCACGTAGTCTTTTATGTGCTTATTAGATTTAATTAATCATTTAAATTGACATAGGGATATGTACAAGAGATTATTTCTATTTAATAAGTATGTATGTGGAATAACATATTTGCCTATTAAAGAATTGTTCAATCGGTTGAATTGACATAGGGATATAGTCAAGAGATGAATGGATTTTTGTAAGTGAGTATGTTCAAAAGTTAGCAAATTACCGAGTTGCCGTGAATTTATTCTTAACAATATAAACATGAGTTTAATAATTCTAAGTTAAGAAATGTAATTGATCTAATACAATTATGTCATCTTGATTAAAATCGTATTTTGAAATCATGCATTTGAGATTTATTTATTTAGTTTACTTAGTTTAATATCTTAGTTTTTAATCACCCTCTTCAAACAAATTATTTTTCTTCACCAAAGAGTTTTAAATAGCATTCATAAATAATTCTTTTCACAGTCCCAGTGGGTATGATAACTCGACATTTACTTGTCACTTTATTACTTGTTGCGATTGTGTACACTTGCACATTTCCGTCGTTCCAAGTTTTTGGCGCCGTTGCTGGGACTATTTTAAAAAGTCATTATTTGTGAATTTGTTAGTTTATCATTTTGGTTTTTTAACTTAATTAATTTTTCTATGATTATTTCAAGTCTTTATGAGTATTGACTAAATTATTGATTTACTCCCTGTAGACCCTGAGATTGAACGAACTTTTCGATAGTGAACAAGACAAGCAAGTGAGAGAAGGACCGAATAGATAAACTTTGAAAATTCGAATCAAGGAAACGGAGCAAACCCTACTCAAAATCCTATCCTTATTGATGATGATAGGGATAGAGCTTTAAGACAGTATGCAGTGCCAGTGTTTAATGATCTTAATTTGGGTATTAGGAGACCTGAAATTGAGGCACAATAGTTCAAGCTGAAGCCAGTCATGTTCCAGATGCTTCAAACAGTGGGCCAATTCAGTGGAATGCCGATTGAAGATCCTCACCTACACTTAAGATTGTTTATGGAGGTGAGTGATTCTTTCACATTAGCCGGTGTTCCCGAAGATGCATTACAATTGAAGTTGTTACCATATTCACTAAGGGACAAAGCTTGAGCCTTGTTGAACTCATTGCCACCAAATTTAATTTCCACATGGTAAGAGTTAGCAGAAAGATTCCTTATGAAGTATTTCCCGCCTAGTAAGAATGCTAAGTTGAGAAATGAGATCACTGCCTTCCAACAAATGGATGATGAGTCCATGTATGAGGCACAGGAAAGGTATAAAGAATTATTTCAGAAGTACCCTCATCACGGAATCCCACATTGCATCCAACTTGAGACATTTTATAATGGTCTTAATGCCCACACGAGGATGTAGTAGACGTTTCTGCTAATGGCGCTCTCTTGCCTAAGTCTTATAAGGAGGCTTATGAAATCATTGAGAGGATTGCCAACAACAATTATCAATGGCCAACCAATCGAGCAGCGTCAGGAGGACAAGTTGTAGGAATACATGAAGTAGACACTCTTACTTCACTCGCATCTCAGATATCATCAATATCCTCAATGTTAAAAAATCTTACTACTAATGGGTCTAATAGTTTTGCAGCACAGCCACCAAATCAATTTGAAAATATAGCCTGTGTCTATTGTAGGGAAGGACATTTGTTTGAAGAATGTCCATCGAACCCAGGATCCGTATATTACATGGGTAACCAGAACCAAAATCGAGGAAGGCAAGGACTGCAATCCAATACCTACAACCCATCGTGGTGAAACCACTCGAATTTCTCCTGTAGTAACCAAGGGGCTGCACCCAGTAACACATATGCCCAACCTATATCGACCCAGCCACCTAGTCTTCCCCAAAAGTTCAGAAACCAACCCAAGCTGAACCATCCAATGGCTTAGAAAATTTATTGAAGGCATACATGGTGAATAATGATGCCTTAATTCAAAGCCAAGTAGCTATATTGAAAAACCTAGAAAACCAAATGGGCCAGCTTGCAACTGAACTCAAAAACCGACCACAAGGTGTTTTACCTAGTGATACGGAGAATACGAGGAATCCAGGGAAGGAGCATTGTAAAGTATTGACATTGAGGTGCGAAAAGACATTAGAGCCCAACACTGTCGAAGTTCAAAAAGAGCCAGCTAATGCTCAAGACTCAGAGGACATTCAACCGAGTGTTGAAATTCCAATTTCACAAGAACCAGAACCTGCAAAATCTGACAAGGTAACTTCAGAACTAGCTAATTCTGATAAACTAACAACTCCGCTAGATGCAAAATCACCACAAAAGATGAATCAACCAGTTCCAGTAAAGAAACCTCCACCACCGTACCCTCAAAGACTTCAGAAGTAGAAGCAGGAAATTCAATTCAAGAAGTTCCTAGACATACTCAAGCAACTTCATATCAACATCCCGTTGGTTGAAGTACTTGAACAAATGCCGAACTACGTCAAATTCATGAAGGAAATCCTATCTAAAAAATGAAAGCTTGGAGAATTTGAGATGATAGTCCTAACGAAGGAATACAGTGCATATCTTCAAGACAAACTACCCCCGAAATTGAAGGATCCTGGATGTTTTACCATACCTTGCAACATTGGAGCAACTTATTATGGTAAGGTACTATGTGATTAGGTGCAAGTATCTACTTGATGCCCATGTCAATATTGAGGAAGTTGGGGATAGGTGAAGTTAGACCTATTACGGTTACACTTCAATTAGCAGATCGATCCTTAGCACATCCATAAGGAAAAATCAAGGACGTATTGGTACATGTAAACAAATTTATCCTTTCTATTGACTTTGTGATTCTAGACTTTGAAGCAGACAAAGAGGTGCCAATCATCCTAGGAAGACCGTTCTTAGCAACTGGAAGGACCCTTATTGATGTGCAGAAGGGCGAGCTTATTATGCGGGTTCAGGATGATCAGGTAACATTTAACGTTTTTAAGTCTATGTGATTTCCTGATACAATTGATTATTGTTCTGCAGTGTCTGATTTAGAGGATTTAATCGTGGAGAAGGAACTCAACTATGTTGAAGACCCATTGGAACGAATTTTTACATCAGATCCTCCAAATAATGAAGAGGAGGATGAATACTTAGCTTTGTTAGAAGCTAATCAAAGGGGATTTAATTTGCAAACCCGCTTTGAATCTTTAGAGTTAGAGAATAAGGATTATGCCCAACCAAAAACATCAAACGAAGAGCCACCTAAATTAGAACTCAAGGTACTTCCTTCACATTTAAAGTATGTTTATTTAGGTTACTCTTCTACCCTGCCTGTGATTGTTTCAGCAGAATTAACTACTGAGTAAGAAGAGAAACTCATCCTGGTATTGAAACAATTCAAGAAGGCTATCAAATGGACCATAGCCGATATTCGCGGAATTAGTTCATCTGTATGCATGCACAAGATTATCTTAGAAGATGGCGAAAAAGGGACGATTGATGGACAACAAAGATTGAACCCTATCATGAAGGATGTAGTCAAGAAAGAAATCATGAAGTGGTTAGATGCGGGTATAATCTACCCCATCTCAGATAATTCATGGGTAAGTCCGGTCCAGTGCGTGTCAAAGAAATGAGGTATCACGGTCATTAAAAACAAGAATAATGAGTTGATACTTACTAGAACGGTTACGGGATGGAGAATTTGCATCGATTACCAGAAGCTGAACAAGGCTACTAGAAAAGATCACTTTTCTTTGCCATTTTTGGATTAGATGCTGGATAAACTCGCGGAGCGAGACTATTACTGTTTTCTTGATGGATACTGTAACACCCTTAACTCATATCCATTGCCGAAATAGGGTTATACGGCATTATCGCAATACACCACATTTACATACATGTATGCAATCATACTCATAATCTATTCAACTCAATCACTTTGTCCCTTATAAGTTCCTAATAAACCTTAAAACATACTTAAAAGTGGTTCGGGACTAAACCGATAACATTCGTAAAATTTGAGATACATAGAAAATTTTCCAACATTTCAGGGTCACACGCTTGTGTGAACAGGCCATGTGCCTCACACGGCTACCAGACATACCAGTGTCACAGGCCGTGTGAAAACAAGGCATACATACTGACTTGCACCACACGGCTGAGGACACGCCCATGTGCCAGGCTATGTCAAAACTAAGGGGGTTACTAACTTAGGTCATATGGCCGACCACACGCTCAATGTCAGCCCCTATGCTACACACGGCCAATAGACACGCCCGTGTGTCTAGACCGTGTCAAAACTATAGGGTATACTACCTTAATTCGAAAGGGTACCCCAAGGGACACACGGCCGTGTAACATGACCGTGTGTCGCACACGGCTGAGACACACGCTCGTGTCTCTGCCCGTATGGACAAAAATAGGCCATTTGCAAAGCCAATTTGCCACCATTTTCCCATGCACACCTAGCCATCAAAATGATATCATTTCATCACAAATATGGACAGCCAAAACGTGCTAATTCACAACGTTTTATGCCAATTCATAGTCAACCATTTTTGTAATATCCTACACCCGTGCCCTACGTCGAGACGGAATATGAGGGGTTACCTAACTTGATCTCATACATACAAACGTTTTCATATCACCAAAACATGGTCAAATTAAAAACCTTTTCAACTTTTATTATAAACTCCTTAATAAGAGCCTACAAGACTCAAAACATCCATTTGAACCCATTCGAAATAAATCTAGGTCCTTCAAAGAATTTTGAAAAGAACATTTGTGAGAGGGGCAACACGCCCGTGTGACATTTCCATATGGTCATGCTATTGGCCTGTGTAGCTCACACAGCCCAAGCAATACAGGGACACGCCTATGTCCTAAACCCGTGTGGAATTAATTCGAAATGCACACCTACAGGGGTTTTCACACGGCCTGGAACATGCTCGTGTCTCTGGCCCGTGTCCTTCATACGGCCATGACACACCCGTGTGTAAAAACTTGGAAATTCTATTTCTGCCATCAGCAATCCATAAGGGCCACACGGCCAAGGCACACGCCCGTGTGCTAGGTCGTGTCCTTCACACGGCTGAGACACACGGTCGTGTTTCTGCTCGTGTGTTTACTACCATGCATACTGACTTACAATTCTTACGTTCAGGGGACACACAACCAAATCACACACCCATGTAGTGGACTGTGTGCTACACACGACTTAGACACACGACCGTGTACCTACCCGTGTGGATGAAATAAGGCTATTTACCAAGCCTTTTTGTCACCCTCACTTATGTAACCTGTGCAAAAATCACTCTACACTAACATAAGGGCACATTACATACCCAAAATAGTCACAATGGACAACATTTCATTTATGCGCTTTACTCATCCATGAAAATATCATCTTCTATTTATAAATCAAAATGAGTATTGACCATTATTCATGGCCTTATACAAAATGAGTATCATATTCATCATATGAGCCAACACATTATGGCTAACTAACAAAACACTAAACAAAGACTCGAGGCCCTATATGTGCCAGAAAACAAAACAATGAAACTAGTTATACCAAGGTCTTAAGTGATAGTGCGATAGAAGCTTTAAGATGTCACTGGATACCCGATGTTAGCTTGGCGGCACTATAAGGAAAGAAAATAAATGGAGGGTAAGTCTGGGAGCTTAGTAAGCACATATATGCAAATAAGGTGAAATTATAAGAAAATCATATTCATTCAACGGTAGCTTGTCAAGCTAAAAAAAAGATATAATCACTTAATGTCTCCATCTTACTCTTCTTTTCATTCTTGTATACTTGATACACCTAATTCTTTACTCAGGTCCTAACCATGAGTTTGGTGTACATACCTCATCAAAATATTCACCAACTAAATCTTTGGGTTACCCATTGAACTCTCGAAATACAAATAGATACACGAAGAATTTGCGTCTAAATGCCATATAAGAAATCAAGGCTACCTCATGCTATGAAACACTCACAGTTGAGCTACTCACGGGCCTTTTTATCAAGTCAAGACCCAGACCCACGCTACGTATAGCATTTATCTCGTGAACTCAGACTCAACTCATGAGTTCAAACCACATAATTTTCATAACATGCCCTTTTGTATCCTATGTTATGTCTAAGGTTCAACGGGGCTCCATATCTAATCGAATAACATCGCATTGGCTCGCATTGTAATTTAGTCGCATAACATGTCATTCATACATTCATGACAATAATTAGAATTTAGGTACATAACAATAATAAGCTAAGTACATATGTATATTATTAAAATATACCAAAGTAAGTCTCAATAACACATTATTTACATATGTACGTACCTCGATACAAAATGATGAAGACGAGCTTAATCCTCGTAAACTTTGCTCTTACCCCGATCAAGACTCAAATCACGTTTCTCTTGATCTAAATTAATAAAATTCATTTATTTCATCAGCATATCAACTTAGACACTCAAAATTTCATAATTTGGCAAAATGACTATTTTGCCCCTACGCTCGAAAATCGATTTTTATCGAATTTCTTCATACTATAAGCCTAGATGATTTCTTTTTATATTAGAAGCAATCTAAAATTTCCATTATTTCTCACATTTATCAACAAATTTCTAATTATGCAAAGTAGTCCTTTTTTATGGTTTTCATGAAAAATCCCTTCACAAAAGTTGTTTATTATTCATCTAAGGCTCATAGTCTTCCACAAAAATTCAGAAAACAACCTAAATACTCTCATGGAAAAGACCTAAATCTTCAACCATTTTGCAAAATAGTCCCTCCATTTAAAAGCTCTTGCTTCAAGGGCTACAAAAATGTAAAAATCATCAAGAAAAGTCATGAAAATCACTTATTTGTATAGAGACTAAGTGGCTGAAAATTTTGAATCTCAAAAACGATCTAATGGATGCATTTTTCGGTGATGAAGAAGAAGAGGAAAAGATGATATCTTTTTCTCTTTATTTTATTCTTATTCTAATCAAAATTGGTCACCAAAACCCACCTAATTTTGACCAGTTCTCTTTTGTCTCCTATGGCCAGCTAGCCTAAGCATTGGGGGTCTAATTGCTCTTTAAAGGCCCCCAATTTAGGTTCTTTAGTTAATTGAAACCCTTATCTAACAAAATAGGACCTTTTCACTTTACGCGATTTAGTCCTTTTCGTAATTAAGCAAGCAATCGCTAAAAGTAATTCACCAAAATTTTCATGCACTTATCTAATCTTTCTACAATACATAAAATAATATTCAAAATAATTTTCTTGACCTCAGGTTAGTAGTTTCAAAACCACTTTTTCAACTAGCCCCAAAATCGGCCTATTACAATTTTGCTACTCAAATTCACAACCAAAACCATACCAAAATATACCATTCCCCAAGCATTAATACATCCATCAAAATAACTAACTCAAATCTCAAATAACACCAATTCAATACCTTAATCTCATACCATACTATGCCTAACTCACAAGGCATACCATTCACACTTCATAGTATATTTATACACATTATATAAGCAAAATTCACATCCCACAACTTTATCATAAACAAGCCAAATCACATGGTTATCATTCCATAATAAAATGTATACCATAATAATACTAGACTATACATGCCATATACCATATATACAAAGCTTCAAAAGTACCAACGAATTGACCGATAGTGTAATGATGGTTCTCGATGATTCCTGATGTCTGAGCTAGCTTCGATACTCTATAAAACAAACACAAATAACACACAGTAAGCTTCATAGCTTAGTAAGTTTGTACTAAATATTTAATCAACAATTCATAATATACAATTTAATAATTAATAAACTCTTAGTAAGTCTCATATCATTATTCAATTCTAATCCATGACCATTTATGTAACACCCCGAACCCGAGACCGTCGCCGGAGTCGAACGCGAGGTGTTAACAGACTTCAACCCACTTATTGACAATTTTCAGACAAGCTGCCAATCTGAGTACTAGTCGCTCCAAAATTCATAACTTGAGTTTTACAACTCGAAAATCAGTTCCGTAAATTTTCCTGAAACTAGACTCATATGTCCATCTACATATTTTTTCTAGAATTTTGGTCGAGCCAATTAGTACAGTTTATTAGTTAAAGTCTCGCCTGTTGTAGGGATCGACTACACTGACCTTTGTGCGTTACGAATTGGATATCTCCTGTACAGGGCTTCAATACTGATGCCGTTTGTTTCTATAGAAACTAGACTCAGAGAGGAATCTACACATATATGGAATGACTCCTAATTATCTCTGGTTAATTTACAATGATTTTCCAAAGTTGGAACAGGGGATCCAGAAACCGTTCTGGCCCTATTTCACAAGAACTTTAAAATCTGTTAACTTATAACTCATATGACCATTTCGTTTCTTCCATATGAAAGTAGATTCATCAAGGTACACTTACATAATTTATTTGCTATTTAATACCATTCCTACTATTTTTAGTGATTTTTCACATCCACGTCACTGCTGCTGTCAGCATCTGCCTTTAGTAGGCTTTACCTATTTCATACTTTCCATGATTCAATTGGCCCTTTTTACATACATAGCACAAAGCGTGATCATGATTAACCATTCCAATGGCTAATCGTTTCAAAATAATTCCATACCTCATAAGGGTCAACATACAAACGATTATAGTTCTATGCTAAAACGTATATAAGCCATTTTCGCATGGCTATCCAAGTTTACACAAACCGAAGGTACATGACCTTCAACAAAGGATGGTCCTATACATGCCATTTCAAAGTTCAACCAAAATTTGTACCAAAATGGGGCTTCGATAGTGTGGATGACTTCGACTTCTTTGATCCCGAATCCGATAGCTAACGAGCGAAACCTATAAAACAGAGAGCCAAAGCAACGGGTAAGCATTTTAATGCTTAGTAAGTCTCATGCAATGAAATCAGCTTTGACTAAGGTATTTTATTCACATGGCTAATTAAACCACTTTACTAATTCACATTCCCATTCTCATACTTATTTCACATCACCGACCCTTATGTTCATACACAAAAGAACAACTTAGCCCAAGGCGGTAGCTCGTTTATCAACTTAGCGCATACTTACTTGTAAGAATTCAATTAGTACAAGCACATACAAACATACCTCATTGCTGGAATTTTCACAAGTGTATAAGCTGAAATTTTCACAGCAAGATTGCTCACTTCGAATCACATACTTTCGGATTTAACCGGATATAGCGACTTCAGACGATTGCCTTGGTCATAACCCGGATTTGGTGACTTGCACAAAGGCCTTGGTCTTAGCCGGATATATCAACTCGCACGAATGCCTTGGTCTTAGCCCGGATATATCAACTCGCACGAATGCCTTGGTCTTAGCCCGGATATATCAACTCATACGAATGCCTTGGTCTTAGCCCGGATATATTTCCAATGTTCACTTACACATATATCAATATTCAAGACACGTCCATAGTTCATTTTCGTTACTAAAGCTCTAACACAAAATATTTATCAACCTTTACTATTTCGGCTCAATGGCCACACAAACAAGGAGCATAATTTTGATATAATTCAAGTAGGGTCATCACTCAAGACTTACCTCGGATGTTGTCGGCGATTTCGACTGACTATTCAACTACTTTTTCCTTCCCTTTATCGGATTTAGCTCCCTTTGCTCTTGAGCTTAATCTTGATGCAAGTTTAGCCAACCTCTTCCTAATCCTCTTCCAAACCAAATATGAAGCAAAACTCCTTCCTTATCCTTAGTATTTTCGCCAACAAGAGAGTGAAAAGAGATGAACAAAATTTTTTCTTTCTTTCTTTAGGACATTCGCCAAGCTATGGAGGAAGATGGACACTTTTTTTTTTTTGTTTCTCATCTACTAACATTAATTGTTTATTCCATACCCTTATTTTATTCTTTCCATCATAACCCATTTACCAAACATGTTTCATGACATGATTTTTGCCCATAAATCCTTGTCATGGCCGGCCACTAGCTATGGGGGAATTTGACATGCAAGTCCATTGTTTTGCATGCATCCTTTAATTAGTCATCACACATTTCCCTCATACTTTCAAAGTTTATTACTAGGTCCTTTCTAGTGAAATTCACATCTATAATTCTAAATCAAAGCATAAAAAATATCACACATGAGTTAACACACATTATAGGCAATAAAATAAATATTAAATTATTTTTATGCCTTGGTTCTGTGGTCCCGAAACCACATTTCGACTAGGGTCGTTTTAAGGCTGTCACAATTTATCCTATATATACAAATCCATCAAGCTTCATACAGATAGTATCAACAACCACATAAGTATCGTACGTACCTGTACACTCCTGTAATTATTTTTTTCATTATCACTTCACTGTTCAATACGTTAAACCATCTAAAAATCTTTACATTTTCAAATAACTCGCACACTTAGTGCATAAATGATTAGCCAAAGCTATAACAATATCGCACACTTAGTGCCATCACATTAAACTGAAACTATCGCGGTATCGCACACTCAGTGCCACATATAGCCGAAGCTTTAATTATATTGTACACTAATTGCAAACGTAATCATTTCATCGTCGTGGACAACCGTAGTTGTATATATACAATTAATGCAATATTAAAGCATTAAAAACATAATTGTAACAATGTTTATCCTGTACGAACTTGCCTCATACTCGAAATTGATGAATCAAATCAATTACTCGATAACCTTCGATTTTCCCCGATCTAAATTCGATTCCTTTCTTTCTAGATCTATATAAATTCAAAATTAACTCCTTTATTCCTCCATTCATTCAATTTCATCCAAAACACACAATTTGGGACATTTTACACATTAACCCCTTATAATTTCACATTTTCTCAATTTAGTCCCTATTTCATAAAAACACAATTTTCAACAATTTCAACTAAACCCAAGCTAGCCGAATATCAATAGGTTCCATAACAGCTGATATTTATCAATATTTCACACACTTAACCACACATTTTACACTTTTTTATAAATTAGTCCCTTTTATATAATTTCACTAAAAATCACTTTACAAAACATGATAATCTATCAATAAATACTCATCTTCCATCATCAAACATTCAAGAGAACATGAATTCATCACTGCCATCTTTCAAAATCATCAACACTTTCAAAAATTGAGACATGGGTTAGCTAGTACTCAAAGCAACGATCATAAAAACATAGAAATCATAAAAAAGGGGGTCAAAATCGAACCTTAATGAGTTAGAAATGCTTGGCCGAATGAAATCCTAACTTAAGTTATTCCTCTCTTCAAGTTTCTGCTAATGAAGATGATAATCTAACAAATTTTAGCTTTTGTTTTATTTAATATATCATTTATTAACTATTTACCAATTTAACCTTTAAATCAATTCAATATTTCAATAATGCCAAACCAAATATCATCCACTAACTCACAATAGGGATATTTACCTCATAAAGACTTATACATTTAAATTTCTTAGCAATTAAAGCACTTTAACCAGTAGAATGCAACTTTTGCATTTTACGCGATTTAGTCCTTTAGTCAAATTAACCATTTAAACAATAAAATTATCACACGAAACTTTCACACATATATAATCACATACTGTAAACATAAAAAATAATATTAAAATTATTTTACGACCTCAAATTTGTGGTTCCAAAACCACTATTCTAATTTAGCTAAAACCGGGTTGTTACAACTCTCCCCCCTTAGAGATTTTTGTCCCCGAAAATCTTAACAGCAAATAGGTTTGGATATTGCTTTCTCATAGCATCCTCGAGTTCCCACGTAGCTTCTTCAACTCCGTGTCGATGCTATAATACTTTTACTAATACTATTTTTTCATTTCTTAACTCCTTGATCTCACGAGCTAGAATTCGAATCGGCTCTTCTTCATATGTCATATCAGATTGAATCTCAATCTCAGAGGGAAAAATGACATGCGAGGGATCTGATCTGTAATGTCAAAGTATCGATTCGTGAAATACATTATGAATATTTTCTAACTCAGGTGGCAACGACAATCTATAAGCAACTTGCTTAATACGCTCGATAATCTCGTACAACCCGATGAATCTTGGACTTAACTTGCCTTTTCTGCCAAATCTAAGTATTTTCTTCCATAGAGACACTTTGAAAAACACTCAATCTCTGATCTGAGTCTCAATATGTTTTCGTCTCAAGTCTGCATACGATTTTTGATAATCTGGCGCTGCTTTCAAATTTTCACGAATCACTTTCACTTTCTGTTCAGTCTCTTTAATCAAATAACCCCGTGAATCTTATTCTCACTGAGCTCAGTCCAATACAAAGGTGTTCGGCATTTATGGCCATACAATGCTTCATAAGGTGCCATTTTTATACTCAATTGAAAACTATTATTATACGCAAATTCAATCAATGGCAAGTATCGTTCCCACGTACCTTCAAATTCAAGAATGCAACATCTCAACATATCCTTAAGTTTCTGAATAAGCTGCTAGGATTGACCATCTGTTTGCGGATGAAAAACAGTACTAAAGTGTAGCGTTGTACCCAGTGCATCTTGCAATTTCTTCCAAAAACGTGATGTAAATCTCAAATCTCTATCCGAAACAATAGAAATAGGTACTCCGTACAATCTCACAACCTCGAAAATGTACAACTTAACTAACTTTTCGAGCAAAAAATCCATTCGTACTAGAATGAAATGAGCTGATTTGGTCAGTCTATCAACTACAATCCAAATTGCATATTTCTTACTCAGAGATAGGGGCAATCCTAACACAAAATCCATAGTTACTCTATCCCATTTCCACTCTGGGATCATAATCGGCTGCAATAAGCCAAACGGTTCCTGATGCTCAGCTTTAACTTGCTGACAAATTAAACATTTTGAAACAATTTCTGAAATATCACACTTTATGCCATACCACCAATAAAGTTGTTTCAAGTCATTATACATTTTCTTACTTCCCGGATGAATAGATAAATGACTACTATGTGCTTCACTCAAAATCATCTAAATCAACTCTGAATTTCTAGGAACACATATTCGGCCTCTGAATCTTAAACAATCATTAGAATCAACTTGAAATTCTGAATTAGAGTTCAAATCATATTGAGCCCATTTTTCTAACATTTCATTATCAACTTTCTAAGCTTCATAAATCTACTATACAAACAATGGTCTTGCTTTCAACTCAGCTACAACCGAGCCGTCATCAGAAAAGGCTAACTGGGTATTCATCACACATAAAGCAAACAAAGATTTCTGACTTAAAGCATCAGCAACAACATTAGCCTTTCCTGGATGGTAGTCAATCACTAACTCGTAATCTTTTAACAATTCTAACCACCTTCGCTGTCATAGATTCGAATCTTTCTGAGTCATCAAATATTTTAACCTCTTGTGATCAGAATAAACATGACATTTCACGTCGTAAAGATAGTGGCACCAAATTTTTAATGCAAACACAATAACTGCTAATTCCAAATCGTGCGTCTGGTAATTCTTTAATAAAGTGATCTTGAGAACTACAACTATAATAAGTTCTATTATTATATTTCACCCAACAATCTCAAAAATGCCGTCTTCCACACTTTTGGCACTCGGGTTTAACATCTTTTACATTACCAACACTCGATACCAATGTGGCTTGAGCTTTAGGGTTGGTGTATGTCTTCCCGCGATCTCTATTTTGATATCCCGTTGAAGCTGTCAATCGGTTAAAATAGTCTCTAGATTTCTTCAATGAGGAGTGATAAGATTTATTCAATGATCTCTTCCTCAAATCTCTTGCCTCTGAATCTACCTTTCTCTTTTCTTTGCTGAGATCTTATGCTTTACAAGCCCTCTCAACCAATACTACAAATTCCTTCAATTCAATTATCTGGACAAATAACTTTATATCTTCACTCAACCCATCAACAAATCGTTTACACATGATCTCCTCGGTAGAAACATATTCTTGGGCATACTTACTTAAACGTACAAATTCCCTTTCATACTTTGTCACTGTCATCCGACCTTGTTTCAACTCTAGAAACACTTTATGTTTCTGATCGAGAAATCTCTGACTTATGTATTTCTTTCTGAATTCGGATTGAAAGAACTCCCAAGTGACTCGTTCTCTAGGAACAACATATGTCAATGTTTTCCACCAATTATATGCATTGTCTCTTAACAGAGATACCACACATTTGATACATTCATCAGGAGTATAGGATAATTCATCAAACACTCTAATTGTATTCTCAGCAAGAATTCAGCCCTCTCAGCATCATCATCAACGGTAGCCTGAAACTTTTTAGCCCCGTGTTTACGTATCTTATCCGCTGGTGGCTTACTCAATCAAATCAGATCTAACACTTGAGGCACAATAGAGCTGTTAACCTCATAAGGACTTACACATTTAAATTTCTTAGTAATTAAATCACTTTAACAAATAGAATGCAACTTTTTCATTTTACGCAATTTAGTCTTTTAGTTAAATTAACCATTTAAACGATAAAATTATCACACGAAACTTCCATACATATATAATCACATACTGTAAACACCAAAAATATTATTAAAATAATTTTATAACCTTAGATTTATGGTTCTAAAACAACTATTCTGATTTAGCTAAAATTACACTGTTACAGATACTCGGGGTATAATCAGATTACAGTAGTAGTAGAAAATCAATACAAGATAACATTCACCTGTCTGTACGGTACATTCGCATTTGGGAGCATGCCATTTGGTTTATGTAATGGACCTACTACATTTTAAAGATATATGATGTCTATTTTTACTGACATGGTTGAAAAATACTTGGAAGTTTTTATGGATGATTTTTCATTATTCGGAGATACATATGATGATTGCCTAGCCAATCTAGCCAATGTACTAAGGCGATACGAAGAAACAAACCTTGTACTCAATTGGGAAAAGTGCCATTTCATGGTACGGGAAGGTATTATTCTAGGGCATCGGGTAACGAGACATGGAATCGAGGTAGATAAAGCAAAGGTAGTGGTTATTGAGAAACTCCCACCTCCAACATCTGTAAAGGGTGTTAGGAGCTTTTTGGGCCACGTCAATTTCTATTGAAGATTCATCAAGGACTTCTCCAAAGTTGCTAAACCCTTATGGAAATTATTGGAGAAAGGCACGACATTTAAATTTGATGAGGAGTGCTTAATAACTTTTAAAGATTTGAAGAGTCGACTAGTTCTGGCACCCATAATCGTCACACTAGACTGGGATTTTCCATTTGCACTGATGTGTGACGCAAGTGACTTCACGATAGGAGCTGTCATGGGCCGGTGAAGGAATAAAGTTTTTCATCCCATCTACTATGCAAGTCAAACTTTAACAAGAGCTCAACTGAATTAAACGGTAACAGAGAAAGAGTTACTTGCTATTGTGTTTGCTTTTGACAAGTTTCGATCTTATCTTGTAGGTACCAAGGTCAGTATTAATACGGACCACTCGACGATTAAGCATTTTCTTGCCTAGAAAGACTCTAAGCCGTGACTGATCCGATGGGTACTTCTACTTTAAGAGTTTGATTTAGAAATTCAAGATCGAAAGGGAGTAGAAAACCAAGTAGCAGATCACTTGTCAAGATTGGAGGCGCAATAAGGGAATTCTCCACTTATACCCATTCAGGAAACATTTTCAGATGAACACATACTGAAGGTATATCATGTCCATAATACCCCTTGGTTTGATGATGTTGCTAACTATTTAGCTTGTAGTTTGATGCCGATTGATAAGACATATCATCAAAGGAAAAAGTTTCTCCATGGTGTGAAGTACTATTTCTGGAAAGAACCATACTTGTTTAAAAAGTGTGCAGATCAAATGATCAGGAGGAGCGTGGCAGAAGATGAAGTACATAAGATTCTATACCACTGTCACTCAACTCTGAGCGGGGAATACTTCAGAGGTACATGCACTGCGGCCAAAAATTGCAAGTTGGATTCTTTAGCCAACAATATTTAAAGACGCATATGCTTACGTAAAGAGTTGCGATCGATGTCAAAGGTTTGGAAATGTCACCAACAGAAACAAGATGCCTCGAACAAACATCATTGAGGTAGAATTGTTTGATGTTTAGGGTATTGACTTTCTCAATCCTTTCCCTCCATCTTTTGGTCACAAGTACATCTTGGTAGCTGTAGGCTACGTGTCTAACTGGATTGAGGCTAAAGCATATTCGACAAACGATGCTAAGGTTGTGATGAAGCTTTTCCAGAAGCATGTGTTCACAAGGTTTGGAACCCCACGAGCCATCATTTGTGATGAACGGTCCCATTTTGTGAACAAGTGGTTGAAATGGTTACTTGACAAACATGGAGTGAAGCACAAGATTGCCATAGCTTACCATCAGTAGACGAATGGGCAAGCTGAACTGGCAAACAAAGAGATCAAATGCATACTTCAGAAGGTAGTTTGCCCAAATCAACGAGATTGGTCCAAAACACTGGATGATGTTTTATGGGCTTATGGGACAGCATACAAGACACCTTTAGGATGTCACCCTATAGGTTGGTCTTTGGGAAAGCCTGTCGTCTGCCTTTGGAGTTAGAGCACAAAGCTTACTGAGCTCTCCAATGACTCAACTTGGATTTTAAAATTGCTAAAGAGAAACGGATGCTTCAACTTAATGAGTTAGAAGAATTTCGAATGTCTTCATATGAGAATGCCAAATTACTTAAGGAGAGACTCAAGAAATGGAATGACAAGCACATTCGAGTTCGAGAATTTGAAGCAGGTCAACAAATCTTGTTATTCAATTCCAGATTAAGGTTCTTTCTAGGTAAGTTAAAATTACGTTGGTCTGGTCCATTTATGATTCATCGAGTCTATCCATACGAAGTTGTTGAACTTTAAGGTAAGGGAGGTAATTTTTGAGTTAATGCTTAACGCTTGAAACATTACTGGGGGATAAAATTGAACGAGATCAAATCTCGTTCATTTTATCAAATGATTAAATTTTCTTGTTTTCTTTTTAAATAAATGATTTATGATGTATTTTCAGGATTAATATGTTTAAATAAATTCTGTCTAGGAGATTGGAACTTAAACGGAACTGCTTGTGACCCCTCCAATCTTTCTTGGGAATTGATTTTGACATAATTTTCCAAGAAATTATTCCCTAAAGGGAAAAATAAATTTTAAAATTTTAAAATAAAAAAGGGTCAGTTTTGATCCAAGTTTTAAAATTGCAACTCAATTTTAAATTTTCATTCATCTAGGGACTTAATTGAACTATTTTTAAAATTTTGTTGCTCTTTTGTAAATATTAAAATTAGATGTCTATTTTTGTAAATATTTTCAAAAGGCATCTATAATAAATGTTTTAGTTCAATAAAAGTAGATGATAATTATAAATATATAATTATATCCATTATAATATATATTAATTATTATCAACTTTATATAGAGTTAGGATTAGTTTTAATTTAATCGTATTTTATTTGATAAGTTTTTATATTAATAAATTAATAGTAAATAATAATTTAATATGCATTATAATAATTATTAATTGTTATTTACTTTAAGTAGAATTAGAACTTAGAATTCTTAATTATTAAATTTTTCTAAGAATTCTACTTTAACTCTTATTTCCCTCACTATAAATATCACTAATCTTCTCCATCTTTCTTCATTCAAACTTTCATCCCACCAAACCACCTAGTGCCGTAGCCCTCAACTCCTTAGCCGCAAACCTCCAACTTCTCAGCCACAGCACTACTTGATAGCCATTCGGCTAGCAGCTTACCCTGCGCACGCCTACTGCCTCCATGCGCACCCAGCAGCGTGCACACCCAGTAGCCTACGCACAAAGGCGCACCGCAGCCGCTCCTTGTCGCTGCTTCTTGGCGCCACACCTGCTCCTTGCTCCAGTTCGAGCACACCCACGCTGTTGCCTACTGCCGAGCAGTTCCCCACGCTAGGTTGTGATACTCCTCATCCTGCTCGACTTGTTCGCTTGCTGCTCAACATTCGTGCGACACATCAGCCCTATTACTCACACCAACACCCATCCTTAGGCGATAATCCTCCAACCTATCCTAAATCGACCTTTTTTATTTTCTAATTTTTTTTAGGTGTTCTTAATTTTTATAAAAAAGGTGGTAAGACAAATTTTTCTCTTAAATTTTAAATTTTACTTAATCATTTAATTTTTCAATTTATTGAATTATTAATATTTTATATTAATTAAATTTTTGAGAAATTGTTTTCCATCTTATGTTCAGGTTAATCATGCCTTGCAAAAGAACTTGTGCCTCTGCCCAAATTGATGAACCACAAAGCAAATTCCACTATGAAGAAGCCAAAGTGAGATACAGAAGTGTTTTCAAGAATCACCAAATGCATCCAGAGAAAGGCTTCACATTGAAAGAGAGCAATTATATTGATTTTATGGTGCGTATTCGTCAAGTTGCCGAAACTCTCAATTGGGAGTTATTTTGTGAGAAAAGACCTAGTGTTGGTGAGGAGTTAGTTTGTGAATTTTATGCAAATTTAACATCAAGCAAATTGAAGGAAATATCTGTCCGTGGAATCAAGGTACCAATAACCTCAAATGCTATTAATGAGTTCTTTGAATTACCTGATTTTGAAAACGATGAATACTCTTCCTTAATGAGCACAATCAAGCCTGAAAATTTGCAAGAAATACTCGAGGAACTTACGGTTCTAGGTTCTAAGTGGACTGTGTCAAAGCAAGGAATCCACACTTTTAGAAGAGAATATTTGACACCACTTGGGAAGGTATGGTTCTATTTCATCTGACTCAGCCTTATGCTTAGTTCATATGGAACTACGATTTCATTGGAGCGAATGGTCTTATTATACTCGATTTTAACTAGAAAGACCATTGATGTGAAAAAAATCATCTTGAGAGAAATATGGAATCGTGTCGTTAGACGTTCTGGCCTAACTTACTTTCCTTTTAGAATAACAATTCTGTGCTTGAAAGCTAAAATTCTTGCAAATATAAAGAAGACATGTTATAGCCAAGGCACAATCAAAGATTGGAACCTCTATCGAATAGTTGAAGACTTTGCTCTACAGCAACGAATTAAAGAAAGTGAGGATCCCAAAGAAGAAGAAGAAGATTCCACAGAGATCAAAGCAATGCAATCAGCTGATATCCCTGATAGGGTAGAACCAATGAAACTAGAAGCTAAACCTGATGTTGAGACTTCAATGTTTAGAGCTCATTTGCCTCGCCCAGATCTTTGAGATGAGCTATCAAAGTTGATGGGCATAATGCAACATATGCAGTGGCAGCAACAAGCTTATTAGAGATATTCAAAAATAATGTATGAATCCATGAGAAGCACTTTTACAAAATTATACAATGACCTATTTATTTGTGTGCCTGAGTTTCCAGATTTCATATTTGAACCATGGATTCCACTATCGAAGAGGAAACGAAGCGATTCATGCAAAAACAAAGATGATGGGTCAAAAGATGAGTCGAATTCGGAAGGATATGAAAATAACTAAAGGGGGATCTCGACTTTATTTTATTTATGTTCTTAGGTTGTTTTAGGATTAAGTTTAATTAGGATTTTTTTTAATTTTGCATAATGGAGCAAGAGATGGAAATCATGAATAAAAATGAACAAGTCGCAATGTATAAAGTGTGGCAATAGATATATACATGTCTAGGATTAGATTTAGAGAGAGCTTGGTACTTAAGCAGTCAAATTGACTCACCTCCTCCTCTCTAGAATCCTTCTTGGTGTATAGTATCTATTCACTTTTAACAATGAAAACATTGTTCATTTTAAGTAAGGGGGATCGAAAATTGAAATTATTTCCACTCAGAATAAAATTTTCTTTCAGTTATGATTAGGTTATATTTTGTTCAATAATTTGAAATGTTGTTAAGTATGCTAAACTTCAGTATAAATAAAGTTCGATTATTTCAATAATTGTTATGTTAGCTTAATAATGACATAAATGTATTTTTAATAAAGCATGCAAATCATACCATAAAATTTTAGTTCCTTAGGAAAGTTAGGCATGCATGAAAGTTTAAGTCTTTAGAATTGACTTAGTACTTTCTTGAGGCGAAATCCTAGGAAGCATGGAGCATGGAAAATGATTTAGGAAACTGTTGTTTGGACTGTTTGAGCCTTTCAAGCCAACCATGATGAAATTTTTATCCTTTAAAACCCAACTTTGAAACTATATGGCCTAATTTTATTTGAACCCTTGCAAATTTAGCCATCACTTCTCTCTTAACTATCTTAAAATTATCCCAAACACTAGACTTAGTACTATTCAAAGTATTCTTTAAAAATAAGTTTGGGGGAGTTGAAAAGAAGTATCAAATGATCTAAAAAAATTATAGTACATACAGTAAAATGCTCAAATTATAAAAAAAAAAAAGAGCATGAGTTCTTAAAATAAGATGTACAAAATAGCATGTGAAAGCAAACAAAGTTGATGTATTAAAGGTAATTATTTCAAAGGTCCGATGCAAGCTGAGTCTAGGGTTTTTAGCCTAAATTTATCTATCTTTTACCTACCCCTAAGCCCAGCCACGTTACAACCTTGTTAAAGACCTATTGATTCAAGTTCCAATGCTACCTACATTAGTGGAGAGAGATTGTTGCGTGCAACATATGAAGGCATTAGTGGAGAGAGATTGTTGCGTGCAACATATGAAGGCATAAGTTAAACTTAATGATTGTAGCTTAATCTTGAATAAGGGAATAAAATTAAATTGGTAAGTGTTAACATGACTTTACTAGGAAACATTTAGTCTAATTTTTGGCTATCATAAGAATGATTGAGATTAATTTGAATGATATGCATGCATAGATAGCATAAATATCGAGTTTCTTGTTTTTGAGCATAAGTATACCAAATTCATGATTTTTTGGAAGAAAGTCATTCTGAAGGAATTTTTCAAAGCTGTTTTTGAAAAATTCTGTGCATTACTCAGGACAAGCAATGAATTAAGTTTGGGAGTGTGAAAACACGAAAATTTACACACTTTTTCATGCCCTTTTTAACATAAATTCATGCAGTTTCGATAAAATTTCTATCGGAAAATAATTAATTTTTATAAAATAATTAAAGTGTACTTAAAATATGAACATGTTGAATTTTAATTAATTTTATAATTAATTTTGATGAATTTTGGTTATTTTTGACAGATTTGCACAAAAGGTAAAAAATGGCTCTGCAGACACTACTAGAAGCACAAAACCGAGAAGCAATTTGAAGTATGAAGGTGAATTAATTTTTAGCCTAAGACGGTCCAAAATTGTGTGTATTAATTCATAATATAATTAATTTTAAGTTATATCCAATTTAATTTGGTTAATAAATTATTATTAATAAATTATGAAAAGTGGTCCAGTTGAGCCGAACCGAGTGAATCGAACCGACCACTTTGTAACACTCCAAACCCGGCCCAAACGTTATGGCCGAATCTAGTGATGTCACATTGAAGTGTTTTTCGCAAAGTATAATATCGTTTAAAAACCCGTTCTATATTAAACCTCTTTGTGATCTTAACAAAGATTTTGGAATGTCTTATCCCTTGTTAAAATTCAAGTCGTTTAACAAAATGTGAATCATATTAAATTGTTATTAATTTTTAAAATATTATTTTTTGCGAAAGCTTTTAAAATATGTTGCGTAAACGTGGGGTTTTGAAAAACATCTATCTTTTTGAAAACCCGGCTCCTATTGCTAGTAGATATAAATCAAAATAAATAAAATCCCGAATTAAAGATTAAAAATTTAAAGAGGCCTTATTACATCAAAATACCCAAATTAAATTACTTATTAATTAAAGGTCGAATACGGAGGCATGTAAGGTTGTGTGGCCACTTCTGAGTCTCTCGCAGCACCAATCCGTCTAAGATTGGGGATTACCTGCAGAGACAAACAGTAGAGTGAGTTTACGAAAACTCAGTGTGTAATCCCTTAATCAACAAACAGTCATTCATGCAGTGAGCAAACACAGTCTGGGCATAATCCCGTATCAGTAACGATTCAGTTTTAGTTAGGGCCTTAGCCCATTACAGTATCAGTATCAATGTGGGCCTTAGCCCATTTCAGTGGCGGTAACAGTATAGATATGCAATCAAAAATCCTACCCATCCAGCCTCTACACTCCACTCTATCCAACCTTGCACTCTATGTGGGGAAAAATCAACCCACCATCCCTATACTCCAAAATAGCACCGGTTGCGGCACTAAACAGTATTTGCAGTAGAGCTGCCAGTACAGTACACCTCCTCCAATCATAATAAACCCATCCCCATACAACATATCATAATTTCGTACATGTATGCAATATATATAAAATGGCATGCTCAATCAGTCTTACATCTTATAAAGGCATAATAGTCATTTTACCTAATAGGGGCATAACAGTCATTTATCAATTTGGGGTCTAGGTATACTTACCGACCCAACAGTAGGTCCACAGTCGTCTCGGGCGACCCGTGCAACCTTAACAGTGAAACAGTACAAATAGGCCCACGACCCATAATGCGGGCCCATGTGGGCCCACACGCCCGTGTGGCCCACCTAACGCAGAAATGGCCTTAACTGTGTGGATTACACAACCTGACCCAATATTCGCCACACATCAGTGTGGTTTACCTGTGTGGTGCCCGATGGGCCCTCACGGCCCTTTTAGGCCCACAATGGCCTAAATTGGCCTCAGGCCATGAAATCGCTCATGGTCGGCCTTAACGATCTTACGCCCACATTTAGGCATTCGTATTACCACATGAGTAAGTGCACGCTCATGTTGCATCGACGGTCACTTATTTTGACTTTTGCAGATTTATTAGTAGGGCAGTGTTTTTATACACCTTTTTCGCAAAACTTGCTAAAAGTCCTCGAGCACTAAAACCTACATTCAATCAAGGCATTCTATTAGTCATTTGACAACAGGGTTAACAACCTCTTTTAATACCATCCCAACTTATCATTAATACCTGCCCTGATTGAACAATTGTGGCTTAATCCTCTTAAACCACTGACCAAGATTGATCACACGCTCATTGTCGAATATTAGCATTACCAGCAAAATTCATTAATTATGATTGCTTAAACACATGGCTTGAATCAACATATATAACTTATTTTAAGAAGCATTCAGCCAACACCAAGAAATGCAAGCCAACATACCCTAGTTGAACAAAATGATTACAAATAGAGTTACCATTGATCGAGTGGTGAGGGAAAGATTTCGGTTGCTTCCCTAACAATGTAAACTCCTCTACACTTGAGAAGTTCCGGAAACTGAAAGGAGCCCAACAAGAAAGAAAGGGGATATGAGAATCGACAATAAAGAAAATAGGGAGATTTATAGAATAAAGCAATGTTTGGCTACCACAAAACCGAGTGAAAGCGAGGGACAAGCAATGAAAATCGACTAAAGCAACAGTATGCCGAAGAGGATGACTGATAGGCTCCAAAGAAAAGAGGCAGAAGAGAGAGGGAAGAAGAAGTAATGATCAAGAGGAAAATTGATTGAGGGAAAAAAAGAAGGATACTATTCGGCCAAAACAAAGAAACAAAAACTCGATAAAACCCGAATGACCTTTGCTATATTCCGCCTAGGGTAACAAGGGAGGTACACTTGAAAAGAAGAGTAGAAGAAGAATAGAATTGGCAACCAACAAGAAAGCAGAGAAAAAACCAAGTTGAAACAAGAATGGAAGCGACTACTACAAACCCGAAATAGAGTACTCAACTCACCAAAGCTGAAATTCCTGAGTGCCTACTATTCAAAATCGGCACACTTCTCCCTCCCACCACAACTAGCCTTGATTTTCTCCTAAAATCCCTCCTCTAATCCTTCAAACTGATCACACCTCCCTCAACTGTTCAATTCAAATTCCCTTCAACCACTTCAATGTTTCAGTCAACCAAGGACACTTCCACAGCATTTCTAGCAAAATAAAACACTCCACTGTCCCCACCAGGATTTGAACCTCAGTCCTCTAGCATAGGTAACGCGCCACTTACCCCTTAGACCAGCAGGCTCTTTATGTCATAAAATACCCATATTTATTTAAGAAGCCTATTGACTAGAGACAGGGTTAATTCAAGTAAGAAACAAAATTTTGCACAAGCCAAGGCCTGAACCCAAGACATTTCAGACACTTCCCAGAAACATAACCACTGAAGCAAATACACAGTTGTGTCAAAACCATACAAAACTAATTATTTAAGATTTTGGGACGTTACACACGTAATGGACAGCCCAAAACTGCCCCATGTGCTGACCCAAATTAGCTTATTTCCTAATTATTTAGCTTGCAATGAGGCCCTTGAAGACTTGTTCAAATAGCATTCAAACCCCTCTACAAATGGTGGCTTTTTAGATTTGCCCCAAGCTTAATTTAGCAAGTTTGAAATCATCAAACTTGTCACATGTGTGGCCAGCCAAGGGAGGGCTCTTTGGCTACTAATTTTAGCTATTTTTAGTAGCCCTCTTCAGCTATAAAAACCCCTTTAAGCTGATCATTTGAAACGCACCTCAAGCATTCACATCTTTTTCTATCTTCTCTCCACTTTCTCTCTTCTTTTCCATTCCAAATTCTCTTGCTCTCTTGTCGATTTCTCCTATTGGAAAAGGGGCATTCATCAGCCATTTGGAGCAGTAATTAATTGTTCGTAGCAACCTTGTCGACGAGGATAGTAGAGAAGGAAGAATGGAGCAAACGAGTCAAGCCACGGAAAAACACCAGATTTGATTCTTGTTCCCTATCTCTTTAATTTTTGTTGTTGTTATGATGAACATATCTATGAATATTTATGTTGTTGGAATGGTTAATTTAATCAATTTAGCTTGAATTTAATTCATGTTAGGTTGATTGCATTTCGTTTGCTAAAATTGTTAAAATTGTGTTTATGTTGTTATAGGCCTCGGTAAGATGCTTGGTTAAGTAAAATCATGAATAAGTTACTCTTACATTACAATTCTGAGGTAGCTAATGAATTAATTAGCAACAGTATTTGACGATACATTTGCCTTGCATAACTTACAAGATGTGATTAAACTGTTTCAAAGTATGGATACTTTGTTACCTCATGTAGTCTTTTATGTGCTTATTGGATTTAATTAATCATTTTAATTGACATAGAGATATGTACAGATTTCGATTTAATAAGTATATATGTGCAATAACATATTTGCCTATTAAAGAATTGTTCAATCGGTTGAATTGTTATAGGGATATAGTCAAGAGATAAAAGTGAGTATGTTCATAAGTTAGCAAATTACCGAGTTGCCGTGAATTTATTCGCAACAATATAAACATGAGTTTAATAATTCTAAGTTAAGAAATTTAATTGATCTAACACAATTATGTCATCTTGATTAAAATCGTATTTTGAAATCATGCATTTGAGATTTATTTATTAGGTTTACTTAGTTTAAAATCTTAGTTTTTAATCACCCTCTTCAAACAAATTATTTTTCTTCACCAAAGTTTTTTAAATAGAATTCATAAATAATTCTTTTCATAGTCCCTGTGGGTACGATAACTGGACATTTACTTGTCACTTTATTACTTGTTGCGATTGTGTACACTTGCACATTTTTGTCGTTCTAGCCTCCCAAGAAGCGTTTATTTAGAGTCTAAGCTCAACTTACCTTATATTCGTACGGTCACGGTGGTTTGCAAAGTTGAAACTCCTCTTTCTTGTTATCAAATATTTTACCAAGATAAGGTTTGATTCGAGTATTGTTTGCCTTAAACATGTTGAACTCAGAATGAGTTACCTCGACAGTACCGTATGGAAAGACATTCAGTATTGCAAATGGGTTTGATCTGTTTGATTCGAGCTTCAAAGGGGAGACTCGTGGATTCATTTTGTCTAGAAGTACTTTGTCCCCAACCTTAAATTGGTTCATTCCATCCATATGCTTATCATGGCGTCACTTTGGTTCTTCATCATGCTTTTTTAGTTTCTCCTTGACATGTGCTCGCCATTCATTGAGTTGATTGATATGCACCATTTACTCCTCATAATTTGTTTTGTTTCTATCATCTTAACTAAAACATGGCTTCATCATGGTTCCACAAGGTATTTCCTGCAAAAAATGTTAAGCCACATGGTTACTCACATTAACAGAACTTTTAGTATCATCTCGATCACTAGAGACTTTCACAGAATCACGTGCTTGGAGAATAATTTTCTCATCACCTACAAAAAGCACAAGTTCACCCGTACCAACATCTATTATAGTCCTAGAAGTGGCTAAAAAGGGGTGACCTAAAGTCAAAGGTACTTCACTATCCTCATCCATGTTTAACACAACAAAGTCAATGGGGAATATGAATTTATCAGCTTTAACAAGCACATCCTCAATAATACCCTTAGGATATCTAATGGTTCTATCTGCTAGTTGAATACTCATTCTAGTTTGTTTGGGTTTCCCAAGACCTAGTTGTTTAAACATTTTATAGGGCGTGACATTAACATTAGCCCTAAATTAGCCAAAGCATTATTGATATTTATACTACCAATTAGGTAAGGAATAGTAAAACTCCCTAGATCTTTTAGTTTATTAGATAGTTTATTCGGAAGAATGGTTGAGCAACCTACGTTGAGATCCACATTTGATGAATCATCTATCTTCCTCTTGCTTGTTGACAGCTCTTTTAGGAATTTGACATAATTTGGCATCTGCGAAAGAGCTTCAACAAATGGTAAGTTAATGTGTAATTTTCTTTAGAAGCTTAAGGAATTCACCATATTGTTCATTTTTTTGGTCTCTATTTGATGCCTTAGGATATGGCACTCGAGGTTTGTATTCCTTGACAATCTGATTTTGCTCTTTCTTGTCTTTCTCAACTTTATCCTTGTTCACCACCTATTCTTGCCTTGTCTCTTTTTCAGGTTCAATTAACCCTTCCACTTCTCGAACAGTAATTGCGTGGAGTTGTTCCCTACGGTTAGGTTCAGTATTGCTAGGCAAGCTACCTTGTGGTTATTCTGAAATTAATTTAGGAAGTTGACCTATTTGATTCTCGAGTCCTTAGATCAACACTTGCTGATTTTTTAGTGCTACCTTAGTGTTTTGAAAACATGTTTCTGACATCGAGATAAACTTTGTCAACATCTCCTCAAGGTTGGCTTTTTCTCTTGCTCATAAGATTATTGGAAGCCTAAAGGTGGTTGTGCTCTTTTATTTCCTTGATCACCCTAAGAGAAATTGGGATGGTTTCTCCAACTTGCATTATAGTTATTACTATAAGGGTTATTTTGAGGTCTAGAATTGTTACCCATAAAATTGACTTGCTCATTCTCTGTGTTAGGACTGAAGGGTAAACATTTTGGATTCTTCATTCCAACTCCATTTTTATCACATTGCATCACTGGATGTACTTGCCTAGAAAGATATAAACCATCAATTTTCTTATTAAGTACTTTTACTTGGTTTGATAACATGCTGACTGCATCTAGATTAAAAACATCAGTTGCTTTCATCGACTTTGTCCTCGTGACTTGCCACTGATAATTATTCAGTGTCATCTCTTCTATAAATTCATAAGCTGCTTCGGGTGTTTTATTGTTCAGCATTCCACCGGTTACCATGTCGATTAACTACCTAGTTGAGGGATTCAAACTGTTGTAGAATGTTTGAACTTGTAACCATAGACGTAACCAATGATGAGGGAACCGTCTCAATAGATCTTTATACCTCTCCCATGCATCATATAGAGTCTCTAAATCGATCTGAACAAATGACGATATGTCGTTCCTCTACTTGGCTATTTTAGCCTATGGGAAGTACTTTAGCAGAAATTTCTCATTCATTTGAGCCCATGTAGAGATGGAACCCCATGGTAAAGAGTTTAACCATTGTTTTACTTTATTCCTTGACAAGAATAGGAACAACCGTAAGTGAATGCCATCGTCAGTGGCGCCATTAATCTTGAAAGTATCACAAATTTCTAGAAAATTAGCCAAATGAGTATTTGGGACTTCATATTGCAAACTATCAAATTGGAAATACTATTGTACCATCTAAATTGTGTTTACAATACTTGATTTAGCCCCAGTCAGAGTGGGCTTGGCATAATTGTACATAGTACAAAGAACAGGAGCTGCTGCAGCTACAGGAGGTAGTTGAATATTCTTTTTATTGCCCATCTCCTCAGTAATAATGCTGTCCTTTTTTTCATCTACTAAATTTTGTCAGTTCGGCCTTACTTCTCTACATTTTTTATGAGTAGTACTTTCAATTTTGCTGTCAAAAAGTAATGGTCCCAACAGGTTTCTTCTAGTCATAAACCAAAAGAACCTGCCAGACACAAACAGAAGAACAGTTAGAATGTAAAAATTAAACTAAAAACAAAAATATAAAAATAAAAATGGCTAAATTAATAAAAATAAAGTGTTCCTAATATTTTAGTCCCCAGCAACAGTGTCAAAAACTTGATGTGTTTCACATGACTAACTAAAAATATAACGAAGGTAAATGCACCTATCGATAAATACTATAGCTACGGTAAGTAGAGATATCATATCTACAAGGACTAAGAGAATTGGTAATTATTGTTTTTTCTATTATTTAGTCGACAATTTAGAGTGATAGGTTTTAAACTAAAATTATTAAACTAATTTAACTAAAGATTCAACAAAGAATGAAATAGGAAAATAATCGAATAATAACCATTAAGAGAGACAATACCCAGGAAAGAATCTACCTAGACTTCATCTATTATTATAAATCTGAATCAAACGATTTATTCATTTGATGACTTGATCCATAGAAATCCCTAAATTATGTTAATACCTCTTTCGAGGGTAATAGCAACTAACTCTAGGTTGATTAATGGAAATCTCTTTCTAATTAAAACCCTTATCATCGCATTACCATAATCTATTGATTCCCTTATTAGATTTTACTCTAATTCGGTAGATTTATGTTGTATTATTTCTAGGATTGCATGCAACTTCACTCAATTATGTTCAATCTACTCTTAAATAGGGACTTTTCCTCCACTAAATTAAGCATATTAAACATGAATTAATATCCCAAAAAAATTCAAACAAGAAATAAGCACACATAATGGAAAATAAGAATCAAGTATTTATCGCGTAAAATAGAAATTAAATAATAGAATTCATCATAAGTTTCATCTTCCTTAGGTATTTAGGGAATAAGTTCATAATTCTGTATGAAAACCTCTCAAAGTCGGAAAAACAACAAGAAACAAAGAAACTCATAAAAACTTCAAAAGAAATTAAAAGTAGGTCTTCGATTTTGATAGGAATCTGCTTCAGAGTTGGCTCCAATGGTGTTCTTCGAGTTGTTTTCTTCAATATTCTCTTATGGCTCCCCTATCTCTTCTTCTATTTGGTATTTATAGACTTTAGAATGCTCAGAAAGCCTAAAAATTATGTTTTTCAGTGTGTTTAGGGAGCAGGTTGCGAAATCAACACCGGCTGGCACATGGTCATATGGCTCACACGGGAGTGTGTCCAGTCTATGTGGGAAGGCCCAACCCGTGTGGCTCCTAAAATGTGCTATTTTTGTCTAATTTTCACTCCCAAATGCTCATCTAAGTGTAGAAACATGAATACAAAGGATTAAGAGCATCAAATTCACCAATTTACATAAATAATTATCTAAAAAGGCATTAAGAACGGGATTAAAATATGTTACTTTTATCGTTTATCAGTCATTAACAAAATCATATATTTCCCATCATTTCCATATGTAACATAATCTAATAAACCAAGTATCTATATGATTCCATCACATGCCAAATTCAATGATCAAATTCAAAACTATTAATTTATGTCATGATCAAACACATTAATATGCCAACAAGCACACATACTTTGTGCAATCACAGGACATACTTTTGCAAAACACTTAGATATACAAATCACTCATATTACATGCCACATAATTGAAATAAAATATTTATAAGATCAATCAAAAGTAGGGGTGAGTGTTCGACCGAATCGAATCGAATCAAATGAAAAAATTTCAAGTTAATTGAGTTGATGAATCCTATTTTATCATCCCAATTCGATTTGAAATTTTCTCGAATTGAATTGAGTGAGATGGAATTCGAATCGAATCGAATATATTTGTTCGAGTTAAATTTTAAAAAATGAATTTGGATCCTTATAACCAATGTCACCCACCGTAATTAAATTTGCCCACCGTAATCAAATTTGTTATTAACTTTCATCTCCTCATAATTTATTTATTAAACTTTTATAAACAGGTTAGCTTATTTGCTTGCTTCGTTGCTTCAATTATCTTTTGATTTATGTCACTATGTATTTTGAAATTAAAAAATATATTAAATATAAAAAATGTAACTTTTTAATGAAAGTTATATTAAAGATAAAATGTGAAATTGATACCAACATAAAATTTTAACATGAATATTTTATGATATCATCAATAATTCAATTTTAACATAAATTTATAAAGATTTAATTTGATTAAACAATTCAATAATATACATAGTACAAATATGAAATTTAATTTAATAATATAAATAGTAGATCTAAATAAAATTATTACTATTTATATTTAGGATTTTTTAGATGACTTTTTATTTGGGGTAAAGGGTGAAAAGTAAAAGTTTAGGGGAAAATAATAAGTTTTGAAGGTTGGGAGAATAAAATTTTGGGAGAAAGTAAATGGGGAAAAATAAATAGTAGATATAAATAAATTTATTACAGTTTATGTTTAGGGATTTTTTTTGGATGATTTTTTATTTGGGGTAAAGGGTGAAAAGTAAAAGTTTAGGGGGGAAATAAAAAGTTTTGAGGGTTGGGGGAATAAAATTTTGAGCGGAAAGTAAATAGGGGAAAATATTCAAAAAAAAAATTTGAAGGGGGGGAATGAGTTTGGGGTATATGGGGTGTGATGGGAGAGAAGTAAAAGTCTTGGGGGAAGTGGGATGGTGTAAAAGTATTGAGGGAAAATTAAAAGGTTTGGGGGTTTGGGATAAGAATATAAAATATTATAGTTTGGTATTTGGTTTATTTGAATTATTAGAGTTATTCAAATTTAAAAACTAAACTCGATTCGAACTCGGAATTCGAAAAACAAATTCAAGTTGACTCAAATAACTTGTTTCATTTAACTCAAAATTTGAATTTTTTTCAATTTTTTTGAGTTAAATTGAGTTTTGCTTACCCCTAACCAAAAGATAGTTGGATAGTGTGACCTTCAAGTTGATCCGATTGCCAAATCCTGCAAAATGATAACTACAAGAAATAGGAAAAATGAAACAAAGTAAGCAGCATCATCATATACATGTTATCCAACTACATACCATTCCCACATTCATTCAATGTCATGAATCTTTTCATATTTATTAAGTATTTCATATTTTACAATTTAATCCATTTGATGCCAAAAGTCATTAAATTTACAATTATATGTATAATTAATATATATAAAACACACAATTCAAGAATAATAAGAAAATACAATAAGTTCCATACGAACTTACTTGGAAAACAACAACCACAAAATGTTAGGGACTAATCTGCAATTTCTTCTATTTCTCGATTAACTTCTGATTGATTTGATTCTAAATCTATAATAATTCATTACAATTTATCAATTCCAATAGTCTTATAACATCTTAGTATATGCATATAGAAACTTAATTTCATTTTACATAATTTTCCTAAAGTTTCGCATTTTATTCAATTTAATCCCTAAAACTGAAATAGTTATATCTTTTACATTCAAGCTTCGTTTTACAATCTGATTTCAATTACATCCTTCTGCAGCCTTCTGATATCTATAATTATAGAAATTTCATGGTAATTTCAATATATTCTCATTTTGGTCCCTAAACTCAATTAACAAAAGCCACTTTACAAATTAGTCCCTAATCATTTCCAAGCTTAAAAATCCACATTCAATATTAAAAACATCAAAAATCATCAATGGTAACATTTTCAGACTTTAACAATTTTACGATTTAATACTCAGGTTAGCTAGATTAAGTTACAATGATTTCCAAAACATAAAATTTACAAAAAACGAATAGGGTTAGGCTTACCATGCAAAGAATTAAAGTTGGTTGAACCTTGTAGCTATCAAAAATGGTGTCCTGGTGGTTTTTTTTTTTTAAATTTCGGTGGTAGGAAGAATAAATGAAGATAGACTCCTTATTTTTACATTTTATTATGTTTTAATATTAATTAATATTATTATAACATATATTTCTCGTCCACCACCTAAAACAAATGTTCTAATTGACACATTAAACCTTGGCCAATTACCATTTAAGTCATTTAACAAATAGAAATATTTATCGATTAACTTTTACTATTTTTATGATTTAGTCCTTATACCCTAATTGACCATTCAATCAACAAAATTACTGGATCAAAATTCAATTTACATGTACAATAACTCTGTAAATATTTATGAACTCAATTTACAGAAAAGAGGTCTCGATACCTCAATTTCCAAAACCACTAACTTTTGAACCGATAAACTTGTACCTTGACTAACTTTCCACATAACTAAAATTATTAGACCAGAATTCAGTATAATACTATAATAACCTCATAAATATTAATAAATTATATTTAATGACTCGATCATCAAATAAACAGGATTCCAAAACTATTGTTTCTAATATCACTGAACATTAGGTTGTTTCAAGATTAGACATATCCATGGATGATTTTTCTGTTTATGGAGATTCTTTAATGGAGTGTTTACACAACCTCGAACGGGTCTTAACAAGATGTGAAGAGACTAACTTGGTGCTTAATTGAGAAAAATGTCATTTCATGGTGAAAGAAAAGATTTGTAGCACCCTTTACCTGACCTGACTTATCGGATTTTGATATCAGACGTTACAACACTTAAACACTTAGCAAAAATTCTTTTACTACTAGTGTATAACCATTTTTAAAACATACTTCATATTAATTTTATTAACTATCTTTAGAACAAAATATTTAAGTAAAGAAAATATTTAAGAATACATTAGATCCTTCAAAACCGTATAAGAGGTTACAACTCAAAACTTTGCTAAAAACAGATTCTTTATGGTGTAGTGTACTAAGCACCATGCCTCTAAGGTACCCTCTGTTTGCATAATGATGCAACACGTACTGTTACTCGGGCACAATCTTGGCTTGGTCCCTCCTGGTGCACAAGTTCCACTCACAAACCTGCAACCCAAAAACATGTCTATAAGTTTCCAAGGAACCTTGCAAGTCTCACTCAGATTTTACCTTTTCTACGAAAATGTAAATGCCTTTGACTCCCTAAGTTGGGTTTTGTTCTCAAACAATGGCGAATAAAATTCTGATTCTTGATTAGCAGATATAAGTCAATTTTTTCCCTTATCCATATTATTCGCTTTTCATGTTAACTACTTTACTCAAGTCCCTAGTGATTGTAGCTAATTACGCTTCTTAGATCTACCCAGCAGATTCTTTACATGCTCCCGTGATTATTAGGATACAAAATTCAATAGTTCTCAGGTATGGGCAGATTCATACTCTACCAACATCCCAAATGTCTTAAGATCCCTATCATGGTAGATCACTTTGGCGGATTCCACAGCTAGTTATTTTTTTCAAGTATTCTACCAGAAAACGCCTCACCATCATACTCAAATCTCACATACGGCAAACTAGCATCTCTCCACTTGAATATTACAGAACTTATTCCACTAATTTCTGAGATAACATGCCACAAAGGCTTCTAAAATGAGGTAGCCATATAGGCTTTCCAGAGGATTCTCCACAAAGGCTTTCAAGATAGATTGCCACAAAGGCTTTCCAGAGAATCTTGTGTTTATTGTCTTGATAGACCATTTCGATGGATGCCATAGGCTTCTTCCACATATTTTGTAACACCCCTCACCCGTATTCAATGTCAGAATAGGGATACGGAGCATTACCGAACTTACAACTTAAACAACCATCCAATTCAAATTGAATATGATCAACCAAAAGTAATTCCAATCAAATACAATCACATTGTCCCTATTACGAGCCTACGAGGCCCTAAACATGCTTTGGGAGTGGTTCAGGACTGAATCGATAACTTAGGAAACTTTCACAAAACCTAAAAAAAAAATTCTCAAAACAGGGGACACATGCCTGTGTGGCCTGGCCATGCGTCTCACACTGCCAACAGACACACCCGTGTCATAGGCCGTATGAACATTTGAAATGGGATCACATGGCCGTCTTTGACTTGGGTCATACGGCCAACACACATGCCCGTGTGGCTAGCTTGTGTGCCCTAAAAATAGCCATACACGCCCATATGCCAGGCCGTGTGCTAGGCAGTGCCAAACCTGTAGGGTATACTGACTTATGCCACAAGGCCAAGTCACATGCCTAATTCAAACCTAATTTGCCAAGCTGTGTATCACATGCCCTAAAAATAGCCATACTGACTTATGCCAAGCCGATTTGCCACCTAAATTTTAATGTACCTACAACACATCAATTTGCACCATCCCATGGCATAAATAGGCATTTAAACCAGCCAGTTCAAACCTAATTCATGCATATTCTATACCACATTTCTTAATACACATAAGTTGCAAAATATACCAATCTATTCATAACCAAAATCTCATTAACTTAGATTATCAATATGGCTACTTAAAACAAACATTCTTTACCTTGATTCACAAACAAATAACATCACCAATGTCAACATTCAACTTCCATAATGCCAACTATTAATAAGCATCACAAAACCAACCTCAATTTACATAACATAAACTATAGGCACATACACATATACACAAGCAAATTAACTCAAAATAAGCCAACTCTCATGGCTATTATATACAAACCAAGACATATACATTTACAAGCCAATTCAAATGGCCAAAATTATTACCAAAACATAGCCAACATGACCAAAGTCCCTATACATGCCATATACTTAAAATACTAAAGTTCATAGGTACCAAGTGATAGGTGGATAGTGTGAAGCGATCTCTGACGATCCCCGAATCCTAGCTAGCTTTAAATTCACTATCAAACACAGAGAAATACACAAAGTAAGCTTTATAGCTTAGAAAGTTCTATAGCATTTAAAGTCAACTTGCTAAATGTGCATAATTTAAACATAATATACAATTCACAAAAGGAATCATCATCCTATCACAATTTCATTCATAAGATTTGTTATCACTTTCAATATCTCCTTATTTCAATACTTGTATGGTTCACGTGCATACCTGTACCATTCTGTATCAAACTCATACTCATCCAGATCTATGACGTACCCGTTGAACCATTCGGAATATTATTGAATATTCGGGAAACTTGCACACTTAGTGCCAAATAAATAGCCGAAGCTATATCAATCTCCATACTAAGAGCATATAAATATATAGCCAAAGCTATCTCGATCTCGCACACTTAGTGCAAATATATATATCCGAAGCTATCTTGGTTTCGCACACTAAGTGCCCATAATTAACCGAATCATCGTCAAACACGACTGTAGTCTCGTATACACAATTTATGCAATATCAAGCATTTAAATCATAATCATAACAATGGTTATCACATACGAACATACCTCGGATGTTAAAACGGCAAAACAAATCAACTATTCCGTAACATTGTTCTTTCCTCGATCTAAGTTTGTATTTCACCTTTCTTGATCTAAATATAATCAAAATTAACTTATTCAATCATCTCTCTATTCAATTTAGTCCAAAACACACTATAAAGCACTTTTATAGATTTGCCCCTATTGTTTCACCACTTTTACAATTTAGTCCTTATTTTATAAAAACACAATTTCAAGTAATTCAATCACAACCCATGCTAGACAAGTTTTATTTAGGTCCCTAGTAGCCCATATTTTTCATTTATTTCACATTTTAACAACAAAGTTTCCACATTTTACAATTTAATCCCTAATTTGCATTTTCACTAAAAATCAATTTATAAAACTTGTATAATTCACAACCAACATTCATAATCTATTATCAAACATCAAAACACACATGTATTCATCAATGGAATCATTCAAAATCTTTAAAAATTTTGCAAAATAGTCCCTGGGCTAGCTAGACCTAGTTACAACAATCATAAAAATATAGAAATCATTAAAAACCGGGTCAAAAATAACTTACATGCACAAAAAGACTTAGCCGAACCTTCAAATGCAAAAATGGAGTTCCTTCCTTCTTAATTTCGATGGAAAAAATAAACAAGGAAGATGATAACTTTTTTTTAATTGTTTTACTTAACTTATTTTATAAATTACCATTTTAACCTTGTTAATTAATCACTTAAAACATTTGATAAATGTCCATCTTTGTCCACTCATTTTAAACATGGTCTAATTACAACATAAGGACCTTCAATTTAAGGTTCCATAGCTATTAGATACCTTTAGCTAATAGAACTCCACTTTTACAATTTACGCGATTTAGTCCTTTTTCTCAAATTAAGCACTCAAATGATAAATTTTCTTAACGAAAATTTTTCACAATCATATTTTCATGCTATAAACATTAAAATAATAATAAAATAATTATTCTGACCTCAGATTTGTAGTTCCAAAACCACTGTTCCGATTTGACTAAAAATGGGTTGTTACATATTTATCTCGTCTATCAATCCAATTAGCATTATAGCTGCCCTACTAGAGGCTACACAACAAATCTCTTTCTTATCTTTTTACATTACTCAAAAATTTTCAGGCATTGAACCCATATAATTATGAAGTATAACTCAAGACACGCATTCGCATAATTACATAACATGTAGGAGTCAGGTTTTGAGACTCACTAGAGACCTACCTTTATCTTGACCCTGAGCTTCTGCTTCGGCAGTCCTTTCTGATCTAGCAGCAATTGCTTAAACGATCATAAGATTTCCATTAGAATCCTTATTACAGACATTTTACTAATATTTGAAAGACACTTTAGTCCCTTACAGCTTTCCCATATTCTTAGTAGGCGCTTCATGTTTAGTTAAAACTCTTAGGCGTATCTTTCATTTGTCGTACTCTTTCTTCTATTGAAGAATACCCCTAGATGAAATCCTTAGATTTCTACGGATGAATTCTTTATGTGCCAACTTTAGTTTGTCAGAAGTTTGTAAAACGACAGACTATTCTACCATAGTGCACTAGATTCATATCTACATGCCTTATTCATGGATCCGCCAACTTTGGGGTGTTACAGGATCATTCTTGAGCATCATATTTCAAAGAAAGGCATGGAAGTCGATAAGGCTAAGATTGAAGTAACACAGAAGCTAACACATTAAAAAAATGTTCGAGGAGTGAGAAACTTCTTAAGACATGTCAGCTTTAACAAATGATTCATAAAAGATTTTGTACAAGTCTTGAAACCATTAAGCCAACTACTACAAAAAGATATTCCTTTTCAAAAAAAAATGCATCAAGCTTTTCAATGTTCTAGAAAAAAATTTTCAGAACCCATTATAGTTAGCATTAATTGGACATAGCCTTTTAAGATGATATACATATACACAGGTGTTATGTCATGAATATGTGATCAATGTTGTGGATGCCTAAATTAATCTAAGGTAAGTTTATTAACACTTGTGCTTGCAATGATATGTCATGTTAAATGATGAAACTACCTATTTTGAATGCTTGGAATGGTTGGTATTGGTTGTGTGTTTCAAGTGCAGGTCTTGGGTGAAATTTTGGGTGAGAAATGAAGCTAGAAGTGGCTTCATTATGTCCACATGGGCAGACACATAGGTGTGTGTCTAGACCATGTGTGACACACGGCCTGGTGACATGGGCATATGGTTAGGCCGTGTGTCCCCTGCACCTTAATTTTGAGAAATAGAATGCTCAGAATTGGTCACACGGGCTTGTGTCTCAGTTGTGTATGCCACACAGCCTCGATCATGGGCGTGCGAAACCTTACCTAATTTCAAATTAATTAATTAACCATATGGCCTAGCACATGGGTGTGTGGCATGGCCGTGTGTAGAAGTCAAAGAGTTACACAGGCGCAAAGACAGCCTCCAACATGGGCATGTCCCAGGGTCACACGGGCGTGTCCCTTGGACCACACCGGCATGTCTCTTGGACCACACGGACGTGTGAGGCCTGCACATTGGAAAAATTTTGTAAATTCACAAAAAATTCTTAGAGGTCTCGATTAATTCTTGATTTGATTCTAATTCTCGTATCTGGCCTTGAGGGCTCGATCAAGGGATGTTATGGATGATCTCGATAAATGAATAGTAATTTACGTGGTTTAATGGAAAATTGTTCTGAAAGTTTTGGTGATACTCTAAAACCCTGTTCTGACTACGGGTACAGGTTAAAGGTGTTACATGAGTTGACACTTTAATAGTAAGTCATTTGCATAGCATATCCCCAAAAAGAGATTGACAACTTCAAATAACTTAATATCGAACATACCATGTCGAACAATTTTTTATTTCTTCTCTCTACCACACCATTCTATTGTGGAGTGTCATGCGTGGCTAACTGGGATAGAATCCCATTCTCTATAAGGTACCTTAAGAACTCATTAGATAAATATTCCTCACCTTGATCAGACTGAAGTGTCTTTATGGGTAAACCTAGTTGTTTCTCCACTTTTGTACCAAACTCTTTGAATTTACAAAGGTTTCACTCTTGTGGTGTATTACGTATGCATAACCATATCTTGAATAGTCATCAATAAAGGTTACATACTAATCATAACCGCTTCTTACACTAATACTGATGGGGCCACATGTATTAGCGTGCACAAGTTCTAGAGGGTTTCCAGCCCTCAATCCTTTTGCATTAAAAGATCGCTTAGTCATCTTACCTTCTAAGCAATATTCACATTATGGAAGATCAACTTCTTTAAATGAACTTAAGATGCCATCTTTCACAAGCCTAGTGATCCTTTCTCAGTTAATATGACCAAGTCTCAAATACCAAAGGTACGCCTCATTAGAGTAAGAAGTTTTAAGTCTTTAATTTGATATTTCAGTCTCAAGCAGTGTGTACATCTTTGTTTTGATAAAATAGAGATTATTTGACATTCATCTATTACAGATAAGATTGCAATTTCTAAATATTGCAATTCCATTATTAAAAGTGTAATGCCCCAAATCTTTAGTGATTAAATTTGTATGTTATGTTTTATATTGGCTTGCTTGCTTTAGTGGTTAAATGCTCTGGGAAGTGTCAGAGAAGTCTTGGGTTCAAGCCTGGGCATGGGCAAAAGTTTTGTTTTTTTTCAAGGAATTAACCTGTCTTTTGGCAGTGGGATTCTTAAATTTATGTGGTTATTTCTTAGCATAAGAAGCCTGTTGGTTAAGGGGATGAGTGGTGTGTTGAGGAGGCTAGAGATCAGGGGTTCGAATCCAAGTGGGGGAAACAGAGTGTTTTTATTTTGCTACAAGCGTGGTAGAGGTGTTTTAGGTTAGCCAAAACTCTAAGGAGTTTGAAAGGGGTTCAAATTGGTAGGGTGAAAGATTATAGGAGGGATTTGAGGAGTGGATCAATGAGTGGGGGGAGTGGTAATAGTTTGCCGAAAGTGGGATTCTCCTTGTGCCAAAATCAGTTATAGGCAATTAGTGCCGAAACTGTTTAGTTTTTTCTCTCTTTTTCAGTAACTATTCTTCTCTTTTGGTTGTGCTTTTGGTAGTCGAACATTTCCTTGACCATTCGGGTTTCTGCGTTTTGTGATTGTGTTTTCTTTCGATTATTATTTTGGTTAAGCTGACTTTTTTTTTCTTACTCTACTTTTCTACCTTGCGTGTTCTCTCTTGTGATCTTTTGGCCGAATGCCTTCTATTCTACATTTCAGTAAGTTGCATATTAGGTTCAAGTTGTTTACGTTTAGGGTTCTAGTTAACAAATTAGGTTTTAATGCAGATCTTTGCCAAGGATCTTGAAGTTACTCTTGGTCAGTGGGATAAGTGGGCTGAAACGCTTTTGTCAATCAAGCCAGTTAATAATCACTGTGTTGGGATTAAGTGTTATTAAGAGGGTGTTTAACCCAAGTGTTTAAAAGATTTATTGTATGTCATGTATGAATGTAGGCTGTGGTGCCTGTGGACTTTTAGCATTCTTCACAATCAGGTGTGTAATCACACTACGATAACGGTTAATCGGTAAAAGCCGAAAAATAAATCTATTCACGCTACACGAGTGTGTGCTCACTCGTGTGGTGGTTCAAATGCATAAAACATGGGCATAAGACAATAGAGGCCCTCATGAGCGATTTCATGGGCTTAGGTCATTTTGGGCCACGTAGGGCTGAAATGGGCAGTGTGGCCCATGGGCTCGTAGGCCCACATGGGTAAACCACACGGACGTATGGAGATTATTGGGCTAGGCTGTGTAGTTCACACGGCCAAGGCCATTTTTGGGCTTATTGGGCTCACATGGGCCGTGTTATGGGCTTTGGGCCTATTTTCACTTTTTGACCGTTAAGGTTGCACGGGTCGCCCAAGATGACTATGGACCTACTGTTGGGTCAGTAATTACGCTTAGACCCCATACTGATAAAATGACTGTTATAACCCTATGAGGTAAATTAACTAATATACCCCTATGATATGTTTAAATGTATTCGAGCATAACATTTTGCATACACGTATGATATTAAGACATGACATGTTGCATGGGGGTGGGTTTGATTTATTTGGAGGAAGTGTATTGTACTGGCAACTCTACTACAAATACTGTTTAGTACCACAACTGGTGCTATATTTGGAGTGTAGGCATAGGCGGGTTGATTTTATCCCCACACGGAGTGTAGGGCTAGACGGAGTAGAGTGTAGAGGATGGATGTGTAGGACTTCTGTATGCATTTCTGATACTGTTACTGTAATGGGCTAAGGCCCACACTGATGCTGGTATTGTAATGGGCTAAGGCTCACACTGATACTGGATTGTCACTGAAACGGGCTTAGGCCCAAACTGTATTTGCCTACTGCTTGACTGATTATTAAAAAGGGAATACACACTGAGTTTTCATAAACTCACCCTTCTGCTTTCCTGTGCAGGTAAACCTTAGGTGAGTCGGTGCTGCGAGGGACTCGATAGAGGCCACACAACTGCTTTTGCTATTGTTTTAAACTTTTAATCTTTAAGCTATTTTATTTGGGTTTTTGTTATGTAATAAGGCCCCTTTCATTTTTACTTTAATTTGGGATTACTCACTTTGATTTATATCTGCTAGTAGTAGGACGCAAATTTTCAAAAGATAAATGTTTTCAAAACATCATGCCATTGAAATATATATTTCAAAAGCTTCCGCAACAAACAATGTCTTTAAAGTGTAACAACAACCTAAAATGATTAAACGTTTGCTAAACCTATTGGAGCTTTTCACTTTAAAGTTTTGTAAAAGATAACTACGAGGGATTTTTATATAGTGCGGACTTTTCGAACAGAACGACGCTTTTCAAAATACGCTTCAACGTGACATCGCAGATTAGGCCATAACGTTTAGGCGGGGTTTGGGGTGTTACATTTAGTGGTATCAAAGCCAGGTTGTAAAACTTGGTTGTGGATTTATTTTCTTAAAAAAACTTAAAACTTCAAAAAAGAACTATTTCAAATGATTTAAAAATAAATGGAAGTGTTTTACTGAATGTGTGGCACACCGAGTCTCTGGCACCGATCCTGTAAGTGCTCTGAAACTATTACTTGAGTAAATTGAAATACTGAGATTACTATAGGCAATAGACTGTACTGAGACACTTTGTTAGGGTAACCTAAAACTGTAGTAAGACTACGATCTACGAAAACAAAAATTCTAAATTATTAATACTGTTCTCACAAAACATCCATTAATAAAAACTGAAACTGTAAAAATGACGCATAAAACTGTTAAAATAGATAAAGCATAATTCGATAATGAGCACTAGAGGTACTCGTGGAAGGGGTACAAGAGGCCGTGGCGGAGGCTATAGAGGTGCTCGGGCTGATCGTCTGCGTCGGGCCATATGCCTAACAATGAAGGTAGAGAGGCATTGGCTTCATCTATAACTGAAACTGGGTCACACGATCCCAAGCTATGTTGCGAATTTTGAAAAGGGTTGCTGGGCCTAATACTGGTACTATGGGGCATGGGTCGGTGATAGAACGACTCAGGTCTAATGGGGCTGAGACCTTTAGGGGTATTGCTGGAGTTGCCCCTAATGTGGCTGAATATTGGGTTGAGGCCACAGAGAGGATCATGGATGACCTTGACTGTACCCCAGAATAGAAACTAAAAGGTACAGTGTCGTTGTTAGGAGATGAAGCCTATCAGTGGTGGCTTACAGTGAAAGAAGGTACTCAGCCCAACCGGTTGACTTGGGAATTTTTCAAGAATGTGCTCCAAGGGAAATTCCAAAGGAAATATGTGGGTGCTAGTTATGTGGATGCTCAGAGGAGGGAGTTTCTAAATTTGACCTAGGGCGATAAATCTGTGGCTGTATACGAGGTAGAATTTCTGCGACTTAGCCACTATGCACGTGGGATGGTGGCAACTGAGTATGAACGTTGTGTTTGTTTCAAGGATGGCTTCAGAGATAATCTACGAACTCTGATAGCTCCACAGAGGGAGCGAGATTTTGCTGTGTTAGTGGAAAAGGCAAAGATCGCCGAGGATGTGAAGCGCATTAAGCCCCGGAATCGTGAGAAGGAAAAAGGAAGGAACAAGAGGGTTTGGGAGCCCTCAAGTTTAGCTGTAGGGCCTAAGAAGAAGGCCAGGTTTGATGGGCTGGTCAGAGTTGGGGCCCCTGTTGCTGCTACTGGACCGTAGCCTTGTGCTGATTGTGGGAGACGCCACCAGGGTGAGTGTTGGAAGAGGTTAGGGGCATGTTTGAGGTGCAGATCTATGGAGCACCGAACCAAAGATTGTCCAAGGAGGTCCGATCTGATACAAGCTACTGGTATGGGTATTGTTCAGCCACCGAGAGGTGTTCAGTAGCAATCGAGAGGCTATGGTCAGGCCAGAGGTAGAAATGGTATGGGCCATGGTCGTAGAGCACCGGGCAGAGGTGCTGGTCATATTGAGGGGAAGCAGCTGGCACTGGTTTACACTGCACGTCGCCAAGAGGACGGAGACACTCTAGATGTTATTACGGGTACGTTCTTTATCCATAATGTACCTTATACTGCATTGATTGATGTTGAATCTACACATTCTTATACAGCGTGCACTGTGTCTGAGACTTTGGGTATTATGGTGGAAAACACTACTAGTGAAGTTATTGTGTTGAGTCCGTTAGGGTAGTCAGTGAGAGTGAATAAACTATTTAAGGATGTACCTTTGGAGGTTCAAGGAAGGATCTTTTTGGCAGATTTAATGGAACTCCCTTTTGGAGAATTTGACTTGATACTGGGCATGGACTGGTTGGTTAAGCATAAAATGAATTTGGATTGTGCTGCTAAGCAGGTGATATTAAAAACTGCGGATGCTGACAAGGTGGTTATGATTGGGGAGCGTCAAATTATCTGTCAAATGTGATTTCTGCACTCAGAGCTGAGAAGTTGGCTCGTAAGGGGTGTGAGGCGTATTTAGCCTACATTGGAGTTTTCGATTCTGAGGTTCCTTCTATTAAAGATATCAGAACGGTTAAGGATTTTCCTGATGTATTTCCCTATGAACTGCCTGGGTTACCTACTAACCGTGAAGTGGAGTTTGGGATAGAGCTCTTGCCTAGTATAGCTCTGGTGTCTATCGCCCCTTATAGAATGGTACCGAAGGAGCTTGTGGAGCTTAAAGCTCAGATTCAAGAGTTACTGGACTGAGGATTCATCAGCCCTAGTGTGTGTCCGTGGGGAGCACCGATTTTATTTGTGAAAAAGAAGGATTAAACTGTGCGTATGTGCATCAATTACCGGCAACTGAACCAATTGACTATTAAGAATAAGCACCCCCTACCGAGGATAGACGATCTATTCGATCAATTCTGAGGAGCTTCGGCCTTCTCTAAGATTGATCTCCGATCAGGGTACCATCAATTGAGGTTCAAGGAGACTGATGTTTACAAGATAGTATTTAGGACTCGATGGAGGCCACACAATTGCTTTTGCTACTGATTTAAACTTTTGATCTTTAAGCTATTTTATTTGGGTTTTTGTTATGTAATAAGGCCTCTTAAATTTTTACTTTAATTTGGGATTACTCACTTTGATTTATATCTGCTAGTAGTAGGACGCAAATTTTCGAAAGAAAAATGTTTTCAAAACATCATGCCATTGCAATATATATTTCAAATGCTTTCACAACAAAAAATGTCTTTAAAGTGTAACAAAAACCTAAAATGATTAAACGTTTGCTAAACCTACCGGAGCTTTTCACTTTAAACTTTTGTAAAAGATCACTACGAGGGATTTTCATATAGTATGAACTTTTCGAACAGAGCGACGCTTTTCAAAATACACTTCAATGTGACATCGCAGACTCGGCCATAACGTTTAGGCCAGGTTTAGGGTGTTACAAAAAGTCACAGTCAAGCTGTATTTTTATAAACATGCAACAGAAATTAATTTTCTGTCGAAACTTGGTACATAGAAAACGTCTCTTAAAATAATCTTCCTAAAATTATCAAAAGAAAGATGTACATCTCCCACTACTTCAATTGCCACGCTTGTTCTGTTTCTAATACGCAACGATAAACTCTTATCCCTTCTCAAACCCCTATAAAGAAACACAAACATGATTAGTGTGTAACACCCTTTTACCTGATTTGGTCGTCAAACCCGAATAATAGGATGCCACATGCAAAAACAAGATAATTATGTACAATTTAAATAAGTATCATTCATACACATTACAATACAATAAATTGAAGTCTACGAAGGCTTAATTGTGAAATTCAAGCATGAAATAGGTTCAAATTATAAAATTCTAAAATTCTAAAACTGGTATAGAAAATTAATAGCTAGGTATCAATACCATACCGTTACCTTATTAAAATTTGATACCAAAACACAATTCAGTTTGTTATGCAAAACAAGGGTATCGATATTTAATGAAAAGAATTGATATTCATATAAATACCGATACCATTTTGGCATTATGTTTATTTAAAAATTGTTTATATGGTCAAGTATCGATACTAAGTGCCAAAATATCGATAGTTAAGCCCAAAAATGGTAAAATCTAATCTTTAAAATGTATATTTCAATCCAAATCACCTAAACTCAAATGGTACCCCTTAGATACAATTATAAACATAAAGCTATCAACTAAGGACATACCTACCCATTTCCAACATGTCAAAATTATCACTTAAATAATCAACCTAAGTGCCTAACCAATAGGCCACCATTGGCACCTCGATTTAACATTTTAAATTCAAAAAGACACCATACTCAAAACCATCCAATTCCTTCCAAGGCACCACAATTCCATTAACAAGACATACAACATTTAACCATTTATAACAACCCATAATGATTTATTATGAACCATATAAACATGCATAAATCTTTACCAAAACCATTCAAACTTAGCATATGCATACCATTTAGTCACTAGACTCATTATAAACATGTTACCTTATCACCATTTAAGACTTATAACATGCATACCTAACAATCCAAAAAGTTTACCAAGTATAAGGATCTTTACCAACTTATATATATACATATTCACAAGGCATTCAAAATACTAATTAATCCAAAACATAACCTATAAAACCACATAACTTTCCTAGGTACATGCCATGAACAAACCAAAATTAACACCAACTCTTGAGTTCGAGATTGTCATTGGATGCTGAAGTTGACAATCAAAACAAAATGTACCTAACCTAAGCATAGAAAACAAAATTGTAAGCTGAGTATACTCAGTGGTATTTCTATAACTAGAACATTAAAACATAACATAAATCATCTTAAATGCATGAGTTAAAAGTGAATAATGCAATTTCATTAACATATCATCTAGACTAATTCACATATACTTTACTCAACCTAGCACATCTTACCATATAAGTACATAGCAAACCATTTAAAATATCATTTAGTATCAAAATTTACAATTTCATATGTTCATTGGGCATTTTTATCATTACTCGGCTCATCATACCAATAGATAGTCCATTTCATATCCAATTGCCAATTCAATCTCCATAATATGCATTCAAAGATCATTGTCATTTTTAGTTCATCCTGTTTCACATAATGTAATTTTGATTCCAATTTTTACTTCCTTATTAACATGACTCGAACAGATACGCAGATCCAACCAACACACTAATTTGACACCCAATGCCTATTGGATAACCGAAACAATAAATTGTGCCCTACATTGCTCGGTAAAAATCGACAAATGGATGTGCTCAACACTGGTCGGTATAACCGAAAAATGGGCTACTTAACACCCCCAACAGATAGTTGTATAACCTTGAACTATTCGCATTGTATGGCATGCCAATTATACTCGACTCTACCCGAACAGTTAATAAGGTAACATGTTTCTCGATTCAATTCATAAACCAATTCCTCAATATCACATCCTAATTTCATCAATCCATAATACATTGTCATGCACCTATCAACATTATTCTTTTCCATATCAACTCAATTCAACATATAAACCATTATACATTATTTTCATAACTATTAATTCAAGTCCATTATCACAACCAATCATTCAATCAATTTCATTCAATTCAAATTTATCAATTCAAAACATTTTTTTCACATCTAACTCACCTTAATACCTTACCATGCAAAGTAATTTAAAATGCAAGATTCGAGATAGTTCAGATTATAGAAATACAAACTGTGGACTCCGAGCTATTCGTCAACAACTTTATCTTTTCCTTTTTTTTTTGAGGGATACGAAACGATGTTAGCTATGGATTAAAACATCAAGACATGTCATCAATACACAATAGAATTTCACATTCAATTTCTAATTTATGTAACTTTTTCATTTGATTCAATTTAGTCCTTAAAACTGGGACTAGCATAACTTTCAAAATTAAACCCCAAATTTTATGTTAAACTCATTAGTCCCTATAAGACTTCCAATTTATCAATTATACCATAAATTTCATATTTTTTGCAATATAGTCCCTATATCACACAATCATCAATTGACATTACAATTTACTCTTTTTTCAATAGTAAACTTAAAATCTATCAAATTAACCTCTAGAACTTCAACTATCCCTCAATGGCAACACTAAACCTTAAAAAACATTTGTAAGCCATTAAAATGATAATTTTCCACACCAAGCCACCGTGGAGTGACCATGATCAACTAGTAAGAACATAGATTTCCATCCAGTTAGTACATGAACCTAATCCCTTTGGCATTCATACATACTAATAATCATGTAACATTTGGGTAGAGCTCCATGGGGAGTGACTTAACCAGAATATCTTGAGTGTATAACCATCAACTCAACACTTATCACATCATGCACCACAAATGAGCCATTGTGGGACAATCTTACTAAGAAACATGCTTTGATTAGTTGTCCTCTTTTGAATATAGAATTTTTTGACCTATCATATGATAATGCCTACCACATGGGTTGGTCCAATTATCATTTGATCACAAGAGAATTTTCCTCTCTTTTAGGAAATCTCCTTAGTGAAACCATATAGCAATCCTACTATACAGTACTGTACTTGTCATGACATCACAAAAGACCATTGATAGAGGTTGTAGGTCTTGTTTAGGGAGCTTCTTCCACTAAATATTTTAAAAACATGTAAAGTTTTAATTTCCAGTTTTAATCATGAATAATTAATATATGCATGAAAAATACATGTAGCATTTTTTCCTAAACTATATGCCATGCTTATCTCATATATGCATGCCATGTTATGACAATTTTATAATATTCACATTCAATTATTCATAAAATTAACAATTTTGATTCTCCACAATTTTTCTTTTAAGGGAAAAACCATAGAAGTGAATGTCAACCGTGCACCAGGTAGGGGCCCAGGAAAAGGAGGTGAGTCATATTTGACCACTTAAAAACCAAGTCTTTTCTCACAAAGGCCAATCCTAGAAATGCACCTTCTCATTACCACACTTTTCACGGTAATTAAATAACCTAAAGAAGTGAATAGAACAATATAACACATGTATTTTCTCATTACCACACTTATCTTTAGTCGATCAATTGTGGATCATCTCTTACATATATATATATATATATATATCATAATTATATCTTTAACAATTACTAAATAGATATATAAGGAAATGGGTAATTAAAATAAAATTTTCAGCCAAGGTTTCCATGGTTCTATTGCTAGAAAATAAATAAAAAACCAAAAATTACATAGTTTTTCACCACAAGGCATACCTTGTGTGTAACAACCCAAGCCCGACTCAATTACCAAATCTAGGTATGGGGTGTCACAGGTTGACCCAATCAGAGAACACACCTATCTACTTTTCTTTAAAGAAAAGACCATTATCCAATTTGGTCGATACCCCCTTTACCAGAGTGATATTCCCTTAGTTTAAGACCACTTTTATTTGGAAAAACAATTTAAAATAAAGACCGTATAACACCTCTAACTTGTATCCGCCGCTGGAGTAGGGTTACAAGGTACTACTGATCAATACACATCATTTAACATACATAACTCATACATTTATGCATTTATGCATTTATACTTAAATACCATTTAAGCACAAACACATTGTCCCTTATAAGTGCCTACGAGGCCTTAAACATGCTTTAGAAGTGATTCGGGATTAAACTGATAACATATGAAAATTTTGGAAACTTAGAAAAATTTCAACCATATAAGGGTCACATGCTTGTGTGAACAGGCTATATGCATCACACGGCTTCAGACACGCCCGTGTCTCAGGCTGTGTGGAAACAGCACATACATACTAACTTGTATCACACGGCTAAGGACACACTCGTGTACCAGGTTGTCTAAAAACTAGAGGGTATACTGACTTGGACATACGACCGACCACACGCCCGTGTGTCTAAGCCGTGTAACTCACTGACTTGATTTCTAAGCATCATCAGTGGACACACGACTGTATACGATGACCGTGTGTCGTACATAGCTGAGACACAAGCATGTGTCTCTATCCGGGTGGACAAAAATAGGCTATTTGCCCAGCCATTTTGCCACCCCACCAAGTATACCTATAAAAGAGAAAATGGTACCATTTCATCATACAATTAGGTAGCCAAAATCATTAACCAAATGCACAATTCATACCATTATAATTTCATCTATTCCAAATCTCAAATCACTACTATTTAATTAGCCAAATACATGCCAAAACAATATCAAAAAATATGGCTCATTTACCATAATTTACACATACATAACTTACCCTATAAATAACCAGCACAACATCTAAAATCATATCTCATCAAGGCATTTCTCAAGCATTTATACTACACACATCAATTAACCATTTGAGCAACTATAAAACCATCACCACATTCATACCAAAACATACAAAAATAAGCCATCACTCATGGCTATATATACAAACCAAAACAGTTACATTTACAAGCCATTTTAAATGGCTAACTTCATAAGCTTCACATATACCATAATGACCAAAGTCCCTATACATGCCATTTACTCAAAACTTAACTTAAAAGTACCAACTTAGATGTTTGATAGTGCAATGATGTTCCCGACGACTCCCAGATCCAAGCTAGCCTTGATTCACTATAAAACATAAAAAAATAACACGAAGTAAGTTTCAAAGCTTAGTAAGCTCATATCTGAATAACTTTATTCATCGAATCAATGCAAATCAACCAATTACATATGACAAAACCATGTACACATTAACTACAAACCTTTCTCATGTTTCAAAACATAATCAAATACCATTTCATCGAACTTTTACTATTTAATACTCGAATAGGTTTTATACATACCTATATCGCCTCGTACTAACCTCTTCCTCAACCACATCGTTTGTTCACCTGTTGAACCATTTGGAATAGAAATCAGATACTCAGGAGTCTTGTAAGATAAGTACCTATACAATGGCCAGTAGCTAAATCACGGTAACTTATCTAAAGAACTATTATCACGTCCCGGAGCCAAATCATCTGATATGCATATCCCGAAGCCAAATCGATAAAATACGCACTCGAAGTGCTAATATCATGGCCTGAAGCTAACTCAATGTATCACTTACTAACATGTCAATAGTATCCAAAACTATTCTTAAGGTTTAATCGGGCTTTCACAGTTTTTGTTTCTATCATTAAATGCATTCGTAGAGTCGTTTTAACAATTCATACATTATTCATAATCTCTTTTTAACAAACTATGCAATATTAAAGCATTTTAACATACATTTATAATGTAATCATTATATACGAACTTACCTCGTGATGGATCGGGTCAACTACTCGATAACCTTACTTTTTCCCCGATCTAAGTCCAAATTCTTTCTTTCTTGATCTATATGAATTTAAAATTAACTTATTTAATCAACCATTCATTCAACTTAGTCCAAAACATACATTTAGGCCTATTTGCACATTAGCCCCTAAACTTTCATACTTTTAACAATTTAATCCTTATTTCACAATTCACATAATTTCAATAAACCCAAACTTGGCCGAATTATTTATAGGTTCCTAGCAACCCAAAACTTTCATTTATTTCACATTTCAACCACAGAATTTTCACATTTCACAATTGAATCCCTATTAGGCATTTTCATCAAAAATCACTTTACAAAACATGAAAATCTATCATCAAGCTTTCATATTTCAACATTAAACATCAAAGAACACATAGACTCAACAATGGAAACTCTCAAAACCTTTAACAATTTCAAAATTAAAGGTATGGGCTAGCTAGATTGAGTTGCAACGATTACAAATAAATAGAAATCATTAAAAAACGAGCTAAAATCGTACCTCAATCAAGCTAGGAATGTTCCAAACCTTTGAAACCCTTCTAATTGTGTTTTATTTCTTACCTTCGGCTAAGTGAAGAAAAAAAACAAGATGATATCTTGTTTTTCTTTAATTTAATTCATCATTTAATACTAAATTACATTGTTAACCTTATTATAAACCATTTAAAATCATCATATTAATGTCCAATATTGTCCACCCACCATTTTAATGGTCTAATTACCATTTAAGGCCACTATAATTAAAAGCCAAAGCTATTTGACACCTTTAAGTAATAGAACATGCATTTTACATTTTATGCGATTTTGTCTTTTTTACCGAATTAAGCATTCAAAGAGTAAAATTTCTTTATGAAACTTTCACACATACATGCTATCATGCTGTAAACACATAAATTAATATTAAAATAATTTTTTTGATATCAAATTTGTGGTTCCGAAACCACTGTTCTGATTTAACCAAAATTGGGTTGTTACAACTCTTCCCCTCTTTAGGGATTTTCGTCCCTAAAAATCTTACCAATGAATAGGTTCAGGTAATGTTTTATCATAGCATCCTAAGGTTCCCATGTAGCTTCTTCAACCCCGTGTCAATGCCATAATACTTTCACTAATGTGATTCTCTTATTTCTCAACTCTTTGATCTCACGAGCTAAAATTTGAATCGGTTCTTCAGCATATGACATATCAGACTGAAGTTCAACCTCGGTCGGGGAAATGACATGTGAAGAGTCAGATCGTTATCATCGAAGCATCAAAACATGAAACACATTATGTATTTTCTCTAACTCAGACGGTAAAGATAGTCGATATGCCACTGGCGCAACTCGCTTAATAATCTCACACGGTTCGATGAATTGTGGACTCAATTTCCCTTTCCGACCAAACCGTGATATCTTTTTCCACGGAAATGCTTTCAAAACACTTTATCCCCTATCTAGAACTGAATATCTTTTCGGTTCAACTCTGCGTACGATTTCTATCGATCCGAAGCTGCTTTCAAACTATCGCTAATTACTTTCACTTTTTTTTAGTCTCTCTAATCAGATCAACCCCGTGAATCTTATTTTCACTCAGCTCACTCCAGTACAATGGTTTTCGATAGTTACAACCGTATAAAGCTTCGCATGGTGCCATCTTTATACTTGATTGGAAGCTATTATTGTAAGCAAATTCAATTAGTGGTAGATATTTTTCCCAGCTATCTTCAAACTCAAGAATGCAATAACATAACATATCCTCAAGTATTTGAATAACTCGTTCAGATTGACCATCCGTTTTCGGGTGAAATGCAGTGCTAAAATGCAGCTTTGAACCTATTTCTTCCAAAATCATGAAGTAAATCTTGGATCTCTATCCAAAACAATAGATAGGGGAACACCATGTAATTTTACAATTTCAGAAACATACAACTCAACTAATTTATCTAGCGAGAAATTAGTACTTACCAGAATGAAATGAGCTAATTTCGTCAATCTGTCAACAACAACCCAGATCACATCTTTCTTTTTCAAAGATAAGGGCAAACCCAATACGAAATCCATTGTTACTCTATCCTACTTCCACTTAGGGATTATAATAGGCTGTAATAAACCTGACGGCACTTGAGGCTCAGCTTTGACTTGCTGACAAATCAAACATTTCAAAACAAATTTTGAGTTGGGATGTATGAGATTATCGAGTAAGTTAGACCAGTGGCTTATCGACTAGCATCGCCGTCTAAGTTAGAAAAGATTCATAATGTAGTTCATGTATCGATGCTTCGACAATATCAATCTAATCCTTCGTATGTTACTTCCTTGACCGAAGTTGATATTTAATTAGATTTATTGTATGTGAAGAACCGATCCAAATTCTAGCTCAGGAGATCAAAGAGCTGAGAAATAAAAGAATAGCGTTAGTGAAAGTATTATGGCATCGACACAGGGTTGAAGAAGCTACGTGGGAACTCGAGGATACTATGAGAAAGCAATATCCAAACCTATTTGCTGGTAAGATTTTCGGGGACGAAAATCCCTAAGGGAGGAGAGTTGTAATAGGTCGATTTTAGCTAAATCGAAACAGTGATTTTGGGACCAGAAATCCAAGATTGTAAATTATTTTAATATTATTTTTGGTTTTTACAGCATGTGAATATATATGTGTGAAAATTTCGTGAGCTAATTTTATCGTTTAATAGCTCAATTTGGGAAAAAGAACCTAATCGCGTAAAATGCAAAAGTTGCATTCTATATGTTAAAAGTGCCTAATAGATATGGATCATTAAATGTGAGGTCCTTATTATGAAATTAGACCTTGGATAGTAGAAATTTACATAAATATCCATCCATTATATGCTTATTAATGTTATTAAATAAAGGTGTTTTAGTAATTAGCAAAAAAAAAGTTATTGAATAATAAAACAAAACAAATTTTAATGCTCATTTCATCATCTCTTTACTAAATATTGAAAAATAAAAACACCATTGACACTTTATGAAGTTCGGCCCTTGCATGATTCATTAAGTAAGTCAATTGAGCTCGGTTTTTAATGATTCTATGTTTTTGTGATCCTTGCTTTGAGTACTAGCTAGCCCGTGTTTTAATTTTTGAATTTGATGATGATTTTGTGAAGTTCCATTGATGAATTCTTGAGCTTTTTAATGTTTGATGATGGAAAATGAGTACTTGTTGATAGATTTTAATGTTTTGTAAAGTGATTTTTGACAAAAATGTCAAATAAGGATTTAATTGTGAAAAGTGTAAATTGAGGGGTTAAATTGTGAAATAAATGAAAAATATGGGCTGCTAGGGACCTATAAGGAATTCAGCTAAGCATGGGCTTTATTGAATTTTGTGTATTTTGTGTATTTATGAAATATGGACTAAATTGAATAAAAGTGTAACTTTAGGGGCTAAAGTGCAAAAATGCCCAAATATGTGTTTGTGGATGAAATTGAATAATTTAGTGAATAAAAGAGTTAATTTTGAATGTATATAGATCAAGAACGAAAAAAACAGATTTAGATCGAGGGAAGTCGAAAGTTATCGAGTAATCAACCCGATTCGTCTATTTCGACTATGAGGTAAGTTCATATGCAAATAAATGTCTTTGAATTGAATTATATATGTTTTATTATCATTGAATTTCTAAAAATGTCGAACGAGCAATTATGAGTATGAATCGACGAAGCTACAACATCCGAAAGTCCCTGTACGAACCATAGGAATAGTATAGGATACGAATGTCATGACATTAGGTTATCGAGATGTGATTACATGTAATACCATGCCTGGGACATTGGCATTGTATTGAGATTTTGTGTAAGACCATGTCTGGGGCATTGGCATCGTTAATCGATTTAGTGTAAGACCATGTTTGGGATAGTAGCATCGATATGTGATAACATGTAAGACCATATTTGGGATATGGCATTGTATGAGCTTATGTGATTTTTGAGTATCCTTAATGATTCCGAACGATTCAACGGGAAATGTTAAGTCGAGAAAGAATATGTGAATGAACTAAGTGACTTAGGTACGTACAAGATTTATTCGAGTATTGAAAAGGGAAAATATTTGATGAACTTGATTAAGACATTGAATATACGAATGTCGAACGAGCAATTATGAGTATGAATCGACGAATCTACAACATCTGAAAGTCCCTGTACGAACCATAGGAATAGTATAGGATATGAATGTCATGACATTAGGTTATCGAGATGTGATTACATGTAATACCATGCCTGGGACATTGGCATTGTATTGAGATTTTGTGTAAGACCATGTCTGGGGCATTGGCATTGTTAATCGATTTCATGTAAGACCCTGTTTGGGATAGTGGCATCGATATGTGATAACATGTAAGACCATATCTAGGATATGTCATTGTACGAGCTTATGTGATTTTCGAGTATCCTTAATGATTCCGAACGGTTCAACGAGAAATGTTAAGTTGAGAAAGAATATGTGAATGAACTAAGTGACTTAGGTACGTACAAGATTTATTCGAGTATTGAAAAGGGAAAATATTTGATGAAATTGATTAAGACATTGAATATATGTTCAATGAGAAAGATTTGTGAATTTGAATGAGATTAGCCTTGTTAAGCATACTTGGAATGATATGTAAATGTTCATGTGATGACTTTATTTGTATATGGCTTACTTTGTGAATTTGAATGAGATTAACATTGTTAAGCATACTTGGATTGATATGTAAATGTTCATGTGATGACTTTATTTGTATATGGCTTAAAGCTTACTTTGTGTGTTCTTTTTATGTTTATAAATAATCAAAGCTAGCTCGGACTCAGGGATCGTCGAGAAACAACGTCACACTATCGATCATTTGTTGGTACTTTTGAAGCTTGTATATATGGTATATGGCATGTATAGGTTAGAGTCATTTTGGTATGTTTTGAGCTATGATGTTAGCCATGTTATTTGGCTTGTTAATGATGTAAATGTTGGTATGTTTTTAGCCATTTAAGTTTGCTTGATTTATGTGATTAATATAATGCCTTACATGTTGGCTTGTTTTGGTATGTTGCCATAGTTGTGGATATAGTTAAATGGATGTTGATTTGGTTAGTTATAAAGGCTTGAGGAATGGTATAAATTGAGGTATGAAATAGGTGATAAGTTGAAGGATAAATGCATTTTGAAGTTATGTAAGTTTGATGATTTTGGCATATTGAAATGGTATGTTTTAGTTATGGAATTGAGTGGTTGTAATGGTTGTTAATAGATGGTATAATATGAATATGAATTTGCATATTTTTGGTTGCTTATATATGTGTTGAAATGGTATTATTTTGATGGCTAGGTGTAAATGATAAAAGGGTGGAAAATTGGCTTTATAAATGGCCTATTTTTGTCCACACGGGTAGAGACACGAGTGTGTGTCTCAACCCTGTGCAACACACGGTCATGTTACACGGCCGTGTGTCCCCTAGGGTACCCTTCGAATTAAAGTTAGTATACCTTACAGTTTTTACATGGCCTAGACACACGGACGTGTCTACTAGTCATGTGTGGCACACGGGCTGGCACATGGGCGTGTGGTCGGCCGTATGACCCAAGTCAGTAACCCCTTAGATTTCACACTGCCTGACACACGGGCGTGTCCTTGGCTGTGTGGTGCAAATTAGTAGGTATGCCCTGTTTTCACATGATCTGTGGCACGGGCGTGTCTGGTAGCTGTGTGAGGCACACGGCTTGTTCACACGGGCTTGTGACCCTTAAATTAAATAAAATTTTCTATGTTTCCCAAAGTTTACAAATGTTATCTGTTTTGTCCCGAACCACTTCTAAGCATGATTTAAGGTCTCGTAAGACCTTATAAGGGACAATGTAATTCATTTGAATGGATTTTGATTATAATTACATAAATGAATTTGAATGAGGTGTGCTATCCGGTAATGCCTCGTAACCCTATTCCAGCGTTGGATACAGTAATGTCCCAAAAAACAACATCTCGTAGCCAAAACTCACATTTGTTGAACTTCGCAAATAACTTTTATCTCTCAAAGTTTGTAACATGATTTGCAAATGCTCGACATGCTTAGATTCATCATGAGAGTAAATCAAAATGTCATCAATAAACACAACTACGAATCGGTCTATGTATGGCTTGAAAATCTGGTTCATCAAGTCCATAAAAACAGCATGTGCATTTGTTAGTCCAAAAGGCATAACAAGAAATTCGTAGTGTCCGTACCTTGTTCTAAATGCAGTCTTTGGAGCATCTGAGTATTTAACTCGCAATTAGTAATAACCTGATCTCAAATCAATTTTTGAAAACATTGTTGCTCCTTTTAACTGATCAAACAAATCATCTATTTATGGCAAAGGGTATTTATTCTGATTGTCACTTTGCTGAGCTGTTGATAGTCTATACACATTCTCATCGTGCCATCTTTATTTTTCACAAATAACACCAGTGCACCCTAGGGAGAGAAACTTGGTCTAGCAAAACCTCTATCTGTCAACTGTTACAACTGAGCTTTCAATTCTTTTAACTCTGTTGGAGCCATTCTGTAACATCGCGAAATAGGGCCTAAATGGACTAGTGGTTGCGAAACCATAAATTTGAGGTCAAAAAGAATTTATTCTGATTAAGTTTTAAGGTTTATTCATTGATTGAATAATTGTGTGAAAATTTCTTAAAAAAAATTTATGTATAAGTGCCTAATTTGATAATTAGGACTAAATTGTAAAATTAACAAAATGTGCGTTCTAGATAATAAAGGGGATTTAATTGAAATGGGTTCTTAAATTGGAGGTCCTTGTTTAGCAATTAGACCATTATATTTAAGTTTGGACAAAAATGGGCAACAACAGGACAAATTTGAAAGAAAAGCCTTTAAGGGTATTTTGGTCATTTAGTAATTAAAAGAATTAAAAAGGGAAAATAAAGCCAAAATTGGTCCATCTTCTTCATGGAGGCCGAATATAGCATGGGGGAAGCCATGGTTATAGTTTCCAAGCTTTCCAAGCTCAAAAGTAAGTCCGTTCTAGCCTCGTTTTTAATGTTCTTTATGTTTTTGGAGTCCCGGTAACTTGATTTAGCTTATTCTAGCAATAATTCATGCTAGGGTTCATATTTGGAAAAATAACCATAGGTTAAATGTGTTTATTTTGATGTTTTATGGTAGAATATGAAGCTTGAAATTATGTTAAACAACTTTTGCTAAGCAATTTTAAGTTAAAACGAGTAAAATGACATAATCGGTAAAAATACCTAATGTTCATAAGTACATGATAGAGTGGGAATTTGATATTGCCATAGAAGGGAAAAATGTTCAGCGTGTCATAACACATAAGAAAAATGAATAAATTTTAATTTCTGAGCCTAGGGGAAAATTGGTAATTCTGCAAAGGTTTAAGGGCAAAATTGTAATTTTTCCAAAGTTTGAGTTAGGAAATTTTTTGAATAGTAAATTAATTAAATAAGTTAAATATGATGTTTTAGATCCCAGAAAGTGAGATTTGGACCAAGAACGAGAGAAAAACCAAAAATCGGGAAAGTTGGTAAAATGGTCGTTTTGGTATCGAGGTAAGTTCATATGTTTAATAAGCATTTAATTATGCATATTTGAATGATAAATTGATATTTTGGCCATAAATAATTTAGTATTGAGTTTTAGATATAATGATTAATGTTCGATAATAATTCAATATTGGAAAGAGAACTTGTATAATTTATATGTAAGACTATATTTTGTATTATGGCTTTGTATGATAACAAGAAAGTATTGACTAGTATAGTTTGATGAGAATAAGTTAAGTTGATGATATGATGAGATTGAGAATTTAAGTATGTAAGTTGAGTAGCATTTTATTATTTTGTAATTATTGTTATTTGTATTGTTATTATTCAGTTATGGGACTAACCATGAGAATTTGAGCAAGTATGTTTCAGCTATGACTTGACAAGGCATTGATATCTCAAAGTCCATGGTTGTACCATGGCAATTAAGGAAGAATTGAAAAAAATGTCCATGTTCATAACATGGCATTTAAGGAGGAATTGACGGTTAAGGATACCATGTCAAGACATGGCATTGGTAAGGCAAGGATCCCGTTAAGACCATGTCAAGACATGGCATCGACATTGATTAAGGACTCCATGTAAGACCACATCAAGATGTGGCATTGGCACTAAGAGAAGGGTACCATGTAAGACCATGTTTGGAACATGGCATTTGGTAAGATAAGGATATTATGTAAGACCATGCCAAGGCATGGCATTGATAAGTTCTATAAGGCAAGGAAATCATGTAAGACCATGTGAAGACATGGCATTGATGAGTTACTATAAGGCAAAGGTCCCATGTAAGACCATGCCAAGGCATGGCATTGGTGAGTCCATAAGACAAGGATACCATGTAAGACCATGTCAAGACATGGCATTGATGAGTTACTATAAGGCAAAGGTCCCATGTAAGACCATGCCAAGGCATGGCATTGGTGAGTTCATAAAGCAAGGATACCATGTAAGACCATGTGAAGACATGGCATTGATGAGTTACTATAAGGCAAAGGTCCCATGTAAGACCATGCCAAGGCATGGCATTGGTGAGTTCATAAGGCAAGGATACCACGTAAGACCATGTCAAGACATGGCAATGGTAAGTTCATAAAAGAAAAGGTTCCCGAGTAATCCAAAGAGTAAGTCAAAGAAACAACAAGGTGAGAACATGAAGAAAGAGTACAGGTATGCATTTAAGGCTTATTTAATATTGAGACTGTAAGTAATTGAGATTATCAAGTATTAAGTAAGTGATGAGTTTTCAGTTATGTTTGTGACACTTTATGACATGATTGGCAATATGCCTATATTATGAAAGAGTACTCATGTGTTAAGTGAGATGTTGCAAGTATGTAAGCAAGCTATTAAGTAAGGTGCCTTTTGTATTCTGAGCCTTTGGTAAGGTTACCGATGAGTAAGATGGGAAAGTAAGAACTAAACATTATTTAAGCAAATTATGACAAAGACAAGTAGTAAGCTAAATTGATTGCTAATGCTTATTTTTTACATGTGAACTTACTAAGCTTTATAAGCTTACTTCTTTCACTTTCCCATGATTCAGAGTACTTAAAAGTAAGCTCGGGTTGGAAGTCGTCGGAGATCACTTCACACTATCAACTATCATGTTACCAAATGGGTATCTTCATTTACAAACGTTCTAGTTTATGGCATGTATAGGGACTTAGCCATTTTGTGTGTATGTCCTTATGATATGGCTTAATAATGGTATGTAAATATTAAATAATGATTAGCTATTGAAATGGCTAATGAAAAACATGTTTCGGTGTTATGTATGCCTAAATGATAGTTAATACAAAAAAATCATGAAAAAGTGAAATTAGCATTAAAACAATATTGAATAGCATCAGTGACGTGACTTTGAAAAATCACCAAGAATAGTAGAAATAGAATTAGGTTATGAATGAGATATAGAATTAAATCTTCTTGAGTCTATTCTCATATGAAAGAAACAGAATAAGCAAAAGAAGTTTATCTTAAGAGATATTTAAATTTTAGTGAGATAGGGTCAGAGCAATTTCTGAATCCCCTGTTCTAAATTTATAAATTCACTAAAACTTGTACAAAAAGAATTAGGAGTTATATTTTATATTTATAGAGAAACAAACGGCATGGTTATTTGAATTTTGTATAGGGAGAAAATTGATTCGTAGTGAGGAGAGGTCAGAGTAGTCGAACAGTGCAATAGGGAAAACTTTAACGAATAAACTGTACTAATTGGCTAGACCAAAAATTCTGGAAAACAATTAGTAAGAATATATTTGAGTCTAGTTTTAGAGAAAATTCACAAATTTAAATTTTGAGTTTTGTGACTTGAGTTATGATATATTTAGTGAGTATGATGCAGGTGGGCAGTTTTATAAGGAATAATGAAATAAATTGTTTTGATTTGTCTAAATATTTAGAAAATTTTTAATGTTCCCGGTTTGGTCTCGAATCATTTCAATTGCATGTTTTAGGGTCTCGAGGGCCCTTTTTGGGGACATATTGAATGAATGTAAATAAATTAATTTTAAAAGAAAATTTTATGCCCCAAATTAGTAAGTGAAGCCAGGTAATGCCTCGTTCTCGACTCCGGTGACGGTCTCGGGTAAGCGGTGTTACACATTCTGTACAGAGCTATCGGTATCGACGTTGTTCCCGGTACTAATTCAATACCAAACTCAACCTCTCTGATTGGTGGTAAACCTGATAACTCTTCGGGAAATACATCTGGATACTCGCACACAACTGGTACTAATTCAATCTTTGTTTCTGTCATTTTTGTATCAAGTACATAAGCTAGATAAGCTTCGCACCCCTTTCTCACAAATCTCTGAGCTAACATAGATGAAATCACAACTGGAAAACTATTCAGATCATCAGATTCAATTTTAATAGTCTCATTATTCTGACATTTCAGTTCAATTGTCTTTTGTCAACAATTCACTATAGCATCATGTATTGTTAGCCAATCTATACCCAAAATCGCATTAAATTCATCGAATGGAAATAATATCAGATTAGTCGAAAAACAAAAATCTCGATTCATTAACGAACAATTCTTGCAGACTTTGTCAACCAAAACACATTTGCGTAAGGGGTTCGATACCCTAATCACAAATTCAGTAGACTCTGTAGACAAAGTCTTACTAGATACTAAATTCATACATATATAAGAATGAGTTGATCCTAGATCTATTGATGCAATCACATTAGTATCATAGAGAGTGAAAGTATAGGTGATAACATCTGGAGATGACTCTATTTCGCGAGCGCAAATAGCATAGGCTCTAGCAGGTGCTTTGGCCTCGGATCTCACAGTTGAATCTTTTGTTGCCCCTCTACTACCACTTACATTTCTGGAAATTCTAGGTGGTCTACCTCTACTCGACGTGTTACTTGGTCTTACATTCTTAACTTTATCTTTCTCATCTAGCTTAGGGCAATCTCAGATGAAGTGATCCAGCAAACCACATTTGTAACAAGCTTTATTACTTTTACTCCATCATTCTCCAAAATGTCATCTCCCATGCTACTGACACTCAGGTTTGTTGTCTCTCACACTACCAACACTCGATACTGATGTAGCTTGAATTTTAGAATCTGAGTATTGTTTTCTATGATCTCTGTTCGAATATTCATTTGAAGCATTTGGGCGAGCGTACGAATCTCTGGATTTCTTTGATGAAGATTGATATCACTTACTCATTGATCTTTTTCTTGAGTCTCTAGCTTCTGAATCAGCTTTTCTCTTTTCTTTGCTGAGATCTTTGGCTTTACAAGCCCTTTCAACCAAAACGAAAAATTCTTTCAACTCTAGAATTTCGACTAGTAGTTTTATATCTTTGTTTAACCCGTCAACGAATGGATTACACATAATCTCTTCGGTAGAAACATATTCCTTGGCATACTTACTAATTGTACAAATTCTCTTTCATATTTTGTCACGGTCATTCGTCCTTATTTTGATTCTAGAAACTCTTTGTGCTTTTGATTGAGAAATCATTGACTGATGTATTTCTTTTGAAAATCAGATTCAAAAAACTTCCACGAAACCCATTCTTTCAGAACCACAGATATCAATGTGTTCCACCATTGGTACGCGGTGTCGCTCAGCAAAGATACAACACATTTAATACATTCATCAAGAGTACAAGACAATTCATCGAATACTCGAATCCTTTTTTCGAGCCAGAACTCAGCTCTCTCAGGATCATCATCAACATTAGCTCTGAACTCTTCAGCCACGTGTTTCCAGATCTTGTCAACTGGAGGCTTATTCAATCTTAAAAGCTTGATTCCTTGATAAGCTACTAGAACTGATTGGAGATTAGGAAGGGGTGGAGGTTACTGAGCAGCCAGGTTCGTACGAATGTATTGAGTGAACCATTCGTTCATCATTTGGAAGAAGGCTTATTTAGCCTCTCCTCCCTGACTACCCATCATGGGTCTAGAATCAAATGGCACTATCCCTTGCGCAAGAGCAGGCGCATTACTCTTAATCCCATCTACTGTAGCTCGATTTGGATCCATTACTATACGAAAATACAATTTAAGTTGTCAGGAATCATAACACTATTGCAGAGTATATACGGCATGTATAGCTAGACTCTCACACACGCCACTTTAGTCCTAGAATTGATTAAACCGCAGCTCTGATACCAATAAAATGTAACACCCCTAACCCGTATCCGTCGCCATAGTAGTTTTACGAGGTATTACTGATCAAAACACATCATTTAACATACAAACTCATATATTTATGCATTCATACTCAAATACCATTTAATCAGTCCCTTATAAGGGCTTACGAGGCCTTAAACGTGCTTTAGAAGTTATTCATGACTAAACTGATAACATATTAAAATTTTGGAAACTTAGAAAAATTTCAACCATACAGGGGTCACACGCCCGTGTGAACAGGCCGTGTGCATCACACGGCTCCAGACACGCCTGTGTCTCAGGTCGTGTGGAAATAGGGCATACATATTGACTTGTATCACACAGCTGAGGACACGCCAGTGTGTCTAGACCGTGTAACTCAATGACTTGATTTCTAAGCATCATCAGGGGACCGTGTGTCACACACGGGCGTATACCATGGCCGTGTGTCACACACGGTTAAGACACATGCCCGTGTGGATAAAAATAGGCTATTTGCCAAGCCATTTTGCCACCTAACCAAGTATACCTATAAAAGAGCAAATGCTACCATTTCATCATACAATTAGGTAGCCAAAATCATCAACCAAATGCACAATTCATACCATTATAATTTCATCTATTCCAAATCTCAAATCACTACCATTTACTTAGCCAAATACATGCCAAAAAAATATAAAAAAATATGGCTCATTTACCATAATTTACACATACATAACTTACCCTATAAATAACCAACACAGCTTCTAAAATCATATCTCATCAAGGCATTTCTCAAGCATTTATACTCCACAAATCAATTAACCATTTGAGCAACTGTAAAATTATCACCACATTCATACCAGAACATACCAAAATAAGCCATCACTCATGGCTATATATACAAACTAAAACATTTACATTTACAAGCCATTTTAAATTGCTAACTTCATAAACTTCACATATACCATAATGACCAAAGTCCCTATACATGCCATTACTTAAAACTTAACTTAAAATTACCAACTTAGATGTTTGATAGTGCAATGATGTTCCCGACGACTCCTAGATCCGAGCTAGCCTTGATTAACTATAAAACATAGAAAAATAACACAAAGTAAGCTTCATAGCTTAGTAAGCTCATATGTGAATAACTTTATTCATCGAATCAATGCAAATCAACCAATTACACATGACAAACGATATAAACTATAACTACAAACCTTTCTCATGTCTCAAAACATGATTAAATACCATCTCATCGAACTTTCACTATATAATACTCGAATAGGCTCTGTACATACCTGTATCACCTCGTACTAACCTCTTCCTCAACCACATCATTTGTTCACTCGTTGAATCATTTGGAATAGAAATCGAATACTCAGGAGTCTTGTAAGATAATTATTTATACCATGGCCCGTAGCCAAATAAAGGTAACTTATCTGAAGAACTATTATCATAGCCCGAAGCTAAATCATCCGATATGCATGGCCCGAAGCCAACTCGGTAAAATATGCACCCGAAGTGCTAATATCATGGCCTGAAGTGAACTCAACGTATCAGTTACTGACATGTCAATAGTATCCAAAACTATTCTTAAGGTTCAACTAGGCTTTCACACTTTTTGCTTCTATCATCGAATGCATTCGTAGAGTCGTTTTCACAATTCATACATTATCCATAATCTTGTTTTAACAAATTATGCAATATTAAAGCATTTTAACATACATTTATAATGTAATCGTCACATATGAACTTACCTCGTATTCGAAATTGACGGATCGGGTCGACTACTCGATAACCTTGCTTTTTCCCCAATGTAAATTCAAATTCTTTCTTTCTTGATCTATATGAATTCAAAATTAACTAATTTAATCAACCATTCATTCAATTTAGTCCAAAACATACATTTAGGGCTATTTGCACATTAGCCCCTAAACTTTCATACTTTTAACAATTTAGTCCTTATTTCATAAAACACAAAATTCACATAATTTCAATAAACCCAAACTTGGACAAATTATTTATTGGTTCCTAGCACCCAAAGCTTTCATTTATTTCACATTTCAACCATAAAATTTGCACATTTCACAATTTAATCCCTATTATGCATTTTCATCAAAAACCACTCTACAAAACATTAAAATCTATCATCAAACTTTCATATTTCAACATTAAACATCAAAGAACACATAGATTCAACAATGGAAACTCTTAAAATCTTTAACAGTTTCAAAATTAAAGGTAATGGCTAGCTAGATTGAGCTGTAACGATTACAACAACATAGAAATCATCAAAAACTGAGCTAAAATCATACCTTAATCAAGCTAGGAATGTTCCAAACCTTTGAAACCCTTTCAATGGTGTTTTATTTCCTACGTTCTGCTAAGTGAAGAAGAAAACAAGATGATATCTTATTTTTCTTTACTTTAATTAATCATTTAACACTAAATTACATTATTAACCTTATTATAAACCATTTAAAATCATCTTATTAACATTCAATTTTGTCCACCAACCATTTTAATGGTCTAATTACCATTTAAGGCCACCATAATTAAAAGCCAAAGCTATTTGACACCTTTAACTAATAGAACATGCATTTTTACATTTTACGCGATTTAGTCCTTTTTACCGAATTAAGCATTCAAATAGTAAAATTTTTGTACAAAACTTTCACACATACATGCTATCATACTGTAAACACATAAAATAATATTAAAATAATTTTTTTTGAAATCGTATTTGTGGGTCCGAAACCACTATTCTGATTTAGCCAAAACTAGGCTGTTACAGACCCATTGAGCTAAAGATGCATGGAATAGCCCTTTGGCGGCCACTTAATTAACATCAATGAGTCATAATAACATTATGTCATTAAGGCTTCCATTCAACATTCAATGTGTTCAAAATATCATTCAATATAGAATAAAAATTTCAAATTGGCGGTTTCTAATGGTTGGCCTAACAATCCAGTAAACACATGTTTACCCCAAAATTAAGAAGGCTCACAAATGGTTGCAAATCTAGTTGTATCTCTTTGATCAGCGCACTTAACCTAAGAACCTAAAAAGAAGAAGAAACTGGGTAACTTCATAAGAACTTACTGAATTCCTGGAAAGAACAATCCCATATTAATTGCTGTCAGACTTTAAGAAAAAGGGACTCGACTAGTTCACCATTTATGAACAATACATTACTCTAGCTTATAGATTAACTGGTGGATGATACCACAAATTAACTCAGCCTATTGGTGAACAATGTTACATTCTATACTCGAATATGACAATCACAGGTACATCTGCTCCACAGATACGCCACTTGTGTGGACTACCATTTATGACTGGCATGGTTATTGTTCATGTTTTCATTCAACGTACACTACCACATGCACCATTTTTTCAACATACTCCCTTTTCTGTGCTAGCTTCTAATCCTAGTTCTCGAAGAACCAAATTTTTATGTATCTTCATATCCGCTCATCTAAGCTACATTACAACATCACATATGTATCCTCCTAACTCCCCTTATTGTATGAATATATAATTGTTCTCTCGCAAGGTCGAGTTTTCTCTAATCGTGATTTGCATCTAAGTTTCACATCGAAAGAAAAACATATTATCATGTATCTTCTATATCATTATATACATCACCCCCCCGGTTACCTCCTTACACCCATCTAGATATGGAGCTTGTGCATCAAGGAAGGAATACTCATACTGTGTATATACCAGGTTTTTCAGGCTTGTTTAACCATATTTAACTATACATGCACTTACCCTTTGAATGAGACTCCTCATTTATGAACATTAGAAACAAATGACTAAGCCACATACTTGGTTGTATGGAGTTTAGTGGTAAAAAAATTAACACAGATGCCAAACACAAGGTACAAAAAAATTCACTAGAATACTTTACTCAGAGCTTTATCTATTTTATTGGTTCTTTTCCTTTAGAACTAGGATCTTCTCCCAAAAAAACTTCTTTAATTATTCAAAATTACCAAAAACTTATTCTACAATAAGAATCTATAGACATGCAAACTATTTTTGGATAGAAGTTTCGGTCCTATACCAATATCCAAAGAAATTATACCAATCCTTTCGTAAGTTAGTTTATATCTATCCGGTAAAACTTAAAGGAAAGTTTTAGAATTTACCAACAGACATCTAGCACAGAAGTTCTCCTAAACTTTTACAGTTAATAACCTTATTAGCAAAGAAGAATTATCCTGGTTTCTTTGATGATAACAAAGTCTAGTGGAGAAGATGAATCAAAAATCTTCTCTCCACTATCACACTATCCTAATTATAGATAATTGATCTACCGTAATTTATTGTCGTAGATTAAACTATTTTCTTGTAATACCCTAAAAATTTTTATTTTTGATTCTGTTAAAATGTGACACAAATATCTGTCAGCTTTAGTGGTTTTGTTCTGGGTGTGTGTGAGAGGTCCCAAGTTCAGGCTCTAGCTTGGGAAAAATTTGGTATTTTTCTGAATGAAGCCTTAACTGGGTTCAATAGGCTTATAATTGATTGTTTGTAAAATTCTAACAGAATAGGCCTACTAGTCTGGTGGTTTAGAGGAGTGTTGGTATGCTTAAGGTCTAGTGTTTGAATCCTTACGTTTGCAAAAGGGATAATTTTTGTTATTAGTTTTGGCAAGAGTTTGAGTTAATGTGGATTCTGAGTAGTTGGTTGTAGTGGGGAGTCAGGTGGAGAGATATTAGGAGTGAATTAGGGGATGTTGGGATTCATCCAAAAATCTGATTTTTATGTTTTTATTTTGTATTTCGAAACTCTAAAAAATTTTCCCTCTTTCTTCTAACGTCAATTTCACTACTCCCCTGCTGAAATTCTGCTCCTTTTCCCTCTTTTGATCTTTGTTTTGTTTTCTTCCCCATCTAATCTTTTTCTTTTCTTTTCGTTTCCCTTGCCATTAACTCGTTTGGTTTTGTACGAATCGGCATGCTTGTTAAGTGTTAGGTTTTGCTTAAGCTTTGATGTTTTTGGACTAAGTGTTGATGAAGGATTGTTTTGTCGTTTTCGTTAGGCGAAGGTCAGTAACCTGTTGGTGCACCACAACGATTAGAGCGTTAGGAATTTTGGTTCATTGACAGTAAGTGCGTAGTGCTAGCTGATTCGGTGAGTTTTTTGTAGTGTTATAATCCCAGTTCAAGTTTTGTATATCTCTAAAATTAGAATTGAATTATCAATTTTTAGGTTCTGGAGTGCTCAGAGTTGGTATAGCTTCAAACGAAACCAAGTGTGTACTCGATTGCATAGAAAATGAGGTTATGGAAAAAGTCAAAAACTTCACTGTCGATGCCATACGGGCATGTGGTTGCCCGTGTGGTAGGTCGTGTGCCCTAACACAGGTGTGTGATCGATGAGGCCAGGTCGTGCACATCAGACACGACCGTGTGATGGCCAGATAGGCCGTGTGCGAGACACGAGCTCGACCAATTTGGACTATGTGGGCCACACAGGTAAGCTACACGGGTGTGTAGGATTCTGGGCTAGGTCGTGTGATCTACACGACCAAGGCCAATTCAAGCAGTGTAGGCCATACAGGCATGTGGGCCGACACAGGCAGACAACATGGGCGTGTGAGCCCATTTTCACTGATTTTTGCTAAGGTTGCATGGTTGCATCGGTCGCCTAAGACGATTGTGAACCTACTGTAGGGTCAGTAAGCTTACCTAGACTCCTAACTGAATGAAATGGCTGTATGACAAATTTATATGTATACATGTTATCCAGCATGATGATGTTTCACTGAATTGATATTGTATGTACTGTTACCATGTTATAGCATGTCATAACTGTATGTTGCATTGCACTGGGTTAGGGGTTGATATTGTTCGAAGCAAGTGTACTGAAAAGCTTCGAGCCTAATTTACTGGTAGCTCAGCTGCAAATTACTGTCTAGTACGGCACTCGGTACTTCTTGGAGTGTAGGGATGGGTGGGTTGATTATATCCCCACATGGAGTGTAGGGTTGGACGGAGATGGTGTGTAGAGGCTGGATAGGTAGGATTTTTGTGACTCCATATCTTTTACTGCTACTGATACTGCGATGGGCTAAAGCCTTACTACATGATTGTTTTTGTATTGAGATGGGTTAAGGCCCAAACTGGACTGATCTTGGTACCGGAAAGGGCTTGAGCCCAGACTGTGATTATTTGGTTGATTTCTATTCATTTGTATAGCGATTACACACTGAGTTTATGTAAACTCACCCCTTCTATTTAATCTGTACAGGTAATCCCTAGATATAGGCGGGTCGGTGCAACGGAGGACTCAGTGGTGGCCGCATGACTTCTTTTACACTGTTTATTTCCTATTCATGATTTTACTTTTATTTTGGAGTATTTTGTTATAGTTATGGACTTTACGGATTTTTGTTTAAATTTGGATTTATATGGTTTTATGATTTAAATTTGCTAGTGATAGGTAAAACTCGAGTTTTCAAATAAAATTGATGTTTTATCAAAATATCACGAACACGCAAACTACATAAAAGCTTCCGCAATGAAAACGTTTTGGAAATTGAATACCAATTTGCAAATGGTTAATGTATTGAAAATGTTAAATTAACATAAGATAATAAAAAAGGGTTAAATAGAAAAGAGGACTTTGCAGTGACATATTTTTGAAAATCACTAACATGTGACATCTTCAGATTTGGCCATAACGTCGAGGCCAGGTGTAACACCCCGTACCCGAGTCCGCTGCCGAAATCGGACACGAGGGGTTAACGGCTTAAACCATTCACTTTCACAATCCATTTTAAAATTTTCCAGCAGTTGGCTAAAGCGTCACTGTCACTTTAAAAAATCATATCTTGAGTTCCAAAACTCGAAAACCAGTTTCGTAATTTTTCCTGAAACTAGACTCATATATGCATCTACAAATTTTTTCTAGAATTATTGGTCAAGCCAATTAGTACAGTTTATTGGTTAAAGTCTCCCTGTTGCAGGGATCGACTACACTGACCTTCGTGCGTTACTTAATTGGATATCTCCTTGTACAGGGCTTCAATACTGATGCCGTTTGTTTCTATAGAAACTAGACTCAAAGAGGAATCTATATATATATGGAATGACTCCTAATTATCTCAGGTTAATTTAAAATGAATTTCCAAAGTTGGAACAGGGAATCTAAAAACCGTTCTGGCCCTGTCTCACGAAAACTTAAATATCTCTTAACATACTGTTCATATGATCGTTTCGTTACTTTCCTATGAAAATAGATTCATCAAGGTTCGACTAAATAATTTATTCACTATTTAATTCCCTTTCTACTATTTTTACTGATTTTTCACATTCACGTCACTGCTGCTACCAGCATCTATTTTTAAGGTAAACTTTACCTATTTCATGATCCTCCATAGATCAACTAGAGTTTGTCATACATATACCAAAAGTGATCATGAATGACCATTCCCATGGCTAACCGTTACCAACATTTCCATACCTCTTGACAAACAACATGCAATGATTATAATGCTATGATCAAAGTATATCTAAGCCATTTTCGCATGGCTATCCAAATTTACACAAAACCGAAGGGTACATGACCTACACCAAAAGGGTAGTCCTATACATTAACCAAGATATCCTCTCACTACTAGTCTATTCTATACATGCCATAAGATATTCCAAAGCATAGCAGTACCAAACAGTGGATAGTGATAGTGTGACTAGTTGTCGACGATCCCCGAGCCCTGTAGCTTCCAAATGAGATCTATAAAACAGAGGAAACAAAGTACACGGAGTAAGCATTACAATGCTTAGTAAGTTTCAAGCAAAGGTCAACAGATAACAATCAAGTTATAACATAGTTGTTCGTATTTCTATTTCACTCTTCCTTGGGCATACCACCCTTTATCCAAATATGCACATCTCATCATAATCATAGGAATAGTCTCATAGATTGCTCTCGATACATCACATAACTACCTTATGGTTTAGTTTAAATCAAGCTCACATATAAACTTGGAGTACATACTGCTTAACCTTTCGCATTATGTATTTTTATAAGCAATTCTTATAAAAGAAGTCTTACCCGGACATAATCTCTACACGTAGTCATCGGGTCTTACCCGGTCGTAATCTCCACACGTAGTCATCGGGTCTCACCCGGAACATATTCCAAGTTAAATGTACATTTAATCACATGTTACAACATTCACATTAGCCATTCAGCTTTGCCACATATGCATATCACACATATATTTTACATTAGCCATTAGGCCTTATCACATATACATACACTTTCACATTCACCACATCGGCCATTAGGCCTTATCACATATACATACACTTTCACATTCACCACATCGGCCATTAGGCCTTACATACACTTTCACATTCACCACATCGGCCATTAGGCCTTATCACATATACATACACTTTCACATTCATCGCATTGGCCATTCGGCCTTATCACACACATATGTATATCATACATATTTCATATTTTCTTGTACATCAATTTCAGCAATAGCTTATAAGCAACTCAAATAGTTTCATCAAAGTTTACAACAAAATCACATATTCACTACAAGCAGTTTTTCTGACCAACAGTCACTAAGTTGTTTATAACTGGAGCTACAAAACTCAAAATCAATTGCCGTTAATTTTCCCCGAATGTAGACTCATGTATCTTTCACCCATAAAATTTTCAGAATTTTATGTTTGGCCAATCAATACCAGATTTTTCTTAAAGTTTCCCTGTTTCACTATTTGACTAATCTGACCACTCTTCGCTCTGAATCGAATTTTTCATTGTACAGAATTCATAATGTGTTCTATTTGGTTCCATTTGAAACTAGACTCATTAAGGAGTCTAAGCATATAAATCTTATCTTATAACCATTTTTTACAAATTATAATGATTTTTCAAAACAGAACAGGGATTTCGAGTCATTCCGACACTGTCCCGCACAACTTTAAATATACCTTCATAGGAAATTCCTTTGCTTACATAGTTTCTTTTATAAGACACTAGATTCAATAAGCTTCATTTTCATATTTTATTCAACTTCGAACTCGCCTTCTACAATTTTTGGTGTATTTTCAAAGTTACAACACTGCAGTAACTCAAATCTGTCAAGACTAGTTCGGCACTTAAACTATATAAATTCATCCTTCTCGCTACTAAGTTTATACAATCTTCAAGTATACTAAAGTAAAGTTCAAACACTTGAGAACTTACCTCGGATACTGTTGAACAATTTCAAAACGGCTATTCAATTATATTCGCCTTCCCGCTATGCAAGATTGATTCCTTGAGCTCGTGAACTAAATCAACCAATTCAACAACTCAATTTACATTCGCAATGTCATCACATACATAACAAAATTAGATTCATTTCTTAAACCATCCCCGCAATTCACCTTCCAAGAACCTTGATTCACTTTAAGCTAAACCACTTCATGGTATACATTTACACATTCGCTAATATAAACAAGGCTAGCACTTAGCGAAATAATTTCTTTAACATTTTAAATTTCATTCGGTCTAATCTCCATATCAACTACTAATTCACAATGAGAATCAAATCCAAAATCAGCTACTATAATATATATCTAAATGCCATGTAGCTACTTAGTTGATTATCAATTATCACTTAATTCACATATTAACACATAACATCTCACATTAGCAATTCATTTGTATTATTCGAATACAAGCTCAACATGCAACCTCATCCCTTTAGTTTTCCATTCAATAATCGAACACAAAGATCACATGCCTAACTCACTATCCAATCTTGATTTCTAACACAAATACTCTCCTTAACCGAATGTCCATAACCAATTTGCAAAACATTTTCACTTCAACATAGCCGATTGTCATTAAGCAATTAAGCCACATCTATTCAATTTTACCAAGCTCAACTTATCTATAATCAACCTTCAATACTCTAAAGCATCAAAACAACATAAAAAATACAACCATCCATGACCGAATGTCATCTTCATAAATTTACAAAAACATTTGCCATGAGCTAGCTTCTATACTTGATGACCACTCCAAATATACAAAGATTTTCAATGAAAGAGCATTAATCATACCTTAATCCCAAGAACCACCTTGGCCGAACTTCCCCTCTTCTTCCTCCTTCAATTCACGGCCAAGAAGAACCAACTTCTTCTTTTCTTTCTTTCTCAAGTCACGGCTAAAGGGGGGGGGAAGAACATGGATGAGACAACTTTTTTTTTTCTCATCACCCTTCCCATTCATTTCTTTATTACAAACCCTTTATTCTTTTCTTTCTCCCATAACCCACTAACACAACATGTTTCCAACATGTTTCACCCCATATCATTTTGTCCATCCTCATGCTCATGGCCGCCACTACTAGTTAGGGGGAAAATTGACATGCAAGTCCTCCCTTTGACTACATGCACTATTAGATCCTTGTAGATTAGCCTATCACATTTCAAAAGTGTCACACAAGTCCTTTTGACTAAATTCACATGCAATTTACTAAATCGAAGCTTAAAAATTTTTGCACATTCATATTCACATATTTTAGACCATAAATATCACATTCAAATAATTTGGTGACTCGGTTTAGCGGTTCCGAAACCGCTTTCCGACTAGGGTCACTTTAGGGCTGTCACACCAGGTTTGGGGTGTTACATTTAGTGGTATTAGAGCTAGGTTACAAAACTCGACTGTGGATGTGGGTTTTTAAGACGTGATTTTTTGGGAACTAATTTCTAAATGTTTTTACTGAAAATGTGGTACAATGAGTCTCCGACACCGATCCAGTAAGTTTTCTAAAACTGTGAATTGTTTTGAAATTATTTTTGATAGTATATCTTGAAACTGCTATAGGTAGTATATGTTGAGACTACTATAGTTAGATTGTAATGAAAACACCTAAAATAGGGTATACTCAGACTATAGTAAAATTGATAGACATTGATTTACCATGTGATGTACGAAACAAACTTTACACTTCTGATATTGTTCTCATAAAATATTTATTAATAAATATTGAAGCTGTAAATTGATACATAAAACTGTTAACACAAATAAAATGCCATTAGAAAATGAGCATCAGAGGTGCTCACGGCGGGGTACAAAAGGTCGTGGTAGAGTTCGTAGTGGTGCCCGAGCTGGATCTTCGTCATCTAGCAATCTGTCTAACTTAGATACTAGTGAGACACCAGCTTCACTTGTGACTGAGACTGGATCTCATGATCGAGCGGCTGGGGATGATGCATTATCCTGCACCATGTTGTGGATTTTAGAGAGGGTCATTGGGCCCAATACTGGAGCTGGAGGCCGTGGGTTAGTTACAGAACGACTCTGGTCTAACAAAGCTGATCTTTTCAAGGGTATTGCTGGAGTTTCCCCTAATGTGGCTGAGTACTAGATGGAGGCCACCAAGAGGATTATGGAAGATCTAGACTGCACTCTCAAGCAGAAATTAGAGGGTACTGTATCGCTGCTACGTGATGAGGCATATCAGTGGTGGCCCATTGTTAAAGAGGGCACTCAGCCCGATCAACTGACCTGAGAGTTCTTTAAGACCACTTTCCAGGGGAAGTATGTAGGGCCTAGTTATGTGGATGCACGTAGGAGAGAGTTCCTAAATTTGATTCAGGGAGATAGATTGATGGCCGAGTATAAGGCCAAATTTTTTAGATTAAGCCGCTATGCTCGAGGTATGGTGGTGATTGAGTACGACTGATGTGTTCACTTCGAGGATGGCCTCAGAGATAATCTGAAGGTTCTAATAGCTCTACAGAGGGAGCGAGATTTTGTTGCATTAGTTGATAAGGCAAAGATCGTCGAGGAAGTAAAGCGTACTAAGTGCCAAAATCGAGAGAGAGGTAGGAGCAAGAGGGATTGGGAGCCCTCGAGTTCCATTCAGAGGCCTAAGAAAAAGGTCAGAGTTGATGGGGAAATCAGAGTTGGGGCTCTTATTACTGCTACTGGATAGCCACTGTGTACTGATTGTGGTAGACGCCATCAGGGCGAGTGTAGGAAAAGAACTGGGGCTTGTTTGTGGAGCGGTTCATTAGAGCATCGTATTAGAGAGTGTCCGCATAGGTTTGATCAGATGCAAGCTCAGCATCGGTAATCAGAGTACCACCGAGAGCGATTCAAAGACCATCGAGAGGCCGTGGTTAGGCCAGAGGTGGTAATGGGTTGGGCCGTGGTCAGAAAGCCCCGGGCAGAGGTGCTGGTCATAATAAGGCGAGGTAGCCAGCTCTAGTTTATGCCGCACGTCACCGAGAGGATGGAGATGCTCCAGACGTTATCACAGGTACGTTCTTTATTTATAATGTAACTTATACTACATTGATAGATATAGGATCCACTCACTCTTATATAGCTTGTACTGTGTCTGAAAACTTAAGTATCTTGTTTGAGAGCACTGCAAGTGAGGTGGCTATACTGAGTCTGCTAGAACAATCGGTAAGGGTAAATAAGTTGTTTAGAGACGTTCCTTTAGAGGTTTAAGGGGCTATTTTTCTGGCTAATCTAATGGAACTGCCTTTCAGAGAATTTCATCTGATATTGGGAATGGATTGGTTGGTTAAGCACTGAGTGAGCTTGGATTGTGCCACAAAAAGGGTTGTATTGAGAATTAAGGAGGATAGCGAGGTAATCGTAATTGGAGAACGTTGGAACTACTTATCGAATGTGAATTCTACATTGAGGGTGAAAAAGTTGGTTCGTAAGGGATGTAAGGCGTATCTAGCCTACATCAGTGTTTCAAATTCTAGGGATTCTTCGGTTGAGGATATCAGGACGTTTAAGGACTTTTCAGACATATTTCCTGAAGAGCTACCTGGGTTACCTCCGAATCGTGAAGTAAAGTTCGAGATTGAGCTCCTTCCTGGTATAGCTTCGGTGTCCATCGCTCCCTATAGAATGGCACCGAAGGAGCTCGTGGAGCTTAAGGCTCAGATTCAAGAGTTACTGGATCGTGGGTTCATCCGCCCTAGTGTGTCTCCATGGGGAGCGCCGGTTCTTTTCGTGAAAAAGAAGGATGGATCTATGCGTATGTGTATTGACTATCTACAATTGAACAAGTTGACAATCAAGAATAAGTATCCTTTATCTAGGATAGATGATCTGTTTGACCTGTTCCGAGGGGCTTCAATTTTCTCCAAGATTGATCTTCGATTAGGATATCATCAGTTGAGGGTTAAGGAGACTGATGTGCACAAGGTAGTATTTAGAACCCGATACGGTCATTACGAGTTACTAGTGATGTCATTTAGACTGATGAATGCACCAACAGCTTTCATGGATTTGATGAATCGAGTGTTCCAGCCCTATTTGGATCGATTTATAGTGGTATTTATTAACGACATACTGGTGTATTCGAGGACTGAGGATGAACAAGATGAACACCTCAGAGTGGTTCTACAGGTTCTGCGAGAGAAACAACTGTACGTCAAGTTCAGTAAATGCGAGTTCTGGTTACGTGAAGTAGCATTTCTAGGACATGTGGTTTTTTGCTGAGGGGATTAGAGTTGATCCTTGAAAGATTGAGGCAGTCTTGGATTGGAAGTAGCCTAAGACTGTATCTGAGATTCACAGTTTCTAGAATTGGTAGGGTATTATTGATGATTTGTAGAAGGTTTTTCATTTATTGCAGCACCATTGACTAAGCTGCTACGTAACGGTGTGCCGTTTAACTGGACTGATACACAACAAGAGAGCTTTGAGAAGCACAAAACTGTATTGACTGAGGCCCCTGTTTTGATACAGCCAGAGTCTGAGAAAGAGCTTACTGTCTACAGTGATGTATCACATATCAGTTTGGGATGTGTGTTGATGCAGGATGGTAAGGTGGTAGCATATGCGTCTCGTCAGCTTAAGAAACATGAGGTGAATTATCCAACGCATGACTTGGAATTAGCCGTCGTGGTATTTACACTGAAAATCTAGAGGCATTATTTGTATGGTAAGAAGTCCATTATCTACTCAGATCACAAGAGCCTTAAGTATCTCCCCACTTAGAAGGAATGAAATCTTAGACAGCGTAGATGGATTGAGCTACTTAAGATCGATGACTGTACAATTGAATACCACCCTGGTAAGGCGAATGTAGTGGCCGACAAACTGAGCCATAAGGTTATGACTGATTTAAGTGCGATGTTGGCTCGCCTCAATTTATTTGACGACGGAAGTCAGCTAGTTGAGCTTCAAGTTAAGCCTACGTGAATTGAGTAGATTAAGCGTAAGCAGTTGAAACATGAATCGTTGGGTCTTCATTTTCGGTAGGTTGAGAGTGGGCTTACTGAGGACTTTAGACTGAATAGCGAAGGGGTACTCTATTTCTATGGGAGAATCTATGTACCAAAAGACACTAAATTGAGGCAGTTGATACTAAGAGAGATGCATAGTAGTCCCTATGCTATGCATCCTGGTGAAAATAAGATGTACCGAGACCTGCGTGAGTTATACTGATGGCTAGGTCTTAAGCAAGATGTTATCAATTTTATGGGTAAATCTCTGACTTGCCAGCAGGTTAAGACTGAGCATTAGTTACCTTCAGGGTTGTTGCAGCCAGTTAAGATTCCGCTTTGGAAGTGGGAGCGAGCGACTATGGATTTTGTAAGTGGGTTACCCTTCACACCTACTAAGAAGGATTCAGTGTGGGTCATAGTGGATTAGTTGACCACAGAAACATTTCTGATAGGGAGATAGTGAGACTGCATAGGGCACCAATTTCGATCATTTCTGATAGGGATCCTCGCTTCACGTTTTGATTTTGGAAGAAGCTACATAAAGCTCTGGGTACAAGGTTGGACTTCAGTACTGTATTCCATCCTCAGACCAATGGTTAATCTGATGGGGTGATTTAGATACTAGAGGACATGCTGAGGAGTTGTGCAATTGATTTCCGAGGCAGTTGGAAGGATTACCTGTCGCTAGTAGAGTTTGCTTAGAACAATAGTTATCAATCTAGCATATAGATGGCACCTTACGAGGCATTATATGACCGTAGGTGTCGCACACCTTCATGTTGGACTGAGTTGGGCGAACGATGTGTTCTGGGCCCTGAACTAGTTTCTGATACTAAGGATAAAGTTACATTGATTCGAGATTGACTAAAAGCAGCATCAAACAGGCAGAAGTCTTATGCGGATCTGAAGCGTCGCGAGATTGAGTATTCTGTAGAGGACTTCGTTTTTCTTAAGGTCTCCCCATGGAAGAAGGTACTGAGGTTTGGTCGTAAGGGCAAGTTGAGCCTTAGGTTCATCGGGCCTTACTGCGTACTGAAACAAGTGGGACCAGTTGCCTACCAGCTAGAGCTACCTCCAGAGTTAGACCGGATTCACGATGTGTTCCATGTATCGATGTTGAGGCATTATCGCACTGATCCCATGCATATTGTTCCTTTTGAAGAGATCGAGGTTAGGCCAGATTTGACCTTTGAAGAGGAGCCAGTTCAAATTTTGGATCGTGATGTAAAGTTTCTGGAGCGTTCAGAGTTGGTATAGCTTCAAACAAAACCAGGTGTGTACTCGATTGCATAGAAAATGAGGTTTCAACAAAAGCCGAAAACCTCACTAGCGATGCCACGCGGGCGTGTGGTCACCTGTGTGGTAGGCCGTGTGCCCTAACAAGAGCGTGTAATCGATGAGGCCAGGCCGTGTGCATCAGACACGGGCGTGTGATGACCAGGTAGGCCGTGTGCGAGACACGGGCTTGATCGATTTGGCCTGTATGGTCTATACGAGTGTGTAGGCCCACACGATTAAGCTACACGGGCGTGTGGGATTCCGGGCCAGGCCGTGTGATCCACACAGCCAAGGCCAATTCAGGCCATGTGGGACCACACGGGCAGAGAACATAGGCGTGTGAGCCTATTTTCACTGATTATTTACCAAGGTTGCACAGTTGCACGGGTCGCCTAAGGCGACTATGAACCTACTGTAAGGTCGGTAAGCTTACCTAGACCCCTAACTGAATGAAATAACTGTATGATTGATTTATATGTATGCATGTTATCGAGCATGATGATGTTTCACTGAACTGATTTTGTATGTACTGTTACCATGTTATAGCAAGTCATAACTGTATGTTGCATTGCACTGGGTTGGGGGTTGATATTGTTCAGAGCAAGTGTACTGAAAAGCTTCGAGCCTAATTTACTATCAGCTTAGCCGCAAATTACTATCTAGTGCCGCACTCGGTACCGAAAAGGGATGGGTGGGTTGATTATATCCCCACATGAAGTGTAGTCTTGGATGGAGATGGTGTGTAGAGGCTGGATGGGTAGGATTTCTGTGACTGCATATCTATTACTGCTACTGATACTGTGATGGGCTAAAGCCCTACTGCATGATTTCTTTTGTGCTAAGATGGGTTAAGGCCCAAACTGGACTGATCCTATACCGAAAAGGGCTTGAGCCCAAACTGTGATTATCCGGTTGTTTTCTGTTCATTTGTATGGGGATTACACACTGAGTTTACGTAAACTCACCCCTTCTGTTTAATCTGTACATGTAATCCCCAGTTATAGGTGGGTCGGTGCAACAAAGGACTCAGTGGTGGCCGCACGACTTCTTTTACACTGTTTATTTCCTATTCATGATTTTACTTTTATTTGGGAGAATTTTGCTGTAGTTATGGCCTTTATGGAATTTGGTTTAAATTTGGATTTATACGGTTTTATGATTTAAATCTGCTAGTGATAGGTAAAACTCGGGTTTTCAAATGAAATTGATGTTTTATCAAAATAATACGAACACGCAAACTGTTTAAAAGCTTCCACAATGAAAAAAGTTAAGGAAAATTGAATACCAATTTCCAAATGGTTAATGTATTGAAAATGAACGACATGATTTGAAATTAACATAAGTTAATAAAAAAAAGGGTTAAATAGAAAAGGGGATTTTGCAATGACATATTTTCAAAAAGCACTACCATGTGACATCTTCAGATTCAGCCATAACGTCTAGGCCGGGTTTGGGGTGTTACATTTCTATACTTAATGAACTCGTAGGAAAAAAATTTAGCTATGTTTTTTTTTTTTTAGTTTTCACTTTTAGTCTGCATATAATAAAATGACCAATTTTGACTATCTATACAACCTGGTGGGCCAAGAGAGACGTAAAGGTGGACTAACTTGTTTAGTGAGAGTGTAGCACACAATTCAAAGTACAAAGACAGTAGACTACCCATGATATTGCAACACAGATCTTCGATGTCGCAACACTATGAACAGAGAACTCAAAAAGAGTAGATTGCCTTTGGTGTCACCACACAACCAGAGGGTGTCGCTAGACAGCCTTGAAGAAACACCCAAGCTATTAGACTAGCATTCGTGTTGCGGCACAGGCTAGAGGTGTAACACCCCTATCCTAAATCCGTCGCCGAATTAGGGTTACAAGGCATTACAAAACATAAACACAATTCATCACAGTCATGTCCCTTATTACAAATCATGCACAAAATTATATCGACTTCTTTAATAATAATTTATACTTAATTAGTAACCAGACACTCATTCATAAAAGCTAAGTCTACATAAACCAATCACATAACCAATACAAATCGAACATACATTACAAATCAAATATACTCATGTGCATTACTAATTCATGTGCAATTCATTATAATATCTTTAATCATTTCCAAATATCAAAGACATTTCATATCATACCTAATCCGACTACTCAAAAAAAAAAAACTAAATCAAATATGCCTAGCCATTTTAATTTGGCACAAGACTTTCCTCATAAGACCATATTAATTCTCAACTTACATTAATCACACATTTGCATTACTTAACCAAGCAAGGGTCAACATAAGTTTTATCATTTATAACACATATGCTAATAATGCTTTATAAATTAAATGTGTCAATAATATTTGTTGATCATTTTACCATCTCATTAATATAAAACATATAATAATGCATATACTTTATATTTGATTTAGCTAAACATACTAACAAAATAACATGACATTTTATCACTTAAAATTTCATTAATCATCATTTATTTTCGTGTAATTATCTTACAATAAATATATTCATTTATAAGCCATTCCACGTGCACATATTAGCTCAAATTAAACTATACCTCACGATTAGCTAAACAAAATTTTACAATACATACAATCATAAGGAAGTGACCGAATTTCACTTGCAAAATAATCAATTCATTCATTACTCAATTAACTAACATTTATAATTTCATGCAATTTAACCAAATCAAAACATGTCAATTACACATGTTATAAATTATGCTAATATTTCATACACACAACTAAATCAATTTATGCATATATTCGGTCATTTAATATGACTTCCTTATAACATTTATAACATATCTATTTTAGCCATCATAAACCGAACATAGATAGCCAAACATCATAGCCAAACATTTGGTCATTCAAACAACTTCAATATGACTTTTAAAATTTTATTCATTCTTTGCTATTAGCAACCGAGCGTAAATAACAAATTCATATATGGACATATCATAAACATATACCTTTTACTTTAGCTAAGTTTAGCCGATTATATTCAAACATTGTACGATCCATCATTTATCTCTAAAAATCAAAATCAATTACAAAAACATATAACATAAACATAACTCAATCAAATTATATTTCATTTGTCGTAATTCGTCAAGCATTAATCATATATATGAATAAAAATTTCATTTCATAAATAGCTCATAACCTTCTTCTGTATTTATAGAACACAAACTGAATTAACCATTACAGTTGAATTAAATTAACCATTAAACAATTGGCTATAAATTCATCACCTACTCCATTAAAAAGCCAACTCACAAGACTAACTACATATGCTAATCAAATCTATATATCGAGCTTATTATTAAACTAGTTGTAAGTTATTCATATCATTACTCGCATCAAGACATAAAACCAAACATCATTCATATATATCATAAAATATACTTACTGAAATGAGCATAAATCATTATTCAAGTACATCCAAATATACGCATAATAATCAAGTCTTGAAACCGAACTTAACAAAATAAACAAGCCATTTCCGCATGGCTTATATATATACATACCAAAATCTAACATATTCAAAAATAATCTAGCCTATACATGCCATGGGTTCGAAATTCAACTTATAAGTACTGAAAACAGTCGATAGTGTGATAAACTTTGCCGACAATTCCCGAGCTCGAAACTAAACTTCAAAATCTATAAAACAGAGACAAACATGAACACACACAATAAGCTATGATAGCTTAGTAAGTCATAAGAAAATAAACAACTTAAAGACATAATCAACTCATTTAAACCATACCAAAATATATTATCATAATTACATTTAAATTCAAACTTACTATTTTCTTGTATAACATATACTTTCGCTTATAGAATTTATCACGGCCGAATGTACAGATATATATATACACAAAACGACATTCAAATTCAAAGCCAAAACATCATAATATAACCAAGTACATTTATATTCATATATATATTCAAAATATAACATCACATACATATTCATAGCATGTGGCCGAATATATCACACAAGAGCACATATGTTTACATTATTAACTTGTATAATTTGTATCACAAATCAATAGCCAACTTACCTTATTTTCAAATAGATAATCAACCAACTCATACCTGATCATCTTAGCTCATTTTACACATTCAATCTCAACTTATCATTGCTCGTTGAACCATTCGGAATTGAATAGGATAGTCGGATAATCACATGTAACATAAAATGCTAACATCCCAGACGTGGTCTTACATGTAATCACATACTGATGTCACTATCCAGAAAGGGTCTTACTTGTACACATATATCGATGCCATTGTCTTTCTTGCACATCACATATCAGAATCCTATGTCATGACTTATGTATCCTAGTTATTCCTAAGGTTCACACAGTGCTTTCAGACATCGTAACTCGGTCGAATCGAACTCGTACACGTAGGTTCCGAGCTTATACACATTCAGCTTTCACATATATATATTATTACATTATACATTTCAGCATATATGATTCATATTTAATCAAATAAATAGCATCTATTGGCTTATAAACTTACATCGGACAACGGTAATCGGGATGAAACGACTAATCGACAACTTTAGTTTTCCCCCGATCCAAATCTGATTTCTTTGGTTCTTGATCTAAACATATTCAAATTAAACTCATTCAAACATATTTTCCCTCAATTTAGTCCAAAAACACATAAATGGGAAAATTACCATTTTACCCCTAACATTTTACACTTTTTACAATTTCATCCAAATTGCACAAAACACAAATTATGCAAAATTTCAACACACCCATGTTGGGCCGAATATTCCTAGTGTTCATACAAGTCCATATATTTCATTTATTTCACATTTTAGTCCTTAAAATTATTATTTTTTCAATTTAGCCCTAATTACTCAAAATCATCAAAAACTTCAATACTAAACATGTTAACCCAAAACATATCTTTCATATTTCATCATCAAACAACAAAAATCACAAGCTTTAAACAATGGCATAACTCAAAATATTCACCTAAACCAAAAATTCAGGCATGGGTCTTGTAGGTAACTTAGCAACGATCTCAAACACGTAAAAATTATCAAAAATTGAGCTAGTTACATACCTTAATCAAAATCAACCATGGCCGAACAACCTAAGGTTTTTCTTTTTCTTTCTTGTTTTGATATTCGGTGATGAATAATGAAAGAAAAAATGCATGATAACTTATTATATGTTTCATTATATTAACATGTTTATTATTTTACATGTTTAACCTTTTAGTTAAAATTTTAAACCATTATAAGCAATGGCTATTACTGTCCATCACATTAAAAATGGCTATATTGCATAATAAATCCTCCAAATTATAAAGACAATTTAAATTAAGTATTCACATTTAACCACCAAATTTTCATTTTACGCGATTACGTCCTTTTATTAAATCGAGCACCCAAACAACAAAATTAAACCACGAAAATTTCACAGATATAAATTTACACAAAAAAACACAGAAAATAATTTTTAAATATTTTTTTGACTCAGATTCGTGGTCCCAAAACCACCGTTCCAACTAGGGTCTAATTCGGGCTGTTACAAAAGGTATCATGATACTGATGCGACAAGACCAATTAATGAAGCAAGAGTGTTTACTTTCGCACAAAAAACTTTAACTTCAAATAGTCAATCGAATTAGGTCAAGGACCGACGACCAACCCTAGGTCTATAAATAAGATTGATCTGCTTAGTTTACCATAGCCCACTCCATTATATTTCACTTACCATGAATTTTATCCATCTACGGCCCACGAACCCATTGGGCCCACATGGCCCATGTAACACCCCGAACCCGAGACCATCGCCGGTGTCGGACGCGAGGGGTTAACGAGCTAAATCCTCTTAAAGCACCGACCAATTTGGCATTTCCAGACAGGCTGGAAAACTGCGTCACTGTCGCCTTAAAAATCATATCTCAAGTTTCAAAACTCGGAAACTGGTTCCGTAAATTTTCCCTGAATTTAGACTCATATATCCTTCCATGGATTTATTTCTAGGATTTTTGGTCAGGCCAATTGGTACAGTTTATTATTTAAAGTCACCCATATTACAGGGATCGACTGCTCTGACCTTCGCGCGTTACAAATTGAATATCTCTCTTTACAGTGCTTTAATACTGATTCCGTTTATTTCTAATGAAACTAGACTCAAAATGGAATCTGCACATATAAGGCATGACTTCTAATTCTTTCTGGATGATTTATAGTAAATTTTTAAAGTCGCGACAGGGGACCCAGAAACCGTTCTGGCCCTGTCTCACAATAACTTTAATAACTCTTAACATGTAACTTCTATGACTGTTTCGTTTCTTCCATATGAAAGTAGACTCATCAAGGTTCAATTACATAACTTATTCACTATTTAATACCATTCCTACAAATTTTGGTGATTTTTCAAAACCACACCACTGCTGCTGCCAGCATCTGTTTTCAAGGTAACCTTTACTAATTTCATGATTTCCACGATTCAATTGGCCCTTATTGCATACATAGCACAAAGTGTGATCATGATTAACCATTCCAATGGCTAATCTTTTCAAAACAATTCCATACCCCATAATGATCATCATACAAACGATTATAGAATCATACTAAAACGTATATAAGCCATTTTCGCATGGCTATCCAAGCTTACACAAAACCGAAAGGTACATGACTTCAACAATAGGGTAGTCCTATACATTCCATTTCAAAGTTCAACCAAAATTATACCAAAATGGAGGCTTTGATAGTGTAGATGACTTCGACTTTAATGATCCCGAATCCGATCGCTAACGAGCAAAATCTATAAAACAGAGAAACAAAGGAACGGAGTAAGCAATTTATGCTTAGTAAGTTTCGAGCCATAATTTACACACAACCAAAGTATAGCATTCAAGTAGCTAAACAATAATTCATATGCACAATTTCTCAAAGACATGCTTACTTCACAATCCCAACTCTTATTTTCATACACAAACAACGGCTTAGTTAAGGCCGATAGCTCGTTTATCATTGGAGCGAATATTCATACGCACTTACTCATAGTGTGCAAAGCACACACAAAACATACCTTGTTGTTGGGAATTTCACAAGTGCATTAACTGAAAATTTTCCAGCAGCTTATAAATTTCAAATCACATACCTTCGGAGTTTATCCGGATATAGCTACTGCTCAAAACACCTTCGGACGTAGTCGGTTATGGTAACCCGCACAAATGCCTTCGGACTTAACCCGGATATCACAACTCGCATTAATTGCCTTGGGCTTAGCCCGGATATCATAGCTCGCACAATTGCCTTCGGGCTTAGCCCGGATATCACAATTCGCACATTCATTAACATCTTTGTTTCAATTTCATAACAAACTTTTATGCACATTTTACTTGATCAAAAATATCATTTCGGCTCAATGGCCATATACAAGGGCACAATTTCGATTGCTTATTACTTCATCCAATCGAATCAAAATCTAAGTTCGATACTCAAAACTTACCTTGGAGATTATCGAGCGCCCAACGGCTATTCAATCACCTTTTCTTTTCCTTTATTGGAGCTAGTTCCCTTTGCTCTTGAGCTTAATGTTAACAAATAAATTGATTTAATCGTTTTGAATATCAAAAGGGGAATCCAAGGTACTTAGCCCTTATAAGGCCGCACACACTTACATCCACATACTTAAGCTCAATAATTATAACATAGCATCAAGCACTCATATGGCCGATTATACTTAGTCATACTTGCACAAATCAACAATAAATTTCGAGATTTTCACACCATATAAGTACTAGGCCGAATATACATGCAAGTTTCACAAACATTCTTCAACCATTTCTTCTTTAAGCAAACATATTTATCATTTACTTCATAACCAAATCAGCATGTGCAAACACATATATACATATAGGTGCAAGGCCGAATTTCAAGTTGTTCATAACCATCCAAAACACAAATTTTAACTAACATGCAAGAAACATAAACCATGCTCATGAGCATGCCATGGCCGAATACCTCACACACCATACTCCTTTTAAATTTTTGGTCATGGTTAAACAAAGGACTCAATGCCCTACTCAAGAATACTAAAAGAAATTTCAAGAGTAGTCAATCCATCATTGCATGCATCATCATCAAGCTTCACATTTAGCATGCAATGGCTTTATCACAATATCAACTTTGACCAAATACCACTTCCATGGCATAACAAGGATTTGAACCATGGCTAACATGAACATCAAGTTGGCAACTAAAACATGCATGAATCTCATGACACAACCTCATACATACCTTAATCTTGATGCAAGTTTAGCCAAATCTCCTTCTAGATCTCTTCTAAACAAAGAAAATGAAGCAAAAATCTCTTCTTCCTCTTAGTATTTTCGGCCAAAAAGGAGAGAACAAGGATGAACAAAATTTTTTTTTGTTTTCTTTCTTAGTTGCACGGCAATGGGGGAATGCTACACTCTCACACACATTTTTTTTGTTTCTCTTCCCACATCTAATTATTAATCATTTCTTTCATGCTCCATTAACAAAACATGTTTCAACATGTTTTCTTTGCCCATAAACCATGTCATGGCCGGCCACCACCTATAAAAGGGGGAATTTGACATGCAAGTCCATTGTTTTGCATGCATGCTTTAATTAGTCATCACACATTTCCCTATCGTACTTTCAAAGTTCACTACTAAGTCCTTTCTAGTGGAATTCACCTTTATAACACTAAATCAATCATCAAAATGTCACACATGAGCACGACATATTATAGGCATCAAAATAAATTTTAAATTATTTTTATGCCTCGGTTTTGTGGTCCCGAAACCACATTCCGACTAGGGTCAATTTTGGGCTGTCACAACTCTCCCCACTTAAGAAATTTTCGTCCCGAAAATCTTACCGTAAATAGGGTTGGGTATCGCTCTTTCATAGAGTTCTCGCTTCCCAAGTAGCTTCTTCTATCCCGTGTTTGAGCCATAACACTTTCACTAGCGGAACCCGCTTGTTTCGCAACTCTTTCACTTCACGTGATAGGATACGAATTGGTTCTTCCTCATAACTCATATTGGCTTGAATTTCAACCTCTGATGGACTAATCACGTGCGATGGATCAGATCTATAGCGTCAAGCATCGAAACATGAAAGACATCGTGAATCTTTTCGAGTTCGGGGCAAAATCAAACGATATGCAACTAGACCGACTCGCTTCGGATATCTCATATGGCCCAATGAACCTCGGGCTCAACTTGCCCTTACTACCGAATCGAGTATCTTTTCCAAGGTGAAACCTTGAGAAACACTTTATCCCCACCGATGCTCGATGTCTTTACGCTTCAGATCCGCTGCACGACTTTCGACGGTCGGAGGCTATCTTCGACTTTCATGGATTACTTTCACTTTCTGTTCAGATCTCTAATCAAATCCACCCCCAAAATTTTGCTTTCACCGAGCTCGGTCCAAAACAATGGTGTACGGCATTTACGACCGCACAAAGCCTCGTAGGTGCCATCTTAATACTTGATTGAAAGTCGTTGTTGTGCGAATTCAATCAAAGGCAAATACCGCTCCCATGAACCATCGAACTCGAGGATGCAACATCTCAACATATCCTCAAGTATCTGAATTATCCGCCCGGATTGACCATCGATTTGGGGTGAAAGGCGGTCTTTGAAATGCAACTTCGCACCCAAAGCTTCTTGCAACTTTTTCCAAAATCGCGAGGTAAATCTCGGATCTCTATCCGACACAATGGAAATAGGCACCCGTGTAATCTCACAACTCGAGAAACGATAGTTCGGCTAGTTTGTCCATTGAAAAATCCGACGACGGGGACAAAGTGAGTGACTTAGTCAATCTATCTACCACGACCCAAACCGCATCCTTCTTACTCACGACAATGGCGGTCCGGATACAAAGTCCATTGTGACTCGATCCCATTTCCACTCGGGTATCGTGATCGGTGAAGTAATCTCAAGGCACTTGATGTTCCGCTTTCACTTGTTGACATATTAAACATCTCAAACAAAGTCGAGATGTCTCGCTTCATACCATGCCACCAAAACCGACGCTTCAAATCGTTGTACATCTTCGTACTCCCGGGTGGATCGCCATTCGGCTACAATGGGCTTCATTCAAGATTATCAAAATAAGTTCAATTCTTTGGAACACACAGACGACTCTGAACCTCAAACAATCGTCATCATCGATCCGAAACTCCGATTCCTTGTTCGAACACACTCGCCCGCTTTTGCAACCAACTCATTGTCGACCTTCCGAGCTTCACAAATTTGATGTATCAACAATGGTTTGGCTTTCAATTCAGCTACTAACACGTTGTCGGATCGAACGGACAAGTGCACATTCATCGCTCGTAAAGCGAATAATGATTTCGACTTAAGGCATCCGCAACCACATTCGCCTTTCGGGTGATAGTCAATGACCAGCTCATAATCCTTTAACAGCTCGAGCCAACGTCTTTGTCGCAGATTTAAGTCTCTTTGAGTCATCAAATATTTGAGACTTTTGTGATCCGAATACACATGGCACTTCTCACCAAATAAGTAATGTCGCCAAATCTTTAAGGCGAATACGATGGCAGCCAATTCGAGATCATGGGTCGGATAATTTTTCTCATGTGGCTTTAATTGCCTCGACGCATAGGCCACAACTCGACCTTCTTGCATCAATACACAACCTAACCCAAGTAGGGAGGCGTCACTATAGATGACAAACTCTTTGCCAGATTCGGGTTGCACTAGAATTGGGGCTTTAGTCAAATAAGTTTTCAGTTGATCGAAACTTTTCTGACATTTCTCCGACCATTCAAACCTTATGTCCTTTTGGAGTAGCTTCTTCATTGGCGTGGCTATCATTGAGAAACCTTTTACAAATCGTCGGTAATAACCGGCCAGCCCCAAAAAGCTCCGAACCTCGGTAATACTTCTCGGAGGCTTCCAGTTAAGTATGGCTGAAATTTTGTTCGGGTCGACTCAAATGCCCGATGCAGATATCACATGCCCCAAGAAGCTAACCTCTCTTAACCAGAACTCACACTTGCTAAACTTAGCATATAATTGCTTATCCCGTAGAGTTTGCAGCACTAACCTCAGGTGTTCAGCATGTTCGGTCTCATTTCTTGAATAGACCAAGATGTCATCAATGAACACGACTACGAACCGATCCAAATATGGTCTGAAGATCCGATTCATCAAATCCATAAATACCGCAGGGGCATTAGTAAGCCCAAACGGCATCACTAGGAACTCGTAGTGACCATATCTCGTTCTGAAGGCAGTCTTGGGTACGTCCGAATCTCGAATTCGCAACTGATAATAGCCTGATCTCAAATCTATTTTCGAGAACACTGATGTAACACCCCGAACCCGAGACCATCGCCGGTGTCGGACACGAGGGGTTAGCAAGCCAAGTTCACTTGTTTTGCCCATCCATTGGACATTTCCAGTCAGGCTGGAAAAACTGCGTCACTGTCGCCTTAAAAATCATATCTCGAGTTTCAAAACTCGGAAACTGGTTTCGTAAATTTTCTCTGAATTTAGACTCATATATCCATCCATGGATTTATTTCTAGAATTTTTGGTCGGGCCAATTGGTACAGTTTATTAGTTAAAGTCACCCATGTTACAGGGATCGACTGCTCTGACCTTCGCGCGGTATAACTTGAATATCTCTCTGTACAGGGCTTTAATGCTGGCGCCGTTTGTTTCTAATGAAACTAGACTCAAAATGGAATCTGTACATATAAGGTATGTCTCCTAATTATTTCTGGATAATTTATAGTAAATTTTTAAAGTTGCGACAGGGAACCCAGAAACTGTTCTGGCCCTGTCTTACAATAGCTTTAATATCTCTTAACATGTAACTCCTATGACCATTTCGTTTCTTCCATATGAAAATAGACTCATCAATGTTCATTTACATAGCTGATTCACTATTTAATACCATTCCTACAAATTTTGGTGATTTTTCACATTCATGTTACTGCAGCTGGCAGCATCTGTTTTAAGGTAGGTCTTACCTATTTTGTAGTCTCCATGAACCAACTAGTCTTGCCTTACATAGGTCCACATATGATCATTTTAACCATGCCAATGGCTGATCATGTGACCAACATTCCCATTTCCAATTCATAGTCACATCATGACACCATATATATATACAAACCGCAAATAGTTTAAGTTGATACTTCACTATTACGAGCCATTTTCGCATGGCCGTACACATATACATCATAACATATTTAAACCAACAAGGGTAGTCCTATACATGCCATTTCAAGTTCAACCAAGAATTTATACCAAAATGGGGGCTTGATAGTGTGGATGACTTGACTTCAACGATCCCGAATCCGATTGCTATCGAGCGAAATCTAGAAAACCGAGAGCCAAAGCGGCGGAGTAAGCATTTTTATGCTTAGTAAGTCTCAAGGAATATAATCAACTCTAATTACAGCAATACATTCACATAGTTAAATGCATCATTTCATTAATGCACATTCACATAATCATACTTACTTCACCATCCCAACTCTTATGTTCATACACAAATAACGGCTTCATTAAGGCCGATAACTCGTTCCATCATAGGAGCGGATATTCACACGCCTTACTCCTAGCGCAAAGCACACACCGCACTTACCTTGTCATTGGGAAATTTCACAAGTGCATTAGCTGAAATTTTCCAGCAAGCTTATAATTTTCAAATCACATACCTTGAGTTTAACCGGATGTCGCTACTCGATCAATCGCCGGGACATAGCCCGGTTATGGTAACCCGCACCAAGGCCTACGGGACTTAACCCGGATATCACGATTTGCACAAATGCCTTGGTCTTAGCCCGGATAGAATGACTTGCACGAATGCCTTGGTCTTAGCCCGGATGTAGCCACTAGCACAATTGCCTTCGGTCTTAACCCGGTTATAATTTCCAGCATAATTGTCTTCGGGCTTAGCCCGGATATCATTCAATTTCTCATGCACACATACATCAATAATCATTGGACATACATATTTATTTTCGTTACTAAGGCTCAAACACAATTATAATCACTAACATAATCGCCTTGGGACTTAGCCGGGTATCATTCGAATACTCATACACACATAAATCAATAATCAATACATCCATATTTCATTCCACATAATTCAAGTAAGGTCACTTCTTGAGGACTTACCTCGGATGTTGTCGAACGGCTTTTACGGCTATTCGATTACTTTTTCCTTCCCTTGTCCAATTGTGGCCCTCTTAGCTCTTGAGCTAATTCAAACAAATTCAATTTATCAAAACCTCATTGTGCTAGCTTATGGCGAATATGACAAGGAATTTAAATGGTCATATGGCCACCCTTTAGCTTGAATACACAATGGTCATGCACATTTTATACTACATCAAGCAATTCAATACAATTTATTCGAGCATCAAGGAAAAGCTAAGGCCTTCAATAGGCTACCCAAGGCGAATATACTTGTCAATGTTGAGGCCAATTATGCACTTAATACCACACAAAACAGCATGCATTTTACTAGTTAATGCTTTGCATATTGTAGCTCAAAACTTACAATATAGCATCAAGCACTCATATGTGTGCTAGGCCGAATGTGCTTACAATTTCACAATTATTCTTCAACATCTTCTTCTTTAAACAAACTTATTCATCACTTCCTTCATAACCAAAACATCATGTGCAAACATATATATACATATATGAGCATGGCCAATTTCAAGGTGTCCATAGCCATCCAAAACACAAATTTTAACTAACATGCAAGAAGCATGAACCATGCTCATGAATGCATCATGGCGAATATGACAATCATGCTCCTTTTCAACTTCAATCATGATAAAACAAAAGAAAGCTCAAAATCTTACTCAAGAGTAGACAATCCATCATTGCATGCATCATCATCAAGCTTCACACTTAGCATGCAATGGCTTTATCACCATAACAACTTTGGCCAAATACCATTTCCATGGCTTAACAAAGATTTGAGCCATGGCTAACATGCACATCAAGTTAGCAACCAAAACATGCATGAAACTCCTAACACAACCTCATACATACCTTAATCTTGATGCAAACTTAGCCAAATCTCCTTCTAGATCTCTTCCAAACCAAGCATGAAGCAAAAATCCTCCTTCTTCCTTAGTTTTGGCTCAAAGAAAGGATGAACAAAATTTTTTCTTTCCTTCTCTACAACTCACGGCAATGGGGGATTACCACACTCACACACATTTTTTTTTTCATTTTTATCACCCATACACCTTTGTTTATTATTTCACCCTAATGCACCAACAAAACATGTTTCATGACATGTTTAGCCCATCCTCCTTGTCATGGCCGCCACCACCTATAAAGGGGAATTTGACATGCAAGTCCATTATTTTGCATGCATGCTTTAATTAGTCATCACACATTTCCTATCATACTTTCAAAGTTCATTACTAAGTCCTTTCTTGTGGAATTCACCCTTATAACACTAAATCAATCATCATAAAATGTCATACATGAGCACACACATATTATAGGCATCAAAATAAATTTTTAATTATTTTTATGCCTCGGTTTTGTGGTCCCGAGATCACCTTCCGACTAGGGTCAATTTTGGGCTGTCACAACTGAGGCTCCCTTCAGTTGATCGAACAAATCGTCGATACGCGGTAACGGATATTTGTTCTTTATCGTCGCTTTATTAAGCTGACGATAGTCGATGCACAGCCTCATGGCTCCATCCTTCTTTTTCACAAACAACACTGGCGCACCCCAAGGTGAAAAACTCGGACGAACAAAACCTCTATCCACCAATTCTTGCAACTGAGCTTTCAACTCCTTTAATTACATTGGTGCCATACGATACGGAGCTATCGAAATTAGAGTGGTACCAGTACCAATTCGATGCCAAACTCTATTTCCGAACAGTGGTAAACCCGACAATTCTTGTGGAAAACATCCGGTATTCACAAACCATCGCACAGATTCGGGTTTCTTTTTCGACTCCTTGTCATCGAGCACATACGCAAGGTACGCCGCACCCTTTTCTTACATATTTCGGGCCAACATTGCTGAAATTACGGTGGCAACCCTTTAAGTCCGTAGACTCAACCCGAATTATCTCGTTATTCGTGCACCTCGGATCGATAGTCTTGCTTTTGCAATTTACAACCGCATCGTGCATGGTCAACCAATCCAAACCAAGAATAACGTCGAATTAAATCGAACGGCAAAAGCATCAAGTCCGCCGGAAAACAAGAACCTCGAAATACTAGGGGACTTTTCTTACACACTTTGTTGACAAGCACGTAATGACCCAAGGGGTTTGACACCCAAATTACAAACTCAGTAGACTCAATAGGCAAAGTCTTACTGGATGCTAAGGTTTCGCATATATAAGAATGAGTAGAACCAGGGTCAATCAAAGAAATCACATTTAGTATCGAAAAGAGTGAAAGTACCGTAATGACATCCGGTGAGGCAGCATCCTCGCGTCTTGGCGATGGCATAAGTCCTAGCAGAGCACGAGCCTCGGGTCTTGTTGTAGCATCTCGACCCTCTCGACCGCCACTAGCATTGCCCGTATTTGGATGGCCTACTTGACGGTGGTAGCACCGGGTTTCCACTCGACTTACATTTTGTTCAAGCAACCTCGGGCAATCCTTGATAAAGTGGTCGGCCGATCCACACTTATAGCAGGAGCGATCACGGAACCTACAGCTCCCCGAATGCCATTTGCCACAATGCTGACACTCCATTCGGTTTCAACGATCATTCCCAACACCGGAGACCGAAGTGCCTCAGATACCCATTGGGGTCGATCACGATCTCGTCTAAAAAGGCCTGAAGCGCCTTTAGACCGGCTCACATCTTCTCGAAATCTCTTCGATGCCTATTGAAGAGACTTTCCCGAGGACCTTTTTCCAAATTCTCCAGCTCCCACATCAACTTTTGATTCTCCTTTCTAAGCTCTTGACTTTACAAGCTCGCTCAACAAGTACTACGAACTCTCGTATTTTGAGAATGCCAACAAACATCCTTATATCATCATTCAGCCCATCCTCAAGCGTTTACACATAATAGCTTGGACGAAACACATTCCCAAGCGTATCTCATGAGTCTAACAAATTTTCGCTCGTAGTCGAAGCGGACATAGAGCCTTGCTTAAGATCAAGAAATTCCTTTCGCTTTTGGTCGATGAATCTCGATCGATATACTTCTTTGAACTCGGTTTGGAAAAACTCCCAAGTTACTTGCTCCCTAGGCACAACCGAAGTCGAGTACTCCACCAATAGTAGGCGGAATCGCGTAGCAAGGAGATAGTACACTTTAAGCACTCATCGGTGTACAAGATAGCTCATCGAGCACCGGATAGTGTTGTCCAACCAAAATTCAGCTTGCTCGGCATCGTCGACATCCGTAGCTTTAAATTCAGTGGCCCCATGTTTTCGAATCTCGTCATTCGGGGCTTACTTGACCTTATTTGGTCATTCTTGGAGGTATTGTAGGTGCGGGGGTTGCGTTTGTCGGGAATGGAGGTTGTGGAACAACCGTGTTAGTTCGAATGTATTGGTTAAACCAATCATTCATCACACTATAAAAGGCTTGCCTAGCCTCATCATTCGGATTGCTGGCCATAGGTTGAGAGTCCGTCGGCGCTGTCCCTTGCGCGGGAGCAGGCGCCACACTCTCCACATCATCAGCTATTGCTCGGTTGGGATCGGGATCCATTGCTATAAACAAACACAAAGTCAAATTGTCAGAAATCACCACACTATCAATTCATCATTTAATGGCATGTATAGCTAGACCCCAAACATATCACGGTAGTCCTAGAATCGACTAAACCGTATCTCTGATACCAATAAAATTGTAACACCCCAAACCCGAGACCATCGCCGGTGTCGGACGCGAGGGGTTAACGAGCTAAATCCTCTTAAAGCACCGACCAATTTGGCATTTCCAGACAGGCTGGAAAACTGCGTCATTGTCGCCTTAAAAATCATATCTCGAGTTTCAAAACTCGGAAACTGGTTCCGTAAATTTTCCCTGAATTTAGACTCATATATCCTTCCATGGATTTATTTCTAGGATTTTTTGTCAGGCCAATTGATACAGTTTATTAGTTAAAGTCACCCATATTAATGGGATCGACTGCTCTGACCTTCGCGCGTTACAAATTGAATATCTCTCTGTACAGGGCTTTAATACTGGTTACGTTTGTTTCTAATGAAACTAGACTCAAAATTAAATCTGCACATATAATGCATGACTTCTAATTCTTTCTGGATGATTTATAGTAAATTTTTAAAGTCGCAACAGGGGACCCAGAAACCGTTCTGGCCCTGTCTCACAATAACTTTAATAACTCTTAACATGTAACTTCTATGACCGTTTCGTTTCTTCCATATGAAAGTAGACTCATCAAGGTTCAATTACATAACTTATTCACTATTTAATACCATTTCTACAAATTTTGGTGATTTTTCAAAACCACACCACTGCTGCTGCCAGCATCTGTTTTCAAGGTAACCTTTACTAATTTCATGATTTCCACGATTCAATTGGCCCTTATTGCATACATAGCACAAAGTGTGATCATGATTAACCATTCCAATGGCTAATCTTTTCAAAAACAATTCCATACCCCATAATGATCATCATACAAACGATTATAGAATCATACTAAAACGTATATAAGCCATTTTCGCATGGCTATCCAAGCTTACACAAAACCGAAAGGTACATGACTTCAACAATAGGGTAGTCCTATACATGCCATTTCAAAGTTCAACCAAAATTATACCAAAATGGAGGCTTTGATAGTGTAGATGACTTCAACTTTAATGATCCCGAATCCGATCGCTAACGAGCAAAATCTATAAAACAGAGAAACAAAGGAACGGAGTAAGCAATTTATGCTTAGTAAGTTTCGAGCCATAATTTACACACAACCAAAGTATAGCATTCAAGTAGCTAAACAATAATTCATATGCACAATTTCTCAAAGACATGCTTACTTCACAATCCCAACTCTTATTTTCATACACAAACAACGTTTTAGTTAAGGCCGATAGCTCGTTTATCATTGGAGCGAATATTCATACGCACTTACTCATAGTGTGCAAAGCACACACAAAACATACCTTGTTGTTGGGAATTTCACAAGTGCATTAACTGAAAATTTTCCAGCAGCTTATAAATTTCAAATCACATACCTTTGAGTTTATCCGGATATAGCTACTCGTTCAAAACACCTTGGGACGTAGCTGGTTATGGTAACCGCACAAATGCCTTGGGACTTAACCCGGATATCACAACTCGCACAATTGCCTTGAGCTTAGCCGGATATCATAGCTCTTTAACAATTTGGCTTAGCCCGGATATCACTGGTCGCACATTCATTCACATCTTTGTTTCAATTTCATAACAAACTTTTATGCACATTTTACTTGATCAAAAATATCATTTCGGCTCAATGGCCATATACAAGGGCACAATTTCGATTGCTTATTACTTCATCCAATCGAATCAAAATCTAAGTTCCGATACTCGAAAACTTACCTTGGAGATTATCGGCGCTTCCAACGGCTATTCAATCACCTTTTCTTTTCCTTTATTGGAGCTAGTTCCCTTTGCTCTTGAGCTTAATGTTAACAAATAAATTGATTTAATCGTTTTGAATATCAAAAGGAATCCAAGGTACTTAGCCCTTATAAGGCCGCACACACTTACATCCACATACTTAAGCTCAATAATTATAACATAGCATCAAGCACTCATATGGCCGATTATACTTAGTCATACTTGCACAAATCAACAATAAATTTGAGATTTTCACACCATATAAGTACTAGGCCGAATATACATGCAAGTTTCACAAACATTCTTCAACCATTTCTTCTTTAAACAAACATATTTATCATTTACTTCATAACCAAATCATCATGTGCAAACACATATATACATATAGGTGCAAGGTCAATTTCAAGGTGTTCATAACCATCCAAAACACAAATTTTAACTAACATGCAAGAAACATAAACCATGCTCATGAGCATGCCATGGCCAAATACCTCACACACCATACTCCTTTTAAATTTTTGGTCATGGTTAAACAAAGGACTCAATGCCCTACTCAAGAATACTAAAAGAAATTTCAAGAGTAGTCAATCCATCATTGCATGCATCATCATCAAGCTTCACATTTAGCATGCAATGGCTTTATCACAATATCAACTTTGACCAAATACCACTTCCATGGCATAACAAGGATTTGAACCATGGCTAACATGAACATCAAGTTGGCAACTAAAACATGCATGAATCTCATGACACAACCTCATACATACCTTAATCTTGATGCAAGTTTAGCCAAATCTCCTTCTAGATCTCTTCTAAACAAAGAAAATGAAGCAAAAATCTCTTCTTCCTCTTAGTATTTTCGGCCAAAAGGAGAGAACAAGGATGAACAAAATTTTTTTTCTTTCTTAGTTGCACGGCAATGGGGGGAATGCTACACTCTCACACACATTTTTTTTTTCTCTTCCCACATCTAATTATTAATCATTTCTTTCATGCTCCATTAACAAAACATGTTTCAACATGTTTTCTTTGCCCATAAACCATGTCATGGCCGGCCACCACCTATAAAAGGGGGAATTTGACATGCAAGTCCATTGTTTTGCATGTATGCTTTAATTAGTCATCACACATTTCCCTATCGTACTTTCAAAGTTCACTACTAAGTCCTTTCTAGTGGAATTCACCTTTATAACACTAAATCAATCATCAAAAATGTCACACATGAGCACACACATATTATAGGCATCAAAAATTTTAAATTATTTTTATGCCTCGGTTTTGTGGTCCTGAAACCACATTCCAACTAGGGTCAATTTTGGGCTGTCACAGCCCATCTCAGCCCAACAAGGCCCATAATAGCCCAAGCCCACGAGAACGCTCGTGGCGGCCTCTACAAACTGTCGCCCATGGCTTGTGGCCTTGTTTTACCACACGAGCGTTTGCATGCTCGTGAGGCCTCAAATGCCGAAGATTCGACTTTTTGGCTTTTGCCAATTCACAGTACATAGTAGTGTGAATACACATCTTTATCCAAAGTTTTGACAGTAGCAAAATTGGGTGTTCGATTACACACCTTCTAGCGACCCCTTGCGAAATTCCAAAAGCACCAACGTAGATTCAATCCAAATACTGAATCTGTTCTTCAATCGATAATAATAAGATTCACAAACCCTGAATCTCTATGCTATCCAAACCACTAACCTTAACAAATAGGAGTGTAGCCTTAAACCCTTAAATTGCTTGGCTAGACTCCTACAATTGTTGATTGACCACTAACTTCATAACAACAGATCTCGTTTGAGGGTTAATTAAGGATGTAGTTTACACGCAAGACAGAGGACAACTTACCGTATCCCTCAAAACCGAACACTAACTTAAGGGGCGGCACACGTGAGTGGAGTATTGCGTTTGATCTAAGAGAGTAAAACAAAGGAAGATCATTAGAAAGAAGTAATGATAATCCTAGAAAGGAAACCCGTAAAGTAACGAAAATACAGACCAATTACCTACCACTAATATTCGGCTATTACTTAGAAAGAGAGGGAGAGATGGAAGCAGAGATGATCCAGAGATAGCATATTCGGTCAAGCACCAAGAGCGGGGTTGAAGGTCTAAGGTATTTGGTTTAGAAAAGAGGAGAAGAAGAATGCCAATTCGGCAGAGAGAAAATATGAAGAAGAAAGGGAAAGGTTTCAAAAGAGAGTTTGACACTTGCTATCTTGTATTCGGCAAAACAATCGAGAAATAAAGTTGAAAGAAGAAAGACCCGAATGGTCAGAAACAAACCAAAAACAAAATGAGGAAACAAAAGCACAAGAGGAAAGCTGCCAAAAACAAAATGAAAAAAAAACCCTATTGTTCCTATACTAATTCGGCACAACCAAAGGAAAAGAGAAGTTCCCAAGGTGCTGCCCCAAAGTGTCGAATACCCATCTCAAAGAATCCCAAATTCGGCCAACACCTTTCCACCCAAACTTCAGGATTTTCTCCCCCTTATCTCTCTACCTTTTTCTCCTCCAAATCCCTACCAACCTTCATCCAGATCTCTTTTGACCAAGTCTCCAACCACCTCTACAGAGTTTGAATCAAACTCCACCTCTCATGCCACAGAGACATAAAATAAAATCCCCTTTGCATAACCTGGGATTCGAACCCATGCCCTCTCAGATGCTCCACACGCTACTTGTCACTAAGCCACATGGCTTTTTGTGACAGAAAATAAACAATTATTTATAAAGCCCATGTGCTAGTAACCAGATTCTTTTAAGAGAAAAATAAAAAATTCTGCAGAAGCCGGAGCTTGAACCCAGGACTTCCCAGACACTCCCAAAGACGCCCAAATCACCTAGTCATTAAAGTAAACATGGAATTTATGCCAAACCATGCAAAATTACAAACCCTATATTTTTGGGGCATTACAACTCTACCCCCTAAAAGAAATTTCGGCCTCAAAATTTACCTGGTTAGAATAATTGAGGGTATTGTTGTCGCATCACCTCCTCTGGTTCCCACGTAGCTTCTTCAAAATCGTGATTATGCCATAGCACTTTGACTAGTGGGACAGATTTCCTCCTTAATACCTTAACGTCACGATCTAGTATCTGCACCAGTTCTTCCTCGATAGTTAGATCAGGTCTAATCTTAATTTCCTCAACTAGTACTATGTGAGAAGGATCAGAGCGGTATCACCTCAACATGGAAATGTGGAACACATCATGAATTCTGTCTAATTCAGGAGGCAACTCGAGTTGATAGGCGACCGATCCCACGCGCTTTAATACTCGGTAAGGTCGGATGAACCTAAGGCTCAGTTTGCCTTTCCATCCAAATTTTAGAATTTTCTTCCATGGTGAGACCTTCAGAAAGACATAATCCCCTACAGAGTACTCAATCTCTTTACGCTTTAAGTATATATAAGACTTCTGCCTATCAAATGCTTCCTTTAACCGACCTCGAATCAACTTCACCTTTTCTTCGGTATCAGAAACCAACTCTGTCCCCAGAACTCGCCGCTCACCTAGCTCAGTCCAACATGTAGAAGTACGACACCTACGACCATACAATGCCTCGTACAGTGCCTTCTGAATACTGGATTGATTGCTATTGTTATATGCGAACCCTGCTAACGACAAGTAGCCCTCCAAGCTGTCTCGAAAATCCATTACACAACATCTTAACATTTCCTCCAGTATCTGAATCACCCTATCTGACTGACCATCTGTTGGAGGATGGAACGCAGTACTGAAGTCCAACCTTATACCCAGAGCCTCGTGTAACTTCTTCTAGAATCGAGATGTGAATCTCGGATCTCTGTCCGAAATGATAGAAACTGGTACCCCATGCAGTCTCACAATTTTAGCCACGTACAATTTAGCCAACTTTTGTAGTGAACAATCATTGTGGACCGGTATAAAGTGGGCAGATTTAGTCAATTGGTCTACGATAACTGTAACACCCTGATTTTGGGCCTAGTTGGAATAGTGGTTTCGGGACCACAAATCCGATGATGAAAATTTTATTTTTTATTATATTTTTATGGTCTACGATTTCACAGAATAAATTTGTGAAAATTTTGTTCGAAAAATTTGACGTTCAGGCACTTAATTTAGTCAAAAGGACTAAATCATAAAAAGTGTAAAAGTTGAATTCTACATACTAGAGGTGTCCAATTGTTATGAAATTTTACATTGAGGGTTCTTAAATGGTAATTAGACCATTGGTTAATTTTTGGACAAAAATAGACATGAAATGGGTGTAATAAAATATTTTTAAGTTGGGGGTATTTTGGCAAACTAATAATTAAAAGAATTAAAAAGGGAAATAAGCCAAATTAGCTATCATCTTCTTCATTCAACCATTTCTACCAGAAGCAGCCGTGGTTAAGGTTTTTTCAAACTCCCAAGCTCGATTGTAAGTGCTCCCTAGCCCCGTTTTTAAAGTTATTTACCTTTTTGAAATCCCGGTAACTTGGTTAAGCTTATTCTAGCAATAATTTAACCTAGGATTTATATTTGGAAAAATACTCATAGGTGAAATGTTTTTATTTTGATGTTTTATGGTAGAATATGAAGTTTGAAATTGTGTTAAACAACTTTTACTAAGCGATTTTACGTGAAAACGAGTAAAACGAAATAATCGGTAAAAATACCTAATGTTCATAAGTACATGTTAGAGTGCAAATTTGATGTTGCTATAGAAGGGGAAAATGATCAGCATGTCATAAAACATAAGGAAATAGGATGAAGTTTAATTTACGAGCCTAGGGGCAAAAATGTAATTTTGACAAAGTTTAGGGGAAAATTGTAATTTTGCCAAAATATGATTTTGGGTTAATTTGAATAATGTGAGTCCTAATTAGGCTATATTTAAAATGATAGAGCAAGGAAAAATCAAAATTCGGGCTAAAATCAGAAAATATTAGGTTGTGGACAAAATGGTAAAAATGGCCATTTTCACATACGAGGTAACTTCATATGATTTTTAATAGTGCAATGTGTAATTTAATGTTATTTACTTGATATTAAATGAGATGTAAGTTCATGTGTAAATGTTGGTAGCATTATTTTCATTTTAAGTAATTTAATGTTATTTATATGATATGATGATTATTATTATGAAATATTATGCTTTGTGGTTATTGTTGAGTAATATGCAAAATTATGTGAATTACTTGATAAATATGAAACCCTACCAAGTATCGGTTCCAACATTTCGTGGAAGACAACAAGGATGTGTGATCAAGGAAAATCCCATTTGAACCTTAGGAATAGATTAGGATACAAGTGACATACCACTAGGATATTTGAGTTCCGAGCTTGTTGAGTTGAGTCCGAGTTCGTGAGATGTAATTAGGCATCCGAACTCGTTGAGTTGAGTCTGAGTTCACTTATGGGTGAGTTACACGGTAGCTTGGCTACACATATATTCCGCAGGCTATTGAGTTTGTCTAGCTGTGGGCATGGCACTTATATGCATGCATTTCGTGTATCCGATTATATTCTGAGTGTTCAACGGGTAATTTGGCGAAGTATTCGTTGATGATCCCAATGAGATAAGCCATTGGTGAGTATGTCTTTGAGTTATGTTACAAGTTGTACAAGTATGTACACTAAACCTATGTGTGGTGCCTTGACATGTGATGATCTATAATGTATATAGTATTTGGTGAATATTATGAAAATGACATGATTTGGAATAAGTCCTTGATACTTGATGACATTGAGATTATGTATTTATGATTATGAAGCATAATTATGTGTTCTTACCATTATGAATGAAATGATATTGTATGGATTTGGTGAATAATAGTAATGAATGAGTAAATTTAGCCTTGGCAGTTTTGGGTTACTATAGTGGTGCAAAGTTGGAAATTAACCATAAATTGTAGAAATTGAATTAGGAGCTGAATAAAATATGAGGTTAAATACAATGAGTCTAGTTTGACATAGAGGAAATGGTATATGCAATCAAAATTTATATTATGAGATATTTAAATTGTTCTGAGACAGAGTCTGAATGACTTCGTGATCCCCTGTTCCAATTTGAGAAAATCATTAAAAATTGTATAAAAATAATTATGTGTTGTAATTTATATTATTAAAATCATTAATGAGTCTATTCTCTAGAAAGATAGATGAGAGCACTATCTAAATCTGTACTATGAGAAAAATAATTTTTAGTGAAAAGAGGTTAGAACTATTGGTCAACAAAACAGGGAAAACTTTAATGCATAATCTGTACTAATTTGCTAAACCAAAAATTCTGGAAATTTTAGGGGAAAAAGTTATATGAGTTTAGTTTTAAGAAAAATTAACAAAACTTAATTTGGAGTCTCGTAGCTCCATATATAAATGAATTATTAATTGTAACTCGGTAAAACAGCTTAACCTGAACAAGAGTAAATTGTACAATTATGATGTTTTACCTTAAAAAAAAACTTGTGGGTAATTGCTTATTAACTTCATATGGACTTACTAAGCATAAAGCTTACCCCTCCTCTTTACTTTTTCAGTTTTGGCATGTCGGCTCGGGGTTGGAGATCGTCGGAGGCAAAATCACACTATTAAGCTATCATTTTTGGGAGAATTAATTCAAATATTAGAAATATCAAGTGAGTGGCATGTATAGGAAGTTGGTTTGTGATATGTATTATTATTATGACTTTGACCATACATATCGGTCTGCATTGAGTCATCGTATATGATCATGAGATGTGGTCCTTATCCGTTATGGTTTGTAAGTTTAATTAATCATGCCATGTCCTATGTTTTGATGTGATCATATAGTTAGCTTTGTTTGTTAGGCATGATTGGTAATACATTAGGTAAGTTAAATGCAGGCCAGTGGATCATGAATTAAATGGAAATGAGTAATGTTTCCTTGAATATGGATGTTTAATAGACAAATTGGTAACTACATTATGATGGTATAAAACGAGAATAAGATTTAGCATGTCAAGTTCTAGTTAGTGTAAGAATGTATATTATATACAGGATGGTAAGTAAATATGTTTAAAGTGAATGACATGTTATTGCATGATTATGGATGTGTAAGTGCTCATTTATGCCATGTTATATGTCTTTAAATATGAGTCTATGCATGTGTTCAAAAAATTTTGAATTAAATGAAATTTTATGGCCCGGTTTTTGTCTATGTGTATGGTTAAGTCTGGTAATACCTCATACCCTGTTTCAGCCTTGGGTACGGGTAAGGGGTGTTACAATAACCCATACTGAATCCTTCTTAGTCTGCGTTAAGGGTAGCCCACTTACAAAATCCATGGTTACCCTCTCCCACTTCCAAAGTGGAATCTTTACTAGCTGCAGTAACCCAGAAGGCAATTGATGCTCAGCCTTAACTTGCTGGCATATCAAGCACTTACCCACGAAATTAGTAACCTCGCGCTTAAGCCTTGGCCACCAATACAACTCACAAAGATCTCGATATAACTTATTTCTACCAGGATGCATAGCATACGGACTACTGTGCACTTCTTGCAGTATAGATTACCTCAAATTAGAATCCCTCAGTATACAAACTCTCCCATGGAAACATAGTACTCCCTCACTATTTAGCCCAAAAATCTATAGTCTCTCCATTCTCAACTAATCGAAAACGAAGAACCAATGACTCATCCAACAACTATTTCTCTTTAACTTGATTAGTCCAGGTCGGTCTCATTTGAAGCTCAACCAACAAGCTACCATCATCAAACAGGCTGAGATGAGAAAACATTGCTCTCAAATCAGATACAACCCTACGGCTCAGTGCATCAGCTACCACGTTAGCCTTACCAGGGTAGTACTCAATTGAACAATCATAATCCTAAAGCAACTCTATCCATCTTCGTTGCCTAAGTTTCAACTCCTTCTGAGTAAGGAGGTACTTGAGGCTTTTATGATCTGTGTAAATAATAGACTTCTCATCGTATAAGTAATGCCTCCAAATCTTCAGTGCAAAAACCACCGCAGCTAACTCCAAGTCATGATTGGGATAATTTGCCTCATGAGGCTTAAGCTGACGAGACGCGAAAGCAACCACCTTACCCTCTTGCATCAACACACAACCCAATCCAATGTGCAACGCATCACTGTAGACAGTGAATTCCTTCCCAGACTCTGGTTGTTTTAAAACAGGGGCCTCAGTCAGAACTTTCTTAAGTTTCTTAAAACTCTCTTGCTGCTTATCAGTCCAATTAAATGGTACACCTTTACGCAGTAACTTAGTCAGAGGTGCAGCAATCAGTGAAAACCCCTCAACAAAACATCTGTAATACCCAGTTAGACCCAAAAAGCTTCGAATCTTAGATACCGTCTTTGGTGGTTTCCAATCCAATACGACTTCAATCTTTCGAGGATCAACCCTAATCCCCTCAGCAGACACCATGTAACCCAAAAATGTCACTTCTCACAGCCAGAACTCACACTTGCTAAACTTTGCGTATAGCTGCTTTTTCCTTAGAATTTGCAAAACAATTTGAAGATGTGCATCATGATCCACCTCGATTCTTGAATACAGCAGGATGTCGTCTATAAACATAACTACGAACTGATCCAGATAGGGCTAAAATACTCGGTTCATCATATCCATGAAAGCAGCTGGTACATTCGTCAACCCAAACGGCATCACTAGAAACTCATAGTGACCATAATGGGTCCTAAACGCAGTCTTTTACACATCAACCTCCTTAACCTTTAACTGATGGTACCTAGATCGAAGATCTATCTTAGAGAAAACTGAAGCTCCTCGAAGCTAGTCAAACAGATCATCTATCCTCGGTAAATGGTACTTGTTCTTGATAGTCAGTTTGTTCAGTTCACGATAATCGATGCACATGTGCATGGATCCATCCTTCTTCTTCATGAATAACACTGGTGCTCCCCATGGGGACACACTTGGTCGAATTAATCCTCGGTCTAGTAACTCTTGAATTTGAGCCTTTAACTCCACCAACTCCTTCGGTACCATCCTATAAGGGGCGACGAACATCGGAGCTATTCTAGGTAGGAGCTCAATACCGAATTTGACCTCACAGTTTGGAGGCAACCAAGGAAGGTCTTCAGGAAATACATCTGGAAACTCCTTAATAGTTCTGACATCTCCAACAGAAGGACCTTTAGAATCAGAAATGCTGACATAAGCTAAAAATGTCTCGCAACCCTTGTGAGCCAGTTTCTCGGCCCTTAACGCTGAAATTACTTTAGACAGATAATCTCTTCACTCCCCTATCACAGTCACCTCTTCATCCTCAGGAGACTTCAACATCATACACTTAGCAGCGCAATCCAATTTTGCACGGTGTTTCACTAGCCAATCCATGCCCAATATAATATCGAATTCTCCAAACGACAGTTCCCTCAAATCTGCCGGAAAGACAATCCCTTAGACCTCTAGAAGCATGTCTCTGAACAACTTATTCACCCTAATCGACTGTCCTAGTGGACTCAACACAGTCATCTCACTAACAGTATTTTCAAACTGAATACCTAGCGTCCCAGACACAGTGCATTCAACATACGAGTGTGAAGACCCAATGTCAATTAAAGAAGTGTATGGTACATTATAAATCAGAAACGTACCAGTTATGACGTCAGGGGCATCACTATCCTCTCAACGATGAGCAAAATAGACCAAAGCTGGCTGTCTTGCCTTAGTGTTATCAGGACCTCTGCTCGGTGCTCTACGACCTCGTCCCAAACCATTTCCACCCTTGGCCTGTCCACGGCCTCTCGGTGGCTGCTGACCACCTCTCCCTGGCTGAACATGGCCCGACCTCCAGCTTGCATCTGAACAGGCCTCTAAGTAGAGTTTTTAACCTAATGATCCATGGACCCACACCGGAAGCACGCCCCCATTCGTTTCCAACACTCACCCTGGTGAGCTATTCCACATTCAGCGCAAGACTGCGGTCTTGTAGCAATAACAAGAACTGCTCGGACTGACCCATTAAATCTGGCCCTCTTTATAGGCCTTCTAGAAGAACCTGAGGGTCCAAAATCCTTCTTATTTCTACCCCCATCTTTCTCACGGTTTTGGCACTCAGAGCGCTTCACATCCTCAGCAATTTTTGCTTTCTCAACAAGAGCAGTAAAGTCTCACTCCCTCTGTGGAGAAATCAGCCCACGTAGCTCATCCTAGAGGCCATCCTTGAACCACACACAGCATTCATACTTAGTTGCGACTATCCCTCGAGCATACCGACTCAGCCGTAGAAACTCTGCCTTGTACTTTGCCACCGTCTTATTCCCCTAGGTCAAGTTCAGAAATTCCTTCCTTCGGGCGTCCACATAACTTGCGCCCACATACTTCCCTAAAAAGACCGCTTTAAAGAAATCCCATGTCACACGGTCGGCCTGCGTACCCTCTCTCACAGTGAGCCACCATTGGTAGGCCTCATCACGCAGTAAAGAAACTGCTCTTTTTAGTTTTTGCTCCATAGTATAGTCAAGGTCGTCCATTATCTGCTCAGTAGCCTTCAACCAATACCCTTCCACATTTGGGGCTACACCAGAAACACCCATGAAGATTTCCTCTCCATTAGATTGGAGTCACTCAGAAATTGACCCTCGGCCCATCGATCCAGTACTCACCCCAGCAACCCTTTCAAGAACACGTAGTATTGCTTGAGATAGAGCATTATCCTCAGCTGCTCAGTCATGAGACCCTGTCTTATACTGGGGAGGCTGGTGCTTCCTTAGCAGGCATGTGACCTGATGTTGAAGACCTAGCTCTAGCACTTCTTCGACCTCTACTGTGACCTCGTGTACCACTTCCGCGAGTACCTCTTGTGCTCATTTTGATAGCTTGTTTAAAAGTCTTATGTATCAGTTTCTAATTTTAGTAATTATTAACAATGTGTTATGAACGATAGTAATTAGGGTTTGTTTCCGCAAAATAGAATCTTACTACAGTTTTCAGTCTTCTACAGTCTCAATTTACTCTAACTAAGAGTTTCAGTGTAGTCCTACTACCTATAGTAGTCCATCAGTAATACATTTCAGTCTATAACAATAAACAGTGTCAAAAAATTTACAAATTTGGTGCCGGAGACTTGGTGTGCCACATTTCCAATCACAACGTTTAAAAAAAATCAAATTTTCAAAAACCCATTCCACAACCGAGTTTTGTAACCTGGCTCTGATACCACTAAATGTAACACCCCAAACCTGGCCCAGGCGTTATGGCCAAATTTTGCGTGTTACATCGAAGTGCTATTCGAAAAACAAGACTTGTCGTTAAGAATCCAATTTAAGTTAAAACTGTAACAACCCTAACCCGTATCCGTCGTCAAAACAGGGTTACAGAATGTTACCAGTACATACAGAACATTTACAGATTAATCGAAACATTACTATTCACTTTTTGAGATCATATATATATAACGACCTTTATTTGGGCCCTCGAAGCCCAACATGAACATTAAAATCAAGTCGGAACTTAACCGATTTCTCATAAAATTCGTTTAATTTTTATAAAAATTTAACTTGTGAACAGTACCCACATGCCCGTGTGATTAGGCCGTGTGGATTCCACACGCCCGTGTGGCTTGGGACACACCCGTGTCCCTTGTCCGTGGAGCTTTCTATTTATGACATCATCATCAATTTAGGGGCATACGGCCACATCGCACGCCCGTGTCCTAAAGTCGTGTTCCATACACGGCTGAGACACACGGTCGTGTCTCTGCCTGTTTGGTCAATACCTAAACTATTTTCTAAACCTTGGTCAACCTTAATCTCTTACACACTCATACAAAATCAAAAGCATATAACATGGTATTCATTTAATGATTAAACATTCTCAATTAAACTACAAACATAGTATTTGTATGTCATCATACATGCATCTCTCATACTCATTTTACCTTGTCTATTATGTTACCACTTATACTTTTATACCATGATTATCATCTTACCAAATATTTTCAGCTTAATCATCAAGCATTCATATTTAAAGCTAGATCATATCTTCATAAAACACCACACTTCTGATGCGCAGAATAAAATACTTGCCTGAGACATTTCAATCCAACTTCATACCCAACAAGCATCATATTGAAACTAGTTATATACATACATGTCATGATATGTATCATTCTCATACTGTTTTCTTATAAACATATATCATTTATTTTCGTCCTCCTCCTCTCCATTCCACATCCTTAATGTATACAACATTCTTGTAAGTACTATTTCACAATTTACTTATTAATGCTCACATCAAGCTGTTCACACGAGTCATAGTCAATCAATTATTTATAATTCGAGATACAGAGCTCCAAATTAAGATCCGTAAATTTTCCCTGAAACTAGACTCCATATCATTCCACCATAAAATTTTTAGAATTTTTGGTTTATCAAATTAGTACAGTTTATTCATTTAAGTTTCCCCTGTTTCACTATCTGACAATTTTGACCTCTCTTCACTAAAAATTAATTATATCACAGTACAGAACTCGGATAATGTTCCCGTTGATTTTTATTGAAAATAGACTCATTAAGAATTCTAAGAATATAAATTTTAGCTCAAATAAATTTTATCCAATTTTTGGTGATTTTCCAAAGTCAAAACAGGGGAACCCGAATTCATTCTGACATTGTCTTACAAATTTTATTATATCTCATAATTTACAATTCAATTGCTTACACCGTTTCTTCTATGAGAACCTAGACTCAATAAGATTTAATTAAATATTTTTTTCATCCTCTAATTCGATTTTTACAATTTATGGTTATTTTTCAAATTTAACCCTCCGCTGTCCAAAAGCTGTTTTAGTTCAAGATGTTTATTACCATTTTTCCTCTAAATTTCACAGTCATACAATTCGGTCCTTGCTCAATTAGCCCATCTATTAAGCTAATTTTTCTCAATTAACATTTTATTCCATCATTCTAAACTATTACACAACCTTTGAAAATCAGAATTTTAACACTAAACCTTAATTCACAACTTTTTCACAATTAGGTCCTAAAATCAATTTCTATTGAAATTACTTGACAAAATCATCAAACAACAAAATCAAAGTTTCAAATTCGTTTTATTTCATCATAAAAAGCCAACACTTATCAATGTTAGCTTTCAATTTTGTCCATAAAATCAAAAACTAATGAATTAAACACTTGGACCTAATTGTCACAAAAACATAAAAATCCTCAAAGAAAAGGGCAAGAATTGAACTCACATATGTCAAAGTATGAAAAACCAGCAACTTTCAGACCTCCTATGGTGTTTTTGCTGAAGAAAAATGATGATATCTCTAGATTTTTCAATTTTGTCTTGTTTTATATGTTTAATTTGCAAAATTTCCCATTTTGCCCTTGTTTCTCCTTGTCTTTTTGCTGATTTTCTTGCCCAACCGTCCAGCCCATACAATTTGGGTCCAATTGCCTTTTAAATCCCTCCTTTTTAATCACTTAAACTATTTAATCACAATTTAACAAATTTCGCACTATTTTCAATTTAGTCCTTTTTAATTAATTGACTAACCAAACGTTAAAATTTTCTAACGAAACTTAAATACTAACTTAATAACACTCCATAAATATTTATAAAAATATTTATGGCTCAGTTTATGAATCTGAGGTCTCGATACCTCGTTTTCAACCCAATTTACTTGATTAATTCTTTTAAAATCGCAAAATTCACTAATTAAAAAAAATTCTTTTAAGTTCGTGCTTGGCCCATAATTATTATTTATTAAAATTTCTAAACTTACTCGTCGAATTTAGTGATCCTGAATCACTGTTTTCGACACTACTGAAAATTTGGCTGTTACAAAAACTGTTTTAGTTTTTATTGCTTGAGCAAATTTGGCAAATTAAGTTGTTACTAATTGAAACCAATTTGTTATAACGATTGCCATATTTATGATTGTTGATTCCTTAAACTAAATAAAATCGCAGAAGCTTTTAAAAACCTTGAAGTTTAAAATGTGTGTTTTCCTTGAAAACAGTTATTATTTTGAAAACTCATCTTTTCCTAGTCTAACAATTTAAGGTAAGAAATCAAAGCCTAAATAGAAGTTAAAACCACAAATGGCTTTATTACATAACCAAAAACCCAATATGAAATTTGAATAAATAAAGTCAAAAGTAGAACATCAGCAATAGTGTGACCACCTCCGAGTCCCTCGCGGCTCCAAATAGTCTAAGGTTGAGGATTACCTGTACAGTTAAAAGAAAGGGTGAGTTTACGAAAACTCAATGTGTAATCCCCTATCAGTCAAACAGTAAACAATGCATGCAGTAACAGTCTGGGCCAAAGCCCTATTCAGTAACAGTTCAGTCTAGGCCTTAGCCCTATACAGAAACAGTGTAGGCCTAAGCCCAATACAGTATTAGTACAGTGCAAATATGCAACCCATCCCAATCCAGCCAACACACCACTCCGTACCAACCAACACACTATGTGGGGATAAAATCGACCCACCCAGCCAACACACCAATATCGCAGCAAAACTGCCAATAACAGTAAATGTGGCAAAGCCACCAGTATCAGTATTTGTCATGTCATACATATTACGTAACCCAACCCCACCAATAACAATAAATGTGTACAGTACTTCTTCCAAATCAGAAACCCAACCCCATGCAATATGTCGTGTCATACATATTACGTGTATGTAGTATGTCATACTCAAAACCAGTCATATGAATGTCATACATAGACCAATTAATCTACCACTAGGGGTATAATGGTCATTTGGTCGGTTGGGAATAAAACAGTAATTTTACCCCTCAGGGTATTTTGGTCATTTAACTAATCTTGAGGTCTCAGTACAGAAAACGACCCTTCAAAAGGTCTACAGTCGTCTCGAACTACTCAGATAACCCATATGGCCAAAACAATATAAATGGGCCCAAGGCCCATTACTCGACCCAAGTAGGCCCACACGCTCGTGTGGCCCATTTAGCCCAAATTCAGTCTAGACTATGCGATCACCATAGCCCACTCCATCATATGTCACTTACCATAAATTTTATCCGTGTAGGGCCCATGAGCCAATTGGGCCCACAGAACCCATTGGGCCCACATGGCCTATCTAGGCCCAACGAGGCCCATAACAACCCAAGCCCACAAGAACGCTCGTGGCGGCCTCTACAGACTGTCGCCCATGGCTTGTGGCCTTGTTTTACCACACGAGCGTTTGCATGCTCGTGAGGCCTCAAATGCCGAAGATTCGACTTTTTGGCTTTTGCCGATTCACAGTACATAGTAGTGTGAATACACACATTTATCCAAAGTTTTGACAGTAGCAAAATTGGGTGTTCGATTACACACTTTCTAGCGACCCCTTGCGAAATTCCAAAAGCACCAGCGTAGATTCAATCCAAATACTGAATCTGTTCTTCAATCGATAATAATAAGATTCACAAACCCTAAATCTCTATGCTATCCAAACCACTAACCTTAACAAACAGGAGTGTAGCATTAAACCCTTAAATCGCTTGGCTAGACTCCCACAATTGTTGATTGACAACTAACTTCATAACAACAGATCTTGTTAGAGGGTTGATTAAGGATGTAGTTTACACCCAACAACAATAACTTGAGCAAGACAGAGGACAACTTACCGTATCCCTCAGAACCGAACACTGACTTAAGGGGCAGCATACGTGAGTGGAGTATTGCGTTCGATCTAAGAGAGTAAAATGAAGGAAGATCATTAGATAGAAGTAATGATAATCCTAGAAAGGAAATCTACAAAGTAAGAAAAACACAACCCAATTACCTACCACTAATATTCGGCTATTACTTAGGAAGAGAGGAAGAGATGGAAGCAGAGATGATCCAGAGATAGCATATTCGGTCTAGCACCAAGAGCGGGTTGAAGGTCTAAGGTATTCAATTTAGAAAAGAGGAGAAGAAGAACACCAATTTTGCAAAGATAAAATGTGAAGAAGAAATGGAAAGGTTTCAAAAGAGAGTTTGGCACTTGCTATCTTGTATTTGGAGTTCGGCACTTGCTATCTTGTATTCGGCCAAACAATCGAGAAATAAAGTTGAAAGAAGAAAGACCCGAATGGTCAGAAATAAACCAGAAACAAAATGAGGAAACAAAAGCTCAAGAGGAAAGCTACCGAAAACAAAATGAAAAAAAACCCTGTTATTTCTATACTAATTCGGCACAACCAAAGGAAAAGAGAAGTTCCCAAGGTGCTCCTCCAAAGTGCTGAATACCCATCTCAAAGAATCCCAAATTCGGCCAACACCTTTCCACCCAAACTCCATGATTTTCTCCCCTTTATCTCTCCATGTTTACCTCCTCCAAATCCCTACCAACCTTCATCCAAATCTCTTTTGACCAAGTCTCCAACCAGCTCTGCAAAGTTTGAATCAAACTCTACCTCTCACGCCACAGAGACACAAAATAAAATCCCCTTTGCATAACCTGGGCTTTTTGTTACAAAAAAAAACACAATTATTTATAAAGCCCATGTCCCAGTAACCAGATTCTTTTAAGAGCAAAATAAAAAATTCTGTAAAAGCCGGAGCTTGAACCAAGACTTCCCAGACACTCCCAAACACACCCAAATCACCTAGCCATTAAAGTAAACATGGAATTTATGCCAAACCATGCAAAATTAAAAACACTATATTTTTAGGGTGTTACACTTCAGCCCTATGTTTACAAATTTTGTCAATATGTGGCTTACTCAATCGAATCAGATTTATCACTTGTGGCACCACTAGGACTTGTTGAGGAACAAGTAGGGGTGGAGGTTGTAACAGCCCAATTTTGGGCCTAGTCGGAACAGTGGTTTTGGAACCACTAACCCAAGGTTAGAGAAATTATTTTTATAGAATTTTATGTGTTATAACAAGTTGATAAGAGTACATGAAAATTTTGGTGAAATAATTCTAGCGATTGCATGCTTAATTGCGAAAAAAAACTAAATCGCATAAAGAGCAAAAGTTTTGTTTTTCTAACAAATGGTGTTAAATAGCTAGAAAATCATAATTAGGCATATTTAAAGGGAAAATAGACCCATTTCAATAGGGGTGGTCAGCCATAGGGACAATGATGAATAAAAAATCAAATTTGGTGAAGTTGGTATCCTATGTTGACTAGAAAATAAAATTAAATAAAACAAAAGACTTCATCTTTTTCATCCCTTCTTTCACCACCAAAAATTTCAGCCATTTTAGCTGTTTTGGAGTTTCAAAATTTCAACTACTCTTTACCCTTACAAGTAAGTGATTTTGATGGCCTTTCTCGATAATTTTTGTACTTTTGGGACCCTTGTAGCATAATCTAGCTAATGCGGGGACTATTTTGAAAAATGATTGAAATTCTAGGGTTTTGAGTTGCTAAATTTTTATAAAAGAAAATGAATCATGATTGTTAAACAAACAACTTTTGTGAAGTAGTTTTCATGAAAACCCTAACTAAGGACCATTTTGCATAAGTTATAAATTATTTGGTAAATGTGTAAAATGATGGGAATTGGGGGCTACTTCTAATATAAAAAAGAATTTGGCTAGGCTTGCTTAGTAAGAAAATTTGATAAAAATTGATTTATGAGCCTAGGGGTAAAATCATAATTTTGTGAAAGTCTAGGGGCAAAAGGGTCATTTTTCCAAAATATGATTTATGAAATGCATTAAATTTATATGATGATTAAATTAGTGAATTTTTATCATTTTAGATAAAAAAATACGAAATTTGGTCCTAGACCGAGGAAAGGCCAAGCTAGTAGACTAAAGCCCATTAGTAATTCACTTTTTGTATACCAAGGTAAGTTGTACGTAAGTAAGGTAACTTTATCGTTATTATGTGCTGAATGATTTATTTTGCATAATATGATTATGAATAATGTATGATGAAATTAATGTGGTAAATTCCCGGTTGAACCTAGGAATAGATTGGATATCCATGACATGACATTTGGTTGATATGTGTGCCAGTGCAAGACCACGTCTGGGACATGGCATCAGCCACGATATGAGGGCTAATGTAAGACCATGTTTGGAACATGGCATTGGCGATATTGTGAGAGCCAGTGTAAGACAATGTCTAGGACATGGCATCGGCATTGATATGTGCACTAGTGTAAGACCAAGTCTGGGATATGGCATAGGCATTGAGATGAGATCTAGTGTAAGACCATGTCTGGGACATGGCATCGGCCTCAACATGTGAGCCAGTGTAAGACCATGTTTGGAACATGACATCGGTAACTCACCCTTTTATGTAAAGCTTGTCAAATATCCTTTAGTACTCCAAATGGTTTCACGAGTTATTTGAAAAGATTAGGACAATGATATGGAATGAAACAATCATGTTGTGAGTGGTACAGGTTCTTATTCGAACTCATGAGATAGGAGTCTAGTTACGTTGCCTTGATGGTAAGAATGACATGAGTAAGTTCTAGCTATGAAAATGATCTTAGGACGATATTGAAATCTTTGGTTTATACTAGTGATATATATATAAGCATGTAGTGATATTTACCCATGTTCACTCAAGAATGTTGTGTTGATTAATAATATGCATGGTTGATTTTTTTTCTTATTTATATGCAACTTACTAAGCTTTATGCTTACTCCTTCTCTTTTCCATTTTTTTATAGTGCCACCAAGCTAGTATCAGGGATCAAGGGATGTCGGAGGCATCGATCACACTATCACCTGTAGCTTTGGTATAGCTAGTTTAATATTTTTAATTTTGGCATGTATAGGGACTTGAATCTTTTGTTTAGTGTCTAATCAGTTTAGCCACAAGAGTTGGCTCATATGATGGATGTGATATTCATTTTGTATAGGCCATTAATGTTGGCTAATATTGATTATTATTAAATGTATTTGATGCAAATTTCTTATGGTTGCGGTTGTTTTGGTTATATGTGTTATGCTTGGATTGGTTTTAGTTGATGTTGTGTAGGTTGGTGAAAATAAGGGTGGCAAAAAGGCTAGGTAAATAGCCTTGTTTTTGTCCACATGGGCAGACACATGGGCGTGTGTCCCTACTGGCGTGTAGTCAGACCGTGTGTTCCCTGCACCTCATTTTTTTCAAGTCAGTATGCATGGTAGTAAACACAAGGGCAAAGACACAACCACGTGTCTCAGCCGTTTGGAGGACACGGCCTACCACACGGGAGTGTTCCTTGGCCGTGTGCCCTTAATTGGTTGATGATGTTAGAAATAGAATGTCAAGGTTTTTATACACGGGCTGAGATACGGGCGCGTGTGCCAGGCCATGTGAAAACCTTGTAGGTTCAAATCGAAAAGTAAATCCACACTGGTTAGGGACATGGGCATGTCCAAATATGCCCATGACCATGTGTACTACACGAGCCTTCAGCACGATCATGTTAAGATGACACACGGGCGTGTCACTTTTCCACACTGGCGTGTGCCCTGTTTATCGTGAAATTTTTTTAAAGTTTTCTAAAGTACTCAGTTAAGTCCCGAATCTTTTTTGAAGCATGTTTTGGGCCTCGTGGGTTTGTATTAGAGACTTTATGTTTGGTTTTCAAAAAGTTTTAATTTGGACGAAAATTATAACACAAAAATGTTTGTAAGCATGTTTTTAAGTACGGTAACACCTCGTATCCTGTTCTAGCATTGAACTCGGGTAAGGGGTGTTACATTTAGTTTTGTTAGATAACCTAGCTTGAGTATGAGTCTAGTTATACATGCCACAAATATATTGTGATAGTGTAACGAATCCTGACAAATTTAAATTGTGTTTTCATATAGTAAATGGATCCTGACAGAGCTATGGTGGATGATGTGGAAAGTAATGCGCCGGCTCCCGCTGAAGAGACCTCGCCAGTCGAAAGTGGGCCCATGACATTGACTCCGGGCCGAGGGGCTAGAGAAGCCTACCTCCATATGATGGATGCTTGGTACTTGAAATTTGTTCGTGCAAATCTGAACACTCTACCTCCCCCCACCTCCTCCGATTCCTCAGCCTACCCATATGGCTCCCCAAGGAGTAGAAATGGTTAGGAGAGAAAAACTTTCGGTAGATAGAATTCGTAAGCACGGGTCTAAGGAATTTCGGGCTAAAATTGATGATGACCCAGAGAGAGCAGAGTTCTAGTTGGAAAATACCATTAGGGTATTCGATGAATTGTCTTGCACCCCTGAGGACTGCATGAAGTTTATTGTGTCACTCTTGCGAGACTTGACCTACCAATGGTGGAACACCCTTGTGTCGGTTGTACCAAAGGAAAAGATTACATGGGAGTTTTTCCAGGAAGAACTCTGAAAGAAGTATATTAGTCAGAGGTTTATAGACCAGAAGAGGAAAGAATTTATAGAATTGAAGCAAGGGCAAATGATGGTAACAAAGTATGCGCGTGAGTTCGTGAGACTCAGCAAATACGCTAGGGAGTGCGTATCTATCGAAGCCGCTAACTGCAAGTGTTTTGAGGATGGTTTGAATGAAGACATCAGATTGTTGGTTGGTATTTTAGGGTTAAGAGAATTTTTAGTGCTTGTTGAGAGAGCGTGTAAGGCCGAAGAATTGGCTAAAGAGAAGAGGAGAGCTGATATTAAGTCATGTAACTAAAAAAAAAACAAATGGGAAGATCATTTTATACCTCATCCAAGAAATCGAGGGAATTTCCTACTCGAACAAATGCGTTGATAGGATTCTCCAGCAGAAACAAGAATAAGCAGTATATGGCATCTAAAGCTTAGACCACTTCCATTGCGAGCGTTGGTAGTGCTCGACCGAATAGACCGGAGTGTTCGCATTGTGGTAGACGACACTTCGATAAGTGCTGAGGTAATGATAGAGGCTACTTCAAGTGTGGTTCACTAGACCACTTTATTTGAAACTGTCCTGATATGGAGAAGAAAGACACAAAGGAAGATGTGAGAGTGAGTAATGCTCCCTCGAGGGATAGACCATAGAAGAACCCTGGGAGTGGGGCTGGTAGCAGAGGTATGCCTAGAGATTCTATTGTGAGGTCCAAGGGTAGAGAACCTGCAAGGACATACGCCATTCGCACCCGTGAAGATACCGCGTCCCCCGATGTAATTACGGGTTCCTTTTTTGTCTATGACATATCTGTAATTGCTTTGATCGACCTAGGGTCTACCCACTCTTATATTTGCATGAAATTGGTACCTAGTACGAATATTCTAGTGGAGTCTACTAAATTTGTGGTAAAAGTGTCCAACCCGTTAGGCAAACATGTAATAGTTGACAAAGTGTGTAGAAATTGTCCTTTAATGGTTAGGGGCCACTGTTTTCTAGCTAACTTCATGCTACTACCATTTGATGAATTTGACCTAATTCTTGGCATGGATTGGCTGACTGTTCATAATGTGTTAGTAAACTATGGCAGTAAATTTATGGAATTGATATGTGAAAATGGGGTTCTTATTCGGGTTGAATCAAGTGAATCAGACAGTTTACCAATACTGATTTCTTCTATGACTGCAGAGAAATACATGAGAAAAGGGTATGAGTCCTATCTTGCATTTGTGTTGAATACCCAAGAGTCGGGAGTAAAGATTGAGTCAGTACCAGTGGTATGTGAGTACCCAGATATGTTTCCGGAAGAATTGTCCAGATTACCTCCAACTAAGGAAATTAAGTTTGGTGTCGAGTTAGTCCCTGGTATGGCACCTATCTCGATTGCTCCGTATAGGATGGCTCCGACAGAGTGAAAGGATTTAAAAGTACAGTTACAAGAATTAACGGACAAGAGTTTTTTGAGACCAAGCTATTCCCAACGGGGTGCTCCGATACTTTTTGTGAAAAAGAAAGATTGGTCGATGAGATTATGTATAGACTACAGACAGCTCAACAAGGTGACAATGAAGAAAAAGTATCCCTTGCCAAGGATTGACGATTTTTTTTATCAACTAAAGGGAGCCACGGTGTTTTCTAAGATAGACTTGTGATCCGGCTATTACCAGCTAAGAGTTAAGCAGCAAGATGTGCCAAAAACTGCGTTTCAGATGAGATACGGTCACTATGAGTTCCTTGTCATGCCTTTTGGCTTAACAAACGCCCTTGCCGTGTTTATGGACTTGATGAATCGTATTTTTCGGTCGTACTTGGATAAGTTCATGATTGTTTTTATTGAAGATATATTAATTTATCCTCGTGATGAGAGTGAGCACATGGAGCATTTAAGAACCGTTTTGAAGACATAAAGAGATAAGCAATTATATGCCAAGTTTAGTAAAAGTGAGTTTTGTCTCTGAGAGGTTGGATTCTTTGGACACATCGTGTCAGCCGATGGAATTAGAGTTGACCCGAGTAAGATCTCGGCTATTATTGAGTGGAAATCGTTGAATAATGTATCAGAGATTTGAAGCTTTCTAGGCTTAGCGGGTTACTACAAATTAGTTGTTAGAGGATTCTCCATGATTGCTACTCTGATGACAAGGTTACTATAGAAAGATGTCAAGTTTGAATGGACAGAGAAGTGCCAGCAGAGTTTTGAAAAACTGAAAGCACTACTGACTGAAGCATCAGTCCTAGTGCAACTGGAACCGAGAAAAGAATTCATAGTGTATAGCGATGTATCCTTGAATGGATTAGGATGTATGCTTATGCAAGAAGGCAAGGTGATAGCGTATGCCTTGAGACAACTGAAGCCGCATTAGGAAACCTATCCAACTCACGACTTAGAGTTAGCCGCCATAGTGTTTGCACTGAAGATTTGGAGGCACCATCTATATGGCAAGAGATGTCGAATATTCACCGACCATAAAAGTCTAAAGTATTTGATGACTCAAAAGGAATTGAACCTTCGCTAATAGAGATGGCTAGAGTTGATAAAAGATTATGAGTTGGTAATTGACTATCATCCAGGAAAGACGAATGTGGTCGCAATTGCATTAAGTAGGAAGTCATTGTTTGCCTTAAGAGCTATGAATACTCAGTTATCTGTAAATGAGGATGGTTCGATTTCTAGTAGAGTTGAGAGCTAGACCTATGTTTCTTCAAGAGATTTGTGAAGCTCAGAAGAGTGATAAATATTTGCAAGCCAAGATGACTTAGTGTGAGACAGTTGACAAATCAAATTTTCGGATTAGTACCGACGGTTGTTTGATGTTCCGAGATAGGGTCTGTGTACCTAGAGATGATGAGCTTATTGGGAAAATTCTTCACGAGGACATAGTAGTTGTATGTCAATCCATCCGAGTAGTACTAAGATGTATAATGACTTGAAGAGATTGTATTGGTGACTGGGCATGAAAAGAGACATATCAAAGTTTGTGTCAAAATGTTTAATTTGTCAGCAAGTGAAAGCCAAGCACCAAGTACCTTCAGCTTTACTTCAGCCTATGATGGTTCCCGAATGAAAATAGGACCGAATCACCATGGATTTTGTGACAGGGTTGCCGTTGTCACCCAGAAAGAAATATGTTGTTTGGGTCATAGTTGATTGACTAACGAAATCAGCTCATTTTGTTTCAGTGCGTACCGACTACTCACTCGATAAGCTAGCCGAGTTATATTCCTGTTCGAGAACCCCACCAAGGCATTTACTCTGGTAGAGAATTCTTTAGATTTCTTAGATGAGGACTAATGTGATTTCCCCATCTATCTTTTTCTTGAATCCTGCAACTCAATAGCCGCCTTTTTCCTCTCTTTAACCAATTCTTCTGCCTTTCATGCTAGCTCAACAAGCACCACAAATTCTCTTATCTCTAAAATGCCAACAAATACTCGAATATCCTCATCTAGACCATTCTCAAACCTTTTACACATGGCAGCTTCTGAGGACACACACTCCCGCGCGTATTTGCTGTGTTTCACAAACTCTCATTCATACTCCATCACTGTCCTACTGCCTTGCTTTAATTCTAGAAATTCCTTCCTCTTTTGGTCTATAAACCTCTGGCTAATATACTTCTTTCAAAACTCTTCCTGGAAGAATTCCTAAGTTACTCTCTCTCTCGGTAGCACAGACACAAGAGTGTTCCACCACTAGTAGGCCGAATCTCTCAAAAGCGATACTGCACACTTCATGCATTCCTCAGGCGTACACGACAGCTCACCAAAAACCCTGGTGGTATTTTTTAGCCAAAACTCTACTTTCTCCAGGTCGTTATCTATGTTAGCCTGGAATTCCTCAGCCCATTGCTTCTGAATCTTGTCTACTGGAGGCTTCTCTCTCCTAATCAAGTCCGTGCCTCGCGGAGCTACCAGGGCATACTGAGGAATCGGGGGAGGTGGGGGAGGTGGAGTGTTCAAATTTGTATGAACGAACTCCGTATACCAAGCATCCATCATTCGGAGATAGGCTTCTCTAGCCCCTCCACCTTGGCCCATAGTCACGGGCTCACTCTCAACTAGCGCGGTCCCTTCGGCGGGAGCCAGCGCGTTACTCTCCAAGTCATCTGCCATGGCTCTATCAGGATCCATTTACTATTTTAAAAGTACAGTTTATAATCGTCAGAAGTCGGCACACTATCAATATACATTTATGGCATGTATAGCTAGAGTCGTACTCTTGCTAGGTTAGTCCTAGAACTACTAAACTATAGCTCTAATACCACTAAATGTAACACTCCATACCCGTAACCCACGCCGAAGCAGAATACGAGGCATTACCAAACTCGATCTCATGTACACAAACATTCCCCAAGTCACCAAGACTTGGTCCAATTTAGAATTTTTCAATTTCTACTTTAAACTTCTTATTCTGGGCCTACAAGCCCCAAATCGACCATTGAAAATGATTCGAGAACACGGTTATCAATATTCATAACTTTACCATTCATCAACAAGTATCATAATACACAAGTGGCATAAGCAAAAATTACTCATCAATATTTAATACACCTCATTTAGCATATATTGAGCTCACATTTCATACATACCATATAGGTAACTGTACCACTCACAACACGATTATACTTTCCTTCTTGACTTGAAATCATACTTTCACGGTTGAACCATTTGGAACATTATCAGATATTCATTTAACCTCAAACATAGGGTCGGGTACTGATGCCATGTCCCAGACATGGTCTTACACAAGTTCTAGCATATCTGTGTCGATGCCATGTCCCAGACATGGTCTTACACTAACACATCTCGTAGCAGATGCATGTCCCAAACATGTCTTACACTGACTTACGTCTCGAGGCCGATGCATGTCCCAGACATGTCTTACACTAGCACTCATCTCAATGTCGATGCCATGTCCTAGACATGGTCTTACACTAACTCTCATAATGTGGCCGATGCATGTCCCAGACATGTCTTACACTAGCTCACAATAACCCATATGTCATGGCATGAATATCTGATTTATTTCCTAGGTTCAAATGGGAGCTCTACTATCTCTATTACCCTCATGCTTTCTCAATTCCACAATCAAGAAATTCATGCTATATTAAATTCAAGTACAATTCAACACATACATTAGCATCATAGTTGTATTATTTACATATAGCTTACCTCGGATTACAAAATATGGCAACTAGTCGATTAAGTCGATTTGCTTGGCTTTCCCTAGGTCTAGATTTGGATTCGGTATTTCTTGATCTATAATAGCAAAATGAACTTATTTAGACACTATAAAATTAGGCAATCAAAATTTCACTTCTTCAGTGAAATGACCATTTTGCCCCTACACTTTGACAAAATAACAATTTTACCCCTAGGTTCAAAAATCAATTTTTATCAAATTTCATTGCATCTTAAGTCTAGAAAAACCCTTTTTACTCTTATAGCAACTCCAAATTCCCACTATTTCACATACTTAACATCTATTTTACAACTTATGCAATATAGTCCTTTTAGGTGTTTTCATGCTAACACCTTTCACAAAAGTTGTTCATAACACACCCAAGACTTATTTTCTTCCATAAAAACTCATCGAACATTACAAACCCTTTCATGGCAAAACCCTACACTCTTGATCATTTTTCAAAGTAGTACCATCATTTGAAAGCCCATGTTTCAAGGGTCTCAAAAGTACAAAAATATTCAAGAAAAACCATTAAAATAACTTACTTTAGAAGGCTTAAATTTTCTAAAATTTCAAGCTCTTAAAACCACATTTCTTTGCTAAAAATTTCAGTCAAAAGAAAGGATGGAGAAAAGAAAAATGATAGCTAGGCTTTTTGGCATCATTATAGTACACCTTATGTCATCAACATTACCTAATGTTGACTTTACCACACTTTCATCTCTCATGGATGGCCAAGCTATCACAATAGGGTCTAATTACCCTTTAAAACCCCCCACTCTTTATTCTCTAGCTATTTGACACTTTTAGCTATCAATTTAGAACTTTTTCATTTTATGCAATTTAGTCCTTTCTCGCAATTGGACTCACAAACGTTATAATTACTTCACCAAATTTTCATGCACTATTAAAAACATGCTATACTATCAAAATAATAATAGAATAATTTCTCTAACTTCAGATTTGTGGTCCCGAGATCACTATTTCGACTAGGCCCAAAATCGGACTGTTACACATACATATAACTATTTACAACTATTTACATGCCACTTATAATTGGGCCAAAATGGTCAAAAATCTATCGAATTGGTAGGTGGATAGTGTGAGCTCCAATTTGATCTAACTGATAGCACGATTCCCGAAAATATACAAGGAAGAAAATAGAAGAAAGGTAAGCATACTTAATTCTTAGTAAGTTCGTACAGAAATGAACAAAACTTACCCCACATGATAACTATAGTAAACATAATAAGCATAACATGTATATAAGTAAACATAATAAACATAATAAACATAATAACCATACTCAATTCATGAATAACATCTATACACATATGAGATTTTCCTCTGATTCAATTTCATAATGTAGTTTCGCTTAGAGAACTATAGTAAATTAACCTCGGATACTTGGGATAGAATTAGCCACACGAGCTATGAAATATACTAGCTCCTACGAGCTATAATCGGGACATGAACCTTTACTTGATGTTGCTCACATGAACTGTAGAGAATCTGCAACACATGTAGGATATCGGCCTTCGATGAGGTATCTAACACCGATACAAGGTACCTGATACTTTTTGGAAACCTGTACAAAGTCCTTGCTACTTTTTCAACCCTAATAACATATCATTTGTGTCCTACTCATTCACAAAGTTCACATGAGCCTCAATTTCATATCAATTCTATTTCAATTCTTTACCATCTTCATATACATGTAATACAACCATTTGCATTCACATATTCACTTGCATTTATAAACTAAACCTTATTTTACAATTTAGTCTTTCAATATCAAACTCATTATTTTATATAACTTAATCACAAATAACACATATTTATACAATACAAACATACCAAATACTAATCAAAATAAATATCATACGAAATTATCTAATCAAAATTGAAACAAACACGACATCGAGGACTATTCTGTAATTTTTTGTTTTCCCTGTTTATCTTCAACTTGCTTGAGATATTGATCTATATAATAATTAATTTCAAATTATCAATTACAAATACCTTATAATGTCTAAATAGACGCATATGACCCCTTTAATAACATATTACAAAATTTCCCCAAATTTTTACATTTTATTCAATTTCATCCCTAAAACTTAACTATCATATCTTTTACATTTAAGCCCTATTTTTCAATCTAATTTCAATTCTATCCTTTTGTAACCCTATAGAATCAAAATTTACAGAAATTTTATGTCAAATTTGACATAATTACAATTTGGTCCTTAACCTCAAAATGAACAAAATCCACTTTACAAATTAGTCCTACTTAACATCTAAGCTTAACATGCAACCATTTGTCAATAAAACCTTTAAAAAATCATCAATAGAAACATTTCAAAACTTTAACAATTTCATAAAATAGTCCTTAGGCTAGCTAAATCAAGCTCTCGGGATTCCAAAAACATAAAAATTATAAGAAACAAGCAAAAATAGACTTACCAATTGAAGGACCAAGCTTGGACATAAGCTAGATCTTCTTGTCCCTTTTTTAATCGATTTTGGGGTAAGGAAGAAGAAATAGAATGATTTTTTATTTCTCTTACTGTAAGTTTTAATTATGTTTTACTATTATAACTAAATAACTAATAAAATATAAACATATTCACCCATTTTAAAGCCACCAACCGACCAATATAGTTAGAATTGGCTTAATTGCCAATTAAATCCCTAAAAATTCATTATTTGAGCCTTTTATCAACTAAAATTCAATAGCAAATAAGTTTTACATTTTATACAATTTAGTCCTTATACCCTAATTAATTATTCAATCAACATAACTACTGGACCAAAAATTCAATACAACTCTATAATAGACTAGTACTTATTAATAATTAACAGTTACTAACTCGATCATCAGAATATAGGGTTGTAAAACCATCACTTTCGGTACAACTGGAAATTGTGCTATTACAAGAAACTAAACAGAACTTAGCTGAAAATGATCAAACCAATGAATTCAGTACAAATGGTGACTAAATGTTATACTCCCAAAATAGATTGTATGTACCGAATGATTTAGCATTGAAGCAAGATATTCTCCACGAGGCTCACAAGAGTTCGTATGTGATGCACCCATGTGGAAATAACATGTATAATGATTTAAAACCATTATATTAGTAGTAAGGCATTAAAAGGGAGATAACTGAATACGTAGCCAAGTGCTTGGTGTGTCAACAAATTAAGTCAAATCAACAAGTCCTTCAAGATTATTACAACTTATAATGATTCCTGAATGAAAGTGGGAATGAGTCATTGTTGTGCAGGATTTTCATTATCACCGAAATGGAAAGATTCCATTTGGTTAATTTTTGAAAACTTAGCTAAGTCTATTCATTTTATTCCAGTGATAGTTGGTTATTCACTAGAGAGACTAGTCGAATTGTACTTTTCAAAGATTGTGAGATTGCATGACGTGCTATTATCTATAATTTCATACCGAAATTTGAGGTTTACCTTCAAATTTTGGAGCAAACTGCATAAAGCTTTAGGCACCAAATTTGATGCTCAATTTGAACAAGTATTCCAAGTACTTGAAGACATGTTGTGTTTTTGCGTAATTGAATTTGATGGATGCTAGGAAAGATTTTTACTGATAGTGAAATTCACATTCAATAATAGTTATCAATCAAGCATCAAAATGGCACCTTACAAATATTTATATGGTCGTAAATGTCGAGCTCCTCTATGTTGGTCAGAATTGAGTGAAAGAAAAATAGCAAGAAGAGACTTGATGAGAGAAACGGAAGATAAAGTCAGACTTATTAAAGATTCCTTAAAAGTTGCATCTAATAGACAAAAAGCTTATGCTGACCTAAAAAGAAAGGATATTGAGTTTCAAATTGGTGATAAAGTATTTCTAAAGGTTTCACCTTGAAAGAAAGTTTTGTGATTCAGTAGAAAATGGAAGCAAGGTCTAAGGTTCATTAGACCGTATGAAAGTCTCAAAAGAATTAGGCCTATAGCATATCGTTTAGCCCTACCTCCAGAGTTGGACAAGATTCACAATGTTTTTCATGTGTCAATGTTGAGAAGATACAAATCTGATCCCTCTCATGTTTTAACTCCTGATGAAATTGAGTTGCAAAGAAATTTGACCTATGGCAAGGAACCTGTAAAAATATTAGCTCGAGAAACAAAAGAATAAAGAAATAAGCAAATGGCATTGGTGAAAGTTCTATGCCCCCATCATGTCACAGAAGAGGCTACTTGGGAACCAAAAAAAGCTATGAGATCTCAATATCTCCACCTTTTCTCATGTAAAATTTTGAGGACGTAATTTCTTAAGAAGGGAGAATCGTAATGATCCGATTTTTAATGGTACTAAAAAAATACGATTTCAAAACTATATTTCCATAAATCGAGTCCGTAAATATTAAATATTAATATTTATAAGGATAATATAAAAATATATTAAAGATTGTCCAATAATTTTTCTGAATTAATAGTTAATTAAGGCTCAAGGATTAAATTGTAAAGGTTCAATCGCTATAGAGTATTAATTGACTAAAGGCTTGAGGACTTGAATAGCAATTAACCAAAGGGTTAAAATGTTTATTAGACCATTTCTAAATAAGAATTAGTGGAAGATGGTGGCATATTCCTCTAGTTTTGATTAAGTATTAATTTTTACTAATTAATCCATAATTAATTAACTAAACTAGGCTAATTAATAATTAATTAAAGTATAAAAGCCAAACTAAGAGAAAATTCATTATAATCTTCCTTATTTCAATAGTCCACCATAGAAAAACATTTAAGGAAAGCTTCCAAACTTTGAAACATCCAGCCAACTAATAGATCAAGAATCGAATTGAAGAGGAGTTGATCGGAGAAAAGCTAAAATTACAAATTAGCACCTGAAGTATCCACTTTTACATATTTTGAATAGGTAAGTTCATATGAAACTTACCACCCTATTTTATTTTATGTATGAATTATGCTTGAATTTATCTATACGTTAGAATTAAGTAAAATTTAGTAATTTTGGCACATATGGCTTAAATGACCTAAATTAAATAGTCGTGTGAATATTTGTTATTATGAAATAGTACAGGGTGCAAATATGAATGTCCAATGATCACAGGACTCGTGAATGAAATATGTACAGCGATTGGTAATGACATATATATAGAAATGATGCCTATGTGAACTTAGTAAAAGGTTAGGATACGTATGGCATGCCATTAGGGTTATATGCATGTTTGATTAAGGACTTTACATGTTATTATGATACCTAGCATTTGCTGCAAGTTCTCAAGTTATATGTATCGTAGGTTTAGCCTGAACGGGTAACCTCGATAGAATGTCACCTTGTGTAAGCAACTCTATCATAACGTCAGCTTGTGTGAGCAACCCTGATATATTATCAACTTGTGTGAGCATCTTATTCTCATGTATCTGAGTCTATTTTACTATAGTTCCACTGGGCGATATCCAATTAATTGGAAATGGAATGTTAATTGTGAATTAAAAATGAAATGGTAGTTGTTGGTGCTTGATATGTGAATAGCTAAGTGATACCATTAAATTCTTAATTCTACTTATGATTTGGGAATGTGACTAACACATTTAAATCATAATGTTGTTACATGTTTAATTGTATCATCATGTGTCAAAGGGTAGCTATGTTGTATACCAAATTGATTAGTTTTACTTATGCCCTAAATGACCAAGTTATATTTAATGATTTCATTTGGACTTACTAAACATTCTTAATGCTTACGTTGCGTAACACCCCAAAATAGGGCCTAGGAGTTTTAGGGGTATCTTAGGAATTTTAGCCTTAGAGTGTTCAGAATCATGTGGTATGATTTATCGGTAATGTTTTTTACTATGGTTTTTAGAAAATTAAGTCAATTTTTGAAGAAGAGTTTCAAAGACCTTCAATTTTGAAAATTGGACTGATTTGTAAAAGAGTCAAAATTGTGGGTTTTTAAAAGGCAATTAAACCAAATTTTAAAAATCACCCTAATATTATCCCTAACCTATAAATTTCACCTTAGTCTTCTCCATCTTCATGCTTTAGCCGTCCCTCGATCCCAAAACTTATTTATTCCATTTTTTGTTCTTCAACCTTAAATCTTTTTATTTCTACCATCACCCAAGCTAAATATCTCCATAAAATCCAAGAAAAACACCTAAAAACACCATAAATTTCTCCATTGTCAAGCTTGTGGGTTTTTCAGGTTTTCAATCAAACTTTTAGATTTTCATTAAATAAGGTAACGATTTAATTCCTTATGAGTTTCTAATGTTATTTCATCTTTAAAACTAATTTTTTAGTCATTAAATCACATGTTTTGAATAAAAGCCAAAAAGTGGTTTATTAATGGTGGATTTTGGGATTTTGGGTAAAAATATGGTTTCAAAGTGTTTTTCAACTTGTTTTGACATGATTAGAAGGTTTCTAAACATAATTTAAAGTTTCGTTAAAGATATCTAATGTTTTAATGAATTTTCAAAAATAGTCATAAGACATGTCGAAAAAGTTGATACCATGAATTAAGTAGTTTTGTGTAGTTTAAAGGTTGGGAATTAGTTGTTGATGAATAATTAGATTAATGTAACTCATTTTAGGCTAAAAGATTAAGTATAGATCGAGATATTTGGATTTCAAGTTGGTTATGTTAAAGGTTTCGGTTACATGAGAACATAGCTTAGGCTTATTTTGTTGATTGCTTGTGGTGAGGCCTTAGCTAATTTTTGCATACATTTTTGTGTGAATTATTGTGTTGAAGCTTCGAATTTGTTAAGACCTTCTACGAGTAGAGATAAAGGCAAGGAAAAGCTAGTTTGAGCTTTCGGCTTTTCAACAAAATCATAATTGGTGAGTGTTTGGAATAACTTCTTGTGGACATGCTTTAATGCATTATTTGGGAATTTAGTAGCAGCCTAAACCCCTACTCTAAATTTTGAGTGTAAGCTTTCTCATACCTATGTTATCTTGTGAATTATGTGCTTATGTGTTTGTGAATATGTGAATTGAGATAAGATGTTATAACATGTGATATGTGGTTATGATAACTATTGCGAAAGTGCAAACATGTCCATGTTATGTATAAGTTAAATTTTAGTGAAAGTGTTTTGCTAAAAATGCAAATATATTGTGATAGTGTACAGATAATCAGTGAGTGATATGTGTTTGATTTCAAATATTTTGGCCTTTTGATCTTGAAATTATTGGATATAGTTGGCATGACATAGAATTGTGAGTACTCAACTATATGTATAGTGATTTTCGGCATTGAGACCCTGGGACATGTTGGAGGGATAACGGAATATGAGCTAAGCTCCTTTCAACAGGACACGTGAAGGGAATAATGAGAGTGATAGCTTTATGCTTCACTTTTGGGAAATCTTTGGAATAATGAGAGTGATAGCTTTATGCTTCACTTTTGGGAAATCTTTGGAATAATGAGTCTATGTGGTGTATTGGAGGTCCCACTTTTTTGTTTCATAGCTTAAGTGCCAATTTATCTATAAACATGTTTTTGACTGTTGTGATATATATGAGTATTGTGATATATGCTTAAATGTTATGTGATAATATGAGTATTGTGATATAAGCTTAAATATTATGTGATTATATGTGTAATGTGATATATGCTTACAAGTGAATATGATTACCATATAGAAGAACTTGTAAATAATTCACGAGTGAGTATAACATGACACTAGTTTTGGAACTGTTGAGGTTGTACTATATGGTTGTTTCATTGATGCTTGATGAATTGTTTGCGTCGTAGTTGTTCTAAGCATTCACTGAGCTTGTTAAGTTCACCCACTCCCTTCTGAAACCCTTGCAGATTAGTTGTGTGCCAGTGTGAGCGGTGTGGTTCCGAGGGGTGATCCAAGCAAGTCCATTTCTGTGATTTCATAGGTGTTATTGTTAATTGTTTATGTTTTAGGAATAACGCAATGTGTTAGACTTGTTTATAGCCATGTTAACTTCTAGACATTTTGCTGGTTTTTGGTTCAATTTATAAGGATTACATGTTATTGTTATGCTTGGGTTCATGAACATGAGGTTGGATTGACGTTACTTGCTCGAACACGATTTTGCGATATTGAATTGTTAATTAGGCCTGTGAATGATTAATTATCAAAGTAATTGATGTATGATGTTTCAGAACTAAATTGGAATGGATTTGTTGCTTATGTATGCTGCATTTTTGAGGTTCGGATAGAGGTATCGATAAACCAGGTTTTAAAATTGATACCTCTATGTTTTGAAATGTACAGGGTGTCAAAATAGAGATTTAGTATCGATACCTTTGCTCAAGTATCGATTCTCGGGGTTAAAATATCGATATTTCATGGTAGGTACCGATAATTTTTGAGACTTTGGCTTATAATTGAAAAATAAAATGCAAGTTTCATATCATTTTTTTAGGTGGTATCGATACCACTTAAAGAAAATATCAATACCCTAGTGTCAATATCGATACCTACATGATAGTTTTGAGATTTTGTTAAATGGACCTTATGCATGTTTAATTATTTTTATAAGACTATTTGAAGTATGTTAGGCATGTTCTAATGATAATTGATATATGTTGACTAAAAATTTATAACATCACTGATAAAGAGGATGATTTCTTAATAATGTGACAATTTACTATGACTATGACTTGAGACGGTGGTGTGGCATCTTGGTATTCGAGCTTGGCGACCAGGCCAGGTATAGGGTGTTACACGTTGGTTGTTTTCTTTCTTTGTAGATCATTATCTTACGAAACTTGCCGAGCCAGATCAATAGAGGAGCTCACATTATCATAAGATGGTAGATTTATGTTCATTTGAATCTAGACTTTGTGGCATGTACATAAGGATCTTTGTTGTGCAAATGGTCAATTGGTATTAATTTTATGTGATAAGTTTATAATGGTTGGAACTTATGTAATTGGTTTGTTATGTGATCAAATTGACGCATATTTTGATCATGTGTAATGCTTGTATGCATAATGATCTCAATTGATAGGTGTTGGCATGATAAATATTATAAGTATGATAGTTTTAATGGTTAGGTTGCTAAATGGCATGTAAAGTGGTAAAAATGATAGTCATGCTTGAAATATAGGTTACATGCACGGTTGATTTGGTTCTTTCCATTATCATTTGGATACAAGATACTCAAAATGAGTAGTTATGCATATATTGATCTAAGGTAAGTGAAATTGTCATGGTTAAATAAGTAAATGGGGAAATTAAACTTGAATGAATGACATGGATTGTATGTTAACTTAAATAGTTAATTTAAAATTGTTACAAGTTCATTTTGGCATGTTTTATTAGATTTGGCATAAGTGAAATGGTCAATTGAATGTTGGTAACAATATGTTTTGGTTGAAAGCATGTAATTTAGGTATCAAAATGAGCTAAGTAGCCAAAAATAGGGGCAACGCCGTAACCTTGAACTCTTGAAGTCACAACATCATCATCTTAGAAAGTGACGTCGCAATGAGCATATGTGTGTCATCACGACATGACATACTGAGATGACCATGTCATGAAAAGGAAATGATGAAGTCGTGACGCTGGTCTAGGAAATTTTAAAAACTTCACAATTTGGTCATTGTTCAAATAAGAATCGTATAAGAGTATTTATAAGCCCGTGTAAGTCCCAAAATTGATTGTGTATCATATCATATGCATGTTTTTACTTGAATTAACCTTGTCTCTAGTCTGTAGGCTTCTTAAATAAATATGGGTATTGTAAGTCATAAAATGCCTGCTAGTCTAAGGGATAGTGGCGTGTGGAGTGTTCCTTGGGGTCTGGGGTTCGAGGCTTGGCGATGCAAAAGAGTATTTTATTTTGCTACTAATGCTGGGGAAGTGTTGTAGTTGGACTGAAATTGGCTGAATTCTAGGAACTTGTTGGAGGGAATTTCAACTGGTGGGTATGTGGTTAGGTGGAATAAAGTTGAGTGATCTTAGGAGTGATATGGGGAGAGAATTTAGAAGATTTGAAGGGAGTGGAAGAGGGTGTGCTGATTTGGGACTCTCACTCCTTGCAATTTTCAGTTTTGAGCAGTCACTAGGGGGTTGGTCATTCTTTTTGGTTTTTTACCTTCTTGGTGCCGAATTTGTTCTGGTTTTTCTCTCTTTTTCGGTAGCTTTTTCCCCCTCCTGTATCGTTTCTCCCTTTTTGTTTTGTTTCTTGTTTGTAGCTGAATTTTACCTTGACCATTCGAGTATTTTTCATTTCAGGTATATTTCAGCTTTGCTTATCTTTGTTGTGCCATCTTGATCGATTTCTTTTCTCCCTTACTCATTTAGCAACCGATCTCTCTCTCATGCTCTCTTTTTGTTCTTGGCCGAATTCACAACTCAACTCTCTCAAAGTCTTCAGCTTTTAACTCCTGATTTTTAATCAATTCCCCTTATTTACTTTTCTCTCCCTCTCTTCTTTTTGACTCAACTCTGTCCTCTCTTCACCTTGTATTTGACCAAATACTTGGTCTCGCCTCTCACTCAATCATTTTCTTGGGCCGAACACTGGTAGGTAAGCCTCCGCCTCTTTTCTTTTTCCTTCCGGTTTTACTGTTTTGAGCATCATCTCCTTCTTCTTCTCATCTTGATCATTACCCCTATGTACTGTTTTAGATCGATCCTCCTTTTCGATTTTTTGTACACTACACCTCTTTTCAACATTCTGCTCTGTCGTTGTGGAGATTGTGTTATACTCCAATTATGGATTTATTATTAAGGTGCAACTTTTGTGTAGGCGGTGATCGAAATTGATTGGCACGCCTCTTAGAAACCAAGGGTGCCTTACGACTGATTTCAGGTAAGGGAATAGTGTCAATTTGGGAACTCCATTAGGCTCCATTTGGAAACATAAGTTAAGTAACTGATTAAATGTTATTTCAGGACAAGAGTATTCGGAGCATCGACTAACATCAAATCACATCAAGTGTGTAACCACACTGCTATAAACGTAGATCTACACTGCTATAAAAGTATGATTGTAGACGCTACACGAGCGTGCGCTCGCTCGTGTGGTAGCCTGAATGCATAAAACGTAGGCATTTGACTGAAGAGGCTACCATGAGCGATTTGATGGGTTTAGGCCGTTTTGGGCCACGTTGGGCCGAAATGGACCAAGTGGGCCCCACAGGCTCATGGGCCTCATACAGGTAAACCACACGGATGTGTAAAGATTATTGGGCCAGGCTGTGTGGTTTACACGGCCATGGCCATTGTTGGGCTTTGTGGGCCACACGAGCGTATGGGCCTACATGGGTCGTGTTATGGGCTTTGGGCCTATTTTCACTGTTTGACCATTAAGATTGCATGGCTCGCCTGAGACAACTATGAACCTACTGTTGGGTTGGTAAGTACACTTAGACCTCATGCTGATGAAATGACGATTATACCCCTATGAGGTATAATGACTGACATACCCCTACGACATGTATGACTGTATTTGAGCGTGACATTTTTGCATACACATATGATATTATGACATGACATGTTACATGGGGGTGGGTTTGATATATTTGGAGGAAGCGTACTGTACTAGTAGCTCTAATGCAAATAATGTTTAGTGCCACAACTGATGCTATATTCTGGAGTGTAAGGATGGGTGGGTCGATTTAATCCCCACATGGAGTGTAGGGCAGGACGGAGTGGAGTGTAGAGGATGGATGGGTAGGACTTCTGATTCCATTTTTGTTACTATTGCTGAATTGGGCTAAGGCCCACACTGTGACTGGTACTTTATTGGGCTAAGGCCCTAACTGATACTGGACTGTCACTAAAACGGGCTTAGGCCCAAACTGTTTCTACCTACTGTTTGACTGACTATTGTTAAAGGTTTTGTGACAACCCGAATTAGGGCCTAATCGGAATAGTGGTTTCATGACCACAAATCCGAGATAGAAATAATTGTTTTATAATTATTTTGGGGTTTATGATATGATTGCATGATTTTGTGAAAATTTCGTGATGAAATTCTATGCCTAAAGTGCTTAAATTGAAAATAGGGACTAAATCGAATAAGTTGCAAAATTTACATCCCGGAAGTTTTTAGTATGAAATTGTTTTGGAATATTAATTAGGAGGTCTTAAATAGCAATTTGACCAATTTTAAATTCATGGTCAAAATTAGGACATGGAAGGAATTTTTGAAAGTTTAGTAAGGAGGGCATTTTGGTCTTTTGGATATTAAATGAAATAAAATGGGAAAAATAACACAAAATTGATCATCATCCTCCTTAGTTGCTGCCGAATTCTCCTCTCTCCATAGCTAGGGTTTCTTCAATTTTCAAGCTCCATAGTAAGTGATTCCAAGCCCGCTTTTAATGTTCTTTACGTTTTGGAATCCGGAAGCTCGATTAAGCTTATGCTAGTAATAATTTAACCTAGGGTTCACATTTGGAAAAATACCCATAGGTGAAATTTGTGTATTTTGATGTTTTATGATAGAATATGAGGTTTTAAATTATGTTAAATAACTTGTGCTACTCGGTTTTAAGTGAAAACGAGTAAAAGCAGCATAATCGGTAAAAATACCTATTGTTCATAACTATATGATAGAGTGAGAATTTGATGTTGTTGTAGAAGAGAAAATGTTCAGCATATCATAAAACATAAGAATAAGGGCTGAAATTAAATTCACGAGCCTAGGGGCAAAAATGTAATTTTGTAAAGTGAGGGGCAAAATGTAATTTTTCCATAATGTGATTTTTGGATTGAAATAAATAGTATGAGTATTAAATGAGCTAAATGTGTTATTATAGATCAAGAAAGACGCGAATTGATCTCGAAGCGGGGAAGGAAAAGTTTTGGACTAAATTGCAAAATTTCCACATTTTGCACCAAGGTAAGTTTGTATGTAAATATTACAATAATTTCATGTACATTCTTATATTTCAGCCTATTATATAAACATACTAGCTGATGTTAAAATGTAAATCGACTATTGGAAAAATGGAAATAAATATAGAGAGAGATCCGGTTGAACATTGGAGAGATCGAATGAAATAGAGGGCGTAGCTAGGTCACATGTATGATGCTGAGTGCACATCATGTGTACAAGAAAGCTACGAGACACCCTGTAGTAGCTAGGTCACATGCGTGATACGAGATGTATCCCATGTAGACAAGAGAGCTACGTGAAAGATAAATGTAGCTAGGTCGCATGCGTGATTCCAAGTGAAGGACACCATGTAGACAAGAGAGCTACGTGAAAGGTAAATGTAGCTAGGTCACATGCGTGATTCCAAGTGAAGGACACCATGTAGACAAGAGAGCTACGAGACAAATCGGTTAGGTCGCATGAGTGGTACTAAGTGTTCACCATGTGTACAAGAGAGCCGAACTAAACGAAGTATGATGGTGGGTGTGTCTTTGAAACCATTAAATATCGAGGATTGATCCGAATTGTTCAACAGGATGGTTTTGTGGTGATATTGTGGTTTGGACCTACACTTATGGTGAATGAAATGTGGTGAAAATGATTTGTGGTATATACATATATAAGATAAAATGAGGGTAGCATAAAGAATGTGTGAAAGAGTGAAATTAGCATTAAAACTGTTTTTAGATGGTAGCAGTGACGTGATTTTGAAAAATCACCAAAAATAGGAGGAATATAATTAGAGGTTGAATGAGATGTAAAATTAAAGCTTAATGAGTCTACTTTCATATAAAAGAAACAGAGCAAGCAAAGGAATTCTATATTTTGAGATATTTACAATTGTATGTGACTTGCTCAGGATGAATACGTGATCCCCTGTTCCAACTTTGAAAAATCATTAAAATTGTACAAATAAAATTAAGAAATATAGTTTACATGCCTAAATTCCTTATTGAGACTAGTTTTAAATGAAACAGACGTCAGGGTTGTTTGAATTGTGTACTGAGAGATATTCAATTCGTAGTAAACAGAGGTCAGATCAGTCGAGCTGTGTAACAGGGAAACTTTAACTAATAAACTGTACTAATCGGCTGAACCAAAAATTATAGAAAAAATTATCAAAAAGCTTTATGAGTCTAGATTCAGGAAATTTTACGGATTTGAATTTCGAGTTTTGTAACCCGAGTTATGATTTATTTAGTGAATATGATGCAGTAGAGACAGCTAAATCAAAGTGGAATGAATAGTGAAGTTAAAGTAGATAAACTTGAATTGTTGTGTAAACATGTTAGATTCTTTAATTAGTATTTACATACTTACTTACTAAGCTATAAGCTTACTTTGTTTCTCTCTTTTGTCTTATAGTGTTCTTGGCTTGCTCGGGAGTTAAGGATCGTGAAGATCTACCGCACTATCATACTTTAGGGTATTTGAACTAAACGTTTTGAATTATGGCATGTATAGTAGGCTTAATTATTTTGTTACGTGTCATATTTGTCTAGGTTAAAATATTAGTTACTGATTTCGACCAGATACTTTGACAAGCCATTAAAGTGGGCTAATATTGTTCAAGACATATGTTATACGATGCACTATCAAATTGGATGACATATTTATATCTCGATTATGTTTAATGGTATGTGTTATGTTCGGTAATACCTTATATCTGTTCAACGATTGTGAATGGTAAGGGTGTTACATTTAGTGGTATCGAGCTATGGTTTAGTCGGTTCTCGGACTAATAAAGTGTGTGTAAAGGTCTAGCTATACATGCCATAGAAATATTGTGATAGTGTGGTGACTCGATTATTCTAAAGCGTGTTTTGTTTTAATATAGTAATGGATCCCAAGGAACTGCGGTGATGATCTTTGCTAGTAATGCGCCGGCCCCGCACAAGGGACCGCGCTTGTGGAAAGTAGACTGAGACATTGAGACAAGGAGATGAGGCTCGGATGCCTTTCTCCAAATGATGAACAATTGGTATCTTGAATTTATTCGAGCAAATCCAAATGCTCAACCTCCTCCACCCCTCCTATACCTCGGGCGATTCTCTGAGTTGCTCAAGGTATAGATTTGGTAAGAATGAACAAGCCTCCGGTTGACAAGATTCGAAAACAAGGGGTCAAGAGTTTAGAGCAAAGGTCGATGATGATCCCGAGAAAGCGGAATTCGGCTTGAAAATTCTACCCGTGTATTTGATGAGCTCTCATGTACACCCGAGGAATGCTTAAAGTGTGTCAGATCACTTTTGAGAGATTCGCTTACCACCGTGGAAGACTTTGGTTGCAGTGGTGCCAAAAGAAAAGTTACTTGGGATTTCTTCCAGAAGAATTTAGAAATAAATACATAAGTCGCGATTTATTGATCAAAACGGAAGGAGTTCCTTGAATTGAAGCAGGGAAAATGTCTCAGAAAGAGTATGAACGCGAATTTGTAAGACTCAGCAAGTATGCTCAGGAATGTGTGTCTACCGAGGCCATTATGTGTAGAAGATTTGAAGATGGACTGAATGAGGACATTAAAATGCTTGTAGGAATTTTGGAGTTGAAAGAATTTGTAGTATTGGTTGATCGAGCTCTTAAAGCCGAAGAATTGAACAAAGAAAGAAGAAAAGCTGCTATTGAGGCCCGAGACGTCAGAAAAAGACAGATAAGCAAGCCATTTCAATCTCAACCAAAGAGGTCCAAAGAGACAAACCCTCGAATGACAGTTTCAATTGGGGATTCACACAGAGATCGTGGTAGAGCATATTCGGGGTCTAAAGCTCAAGCTACTTCGATGGCAAGTGTGGGTAATGTGCGACCTAGAAAGCCCGAGTGTCAGCAATGTGGCAGGCAACATTATGGTGAGTGTTGGGGGACCGAGCGAGCTTGTTTCAGGTGCGGTTCTCGTGAGCATTTTATTAGAGATTGTCCGGAGAAAATTAAAGAAGAAAGATTTCAGAGTGCTAGACAGAATACCACCGCTAGTAGAGGTAGACCACTGAGAAATACTGGAGGTGGGACTAGTAGTAAAACTGTGATGAAAGATTTAACGGCAAGATCAGAAGCTAGAGCACCTGCTAGAGCTTATGCTATACGTGCCCGAGAAGATGCATCATCTCCCGATGTCATTACTGGTACATTTTCTCTCTATGATACTATTGTTATTGCATTGATTGATCCCGGGTCCACTCATTCCTATATTTGCATGAATTTAGTATCCAATAAAAAGTTGCCTATTGAATTTACTGAGTTTACGATTAAAGTGTCGAACCCCTTAGGCCAATATGTGCTAGTTGACAAGGTTTGCAAGAATTGCCCATTAATGATTCAAGGTCATTGTTTTCCGGCCAACTTGATGTTGTTACCATTTGGTGAGTTTGACGTTATCTTGGGAATGGACTCGTTAACATTGTATGATGTTAAGGTAGATTGTAAACAAAAGACACTAGAGTTGAAATGTGAAAATGGAGAAATTCGTGGGTTGAAACAGATGAATCAAATAAATTGACTATGGTGATTTCGCACATGTCCGCATGTAAATACATGAGAAAAGGGTGTGAAGCTTATCCGCTTATGTAATGAATATTGAGTTGCCCTAACCGAAATTTGAATCGAGTCTTATAGTCTATGAGTTTCGGATGTATTTCGGAGGAATTGCCCGGGTTGCCTCGAATAGAGAGATAGATTTTGCTATTGATTTGTTGCCGCATCGCACCGATCTCGATTGCTCCATATAGAATGGCTCATTGAATTAAAAGAATTGAAGGCTCGATTGCAGGAGTTAACAGACAAGGGATTTGTGAGACCGAGTTTCTCTCCCTGGGTGCTCTGTATTATTCAGAAGAAGAAGGATGGTTCAATGAGACTTTGCATTGATTACCGTCGACAATAAGGTGACTATAAAGAACAAGTACCCATTGCCGAGGATTGATGATTTATTCGATCGGTTAAAGGGGGCCACAGTGTTTTCAAAGATTGATTTGAGGTCCGGTTACTACCATTTGAGAGTTAAGGAGTCGATGTAAAACCGCCTTTAGGACAAGGTATGGACATTATGAGTTTCTTGTGATGCCTTTCGCTTAACAAATGCTCCAGCTATATTTATGGACTTAATGAATCGGATCTTCCGCCATATTTGGATAAGTTTGTAGTAGTGTTTATAGATGACATTTTAATTTATTCTCGAGATGAGTCTCGAACATGCGAACACTTGAGAACTATATTGCAAATCTTGAGAGAAAAGAAACTGCTTGCCAAGTTTAGTAAAAGTGAGTTCGCTTCGTGAAGTCGGATTTTGGGGCATATAGTCTCGGTGATGGTATTCGGTGGATCCAAGTAAGATTTCTGCGATCGTTGATTGAAACCGCCCAAGAATGTATCCGAGGTTAGAAGCTTTTTAGGCTTAGCGGGTATTATAGACGTTTTGTTGAAGGATTTTCGATGATTGCCTCTCCTATGACTAAGTTGTTGCAAAAGAATGTTAAGTTTGAATGGACTGATAAATGTCAACAAAGTTTTGAAAAGTTGAAAGCACGATTGATGAAGCACCAATTTTAGTACGCCCGAGTCGGAAAGGAGTTCAGTAATTTATAGTGATGCATCATTGATGTGCCTTGGATGTGTGTTGATGCAAGAGGGTAAAGTGGTAGCTTATGCTTGAGACGCTTAAAACCGCATGAGAAGAACTATCCTACACATGATTTGGATCGGCCGTTGTTGTTTTTGCCTTGAAGATTTGGCGACATTATTTGTATGGTGAAAATGCCGAATTTTTACCGATCACAAAAGTTTGAAGTACTTGATGAATCAAAAGGATCTCGAATCTGCGACAATAAGATGGCTTGAATTATTAAAGGATTATGATCTAGTGATTGATTATCATCCGGAAAAGCAAATGTAGTTCTTGACGCCTTGAGCGAAAATTTCTTTTACTTTGAGAGCCATGAACACGGGGTTAGCATTGTCTGATGATGGGTCAATCTTAGCAGAAATGAGAGCTAAACCGTTATTTCTCCAGTTGATTTGTGATGCTCAAAAGAATGATAGTGAGTTGCGGATCAAGAGAACTCAATGCGAATCAGGTTACGACTCAGATTTTCGAGTTGGACCAGATGATTGTTTGATGTTTCGAGACAGGATATGTGTGCGAAAAACGATAAATTGATTCGAGAAAATATTACATGAGGCGCACAATGGCATTTATCGTTCATCTGGTAGCACAAAATGTATAATGATTTAAAGAAGTCAGATTGGTGGCGGTATGAAAAGGACATTTCGAATTTGTAACCAAGTGTTTGATCATCAACAAGTAAAAGTTGAACATCAAGTGCCTTCGAGGATTACTTCAACCGGTAATGGTGCTCGAGTGGAAATGGGACAAGATTACCATGGATTTTGTAACCGGTTTGCCTTTAACTCCTAAAAAGAAGGATCTTGTTTGGGTAGTGGTTGATAGATTAACAAAGTCAGCCCACTTTATACCAAGACGCACCGATTACTCACTTGATAAATTAGCCGAATTATATGTTGCTGAAATTGTGAAGTTGCACGAGTACCTATGTCTATAATATCGATAGAGATCCAAGATTTACCTCGAGATTTTGGAAAAAGTTACAAGAAGCTTTGGGTACAAAATTGAACTTTAGTACCGCATTTCATCCACAAACAGATGGTCAAACAGAAAGAGTAATCCGGTACTCAAGATATGCTTAGATCTTGTGTTTTAGAATTTGGAGGTAGTTGGGAGAAATATCTATCTTTGATTGAGTTTGCCTACAATAACAGCTTATCAATCAAGTATACAAATGGCACCGCATTGAAGCCTTGTATGGTCGTAAGTGTCGGACTCCTTTATATTGGACCGAGCTTAGTGAGAAACAGATTCATGGAGTTGATCTAGTTAAAGAAACCAAGAGAAAATAAAAGTAATTCGGGATTGCTTAAAAGTCGCTTCAGATCGACAAAAGTCATATGCGATTTAAAAGAAAAGAGATTGAATTTCGTGGGTGATAAAGTGTTCTTGAAGGTGTCACCATGGAAAAAGATTCGAGATTTAGTCGGAAAGGCAAGTTGAGTCCGCGTTTTATTGGGCCGCACGAGATTCTTGAGAGAATTGGACCAATGGCATATAGGTTGGCCTTACCGGAGAGTTAGAAAGAATTCATAACGTGTTTCATGTATCAATGTTATGACGTTATCGTTCGATCCTTCACATGTGATTTCTCCAACGAAATTGAGATTCGATCGGATATGACCTATGAGGAGGAACCAATAAAGATTTTGGCTCGAGAGGTTAAACAGTTAAGAAATAAAAGTATAGCTTTAGTGAAAGTATTGTGGCACGACATGGGATAGAAGAGGCTACGTGGGAACTGAAGAAGCTATGAGGAAACAAAGACCCAAACCTCTTTCTCGGTAAGATTTTCGAGGACGAAAATCTCAAAAGGGGGGGAGAATTGTGACAACCCGAATTAGGGCCTAATCGGAATAGTGGTTTCATGACCACAAATCCGAGATAGAAATAATTGTTTTATAATTATTTTGGGGTTTATGATATGATTGCATGATTTTGTGAAAATTTCGTGATGAAATTCTATGCCTAAAGTGCTTAAATTGAAAATAGGGACTAAATCGAATAAGTTGCAAAATTTACATCCCGGAAGTTTTAGTATGAAATTGTTTTGGAATATTAATTAGGAGGTCTTAAATAGCAATTTGACCAATTTTAAATTCATGGTCAAAATTAGGACATGGAAGGAATTTTGAAAGTTTAGTAAGGAGGGCATTTTGGTCTTTTGGATATTAAATGAAATAAAATGGGAAAAATAACATAAAATTGATCATCATCCTCCTTAGTTGCTGTCGAATTCTCCTCTCTCCATAGCTAGGGTTTCTTCAATTTTCAAGCTCCATAGTAAGTGATTCCAAGCCCGCTTTTAATGTTCTTTACGCTTTTGGAATCCTAAGCTCGATTAAGCTTATGCTAGTAATAATTTAACCTAGGGTTCACATTTGGAAAAATACCCATAGGTGAAATTTGTGTATTTTGATGTTTTATGATAGAATATGAGGTTTTAAATTATGTTAAATAACTTGTGCTACTCGGTTTTAAGTGAAAACGAGTAAAAGCAAGATAATCCAGAAAATACCTATTGTTCATAACTATATGATAGAGTGAGAATTTGATGTTGTTGTAGAAGAGAAAATGTTCAGCATATCATAAAACATAAGAATAAGGGCTGAAATTAAATTCCGAGCCTAGGGGCAAAAATGTAATTTTGTAAAGTTAGGGGCAAAATGTAATTTTTCCATAATGTGATTTTTGGATTGAAATAAATAGTATGAGTATTAAATGAGCTAAATGTGTTATTATAGATCAAGAAAGACGCGGAATTGATCTCGAACGGGGGAAGGAAAAAGTTTTGGACTAAATTGCAAAATTTCCACATTTTGCACCAAGGTAAGTTTGTATGTAAATATTACAATAATTTCATGTACATTCTTATATTTCAGCCTATTATATAAACATACTAGCTGATGTTAAAATGTAAATCGACTATTGGAAAAATGGAAATAAATATAGAGAGAGAGATCCCGGTTGAACATTCGGAGAGATCGAATGAAATAGAGGGAGCGTAGCTAGGTCACATGTATGATGCTGAGTGCACATCATGTGTACAAGAAAGCTACGAGACACCCTGTAGTAGCTAGGTCACATGCGTGATACGAGATGTATCCCATGTAGACAAGAGAGCTACGTGAAAGATAAATGTAGCTAGGTCGCATGCGTGATTCCAAGTGAAGGACACCATGTAGACAAGAGAGCTACGTGAAAGGTAAATGTAGCTAGGTCACATGCGTGATTCCAAGTGAAGGACACCATGTAGACAAGAGAGCTACGAGACAAATCGGTTAGGTCGCATGAGTGGTACTAAGTGTTCACCATGTGTACAAGAGAGCCGAACTAAACGAAGTATGATGGTGGGGCTGTGTGCTGAAACCATTAAATATCGAGGATTGATCCGAATTGTTCAACGGGATGGTTTTGTGGTGATATTGTGGTTTGGACCTACACTTATGGTGAATGAAATGTGGTGAAAATAATTTGTGGTATATACATATATAAGATAAAATGAGAGTAGCATAAAGAATGTGTGAAAGAGTGAAATTAGCATTAAAACTGTTTTTAGATGGTAGCAGTGACGTGATTTTGAAAAATCACCAAAAATAGGAGGAATATAATTAGAGGTTGAATGAGATGTAAAATTAAAGCTTAATGAGTCTACTTTCATATAAAAGAAACAGAGCAAGCAAAGGAATTCTATATTTTGAGATATTTACAATTGTATGTGACTTGCTCAGGATGAATACGTGATCCCCTGTTCCAACTTTGAAAAATCATTAAAAATTGTACAAATAAAATTAAGAAATATAGTTTACATGCCTAAATTCCTTATTGAGACTAGTTTTAAATGAAACAGACGTCAGGGTTGTTTGAATTGTGTACTGAGAGATATTCAATTCGTAGTGAACAGAGGTCAGATCAGTCGAGCTGTGTAACAGGGGAAACTTTAACTAATAAACTGTACTAATCGGCTGAACCAAAATTATAGAAAAAATTAGCAAAAATCTTTATGAGTCTAGATTCAGGAAATTTTACGGATTTGAATTTCGAGTTTTGTAACCCGAGTTATGATTTATTTAGTGAATATGATGCAGTAGAGACAGCTAAATCAAAGTGGAATGAATAGTGAAGTTAAAGTAGATAAACTTGAATTGTTGTGTAAACATGTTAGATTCTTTAATTAGTATTTACATACTTACTTACTAAGCTATAAGCTTACTTTGTTTCTCTCTTTTGTCTTATAGTGTTCTTCGGCTTGCTCAGGAGTTAAGGATCGTGAAGATCTACCCGCACTATCATACTTTAGGGTATTTGAACTAAACGTTTTGAATTATGGCATGTATAGTAGGCTTAATTATTTTGTTACGTGTCATATTTGTCTAGGTTAAAATATTAGTTACAGTACTCGACCAGATACTTTGTACAAGCCATTAAAGTGGGCTAATATTGTTCAAGACATATGTTATACGATGCACTATCAAATTGGATGACATATTTATATCTCGATTATGTTTAATGGTATGTGTTATGTTCTGGTAATACCTTATATCCTGTTCCGGCGACGGTAACGGGTAAGGGGTGTTACAGGTTTACACACTGAGTTTACTTAAACTCACCCTTCTGCTTTTCTAAGCAGGTAACCCTTACGCGGATCTGTGCTGCGAGAGACTCGACGGTGGCCACACAACCGTTTTTGATTCCTTTTAAACTTTTAATTTATAAGTAATTTAATTTGGGTTTTTGTTTTATAATAAGGCCTTTTTAAGTCTTTATTTTGATTTTGGGATTTAATTACTTTGAATCATATCTGTTAGAGGTAGGTTGTGGTTTTACAAAGAGATAAATGTTTTTCAACACACCACGCTATTGCAACACAGTTTTAAAAGCTTCGGCAACAACCATTGTTTTTAAAAATGCAATAACAATCTAATATGATTAACACTTTGCTAAACCAACACGAGTTTTAACAAGGAGCAAGTTATTCTAAAGTTTTCATAAAGATTACAATGAGGTTTTATTATAGAACGGATTTTTCAACGGAACTATGTTCTACGAAATACACTTGAATGTGACATCGCAGATTCGGCCATAACGTCTAGGCCGGGTTTGTGGTGTTACAAGGTGCAGCCAAGGTATTGATGCCTCCTTAGTATGTATCAAAACCTAACATGTAGGGCCTCTTTTTAACCTTGAGATTAATGTTTCCCAATGGCTTTAAATCAACTACAATGGCTATAAACAACTATAAATTAGTTCATTGATATAAATAAAAGTCAAATACATTTCAAGAGTTGAGAAAGACATACTCAAGCATTGAAAGCAAGAGAATTCACTTCAAATATCCCTTTTATTATATTCTCTTGTACGTAGTCTCTTTAGTAATTTCTTGTGTCATTCTTATTTTTCTTGTTGAGAGTACTTAAACTTTGTAAGCAAGCACTTTTGAGAGGTTATCTTGTTTACTTCATTTTTCACCAATTATAATTGGAAGGGTTACTAGTTTAGTCACAAAAACTAGAGAGATTACTAGTTTAACCCTAGTAAAAGTTAAAGGGTCTAATTTAGTTGCAAAAACCTAGGGAGGGGAGTTTTAACTTATCCTTTCACAAGTTAAAGATTATAAATGTAACACGTTATCCTAAGAAGTATCCGTTAAAGTCTAATAATTAAAAATGTTATAAATACATTAAATAGATGTCTATATCCCTTTAAACATATTAAAGTAATTAGATAAAACTCTTTACTTTATTTAATATCATGAGATGATTAAATGGAGTAATTAAGAAAACTTAATTCATATTTATTGATTGAATGTAATACATTTATTAATTGAATGTAAAGGAGTTTATAAATAGCACCTTGTAAGTGAAAATTAAACAATAAAAATTCTCCGTATTTTCATCCACTTTTTACTTATTATTATTGTTTTATTTATTTTCTATAACACGTTATCAGCATGAGCTTCTACGAGTTCATAATGAAGTTCACATCATTTTGACTTTATATAATTTGCCTATATAACTCCCGCTAAACTATATACGGTATACATATTTTCTTAATTCTTTTATTTTATTTTCTAGATGAAATATTGATTTGGGTAACATTTGCACATTTATTTTTGCAACTAAAATCTAATAATGATAATTATATCTACATTTTTTATTAAAAGAAATTTCAATTAATGTAATTTGTGTTAAGTTATTATTATGACTATTCCTCTCTATGTCAATATTTGACTTACATATTATTATTTAGCAAATTTGATATATATAATTGAATTATTTTACGATTGAGAATGCTTATTATTTTACTAATATTTTTTATTTTGATTTAAGTGATTATAATGTCAAATCTTGCCAAACTTGAATTTGCGACCTTAGACATCTCAGGTAAGAATTATTTGTCATGGGTGTTAGATGCAGATATTCACCTAGAGGCTAAAGATCTAGGAAATACTATATTAGTAGATAAAGAAGCATCTAATCAAGACAAGGCAAAAGTAATGATTTTCATCAATCAGCATCTATATGAAGGATTAAAAGTGGAATATCTCACTGTGAATGTCCCTCTTGAATTGTGGAAAAATTTGAAAGAACGATTTGACCATCAAAAAACAATGATACTCCCTAAACCTCATTATGATTGGATACACTTACCGTTGCAATATTTTAAAACTGTAAGTGAATGCAATTCAGAACTTTTCAAAATTAATTCTCAACTAAATTATGTGGAGAAAACATAACTGATGAGGACTTGTTAGAGAAAAATTTTCAACTTTTCCTGCTACTAATGTGCTCCTGCAGCAGCAATACCGTGAAAAAGGTTTTAAAAGCTATTCTAAATTGATTTCATGCATTTTAGTGGTTGAACAAAATAATGAGCTATTGATGAAAAATTATGGAATTCATCCACTAGTTCTGTAACATTCCCTGAAGTGAATTTAGCAATACACAATAATTATGAAAATAGAAAATATAGAGGTCACGACCATGGTCGTGGACGTAGTGGGGGACATGATCGAGGACGTATTAGTAATCATAATCATGGTGGTCATAACAATGATACTTTTAACCACCAGAAAAAGAATAAAAATGAAAGACAAGAAAGAAGTGGTTAAAATAATCCTTCAAAGATTGTTGAGAATATATGCTACTGATGTGGTATGAAAGGGCATTGGTCATGTACCTGTCGTACATCTGAGCATTTAGTGAAACTTTATCAAGTATCCATTAAAAATAAGGGAAAGCATATGGAGACAAATTTTATATTCCAAAGTGATGAAATGGAGGTACAAGATGAAGATATTCACTATAATACTAAAATTGACCATGCCTACAAGGGTGATAAATTTAATGACCTTATTAATATAACTCACCTAGATGTGCAGATTTTTTTGAGAATCATTAGAAAAATTGATGTTATTTTGACATTTTTATGTTGTTTTAAGTATGTTTTATTTTCTTTCATAAAGAATAATTTATATATTTAATAAATATTTGTAATATTTCTCATATTTTGTTTGCTTTTATGAAGAATATGAATATTCAACAAAATTTTGATGGATCTAAAATCAATGGAGACATGTGTCTTGCAGATAGTGCTACAACACATACGATATTCAATGATAAAAAATATTTTTCTCATTTAACAATGAGTAATGCCCATGTTAATACAATATCAGGTAGTTCAAAACTTATTGAAGGCTCTGGAAGAGCTATTATATTATTACCTAAAGGTACAAAATTTGTCATTGATGATGCTTTATATTCCACTAAGTCTCAAAGAAATTTATTAACTTTTAAAGATATTCGTCATAATGGATATCATATTGAGACTATAAATGAAAAAAATATTGAATATCTATATGTTACAAATGTTGAATGTGGAAAGAAATATGTTTTGGAAAGGCTACCTAATTTTTCATTAGGTTTATATGATACACATACTAGTGTAATTGAGTCGCATGTTACTACAAACCAAAAGTTTGTAGATGTAACACACCAAACCCAACCCAGACGTTATGGTCGAATCTAACGCATCACATTGAAGTGTTTTAGCGAAAACCTTATTTTCATTGAAAACCCTTCCTTGAAAAAGAATATATGAAACCTTAATAAACTTATTAAACTCTCTTTTCAATCGCAAAAAACTTGTTTATAACATATGATTTTATGAAAACCTATGAAAACCTGTCATTTTGAAATTTAATTACGGAAACGTAGTATATAAAAAAACTAAGGTTTAGAAAATCCATGCTCAACTTCTCATAATTACAATGCATAAAATAGTAATCCAAATAGTAACAAAAAGGAAGCCTTATTACATTCTGGTCCGAAAAATACTTAATAACATAAAGAACTTATATGCTTTTAAAAGAGAAATAAGTCCAAGTTGTCTTGCTAGCTGGCCACCTGGAGTCCCTCCAAACATTGAACCTTCTACTGAGCATCACCTGAAAATAAAATAAAAGAGAGGGTGAGTTTTCATAAACTCAGTCTGTACAACCCTTTATGAGTAACAATCATTTAATATTCACCATACATCAAACATGCAATGCAATGCAGTACAATCCCATCCCAATACTCCATCCGCTACACACCAGCTCCGTCCCTCGATACACATCATGTGGGGATATAAATATCGACAACCCAACCAATACACATCCATGGTAGCCCGATTGCGGAACTACCTTCATTTATACATTGGGCTTAAAAGCCGTCGGGGGATCCACGATTGTTAAGCAACCATTCGATCCTCATATACTTCCTCCATTCCATATTTCCCAATCAATATGCAACCTAAGTAGAATATCATATGTATGCAGTAGATATGCATGTCATATCCATAAAACTTGCATTCAACACATAGGGGTATTTTGGTCATCTTCTCCTTTAGGGGCATTTCGATAATTTTCCTATTATTATGGTTTTCACTTGCCTTGGCCCGTTAACAAATCCTATGAGCTAAGATGAATGAACACTATGCACCAGGTAGGATTCCAGAGAAGCGGAGGTGAGTCATTAAGACCGCTTAAGTACCAAGCTCTCTCTAGATCCAATCCTAGACATACATATACCCATTGCCACACATTAACCCTATAACTTGTCCATGGTCGTATTAAATTAATTAAGTTTTATGTAGTCATCATATACTAGACCCAAATCCCCTTACAAAGCCCAGACAAATTCACATACCTGTATATGCCCCACTAGACCCAATTATATTCACATGGCCCATTAGGCCCAAATCACAATTATATGGCCCTTTAGGCCCAAATCACATTTATGTGGCCCATTAGGCCCAAATCACATTATATTCATGCTTACATACGAATTTCTATCACATAGCATCAATGATCAATTTTTGGCCTATTATGAGCACAACAGCCCATCGAGCTCATTAAGCCTATTCTGGCCCGGTTGGCCAATTCACAGCCCAAGTCCATAGAGTCGCCCATGGGCCTCAGATAACCTATCGATTTTCTCGTCACTAGTGTTCGTGCACTCGCAAGACTACCATAGCCAAACTTTTGGCTTTTCGACATTTCGGCTTTTCAACATTTCGGCTTTTACCGATCTACTTGTGTGTGCAGTGTATGTACACACCTGGTAAGCAAGCGTGTTGCGATTCCCTTAGTCACCAACCTACAAACGATATCACCCTTCAATTAATCTTATGCTTAATACATATTTTACCCAAAAATCGAAACCTCACCTTAACCTTACCTTGAACACCAATCCCTAATAGCTTTTCCTTGATCACGTACTCCCTAGATCAAAACCGCAAAACACCTATGGTACAATTCGGTAAAGAGATAAAATCTGAGATCCGATACTAATTCCCCCAAAAGAGTAATAGGCCCAAGGGAGATTCGGCTTTTCAGCTTTCAAACTAATATGGTGAATAAGGTTTATTTGGCACAAATTAAAGAAGAAGGGTAGAAGAAGGAATCGGCTAACCCAAAGGGTAAATCAAAAGAAATCTGAGGAGAGAAAGAATGGCAAAAGAATCAGCTAGCAAAGATGGAAAAGCCAATCGACATTAAAAAAAATGAAGAATTTGGCATTAGCCTAGGATCCCAAACTCAGTACATATTTATAGCCTCTAGCCAAATTGCCTGACCCTCAATTCCCAATTCAGCTTCATCACTTCCCCCTTCTCATCTCCTCCTTTTTCTCCTTGATAACTCCCCAATCTATTTTCTGTATTTTCTCTTCTGAACACTCCCCTTAGAGTCCATCTTCACGCCACTTCCAACCTTTTAGAAGGCCAAAATTAAACTCCTAAAAAATTACTAAGCTAAGATTCGAACCTCAAATTTCCTTGCTAGCCACTAATGCCACCTCCCTACACCCTAAGTGGCGTCACTTAGCCACTCCTCCACAAGGCTTTTTTGATGCCATTTTCCCCTATCTTTATTTAAAAGCTCATCTACTCCCAACCCAGATTCTTTTAATAATTAAATTAAAATTCCTCTACCATAAAACTCAACCCAGAACTTCTCTAACAGACCTAGACACTTCAAATTCCTTAAAATCTTAAAGCCAACAAGTCATTTGTCATTTTCTTGTTCATTTAAAAAATTTATGAAACCCAAAGGCCAAATCCCAATTCACCTAGGCCCAAAATTCGAGGAGTTACAGTAGCACCACACACTTTTACTATTTGGAATGATCGATTAGGCCATCCCGAATCTATTATGATGCGAAGAATCATCAAGAATTCAATTGGACACCCACTAAAGAACAAAAAGATTCTTGAATTCAAAGATTTATCTTGTGTTGCTTGTTCTCAAGGAAAATTGATTATTAGACCATCACCAGCTAAAGTTAGGATTGAATCTCCCGCATTTCTAGAACGTATTCAAGGTGATATATGTGGGCACATTCATCCACCATGTGGACCATTCAGATATTTTATGGTATTAATAGATGCATCTAGTAGGTGGTCACATGTGTGTTTATTATCGACTCGCAACCCAACATTTGCGAGACTGCTTGCTCAAATAATTCGATTAAGAACACAATTTCCAGATTATGCAATCAAAACTATTCGTCTTGATAATGTTGGTGAGTTTACATCCCAAGCTTTTAATGATTATTGTATGTCAACTGGGATAAAAGTTGAACATCCTATAGCTCATGTTCATACACAAAACGGTTTAGCTGAATCGTTTATCAAACGCCTCTAACTAATAGCTCAGCCATTACTTATGAGAACAAAACTCCCTGTTATAACTTGGGGATATGCTATTTTGCATGTAGCAGCACTTTTGTGCTTAATACTAACAAACTATAATAAGTACTCCCCATTACAATTGGGTTTTGGTCAGGAGCCAAATATTTGCCATCTTAGAATTTTTAGATGTACAGTATGTGTTCCAATTGCTCCACCACAATGCACAATGGGTCTTCAAAAGAGGTTGGGAATATATGTTGGTTATGAATCTCCTTCTATATTTAAATATGTTGAACCATTAACCAGAGATTTATTTACTACTCGATTTATTGATTGTCATTTTGATGGAACAACATTCCCAACATTAGGGGGAAATTACATGGAATGGATCATCATTATCTCAATTAGATCCTTGTACAAGTAATGTGAACAAGAATTGTGACATCCCTAATTTGACCCTAGTCGAAAAGTGGTTTCGGGACCACTAAACCGAGTCTTATAAGTAATTAAAAGTTATATTCTATGTTTATGATGTTAGTAAATGCATGTGTGAAAGTTTCATGCATTAATTTGATCATTTCTATGTGAATTTATTTAAAATGGACTTGTATGAAACATTGTTGAAAGGTGATAGGCTAATCTTACAATGGTCTAATAGTACATGCATGCAAAAGAGTGGTTTTGCATGTCAATTTGCCCAAAAAAGGGAAGAGTGGCGGCCATGACCAGTTATGGGCAAGGGAAACATGTTTCAAACATGTCTAGTTAATGGATTATGTAAGGAGGAATAAAAAAAAAAAGGAAGCATGGGAAATAAACTAATGAAAAATTAAAGGAAGAAAACAAAGAAAAAAATGTGTCCATCATTCTCATACATGACCAAAAAAAAAAAAAGGGAGAAGGAAAAGGCTTCATACTTTGGTTCTTCTTAGCCGTGTAGAAGAGGGAAAAGAGGAAGAAATTTAGCCACTTTGAGCTGGAAATTAAGGTAAGAATTCAAGTTAGCTCTTTAAATCTTAGCATGGTTTTAAGCTAGATTCTAAGCCCCTTATTTAACCATGCCGAAATCTTTGAAAATTATGGTGATATGAACGTTCGGCCATGGTAGATGTTAAAGAAGATGGTGGAAATGTTGTACACATTTGATTAGTAAGTTAGATGGATGAGATTTGAACTAGTTACCAAGTTCTTTAGGTAACCCATGTTGAAATCTTGGTTTTTGAATAAGTGAGGTTTTCGGCTAGGGTGACTAACAAGGGTGATGATTGTTGTTTCATGCTGAATCTAGATGAACAATAGTTTAAGAGGAGCACTCGGCCATGATATGAGATTGTGATGTTAGTGCGAATATGAAGATGATGAACTTGAATAAGAAATATTCGCTAACATGATAAGTATGAATTATCAAGTAGTTGTGATAATTGATGAGTGAAGTGGCTAATGGGGACTCTTAATGAAATTATGCTAAGGCCGAATGTATCAAATGCTAAATGTGCTTATATGTGTGTGTGTCGTTAGTAGCTAATGGCATTCGGCATTGTTTAACTAAAATTAGAAATGAATGCTTGAAAGTTAAATATGGTCGCCCTAGTGACCAAATGCGTTAAAAGCTAATATATGAACAAATGATACTGAATAAATTGACCTTTGAAATGTATATGGTTGCCGTGTGTTTGTGTCTCGATTGAGAAGTAAATTTGTTTGATTTAGCTCAAGATCTTAAAGGAGAGGCGTCTAACAAGGGAAATCGAAGGTCATCGAGTAGCCGACTTGGAACTATTTTACCTAACACAAGGTAAGTCATAAGCACATATGTTTGATATTGCTTAAATGATTGTAAAATCTATGCAATTGTGTTTAATGGGATGCTATATATATATAAATGAAATTGTATGTGTATGGAGTGATGACAATTGTTGAATGTAAAAGAAATAGTGAAATGTGTAGAAAGTTTGCTTTCGGCACTAAGTGTGGCAATACGTGTGTACCGTGGCGAGATTGGCACTAAGTGTGCGTGCTGGAAATATATGGCACTAAGTGTGCATGCTGGAAATATATGGCACTAAGTGTGCGAGCTCAAGGGTATGGCACTATGTGTGCGGGCTTAAATCGCATGGCACTAAGTGTGCGAAATCGAGTATTAAGCACTATGTGTGCGCACTCTATATATATATATATAAATATCTCCGATCGAACAATTATATGGAGGGTGTGTCTCCACCGAGTTGAGTATGGACAGCGGATCGGGTAAGTACCTTGAGCTCATGACGACTAGGTAATATGTTCATGCTCGGGGTTGAGCTTGGTAAGCTTTAAATCTATGTGATGATTGCAATTGTATGATTGTGGTGAAAATGAGTTGGTGTGTAAAATGCCTCAAATATCTTATTGTATAGAATATGAAATGTGGATGTATGACTTGGTATGAGATTGAACCGAAGGTCCAAGGAACTATGATATAGTTCGATATGGATGGAGTACTTAGCCTCGTTCATTATTTCATGTTGTAATAATTTTGTTAATGGATGGTTGTGGAATGCTTATGACTTACTGAGTTGTAAACTCACTCGGTGTTTTCTTGTCACCCATTTTAGGTCTCTTGGACTCAGATTGTTGCGTGCTCGGAACCGTCGTTGAAGTCATCACACCGGCTGAAATCTTGTGGTATTGTTTTTGTTGTTGAAGAACATTTGGCATGTATAGGCTATTATATTTTGTCGAATTGTGGGTTGTAAACTTTAAGCCATGTGAAAATGGCCTATGTGGTCGCCGAGTGGGATGCTAGAACCTATAGCCACGAGTCTTAGAAACTCAAATTTTGATAAGGTGGCCATAATTTGTGTCATGTATGATGGATGATTAAGGCCAAGGAAAACTTCATGATATTGGCATAGTCTACTGCAGTAACTGTTGCGGATAGCAGCAGTGGGATGAGATTGAAAAATCACTAAAAATAGTAGAAGTAGAAATAAATAGTGAGTAAATTATGGAACTGAACCTTGATGAATCTATTTTTATATGGACGAAACGAAACGACCATATGAGCAGTATACTGAGAAATATTAAAGTTCTCGTGAGACAGGGCCAGAACGGTTTCTGGGTCCCCTGTCGCGACTTTGAAAATTTACCACAAATTATCCAGAAAGAATTAGGAGTCATGCCTTATATGTACAGATTCCATTTTGAGTCTAGTTTCATTAGAAACAAACGACACCAGTATTAAAGCCCTGTACAGAGAGATATTCAAGTTGTAACGCGCGAAGGTCAGAGCAGTCGATCCCTGTAACATGGGTGACTTTAACTAATAAACTGTACCAATTGGCCCAACCAAAAATTCTAAAAATAAATCCATGGATGGGTATATGAGTCTAAATTCAGGGAAAATTTACGAAACCAGTTTCCGAGTTTTGAAACTCGAGATATGATTTTTAAGGCGACGGTGATGCAGTTTTCCAGCCTGTCCAGAAATGCCAAATTGGTCGGTACTTTAAGAGGATTTGTCTCGTTAACCCCTCGTGTCCGACACCGGCGATGGTCTCGGGTTTGGGGTGTTACAAGAATTTCAAAGAATAATACATTTGCAAAACATCGCTAATCAACTGCCAGATTCATTTACTAACCTAAAGAGAATTACAAAATGTCACATACCAGATGAAAATGCTCCAATGCAAATTGATATCCCAATAGGGAAAATTGTAGTGCAAAAAGAAAGTAATCCACGCCTAAAGCAGGAAGGCCAATCGGTTCCAAAGATAAAAATCCTTATAAAAGGAAAAGAGCAATTATTCAAGATGGTAATATTGTAGAGGCAAGTGCCCAAGATGAGACCAAAGATATAACTAATCAAAAAATCTCATAAAATGTTCAAGTACTTGAAAATGGTGATAACAAAGAAATCTCAATAAGTTATGAAAAAATGGTGATAACAAATAAATCTCAATAAGTTATGTTACTTCAGGAAAAAGATGAAACAGAAAAAATATAGTTGTCGACAACAATTTTGCTTATAATGTTGCTATTGAAATAGCAAAAGAAAATGAGGATCTTGAGCCTATATCTATTGAGGAATGTAGATATAGAAAATATTGGCCAAAATAGAAAGACGCAATTCAAGCAGAATTAAATTCACTTTCTAAATGTGAGGTTTTTGGACCTATAGTTCAAACACCTAAATATGTAAAGCTGGTAGGATATAAATGGATATTTGAGCGAAAACAAAATGAGAAAAATGAAGTCGTAACATATAAAGCACGACTTGTAGCACAAGGATTTTCATAAATGCCCGGCATTAATTATGAAGAAACATATTCTCCTGTGGTGGCTACAATCACGTTTAGGTACCTTATTAGTTTGGCAGTACGTGAAAAACTTGACATGCGTCTAATGGATATTGTTACAGCCTATTTGTATGGTACACTTATAGCGAAATTTATATGAAAATCCCAGAAGGATTTAAAATCCCTAAAGGATATAGAGTTTCCAAGGAAAATTGTTCAATCAGATTAAAGAAAAAGTTTATACGGATTAAAATATTCTGGACATATGTGGTACAATCGTCTTAGTGAATATTCGTTAAAAGAAGGTTATAAAAACAATCCAATCTATCCATGTGTTGTAATAAAAAGGTATGGATCAAACTTTGTGATAATTGCTATTTATTTTGATGATCTAAATATTATTGGAACTCCTGAAGAGCTTTAAAATGCAGTAAATTATTTAAAGAAAGAATTTGAGATGAAAGATCTTGAAAAAACAAAGTTTTGTCTTGGCCTGCATATCAAGCATGTAAAAGATGGAATTCGTGTCCATCAGTCAACTTATACGAAAAAGATCTTAAAGAAATTTTATATGGATAAAGCACATCCATTGAGTACCCCAATGGTTGTACGATCGTTAGATGTGAATAAAGATCAATTTCGCCATTGTGAGAATGATGAAGACTTTCTTGGTCCTGAAGTACCATATCTAAGTGTCATAGGAGCATTGATGTATCTTGCAAACAACACAAAACCTGATATATCTTTTGTTGTAAACTTGTTAGCAAGATTTAGTTCTTCTCTAACACAAAAACATTGGAAAGGAATTAAACATGTATTTAGATATCTCAAATGGACCATTGATATAGGGTTATTTTATTCAAATGATTCAAAAATCTCTATTAGTTGGTTATGCTGATGCCGAATATTTATCGAATCCACATAAAGGTCGATCTCAAACGGGATATTTATTTACATGTGGAGGTACTGCCATATCATGGCGTTCGACAAAGCAGATATTAGCTACTACCTCTTTAAATCATGCTGAAATAATTGCAATGCATGAGGCAAGCCGAAAGTGTGTTGGGCTAAGGTTATTAACCCAACATATCCAGAAGATACGTAATTTGCCTTTATAGGAAAATATGTCAACTATCTTATACGAAGATAATGCAGCACGTATAGCTCAATTAAAAGGTGGTTATATCTAAGGTGACAGAACGAAACATATGTCACCAAAATTATTCTTCACTCATGATCTTGAGAAGAAATGTGTAACAGCCAGATTTTGGGCTTAGTCAGAATAGTGGTTTCGAGACCACAAATCTGAAGTCATGAAATTAATTTTATTATTATTTTGGTGTTATAACATGATTATATTAGTGTATGAAAAATTTGGTGAGGTAATTTTAGCGTTTGTGAGCTTAATTTCGAAAAAGGACTAAATCGCATAAGGGGTAAAAGTTCTATTTTATTTGATAGATGTACCACATAGCTAGAGAACCAAAATCGGGGGGGTCTTTAAACTGCAATTAGACCCTTTAGAAGCTGATGGCCGGCCATGGGGGACAAGAAAATCAAATGGTCAAAGGAGTTGGTGACTTAATGTATGATAAAATAATACCCTAGAGACTAGCCTTCATCTTTTTCATTCTTCCTTTCTCCTCCACCGAAATTTTCAGCCATTCCAAGGGTTTTGGAAGCTTGAAATTTCAGCCACTTATATCTCTCTCAAATAAGTAATTTAGATGCTTATTTTTGATAATTTTGGTACTTTTGGAACCCTTATGGCATAAGCTAGCTAATGGGGGGAACCATTTTACAAAATGGTTGATAGTCTAGGGATTTTCCATGAAAGGATTTATGATGTTTGTTGAGTTTTTATGGAAGAAAATGAATCTTAGTTGTGTAGTAAACAACTTTTGTGAAAGGACTTCTCATGAAAACCCTAATAGGACCATTTTGTAAAGTTCGTAAAATGGATAGTAATTTTGTGAAACAATGGGAATTTTGGGTCACTATAAGAATGAAAAGGGTTCGGCTAGGCTTAAGATTTGAAAAAATTCGATAAAAATTGATTTTCAAGCCTAGGGGTAAAATGGTCATTTTGTGAAAGTCTAAGGGCAAAATGGTCATTCTGCCAAAAATGTGAATTTATGATTGTTTAAATTTATTTAGATGTTAAATGAGTAAATTTTTATTATTTTAGATCAAGAACCACAAAAAACAAACTTGGACCGGGGGAAGGCCAAGCAAGTAGAGTAAATCGTCTAGTCACCTACATTTTGCAATCCGAGGTAAATTGTATGTTAATAATGCAACTATATTGTTATGATGTGTAATTGAATTGATATTGCATAAATTGTTTTGATTGTGAATATGAGTATGCATGTTGAGAAATTAATGTAATAAAGACTCCCGGTTGAACATTAGGAATAGATTTGGATATTCATGCCTGATATTGGGTTATATGTATGCTAGTGTAAGACATGTCTGGGACATGCATCGAACACATTATGAGAGCCAGTTTAAGACATGTCTGGGACATGCATCGGCATTGAGACGAGAGCTAATGTAAGACATGTCTGGGGCATGCATCAGCCTCGAGATATACAAGCTAGTGTAAGACTTGTCTGGGACATGGCATCAGCTTGTTGAGTGTAAGTGTAAGACCTGTCTGGGACATGGCATCGACACCGATAGATAAGAGCCAGTGTAAGACCTGTCTGGGACACGGCATCAGCCTCGATGTATGAAAGTCAGTGTCAAACCTGTCTGGGACATGGCATCGACTTTGATGTGCTAGCCAGTGTAAGACCATGTCTAGGACATGGCGTCAGCATTTTATCCCATGTTGGGGCTATTGAATATCATGTAGTATTCCAAATGGTTCAACAGGAGATTTATGGTTTATATCGAAATGAGAGAACTTATGACCATGTAGTGAGTGGTACAGGTACCTAAATGAGAATTACGGCATTCGAGCTTCATTTACGTTGTATGTTTAGTAAAGGAGGAAAGTGAGTAAGTTATGCATATGACTACTTGTGTATTTTACACGAATTATGAGATGTGAATTCAAACCAATGTTGTATGATTGTTGAGAAATAAATATGAGCAAGTAGTGTTTATGAATCCTTACTTTCATGAGCAAATCGAGATATGTTAGGAGTATGATCCCTTATGGTAGCTTATAGTTACTCATTATTGCATGCGACTTACTAAGCTTTATGCTTACCTCTTTTCCTTTCCATTTTCTTATAGTGTCGCCAAAGTAGCTCGTAGATCATCGCTTTACGTCGAAGAAGCCAGTCACACTATCCCTGAAGCAATTGGTATAGCTAGTTTTTTCATTTTGATTATGGGATGTATAGAAGCTAGTCTTTTTGTAATGGTCACATTGTTTTGGGCCAAATGAGTGGCTTGTCATAGCTCTTAAGTCATTTTGTATAATGCCATGGATGGTGGCTAATATTGGTTATTGATAAGTGCAAATGATGATGATTTCATAGATGAGTAATCGCATGACTAATCAAGTTCTTTTTAGATTGTTAAAGTGTAATGTTGTTGTATTGGATATCTTGTTGTGGTTGAATTGGCTTTGTGTTGCCATGTGAATTGTTGGTATGTTTTGCTTTATAGGTAGGTGTAAGTAAGGGTGGCAAAAAGGCTAGGTAGATAGCCTATTTTTGTCCACACGGCTAAAGACACAGACGTGTGCCTAGGCCATGTGTGACACACAGTCAGCCCCATGGGCGTGTTGTTCGACCGTGTGTCCCCTGCACCTCGAATTTGCTAGTCAGTATGCATGGTAGTAAACACACGGGCAGAGACACGGTCGTATGTCTAAGCCGTGTAGAGGACACAACCTTTGGCCATGGGCGTGTGCCTTGGCCATGTGCCTCAAATTAGTTGCTGACGTCAGAAACAGAATGTCAAGGTTTTTACACACGGGCTGCAACACGAGTGTGTTATGGCCGTGTGAGGGACACAAGCTGTAGACACGGGCGAGTGCTCGACCGTGTGAAGACCCCTGTAGATTCGAATTTAGAATTTAATTCACACGGGCTCGGGGCACGGCCGTGGCCCCTTGTGCTTAAGCCGTGTGAACCACACGGACCTTCAGCATCGCCAGGTCAAAATGGCCACAAGGGCATGTCATATTTCCACATGGGCGTGTGCCCCTATCTCAAGTTACAGTCTTTTCAAAGTCTTTAAAGATGTTCGGTTTAATCCTGGATAGTTTCCCAATGATGATTTGGGCCTTGTAGGCCTATATTGAGAATTTTTAGATTAAGGGCGAAAAGTTTTAAATTTGATTTAGTTTTTATAATTCGAAAATGATCGTATGCATGTGTTTAAGTTAGGTAATGCCCCGTGCCCAGTCCAGGCCTCGGACTCGAGTGAGGGGTGTTACATAATGTGACATAGAAGTTCAACAAATTCGTTCTAGTGATAATTTAGCAGATCTTTTTACCAAGGCATGGCCAACTTCATCATTTAAAAAACTACAAAACAAGATTGGAATGTTTCAACTCAAAGACATAATGTGATGTTGCCATTAGGGGGAGTCTGAAACACATTGTACTCTTTTCCTTTAACCAAGGTTTTGTCCCACTGGGTTTTCTGGTAAAAATTTTTAATGAGACAACTTATAATATGAGATTATGTACTCTTTTTCATTCACTAGGTTTTTATCCCACAGGGTTTTTCCTAATAAAGGCTTTAATGAGGCACATTTTATTTTAAAAGAAATCCAAGGGGGGGTGTTAAAAATTCATTAAATGGATGTCTGTAACCTCCTTTAAACATATTAAAGTAATGAGATAAAACTCTTCACTTTATTTATAATCAAGAGATGATTAAATGGAGTAATTAAGAAAACTTAATTCACATTTATTGATTGAATGTAATACATTTATTAATTGAATACAAATGAGTTTATAAATAGCATCTTATAAGTGAAAATTAAACAATGAAAATTTTCTCGTATTTTTCATGCACAGTTTACTTATTATTATTGTTTTATTAATTTTTCTATAACAAAAAGTCCTTAATTGAGGTATACCAAAATAAGGGAGTAAGCAATTGAAGCCAAACCAAATTTAATTGTAACCAAAGTGTGATAAATTAAAAATTAATGTAACCAAATTTAATTGTATTGAAAAGCAAATTGAAACCTATTTGACGTGATTGTTATCGAGTTCGTACATTGAGTCGAATTCGAATATCCTAGCATTTGCCTCCTCTTATTTTAGTTTTTTAATTGTATTGAAAATTTTCAATTCAAACTAACTGATTCAAATTTACATTTTTGGTATGCAAACAAATTTTAACGGAATGAATTCAAACAATTCAATTTTTTATTTCAACCCGAAATCAATCTTCGAAGTGAAACTTGGTTGGACAAGGACTGAATTTCAAGTCAAACTGGGATACTTTCAGCTTTATTGTAGACCAATTGCTAGGCTCTTTCACTGATTGAATATACCCCAAAAGGAAAGAATAATCTCAAATTAAAGGGTAAAAAAAGGGATTGACATTGATGTGATAACATGTGCCTTACAATTACAACTTTTCAGGAACCCATTAGAATATGTTAAGACATTATTCTTTCCTACGTACAAAATACTCCGAATCCCTAAATCACAATGATTAAAATAAATCACGCTAAGACTACAATCATCATGTTGTAAACGAAGAGTCATCCCATCGTGAACTATATAGTAAAAAAAAAATCCAAAGTTTTCCATGCTATCTTAATTATATTACCCACTATTATAATACAAGAAAAGGGTCCACTTTCAGCCACTTATACCTTGCATGAAATATCCGTCAGAGAATTCACTTTCTACGCATTCTTCAGTCAATTTACAAGCTTACTCTGCACAAAAACAAGAGCTAGCATGAGAACCTTCCATTACCTCCATTTTCTGAATGGCCACTAACGTATCACAAACATAAAAGATAATCCACATAGTGAAACAAAAAAAAGAGCAAAATCCAGAATGATATGCTTTACCTTACTTTTTTTGTGTCTGTTAATGTCATTACGATCTTCATCTCCATCATGCTTCCTTTTCTGAATGTATATGAATTGCAAAAATTTTATATGGAATTCCATTTAAAATCAACTTAATTTCTAAGGGCAAATTCATGCAGGGAAACAGAAGATCGGCAAAATTGCTATCAGTTATCATTAATGGTCAAAGAAAATGTCGCAAAAGGCAACAAACATCTAACCTTTTCATGGTGCTTTTTTAAGTGATCAGCACCAGAATCATGATGCCCACTTTTATCCTTCTTCTTTTCCTTGTCTTTATCTTTACTTCGATCTTTATCTTTATGACGGTGCTTGTGCTTCTTATGCTCTTTATCCTTCTCCTTATCTCTATCTTTGTGCTTTTTATGCTTCCTCTCTTTATCTTTGACCTCACTCTTTGATTTCCCAGCAATAGTAGGCATCCCTTTTTCAGTCTACAAAAAAAATGAGAAGAAAATTGGCAATAAGAATAGTAAAAACAGTAGAACCATTACATTTTACTCGTTAATTAAACAATGCCATAATGTCTACAGATGCCATTTGGCTTAAGAAACTTAAATAAGGCTAATCTCAAAGCAGAAAATTTCTTACCGGTGGCAATTCAACGGGAGTGGTTTCTCTCAGCTGAAAAGCCTCTTTAAGAATATCAAAGTCAAAAGGTTGTATGCGGAAATTAGTATCTCTGTTATAAGATGTATTCTGATTAAGCTGGTCCAATTGCATCCCTTCTCCTTTTCTAATTTCAGTATCTCCCGCCACATTATGAAGATAATGTGTGTCTGCAATGGACAAAGGAAGAGGTCTCTTGCAGAAGAAGTCATGGTGAGGCAACAACTTATATCGACTTATAAGATCGACAACACCACTAAGTTCCCTTGGTCCTAATTGTTCATATAAACAGTTTCTCATAAATTAAAAGGACTGATTTAAAAAAAAAAAAAAACCAACCCCAAATAACTTTACATGAAATATCGTCACCTGATTCTCAATTTTCAGTCAAACAGTTTTATTATGAGTTGAATCAGTGCCTGGTAGTCTATGGATTTTCAGTGAGTAATGCAAATGCACCATGCATCATGTCCAACTCTTGCATGTCATAGAGAGTGCATGGTGTTAAGATTTTATGTAATTATTTGGTGAGGTAAGTTATATAAATGAAATTGTTTTATTAATGAAACACTTTATATTATTCCATGAGGGCAGTTTTAAAGCTAAAATATATATAAATATATGATAGTGATGAGATGATAAAATCAAACTAAACAACCATCAAGCATGGCATTCAAATATTTTATACTGATGCAACATATAATAGTGCATGACAGTGCTATATCAGAATGACACTGAATGATAACAAAGCAATATCCTTAAAATATTATTTTACGGGAAAAAAATACATCCAAAACTTTATTGGTAAATTTAAAATATCTTTAATTAGCTTTACCAAATAACTGGCATACCTCGAGGCAATGTCTGAGCCACAAATATGCACAAAAAGGAAAAGGAACAAGAGAAAGGAAACCATGAAAGAAACAGAACTAAAGCCCAAGCTAGATTAAACAAATGCATTATGTCACCGAAATGCTTTATGTCCAGTATAGATGTTGAACATAGTGCAATACTTATTTATTATAACACGAAGATTTTGACCCTTTTTGCGTGATTGAAAACATTATTTGAATTTAAAACACTGAATGATAAAAATAAAATTATTAAAATTGTTTATTTTTATAGCAGGTTTACAAACAGCATAAGATTTATTGTTGTCATCAAAAATGTCATTTTTAATTTTACTTACAAAGCAAGTAAAAAAAAATATTAATCACTCACTCAATTTCCTTAACTAGGATTGAAATAAATTAAGTTGGCAGTATCACTTTCTTACACTTCAGAATCTTCAATATAAAAGAGATATAGATGTCTAAAGTAAGAATGATGAGAGAAAAACTTGTTAAAACAAACTGTCTGGTTTGGGCAATCCAAAAATTGGATGAAATCTAGCAAATGTTCATTAGGTATTGAAAGGAAGGGAGAGAAAGAGCCAACATGGTAATGGATCATTCTAGAATTTAGCTAAATTGTCTATCTTGGTATATTTTTTTCTTTATGTTTAACGTTTTATTTTAGTTATTGGTTTGTATGTTTTCATTTATCAAGGGGCCAAGTAACTAGCATGTCATCACTCAATAAGTTTGAATCGAGTATATCAAGGGCTCAGATGAAAAGCTGCAGTATAAATAGTATTTTAGACACATTAACAACCCAATTACACTTGGATATTATGATAACAGACCGACAACCCTGAACCCTAGTTCCATTGTACCAGATTTGCTTTTACATCAATTTAAGACTCTGCTTTGGTTTTCGTTTACTGTTTTGGTTTCCTATATCTTGTTTCTATTCCACGCTACGTAATAACAATACAGCTGACACATGCACAATTAAGTGTTAGCACCACAAAGGATAGTTTTAACCTACAAAAGTTGAGTTCAACATGGTCAGATATGACCAACTACAACACCCAAGATTCTTAATTCCTTCGCTTTGCTCTGATTTCCAGATTCCTCATTCAGGTCTAACAGAGGATAACTGTTAATACTTTCTTAACATGCGCTTCTGATTAGTAATATGGTAGGTTAAACTTAGAAGTAAAAAAGGTACAATAATCAAGATATGAATGATACAACACAAAAGAGTGATATAATATCGAAAACCTGATAGCAGATCCAAAGCCTATCTCAACCAAACAAATGAAATGAAAACTTCAAAATACAGTAATAACCAAGATTAAAAATTTATAGTACCTCCTCCAAATTTATTGCCTCCAGCATCCATGAGTTAATGGTTCATGAAACATGGAATGTCACCAACTGCAATTTCCTAGCCAAAGTCACGAAAATCCATGAAAATCATGTAAAACATCTGTACAGGTAAAAATTGATTCAAGTAGAACTTTGGTAAGTTAAACACAAAATTGTCACATGATGTAGAGGTACCAACACTTATATTTTCAAACCAAAACTACATACAACTTACAAGCCTATAATGAGCACATTTTCTTTTTCAATTTGTTCCCCTTTATAGCATGTGAGTGGAACTAGCACCTTACAATTTTAAGTTCTATGGCCAGCTATCACATCAAATATACGACTTTTCCAATTTAGCAAATGATTTCTTTACCATCATATTTCTTACAACTTTTTTTCTTTACATTCAAAATAATAATATTAGCACCAAACAATAAAATGATTTTGTTACAACATATATGTCACCCTCAATCGTCATTTTCTTCAATCATTACTGATCTAGGGGAACCCATTGAGGAGAAGAACACACAGCCAAAGTTTGGTTCAAAATGTGACAAGTAGGTTAAAGACCTCTGGATTCATATAAAGCTTGCAAGATGCCTGGATCAAGATTACTTGCTTCAAATTCAGTGTTGACAAGGACACAAGGTGCACTCTTAGCGCTAAGACCCTATATCGCCTAAAGCTCAAGATGCAAAAAAGTGGTTGTCTGAGCTAAATAAGGTGCATATACATATATCAAAAAGAACTGCATATGATATGTAACATGCAATGTGAGACATTGATTAACATAGTTCATTAAATAAACTCAAAAGGTTGTTTTAAGGTTTTTAACAGAAAACTAGCGACTTCTGAAGCAAGAAAAGAGATCCATAGCCCCTTTCACCCTCTTCAAATGTCAATAATTTAATAGTTGACATATTGCACAGTTGAGCAAATTATATGTCTAGTAAAACTGATAAAAGCCAACTTGGTAACCAGATTACCCTTTCATTTCAGAACAAAAAGAAAAATGGTTGCTGAACCTGGATTAATTATTTAGGTTAATAGCAAAGCACCTAGAGCCACAAGAAAGAAATCTAAACACAGGTTTGAGGGTGGTGGTAGTAGCATGTAACTAACCCATTCTTCACCCAATTAAAATTTATAAGAACTTCGTATTAATTTCCAAAGCAAGCCAACTACTAGAGTATTTAAATTTAAAAATAAATACTAAATTCTATGTTACTGGTAAGCTACAAAAGTTTACAAGCAACGCCGTGACGTTTTCATTGCACTGAAAATTTGAAATTAGCTCATATGGAATACTTTATCTCCACATAGTTTCAAGTTATAAAAGGTTTAGTTAGTCAGGGCATCTCTAGTTTTGCTACTAAAATTTGCTTTAAACACTAAAAGCGAGAACCTTCACACATGCTTCTTCGTTTTATCTAACCGGATAATACTCTACAAGTAGCAAACGCCAAAACCACATACTCAAATTACATTTTTTTTTCATAATTTTCTTCTAATTTTTCTCCGCAGAATCGTCAAATTTAAATGAATTCCCAATAAAATTGAAAAATAAACATAGAGGACAGTGTCCGAACAAATTACTAATTACATAAAGAAAAAAAGGATTAGGGGGAAACCATCATAATTCATCATTTAAGAAAAACTTCAAGTAAGAAAAACAAGAAACATAAAAAGAAACAATAAATACCTCAAACATGGACTCGGGCAAAGTCGCCGAGGAACATTTTTCAGATCACGAGAAAAAGCAAAGCAAAATAAAAATAAAAATTCAAGCTCCTCTCTTCCCCTGATAAATTCGGTCCTGACGCTTCAATGCAAGTAAAAGAAAACCTACGAAAAAATATTTTTTTTAAAAATCAAACAAAAAACAAAAACCGCGCAAAATTTTGAAAGAAATAAAAAATAAAAGAAGGGGAAAAGGTGGAGAAATTGACCAGTGAAATAAAAGAGAGCGAATTGAAGAGGGAGTGAAGCGGGGTAGAATGGGTAAGATCTTATGAAGTTGGAGAGCTTTCAGGAGCAGGCAATGGAAGCACTTAAGTCCCTACTTTTTTAGGGTTTGAAAAGGGTCGAACCACCAACACTACACGAGTTTTTTCCTTTCTTTTCCTGTCCAAGGCCTCGGATCCGTAGCTTCTCCGGCTTATTTATTTACTTATTATTTTTATTATTTTTTGGGGTCACAGAATCAAAAACCGTCGTGGTGGGAGTTTTAGCTCGTTTTTTCTTTCCCGATGCACCGGTTTAATATGTATAAAATTATTAGTACATTTAAAATTTTGATAAAATAATTAATCAGTAATTAGAATCATATGAAATAAACTTGAAGATTTAAATTCAAACATAAATAAAAAAATATATAGATAAACATAAATAAATTAAAATAAATAAAATAGGAAGTATCAAATTAAATTAATAAGGATTAAATTGAAATGAATGGAGGACTAAATCGTAAGACTATCAAATTATGGAAAGCCTAAACAAAATTAACTTATCACCTAAAACACCTATACTTAAGGTAACTAAACTATGGCATAATGACTTATTTGGTCCTCTAACTTTTAAAAAGAAGTCATTTTAGCCTCTTTTGGCCATTAAACTTGTGATATTTGTCAAATCACTCTAAAATTGATGAAAATATTTACATTTGTTAACCTTACAGACCAGGCATACACGAGTATTGCCACATGTATGTTATGTTAGCAATTAATTAATTTTTAAATATAAAAATTAAAAAAATATTAAAAAGTATAGAATTATAAAAAATTATTTTTCAAATTATTAAAAAACTTATTAATTGCTTATGTGGCATATACATTAACTTTTATGCAGATGTCACATTAGCAAAGTTAAGAGACATTAACTTTTTCATCCATTTTGGGATGATTCAACAAACAATGCAAGTTTAAGGGTTAAAAGCAGCAAAAAATTAAATGGAAGGCTAAAATGATTTTTTTGTAAAGTTGGAGGGCCAAATAAGTCATTATGCCCTAAACTATTAGTAAATTTACATTTTGATCACTCATGTTCAAAAAGCTAAAAAATGGTCATTGAATTATTCAAAATCAAAAGTTTTCATTTAAGTCACTAAGATGTTAAAATTGGTGTTGTATGGCCTTTTATGTTCACACCGCATTTACCAATTGAAAGTTTTCCCTTCCCTTCTCTCTACAATTTAGTTTTTTTCATGAAACAACTTTAAACGTCAGGAATCTACAAACCAAAATCCAAATAGCTTTTTTCTTCGATCTTAAACACTGGCCATCAGATTGACTTAGATCATCAATATGTTTTCTAACTCATCAATGGGTGCTAATCCACAGTACCAATAGTCAAATCGTCTCTTAGAGCTTGCTAGTCAGACTTTAAAAAAACAAGTTAACAATTCAGTGACTTAACTAATTTTTTGTGAATAGTTTAGTGACCATATAACCTTTTGAATTTAAATGATCAAAATGTAAACTTACTAATAGCTTTACCCAAAAATATTCTCACCCATGTGATTGGTTAGATTATGGTGCAAACTTCCCACCCTTTCTAGTGTAAATTATTATATTATTTAATTTTAAATTCATTTAATAATATTTCATTTAGTTAATTCTTTTAACATTTAACAATTTATTCTTGATTTTCAAAAAAAAGCATTTTATTCTTATTTTTTCATTGGCATAATTGCATAAAATACCCTCAATGTTTAGGGGGTTTTGGTTTTGTGCCATTGACTTTTTTTTTATTTACACTCTCAACGTTATGATTTTTTCAGAAATCAGCCCAATTTTAATAGTAAGCGTGAGTTAACCATCATTCAAGTGCCGGTCAACAAAGTAAGCCTATGTGACGTCATAGACGATGTCATCTTTTCTTTTCTTTTCTTTTCATTTTGTTCCATCTTCTTTTTTCTTCTCCCTTCCTCTCTTCCTATTACTGCTGCAACAAAAAAAAAACTCGTTTTCTCCATCATTGTTGTTGTTGTATCCTCCATTGCTGCCACTTCCACAACCACCCTACCTTTCTTCCACCCGGGTTTCGACCTAGCATTGCCACCACCTCCACCCCAAATGGTTCATTCTAATTTTTCTTCTTCCACCAGGGTCTTTGTCAGCCATGATTTTATTCTTTCTTGCATAGTATCTAGAAATTAATGTATGTTATTAGGACAATGAAATTATTTTTAAAAAACCTAACAATTTTACTGGATATTATCATAGCCAATCAGAGATAACAGAATAGAAAAAATGAATAAGCTGACAATATATATTCGTACTGGTGTTAATGTCATTGAACTTCCTTCTATCCTTCTAAGCTCCCACAAGCTTGAACCTCAACTTTTTCTTTGAAGGTGAGTTTCTTGAGAAATATCCAAACTTGAAAACTTTTTCATGGCTGGAAATTAGATAATTCAACCCAAAATCGAATGCTTTTAACTAAGAAACCTACAATTAGTAACCATTTTTTTGGGCGGGATTTCAAGATTCAAGAATCGAATCCATGAGTCAAATCCTAATGAAGCAAAGTAGCCAAAATAATCATTAAAGGAATTTAAAAGTGTCAAATAGCTCTATTGGAGAGGACTTGAAATTTATGAGTTTGAAAACATAAGTTTCTTTGGGTTAATGGTTTCAAAGATTTAAGCTTTGAGACAGATTTATAACTAAAGAAGTTGGAATCAAAAAGGAAGAAGACGAAGATGAAGAAGAGAGGTGTGTGGAAATGGCTTTTCCTTTAATGCACAGGAAAATAAACATGTTAGATGAAAATGAATCAAACTTTGGGAAGAGAGGGAGCGAGAAGAAGAAAGAAGATGGACCAAAATGAAAAAAAAAATTAGATTGAATCATTTGGGGTGGAGGTGATGGCATTGCTAGGTCAAAACCCAGGTGGAAGAGCGGTGGGGTGGTTGTGAAAGTGGCAGCAGCAGTAGCAGCAATGGCGGAGAAAAAAAGTATTTTTTCTTTTTTTTTGCATTGTAGCAGCAATAGGAAGAGAAGAAGGGAGAAGAAAAACAAAGATGGAACAAAATGAAATATATATATATATATATATGACGCATCTATGATGTCACATAGGCTTACTTCGTTGACCGGCACTTGATTGATGGTCAACTCACATTTACTATTAAAATTGGGTTGATTTTTGAAAAAATTGTAACACCCTTCGCCCGTATCCCTCGTCGGAACAGGGTTCGAGGTGCTACCAGATTTAAACTCATCCATTTATATAAAACCGCATAGTAAAATTTTTGATCAATTTTAAACTTTTCATACACACGTATATTATCCTTTAATCGGGCTTACAAGGCCCAAAATATTCATGAGGCATTATTAAACATTTACCAATATCTTAGTCTTGTATCATTTACTTACTCAACTTTACAACCCTATACATGCCATAGACTCAAACACTAAGATTTATTTACGCGATAGCGTAGACTTGACAATGTGATAATATCTCCGACGGCCTCCAACCCGAGCTAACTGGCAACCCTAGGGAATATGGGAAAGAAAAGGGAGTAAGCTTTACGCTTAGTAAGTTCATAAGAAAACAATAAGCAACTCATTAACAAGTTTTATCAATGTTTACAACATAATCACAAATTCACTACAAGTTGTCTTCCTGAGCAATAGTCACTAAATTATTTATAACTGGAGCTACAAAACTCCAAATCAATTGCCGTTAATTTTCCCTGAAAATAGACTCATATATCTTCCATCCATAAAATTGTCAGAATTTTAGGTTTAGCCAATCAATACCAGATTTTTCTTAAAGTTTCCCCTATTTCACTGTTTAACTAATCTGACCACTCTTCACTACTAATCAAATTTCTCATTGTACAGAATTCAAAATATGTTCTATTTGATTTCATTTGAAACTAGACTCATTAAGGAGTCTAAGCATATAAATTTTATCTTATAACCATTTTTTTACAAATTATAATGATTTTCTAAAAACAGAACAGGGGACCCCGAAGTCATTTGACTCTATCCCACGCCACTTCAAATATCTCATTATCACCAATTCTTTTGCTTACACGGTTTCTTTTATAAGAAACTAGACTCATTAAGATTTAATTAAATAATTTATTCAGCTTCTAACTCAACTCCAACAATTTATGGTGATTTTCCAAAATCACATTACTGCTGCTGTCCCAAGCAGATTTATTACAAATTTACTCTTTCACACATTCTTTGCATTCACATTATTTAAACATGTATATCACCAATCAATTTCATTACATATCTATAATTTCACTCAAGCATAATCTCAATACAATACATCATGCTCAATGATTCGCACACAATCGCACAATCGTTCAAATTAGCAATTATAAGATGATTCCGCACATAGTCCACCCTTATCGATAATTTACGATGGTTTTGCCCTTACTCACATATATGACATAGGCATTTTCACCTATGCTTCTCATTTCACACTCATGATTCAATTCCAATCGATCTAACATGCATAAGAATATATCACATACCGCCAACTTAATGTATTGAACAAATTCAATTGCCGATTTAACACAAGGTCTCATAGTCTTAGACTTTTATCAAATCACCGGCATTTAGCCCGCTAGGTTTTAAACCCGATAATATTATTCACCGACTTAAAGCTTGCTAGGCTCAAAGCCCAAATATCACCATTATAAAGTCGTCTCATAAACAATTTATATAATATAGCATGTATACTGTTCACTTTGCTCTATTTAATCATTCAATCACAATTTATAATTTCCTTTGAATCATTCGATATTTTGCACACTAAGTGTCATTCTCAATATCTCACACACTAAGTACCATTCTCAATATTTCGTACACTAAGTGTCATTCTCAATATTTCGTACACTAAGTACCATATTTGATTGCCCCGCACACTAAGTGCCACATTTTGTCGATATGTCATCAGACGTTAAAAAATTCACGTATATACAATTTATACGATATTAAAGCATTAGAAACATAAATTTAACAATGCTTATTGCATACGAACTTACCTCGTTCGCGGTAACGATAAATTAGATCGACGAATCCGATACTTCGTTTTTCCCTCGATATAGACTCATACGAGGCTTAACTTGATCTAATCAATCAAATTCAACTATTACAATTCATATTCTATTCATTTTAACTCAATTTCATATTTTGGTAAAATTACTATTTTACCCCTAAAGTTTTACTTTTATTCAATTTAGTCACTGAGCTCAAAAAAATGCAAATTAACTATTTTTAACCATAATTAAGCTTAACCGAATATTCATGGTATTAAAACAGCCCATAAATTACTTTATGACAAAATTACATTTTTGCCCTTGATATTTCAACTTCTTTACAATTTAATCCCTAAGCTCGAAAAATTAAATTCATTTAATTTTTGGCCAAACCCATGCCTAGACAAATTTACTACTACTTCATAACAGCCCATATTTTCATTTATTCACACTTTCAACCACATAATTTCAGTAATTCACAATTTAATCCAAAATTGACATTTTTACCAAAATTCACTTTACAAAACATGTATATCCAACAACAATAATTTATTTTCCATCATCAACTATCAAAATACTCATGCACTCAACAATGGCAACATTCAAATACTTTAACAGCTTTTGAAATCGAGATACGGGCTAGCTAGAATACTGAAGCAACGATATCAAAAACATAAAATTATCAAAACCGAACACAAAACATACCTAAATCACTTCATGCAAATGCGAAACTAAGGAAGCTTCAATGGCTTTCTTTTCTCCTCCATATTCGGCCAAGAGATAAAATTTGCATGGCCATTTTATGTTTTATTTTTATTTAATACGTTTGAATATTCCATTTACCTTTTTGTCCTTTATAATAATACATAATTTCATATATGCCAAACCACCAATCTCCACTATCATAAAGTAATGGTTTAATTGATAAATAGGGACTTATACTTTAGTAAATCATGGAAAATAAACACTTAAACAATTAGAATGTAACTTTTTCATTTTACGCGATTTAGTTCTTTTGGCTTAATTAACTATCGAAACGATAAAATTTTTCAACGAAACTTTAATACCATCTTTTTGCCACTCCGTAAATATTTATAAAAATATTTACGATTCGGTTTATATAAATGAGGTCCCGATACCTCATTTCCTAAACCCACTTGACCTTAGGGTCATACCATTTGAACTTAATAAATCACTTATAAAACAAATATCACAATATCAAAAACATTTTTAAAATCACAATTAACTCGTAAATATTAAATATAATATTTACAAACCTACTCGTCGGATTTGGTGGCCTCGAAACCACTGTTCCGATTAACCCTAAAAATAGGCTGTTACAAAAATCATAATGTTAAGGGTTTAAATAAAAAAAAAACAAATGTCAAGGGTACAAAACCAAAAACCCTTAAACATTAAGGATATTTTATGCAATTATGCTTTTTTTCATTTTACTTCCATTTTCTACCCGAAAAAATTCTCAATACTCTCATTTACTTCTTCTAGCTGACATCTCTCATTCCCATATACAAAATCATCTACCTTCTCAACTTTCTCCTATAGCCCCTCACACCAAAACAAAAGCCCTTACCCATTGTTAAATCAAACGACAACCTCCATCTCTCAAAAAAAAAAATCTTGAACTAATGAAAGTTTTTTTATTCAAACTAATCAAGAATTTTAAACAAGGGTTAAATATAAAATTGGTACCCGAACTTGTCCACTTCTCTTAAATTGATACTTTTGGTTTTTTTTCTCCTAGATTGGTACCCAAACTTTTTTTCCTTCCACTATATTGATACCTGAAACCAACGGTGTTAATTTTTTACTAACGTGGTAGGGTTGGCTAATCACATGTCGCCCCGTGGCATCCTCTCATGCCTCATTTTTCTTTTTCTTTTTCCTTTCTCTTCCATTTCTTTCATTTCTTTTCTTATTTTTCTAGGTCTGGTTCTACATTTCTTCATCTTCCTTCTTTCTTTCTTACTCAGTCAAAACCCTCCCAAAATTTTCCCAATACATAAAGAAGCTAGTTCTGTTTAGACTCTTCTCCATCTTTGTGACAGCCCAAAATTGACCCTAGTCGGGAAGTGGTTTCGAGACCGCTAAACCGAGTCACCGAAATGTTTGAATGTAATATTTATTGTCTAGAATATGTAATTATGAATGTGTAAAAATTTCAAGTTCCGATTTAGCCGATTGCATGTGAATTCAGTTAGTAGGACTTGTGTGACACTTTTGAAAAGTGAAAGGCTAATCTATAAGGACCTAATAGTGCATGTAGTCAAAGGGAGGACTTGCATGTCAAATTCCCCCAAGTTGTAGTGGCGGCCATGACAAGGAATCATGGGCTAAACATGTCATGAAACATGTTTTGTTGGTGCATTAGGGAGAAACAATAAACAAATAAGTATGGGTAATAAAGAAAGAAAAAAAAAAATGTGTGTGTGAGTGAAACCCCCATTGCAGTGCATTGTGGAAGAGAAAAGAAAAAAATGTTCATCCATCTTTTCATTCTCTCTTGACCGAAAATACTAGAGGAAGGAAGGAATTTTGCTTCATGTTTGTTTTGGAAGAGGATTAGGAAGAGGTTGGTTATACTTGCATCAAGATTAAGGTATGTTTGAGGTTGTGCCATGAGATTCATGCATGTTTTAGTTGCTAGCTTGATGTTCTTGGTAGCCCATGGTTCAAATCTTTGCTATGTCATGGGAATGAAATTCGCCAAAGTAAATGTGGTGTTAATGCCATTGCATGCTAAATATCAAGCTTGATAATGATACATGTGATGGGGATTGAGGACTCTTAGATTTTCTTTTAGCATTTTGAATGAGATACTAAGTTCTTTGTTTAATCATGACCAAAATTATGGTGTTGTGATGTATTCGCCATGGTACATCCATAAGTGTGATTTATGCTCATTGCATGGAAAGTAAGATTTGTGTATTGAAATTTTGTTCATGTTTAGTTACAATCAACTTGAGATTCGGCTCTAGCATATATATATGTATATATGTTTGCACACGATGTATTGGTATGACATATATGCTATTTCAAGGTGTATATTTTCTTGTGATGATGTCTCGATTATGAAGTAAATGAGAGATGTGCATTAAGCTACGATATGTAATGCGTTAGTAGTAAAATGTATGCTGTTTTTGTGTGGTATTAAGTGTATAATTGGCCTCAACATGGACATGTATATTCGCCACATGAGGGGAATTGGTGTGCATGCATTCGGTTAGAGGCAAGCATATTGATGCCTATTCTTGGCTTAGAAAATTCGCTAAGAGGAATATTAACTAATGTGTTGAGTTCGATTCATGATTTCGTACATATGCGACTTTGATGCCTAATGAGTATATATATTGGCTAAGTATCTTGAATTCCTCTTCGATGCTCAAATGATAAAACCAATTTATTTGTTAAATTAAGCTCAAGAGCAAAGGGAGCTAAATCCGATAAGGGAAGGAAAAAGTCGTCGAATAGCCGTCGAAATCGTTCGACCACGTCCGAGGTAAGTTCTTGAGTAATAGAGCTTAAATTCGAATTGATTAGATCATGTTTAAAGCAAATTAAAATCATGCTCTTTGTGTGTGGCTATTGAGCGAAATTGCAAGTGTAAAAAGTGCCTTGTGTTTGAGTTTTGCTATTGAAAATGAAATACTGAATGTGTCATAATTTATTGATAATTGTGCTCGGTTATTGAATGATGTCGGGCTAAGTCCCGAAGGCTTTGTGCTAAGTGACTATATCCGGACTAGGATCCGAGGGCATTCGTATGAAGTTAATAAATCCGGGCTAAGCCGAAGGCATTGTGCAAGTTACTAAACCCGGTTAAGTCCGAAGGCATTCGATTCGAAGTCGCTATAACCGGGCTTCGTCCGAAGGCATTTGAGCGAGTCGTTATATCCGGTTAAATTCCAAAGGTACGTGATTCTAGAATAAGCGATCTTGCTGTAAAATTTCAGTTAATGCGCTTGAAAAAAATTTCCAGCAATGAGGTATGTTCATATGAGCTTGAATTAGTTGATTCCCTTCGAATAATATTCGCTCAGTCGAGTAATGAGTTTTCGGTATTGACTAAGGCGATCCCTTATGTATGAACATAGGGGTTGGAATGTGAAATGAGTATGATATTGAGAATTTGTGCATATGAAATTATCCGTTAGCTTTATGAATACTATGCTTTTGTTGTGCTGGAATTTCTTGCTCAAACTTACTAAGCATAAATTGCTTACTCCGTTTTCTCTGTTTCTCTATTTTATAGATTTTGCTCGTTAGCTATCGGATTCGGGATCATTGAAGTCGAAGTCATCCACACTATCAAAGCCTCCATTTTGGTATAATTTTGGTTGAACTTTGAAATGGCATGTATAGGACTACCCTTTTGTTGCAGGTTATGTACCTTTCGGTTTTGTGTAAACTTGGATAGCCATGCGAAAATGGCTTATATACGTTTTTAGTATAATACTATAATCGTTTGTATGTTGATCATTATGGGGTATGGAATTGTTTTGAAACGATTAGCCATTGGAATGGTTAATCATGATCACACTTTGTGCTATGTATGCAAAAATGGCCAATTGAATCATGGAAATCATGAAATAGGTAAAGCCTACCTTAAAGGCAGATGCTGACTGCAGCAGTGATATGGATGTGAAAAATCACTAAAAATAGTAGGAATGGTATTAAATAGTGAATAAATTATTTAAATGAACCTTGATGAGTCTACTTTCATATGGAGAAACGAAACGGTCATAGGAGTTACATGTTAAGAGATATTAAAGTTCTTGTGAAACAGGGCCAGAACGGTTTCTGGATCCCTTGTTCCGACTTTAGAAATTTATTGTAAATTAACCAGAGATAATTAGGAGTCATGCCATATATGTATAGATTCCTCTCCGAGTCTAGTTTCTATAGAAACAAACGGCATCAGTATTGAAGCCTTGTACAGGGAGATATCCATTTCGTAACACACGAAGGTTAGTGTAGTCGATCCCTGCAACAGGGGAGACTTTAACTAATAAACTGTACCAATTGGCTAGACCAAAAATTCTAGAAAAAAATTTGTAGATGGACATATGAGTATAGTTTCAGGGAAAAATTACGAAACAAATTTTCAAGCTCTGAAACTCAAGATATGATTTTTAAGGCGACAGTGATGCAGTAACCAGCTTGTCTGGAAATTTCTAAATGGACTGTGAAAATAGTTATGTCTGTGTGCACCTTGTGTTCGATTCCGGTAACGGACTCGGGTACGGGGTGTTACAATTTTATTGGTATCAGCGCTACGGTTTAGTCGATTCTAGGACTACCGTAATGCGTTTGGGTCTAGCTATACATGCCATTTTTTTGTGATTATTTGTTAGTGTGGATATTTCTGACGTTTGAATTTGTGTTTATTATAGTAATGGATCCCGATCCCAACCGAGCGATAGCTGATGATGTGGAGAGTGTGGCGCCTGCTCCCGCACAAGGGACAGTGCCGGCGGACTCTCAACCTGTTGCTAGCAATCCGAATGATGAGGCTAGGCAAGCCTTTTATAGCGTGATGAATGATTGGTTCAACCAATACATTCGAACTAATACGGCTGTTCCACAACCTCCATTCCCAACAAACACAGCCCCCATACCTACAATGCCTCCGGTAACTGACCAAATAAGGTCGAATAAGCCCCCAGTTGATAGAATCCGAAAACATGGGGCTACTGAATTTAAAGCTACGGATAGCGACGATGCCGAGCAAGCTGAATTTTGGTTGGACAACACTATCCGGGTACTCGATGAGCTATCTTGTACACCCGATGAATGCCTAAAGTGTGCTATCTCCTTGCTACGTGATTACGCCTACTATTGGTGGAGCACTCGACTTGTTGCCCCGAGAGCAAGTAATTGGGAGTTTTCCAAACCGAGTTTCGGAAAAAGTATATCAGTCGAGATTTGTTGATCAAAAACGGAAGGAATTTCTTGAGCTTAAGCAAGGTTCTATGTCAGTTACTGATTACGAGCGAAGATTTGTTAGACTTAGTAGATACGCTCGGGAATGTGTTTCGTCCGAGGCTGTCATGTGTAAATGCTTCGAGGATGGGCTGAATGAAGACATAAAAATGTTCGTTGGCATTCTTGAAATACGAGAGTTCGTAGTACTTGTCGAGCGAGCTTGTAAAGCCGAAGAGCTTAGAAAAGAAAAACAAAAAGTTGATGTGGGAACTGGAGAGTTTCGAAAAAGATCCTCGGGAAAGTCTCTTCAACATGCATCAAAGAAATTTAGAGATGATGTGGGCCGGTCTAGAGGCGCTTCGGGCCTTTTTAGACGAGATCGTGATCGACCACTGGGGTACACGAGGCACTTGGCCGCCGATGTTGGGAATGAACGTCGAGACGAGCGAGTGTCAACATTGTGGCAAATGGCATTCAGGAAGTCAGAGGTTCCGTGACCGCTCTGTTACAAGTGCGGATCGGTCGACCACTTTATTAAAGATTGCCCGAGGTTGTCAATGAATACAAATCAGTGGGAAACCGGTGCTACCACCGCCGAGGTAGACCATCCGGAAATACGGCAATGCTAGTGGTGGTCGAGAGGATCTAGAGATGTTACGACCAGATCCGAGGCTCGCGCTCTGCTAGGGCTTATGCTATACGCGCACGTGAGGATGCTTCCTCGCTAGATGTTATTACCAGTACTTTCACTCTCTTTGATACTAATGTGATTGCTTTGATTGACCCCGGTTCTACTCATTCTTATATATGCGAAACCTTAGCATCCAAGAAGACTTTACCTATTGAGTCTCTCGAGTTCGTAATTCGGTGTCAAATCCTTGGGTCGTTACGTGTTGGTCGACAAAGTGTGTAAGAAATGTCCCCTAGTAATTCGAGGTTCCTGTTTTTCGGCAGACTTGATGCTTTTTCCATTCGATGAATTTGATGTTATTCTTGGGTTGGATTGGTTGACCGTGCATGATGCGGTTGTGAATTGCAAAAGCAAGACTATTGATTTGAGGTGCATAAATAACGAGATGATCCGAGTTGAGTCTACGGACTTAAAGGGTTGCGGTTGTAATATCATCAATGTTGGCCCAAAAATATGTAAGAAAGGGGTGCGAAGCATACCTTGCGTATGTACTTGATGATAAGGAGTTAGAAATAAAACCCGAATCTATGTGCCGGTGGTTTGTGAATACCCGGATGTTTTTCCCGAAGAATTACCGGGTTTGCCACTGTTCGGAGATAGAGTTTGGCATTGAGCTTGTACCAGGACCACACCGATTTCGATAGCTCGTATCGTATGGCACCAACGAATTAAAGGAGTTGAAAGCTCAGTTGCAAGAGTTGGTGGATAGAGGCTTTGCTCGCCCGAGTTTTTCACCTTGGGGTGCACCAGTGTTGTTTGTGAAAAAGAAGGACGGAACCATGAGGTTGTGCATCGACTATCGTCAGCTTAATAAAGTGACAATAAAGAACAAGTATCCGTTATCACGATCGATGATTTGTTCGATCAACTGAAGGAGCCTCGGTGTTCTCAAAAATAGATTTGAGATCGGGCTATTATCGATTCTTGAATCCGAGATTCGGACATACCCAAAACTGCCTTCAGAACGAGATATGGTCACTACGAGTTCTTAGTGATGCCGTTTGGGCTCACTAATGCCCCTGCGGTATTTATGGATTTGATGAATCGGATCTTCAGACCATATTTGGATCGGTTCGTAGTTGTGTTCATTGACGACATCTTGGTCTATTCAAGAGATGAGACCGAACATGCGAGCACCGAGATTAGTGTTGCAAATTTTACGGGATAAGCGGTTATATGCTAAGTTCAGCAAGTGTGAGTTCGGTTAAGAGAGGTTAGCTTCTTGGGTCATGTGGTATCTGCGACGGTATTCGAGTCGACCCGAGTAAAATTTCAGCCATACTTAACTGGAAGCCTCAGAAATATTACCGAGGTTCGAGCTTTTTGGGACTTGCTTACATTACCGACGGTTTGTAAAAGGATTCTCGATGATAGCCACACCCATGACGAAACCGCTTCGAAGGATGTCAAGTTTGAATGGACGGAAAAGTGTCAGAAAAGTTTCGATCAATTGAAAACTTATTTGACGGAAACTCCAGTTTAGTGCAGCCCGAACCTGGCAAAGAGTTTGTCATTTATAGTGACGCCTCCCTACTTGGGTTAGGTTGCGTATTGATGCAAGAAGGTCGAGTTGTGGCCTACGCGTCGAGACAATTAAAGCCACATGAGAAAAATTATCCGACCCATGATCTCGAATTGGCTGCCATCGTATTCGCCTTAAAGATATGGCGACATTACTTATTTGGTGAGAAGTGCCATGTGTATTCAGATCGCAAAAGTCTCAAATATTTGATGACTCAAAGAGACTTAAATCTGCGACAAAGACGTTGGCTCGAGTTGTTAAAAGATTATGAGCTCGTCATTGATTATCACCCGGGAAAGGCTAATGTGGTTGCGGACACCTTAAGCCAGAAATCACTGTTTGCTTTACGAGTGATGAATGTACACTTGTCTATCCTACCCGACAATGTGTTAGTAGCCAATTAAAGGCCAAACCATTTTGACTCATCAAATTCGTGAAGCTCGAAAGTTGATGAGGAGTTGCTTGCAAAACGGGCCGTGAGTGTGTTCGAACAAGGAATCGGAGTTTCAAATTGATGATGACGATTGTTTGAGGTTCGAAGTCGTCGTGTGTTCCAAAGAATTGAACTTATTTCGATAATTTCGAACGAAGCCCATTGTAGCCGAATGGCAATCCACCCGGGAGTACGAAGATGTACAACGATTTGAAACGTCGGTTTTGGTGGCATGGTATGAAACGAGACATCTCCGACTTTGTTTCGAGATGTTTAATATGTCAACAAGTGAAAGCGGAACATCAAGTGCCTTGAGATTACTTCACCGATTACGATACCCGAGTGGAAATGGGATCGAGTCACAATGGACTTTGTGTCCGGACTGCCATTGGTGGCAAGTAAGAAGGACGCGATTTGGGTTGTTGTTGATAGACCGACTAAGTCGGCTCACTTTATCCCTCGTATGCACGGATTTTTCATTGGATAAACTAGTTGAATTATACGTTTCTCGATTGTGAGATTACACGGGTACCGATTACATTGTGTCGGATAGAGATCCGAGATTCACTTCGCCATTTTGGAAGAAATTGCAAGAAGCTTTGGGTACCAAGTTGCATTTCAGCACCGCCTTTCACCCCCAATCCGATGGTCAACCCGAGCGGATAATTCAGATACTTGAGGATATGTTGAGATGTTGCATCCTCGAGTTCAGTGGTTCATGGGAACGGTACTTACCTTTGATTGAATTCGCTTACAACAATAGTTTTCAATCAAGTATTAAGATGGCGCCTTACGAGGCCTTGTACGGGCGTAAATGCCGTACACCATTGTTTTGGACCAAGCTCGGTGAGAACAAAATTTTTGGAGTGGATTTGATTAAAGATGCTAAACAGAAAGTAAAAGTAATCCGTGAAAATCTAAAGATAGCCTCCGATCGTCAGAAGTCGTACGCGGATCTGAAACGAAAAGACATTGAGTATCAAGTGGGAGATAAAGTGTTTCTTAAAGTTTCGCCTTGAAAAAGATACTCGATTTGGCCAGAAGGCAAATTGAGCCCGAGGTTCATCGGGCCATATGAGATATCCGAATGAGTCGGTCCGATTATGTATCGTTTGATTTTACCCCGAACTTGAAAAGATTCACGACGTCTTTCATGTTTCGATGCTTGGCGCTATAGATCTGATCCGTCGCACGTAATTAGTCCATCGAGGTTGAAATTCAATCCGATATGAGTTATGAAGAAGAACCGATTCGTATCCTAGCTCGTGAAGTGAAGGAGTTGCGAAACAAAAGGGTTCCGTTAGTAAAAGTGTTATGGCTCAAACACGGATGGAAGAAGCTACTTGGGAACCCGAGAGCTCTATGAAAGAGCGTTACCCAAACCTATTTACGGTAAGATTTTCGGGACGAAAATTTCTTAAGTGGGGAGAGTTGTGACACCAAAATTGACCCTAGTCGGGAAGTGGTTTGGGACCGCTAAACCGAGTCACCGAAATGTTTGAATGTAATATTTATTGTCTAGAATATGTAATTATGAATGTGTGAAAATTTCAAGTTCGATTTAGCCGATTGCATGTGAATTCAGTTAGTAGGACTTGTGTGACACTTTTGAAAAGTGAAAGGCTAGTCTATAAGGACCTAATAGTGCATGTAGTCAAAGGGAGGACTTGCATGTCAAATTCCCCCAAGTTGTAGTGGCCGGCCATGACAAGGAATCATGGGCTAAACATGTCATGAAACATGTTTTGTTGGTGCATTAGGGAGAAACAATAAACAAATAAGTATGGGTAATAAAGAAAGAAAAAAAATGTGTGTGTGTGAGTGAAACCCCCATTGCCGTGCATTGTGGAAGAGAAAAGAAAAAAATTGTTCATCCATCTTTTCATTCTCTCTTGACCGAAAATACTAGAGGAAGGAAGGAATTTTGCTTCATGTTTGTTTTGGAAGAGGATTAGGAAGAGGTTGGCTATACTTGCATCAAGATTAAGGTATGTTTGAGGTTGTGCCATGAGATTCATGCATGTTTTAGTTGCTAGCTTGATGTTCTTGGTAGCCCATGATTCAAATCTTTGCTATGTCATGGGAATGAAATTCGGCCAAAGTAAATGTGGTGTTAATGCCATTGCATGCTAAATATCAAGCTTGATAATGATACATGTGATGGGGGATTGAGGACTCTTAGATTTTCTTTTAGCATTTTTGAATGAGATACTAAGTTCTTTGTTTAATCATGACCAAAATTATGGTGTTGTGATGTATTCGGCCATGGTACATCCATAAGTGTGATTTATGCTCATTGCATGGAAAGTAAGATTTGTGTATTGAAATTTTGTTCATGTTTAGTTACAATCAACTTGAGATTCGGCTCTAGCATATATATATATATGTATATATGTTTGCACACGATGTATTGGTATGACATATATGCTATTTCAAGGTGTATATTTGCTTGTGATGATGTCTCGATTATGAAGTAAATGAGAGATGTGCATTGAGCTACGATATGTAATGCGTTAGTAGTAAAATGTATGCTGTTTTTGTGTGGTATTAAGTGTATAATTGGCCTCAACATGGACATGTATATTCGGCCACATGAGGGGAAATTGGTGTGCATGCATTCGGTTAGAGGCAAGCATATTGATGCCTATTCTTGGCTTAGAAAATTCGGCTAAGAGGAATATTAACTAATGTGTTGAGTTTGATTCATGATTTCGTACATATGCGACTTTGATGCCTAATGAGTATATATATTGGCTAAGTATCTTGAATTCCTCTTTCGATGCTCAAATGATAAAACCAATTTATTTGTTAAATTAAGCTCAAGAGCAAAGGGGAGCTAAATCCGATAAGGGGAAGGAAAAGTCGTCGAATAGCCGTCGAAATCGTTCGACCACGTCCGAGGTAAGTTCTTGAGTAATAGAGCTTAAATTCTGAATTGATTAGATCATGTTTAAAGCAAATTAAAATCATGCTCTTTGTGTGTGGCTATTGAGCCGAAATTGCAAGTGTAAAAAGTGCCTTGTGTTTGAGTTTTGCTATTGAAAATGAAATACTGAATGTGTCATAATTTATTGATAATTGTGCTCGGTTATTGAATGATGTCCGGCTAAGTCCCAAGGCTTTGTGCTAAGTGACTATATCCGGACTAGGATCCGAGGGCATTCGTATGAAGTTAATAAATCCGGGCTAAGCCGAAGGCATTGTGCAAGTTACTAAACCTGTGTTAAGTCCGAAGGCATTAAATGCGAAGTCGCTATAACCGGGCTTCGTCCGAAGGCATTTGAGCGAGTCGTTATATCCGTTAAATTCAAGGTACGTGATTCTAGAATAAGCGATCTTGCTGTAAAATTTCGGTTAATGCGCTTGAAAAAAATTTCCAGCAATGAGGTATGTTCATATGAGCTTGAATTAGTTGATTCCCTTCGAATAATATTCGCTCAGTCGAGTAATGAGTTTCCGATATTGACTAAGGCGATCCCTTATGTATGAACATAGGGGTTGGAATGTGAAATGAGTATGATATTGAGAATTTGTGCATATGAAATTATCCGTTAGCTTTATGAATGCTATGCTTTTGTTGTGTTGAATTTCTTGCTCAAACTTACTAAGCATAAATTGCTTACTCCGTTTTCTCTGTTTCTCTGTTTTATTGATTTGCTCGTTAGCTATCGGATTCGGGATCATTGAAGTCGAAGTCATCCACGCTATCAAAGCCTCCATTTTGGTATAATTTTGGTTGAACTTTGAAATGGCATGTATAGGACTACCCTTTTGTTGAAGGTCATGTACCTTTCGATTTTGTGTAAACTTGGATAGCCATGCGAAAATGGCTTATATACGTTTTTAGTATAATAATATAATCGTTTGTATGTTGATCATTATGGGGTATGGAATTGTTTTGAAACGATTAGCCATTGGAATGGTTAATCATGATCACACTTTGTGCTATGTATGCAAAAAGGGCCAATTGAATCATGGAAATCATGAAATAGGTAAAGCCTACCTTAAAGGCAGATGCTGACTGCAGCAGTGATGTGGATGTGAAAAATCACTAAAAATATTAGGAATGGTATTAAATAGTGAATAAATTATGTAAATTAACCTTGATGAGTCTACTTTCATATGGAAGAAACGAAACGGTCATAGGAGTTACATGTTAAGAGATATTAAAGTTCTTGTGAAACAGGGCCAGAACGGTTTCTGGATCCCCTGTTCCGACTTTAGAAATTTATTGTAAATTAACCAGAGATAATTAGGAGTCATGTCATATATGTATAGATTCCTCTCTGAGTCTAGTTTCTATAGAAACAAACGGCATCAGTATTGAAGCCCTGTACAGGGAGATATCCATTTCGTAACGCACGAAGGTCAGTGTAGTCGATCCCTGCAACAGGGGAGACTTTAACTAATAAACTGTACCAATTTGCTAGACCAAAAATTCTAGAAAAAAATCTGTAGATGGACATATGAGTCTAGTTTCAGGGAAAAATTACGAAACAAATTTTTGAGCTCTGAAACTCAAGATATGATTTTTAAGGCGACAGTGATGCAGTAACTAGCTTGTCTGGAAATTTCTAAATGGACTGTGAAAATAGTTAAGTCTGTGTGCACCTTGTGTTCGATTCCGGTAACGGACTCGGGTACGGGGTGTTACAATCTTCCTCTTTCAACATTTGAAACTAGTTGTTTCTCTTTCTCCTGATGGCCTTTCTCTTCTCTCATTAAAATCTATCGTGGACTAACCTTCAGGCTGGTCAGTTTTCACCGACTGGAATGAAAATAATGAGACGTCGTGTAATTACTTCAGCATTTTTTGCAAGACTATTTTAGGATTTCCTGGCCCGCGTGTCATTGGAGTCACGCCGTTCCCTAAACATTTTTGCTTCTCGGAACCACAATCGCTCGTCAAACATGAAAATTTACCGGCGAAATCTTGGGAACAATAGGTCCTTCCCCAAAAACGACCTCCCCATGATGTCGAGGCGTAAATGGTTTTGGATTCACCTCTTCGAAAAGTGAAACCTGTGTTGGAAATTGTGGAAACATCTGCGTTTGAGAGAATTCCAAGTCGTACCATGTAATTGCATTTGTTTATTATGGTAAAGTTTGTTCCTTGCACTCCTGTTCACAGTATAAAGAAAACCATTAAAAAAAATTAGTGAACCCAAAGATAGTTAGATAAAAAAATTGATGAAACATCATTCAATGTTTCCAAAATGAAACTACTTGATATAAAGGGATGTGATAAAAGAAGAGCACACATAGCAACAACAAATGTAATATGCGCCATGAAGAAGAGGAAGTTAAGGGGATGGCAAATCTCAACACTCTTATTCTTGTTCAGAAATGGTGAGATTCTTCAATGGTGATGTATATAGATATTTATGGTTATTGAGGTTTCGAAAACAAACATAAATGATTGTGGATCAAACTAGAAAAGTTGCTACTATGCCTACTCTTACGGATTTTGAGATGAGTTGTTGTGTTTGGTTGGGATTTTAATTTTATTTCCTCTCACTTAATATTTACATGTAAAATTTTGTGAATAAATACAAAAATAGTGATTTAGAAATAGAAGGCTCTACAACAAATTAAGAAAGTGTTCATTTCAACATTACAAGAAGTGGACACCTAAAGGAAAAAAATGACTAACATCAATAATGTATAAGAAAGTGTTCTTTTTACCATATTAGTTTGTCAGTAGAATATGCCTGATGGCCTTTTACGATTTTGTAATTTCTAAGACTTCAATCGTATGTAATATAACATGCATAAGAAAATGAGCTTAATTATGGTACAAAATAATGATATTACAGATTATATTAATCAAAACTCTCTTCTATAGTTAATTGTTTGGCAAGGGTATGAAGAAAAAGGGTGAGGGACTTTCTAGCACTCCTTATTGTTGCTTCTATTTTTGCCTTATCTTCTTCTCTCACATTTTGGCTTTGTTCTTGACTCGTTTGAATTTTTCGAACAAGTTTATGCAATTCTTGTCAAAGTAACAAAATTGGCAACAATGGCAGTTGTACTTGAAAATATCAAGTATCAATGATGCAATATTCTTATGGCTTGCATATTGGTCTAATGAGCACTGCAACATATTCAACCGTCTTTCTAATGCCGAAGGTTTAAATCCCTCTACGTTCGCGTAACACCCCTGACCCATATCTGTCGCTGGAATAGGTTTACAAAGCATTACTGAATAAACATAACCTAAATCATTCATTTAAAAGCATTTCAATGAATATAGCATAAACCAATATTATACACGCATATTGTCCCTTATTCAGGCTTTCGAGGCCTTGAAATCACTTTACAAGTCTTTCGAGACTAAATCAGGAACATTTAAACATTGAAAAAAATTTAGAAAAATTCAACTACAGGGGTCACACGGCTGAGACACACGCCCGTGTCTCAGGCTGTGTAACATTCGAAATAGGGACACAAGGTCGTATCCCAGCCCGTGTCCATGCCCATGTAACTCTCTGGCTGTGCCAAGTCGTGTAACTCTCGAAATGGCCTCACACGCCCGTGTGCCAGGCCATGTGCTAGCTGACTTACTCCCTATGCACTCCATAGGTGACACACGGTCGTGTTACCCAACCGTGTGTCTCACACAACCAAGTTACACGCCTATGTGTCTAGCTTTGTGGACCTAAAATGTACCTTAATCAACTAGTTTACCATTTCCTACTTGCTTGGATAATAAGCAAATCAAAAACCAATCATTTAACCAATCCAAAATACGATCAAACATACTCCAAACATGCCAGAACAACCATCTTAGATGCCTAACCAATGTACCCTCATTGGTACCACAATTATATCATGAAAACATATCAATAATGCATCATTCAAATTAAAGTTTAAAACATGCCAAAATCACTCAATTTAGCCTAGTTTATAACTACCTAAATATCAAGATTAAGTTCACATACACCTAACAAGCATTGGTTCAAAACAATATGCCAAATTATAGCTTCAAACACAAACATATATTTATATACTCAAACTAACATTATACTTATAACTCCATTTACAATCCATCCACAAAATAACTATCAACTTAGGCACCTTAGGTACATTCCATCACAAAAGGTAAACATCACCACATTTGAGGTCGAGATTGTTGTTGGATGCTGAGTTAATGATCAAAATAAAAGTACTTAACCTACGCACGGGAAAGAAAACCGTACACTGAGTAAAACTCAGTGATATTTCTATAATCCGAACATTTAAAGTGTGACACCCCGAATGTGACCCTAGTCGGAGAGTGGTTTCGGGACCACGAAACCGAGTCACAAGAATAATTAAGTGTTATATTCCGTACTTATTGTATGTGGAATTGGTATGCGTAAATATTTCGTGTCTCGATTTTTATTAATTAGGTGCTAAATTATAAGAAAGGACTTAGTAGTGAACTTTGAAAGTACGATAGGAAATAGGTGATGACTAATTAAAGCATGCATGCAAAATAATGGACTTGCATGTCAAATTCCCCTTTCTACAAGTAATGGCCGCCATGACAAAGAATATGGGTCAAACATGTCATGAAACATGTTTTGTTGGGCATTAGGGAGAAATAGTAAACAAATAAGCATGGGTAAGAAAAGAATGAAAAAAAAAAATGTGTGTGAGAGAGTGGCATACCCCATTGCCGTGAGTTGTAGAGAAGGAAAGAAAAAATTTTGTTCATCCTTTCTTTGAGCCAAAACTAAGGAAGAAGGAGGATTTTTGCTTCATGCTTGGTTTGGAAGAGATCTAGAAGGAGATTTGGCTAAGTTTGCATCAAGATTAAGGTATGTATGAGGTTGTGTTGGGAGTTTCATGCATGTTTTGGTTGCTAACTTGATGTGCATGTTAGCCATGGCTCAAATCTTTGGTATGCCATGGAAATGGTATTTGGCCAAAGTTGTTATAGTGATAAAGCCATTGCATGCTAAGTGTGAAGCTTGATGATGATGCATGCAATGATGGATTTTCTACTCATGAGTAAGATTTTGAGTTTTCTTTGTTTTATCATGATTAAAGTTGAAAAGGAGCATGATTGTCATACTTGGCCATGATGCATTCTTGAGCATGATTCATGCTTCTTGCATGTTAGTTAAAAGTTTGTGTTTTGGATGGCTATGGACACCTTGAAAATTCGCCATGCTCATATATGCATATATATGATTGCACATTATGTTTGGTTATGAACTAAGTGATGAATATATTGATTTAAAGAAGAAAATGTGGAAGAATGCTTGTGAAATTGCAAGCACAATTGCCTAGCACACATATAAGTGCTTGATGCTATATTATAAGTTTTGGGCCACAATGTGCAAAGCATAAATTAGTAGATTGCATGCTGTTTTTGTGAGGTATTAAGTGCAAAATTGACCTCAACATGTACATGAATATTCGCCTTGGGTAGCCTATTGAAGGCCTTAGCATTTCCTTGATGCTCAAATAAATTGTATTGAATTGCTTGATGTAGTATAAAATGTGCATGACCATTGTGTATTCAAGCTAAAGAGTGGCCATATGACCATTTAAAATCCTTGTCATATTCGGCCATAAGCAAGCACAATGAGGTTTTAATAAATTGAATTTGTTTGAATTAAGCTCAAGAGCTAAGAGGGCCACAATTGGACAAGGGGAAGGAAAAGGTGATCGAATAGCCGAAAAAGCCGTTCGACAACATCCGAGGTAAGTCCTCAAGAAGTGACCTTACTTGAATTATGTGAGATGAAATATGGATGTGTATGATTATTGATTATGTGTGTATGAGTATTTGAATTCCACCGGGCTAAGTCCCGGCTAATATGCTAATGATATTAATTGTGTTTGAGCCTTAGTAACGAAAATGAAATATGTATGTCCAATGATTATTGATGTATGTGTGCATGAGAAATTGAATGATATCCGGCTAAGCCCAAGACAATTATGCTGGAAATTATATCCGGTTAAGACCAAGGCAATTGTGCTAGTGGTTATATCCGGGCTAAGGCCCAAGGCATTCATGCGAAGTTATTCTATCCGGCTAAGACCCGAAGGCATTTGTGCACGTGATTATATCCGGTTATATTCCGAAGAATCTTGGGCTGGAGGTGAGTGTTGGTTGCTGAAATGAATTTAATTAGTACACTCGGACAGCCCAAAGGATAAGGTACGTTATATGTGCATTGGAAAGTCGACGTGTTTGAGCAACATTCGCTCAATCGACTAATGAATTTCAGTTATTGAATTGATTGATGCTTTGCGAACTTATACAATGATGAAGTATGAAGTAAGAATGTGTATTAATGAAATGATGCATTTGGCTATGTGAATGTATTGCTGTAAATTATAGTTCATTATATTCCTTGAGACTTACTAAGCATAAAAATGCTTACCCCGTTGCTTTGGCTCTTAGTTTTCTAGATTTCGCTCGAGGCAATCGGATTTGGGATCGTTGAAGTCGAAGTCATCCACACTATCAAGCCTCCATTTTGGTATAAATTTTTGGTTGAACTTGAGATGGCATGTATAGGACTACCTCTTGTTTGTTAAATACGTTGTAATGTAAGTTTGTATGGCCATGCGAAAATGGCTCAAAAGGGAGCATGAACTTAGACTTATTGTGGGTTGTATGTATATATATTTGGGGTCATGATGTGGCTATGGTTTGGAAATGGGAATGTTGGTCATATGATCAGCCATTGGCATGGTTAAAATGATCATATATGAACCTATGTATGGCAAGATTAGTTGAATCATGGAGACTACCAAATAGGTAAGTCCTACCTTAAAACAGATGCTGCCAGCTGCAGTGGCGTGAATGTGAAAATCACCATAATTCATAGGAATGGAATCAAATAGTGAATAAGCTATGTAAATGAACCTTGATGAGTCTATTTTCATATGGAAGAAACGAAACGGTCATAGGAGTTACAGGTTAAGAGATATTAAAGCCATTGTGAGACAGGGCCAGAATGGTTTCTGGGTTCCCTGTCGCAACTTTAAAATTCACTATAAATTATCCAAAAGAATTAGGAGATATACCTTATATGTACAGATTCCATTTTTAGTCTAGTTTCATTAGAAACAAACGACACCAGCATTAAAGCCCTGCGCAGAGAGATATTCAAGTTATACCGCGCGAAGGTCAGAGCAGTCGATCCCTGTAACTTGGGTAACTTTAACTAATAAACTGTACCAATTGGCCCGACCAAAAATCCTAGAAATAAATCCATGGATGTATATATGAGTCTAAATTCAGGGAAAATTTACGAAACCAGTTTCCGAGTTTTGAAACTCGAGATATGATTTTTAAGGCGACAGTGACGCAGTTTTCCAGCCTGACTGGAAATGTCAAATTGGTGGGCAAAAACATGTGAACTTGGTTTGTTAACCCTCGGGTCCGACACCGGCGATGGTCTCGGGTTTGGGGTGTTACAATTTTATTGGTATCAGAGCCACGGTTTAGTCGATTCTAGGACTACCGTGATGTGTTTGGGGTCTAGCTATACATGCCATTAAATGATGAATCGATAGTGTGATGAATTCTGACAATTTGACTTCATGTTTGTTTATAGCAATGGATCCCGATCCCAACCGAGCGATAGCTGATGATGTGGAGAGTGTGGCGCCTGCTCCCGCGCAAGGGACAGCACCGGCGGACTCTCAACCTATGGCCAGCAATCCTAATGACGAGGCTAAGCAAGCCTTTTATAGTGTGATGAACGAATGGTTTAATCAATACATTCAACCAACACTACTGTTCCACCACCTCCATTCCCGACGAATGCAACCCCAGACCTACAATACCTCCGTGGATCGACCCAATAAGGTCAGGTAAGCCCCCAGTCGATAGGATTCGAAAACATGGGGCCACTGAATTTAAGGCTACGGATGATGATGATGCCGAGCGAGCTGAATTATGGTTAGATAACACTATCCGGGTGCTTGATGAGCTATCCTGTACACCCGATGAGTGCTTAAAGTGTACCATCTCCTTGCTACGCGAGTCCGCCTACTATTGGTGGAGTACTCTGACTTCTGTGGTGCCTAGAGAGCAAGTGACTTGGGAATTCTTTCTAACCGAGTTCCGAAAAAAGTATATCAGTCAGAGATTCATCGACCAAAAGCGAGGGAGTTCCTTGATCTTAAGCAAGGTTCTATGTCCGCTATCGACTACGAACGAAAGTTTGTGAGGCTTAGCCGACGACGCGAGAATGCATTTCGTCCGAAGCTATTATGTGCAAACGCTTCGAGGATGGGCTGAATGATGATATAAGGATGTTTGTTGGCATTCTCGAGATACGAGAGTTCGTAGTACTTGTTGAGCGAGCTTGTAAAGTCAAGAGCTTAGAAAGGAGAAACAAAAGCTGATGTGGGGATTGGAGAATTCGAAAGAGGTCCTCGGAAAGTCTCTTCAACAAGCATCGAAGAGATTTCGAGATGATGCGAGCCGGTCTAGAGGCGTTTGGGATTTTCTAGACGAGGACGCGATCGACCCCTGTGACCACACGAGTCACCTCGATTGCGGTGGCGGAAATGATCGCCGAGAGAGGACGGAGTGTCCACATTGTGGCAAATGGCATTCGGGAGTGTTGGTTTCGTGATCGCTCTCGCTATAAGTGTGGATCGGCCGACCATTTTATGAAGGATTGCCCGAGGATGCATGAACAGAATGCAAGTCGAGTGCAAACCGGGTGCTACCATCGCCGAGGTAGGCCACCTAGAAATATGGGCAATGTCGATGGCGGTCGAGAGGATCTAGAGATGCTACCATCGATCCGAGGCTCGTGCTCTCGCTAGGACTTATGCCATACGCGCACGCCGAGGATGCCGCCTCTCCGGATGTTATTACCGGTACTTTCACTCTTTTCAATACAAATGTAATTGCTTTGATTGACCCGGTTCTACTCATTCTTATATATGTGAAACCTTAGCATCCAAGAAGACTTTGCCCATTGAGTCTCATCGAGTTTGTAATTCGGTGTCAAACCCCTTGGGTCATTACGTGCTTGTTAACAAAGTGTGCAAGAAAAGTCCCTAGTGTTCCGAGGTTCTTGTTTTCCCGCGGACTTAATGCTTTTGCCATTCGATGAGTTCGATGTTATTCTTGGTTTGGATTGGTTGACCATGCACGATGCGGTTGTAAATTGCAAGAGCAAGACTATCGATTTGAGGTGCGCGAATAATGAAATAATTCGGGTTGAGTCCACGGACTTAAAGGGTTGCCGGTGTAATATCGCCGATGTTGGCCCGTAAATATGTAAGAAAAGGGTGCGGCGTACCTTGCGACGCATCGATGACAAGGAATCGAGAAGAAACCCGAATCGTTCGTGGTTTGTGAATACCCGGATGTTTTCCTCAAGAATTGCCGGGTTTACCACTGCTCGAGAAATAGAATTTGGCATCGAATTGGTACCGGTACCACCCCAATTTCGATAGCTCCGTGATCGTATGGCACCAACGGAATTGAAGGAGTTGAAAACTCGGTTGCAAGAATTGGTGGATAGAGGTTTTGCTCGCATGAAGTTTTTCGCCTTTGGGTGCGCCGGTGTTGTTTGTGAAAAGAAGGATGGAACCATGCGACTATGCATCGACTATCGCCGACTTAACAAAGCGACGATAAAGAACAAATATCCGTTGCCACGTATTGATGACTTGTTCGATCAATCAAGGAGCCTCGGTGTTCTCGAAAATAGATTTGAGATCGGGCTACTATCAATTGCGAATCCGAGATTGAGACGTGCCCAAGACGCCTCGAGCGAGATATGGTCACTATGAGTTCTCGGTGATGCCGTTTGGGCTCACTAATGCCCTGCGGTATTTATGGATTTAATGAATCGAATCTTTAGACCATATTTGGATCGATTCGTAGTCGTGTTCATTGATGACATCTTGGTCTATTCAAGAAATGAGACCGAACATCTTGAACACTGCGGTTGGTGCCGCAAATTTTACGGACAAGCAATTATATGCTAAGTTCAGCAAGTGTGAGTTCGGTTAAGAGAGGTAAGCTTCTTGGGTCATGTGGTATCTGATCGGGTATTCGAGTCGACCGAATAAAATTTCAGCCATACTAAATTGGAAGCCTCCAGAAATATTACCGAGGTTCAAGCTTTTTGGGGCTTGGGTTACTACCGACGATTTGTAAAAGGCTTCTCAACGATAGCCACGCCGATGACGGCTTACTCCAAAAGGATGTTAAGTTCGAATGGACGGAGAAATGCCAAAAAGCTTCGATCAATGAAAACTTATTTGATGAAGCCCCAATTCTAGTGCAACCCGAGTCCGCAAGGAGTTTGTCATCTATAGCGACGCCTCTCTACTTGGGTTAGGTTGCGATTAATGCAAGAAGGTCGAGTTGTGGCCTATGCGCCGAGGCAATTAAAGCCACATGAGAAAAATTATCCGACTCATGATCTCGAATTGGCCGCCATCGTATTCGCTTTAAAGATTTGGCGACATTACTTATTCGGTGAAAGGTGCCATGTATACTCGGATCACAAAAGTCTCAAGTATTTGATGACCCAACGAGACTTAAATCTGCGACAAAGACGTTGGCTCGAGCTGTTAAAGGATTATGAGTGATCATTGACTATCACCCGGAAAGGCGAATGTAGTTGCGGATGCCTTGAGTCGTAAATCGTTATTCACTTTACGAGCGATGAATGTGCACTTGTCTATCCGATCCGACAGTGTGTTAGTGGCTGAAATGAAAGCCAAACCATTATTGACACACCAAATTCGAGAAGCTCGAAAGTCGATGACGAGTTGGTTGCAAAACGGCTGCGTGTGTTCGAACAAGGACTCGGAGTTTCAAATCGACGATGACGATTGTTTGAGGTTCAAAAGTCGTCTGTGTGTCCCAAAGAATTGAACTCATTTCGATAATTCGAATGAAGCCCATTGTAGCCGAATGGCAATCCACCCGGAGTACGAAGATGTACAATGATTTGAAACGCCGATTTTGGTGGCATGGTATGAAGCGAGACATCTCCGACTTTGTTTCAAGATGTTTAATATGTCAACAAGTGAAAGCGGAACATCGTGCCTTGAGGATTACTTCACCAATCACGATACCCGAGTGGAAATGGGATCGAGTCACAATGGACTTTGTATCCGGACCGCCATTGTCGCAAGTAAGAAGGATGCGGTTTGGGTCGTGGTAGATCGATTGACTAAGTCGGCCCACTTTGTCCCCCGACGCACGGATTTTTCAATGGACAAATTAGCGGAATTGTACGCTTTCGATTGTGAAATTACACGGGTGCCTATTTCTATCGTGGTCGGATAGAGATCCGAGATTTACCTCGCGGTTTTGGAAAAAGTTGCAAGAAGCTTTGGGTACCAAGTTGCATTTCAAGACCGCCTTCCACCCCAAACCGATGGTCAATCCGAGCGGGTAATTCAGATACTTGAGGATATGTTAAGATGTTGCGTCCTCGAGTTTAGTGGTTCATGGGAACGGTATTTGCCGTTGATTGAATTCGCCACAACAACAAACTTTCAATCGAGTATTAAGATGGCACCTACGAGGCTTTGTACGGCGTAAATGCCGTACACCATTGTTTTGACCGAGCTTGGTGAAAGCAAGATTTTCGGTGGATTTGATTAGGGATGCCGAATGTAAAGTGAAAGTAATTCGTGAAAGTTTGAAGATAGCCTTCGATCGTCGAAGTCGTGACGCGGATATGAAGCGTAAGGATATCGAGTATCGTGGGTGATAAAGTGTTCCTCAAGGTATCGCTTGGAAAAAATACTCGTGTTCTACCGTAAGGGCAAGTTGAGCCCGAGGTTCATTGGGCCATATGAGATATCGAGCGAGTCGGTCCAGTGGCATATCGTTTGATTTTGCCCCTGAACTCAAAAGGTTCACGATGTCTTCCACGCTTCGATGCTTCGACGTTATAGATCCGATCCATCGCACGTGATTAGTCCATCGAAATTGAAATTCAAGCTAATATGAGTTATGAGGAAGAACCAATTCGTATCCTATCACGAGAAGTGAAAGAGTTGCGAAACAAGCGGGTTCCGCTAGTGAAAGTGTTATGGCTCAAGCACGGGATAGAAGAAGCTACTTGGGAGACCGAGAACTCAATGAGAGAGCGATATCCGAACCTATTTACGGTAAGCTTTTCGGGACGAAAATCTCTTGAGTGGGGAGAGTTGTGACACCGAATGTGACCCTAGTCGGAGAGTGGTTTCGGGACCACGAAACCGAGTCACAAGAATAATTAAGTGTTATATTCCGTACTTATTGTATGTGGAATTGGTATGCGTAAATATTTCGTGTCTCGATTTTTATTAATTAGGTGCTAAATTATAAGAAAGGACTTAGTAGTGAACTTTGAAAGTACGATAGGGAAATAGGTGATGACTAATTAAAGCATGCATGCAAAATAATGGACTTGCATGTCAAATTCCCCTTTCTACAAGTAATGGCCGCCATGACAAAGAATATGGGTCAAACATGTCATGAAACATGTTTTGTTGGGCATTAGGGAGAAATAGTAAACAAATAAGCATGGGTAAGAAAAGAATGAAAAAAAAAATGTGTGTGAGAGAGTGGCATACCCCATTGCCGTGAGTTGTAGAGAAGGAAAGAAAAAATTTTGTTCATCCTTTCTTTGAGCCAAAACTAAGGAAGAAGGAGGATTTTTGCTTCATGCTTGGTTTGGAAGAGATCTAGAAGGAGATTTGGCTAAGTTTGCATCAAGATTAAGGTATGTATGAGGTTGTGTTGGGAGTTTCATGCATGTTTTGGTTGCTAACTTGATGTGCATGTTAGCCATGGCTCAAATCTTTGGTATGCCATGGAAATGGTATTTGGCCAAAGTTGTTATAGTGATAAAGCCATTGCATGCTAAGTGTGAAGCTTGATGATGATGCATGCAATGATGGATTTTCTACTCATGAGTAAGATTTTGAGTTTCTCTTTGTTTTATCATGATTAAAGTTGAAAAGGAGCATGATTGTCATACTTGGCCATGATGCATTCTTGAGCATGATTCATGCTTCTTGCATGTTAGTTAAAAGTTTGTGTTTTGGATGGCTATGGACACCTTGAAAATTCGCCATGCTCATATATGCATATATATGATTGCACATTATGTTTGGTTATGAACTAAGTGATGAATATATTGATTTAAAGAAGAAAATGTGGAAGAATGCTTGTGAAATTGCAAGCACAATTCGCCTAGCACACATATAAGTGCTTGATGCTATATTATAAGTTTTGGGCCACAATGTGCAAAGCATAAATTAGTAGATTGCATGCTGTTTTTGTGAGGTATTAAGTGCAAAATTGACCTCAACATGTACATGAATATTCGCCTTGGGTAGCCTATTGAAGGCCTTAGCATTTCCTTGATGCTCAAATAAATTGTATTGAATTGCTTGATGTAGTATAAAATGTGCATGACCATTGTGTATTCAAGCTAAAGAGTGGCCATATGACCATTTAAAATCCTTGTCATATTCGGCCATAAGCAAGCACAATGAGGTTTTAATAAATTGAATTTGTTTGAATTAAGCTCAAGAGCTAAGAGGGCCACAATTGGACAAGGGGAAGGAAAAGGTGATCGAATAGCCAAAAAGCCGCTCGACAACATCCGAGGTAAGTCCTCAAGAAGTGACCTTACTTGAATTATGTGAGATGAAATATGGATGTGTATGATTATTGATTATGTGTGTATGAGTATTTGAATTCCACCCGGGCTAAGTCCCGAAGGCGAATATGCTAATGATATTAATTGTGTTTGAGCCTTAGTAACGAAAATGAAATATGTATGTCCAATGATTATTGATGTATGTGTGCATGAGAAATTGAATGATATCCGGCTAAGCCCAAGACAATTATGTTGAAATTATATCCGGTTAAGACCAAGGCAATTGTGCTAGTGGTTATATCCGGCTAAGGCCCAAGGCATTCATGCGAGTTATTCTATCCGGGCTAAGACCCGAAGGCATTTGTGCACGTGATTATATCCGGTTATAGTCCGAAGAATCTTGGGCTGGAGGTGAGTGTTGGTTGCTGAAATGAATTTAATTAGTACACTCGGACAGCCCAAAGGATAAGGTACGTTATATGTGCATTGGAAAGTCGACGTGTTTGAGCAACATTCGCTCAATCGACTAATGAATTTCAGTTATTGAATTGATTGATGCTTTGCGAACTTATACAATGATGAAGTATGAAGTAAGAATGTGTATTAATGAAATGATGCATTTGGCTATGTGAATGTATTGCTGTAAATTATAGTTCATTATATTCCTTGAGACTTACTAAGCATAAAAATGCTTACCCGTTGCTTTGGCTCTTAGTTTTCTAGATTTCGCCGAGGCAATCGGATTTGGGATCGTTGAAGTCAAGTCATCCACACTATCAAGCCTCCATTTTGGTATAAATTTTGGTTGAACTTGAGATGGCATGTATAGGACTACCTCTTGTTTGTTAAATACGTTGTAATGTAAGTTTGTATGGCCATGCGAAAATGGCTCAAAAGGGAGCATGAACTTAGACTTATTGTGGGTTGTATGTATATATATTTGGGGTCATGATGTGGCTATGGTTTGGAAATGGGAATGTTGGTCATATGATCAGCCATTGGCATGGTTAAAATGATCATATATGAACCTATGTATGGCAAGATTAGTTGAATCATGGAGACTACCAAATAGGTAAGTCCTACCTTAAAACAGATGCTGCCAGCTGCAGTGGCGTGAATGTGAAAAATCACCATAATTCATAGGAATGGAATCAAATAGTGAATAAGCTATGTAAATGAACCTTGATGAGTCTATTTTCATATGGAAGAAACGAAACGGTCATAGGAGTTACAGGTTAAGAGATATTAAAGCCATTGTGAGACAGGGCCAGAATGGTTTCTGGGTTCCCTGTCGCAACTTTAAAATTCACTATAAATTATCCAAAAGAATTAGGAGATATACCTTATATGTACAGATTCCATTTTGAGTCTAGTTTCATTAGAAACAAACGACACCAGCATTAAAGCCCTGCGCAGAGAGATATTCAAGTTATACCGCGCGAAGGTCAGAGCAGTCGATCCCTGTAACTTGGGTAACTTTAACTAATAAACTGTACCAATTGGCCCGACCAAAATCCTAGAAATAAATCCATGGATGTATATATGAGTCTAAATTCAGGGAAAATTTACGAAACCAGTTTCCGAGTTTTGAAACTCGAGATATGATTTTTAAGGCGACAGTGACGCAGTTTTCCAGCCTGACTGGAAATGTCAAATTGGTGGGCAAAAACATGTGAACTTGGTTTGTTAACCCTCGGGTCCGACACCGGCGATGGTCTCGGGTTTGGGGTGTTACATAAAGACATAATAATACATGAATAAATAAATTGAATTATACAATCACACTATTAACTAAGCATACCATTACAAGATATCATCATTTCAATTTCATGCATATTAATACATCATTTCATGTTGTACTCAATTTTTCACATGATTTCATACTTGATTTGGCTTTAACAAATATCTCAATTCATAACACTTGCTATATAAATAGCTTTCCATATATCAATTAACATTGTATCTATACAATGGCACAACTCATTCCACATTCAATTCATGAGTACATAACTCATATATTTCATTTATTCACAACATTCTTCACATTTCATGTTTCAATCCATTATCTCATTTCCAATTCATATACCATGTCATTTCAATTTCAAATATAAAATTTTATTATTTATTTACCTCTATTAACACGACTCGGACTCGGACGGATACACGGATCCAACCAACACACTAGTTTGGCACTCAGTGCCTCATCAAATAAATCTGAAATAATAATTGCACCCATCATTATATAAATTGACACCCAGTGTCTCATCGGTTAAACCGAAGCAAATTGGCACCCAGTTCTTTATCGACTCGTAGTTGAAGAAATCTCTAAACTCTTCTTATCCTATGGCATGCCATCAATATTCGAATCAGCTCAATGTAGTTAATAGGGTTTCATTTCACTTTTCAAATACAACCAATATCCAATTCTCATATTTGCACATTATCACATTTAAACATATATTCATTTCAATTTTCAATTACTCAATACATTCATAACATATGCCCGATCAATCTAATTCAATCCAATTCAATCAACTATGAATTCAATTCAATTGTAAAGCACATTAATTCTCATCTCCAATGCTTACCATATGCAATAATTCAAAAAGCAATAATTTACAAATTAGTTCAGATTATAGAAACACAAACCGTGGATTCTAAGCTATTCGACCTTTTTTAGTCGAGGATTCCGATACGACGTTAACTACGGAACTAAAAAAATTAAATTACATCAATACAACACAATTCAATTTCATATCAAATATTTCAATTTTTACTCAATATTTGCTTAAATTTCAATTTAGTCCCTAAACCGAGACTAATTTTTAATTTTCACAATTTTGCTCTATATTTTCATACTAATTTCACTTTAAACTAAATTTAACTCCCTATTTTAAATCTTTCCCTTAAATTTCAAAATTTTCACAATTTAGTCCCTATTACTCAAAATCAAGAATTAACTTCACTATCTAGTCCTTTTCTATTTCTAGCTCAAAAATCTATCAATTTAGCCCCTAATATTTAAACTATTCAACAATAATAACATCCAAAATTCTAACCAATACCAAAAATTACAACACGGGTCGGTTAACCCTAAGTACTGGGATTCCAAAAACGTAGAAATTACAAGCAAATGGACTAAATTGACTAACCGATTAAAGTTTAAAAAATTTGAAACCCTTGGCCATGCGTTTCTTCCAAAAACGTAGAAATTACAAGAAAATGGACTAAATTGACTAACCGGTTAAAGTTTAAAAAATTCGAAACCCTTGGCCGTGCGTTTCTTTCTCTTTTCTCCCTTTCTTTTCTTTTTCTCTTTTCTCCATTTCTTTTCTTTCTCAAATTTTTGCAAGCATTTCTATTTCTATTTATTTATTCTTTCTTTTATTATTATAACTTTTATTACTTTTATAACCTATATACATATTAATTTCATTTTATTGATCATAATATATAACTTATATATATTAAATTATTATATATAATACCCCATTTGTAACACCCCTAACCCATATCCATCGCTGGACTAGGGTTAAAGGCGTTACCGGACGAATCAAAACATTTTAAGAACAATTCATATACATTATCCACAATCATAGTCAAACATTATCATAATGTCCCTTATAAAGGTTATCAAGGCCTTAAACATGCATTAGAAAGGGGTCGGGACTAAACCGATCTCATACAAAATTTTTTGAAAACTTAAACATTTTTCAAAGTTACAGAGGTAACACGCTCGTGTGAATAGGCCGTGTGACTCACATGGCATTAGACATGCCTGTGTGTCTAGACCGTGTCAAAACAGGGCATACATACTGAATTGTCCACACAGCCACAAGACACACCTGTGTGCCAGGCCGTGTAAAAATTAAGGAGGCTACTGACTTGGCCATATGGCCTAGCACATGCCCGTGTATGCTACCGTGTGGTCTACCCAGGCTCATTTTGAAATGGCCCTCGAGCAACACAGCTGAGACATACACCCATGTCTCTGCCCATGTAGGCAAAAATAGGCCATTTACAAGGCCAATTTGCCACCCCTTTAAGGGTCCTCCCTACAAACATCAAAACCACAACATTTTATACCTATTTTTCAACCATTTTACAACCAAATCATACACCATTCATGCCATTACATTATGAACAAATTCCATTCTCAATTCACTAATCAAATCATACCAAATCTAAACCAAAATCATACCAAAACATATGTTTCAATACTTCAATTTACATCATTCAATCTCATGACCAAAACTTACCACTTTCTCAAATAAATATATATATACCAATACTTACCAAAATGACCAATTTCAATAGGTATAAACATCATAATCAATACACATCATATTGATCATATTGCATCACATATTTCATACCAAGAACTCATTCATATACACAACCATAATTAAGCCAAATCACATGGCTAGATATAAACATCACAAAACATAATCAAAGTACTTCTAGCCTATACATGTCATACTTCAATATATACATTTTCAAAAGGTACCAAAGCAAGGTTCGATAGTGTGGTGACAATCCTCGACGATCCCTGAGCTCTCAGTACTTCGATATCTATAAAACAGTTGAAAAATACACAGAGTAAGCTTTCAAAATCTTAGTAAGCTATATACAAATAAACTTATCATTCAAAACATGAAAACATCATCAAATTACATAGACTCCATGGGCAAATATTAACTCAAACTACATAATTCATATACATTTCACATATTCCCAATTCATTTACACATATAGCATATTTTCTCATACTTATAACACATATCATCACTTGTACATATACTTACCTTTTTTTTCTCAAACATAGTATACATTTCGAACATACTTGAATCGGATACACATCTCATATAATCATTCATTTCTCAGAATGCCCATTGAACCGTTTAGAATCATAAGGATATGCAAATAGCTCGAAAAGGTCATACAATGCCAACGTTTCAGACATGGTTTTACATGTAATCAAATATCGATGCCACTATCCCAGATAGGGTCTTACACGAAATCAAATACGATGCCAACATCCCAGACGTGGTCTTACACGTAAATCATAAGTCGATGCCCACATCCTAGACGTGGTCTTACACGATAACACATATCGGATCCTATGTCATGACATATGTATCCTAACTATTCCTAAGGTTCGTACGGGGCATTTCAGACGTTGGAACTTTGTTGATACTTTCTCGAATATCTCATATTCAAGGCATAAAGGCATTCATCATTGCTCAATAGCATATAAGCATAAATAAACCATTTCAAATACAATTATTTGTATATAGACTTACCTCGTACGAATTCAGATAGACGAAATCGGCTACTCTACGACTTTCAATTTTCCTCGATCTAATTCTGTTTTCTTTAGTTCTTGGTCTATATAAATTCAAATTTAACTCTTTTATTCACAAAATCATTCAAATCAATCCAAAAACACATATTTAGGGAATTTTACAAATTAGCCCTCATATTTTCACATTTTAACACTTTAGTCCCTATTTCACAAAATCACAAAATACACAAACTTTCTTTATACTTATACTTTGCCGAATATTCATAGTATTCATAAAAGTCCACATATTTCATTTATTTCACATTTTAGTCCCTCAAAATCTCATTTTTACAATTTAGCCAAAATTACTCAAATTCATCAAAACTTCAAAGACAAAACATGTTAAACCAACATCAAGCTTCCATATACTATCATCAAACTTCATAAAACTCATAGTTTCATCAAAGGCATAACTCAAAATCATCAACAAAGTCAGAAATTGAGACATGGTCTTGATAGATTACTAAGCAATGATCACAAAAACGTAGAAATTATCGAAAACAAAACTCATACCTCAATCAATGAAAATCAAAGCCGAACCCTAGCTTGTATTTCTTTCTTTTTCTTTTGATGATTTTGGAAACATGGATAAATTAATGACCAATTTCATGTTTTTATTTTACTTAACTTATAATTATTAATTAAATACCAAATTTTCCCTTTTACTAAACCATAAAATAATCATTTAAGTGATGGTCGTTAATGTCCATTAACCTTTTTAATGGTCCAATTGCAACATAAGGACCTTTCATTTGCAAAGACATATCAAATAGGCACTTTATCAATTAGAAGGCCACTTTTACATTTTAAGCGATTAGGTCTTTTTTGCAAATTAAGCACACAAATGATCAGATTTTCACACGAAACTTTCACACATGTCAATTCACATATTTTAAGCGTAGAAAATAATATTTAAATATTTTTTTGACTCAGATTTGTGGTCCTGAAACCACTATTCTGACTAGGGTCTAAACCAGACTGTTATAATTCTCCCCCTTAGGGATTTTCGTCCCCAAAAATCTTACCATTGAATAGATTTGGATATTGTTGTCTTATAGTATCTTCGGGCTCCCACGTAGCCTCTTCAACACCGTGTCGATGCCACATCACTTTTACTAAATGAATTTTCTTATTTCGCAATTCTTTAACCTCACTAGTTAAGATACGATCAGTTCTTCTTCGTAGGTCATATTGGACTAAATCTCAATCTCAGACAGAGAAATCACATGTGATGGATCTGATCTATACCATCGAAGCATCGATACGTGGAATACATTATGAATCTTTTCTAGCTCAGGTGGCAACAACAATCTATATACAACTAGCCTGATACACTTGATAATTTCATATGGCCAGATGAACTTTGGACTTAATTTGCCTTTTCTGCCAAATCGGAGTACTTTCTTCCACGGTGAGACTTTCAAAAATACTTTGTTACTGATTTCAAATTCAATGTCTTTTCATTTCAAATTTGCATATGATTTCTAACGATCAGAAGCTGCTTTCAAACTATCTCGAATCACTTTTACTTTCTGTTCAGTCTCTTTTATCAAGTCAACCCCGTGAATCTTATTCTCATTGAGCTCAGTCTAATACAAAGGTGTACGGAATTTGCGATCATATAAGGCTTCGTATGGTGCCATTTTGATGCTCGGTTGAAAACTATTATTGTAAGCGAATTCAATTAAAGGCAAATATTGTTTCCACGTACCTTCAAACTTAAAAATGCAACATCTCAACATATCCACGAGTATCTGAATAATTCGCTCGGATTGACCATCCGTTTGCGGGTGAAAAGCAGTACTAAAATGCAATTTCGTACCAAAAGTATCTTGCAATTTCTTCCAAAATTGTGAATCTCGGATCTTTGTCTGACACAATAGATAATGGCACACAGTGCAATATCACAATATTGAAAATGTATAACTTATCTAACTTATCAAGTAAGTAATCGGATTGTACTAGATTAAAATGGGCTGATTTCGTTAATCTATCAACTACAACCCAGATTACATCTTTCTTTCTCAGAGATAGAGGTAAACCCGAAACAAAGTCCATTTTCACTCTATCCCATTTCCATTCCGGAATCAAAAATCGGTTGTAACAAACCGGATGGCACCTGATGTTCAGATTTAACTTGCTGATAGATTAAACATTTAGAAACAAAGTCAAAGATATCTTTTTTCATTCCAGACCACCAACAATGCTGTTTCAGATCATTATATATTTTACTACTACTCTGATGAACAAATAAACGACTTTTGCGAGCTTCGTTCAAAATCATCAGAATCAAATCTAGATTTCTCAAAACACAAATTCGATCTCAGAATCTCAGACAATCAACTCTAAATTCTGAATCAGAATCTAATTCACTCTGAGTTCGTTTTGCTATTATCTCATTATCAACTTTTTGAGCATTAATAATTTGTTGTAAAAATAACGGTCTCGCTTTCAATTCAGTAAAACTAAACCATCATTGGACAGAACCAAATGAGCATTCATCGTATGTAAAGCAAACAATAATTTTTGGCTTAAAACATCAGCAACAACATTGGCTTTTCCTGGATGGTAATAAATAACAAGCTTATAGTCTTTTAACAGTTATAACAACCTTCTCTATCACAGGTTCAAATCTTTCTGAGTCATCAGATATTTCAAACTCTTATGATCATAATATACATGATTTCTCACCAAACAGATGTGGAGCCAAATTTTCAAAGCAAATACAATCGTAGCTAATTCTAAATTGTGCGTCGGATAGTTCTTTTCGTGCGGCTTTAACTGTCTCGAAGCATAAGTAATGACTTTGCCTTCCTGCATCAAAACACATCCCAGACCGTTCAATGAAGCATCACTATAGATCACAAATTCTTTAGCCGATTCGGGTTGTACTAACACTAGAGCTTCAGTCAATAGGGCTTTCAATTGAACAAAGCTTTTCTAAAAACTTTCAGACCATTCAAACTTCAAATATTTCTGAAGCAGTTTCGTTAACGAAGTTGCAATCATAGAAAAGCCTTTTACGAACTGTCTATAATAACTGGCAAGTCCCAGAAAACTGTGGACTTCGAAGACATTTCTCGGAGGCTTCCAATCTAAAATAGCTGAAATTTTGCTAGGATCAACTCGAATACCTGATGCTGATACAATATGGCCCATAAAACTGACTTCTTGTAACTAGAATTCGTATTTGCTAAACTTCACATACAGTTGCTTATCATGCAAAGTCTGTAATACTATTCTCAGATGTTCAGCATGCTCAGATTTATCACGCGAATAAATCAATATGTCATCAATGAATACGACAACAAATCGATCTAAATAAAGGTCTAAAAATTCTATTCATCAAATCCATAAAGATAGCAGGTGCATTAGTCAATCTGAAAGGCATAACTAGGAATTCATAGTGGTCATACCTCGTTCTAAATGTAGTTTTCAAAATGTCTGAGTCTTTTACTCGCAGCTGATAATAATCGGATCTCAAATCTATCTTCGAAAACACAGTAGCTCCTTTCAACTGATCAAACAAATCATCAATTCGAGGCAGAGGGTATTTATTCTTGATAGTCACTTTATTCAACTGACGATAATCAATGCAAATTCTCATTGTACCATCTTTATTTTTCACAAACAGAACTAGTGCACCCTAAGGTGAAAAACTCGATCTAGCAAACCCTTTATCGGTCAACTCTTGCAATTGAGACTTTAATTCTTTTAACTCGATCGGAGCCATTTTATACGGAGCTATCGAAATTAGAGTAGTCTCGGGTACTAATTTAATGCCAAATTCAACTTCTCAAATCAGAGAAAATCCCGAAAGTTCTTTAGAAAACACATCAGGGAATTCATAGACAATAGGCATTGATTTAACTTTCTTTTCTGACACTTTTGAATCGATCACATAGGCAAAGTAAGCTTCACAACCTTTTCTTACAATATTTAGAGCTTTTATTGACGAAATCACAGCCGGTAACCCATTCAAATCACTAGATTCAATTCAAACTATTTCATCATTCTTACATCTCAAATCAACAGTTTTTCGTTTACAATTCACAATAGCATCATGCAAAGGTAATAACATCAAATCAGCTGAAAAACAAATGTCTCGAAACATCAACGGGTAATTCTTGCAGACTTTATCAACCAAAACACATATGCCTAGGGGGTTTGATACTCTAATCACAAATCCAGTAGACTCTACAAGCAAAGTCTTACTGGATACTAAATTCATGCATATATACGAATATGTTAATCCTGGATCTATCAAAGCAATCACAGAAGTATCGTAAAGAGTAAAAGTACCCGTAATCACATTAGGAGACGAAGCTTCCTCACGAGCTCGAATAGCGTAAGCTCTGGCAGGTGCTCTAGCCTCGGATCGAACAATGGTGTCTTTGGTCCCTCTTTGACTACCACTCATATTTTTCGTATTTCTGAGAGATCTACCTCGAGCTGAAGTGTTACTAGGTTTCAGATTTTGTACAATTTCTTATTCGACAGATTCGGGGCAATCACAAATGAAATGGTCTAATGATCCACATTTGAAACAAGCCTGATTAAACAATCTATAATTGCCGAGATGACTTTTAACATAATGTTTGCACTCAGGGCGATCAGATCTGACATTTCCAACATTAGCAAAGGAAGTAGCTGGAGCTTTGAAGCTCGAATGTGCTCTCTACTCGAATGTCCCACATTAGCCTTTGAACGATTAAATCATCTCGAAACTTCTTTGACACAGACTGAAATGATTTACTTGTAGATCTCTTTCTCACGTCTCTAACTTCAGAATCAATTTTTTTTCTCTTTCCCAAGCTCTTCAGCTTTACATGTTCGTTCAACAAGCACTATAAATTCTTTAATCTCAAGAATCCGACTAACAAACGAATATCTTCATTCAGACCATCTTCAAATATTTTGCACATTATTGCCTCAGTAGATACACATTCTCAAGCAGAATGACTCAGTCTTACAAATTCTCGCTTGTATTCTGTAACAAACATACGACCTTGTTTTAGTTCAAGAAACTCTTTATGTTTTTGATCTATGAATCTCTGAATGATGTATTTCTTTTGGAATTCAGCTTGGAAGAAATCCCAAGTGACTCGTTCCTTCTAAATCACGGATATTAAAGTCTTCCACCAATGATAGGTCATATCTCTCAGAAGCGAAACGGCACACTTTAGGCATTCATCGGGATTCAATGACAATTTATCAAATACTCTTATCGTATTCTCTAACCAGAACTCGACTCTTTCAGCATCATCATTCATAGTAGCACGAAATTCTTCGGCCCCATATTTTCTAATCTTATTGATCGGTGGCTTATTTAACTGAATCAGATTCACTTGTGACATAGTAAGGACTTGAGGAGGATTAGATGGGGTTGGGAGTTGTTGAACAGCCGAATTAGTTCTAATATATTGGTTGAGCCAATCATTCATCATCTGATAGATGGCTTGTCTAGCCTTTCCATCATGGTTTCTCGTAACTAGTCTAGAATTAGATGGCATTGTCCCTTGCGCTGGAGTAGGCGCATTACTTTCGACATCGTCAGCTACAACTCGTTCAGGATCCATTTGCTATATAAAAACACATTTTTATTGTCAAGATTCATCACACTATCGTATTTCATAAATATGACATGTATAGCTAGACTCACATACGCTACGTTAGTCCTAGAATCGACTAAACCATAGCTCTGATACTAACCAAATGTAACACCCCTAACCCGTATTTGTTGCTAGGCTAGGTTTAAAGGCATTTCCAGATGAATCGAAACATTTTACGAACAGTTCATATACATTATCCACAATCATAGTCAAACATTATCATAATGTCTCTTATATAGGTCATCGAGACCTTAAACATGCATTAGAAAGGGTCCTCCCTACAAACATCAAAACCATAACATTTTAGACCAAATTCTCAACCATTTTACAACCAAATCATACATCATTCATGCCATTACATTATCAACAAATTCCATTCTCAATTTACCAATCAAATCATACCAAAGCATATGTTTTAATACTTCAATTTACATTATTCAATCTCATAACTAAAACTTACCACTTTCTCAAACAAATATATATACCAATACTTACCAAAATGACCAATTTCAATAGCCATTCAAAACACATCATATTGATCATATTGTATCATATATTTCATACCAAGAACTCAATCATATACACAACCATAATCAAGCCAAATCACATGACTAGATATAAACATCACAAAACATAATCAAAGTACTTCTAGCCTATACATGCCATACTTCAATATATACATTTTCAAAAGGTACCAAAGCGAGGTTCGATAGTGTGGTGACGATCCTCGACGATCCCTGAGCTCTCAGTAGCTTCGATATCTATAAAACAATTGAAAAACACACAAAGTAAGCTTTCAAAAGCTTAGTAAGCCATATACAAATAAACTTATTCATTCAGAACATGAAAACATCAACAAATTACATAGACTCAATGGCCAAATATTATCTCAAACCACATAATTCATATACATTTCACATATTCCCAATTCATTTACACATATAGCATATTTTCTCATACTTATAATAGATACCATCACTTGTACATATACTTACCTTTTTTTTCTCTAACATAGTATACATTTCGAACATACCTGAATCAGATACACATCTCATATAATTAGTCCTTTCTCGGAATGCCCGTTGAACCGTTTAGAATCATAAAGATACGCGAATAGCTCGAAAAGCTCATACAATACCAACGTCCTAAACGTGGTATTACATGTAATCAAATATCGATGCCACTGTCCCAGACAGGGTCTTACACGAAATCAAATACGATGCCAATGTCCTAGACGTGGAAATTATCGAAAACAGAACAAAACTCATACCTCAATCAATGAAAATCACAGCCGAACCCTATCTTGAATTTCTTTCTTTTTCTTTTGATGATTTTGGTAACATGGATGAATTAATGGCCAATTTCATGTTTTATTTTACTTAACTTATAATTATTAATCAAATACCAAATTTGCCCTTTTATTAAACCATATAATAATCATTTAAGTGATGATCATTAATGTCCATTAACCTTGTTAATGGTCCAATTGCAATATAAGGACCTTTCATTTACAAAGACATATCAAATAGGAACTTTATCAATTAGAAGGCCACTTTTACATTTTAAGCGATTAGGTCCTTTTTGCAAATTAAGCACACAAATGATCAAATTTTCACACGGAACTTTCTCACATGTCAATTCACATATTTTAAGCATAAAAAATAATATTTAAATGTTTTTCTGACTCGAATTTGTGGTCCCAAAACCACTATTCTGAATAAGGTCTAAACCGAACTGTTACATCATTAATGCCATCTACTACATATATAAAGGTATATTTGCTACTTTAATCTCTCAATTAATTTTATTCTATAATTAAACTTTTACCCTATACGTGATTTAGTCCTTATACTATAATAACTCTTAATTCATGCAATTTCACTTAATCGAAATCTAATTAATTACACAACCAACTAAGAAATATTTACGAGTCCAATTTACGAGAACGGAGTCCCGGGAATACACTTTTTGACACCCCTGACTATCGAGGTGTTACTATTTGAGTCGGTTGAAATGCTTTAAGTTGTGTATCTAGTGGATTACATACCATTAGTAGTTTAACAACTACTTGGATAAATAAAACAAAATAACATAAAAGCAAATAAAAATCGAACAACAATTCGACTCTTTAGCAATGTAATTGAAGGTGAAGAATTTAGATGAATTTGCTTGCCTAACTAGCCTCGAGCCTCCAATGGTACTTATTGATCAAAGTAATTGAGCAACAATTTACTTGGTTTGCTTACCTGATGATCAAAATCAATACTGCTAACTGAAAGTATTTCATTAGTAATTTCAATGTCCTTGTTGATCAACCCATCAAACCATTTATTTGCAATGCTAATAAACTCTTGTGACTGTTGCATGTAAAAAAAATAACACTAATAGTAAGAGAATATAATTAAACTGCCTTCGCTTTCCCTCTCGAACATCAGGCCCTACTCTTTGCAACTAAAATTATTGAGTATAACTCCTATTTCAGTCAAATTTGAGAAATAATCTTTCAGTTAAACTCTGTTTATTTGTTTCAATCAAACTCTGATTAGTCTAGATTATTTTATTATTATTTGACCTATGAATTTAGTCGGCTGTTTTACAATCTTAGAAAATACACCCATTAGATATTAGAGCTCATAACACATTTGGAGAATTTTGTGTTTACGTTTTGAGGGTTCTTTGTTTTTTAGGTTTTTAGGGTTTAGTTTTTATCTCCATCTTTTGTACTCTTCGTTCTTTTGCCATTATAGTAAAATTATCTTTACCCGTGGCTTTTATATTCTTTGGAGGAGTTTTTTCATGTTAAATTTGTGTGTTCAAATTTTCAATTTATTCCACTATTTTTTTTACTTGTTGCTTAATCGGGTCGATCCCAACTAGTGGTATCAGAGCTAGTTCAATTTTCATATATCAACCCATTCAGAAATGGCAACAACAAGGTTTGAAATTGAGAAGTTTGATAGTGAGACAAAATTCAATATGTGGCAAGTTCGAATGATGGCAATTTTAGTTCAAACTATCTTAAAAAAGGTTGTTACTAAAAAAAAGTCTGAAAATCTAGATCAAACAGAATGGGAAGAGCTTGATGAAAAGGCTCTGTTTGCAATCCAGTTGTGCCTCGCAAATACGGTATTGCAGGAGGTATTGGTGAAGAAAACCTCATCCGCCTTGTGGAAAAGGTTAGAAACTCTTTATGCGACTAAGTCTCTGGCTAATCGTTTAGTGTTGAAACAACGTTTATTTACGTTTCACATGAACGAAGATGAGCTTCTTAGAGATCACATCAGTCAATTGATTACTCTTTTAAATGATTTAAAGAATGTTGAGGTTCATATTGACGATGAAGATCAAGCTATGCTATTATTATGCTCTTTACCTCCTTTATACAAGTCTTTCAAGGAGACCTTGATTTATGGCAGAGACAAATTCTCGTTCGAAGATGTGAAGGGTTATTTTTTGAGTAAAGACAAACTCGACAATGAGTTTAGTTTGGATAGCAAGGCAGATAAGCAAGCTTCTGTTTTGGTAGCATCAAAGAAACAAGACAAAATGTGTCGCTATTGTAAAAAGTTAGGTCACGTCAAAGTAGATTGTTATAAATTGTGAAATAAAAGAGATGCTGAGAGTAACGAGGAGGATGTAGCTAGTGTTAATTTGGTCGATGAAAGCAGTGATGATTTCTTGTTAGTGTCATCGAGCGATAACTCCAAGCTCACGTCCGAGTGGATCCTAGATTCGGGATGTTCTTCCACATGTGTCCCAATAGAGAATGGTTCTCTACATACAGTCCGGTTCAAGGTGGAGTTGTGCACATGGGAAATGATTCATCTAGTAAGGTAATTGGTATTGGTATTGTTAAAATTAGGATACACGATGAGACGATTAGGACACTTTCAAATGTCAAGTGTGTACCTGATTTACGAAAGAATCTTATCTTCTTGAGTATTTTTAGACTTGAAAGGATGAAGAATCAACATCGAGTCGAGCGATATTAAAGTATCTCGTGGAGTTCTCGTTTTGTTAAAAGGTAAAAGAACCGGCAGTCTTTATATTCTGGAAGGTTCTATAATGACCAGTGAAATCGAACGTTCCTCGTCCTTTACGAAGTCGAAGTCAACTCGTTTGGAGAAGAGACAACTTGGTCATAGGAGGGAAAAAGGTATGACCGTTTCGTTCAAGAGAGGTTCTCTTTTGGATCTAGGTTTTGAAAAGTTAGGGCACTGTGTTCGTAAAAATCAGACCCGGGTTAATTTTGATTTGGCAGTGTACAAGCCGAAGGCTAGAAGTCTTCCAATTTCTAAACACATATTCAACTCAGTTAATTCCCTGCATAGTTCAAGATAGGCTCGTGGCAAGCTTTGGCAAAGATGGAGTTGTGGAAATATGAGTCAAAGTGCAGATTTGTTAAGTATGACTCATATTTCAATCAAATTTGACAAATAATCTTTCAGTTAAACTTTGCTTATTTGTTTCAATCAAACTCTGATTAGTCTAGATTATTTTATTATTATTTGACCTATGAATTTAGCCGGCTCTTTTACAACCTTAGAAAATACACCCATTAGAGATTAGAATTCATAACACATTTACAGAATTTTGTGTTTACGTTTTGATGGTTCTTTGTTTTTTGAGTTTTCGGGGTTTAGTTTTTATCTCCATCTTTTGTACTCTTTGTTCTTTTTCCATTATAGTAAAATTATCTTTGCCCGTGGTTTTTATCCTCTTTGGAAGGGTTTTCCATATTAAATTTGTGTGTTTAATTTCTTAATTTATTCTGCTATTTTTTTTACTTGTTGCATAATCGGGTCGATCCCAACAAAAACTAAAAGACCTTGTCTACAATAACATATTTTCCAACGAACTACTAAGAAGTTTTAGAATTATAAAACTTCCCAACCACAGCAATCACTGTTTCTCTGGAACACTAAAAGAGAACACTCTTGACTTACTTTCTTTCTAGAAAAACTAATGGAACTTTTAGGCTTACCAGATTTAGTGGAACTTTTAGGCTTAACAAATTTAGTGAGAAAATAAATAAATTATGGCACAATCAAAACCTTGCATTTTTGTTATTCAAATGCATTGTTGTAGAATCATGCGAAACATGTTGAAACATGGGTTCAACGGAGGGCTTTTAGAATGTAATTGGAGGGTGTATTGTCCTACACTCATCATACAGATGTTTTGAATGGAAAAGCCATTTGGTCATGAAAAAGCTTTTGATACATAATCTAAAATGTAATCGAAGAATGTATTGACCTATTAAAATAACATCATGCGAGTTGCAATGTGACGTTTTGTAGTCTTTACTCTTCAGAGGAAAGCGTTACGTTTTCCCCCTACTCATTGAGGAACCTTTTTCCGTCTATTTATGACGACCTGAGTGTTGAAGTCACTTGACAAAACTCTAGTGAAAATTCTTCAACGGGGTTATACGTGTCAACCTTAATTATTACAAAATTATGCTTATGTATATTTTTAATTAAATAAACGAGCTAATAAAATCAACTCTTCATCTAAATAAATCCTTATCTTCTTTTTGTGCGTGTAAAGTGTAGACACAAGAGCCTCGAAGCTATATTGAAATATTGACTACTCGTCCAATAAAAAATCCCCGTATTATATATCCAAGTTCCCAACCTTAAGTAGGCAAAATCATTACCATCTTAACCATTGAAACTAAGCTCTCATCCATCATCTGTACCACACACGAATGCGAGAACCTTCCTGTATTGCCTAATGGTGACCACTTATTTTTTACAGTAGGCATGAGATAGGACTAAGTCATTTGATAGAATGGCAATCACCGCGAAGATTATGACACAACAAAATGCCCAGTAGTGCTCATATAATAAAAGTACCAAATAACTGAAAGCGCAATCCCCCAAAAACCAGAGGATCCGGAGGGAAAAAAGCTAGTTTGTCATCCCTAATAAGCAAAAGCAAGCAAAGATTCAGGTTTTTAAAGTAAATTATAGCATCAAAACCAAAGATAACAGGGCAAAACATGCCACAAATTCTATTTCCGAGTCTACTCAGCATTATCCTCATCCTTAACATCATATTATCAACTCCAGCAATTTACTCATCATCCTCATCAGAATCAACTCCGGCAGCTGAATTGAGAGCTTTCAACCTATCAATCAACTTGGCTTTCCTTTCCTCATAAGACAGCTTCTTCAGGTTGTACCTATCGTGCACAGACCAACATTACATCAGACTTGAAATTCTTCAAGACAAAAACTTAAATGAACATTCAAATGATTATAACAAAGCCAGTTTAGTGGCAAGAAGTTATATACCTCTTGTGTTCCTTGGGAGGTGGCTTCTCAGATTTCTTAGCTTCTGGATTTGCGCGAATAGCAGCATGAACCTTTTTGTAAACTCCCTCCAGGTTGTCTGCCTCAATGCCCCGCTTTATGTACTCACTGAAGTGAGACTGATACTTCTCTGGCTCATCTTCCATCAAAGTCTGTCAACTTGACATAGTGAGACTTTCACACAGATACAACATAAAACATTGTCAAATTAACACCCCAAAACCCAACCGCCCAAAGAGGAGAGATTCAACACCATTATTACTTTCCTCTAACTACTTAAAATTCTTAAATCTTACCCTCATGTATGATGCAACATGGCCACCATAAATGTATTTGCGGTGAACTTCAGGATCAAGTTGCTTACTGTCCTTGTTAAATCCAGCAAACCTCTTCTCACTATGAGGAATATCAATGCCTCCATCCAAAGCTCCCTAAAAGGAAATGCAAAGAATAAATACAAGCCAAAGTTGAATATAGAGATAGTATAGGTGGAAATTTTAAAAGCCAAACAATAACTAGGAGTGGCTTTCTTCAGCTGGAAACAGGCAGCAAAGCCATTGATTTAGAAAGAAAAACTAAAAGAATCCTTGCAGCACAAAAACGAGAATAACATTTCATATTAGCTCCACTATGCACAAAACTACTCACTACCAGAATTTAACAACCTAACCTCAAGACAAGACCATGCTTTACGCACATAAAATAGAAAAAACAGCGAACAAAGTTAGATTCAGGACATTTATATCATATAGAAAGGGATTCCAATATACCTTGAGCACACCAAAAACACGATTACCAGTGGTTGTTCTGACAAGACCAACATCTAGGAGAGAACGGAAAGGCCTCCTGCTCTCTCCTGGTTCAACACTGTAGTCCTCCCCAGTTGCCTGTAAGCAAGTGCCAATCATAATTTTGACATACTTATTATCCCTCTGGAAAAAAAACATATATCTTCGCACTTCAGAAACCATGGCAAATGCATACCTCAACATTGCCCTCATATTCAGCATCCATCTCCAGCTGCTTCAGTGTTCGGCGAGCCAAAAGGAGTCCAACACAATAAGCTGTGTTCAAAATGTCATTGAATAAGATAATATCCTCAAACAGAAGAAAAAGATCATCTTAACATCTAGAAAAGTAAATCCCACCTGCTGCATAATTTGTAAGGCCAACTTCAAGTCCATAGCGAGGAAGCTCATGTCCGTAAGCTGCTGCAAGAACTATATCACCAGAAATACTAGCATGTACGATTTGTGCAATTATATCCTTGTTGGTCTAATAAATAAGTTAAGGTTAAAGTATTAACTAGCAAGACATAAAAGAACAAATAATCACATTTTGAATTAACCAAGGTATTTCAGCACATTCAGCAGCCTATATGTCTAAACATTATACCCTCAACCCAAACAGAAATTATTCAATATAAATAACAAAAACAAGTGCAGTGCTGCTTGGGATAGACAATGCAAACAAAATGATGAGGGAAAAAAATCAGTCAGAAATAGGATACAAATCGTGCAACCAATCGATATTTTGGGGTGTTGTATTTGTTCTTGTCCTGATTAATAAGACGATTCCTGGCCCGATAATCTGTCTTGCCCTCTACAAGATTAAAACAATTATTACAACATCAAAACAGTAAGTGCGATACTATACAGATATAGGCCTAATTATAGTACCTCGCCTTCTCTTGAACTTAACTTGATATCTCTTGAAATAAGCCTTGGTCTTTTGAGCTTTAACGAAAGGCTGTAGCATAAAACTAACCAACTCAGAAAACCAAGAAAGCATATATAATAAACAAAGAAAATAATTGGTAGTAATCTAAGACAATGTTTCCTTCCATAAACACATGTTTAATATATTTTACGAATGTGAAAAACTAAAACAAAACTAACAACCAAATATTACCTAAATTTATTCAATAAAAGGAATTTACAACCTTAAGCATTTTAACGTCTCGCTGCTGACTTTGAATCTCAGGATAGCTTATCAGCGAGAAGGAAAATGAAATAAAAGTAGAAAAAAATAATGCAAATGAAATTTGAAATTAGTTAAACTCCATAAAACCTTCGAGTTTACAGCGAAAAACTGCTTAATATACACTCAAAGAACCTTCGAGTTTACAGCAGAAATAAGATACTGCTTAAAATACACTTGATTCTGTTACAGGCAACAAAACAACAGATTTTATAATTGATTCTATTGATTCTTTTCTCGAACAAAATTGTGCAAAGATCTGACATTATAAACTGGAGATAAATAACATATAAAATGAGATCTATAATGCAAAATGCCAAGCTAACTATGGTGTTAATTAGAAGAAAAAAAATAAAAACGTAAAACGATTGTGAAGAGAGTATTACCATGGCTTTCACTCTGATTTTTTTAAGCGGCCGAGTCTTGTGGCTCTGCCAAGAGAGAAGGTGTTATATTTCTAAAACCCTAGCGAGACTTTATATTGGTAAATCAACGGCCACGATTGATTTTCTTGGCTTTTTTTATTTTTGACCCACGTTTTAAGGAAGGAAACTACAGGTTTAATGGCTTTTATATTGTTTAAATTACATTCTTATCTTTAAAAAGTTATGATATGATCTTAATATTATTAATTTATCATTTTTATTACTGAGTCTGTTAATTATATAATGCAAACTGATATTATTATTTCAAATAAAAAATTTAATACTTTTCGAAAACAAATTATTATTATTTTAAATTTTTTCCTTTATTTTTCCCCTCTCTTTCACTTTTCATAACCCTACTCATTAAAGTATTTAGAATTTTTTGAAAAAATTACAATAGAATGATTGTTTATTTATCTATACTTATTATAAACTTTTGATTAAATTGATATCATAAGTTAATTAAATATTAATTCAATTGAGAAAAATGGAAGAATACCTCACTCTATAAAGTAAATTGTATTATTTTAAGAGTATTTTGTTAAATTATATCTTTTATATAAAAATATATACACATAATAAAATTTGAACTCATACTTCCTTAGTTTTCCACATTTATATATCATAACTCAACCAAAGTCTCATTTATTATTTATATTAATATTTTATAAATATAGTCAACCCTCCCTATAATATCTACTTGCTAAAATAGTATTTCATTACCACATAGGCAAAACTAGAAAATTTTTTAGTGGATGAAATTAAATATAAATTTTACAATAGTAAAAGTGTAATTTTATCATTTGAATAGCCTATATTTTTATAACTTTTAAAGGACTAAATTAAAATTTTAAAAATTTTAAAGGGCCACCTAAATAGAATATTTTCCATTTTAAGAGGATCGAACAACTGCCAATCCCTTAGATAAACCACTGCTATCACAACCAAATTTTAGTAGAATTATTTTTTATATTTTATTTTGACTCTCTATAACAATTTTTCACTCATAAAAATAACATTCATTGTTATAAAGTACACTTTTATTAAATTAATTCTCTATAATAACATATTGTCTAAATTTTTAAGTAAAATTATAACTATTTCATATGATCTTAATTAATTATCATTTATTAAATAAATATGATCTTAATTAATATATTATTTCTATAAAATGATTAAATTTTATGTGAAAAAATCTATTAATCTTATCTTATTAAATGAAAATAATCTTCAAATGAGTAGAATTAAAATACCAATTCAATAAACTATTAAGTTCTTTAATTAAATATTCTCTATGAATTTGAAACATTATAAATTTATAAATTGATTACTTGAATTTAGAGACTCGTGATTAATTAATTAATTAATTAAATTTGATAACTCATATTGATTAATTAAACTTTTAGATTTATGAACTTTGTAATTAATCATGTGGAAGAATGTCAAACAGAAACATGCATAAAAACAATAATGCATACACCAGCTATAAGTGTTGTAATTTTGTTGATTTGATTTACACTTTCCTTATTTTTTGAACATAATTCTCACTTTTTTTATTTGATGAAAATTCACAATATAAATTCTATGTCAAGTTTACAATGATAATCTCCCTATAACAACATGTTATTATAGGTGTATAATAACTACCTTTCTATAACAGACAAAATCTGTGTAGGCAAATGAGATTGTTATAGAGAGAGTTGACTCTATATTTGTTATATAATTTTGTATTTTTTTTACACTAAAATATCCATAATCGATAATAATGACTAATCCTCTCCCCGTGATTGCTCTTCGAAAAGGCAAACCATTAACTCTAAAACGACTAAGTTATGAGTGGAGTTGGCTACTTCAGTAGGCATGGTCACAGATCATAACGGAAGATGGTTTCTGGGATTTGCCAGGAACATTGGCCTCTGCTCCATTTTATAAACCTACTTTGGGGGGCTTTCGATGGGTTAATACGAGCTTGAGTTGGACAGCTTAACAACAGTGAATTTGTTGGGCAGTAGATCGAACGACCACCATCAATATCATGTTAGTCGATCAATTTTGAGACTGTTGTAGCAGCCTTGGGATGTTAGGATAGCTCATGTGAATAAGGGAAGTAATAAGGTTGGTAACGGTATGGCATCACTGGCATTTGGTTGTTCTATCGGTAGTCATATCTTCATAGCTCCACCTGCTGCAATCCTAAAGAATTTGACAGGGTGTGGCTTTGCAACGAGTGGTTTGATTTCTGTTTCTTTCTCTTTTGTATAAAAAATAGTAGTTAATTTACATGATTACTTAGAATCCATATCTAAAGTATATTATTGCATCCCAATTAAAATCTAAACTTAATTTGCTCTAAAATCTAGTTGGATCACTGATATTTATCATTTTAATATTTAGGAGAAGAAAAGAGGATGAAAACGTTTCAACTTGAGTGGCTTAAGTATTAAACAATCATTACTTCAAATAATTTTAAAAGATTTAATTCATGTATTGATTCCCTAATAATTTAAAATTCAAGAGTCATAAATTTAATTTTTACAAATAGAAAGAATAATGAGATCTGTTTGGACGAGCCCAATAAGGGGCAAACTTAGATATGGGCATGATGATTGATGCCTTGCCGTGATGGTCCCACAGTCTCAAAAATATATCAAATCTGGCGTCGCCCGGACTCGAACCGGAGACCTTCAGTGTGTTAGACTGACGTGATAACCAACTACACCACGACACCAGCTTTGACATGAGATAAAGAAATTTATAATGTTTAAATTTGGTTGTTTATGTATAGCATTTACAAGTTTTGGTGAATAAAAGGCTAATACATGTCATCATGTACTCTGACTGGTATGGTTTCTATCTACATTCTATGTTGAGTTAATTACTTATTGGCTAAATTATAGAACAAAAATTTAAAGTTCAAGTTGTTAGTACTTTTCATATATTTAAAATTTATTTTTATACTTTTATTTTTAAGAATTTAGCCTTTCTACTTATTAATTTTAAAATTTTAGATCTATTTGTTAACACCGTTATAATTCCTTATTAAATTTACTAGTGTGACATTTTAAAATTAAAATAATCCACTTGGCATCCTATAACAAACAAAATGATATTGTAATGAATATGGATTTAATAGAGAATTTTAACAATGTTAAAATAAAATATTTAGATTAATTAATGACATTATAAGAATAAAGGTACCAAATTATGTTAAAATTGAAGTATAGAGATTAAAATTTAAAATTGAGAGAAATATAGGAATCAAAATTGAAATATAACCATTTTATATAATATAAAAAAGTAGAGGATTACAACGAAATTTAACCATCATCTACTTATGTAAAATCAAAAGGGACAGGTGTTATGTAGGGAAGGGCCTTCCTTTCACACACACACACACACACATATATATATATATATATATATGCCTTGTTTAGCATTATTTTGGAAAAATATTTTTGGAAAAAAAGTTGTGTTAAACAAATAATTTTTTGTTGAGATTTTTCGCTTTTCAAAAGTAATTTTGGTCAAATGGGAGAAGTTAAAATTTTTAGCTATTCTTTCTAAATTTGAGTGTTTAATTACTTTTTCATCCTTTCAACAACACGTTTTAAAATAAAATAATGCAAATGTATTAAAATCATTAATTAAAAAAGTACTTTTAAAATAATACAAATGTGTTTATATCTAGTTAAAATATTTAATGGTTATATTTAAATATTTAAAATATAGTTTATATATTCTAATTAAATTTTATAAATAATTAATATTTGTTGCTTAAAAATATTTAAAATTTATATTTCATATATTAAAATATTAACAACAAGTTATAATAAATTATTTTTATATTCTTACTAAAATTTCATAATATTAACTAATTTTAACATTATTTAAATACATATTTATTATTTTATAATATCATATCTAAAATAGACATTTTATTTCTCAAAAGCTTTATTTGAGAGCAATATTAAATACTTAAATCTTAAACCAAACTTTTAAAAGAACTTTTCACGACGCTTTTTAAAAGTATTTTTCAAAAGTAACGCTAAACTAGCCCATAGTAATATAGTTATCTACATCCAATATTTACACATAATACATATTCTACCATGAATATAAGATTACAGTTCTTAGAAGAATAATATATATTTTAATTTTTTATATTTTTCATAAATTTTTAAATGATTTTAATAAAATTATTTTTAAATTTTAATGAGTTTTTTTCCATAGTTTTTGGATTTTAAAAAGGTATCTTTATACTTTTTATATTTTATTTAAAATATTAAAATATATATATTTAAAAAATCATAATTTTAAAGAGTAAGGACTAAATTAATAAAAGTTGTAAATGTTAAGGTCCAAAATTTTTTTTTTCTTTCTTTTAACTGCCATATCAACAAATCTAATGGCAAAATTGGACCGAGGGACTAAATGTTGGAAAAAATAGATTTTTAGAAGCTTTGAGACATATTCTCGATTAGTAAATGTGGAGATTTGAATTATAAAATTATGATTTTATATTCCACCCCATGAGAACTTTACAACGGTATATCATATGCTCAAAATGGTTGAGTAATGAATGAGAAATTGATGCTCAAAGTAAGTTACTTGTGAATTATATTGAGGAAAATGGAAAGCTTAGTTCTACATTGGTTAGATATCAAGTATGGAATATGTTTATATATATGAACCAACTTGGTAATTATTGAATGACTAAGCTAATGATTTCCCTCGCGAGTAAGGGGGCTACAAATCCAAACCCACCGGGGTTGGAGGCGCATTAGCACAACGTGGGCGGCGCAAAATGTCTGGATCGATCAGGCCTTTCTAGGCCTGTAGATATTTTAGCCCAATACATAAATCTTATTTTTACTCAGCAGAGCTTATCTCACCTTTTAGGTTAATGGCTCATTTAATTCAGACATTAATGGCTCCATTAGTCAAAATTTCCAAAAGTTCTTTCATTTTGAATTTTATTTAAAACCGAAATAATCTGCAGGAAATAAAAAAAATAAATTTTCTTTTATTTTTTTCTGCAAAAATTTTGAGATCTTTTCTCTGCATATTTCAAACCTATTTTAGGTGATAGAAGAAATCAATGCTACAGTTTGTTGATCATTGCAGCCATGCTACTACCGTGCTCATCTCGTTGTTGTATCGTGGGAGACAGTCGACCAATGTTTCTCCAGCTCCAAAGGAGTGGCTGAATTTGTCTTAAGAAAACTGTGAAAACATGCCTTAACTACCAGTCGGATTTCTGCCTACCTATGAGTACAAAATTTTGATCTAGTTTTTATTTCCAACTTATGTTTTCAGATTATATATATATATATATATATATATATATATTGTTCGTTCGATCTTGTGATTTAAATCAATATTTTATATTATTGTTAATTTCACTAACGTCTGTGCAACACTAATATTATTAAATAAAAAATATAGGAACTTAATATCTTAAAATTAAAGTAAAAGAATTAAATTTATAATTTCATAAGAATATAGGGCCTCTAGCATATTTAAAACTTTTATTTACTTTCCAATTTTAATACCCTTGATTAATTTGCAATTGTACTTAACTACATCTTTACAATTTCTCAATGACCTAAATTTCTTTTGCCATCTATTGTTAACTTTTTCACATACTTCCTATGTAGGAAATAATTTCTTTGTTAACATGATTCATGGCTCGTGTAAACTCAAGTTGTGGTCTATTGTTTGAGTATTCACCTACTTTAAGAATAGTTTTACTTCGAATCATTGTTGTACTAAAAAAAAAGATTCATGGCTTATGTAACATTTCTTACTCGAGTTCGACATTCACTACGAGTAAGTGATTTACATTGACACATTCTATGCATATACAAGATTTCTTTTAGCAAAAACATCATTTAATCAAATTAATAAAATCACATGAAAATCATCTCCAATATTTCTAAAGCTTTAAACACATTTTAAAATCATTTTGAATATTTTTTCAAGTGTTTGGACATGGTACAAACATAAAATGAGCTTTTTGTGACTCAAAACAACCAAAATATAAGATTTATTGGTGCAAGGGTCAAGGTATCGATACTACCTCTTGGAGTTACCAATATTTGACTTAGTTACTATAGTAATTTGGCTATTAACTTGTCAAGTTCCAGTACTAACATAAGATGTACCGATCCTTAATCGACTACTGATACTTTGGATAGAAGTACCGGTACATGACACGCCTAGAGATAAAAATTGGTTACTGACTTATCAAGTACTTATACTAGCATGAGAGGTACTTATACTTAGTTGCAAGGGATCAAAATTTAACTTCAAAACACTTTGAAAACATACTAGAACACATCCAAAATTTATCCACTCGTTTTTCGATAGTGTTGGAAAATTCAATTTCGAGGTCGAACAACCTAAAAAGAGTTAGTTCAAAATATTTTAATTGAATAATTAAGAATATAATTAGTTAGTAATTAATTAAGTACATTACTTAGTGTTGTATAGGGACTAAGTTATAAGTGATTTCAACTAGTGAGATTAGATTGAGAATTTAATCAGGCCCTTAGTATAAAATTAAACTAAGGATCAAAATGACAAATTTCTCATATTTAAGAATGGTTAATGGCTTGAATAAATCAAAGCCATCATTTTCACTATATTACGACTAATGAAATAATGGCTATTGATTATTTTCATTATTATTACTATTATATTAAAATAAACATAAGTACATGTGTGATAGTGGAGAGATGATATCATTTCTATCATTTTTCACCCATAGCCGAATGCAGAAAGGGTTAAGTCATCCTCTACAATCGGCTAAAAATTAATCAAGGTATACAAGCTTTTCTTTTAAAATTTTCATGAATTTCTCATCTATTTAGTTTAGTAAAGTTGACCCATAAGCTAAAATTTTAAATTGTTTAAGTCGATTCAAGCTAACATTTGAGGGAGTAAAGGGCTTGAGTTAAATTTATGAATTACTTAGTTGATTAAGTTTAGGTTAGGAGAAAATCATGTAAGTAATGTACTGGGTGAATTTGTGATTAAGTTAATTTAAGTAATTGTTAAAGAAGCTTTTGTTGTATTATTAGAGACCTAATTGTAAGATAGGAAAATTATAAAATTAATAGTACACAATGATATTTTGAGGTCCCTAGAGAAAATTACGGAGTGGATTTCAATTCAATTGAGAAAATTGAAAGATACGAGAATTTCAGATAATAAGGTCCGAAGGGTTATTAGGAGACTTTGCATTTTGAAGATGTAACACCCCAAAACCCAATCCGATGAAACAAATCCAATCTTGGGTGGTACCACTCTGAGACAGATGTAACTTAACTCTACTTATACAATCTGCAAACAGTTACAACTACTTAATTACAAAACTTCATAATAGAGTTTACAAATGTAAACAATAAGGAATTTCAATTATTATACATCGACAATTTAATTACAACTATGATTTAATTGGAGTCTTGATCTGATATAGTTACCAACATTAAGGATTTCTATATATATAATATGATTTAATTGATGTCCTACTCATTAACCTTGTCACTGTAGAGTCATCATAAACATATCATCCCATCATAAAACATTTCTTTATAATTTAGTCAATGCCTCACCTTTTTGTTCCAAATTGTAACCAATTCAAAATTTCATTTACACACAAACAATTTCATAATTCAAACATATTTATATTACTATTACATCTTATTACATCATATGAACTTACCTAGAAAAAGCTATAATAATAAGAAGTTAGGGATTAATCTGTAATTTTTCCTTTCCTTGATTATCTTCTGGTTGGTTCAATTCCCGATCTATAATAATGATTCATTTCAATTATCAATTCCAAATACTTTATAACATTATATTTTATGCATATGAGAGTTCACTTTCATTTTTTGGATGTTCCCTAAAGTTTCAAATTTGAGCTTTGATTTCGAAATCGATCTTTATTTCATCCTTCTAAAGCCTTATATTATCAATAATTACAAAAGTTTCATACTGATCGCTTATAAATGAGTTATCGTTTATAGTAAAATAACACAACAAAAATATACAGAATTAAAATGATAGTGTCCACAAGTGCACGAGTTAAATTGTAATATAATTAGTACAACGAAACACTTGTGTAACACCCTTTACCCGAGACCGTCGCCGGAGTCGAGCACAAGGCGTTACCTGACTTAACTTACTAATTCGGGGCATAAAATTTACTTTTAAAATTAATTAATTTACATTCATTCAATATGTCCCTAAAAAGGGCCCTCGAAACCCTAAAACATGCAATTGAAACGGTTCGGGACCAAACCGGGAACATTAAAAATTTTCCGAATACTTAGACAAATCAAAACAATTTATTTCATTATTCCTTATGAAACTGCCCACCTGCGTCATAGTCACTAAATAAATCATAACTCGAGTCAAAAAACTCAAAATTTAAATTCGTGAATTTTCCCTGAAACTAGACTCATATATCTTTTTACTAATTGTTTTCCAGAATTTTTGGTCTAGCCAATTAGTACAGTTTATTAGTTAAAGTTTCCTCTGTTGCACTATTCGACTACTCTGACCTCTCCTCACTACGAATCAATTTTCTTCCCGTACAGAATTCAAATAACAATGCCATTTGTTTCTATTGAAAGTAGATTCACAAAGGAATCTATAAATATAAACTATAACTCCTAATTCTTTTTTTACAATTTTTAGTGAATTTATAAAGTCAGAATAGGGGATTCAGAAATCGCTCTGACCCTGTTAATATACACTTCTTTTGCTTACTCTGTTTCTTTCATATGAAAATAGATTCAATAAGCTTTAATTCTATATCTCATTCATCACCTAATTCTATTTCTACTATTCTTGGTGATTTTTTAAGATCACATCACTGCTGCTGTTCAATACTGTTTTAATGCTAATTTCACTTTTTCATGATTTCTTTGTATTAACTACCATTTAGGCATACATAACACCGAAACATGTTCTTCATTAGCCATTTCAATAGCTAATCATTATCAAATATTTACATACCATTCTTTAGCTATATCATAAGGACATACACACAAATTGGCTAAGTCCCTATACATGCCATAAACTAGAACGTTTGTAAACGAAGATACCCATTTGGTAACTTGATAGTCGATAGTGTTAAGTGATCTTCGATGACCTTCAACCCGAGCTTGCTTTTAAGTACTCTGAAACATGTGAAAGTGAAAGAAGTAAGCTTATAAAGCTTAGTAAGTTCACATGTAAAATAATAAGAATTAGCAATCAATTTAGCTTACAACTATGCTGTCATAATTTGCTTAAATAATGTTTAGTTCTTACTTTCCCATCTTACTCATCGGTAACTTTACCAAAGGCTCAGAATACAAAAGGCACCTTACTTAATAGCTTGCTTACATACCTGCAACATCTCACTTAACACATGAGTACTTTTTCATAATATAGGCATATTGCTAATCATGTCATAAAGTGTCACAAGCATAACTGAAAACTCATCAGTTACTTAATACTTGATAATCTCAATTACTTACAATCTCAATATTAAATAAGCCTTAAATGCATACATGTACTCTTTCTTCATGTTCTCACATTATCGTTTCTTTAACTTACTCTTTGGATTACTCGGGAACCTTTTCCTTTTTAAACTTACCATTGCCATTTCTTTACATGGTCTTATGTGGTATCCTTGCCTTATGAACTCACCAATGCCATGCCTTGGCATGGTCTTACATGGGACCTTTGCCTTATAGTAACTCATCAATTCCATGTCTTGACATGGTCTTACATGATTTCCTTGCCTTATAGAACTTATCAATGCCATGCCTTGGCATGGTCTTACATGATATCCTTATTTTACCAAATGCCATGTTCCAAACATGGTCTTACATGGTATCCTTGTCTTACCAAATGCCATGTTCCAAACATGGTCTTACATGGTATTCTTGTCTTAGTGCCAATGCCACATCTTGATGTGGTCTTACATGGAGCCCTTAATCAATATCGATGCCATGTCTTGACATGGTCTTACATGGGATCATTACCTTACCAATGCCATGTCTTGACATGGTCTTACATGGTATCCTTAATCGTCAATTCCTCCTTAAATGCCATGTTATGAACATGGACTTTTCCATCAATTCATCCTTAATTGCCATGGTACAACCATGGACTTTGAGATATCAATGTCTTGTCAAGTCATAGCTGAAACATACTTGCTCAAATTCTCAAAGTTAGTCGCATAACTCAACAATAACAATACTAATAACAATAATTGCATAATAATAAAATGCTACTCAACTTACATACTTACATTCTCAATCTCATCATATCATCAACTTAACTTATTCTTATCAAACTATGCTAGTCAATACTTTCTTGTTATGATACAAAGCCATAACACAAAGTATGGTCTTACATAAAAATTATACAAGTTCTCTTTCCAATATCGAATTATTATTGAACATTAATCATTATATCTGAAACTCAATACTAAAGTATTTATGGCCAAAATTTCAATTTATCATTCAAATATGCATAATTAAATGCTTATTAAACATATGAACTTACCTTGATACCAAAACGACCATTTTACCAACTTTCCCGATTTTCAGTTTTTCTCCCGTTTTAGGTCCAAATCTCACTTTCCAAGATTATTGAGCTTGGAAAGCTTGGAAACCCTAACCATGGCTTCCCCAATGCTATATTCAGCCTCCATGAAGAAGATGGACCAATTTTGGCTTTATTTTCCCTTTTTAATTCTTTTAATTACTAAATGACCAAAATGCCCTTAAAGGCTTTTCTTTCAAATTTGTCCTATTCTTGCCCATTTTTGTCCAAATTTAAATATAATGGTCTAATTACTAAATAAGGACCTCCATTTTAAGAACCCATTTCAATTAAATCCCCTTTATTATCTAGAACATACATTTTTCTAATTTTACAATTTAGTCCTAATTATCAAATTAGGCACTTATACATAAAATTTCTTCACGAAATTTTCACACAATTATTCAATCATTGAATAAACCTTAAAACTTAATCGGAATAAATTTTTTTGACCTCAAATTCATGGTTTCGTAACCAGTATTCTGTTTAGGCCCTATTTCAGGATGTTACAACTTAAAAGTGTTCCAAGGATCGTACTCAAGGGAAGATAGAATAAATCTACAAAAACTTTTTTACAATAATAAGTCTAAGTAGTAGTAATTAATTCATATATTGCAATAAACCATAAAATAAATAATTGAGAGAAAATAAATAAATAAACAAGAAAGAAAATAAAAAATGATTAAAATCAATAAACCAATTAGAAAGATTAACTCGCTTCAGGGTTTGTAATTAACTTTAGATTAGGGTTTAGGGTGGATTAGCTACAGATTAACCAATTTTACCTTCCAAACTTTTGACTAACTAATCAATTGATTGATACTTGCTTATCTCTCGACCTTCCTTTATCAAGCAAGATAAATTACAGTTTACTCAGTTTGACATATCTCTCAACCTTGTCTATCCTATGATAACTTCCTAGGGTTGTCAAGCCCAGGGTTTAATAACATGAAATCTATACCAACTAAACCTTTTGAGAAACCTTAAATCCTCTGTTAATCACATTGCCATCCACTCATTAATCTCCCTTAAGATATTTAGCCACCCATGTTAGTCATAATCTTGACTCCAATTAAATAAATCATGTGAAGAACACGATTGGATTGGAAAAGAAACAAGATTTGAATAATCATGGATTTGATATCAAATGGAGAATGAAATAGCAAATCGATTGATTAGAATAAAGAAATATATCGAATGCAAAGAGAAAATAAATCGAAATACTTCAATAATATAGAATAGCTCTTAGATCAAAACCAATTCCAAGAGGAAAAACAAATAGTTTATGAAAACCCAAAAGAAAATTAATCTAATCCTACTCTTAAACTACTAGGGTTTTTGAGTGCTTTTAGGATGACTTAGTTACATCAAACCCCTAATGTCTTATTTATAGAAGTGTTGGTACCCCAAATTTTGTCTTCACATGTCCTAGGCCTTCATATAAGGTTTATTGTGCGAAAAAAAATAACCTCGACATACTTGGGTAGGAAGTCAACTTGCGTCATACCATGCAAGGGCTATGGCATGACACGACATGTGATTTCTACCTTGTGTTATTCATTTTGTACTTTGATGTTCCGAGAAGCTTGTGCATCACTCATCCTTTGCTTCCATGCTAATTGTGCCTTTAAATCTTCATCCTACATGCTCAATTGAACATATTAGTACTATCTAAGGCCCGTGTCAGCCTATTGGGTCACAACACTTACAAAATGTGTTAAAAATACTTATTTTACTAATATTTAGTCCTAAGTCCTAAATACCAAAAACAAAATATAAAATACTGAATTGCATAGAAACCAAGCTCCTCAAGTGCAAAAATAACCCGAATTAACTACTATATTTGGCAGCAGGTCACATACCAATTTTGAAATATTTACAATTTAGTCCTTATGTTCAAAACTAATAAATTTCACTTTACAAATTAGTCATATTTCATATCTAAGCTTCAAATCTAACAATTTCACACCAAGAACTTCAAAAAATCAATAATGAAAACTTTATAAAATTTTAACAGTTTTGAAAAATAACACACGAGTTAGCCAAATTAAGCTCTCGATATCTCAAAAATATAAAAAAGACAAGAAACAAACTTGAAATCACTTACCAATTGCAAGGTTAAAGTTGAAAGCTTCTAAAACCTAGTTTTTTTTTAAATGGACGGTTCATGAAGAAGATGAATGAAATAACCTTTTTTTTTACTTATGTTAAAATTAATAAAACTTGATTTCTTAAACTAAACCTTAATTAACTAAACACTAAGAATTATTAAGAAAATATAAGTGGATGATGGCGTCATCATCCACCATCCAACATTATAAATAGGTTAAATTTCCAAATTAATCCTTTACCTAGTTAAAAATCTATAGTGATTACCTTTTACCACTTATTCAATTTAGTCTTTATCCCTTAATTAATTATGAATTCATCAAAATTATTAGACCAAACTTTAATTAAACTTTATAATAACCTTGTAAATATTAAATAATAATATTTATGGACTCACTCGTCGGAAATGAGGTTCTGAAACCACATTTACGACACTACTAAAAAACAAGTTGTTACATTAATGGTTATACATTCAAGATCTTCTAGTTAAGTAACTCCCCACAGAGCTTTACTTATGTTAGAGTGAGGACCAAACGTTACACAATTATTAGTACGTGTGAATGCCTGAGGAATTGGGTTCATGTACTAATTGGATAGAAATCCATGTTCTTACTAGTTGATTATGATCACCCTACGGTGGTTCAATTCAATGGTTGTGGAAATTATCATTGCGATAACTTACAAATGTTTTCAAGGTTTAATGTAAAACAGATGAATCATCTTAATGCATATCGTAATGTTGTAAAATATTTTCAAACATTTGCTTAATGTAAAGATATTATATATGAATGTTTTATTTCTGATTCGAAAATGACACCAACTCCCTTTATTAAACATACAAACAAACTGAATGAAAATAACTAAAAGGAATGGAAAAGGAACTTAATGATTGTCCTGAGCTATGAGAAACTTCAAACAATTATTGATAATAAGTTCACTCCAATCATTCAAGATGAGCGTAGAAAATGTTGGGAGGAGTCTGATGAGATAACTCGTTTTTATATGTTGGCAAGCGTGACCAACACCCTATATAAGCAATTAGAGAGTTGTAAGATTGCCAAAGTGATTCTAGACAAGCTAAAAGACATGTTCAGAGGCCAATATACCCTGGCTCGATAGTCTGCTATAAGTAGCTTGATGAATGCCTAACCAAAGATCGGTACTCTAGTCAAAGACTAATGATAACTCTTGTGGGATGCTTTGTCGAGGCCACAGACAATAAGGCCAATTTGGACCAGAACACTCAAATTGAGACGGTGTTCCAAAGTTTGTCTAAGACTTTGCTGGCTTCTGGGCTACAACACAACTCATGAATGGCTTCCGGGCTGCAACACAACTCATGAATAAGTTACGATCCTATGAGTTGATGTTCAATGGCGGTCAGCTGGTCTGAAGAGCAGTAACAAACATAGTTGTTGCTTCTTGCTCAAAAGGGAAGGGAAAGCGTGCTAAGAAAGGTAAGACTAAGATCTCTAGGCCACCATAAGTGGAAAGGAAGAGAGCTAGAAAGCCTAAAGACTTATCTAAGTCTAAATGTCTCTTTTGCAGTAAGAAAGGGCATTTCAAGGCAAACAGTAAAGAATGGAAAGAATACTTGACCACCAAAGGCAGATATATGAAACTTTTAATGATAGAAGCTTGTTTAGTGAAGGATTCAATAGACCATTAGGCCATTGATTCGGGAGCCACTAATTATGTATGTGTTTCTCTATAGGGGTTCGATGAGATGAAAGATTTTAAAGATAAGAGTCTATCGTTGCGGACTGGAAATGGGACAAAAAGGAAGAGAGCTAGAAAGCCTAAAGACTTATCTAAGTCTAAATGTCTCTTTTGCAGTAAGAAAGGGCATTTCAAGGCAAACAGTAAAGAATAGAAAGAATACTTGACCACCAAAGGCAGATATATGAAACTTTTAATGATAGAAGCTTGTTTAGTGAAGGATTCAATAGACCATTAGGCCATTGATTCGGGAGCCACTAATTATGTATGTGTTTCTCTATAGGGGTTCGATGAGATAAAAGATTTTAAAGATAAGAGTCTATTGTTGCGGACTGGAAATGGGACAACTGTGGTAGATGAAGCAGTGAGAGATGTACATCTTTATTTTGATAATTTTAGGAAGATTATTTTGAGAGGTGTTTTCTATGTACCAAGTTTAAAAAAAAACTTAAGTTCAGTTGCATGTTTATATAAAGACGACTTGATCGTGACTTTTAATAATGAAATTGCAATATTTAGAAATCACAATCTTATTTGTAATAGATGAATGTCAAATAATCTCTATTTTATCAAACCAAAGATATATACACTGCTTGAGACTAAAATAATGAATAAAAGACTTAAAACTTCTCATGCTAATAAGGCATACCTTTGGCATTTGAGACTTGGTCATATTAACCAAGAAAGAATCACTAGACTTGTAAAAGACATTATTTTAAGTTTGCTTAAAGAAATTGATCTTCCATAATGTGAATCTTGCTTAGAAGGTAAGATGACCAAACAATCTTTTAATACAAAAGGAATGAGGGTTGCAAAACCCCTAAAACTTGTGCACACTAACGTATGTGGCCCCATGAGCATCAGCGCAAGAGGTGGTTACGAGTTTTATGTAACCTTTGTTGATGATTATTCTAGATATGGGTATTTATACCTTATGCACCACAAGAGTGAAACCTTTGATAAAGTCAAAGAGTTTCGTGCGGAAGTGGAGAAACAATTATGTTTACCCATAAAAACACTTCAGTTTGATTGAGGTGGGGAATATTTGTCAGATGAGTTCTTAGGGTACTTCATAGAGAATGGGACTCTATTCCAGTCTAACACTCCAAAATAGAATGACATGGTAGAAAGAAGGAATTGAATGTTGTTAGACATGATACATTTGACGTTAAGTTATTTGAAACTACAAATGTCTTTTTTGGGATATGGGATACAAATGACTTGTTATATTCTGAATGGTGGCGATTAAGGATGCATCGAAAACTCTATACGAATTGTGGCATAACAAGACATAAGGCCACCACACCTCCACCTCACCACCATTCCTCTTCTACCGCGGTTGCACCACCAACCACCACCAAAAATCCCCAATTTTCGTCTTTTCTCCTCCTTTTTTTGTAACTGATTTCGTTAATCTCTCAATTCTGATTTTTGTTTATAAAAAGATTATCCTACATTCTATTTTCTAACTATTTAATCTTATATCATGTTATTCTTTGTTTAGTGACAAATCCTCCTCTTTAATCAATATTTTGTGGGAAGTGTTGAGCTCTTTTTCCTCCATTATTGCGTAAGTATTCCACCATAAAATAAGCTTAAAGGATTATTTATTTAAGTAACCGTTCTAATACATGTGAATGGTTTAACAATAAAGGCTTGAGAATTGAACTTATTTGTTAGAAGTTGGAATTGAAACCTTTGAGGATTTATTTTGATAAAAATAATTAATATTATATTTAATCGAGATAAAATTATATATGAGAAATATTTAATTAATGTTTAAATAAATCTTTAAAAAGTGTATTTAGGCAAATACGTAGAAGTATTCGTATGGTTTAGTAAAACCTGTGAAAGGAGGATTTCAAGTAAGTATTTCCAAAACTTCAGATCTGTGATGAAATATGCAATTGTGTGATTTTTCTGTTAAAGATATTGATGTATGAATTCCTTACACTCATGAAATGTGATATATGGCGATTTTGGGTAACACATGTATTGTAAACATGATATTGCTACATTGATATTCTGATTTGCATGTGATTTTGAATATTCTGATTATGATTCGCATGTTAAGCATGCTATTGTTCTTCGCATGTTAAGCATGCCATAAATCTGATTCTGATTCCAATGTTAAGCATGCCACTATGTTAAACTGAAAATTAATCTGATTTGCATGTAAAGCATGCCTATTGTAAAATCTATTTTGTATGCCATATCATATGCATGAGGTTGGGATAATGTGTACAGAGAAAGTATCTAGCAGTATATATGCAGTTTTTGGTGGCTTGACCACAATATTCTGTATATAGTAGTATATTTGCAATTATCTGGTGGCTTGACCACAATATTCTATTTCTGGCAGCTCGACTAGGCTATCTGGTGGCTTGTCCACAATATTGGTGTGTTATTGGATGAACGAGTTCTGGGGAATTTATTATGGTGTGTAGAGGAGATGGGTAGGATCCGTTTTCTGAAATGTTTGCACTGATTTTGAAAAAAAGTTGCATTGGCATTGTCATTATGCATTCTAATAAATGTGGTTCTGTGAACTAAATATTATATGAATATGATCTGCTTAAACTGATGCTATTATGTGTTAATTTATGTTATCATGAATTGCAGCCTACACTAGGCTTTTTAAGCTCACCCTTTTAGTTCTGACTTTTCAAATAATAATCGAGGATAGCATGGGCTCGGCTTAAGGAGGTGCGCTCGGTCATTTTTAGAAAAACTATATTATTTGTTATTTGATATATTTTGGGATGCGTTTTATTATTGTGGACTTTGGCTTGGGACTTTATTTTGGATTTATGGTTTTTGGATTGTTTGCACGACTTACAGTTTTAAACTATCACTTAAGAGGGTTTATGAAAATGATAATTAATCAATAGATTTTTTAAAATAATGTTAAAATTCAACTCAATGATAGTGTTTTCTGCTGTGACGTGCACTTTGAAAATAATATTTTCTGAAAACTATCAATACTTGAATTTTTATAAAGATAGACGATTTCAATAAAATCTTTCACAAGGAAATTTAAAGACAATATTTGGATTTTCTTTAAGAAAAATGAAATGATGTTTTAAAAATAAGGATGATTATTAAGAGGAAATAATTGAAATTATTTTCTGTGCCAACAACTTGGCCAATGTGATCTTCGAGATTTGGCCATAACGTTTAGGCCGGGTTTAAGGGGTTACAAAGGGTTTGCCAAGTGTTCCGGCAAACTGAGGGTTTGCAAAGAGAATATCAGTAAGGAGTTCGCTAGTGTTTTGATGGAGTTGATGACCGTCAGAAGGATCAGTAAGGAGTTTGCCAGTGTTTTGGTGAACTAGTACACGCCAAAAGATGCGATAAGGGGGTCTGCCAGATTCGTTGCAAGTTGGGTTTGATAGTTGGTTTAGCGAGTTGGTTCGCCAGTGTGTTTGGCGAGCTGAGGTTCGCCAGTTTGTTTAACGAGTTGAGGTTCACCAGTTGTTTGGGCGAGCTAAGGTGTAACACTCTAAACCCGGCCTAGTCGTTATGGCTAAATTTGGAAGGCTACATTGGCCACCGGAATGACCTAGAAAGACTTTGTAATTTCAAATTTACTTTTTAAACCATTTGCGTAGTTCGTTCAAAACTAGTAAAACCAAATGTTCAACTTTACTTTCAATCACATTTCAAATCCATTTTTCCATGAAAAAGGGTGAAATAATCTTTCAAAATTTTGAAAAAAATATTTTAAATCTATTGGCATATCAATTCAAAAAGAAAAAAGAAAAAAGAAGTAAAGTGTTTATTTTAATTTTGTAAAACCATACAAATTTTAGGAATCGAAATAATTAATATATAAATTGTAGACATTCAATCTTTTATGCAAAACTATTTGATTTTCAATCATACTTCTAAATCATTTGTATATTAACTTTAGAAATCAAATGCCTTTAGAATTCTCATTTGTAAACATTTATAATTTTAAAACTAAGTCTAATTTTATTAAAAGCTCATTTTTCGAATGCGTGGAAAAATATATTATTGACATATTTTATTTTAAAACCAAGTTTCATACAAAATCTTATCAAATACTAATTTATACAATTCTTGAAACTTAATATCATGAAATGAAGTCATGCATATTAGAATAAAGTTCCCCAAAGTAAAGTCCCACAATGCCATAATTTAACATAAAAAGTCCAAAATAACATTAAAGTCCATAAAAATCCAAATCATACGAGGATTATCTGAAACACATAAGTAAAGTAGGTGAGCTTTGAAGAGCCCAGTGTGAGATCAACACAAACATAATCACATACATAACAAAATATCAATTTCAACATATTAATCATCATAATATTCATAAATTGTAACACTAATACTTATGCAGGAACATGTCGATGCATATTTTAAAACGATGCACATTTTATAAAATTTCTTACCCATCTCCGCTACACACCAGTATTGAGTTCCCTAGAACTTGTCTATCCGAAACACCATTTATGGACAAGCCACCACTGATTTGCAAAAAAATTGCCACTAATAACACATTATGGACAAGTCACCATTAATTTGCAAATAAACTACCACATACTTCCACCTTTCACAAAACCCACCCTATGTATGTGATATGGCAATTTCACTTTTTAACACATTAATCACTTTTACACTTAGGCATGTAAACATGCCTCATAATCACATATAACTTAATAATCACTTTCACACGCTTTAACATGCTGTTCACATTAGATCATGGATCTCAATATTAATATACACATACGTAGATATCACATATTTAAATAATCAAATGTATCACATAAGCATGCATCATATATCATGAGGATGAGATCTACACATACATCTTTGTCAAAGTCATAATCACATCATATATCATGCATTTCATAGAATTACTTAGTTAGAGTCACTTACTTATGTTCCCCTTAATGAGTTTTTCAACTCCTCTTGGAATACTTAGTGTACTCACGATTAATTATAATTAATTTATTATATATAAAAAATCAAAAACATCACACACGACTAATAGTATTGAACCCATACCTTTTTCGTAGATTTGATATGCCACAATCCCCTAGTATTGATTCCGCTTGGATCTAAACTCAAAAGGTGTATCTAAACACACAAATGATCTCTATTGGTTAGAATTTGTAGAAAAATATTTGTTATTAATTGATTTATCACTAAAAATCTCACCATAACACTTACCCCACAGTTTGCACATTCGAATATATAATCTTCGATCCAAAGTTAAGGATCTCTCTTATTATTATCGATTGGATCTTCAAAGAGCGTACAAGATAGTATTAATACGTAAATAATTAAATAAGAATAATTACTATGGCCACTATGCCATTGACCAAGAGAGGAAATCATCAAGATGAGGAGTTTATGATAAAATAACCCACACTTACACACTTGATCAATTCAAGATGAACGATGGGTCGATATAAACATGAGGTTGGAAAGTAGGGTGATCTAGAGGAATTATTAAAGCTAGAGGGTATAAGATTAATCAAAATAAAAGAATGGCAAAGAAATGAGGAGACAAAGAGGAAAACTCAACCACTGGCAGCGATGGTCTGGCGGTGGCGGTGGTTCGACGAAGGTGTAGTAAAAGAAATGGTGAAGGTTCGACAAAACAAAAGTGAAATATTGTGATGAAAGAAAGAAAAATAGAGGAGAAAAGAAAACCATAGTGTTTGCAGTGGTGTTCATGGTGATAATAGGCAGCGATGTGGAAGAGGAAAATGAGGAGGTACAGTGGCCACGAGGCGCGGTGGTTGGTGATGAAGGGTTCTATCACAGTGAAGGAAGGAAGCAAAAGTAAAAAGAGGAAAGGGTGGTGGTATTGCAAAAAGAGAGAAAAATAGATGAGAATGAAAAGAGAGAAAAAAAAAAGAATATGGAGGAGTGGGAGAAAAGGTTGGTCAACTAGGTCTAGGTTCAATGAACCACTTTTCTGGAAATGATGGGAAGAAATGGCAAGAGAGGGAGACAAGGAGTAAAAAGGGGGATCATGTTACCTCAACTTATGGTAAGTTGACTCTTTAAAAAGGAAAGAAATCCTCCTAGCATGGTAACAAGTAGGGTGGATTGCAAGCATATAATGCACCTGGGAAAATATGTTAAAAATTAAATAAAAAGTTGAGCACAATGGGACTTGAACTTAGGATCTCTAGGATAGCTTAGGAGCACTTACCCACTTAACCATTTCACTTCCTTCTTTTTATGTTAGCAGAAAATATTTAAAAACATGGGATGACCTTTGCTAAGGGTTTAAACGTAACATCTCGAATTAGGGTTTAGTCAGAACAGTGGTTTTGAGGCCACAAATTTGAGATGTAACACCCCTAACCCGAATCCTTCGCCGGAGTAGAGCTGTGAGGCATTACCAATCGTATCATGGTTCATATAATCATACATCACAAATTTCAATTTAAAATCTAAAATAACATTATTATTCATAACTTAATCTATTATTAGACTTAAAATCATATCGATCATATTACAGCATAATTAAAACATAATCCAATACATGTCAAAGCAAACTATTTATGTATACAGAATATAAATAACTAACCAATAACTTTATTAATTAAACATCGACCTATTATATCCTTTTAATATAAAAGAATTGCATAAGTGCTACTTTACATGTCAGACAATACAAATTTCCAATATATATATCATTTATGCTGCATGATTTCATAGTTGGCATGAGTTTACATGTTTCATGCATTAATATAGGTAAATTCACCCATTCGAATATGCATCAATATATAAACACTTAATCACCGAACCACAAACGTTATATCATTGCATGTATGTATGTTTCTTCCTTTCCTAGTCGAATATAAATGCACTTTTTATTACAAAATTCAAGCCAACTTGCGTGGCAAAAATATACACCTTATAATGTCGATATGGCAATCAAAATTCACATAGGCTTCATATTATTACATTCATGCATACTTTTAACCACATTATTTACCCAATGTAATAGCACAGACAACTACCATATCATGGATAAGTTAATCCATCCTATGCGCAAATAAATACATAAACTTATACCTATAATCAAGTTAGTTACAACCATATCATTCACTCTTGTCTTATAACCGACCATGCATGTACATTATCCATTATAATTACCTCATAAACATATAACAAAGTACCCAAGACATTTTAAGTATCAAGGCCGAATATAAATCAACCTAGACATTATTTTTAATTCAACTCATATGACAAACGATTTATCAAAATATAAATCATTAATGAGCCATGCCAAGCAACCATACATATCATATAAAACCTGTAACAAAATCAATCCAATTCACAATAAGACATAGCTGAAAATTCCCTGTACCAATGCATATAACAACACCTTAACAAAATATAACTACCGCTTCCATATATATGTTTATACTCACGCAAAAACTTTAATCGAATTAACCAAAGATGCTGCCCAATTCATCAATTATTGCGATGCACAAAACACACATAATCTTAATTAAACTTAATTCACTCACAGTATGTTAACCCTAATGAGCTCATTCCATGATCATGCATAACCGAATTCATATAGAGACCACAACCAAAACACATTCAAGACTAACTTAAGAATTTAGCCATTGTCGCATGGGTTAAATATACATTCATTTCCAAAATAACTAACTCCAAAACTAGCCTATACATGCCATAACTTAAATTTAGTTTGAAGGTACCAAAACAGTAGATAGTGTGATGAACTTGGCTGACTGCTCTCGAGCTTGTAGCTTGACTTCAAAATCTATAAAACAAAGTAGACAAAACACAAGGAATAAGCTCTCAAAGCTTAGTAAGTCATAAGCAAATCAACTACTCAATGATTTATTCGACTAAACTAATTTATACTAGAGTTATTACATCAATTTACATTCGATTCTAGGCACGAATACATCCATGTTACTTATATATAATCATATGCATTTATACACAGTTAAATCATCACTTTACCTGAATGCTTGTATGATCAAAAGTTACAAATCATTATTTAGCTTTCAAGGCCGAATATCCACTAAGTTCTTAGTTCACATACCCATACATACATAAACTCATAGATTATAATATAGTCTCAAGTACTTATATTAGTCACATGGCCGAATACTCATAAATACACATATACTAAATTTACATTTATTCAATAATGTGCAATAGGCCGAATACACTTACCTTATTTTTGTTAATTATCGAACTAACTCATACCTAGCCATTAGCTCATATCATACAATCTGTACACGATTACCTTTGCCCGATGAACCATTCAGAATTGGATAGGACACTCAGATAATCACATAAATCGTACAACGCCAATGACCAAGACGTGGTCTTACATGTAGCCACAAAATGATGCCACTGTCCTTGACAGGGCCTTACTTGTAAACACATATTGAAAACCAAAAATCGATGCCATGTTCTTACTCGCACACATTTACAAGAATCCTATGTCATGACATATGTATCCTAGCTATTCCTAAGGTTCATACGGGGCTTACGGACGTCGTATTTTAGTCGAATCGCACTTGGAAGTGTGGTAACCATATTCAATCACATTCGACCATACCATAATTTTAACTTAACATTTCTTAACAGCATGTAAACATAACGTTAAAGTTATCAATAAACACGTCTATTTGCTTATAAACTTACCTCAGACGTCAGAAAGCGGACGAGTCGCTAGTCGACAACTTTCATTTTTCCCCATCCAAATCCAATTTCTTTGGTTCTTGATCTAAACATATTCAAATTAAGCTCATTCAAACATATTTTCATTCAATTTAGCCCAAAAACACATAAACAGTACCCCTTACATTTACAATTTATACAATTTAGTCCTTATTGCACAAAACACAAAATACACAAAATTTCACAACACCCATGTTAAGCCGAATATCCCCCATGCTCATACAAGTCCACATATTTTATCAATTTTATATTTTATTCCCTCAAATTATTATTTTTTCAATTAAGTCCTAATTACTCAAAATCATCAAAAACTCCAATACAAAATATTTTAATCTAAAACATATCTTTCATTTTTCATCATCAAACAACAAAAATCACAAGCTATCAACAATGGCAAAACTCAAAATATTAATCAAAATAAAAAAATTAAAGCTTGGGTTTTGAAGATTACTAAGCAACGATCTAAAAAACGTAGAAATTATCAAAAATCGACAAGAAAACGAACCTTGATTGAGCTCCAAATAGGCTGAACCCTAGCTTTTATTCTTTCTTATTTTCTTTTCTTAAGTTTCGATCGAAGAACAAAATGAATGTAATGAATTTCATAACTTTATTTTAACTATTATATGTTTATTAAATAAATTACTTAAATAACCTTAATGAAATAATAATAAACTATATAATCCATGTCTTTTACCGTCCACTTATTATGGAAATAGGTAATTTACAACTTAAAGTCTTCCATTTAATAAGCCATTATCAATTTAGCCCTTTATCCTTTTAACTATCAAATTTTTAATTTACGCGATTAAGTCTTTTTATTTAATCGGACACCTAAACGACAAAATTACACAAAAATATTTTTCTAACTCGGATATGTGATCCCGAAACCATCGTTCCAATTAGGGTCTAAATCGGGCTATTACAACTCTCCTCCCTTAGGGATTGTCATCCCCGAAAATCTTACTAGTGAATAGGTTCGGATAGCGTTATTTCATTGCATCCTCTGGTTCCCATGTTACTTCTTCAACACCGTGTTTATGCCACAGTACTTTAACTAATGAAATCTTCTTATTTCTCAACTCTTTAATCTCACGAGTCAGAATGCGAATTGGTTCTTCCTCATAGGTCATATCAGGCTGAATTTCAATCTTAGACGGACTAATCACATGCGAAGGATCAGATCGATACCTCCGAAGCATCGAAATGTGGAATACATTGTGGATCTTATCTAACTCAAGTGGCAAAAATAGTCTGTAAGCAACCAGTCCGATACGCTCTACAACTTCATACGGCCCAATAAACCTCGGACTAAATTTGCCTTTACGACTGAATCTGAGTATTTTTTGCCACGGTGATACTTTCAAGAAGACTTTGTCTCCAATCTGAAACTCTATATCTTTACGTTTCAAGTCCGCATAAGATTTTTGACGATTTGATGCTGCTCAGATCAATTTCACTTTTTGTTCAGTTTCTCTGATAAAATCAACTCCATGTATCTTATTCTCACTGAGCTCAGTCCAGTACAACGGTGTACGGCATTTATGACCATACAAAGCCTCATAAGGCGCCATTTTGATACTCGATTGATAACTGTTATTCTATGCAAATTCAATCAGAGGCAGGTATCGTTCCTACGTGCCTTCGAACTCGAGAATGCAACATCTCAACATATCCTCAAGTATCTGAATTATTCGCTCAGACTGGCCATCTGTTTGCTGATGGAAAGCAGTACTGAAATGTAATTTCGTACCTAGTGCATCTTGTAGTTTCTTCCAAAACCACGATGTAAACCTTGGATCTCTATCTGAAACAATAGATATAGGCACACCATGTAATCTCACAATCTGAGAGACATACAATTCAACTAACTTATCCAGTGAGTAATCTATACGTATTGGAACAAAATGAGCCGATTTAGTTAATCTATCAATAGCAACCTAGATTGAATCTTTCTTTCTCGGTCTCACATTGAGCTCGTTTTGCAATCAATTCATTATCAATCTTCTGGGCATCACATATTTGTTGAACAAATAATGGTCTAGCTTTCAATTCAGCTACTATCGAACCATCATTAGACATAGCCATATGCGTATTCATTGCACGTAAAGTAAATAGTGATTTTCAGCTTAAGGCATCGGCAGCAACATTAGCTTTTCCTGGATGATAGTCAATCACAAGCTTGTAGTCTTTTAGCAGTTCTAATCATCGACGTTGTCTCAAATTCAGATCTTTCTGAGTCATCAAATATTTTAGGCTTTTATGATCAGAATAAACATGACATTTCTCACAGAATAGAGAATGACGCCAAATCTTCAATGTGAACACAATGGCTGCCAATTCTAGGTCGTGTGTCGGATAGTTCTTTTCATGTGGCTTTAACTGTCTCGAGGCATAAGTTGTAACACCCCGAACCCGAGACCATCGCCGGTGTCGGACACGAGGGGTTAGCAAGCCAAGTTCACTTGTTTTGCCCATCCATTTGACATTTCCAGTCAGGCTGGAAAAACTGCGTCATTGTCGCCTTAAAAATCATATCTCGAGTTTCAAAACTCGGAAACTGGTTTTGTAAATTTTCCCTGAATTTAGACTCATATATCCATCCATGGATTTATTTCTAGGATTTTTGGTCGGGCCAATTGGTACAGTTTATTAGTTAAAGTCACCCATGTTACAGGGATCGACTGCTCTGACCTTCGCGCGGTATAACTCGAATATCTCTCTGTACAGGGCTTTAATGCTGGTGCCGTTTGTTTCTAATGAAACTAGACTCAAAATGGAATCTGTACATATAAGGTATGTCTCCTAATTCTTTTTGGATAATTTATAGTAAATTTTTAAAGTTGCGACAGGGAACCCAGAAACCATTCTGGCCCTGTCTCACAATAGCTTTAATATCTCTTAACATGTAACTCCTATGACCATTTCGTTTCTTCCATATGAAAATAGACTCATCAAGGTTCATTTAAATAGCTTATTCACTATTTAATTCCATTCCTACGAATTTTGGTGATTTTTCACATTCACGTCACTGCAGCTGGCAGCATCTGTTTTTAAGGTAGGTCTTACCTATTTGGTAGTCCCCATGAACCAACTAGTCTTGCCATACATAGGTTCATATATGATCATTTTAACCATGCCAATGGCTGATCATGTGACCAACATTCCCATTTCCAATCCATAGCCACATCATGACACCAAATATATACATACAAACCACAATTAGTCTAAGTTCATGCTTCCTTTTTCGAGCCATTTTCGCATGGCCGTACATATATACATCACAACATATTTAACCAACAAGGGGTAGTCCTATACATGCCATCTCAAGTTCAACCAAAAATTTATACCAAAATGGAGGCTTGATAGTGTGGATGACTTGACTTCAACGATCCCAAATTCGATTGCTTGAGCGAAATCTAGAAAACTGAGAGCCAAAGCAACGGGGTAAGCATTTTTATGCTTAGTAAGTCTCAAGGAATATAATCAACTCTAATTACAGCAATACATTCACATAGCCAAATGCATCATTTCATTAATACACATTCTTACTTCACACTTCATCATTATATAATTTCACAAAGTATCAATCAATTCAATAACTGAAATTCATTAGTCGATTGAGCGAATGTTGCTCAAACATGTCGACTTTCCAATGCACATATAAACGTACCTCATTCTTTGGGCTTTTCGAGTGTACTCATTGAATTTATTACAGCAACCAACACTCACCTCCAGCCCGAGATTCTTCGAAATATAACCGGATATAACCATGTGCACAAATGCCTTCGGGTCTTAGCCCGGATGTAGCCACTAGCACAATTGCCTTCGGGTCTTAACCGGATATAATTTCAAGCATAATTGTCTTCGGATTTAGCCGGATATCATTCAATTTCCCATGAACACATACATCAATTATCATTGGACATACATATTTCATTTTCGTTACTAAGGCTCAAACGCAATTATAGTCACAAGCATATTCGCCTTGGGACTTAGCCGGGTAGAATTCAAATACTCATGCACACATAATCAATAATCACTACACATCCATACTTTATTTCACATAATTCAAGTAGGGTCACTTCTTGAGGACTTACCTCGGATGTTGTCGAACGGCTTTTTCGGCTATTCGATCACTTTCTCCTTCCCCTTGTCCAATTGTGGCCCTCTAAGCTCTTGAGCTAATTCAAACAAATTCAATTTATTAAAACCTCATTGTGCTAGCTTATGGCCGAATATGACAAGGAGTTTAAATGGTCATATGGCCACCCTTTAGCTTGAATACACAATGGTCATGCACATTTTATACTACATCAAGCAATTCAATACAATTTATTCGAGCATCAAGGAAATGCTAAGGCCTTCAATAGGCTACCCAAGGCCGAATATTCATGTACATGTTGAGGTCAATTTTGTACTTAATACCTCACAAAAACAGCATGCAATTTACTAGTTAATGCTTTGCACATTGTGGCCCAAAACTTATAATATAGCATCAAGCACTTATATGTCTGCTAGGCCGAATTGTGCTTGCAATTTCACAAGCATTCTTCCACATCTTCTTCTTTAAACCAATATATTCATCACTTAGTTCATAACCAAAACATCATGTGCAAACATATATATACATATATGAGCATGGCAATTTCAAGGTGTCCATAGCCATCCAAAACACAAATTTTAACTAACATGCAAGAAGCATGAACCATGCTCATGAATGCATCATGGCGAATATGACAATCATGCCCTTTTCAACTTCAATCATGGTTAAACAAAAGAAAACTCAAAATCTTACTCAAGAGTAGACAATCCATCATTGCATGCATCATCATCAAGCTTCACACTTAGCATGCAATGGCTTTATCACCATAACAACTTTGGCCAAATGCCATTTCCATGGCATAACAAAGATTTGAGCCATGGCTAACATGCACATCAAATTAGCAACCAAAACATGCATGAAACTCCCAACACAACCTCATACATACCTTACTCTTGTTGCAAGTTTAGCCAAATTTCCTTCTAGATCTCTTCTAAACAAAGAAAATGAAGCAAAATCCTTCCTTTTTCCTTAGTATTTTCGGCCAAAGAAGAGAAAATAGGTGAACAAAATTTTTTCTTTGCTTCTCTTTCACTCACGGCAAAAGGGGGAAGGATGAGCAAATTTTGATTTTTGTTTCTCTTCCTACATGCTTAATTTTTTATCATTTATCACATCATGCATTAACAAAACATGTCATAACATGTTTTCCTTGCCCATATTCCCTTGTCATGGCCGGCCACTATACCATCTTTGGGGAAATTTGACATGCAAATCCCTTATTTTTGCATGCATGCTCAACTAGTCATCACACATTTCCCCATCATACTTTCAAAGTTTACTACTAGGTCCTTTCTAGTGAAATTCACATTTATAATTCTAAATTGAAACATCAAAATGTCATACACAATTTAACACATATCATAGGCATCAAAATAAATTTTTAATTATTTTTATGCCTCGGTTTTGTGGTCCCGAAACCACATTCCGACTAGGGTCAATTTTGGGCTGTCACATAAGTTATCACTTTGCCTTCTTGCATCAGGACACAACCCAAACCATTTAATGATACATCACTATAAATAACAAATTCTTTACCAGATTCCGGCTGAACTAGCACTAGAGCTTCTGTCAGAAGAGCCTTCAACTGATCAAAACCTTGTTGACACTTCTCTGACCACTGGAACTTAACATCTTTTGCAATAGCTTTGTCATCGGAGCTGCAATCATAGAGAAACCTTTCACGAACCGTCTATAATAACCAGCAAGTCCCAAAAAGCTTCGGACTTCAGAAACATTCTTCAGAGGTTTCCAATCTAGTATAGCTAAAATTTTGCTCAAATCGACTCAAATACCTGATGCTGATACTACATGGCCCAGAAAACTGACTTCATTTAACCAGAACTCACATTTACTGAATTTCGCATATAACTGCTTATCTCATAAGGTCTGCAACACAAGTCTCAAATGTTCAGTATGTTCAGCTTCATCACGAGAGTAGATCAAAATGTCATCTATAAACACAACCAAAACCGGTCTAGATATGGTCTGAAGATTCGATTCATCAGGTCCATGAAAACAACAGGTGCATTAGTGAGTCCGAAAGGCATAACCAAAAACTCATAGTGTCCATACCTTGTTCTGAAGACAGTCTTTGGCACATCTGAATCTTTAACTTGCAACTGATAATAGCCTGATCTCAAATCTATCTTTGAAAATACTGTAGCCCCTTTCAGTTGGTCAAACAGATCATCAATCCGTGGTAACGGATACTTATTCTTTATAGTCACCTTATTAAGCTGTTTGTAATCAATGCACATTCTCATTGTTCCATCTTTCTTTTTCACAAACAACACAGGTGCACCCCACGGAGAGAAACTCGATCGCGCGAAACCTCTATCTGTCAATTCTTGCAACTTTGCTTTCAATTATTTTAATTCTGTAGGAGCCATTCGGTGTGGAGCTATGAATATCGAAGTCGTCCCAGGCATTAACTCAATACCAAACTCTACTTCCCGAATAGGTGTCATTCTCGGTAATTTTTCTGGAAACACATCCGGATACTCACATACAACAGGTACTGATTCAATATTTCTTTCAGCCGCTTTACTGTCGAGCACATAGGCAAAATAAGCTTCACACCCTTTCCTTACATATTTCTGAGCTAGCATCGAATAAATCACCCATACGAATCATTAGATTCAATCCAAATAACTTTATCATTCTGGCTCCGAAGATCAATGGTCTTCCTTTTTCAGTTCACAATAGTGTCATGTAAAGTCAGCCAATCCATGCCCAGAATTATATCGAGCTCATCAAATGGAAGCAACATCAAATCAGCCAGAAAGCACAGTCTCGAACCATCAAGGGACAATTCTTACACACTTTATCAGCCATAAAACAACGGCCCAAGGGGTTTGACACTCTAATCACAAACTCAGTAGGCTCAATAGGCAGAGTCTTGCTAAATACTAATGTCTCACATACATAAGAATGAGTAGAACCAGGATCAATCAATGCAATTACATTAGTATCATAAAAAGTAAATGTATCGGTAATAACATCTGGGGATGAAGCCTTCTCTCGTGCACGTATAGCATAAGCTCTGACAGGTGCGCGAGCCTCAGATTTGATTGCTGTATCTTTAGTCCCTCTCTGACTACCACTCGTATTACCAGCATTTCTGAGTGGTCTACCTTGGGCTGCAGTGTTACCCGATCTCGTATTCTGCACTGGATTTTCCTCAGCTAACATTGGGCAGTCTCGAATATAATGATCTGTTGATCCATATTTAAAACAGGCCCGAAAATTCCGGGATGTCGTTTACCACAGTGCTTGCACTCGGTTTGATTTGATCTAACATTACCCACACTCGCCACTGAGGTAGCTATCGAGCTCACTGGTGGTCTATTCTGATCCCGTCTGGAGTAACCTGAAGTGGCTTTAAAACGGCTAAAATCATCTCGGAACTTCTTTGATGCCGACTGGAATGACTTACCGGATGTTCTTTTGTGTGCATCTCTAGCTTCAAAGTCAGCTTTTCTTTTCTTTTTCCTGAGCTCTTCAGCTTTGCAGGCTCGCTCAACAAGTACCACAAACTCTTTTATCTCAAGTATGCCAACCAACAGTTTGATATCTTCATTCAGCCCATCTTCAAATCTTTTACACATTATGGCTTCAATAGAAACACACTCTCGGGCATATCGACTGAGTCTTAGGAATTTTTGCTCATACTCCGTCACTATCATCCTACCCTGTTTCAGGTCCAGAAATTTTTTACACTTCTGGTCGATAAATCTCTGACTGATATATTTCTTACGGAACTCAGTTTGAAAGAATTCCCAGGTCACCTGCTCTCTCGGAACTACTGATACTAGGGTATTCCACCAGTGGTATGCTGTGTCTAAGAGCAAGGATATAGCACATTTTAAACATTCATATGGAGTATAGGACAACTTATCAAACACACGGATGGTATTATCAAGCCAGAACTCAGCCTGCTTAGCGTCATCATCATCAGTGGCTTTAAACTCTTCAGCTCTATGTTTTCTGATTTTATCAACAGGTGGTCTATTCAATCGTAATGGATCACCTACTTGAGGTACAACAGGCACGGAAGATGGATTAGTCGGGGATGGACGTTGTTGTACTGCCGGGTTAGTCTGGATATATTGAGTGAACCAGTCATTTATCATTTGATAGAAAGCTTGTTCAGCCTCACTTTCTGGATTACTCAAAGTCGGTTGACAATCAGCCTGCGCTGTCCCTTGCGCGGGAGCAGGCGCTAACTCTCGACATCATCAGGTACAGCTCTGTTGGGATCCATTTACTATATGAAAACACATTTCAAATGTCAGAAGTCATCACACTATCACAGTATATAAGTATGGCATGTATAGCTAATCTCACACACACTACGTAGCCCTAGAACTGACTAAACCGTAGCTTTGATACCAATAAAATGTAACACCCCTAACCCGTATACGTCACCAGAATAGAGCTATGAGGTATTACCAATTGTATCACGGTTCATATAATCATACATCACAAATTTCAATTCAAAATCTAAAATAACATTATTATTCATAACTTAATCTGTTATAAGACTTAAAATCATATCGATCATATTACAGCATAATTAAAACATAATCCAATATATGTCGAAGCAAACTATTTATGTATACGGAATATAAATAACTAACCAACAACGTTATTAATTAAACATCAGACCTATGATATCCTTTTAATATAAAAGAATTGCATAAGTGCTACTTTACATGTCAGACAATACAAATTTCCAATATATATATCATTTATGCAGCATGATTTCATAGTTGGCATGAGTTTACTTGTTTCATGCATTAATATAGGTAAATTCACCCATTCGAATATGCATCAATATATAAACACTTAATCAACGAACCACAAACGTTATATCATTGCATGTATGTATGTTTCTTCCTTTCCTAGTCGAAAATAAATGCACTTTTTATTACAAAATTCAAGCCAACTCGCGTGGCAAAAATATACACCTTATAATGTCGATATGGCAATCAAAATTCACATAGGCTTCATATTATTACATTCATGCATACTTTTAACCACATTATTTACCCAATGTAATAGCACAGACAACTACCATATCATGGATAAGTTAATTTATCCTATGCGCAAATAAATACATAAACTTATACCTATAATCAAGTTAGTTACAACCATATCATTCACTCTTGTCTTATAACCGACCATGCACGTACATTATCCATTATAATTACCTCATAAACATATAACAAAGTACCCAATACATTTTAAGTATCAAGGCCGAATATAAATCAACCTAGACATTATTTTTAATTCAACTCATATGACAAACGATTTATCAAAATATAAATCATTAATGAGACATGCCAAGCAACCATACATATCATATAAAACCTGTAACAAAATCAATACAATTCACAATAAGACATAGCCAAAAATTCCCTGTACCAATGCATATAACAACACCTTAACAAAATATAACTACCGCTTCCATATATATGTTTATACTCACGCAAAAACTATAATTGAATTAACCAAAGATGCTACCCAATTCATCAATTATTGCGATGCACAAAACACACATAATCTTAATTAAACTTAATTCACTCACAGTATGTTAACCCCAATGAGCTCATTCCATGATTATGCATAACCGAATTCATATAGAGACCGCAACCAAAACACATTCAAGACTAACTTAAGAATTTAGCCACTTTCGCATGGCTTAAATATACATTCATTTCCAAAATAACTAACTCCAAAACTAGCCTATACATGCCATAACTTAAATTTAGTTTGAAGGTACCAAAACAGTAGATAGTGTGATGAACTTGGCTGACTGCTCCCGAGCTTGTAGCTTGACTTCAAAATCTATAAAACAAAGTAGACAAAACACAAGGAATAAGCTCTTAAAGCTTAGTAAGTCATAAGCAAATCAACAACTCAATAATTTATTCAACTTAACTAATTTATACTAGAGTTATTACATCAATTTACATTCAATTCTAGTCACGAATACATCCATGTTACTTATATATAATCATATACATTTATACACAGTTAAATCATCACTTTACCTGAATGCTTGTATGATCAAAAGTTACAAATCATTATTTAGCTTTCAAGGCCGAATATCCACTAAGTTCTTAGTTCAAATACCCATACATACATAAACTCATAGCTTATAATATAGTCTCAAGTACTTATATTAGCCACATGACTGAATACTCATAAATACACATATACTAAATTTACATTTATTCAATAATGTGCAATAGGCCGAATACACTTACCTTATTTTTGTTAATCATCGAACTAACTCATACCTAGCCATTACTCATATCATACAATTTGTACACGATTACCTTTGCCCGATGAACCATTTGAAATTGGATAGGACACTGGGATAATCACATAAATCATACAATGCCAATGTCCCAGACATGGTCTTACATGTAGCCACAAAACGATGCCACTGTCCTGGACAGGGTCTTACTCGTAAACACATATCGGAAACCACAAATCAATGCCATGGTCTTACTCGCACACATATATCAGAATCCTATGTCATGACATATGTATCCTAGCTATTCCTAAGGTTCATATGGGGCTTTCAGACGTCGTATTTTAGTCGAATAGTACTCGGAAGTGTGGTAACCATATTCAATCACATTCGACCATACCATAATTTTAACTTAACATTTCTTAACAGCATGTAAACATAACGTTAAAGTTATCAATAAACACGTCTATTTGCTTATAAACTTACCTCGGATGTCGTAAAACGGGACGGGGTTGCTAGTCGACAACTTTCATTTTTCCTCGGTCCAAATCCGATTTCTTTGGTTCTTGATCTAAACATATTCAAATTAAGCTCATTCAAACATATTTTCATTCAATTTAGCCCAAAAACACATAAACAGTACCCCTTACATTTACAATTTATACAATTTAGTCCTTATTGCACAAAACACAAAATACACAAAATTTCACAACACCCATGTTAGGCCGAATATCCCCCATGCTCATACAAGTCCACATATTTTATCAATTTTATATTTTAGTTCCTCAAATTATTATTTTTGCAATTAAGTCCTAATTACTCAAAATCATCAAAAACTCCAATACAAAATATGTTAATCTAAAACATATCTTTCATTTTTCATCATCAAACAACAAAAATCACAAGCTATAAACAATGGCATGACTCAAAATATTCATCAAAATAAAAAATTAAAGCTTGGGTTTTGAAGATTACTAAGCAACGGTCTCAAAAACGTAGAAATTATCAAAAATCGACAAGAAAACGAACCTTGATTGAGCTCCAAATAGGCCGAAACGTAGATTTTATTCTTTCTTCTTTTCTTTTCTTAAGTTTTGGTCAAAAAACAAAATGAATGTAATGAATTGCATAACTTTATTTTAACTATTATATGTTTATTAAATAAATTACTTAAATAACCTTAATGAAATAATAATAAACTATATATCCATGTCTTTTACTGTCCACTTATTATGGCAATGGGTAATTTACAACTTAAAGTCTTCCATTTAATAATCCATTATCAATTTAGCCCTTTATGCTTTTAACTATTAAATTTTTAATTTACGCGATTAAGTCTTTTTATTTAATCGGACACCTAAATGACAAAATTAAACCACTAAAATTTCACAGGTATAAATTCGCACAAAATAAACACAGAAAATAATTTTTAAATATTTTCTGACTCGAATTTGTGGTCCCGAAACCACCATTCTGATTAAGGTGTAAATCGGCCTGTTACATGAGATAGAAATAATTATGTTATGATTATTATGAGGTCCATGATATGAATACTTATTGGTGTGAAAATTTCATGAAGAAATTCTATGCATAAAACGTTCAATTGAACTTTAGGGACCAAATTGAATAAGAAGCAAAACTTGTGTTCTAGAAGCTTTTAGCATGAAATTGCTTTAGATTATAAATTAGAAGGTCCTAATTAGCAATTTGGCCAATTTCTAAAATTTTAGACAAAAATGGGCATGCATAGGAAAAATTTGAAAAAAAACCCTAAGGGCATTTTGGTCATTTGGTAATGAAAAGAATAAAAAGGGAAAATCAAAGTAAAAATGTACTCACCTTATTCATGCTTGGCTGAAATTCTCAAGACACCATAGCTAGGGTTTTGTTCAACTTTCAAGCTTGATTGTAAGTGCTCTCAAGCCCTGTTTTTAATGTTCTTTACAATTTTGAAGTCTTCGTAACTTGATTTACCTATTTCCACCCGTATTTTGAAGTAGGGTTTATGTATGAAAATTTACCCATGTGTTCTATGCATGTATTTTAATGATTTATGGAGGAATATGAGAGTTTGGTGTGTGATAAACATCTTTTACTAGGCGATTTTTCATGAAAACCACTAAAAAGGACTAAATTGAAAAATGTGTAAAATAAGTGATAAAAATATATTTTTGATGAAAATATGGGCTGTTATAAGTATAAGGAAAATTCAGCTAGGCTTGGGTAACAAAGAAAATCCATGTATATCATTTTACGAGCCTAGGGACTAAATTGTAAAGAAGTGAAAAGTTAGGGGTAGAAAGGTAATTTCATCAAAAGTATGAATTATGGATTGATTTGGACAATGTGATTATTTAATAGGTTAAATTTGGCATTATAGATCAAGAAAAATGTGATACGGGTCTTGATCGAGGAAAGAATAAAGTTTTCGAAGAATAGGCTCGATTATCATCATTTTGTACCGAGGTAAGTTCATATGCAAATAATGTGGTGTTGTAGCATGTTTTTAATGTTTTGATATTATGTGATAAATGTTTTCTTGTTTTGAGTTATATGCTTATTGGTTGTAATGAAAGCATAAATGATATTATAACCGTTACATACGACATCACGAGCAAGTACGACAAAGTTGCCGTGGACAAGTGAGGAAAACCTTGTTTGAACATTAGGAATAGTCTAGGATACAAGTGACATGTCACTAGGAATTAAGAAATCCGAACTCATTGAGCGGTCTGGGTTCGTGATATATATGTGTGACCTCTGAACTCATTGAGTGGTCTGAGTTCATGATGTGTGAGGTACATGTGATTTGGTTCCGGGTACTGGTCTTGTGTGTTCTACTGGTGGCTATGTAGTCCTGAGTGGTTTGAATATCTGGCAGCTTGTGTGAGCAGCCCGTGTAGTTACACCTTGACCGATAACTTATATAAACAGGCTCGTGAGTAGCTCCTTAGCGAGCGTTACATGTTTTGAGGTAGCTTTGGCTACGAATGTATATGTGGCACCTATGTTTAAGCTTTCTATGTATCTGATAATATTCTGAGTGTTCAACGGGTAATGCAATTGATGAGGTGATGAAAGTCTCAATGCGGGCATATTAAAGAAGGTATGGTCATATGATATATTACGGGTAAGTGCAGGTATGTACGCTAAACTATCGAGCAATGCCTTGATAAATGATGATTTGTGAAGAGAAAGTATATATATATATATATATATATATATATATATGAACACTTGATAATTAAGTCAAAATGCTTGAATGATGAGTGATCTTTATGGCTAAGTTATTATGTCTTTGTATGATAATTGCTTACTATCATTGCATATTATTTGCATGTGGACTTACTAAGCTTTAATGCTTACCTCCTTTCCTTTCTATCCTTTGTAGTTCTGCCAAGCTAGCTCAGGGATCGAAAACGGCCAGAGTATTCGACCAGACTATGAAAAGAATATTGGGTATAGTGAATTTGATAACTTGAGTATGACATGTATAGGGAACTTGGTTATTTTGTGATATGTGTCATGCAAATTTGGCTAAGTTGTAAAAGCCTCTAATATTGATGATTCATTTTGTAATGGCCATGTGATATGACTTATATTTTATCATTGGGTTGTAATCTAATTACCCATGCATACATGTTCTAATGCCTTGATGATGTGACATGTTATTGCTTGGTGAATGAATGATGAGGTGTGGAATAGATGCTAGGAGATAAGAATTTACTTAATGACTTAAGATGATCATGGTCATGAATATGTATTATGGAATTTGGATAACAAATTTGATTATGCATGAAATTGGTGTGGAATGCTTCTAAATGGAGTAACTAATTGAATATGCATTAGGATGATATTTTGAAGACATGAAAATGCCATGGAATTGGATATTGAGTGTTTAAATATTCTATGTTGCATGTGATGAAGCATGTTTGAGAGTGTGGATGAGTGAGGGTGGCAATGAGCTTAGAAAATAGCCTCTAAATTGTGCACATGAGTAGGCACATGGGCATGTGTCTAGGCTGTGTATGACACACGGTTTGCCCCATGGGTATGTTGTATAGCCGTGTGTACCCTGTACCCTAGTTTTACAAGTCAGTATGCCCAGTAATAAACACACGAGCTAAGACATGAGCATGTGTCTTGGCCGTGTGAGAGACACGGCCTACCCATACGGGCGAATGCTCTGGCCGTGTGAAGTCTGCTCCATTTTATGAAAAATTCATTTATTTTTAATGTACCACACGGTCTGGACACAAGGGCGTGTGATATGGCTGTGTGACCTTATTTTGGTGATGACGTCATAGTCAGAGAGTTACACGGGTTGAGGACATGAGCATGTCCCATGCCACACGGGTGTGTGTGACACTCTCCAAAATAAGAAAAATTGTTAAGTTGCCCAAAGTTTTTTAAAAGTTCACGATTTAGTCCCGAACCAACACCGAGGTATGTTTTGGGCCTCGTAGGCCCGTATAAGGGACGACATGCATGTGCTTGAATATTTTTGAATTGGTTGAATTTTTATGGCTCGGTTTTACATGTATGTGTATGTTTAAGTCTGGTAATGCCTCTTATCCTATCCCAGCGTCGGACACGGGTAAGGAGTGTTACATTTAGTGGTATCAGAGCTACTGTTTAGTCAGTTCTCGAAATACGTAGTATGTATTTGAGTCTAGTTATACATGCCATACATATATTATGTTAGTGTGACAACTCTTGACGATTTTAAAAATGTGTTTTCATATAGCAAATGGATCTTGACAGAGCAATGGCGGATGATGTAGAAAGTAACGCATCTACTCTCGCTGAAGGAGCAGTGCCATCCGGTAGTAGACTTGAGATTGTTAGTAGAGGAGAAGGATGCAGAGATGCCTTTCTCCACATGATGAATGCCTGGTACACGGAGTTCGTTCGAACGAACCCAAATGCTCAACCTCTCCCACCTCCTCCAAATGCTCAACCTGCACCCATGATGCCTCAAGGTATAGATTTTATGAGATTCTCTAGAACACCATTTGATGAAATTCAAAAGAAAGGTGCTGAGGAATTTAGGTCAAATGCCAATGACGACCCTAAGAGAGCAGAGTTTTGGTTAGAAAATTCGATTTGGGAATTTGATAAATTATCTTGCACACTTGAGGAATACTTAAAATGTGCCATATCTTTATTGAGATATGCTGCATACCACCGGTGGGGAACGCTGATATCCATAGTACCTCCAGAGAGGGTTACTTGGGAATTTTTTCAAGAGGAATTTCGGAAGAAGTACATTAGTGAAGGTTCATCGACCAGAAGTGTAAGGAATTTCTAGATTTGAAACAGAGCTGTATGACAATTAATGAATACAAGAGAGAATTCATCTAACTCAGCAAGTATGCTCGGGAGTGTGTATCCCCCGAGGCTAAAATGTGTAGAAGATTTGAAGATGTACTTAATGAGGATATTAAGACGTTGGTTGGCATCCTTGAGTTGAAGAAATTTGTAGTACTTGTTGAACGGGCTTGTAAAGTCGAAGAACTGATTAAAGAAAAGTGGAAAGCTGAGTCTGAGGCTAGAGACATAAGAAAGAGACACAAGAGTAAGTCATTTCTATCTTAGTCTAAGAAATCTAGAGAGATGTACTCCGGTTCACATATGTCACCTGGAAAGCAAAATTTGGGTTTTAGATCTCAGGCTACATCTGTAGCAAGTGTGGCTAACGGTAAACCTTTCAAAATTGAATGCCAGCAATATGGTAGACGTTATTCCGGCAACTGTAGGGTGAGTGACGGATCTTGTTTTAGATGTGGTTCTCCAGACCACTATATTAAAGACTGCCCCAAAATGGTAGAGAAAGAATGATTTTAGAATCCAAGACTGAGTGGCACAGCTCCTAGGGGAAGACACTCGAGAAATGCCGGGAATGGGTCCAAAAGTAAGAATGTGACAAGAGTACAATAGTGAGGTCCGAAGCTAGAGCTCCGGCTAGAGCCTATGCCATATGTGCACGTAAGGATGCAACTGTTCCTGATGTGACCACTGGTATTTTCTCTCTGTATGATATTAATGTTATTACTTTGATAGACCCTGGCTCTACTCATTCGTATGTGTGTATGAAATTGGTATCTAGTATGAATGTACCTGTTGAGTCTACAGAATTTATGATTAAGGTGTCGAACCCGTTAGAAAAGCGTGTGATAATTGATAAAGTATGTAAGAAGTGCCTTTTGATGATTAGAGGTAATTGTTTTTTGGCCGACTTGTTGTTGTTGCCATTTGATGAATTTGATGTCATATTGGGTATGGATTGGTTGACACTACATGATGCTATAGTGAATTGTAGGCAGAAAGTTATTGAATTGAAATATAAAAATGGTGAGATTCTTTGGGTTGAATCAGAAGATGTAGATAAGATGCCAATTGTAATTTTTTCGATGTCTACTTGAAAATGTATGAGAAAAAGGTATGAAGCTTATTTGGCATACATATTGAATACAAAGGAATCCGAATTGAAGATTGAATAAGTGCCAATTGTGTGTGAGTATGCGGATGTATTTTTGGAGGAATTGCCAGGTTTTGCTCTAATTAGAGAAGTTGAATTCAACATTAAGTTAGTGCTAGGGACAACACCTATTTCTATTGCTGTGTACAGGATGGCCCCGACTGAGCTGAATGAATTGAAGTCACATTTGCAAGAGTTGATTAACAAAGGTTTTGTGAGACCAAGTTTTTCACCATGGGGTGCTCTTGTGTTATTTGTGAAAAAGAAGGATGGTTCCATGAGATTATGCATTGACTATTGACAGCTCAAGAAGGTGACAATTAAAAACAAGTACCCCCTACCAAGGATTGATGACCTGTTCGATCAATTGAAGGGAGTGACATGGTTCTCTAAGATAAATTTGAGATCCGAATATTACCAGTTACGAGTTAAAGAATCAGATGTGCCTAAGACTACTTTTAGAATGAGGTATGGCCGCTACGAATTTCTTATTATGCCCTTTGGATTAACAAATGCTCCAGCTGTGTTTATGAGTTTAATGAACCGGATATTTCAGCCATATTTGGACAAGTTTATTGTGGTATTCATCGATGATATTCTGATATATTCTAGAGATGAGGGAGAGCATGCCGAACACTTGATAACTGTTTTACAGACTTTGAGGGACAAACAGTTGTATGCTAAGTTCAGCAAAAGTGAGTTTTGGCTTTGAGAAGTTGGATTCTTAGGCCACATTGTTTCAGGTGATGGTATCCGAGTTGATCCTAGTAAGATTTCTACTATTGTCGAATAGAAGCCGCCACGGAATTTAACTGAAGTTAGGGGCTTTTTAGGCTTGTCCGGTTACTACAAACATTTCGTGAAAGGATTCTCTATGATTGCCACTCCTATGACGAGATTACTTCAAAAAGATGTCAAGTTTGAGTGGTTGGAAAAATGTCAGCAGAGCTTTGAGAAATTGAAAATGTTATTGACTGAGGCACTAGTGTTGGTACAACCGGAATCAGGGAAAGAGTTTGTGATTTACAGTGATGCATCCTTGAGTGGATTGGGTTGTGTGCTTATGCAAGAAGGTAAAGTAATAGCTTATGCTTCATGGCAATTGAAGCTTCATGAGAAAAACTATTCGACACACGATCTAGAATTGGCTGCCATTGTATTTGCCTTGAAGATTTGGCGACACTATCTATTTGGGGAGAAATGCCATGTCTATACAAGCCACAAAAGTATTAAGTATTTGATGACCCAAAAGGACTTGAATTTGAGGCAACGAAGATGACTCAAATTGTTAAAAGACTATGAGCTTGTGATTATTTATCATCCTGGCAAGACAAATGTGGTCGCCGATGCCCTGAGTAGGAAGTCTTTATTTGCCTTGAGAGCTATGAACATGCAGCTGACCCTGTCCAATGATGGTGCCATTCTAGCAGAGTTGAGGGCTAGACCTAATTTTCTACAACAAATTTGTGATGATCAGAAAACTGATAAAGAGTTACAAGCAAAGAAAGCTCAGTGTGAGTTGAACAGTGAACCAAAATTTCAGAGAGACTCCAATGGTTGTTTGAGGTCCCGTGTTAGAATTTGTGTATCGAAGAATATCGAGTTGATTCAGAGTATTTTGCATGAGGCTCATAACGGGTGTATGCCCGTTCACTCAGATAGTACGATGATTTAAAGAAAATGTATTAGTAGAATGGTATGAAAAGAGATATATCTGAGTTTGTATTGAGGTGTATGATTTGTCAGCAAGTAAAAGCTAAACACCATGTACCATCGGGTTTACTTCAGCCTATTTTATTTCCTGAATGGAAATGGGACCGAATAAATATGGATTTTGTAATAGGTTTGCCATTGACACCAAGAAATAAAGATACCGTTTGGGTGGTAGTCGGCAGGTTGACTAAATCGGTTCATTTTATACCGGTACTCATTGATTATTCATTTGATAAGTTGGCTGAATTGTATGTTTCTGAAATTGTAACTTCATGGAGTACCTTCGTCAATTATTTTTGATAGAGATCCGAGGTTCACATCACGATTTTAGAAAAAGCTGCAAGAGGCTTTGGGCACGAAACTAAAATTTAGTACCGCTTTTCACCCACAAACCGATGGGCAATCCGAGAGAGTAATTCAGACACTTGAAGATATGCTCAGATGTTGTGTTCTTAAGTTCCAAGGTAGTTGGGAAAATTATCTACCCTTGGTCGAATTTGCTTACAATAATAGTTATCAGTCGAGCTTGAAGATGGCACCTTATGAGGCATTGTATGGACGTAAATGTCGTACACCTTTGTACTAGACTGAACTTAAGGAGAATAAGATTCATGAAGTTGATTTGGTTAAAGAAATTGAAGAAAATATGAAGGTAATTCGTGATTATTTGAAAGTGGCATCAGATAGACAAAAGTCGTATGCAAATTTGAAAAGAAAGGAAATTGAGTATTAGGTCGATGATAAAGTATTCTTGAAAGTGTCTCCATGGAAAAAGGTTTTGAGAGTTGGTAGAAAAGGCAAGTTGAGTTATTATTTTACAGGACCGTATGAGATTACCGAAAGGATAGGGCCTGTTGCTTATCGATTGGCTTTGTCGACTGAGTTAGAAAAGATTCACGATGTATTTCATGTGTCCATGTTGTGCCGATATAGATCTGATCCCTCACATGTGATTGCTTCGACAGAGGTTGAAATTCGACCGGATATGACTTATGGTGAGGAACCGGTTAAAATTTTGGCTTGAGAAGTTAAGGAATTGAGAAAAAAAAGTATTGCTCTTGTGAACGTCTTATGGCAAAGACATGGGGTTGAAGAAGCTACATGGGAGCCCGAGGAGGCTATAAAGAAACAATACCCAAACCTTTTCCCCGGTAAGATTTTCGAGGACGAAAATCCCTAAAAGGGGGAGAGTTGTAACATCTTGAATTAAGACCTAGTCAGAACAGTGGTTTCGAGACCACAAATGTGACAGCCCAAAATTGACCCTAGTCGGAATGTGGTTTCGGGACCACAAAACCGAGGCATAAAAATAATTAAAAATTTATTTTGATGCCTATAATATGTGTGTGCTCATGTATGACATTTTATGATGATTTATTTAGTGTTATAAAGGTGAATTTCACTAGAAAGGACTTGTGTGAGAAAATTTAGAATTGAGATAGGCAAATGTGGAAGTGGCCTATTGATGCACACTAGGAAATGTTGTCCTTGCATGTCAAATTCCCCCAAATTTGACTATAGTGGCCGGCCAAGGTGGGCATGATGGGCAAGGGAAAACATGTTTCCAACATGTTTGGCTAGTGAGTTATGTAGGAAGTATTATAATAAAAATAAGCATAAAAAAATGAAAAAAAAGAGAAAGATGAGCTTGGATGCCCTTGTTGCCGTGAGTAGAGGAAAGAGAGGGAAATTTTTGTTCATCCATTTTCACTTCTTGGCCGAAAATACTAAGGAAAAAGGGGGAGGATTTTTGCTTCATGCTTGGTTTAGAAGAGATCTAGAAGGAGATTTGGCTAAATTGCATCAAGATTAAGGTATGTATGAGGTTGTGTTGGGAGTTTCATGCATGTTTTGGTTGCTAACTTGATGTGCATGTTAGCCATGGCTTAAATCTTTGTTATGCCATGGAAATGGTATTTGGCCAAAGTTGTTATGGTGATAAAGCCATTGCATGCTAAGTGTGAAGCTTGATGATGATGCATGCAATGATGGATTGTCTACTCTTGAGTAAGACTTTGAGTTTTCTCTTTGTTTTATCATGATTGAAGTTGAAAAGGAGCATGATTGTCATATTCGCCATGATGCATTCTTGAGCATGATTCATGCTTCTTGCATGTTAGTTAAAATTTGTGTTTTGGATGGCTATGGACACCTTGAAAATTCGCCATGCTCATATATGCATATATATGATTGCACATTATGTTTGGTTATGAACTAAGTGATGAATATATTGGTTTAAAGAAGAAAATGTGGAAGAATGCTTGTGAAATTGCAAGCACAATTGACCTAGCACACATATAAGTGCTTGATGCTATATTATAAGTCTTGGGCCACAATGTGCAAAGCATTAATTAGTAAATTGCATGCTGTTTTTGTGAGGTATTAAGTGCAAAATTGACCTCAACATGTACATGAATATTCGCCTTGGGTAGCCTATTGAAGGCCTTAGCATTTCCTTGATGCTCGAATAAATTGTATTGAATTGCTTGATGTAGTATAAAATGTGCATGACCATTGTGTATTCAAGCTAAAGGGTGGCCATATGACCATTTAAACTCCTTGTCATATTCGGTCAAAAGCTAGCACAATGAGGTTTTAATAAATTGAATTTGTTTGAATTAGCTCAAGAGTTTAGAGGGCCACAATTGGACAAGGGGAAGGAGAAAGTGATCGAATAGCCGAAAAAGCCGTTCGACAACATCCGAGGTAAGTCCTCAAGAAGTGACCCTACTTGAATTATGTGAAATAAAGTATGGATGTGTATTGATTATTGATTATGTATGCATGAGTATTTGAATTCTACCCGGGCTAAGTCCCAAGGCGAATATGCTTGTGACTGTAATTGCGTTTGAGCCTTAGTAACGAAAATGAATTATGTATGTCCAATGATAATTGATGTATGTGTTCATGGAAATTGAATTATATCCGGGCTAAACCTCAAGACAATTATGCTGGAAATTTTATCCGGTTAAGACCAAGGCAATTGTGCTAGTGGCTACATCCGGCTAAGACCAAGGCATTCGTGCGAGACATTCTATCCGGCTAAGACCAAGGCATTTGTGCACATGGTTATATCCGGTTATGTTCAAGAATCTTGGGCTGGAGGTGAGTGTTGGCTGCTGTAATAAATTCAATGAGTACACTCAAAAGCCCAAAGAATGAGGTACGTTTATATGTGCATTGAAAGTCGACATGTTTGAGCAACATTCGCTCAATCGACTAATGAATTTCAGTTATTGAATTGATTGATACTTTGTGAAATTATATAATGATGAAGTGTGAAGTAAGAATGTGTATTAATGAAATGATGCATTTGGTTATGTGAATGTATTGCTGTAATTAGAGCTGATTATATTCCTTGAGACTTACTAAGCATAAAAATGCTTACCCCGTTGCTTTGGCTCTCAGTTTTTTTTTAGATTTCGCTCGAAGCAATCGGATTTGGGATCGTTGAAGTCGAAGTCATCCACACTATCAAGCCTCCATTTTGGTATAAATTTTTGGTTGAACTTGAGATGGCATGTATAGGACTACCTCTTGTTTGTTAAATATGTTGTAATGTAAGTATGTACGGCCATGCGAAAATGGCTCGAAAAGGGAAGCATGAACTTAGACTAATTGTGGTTTGTATGTATATATTTGGTGTCATGATGTGGCTATGGCTTGGAAATGGGAATGTTGGTCATATGATCAGCCATTGGCATGGTTAAAATGATCATATATGAACCTATGTATGGCAAGACTAGTTGATTCATGGAGACTACCAATTAGGTAAGACCTACCTTAAAAACAGATGCTGCCAGCTGCAGTGGCGTGAATGTGAAAAATCACCTTAATTCATAGGAATAGAATTAAATAGTGAATAAGCTATGTAAATGAACCTTGATGAGTCTATTTTCTTATGGAAGGAACGAAATGGTCATAGGAGTTACAGGTTAAGAGATATTAAAGCTATTGTGAGACAGGGCCAGAATGGTTTCTGGGTTCCCTGTCGCAACTTTAAAAATTCACTATAAATTATCCAAAAAGAATTAGGAGACATACCTTATATGTACAGATTCCATTTTGAGTCTAGTTTGATTAGAAACAAACTACACCAGAATTAAAGCCCTGTACAGAGAGATATTCAAGTTATACCGCGCGAAGGTCAGAGCAGTCGATCCCTGTAACATGGGTAACTTTAACTAATAAACTGTACCAATTGGCCCGACCAAAAATCCTAGAAATAAATCCATGGATGGATATATGAGTCTAAATTCAGGGAAAATTTACGAAACCAGTTTCCGAGTTTTGAAACTCGAGATATGATTTTTAAGGTGACAGTGACGCAGTTTTCCAGCCTGACTGGAAATGTCAAATTGGTGGGCAAAACATGTGAACTTGGCTTGTTAACCCCGCGGGTCCGACACCGGCGATGGTCTCGGGTTTGGGGTGTTACAACAAATCTGAGATAGAAACAATTATTTTATGATTATTATGAGGTCCATGATATGAATACATGCTTATGTGAAAATTTCATGAAGAAATTCTATGCATAAAACGTTTAATTGAACTTTAGGGACCATGTAACACCCCAAACTCGGCCTAGACGTTATGGCCGAATCTGGTGCGTCACATCAAACCATTTTTCAAATTTGATCTTTTCGGTGAAAACCCATTACTGAATCTAATTTTATTATTAAACCACAGTTCCCATCAAAACGTTTACCAATTTGTTTGCCTTTGGTATATTACCTCATTTAAAATCGCGGAAGCATTTTGAAAACTTTGTTGTTGGAAGCTCGTATTCTTTAGAAAAAATCATGCCATTTTGAAATCTCGAGTTTTCCTAGACTAGCAGTTTAGTATAAGAAATCACAATCCAAATTAACACTTAAAACCCACCAACAGCCTTATTACATAAAAAAACTCAAAACGAAATCTAATTGCAATTAAAAGAAACAGAAACAGTAGTGTGGCCATCTCCGAGCCCCTCGTAGCTCCGATCCGTCTAAGGCTGGAAATTACCTGAAAGGTTAATAAACGGGGTGAGTTTACGAAAACTCAGTGTGTAATCCCAATAACAAACAAACAGTGAATAACACGGTATTAGTACAATCTGGGCCAAAGCCCTATTGAGTCTCGACATATACTGGGCCGAAGCCTTTCGTTTAACGGTTACTGGGCCGAAGCCTTTTCATAAATCATATCACTGTGCCGAAGCCTTTACTGTAAACGGTATGGCCTAAAGGCCCATTTCAATATCATATGTAATACCAATGGATGTATGCAAGCCCATTTGGGGAGACTACTCAACCCATCATCCGCTACTCTCCACCCGTACCAACCAAGCTCTCCATGTGGGGAATAACTCAACCCACCCAACCAAACTCTCCTTGGCAAAGATAGTGCTTTATCATATAATTGAAGGCCTAGCCTCTTTTAATAACTGGGGCAAAACCCTTTTTGGTAAACTGGGGCAAAGCCCTTTTCGCACTTCCTCCATTTATATAAAACCCCACCCATGCAACATGTCATGTATGCAGAATGTCATGCCCATATTTGAATCAAACAATCACAGTCAAGTTATTCATATCACCAACATATATTCACAATCAAATCCGTCAACCACACAGTCCAAGTCAATCACTTGCCCACAAGGGCAAAACAGTGGCAAAATGGTAATTTTACCCTACAAGGGTATCTCGGTAATTCTACCCTACAGGGGTATTTCGGTATTTCTACCCTACAAGGGTATTTCAGTAATTCTACCCTACAGGGGTATTTCGATATTTCTACCCAACAAGGGTATTTTGGTAACTCTACCCTACAGAGGTATTTCAGTAATTCTACCCTACAGGGGTATTTTGGTAATTTTACAAACCAAGGGTATTTTGGTAATTTTGTAAACCAAGGGTATTTTGGTAATTTTACAAGTCGAAGGTATTTCAGTAATTTCACAAATCAGGGGTATTTTGGTAATTTTGTAAACCAAGGGTATTTTGATAATTTTACAAGTCGAGGGTATTTCAGTAATTTCACAAATTAAGGGTATTTTGGTAATTTCACAAACTAGGGGTATTTTGGTAATTTTATAAACCAGAGCTATTTTGGTAATTTTACAAACCAGGAGTATTTTGGTAATTTTGCTAATCGAGGGTAAAACGGTAATTCTGTAAATCGGGGGTACTTTGGTAATTTGGTAAACTAAAGTATTCTAAATAGGGATAACAATACGAATGGGCCTAAAGCCCATTCTTGGCCCAAATGGGCCTACACGCTCGTGTGGCCCTTTTAGCCCAAATCTAGCCACAGATATGAGATTCACCTAGCCTAGTCCAATATTTACTACACAATCAAACAACTTATCCAATTGGGCCTGTAGGCCCATTGAGCCCACATGGCCCCTTTGGGCCCATCGCGGCCCGAAGTAGCCATCCTACAGCTAGAGTAGTGAGAAATACACACCTGATAGGAGATTGGAGTTAATCCGCGCTCCAAGCACTCTTAGCCGACGCCCAACCCAAACAAGCACGCCTTAAACGAAAGGGATCAGCCAAGAAAGGTACCTTTACTCTCCTTATGGTTCTCTCTATTTAAAGCCAGCTTCGCATCCACTCTTATGTTAGCTTCCCAATGTGGGATCCCTCCAACATCAGAGTTTAAATTCAACACCAACTCTTGCCGCCCCCTGTTAGCAAAATAAATGCTTTTTGCTTGCCATGAGTTTCGAACCCTGGACCTCCTTACCAACTCTCTAACGCCACCTTCTTGCCTCTTATGTGGCGCTACTTTGCCACTAGACCACAAGGCTTTTTGCGGCACAATTTCTCCAACAATATTCTTAAGGCCTACCTACTACACCCAGGGTTTGATTCACCTTAAACCAAAATTTTTGCTAGAGTCCAGGTTTGAACCCAGGACTTTTCCAACACTTCTTAGCACACTTAACCACTAAAAAATCCTTCATTAATGAAATTTACATGCACAACAAAATATTATAAGCTGCCTTCAACCATTCCCATGCTCAAGGCCCAAAACTTTTAGGCCCAAATTCAGGGTGTTACAGATCAAATTGAATAAGATGCAAAACTTGTGTTCTAGAAGCTTTTAGCATGAAATTGCTTTAGATTATAAATTAGAAGGTCCTAATTAGAAATTTGACCAATTTCTAAAATTTTGGACACAAAAGGGCATGCATAAGAAAAATTTGAAAGAAAGACCCTAAGGGTATTTTGGTCATTTGGTAATTAAAAGAATAAAAAGGGAAAATCAAAGAAAAAATGTGCTCATCTTCTTCATGCTTGGCCAAAATTCTCAAGATACCATAGCTAGGGTTTTGTTCAACTTTCAAGCTTGATTGTAAGTGCTCCCAAGCCCCGTTTTTAATATTCTTTACATTTTTTAAGTCCTCGTAACTTGATTTACCTATTTCCACCCTTATTTTGAAGTAGGGTTTATGTATGAAAATTTACCCATGTGTGACATGCATGTATTTTGATGATTTATGGAGGAATATGGGAGTTTGGTGTGTGATAAACATCTTTTACTAGGTGATTTTTCATGAAAACCACTAAAAATGACTAAATTGAAAAATGTGTAAAATAAGTGATAAAAATCTGTTTTTGATAAAAATATGGGCTTTTATGAATATAAGGAAAAATTGAGTAGGCTTGGGTAACAAAGAAAATCCATGCATTTCATTTTATGAGCTTAGGGACTAAATTGTAAATAAGTGAAAAGTTAGGGGTAAAAAGGTAATTTCATCAAAAGTATGAATTATGGATTGATTTGGATAATGTGATTATTAAACATGTTAAATTTGGCATTATAGATCAAGAAAAACGTGATATGGGTCTTGATCGAGGAAAGAATAAAGTTTTCGAAGAATAGGCTTGATTATCATCATTTTGTACCGAGGTAAGTTCATATGCAAATAATGTGGTGTTGTAGCATGTTTTTAATGTTTTGATATTATGTGATAAATGTTTCTTGTTGTTATGAGTTATATGCTTATAGGTTGTTATGAAAGCATAAATGATATTATGGCCGTTACATACGACATCACGAGCAAGTACGACAAAGTTACCGTGGACAAGTGAGGAAAACCCTATTTGAACCTTAGGAATAGTCTAGGATACAAGTGACATGTCACTAGGAATTAAGAAATCCGAACTTATTGAGCGGTCTGGATTCGTGATATATATGTGTAACCTCTGAACTCATTGAGTGGTCTGAGTTCATGCTGTACGAGCCACATGTGATTTGGTTTTTGGTACTGGTCTTGTGTGTTCTACTTGTGGCTAGATAGTCCTGAGTGGTTTGGATACCTGACAGCTTGTGTGAGCAGCTCGAGTTACTCCTTGACTGATAGCTTATATAAGCATGCCCGTGAGTAGCTGCTTAACGAGCGTTACATGTTATGAGGTAGCTTTGGCTATGAATGTATATGTGGCACTTATGTGCAAGTTTTCTATGTATTCGATAATATTTTGAGGGTTCAACGGGTAATGCAATTGATGAGGCGATGGAAGTCCCAAAAAGGGCATGTTAAAGAAGGTTAGGTCATATGATATATTACGGGTAAGTACAGGTATGTACGCTAAACTATCGAGCAATGCCTTGATAAAGGATGATTTGTGAAGAGAAAGTATATATATATATGAACACTTGATAATTAAGTCAAAATGCTTGAATGATGAGTGATCTTTATGGCTAAGTTATTATGCCTGTGTATGATAATTGCTTTGTAACACCCCGTACTCGTATCCTACGCCGAGGCGGAATACGAGGCGTTATCTAGCTTGAACTCATACTAACAACCAATTCTGAGTCTACATGACTTGGAAAATTTAAAACTTTCTTAAACTTATCAATATATTCTTAATATGGGCTTACAAGGCCCAAAACACACATCGAAAATCATTCAGGACCAATCTGGGTCCTTTTTCCAATTATGGAGAAATGTCACTTTACACAAGGGCACACGCCCATTTGGGAAGGTCAAAACTCTCGTGTAAGCATTCTAGCATGGCCGTGTCTCTACCCGTGTGTTTACTACCATGCATACTGACTTGAAATCTTTTACGCGGAGGGACACATGGCCAGACCACACGCCGGTGGAGTAGACCGTGTGTCACACACGGCCAAGACACATGCCCGTGTGCCTACCCGTGTGGACAATATAAGGCACTTTACCAAGCCCCATTGCCACCCTTACATATGTAGTTCTATACAAATACCAACCCATGCCAAAACAAGCATAATTCCTATAACTAAATAAGCAAAAATAGACATTCATTCAACCATGATAATGCATCTTTTATGAATTCAAAATGAATGTTAGCCATCATTCAAGACTTAATACAAACTGAAAGGTTTCCAACCCAAGCCAATACATATGGCCAAACTTCAATGACACAAAATAACAAAGTCTAAGTCCTATACATGCCATATTCAAAAACATAAATCCAACAATACCGAATGCTTCGGTTGATAGTGTGATCGATATCTCTGACTTCTGGTGATCCTTGAGCTAGTTAGACGGCACTGTAAGGAAATGAAAAGGGAAGGGAGTAAGCATAACAGCTTAGTAAGTTGCATTTAAGTAAGTATACAACAACAATTTATTAATAATCAACATGCTCATAACACCAAGGTAGACATAAGCATAACTTACTCATTACCATCCATACAAGTCACGTATTATATATTGAGCTCATATCTCATACGTACCAATTAGGTACCTGTACCACTCACAACACGGTTATACTTTCCTCATTAGCTTAAGAACATAACTTTCACCGTTGAACCATTCGGAATACCACCGGATATTACATAAACCGTAAGCATAGGGTAAGGTGCCGATGCCATGTCCTAGACACGGTCTTACACTGGCTCATATCTCAAGTTGATGCCATGTCCCAGACATGGTCTTACACTGACTATCATCTCGTAGCCGATGCATGTCCCAGACATGTCTTACACTGGCTTACGTCTTGAGGCTGATGCATGTCCCAGACATGTCTTACACTAGCCCTCATCTCAATGCCAATGCCATGTCCTAGACATGGTCTTACACTAGCTCTCATAATGTGGCCGATGCATGTCCCAGACATGTTTTACACTAGCTCACACAAGAATGACCCAAATGTCATGGCATGAGTATCCGATTTACTTCCTAAGGTTCCAACAGAAATTATACTAATCATTTATCATTATACATTTTCAATTTCACAATCAAGCAATTTATACTGTAATAATTCAAGCACTTATAATTAATAATGTAGTTGTATTATTTACATACAACTTACCTCGGATTACAAAATGTAGCGACTAGCTAATTTAGTCGGTTTGCTTGGTTTTCCCTCGGTCTAGGTTCAGACTCGATATTTCATGATCGATAATAACAAAATACACTTTTTAAGTCACTTTATCAACCTAAACACTCAACAATTCACAATTGGACTAAATGACCTTTTGCCCCTAGACTTTTGCAAAATGACCATTTCACCCCTTGGCCCAAAAATCAATTTTTATTGAATTTATTTATTTGTCAAGACTCGCTGAACCTATTTGACTCTTATAACAACTCTAAATTCCCATTATTTCACACATTTATTATCTATTTTACAACTTATGCACATTAGTCCTATTAGGTGTTTTCATGCTAACACCTTTCACAAAAGTTGTTTATAAGACACCTAAGACTCATTTTCTTCCATAAAATTTTAGAAAACACCCTAAATACTCTCATGGTCAAACCTTAAACTATTAATCATTTTGCAACATAGACCCCTAATTTGAAAGCTCATGCTTCATGGGTCTCAAAAATGCAAAAATCTTCAAGAAAACTCATTAAAATCACTTACTTTGAGAGGAATAAGTTGCCGTAAATTTTGAAGTTCAAAACCCTTAACAATGGCTGGAAAAATCGGTGGACTAAAGAGAGAATGAAAGAGAAAGATGATAGCTAGGCTTAGGTATTATTATAATACACCTTATGTCATCAAATTTCACCTAAAGTTGACTTTTCAACATTTCCATCTACCATGGCCAGTCATCACCTATTTAATGACCCAATTTCAATTTAAAAACCCCCAATTTATGATACATGAGAATTTGGCACCCTTAGTTATCAATTTAAGACTTTTGTACTTTATGCGATTTAGTCTTTTTTCGCAATTAGGCTCACAAACGCTGAAATTAGCTCACCAAAATTTTCATGCACTATTATAAACATGCTATAAACCTATTTTAATAATAAAATAATTTCTCTGACTTCAGATTTGTGGTCCCGAGACCACTATTTTGACTAGCCCCAAAATCAGGCTGTTACATATCTCCCCCTTAGGGATTTTCATCCTCGAAAATCTTACTAGTGAATAAGTTCGGGTACTAATCTCTCATAGTCTCTTTGGGTTTCCATGTGGCTTCCTCGACTCCATGTCTATGCCACAAAACTTTCACAAGTGCTATACTCTTATTTCTCAACTGTTTGACTTCTCGAGCTAAAATCTTGACTGACTCTTCACCATAATTAATGTCCGGATGAATCTCAATCTCTGATGGCGTAATCACATGCGAAGGGTTTGATCGATATCGACGTAGCATGGACACATGAAACACATAGTGAATCTTTTCCAATTCCAGTGGCAAATCCAATCGGTAGGCAAATGGCCCTACTCTCTCGGTAACCACATAAGGTCCTATGAAACGAGGACTTAACTTGCCTTTTCTACCAAATCTGAGGACTTTCCTCCACGGAGATACTTTTAAAAATACCTTATCATCGACTTAAAACTCAATTTCCCTTTGTTTCAAATTCACGTAGGATTTATGTCTATCCGAGGCGGCCTTCAAGCAGTCACGAATAATTTTAACTTTCTCTTCAGTCTCTTTGACTAGATCGACCTCGTGAATCTGACTCTCTCTAAGCTCGGTCCAATATAAGGGCGTTCGACACTTTCACCCATACAAAGCTTCATAAGGCGCCATCTTCAAACTTGCTTGATAACTGTTGTTATAAGCAAATTCAACCAATGGAAAGTACTTTTTCCAACTACCTTGAAATTCGAGAACACAACACCGTAACATATCTTCTAAACTCTGAATCACCCTTTCCGACTGATCCGTCAGTTTGCGGGTGAAATGCCCTGCTAAAACTCAACTTAGTCACCAAAGCCTCTTGTAACTTTTTCCAAAACCTCGAGGTAAATCTCGGGTCCTTATCCGAAATAATCGACAAGGGCACCCCATGTAGCCTCATGATCTCAGAAACATACAAGTCGGCCAATCTCTCAAGGGAGTAGTCAGTACGCATTGGTATAAAATGTGCCGACTTTGTTAGCCTATCCACAATAACCCAAACAACATCCTTTTTCTTTGGGGTTAATGGAAAACCCATAACAAAGTCCATCGTAATCCGATCCCACTTCCACTCGAGCATAGTGATGGGCTGAAGTAGACCCGAAGGTACCTGATGTTCAGCCTTCACTTGCTGACACACTAGCTACTTGGAAATGAACTCTGAAATGTCTCTTTTCATTCCCGACCACTAGTATGTTTTCTTCAGGTTGTTGTACATTTTCACACTACCCAGGTGGACGGACAAACAACCGTTATGTGCCTCATCTAAAATCTTCCAGATCAACTCGTTGTTCTTGGGTACATAAACTCTATCTTTGAACATTATACAACCATCGGTACCAATACGAAATTTAGATTCTTTCCCCGTCTCGCACTGAGCTATTTTAGCTTGTAAATCCTCATCGCCTTTTTGAGTTTCACAGATCTCTTGAAGAAATGTCGGTCTAGCTCTTAACTTTACCAAAACGGAACTATCGTTAGACAAGGTCAACTGAGTATTCTTGGCACTCAATGCAAATAGCAATTTTCTACTCAAAACGTCGGCGACTACATTTGCCTTTCCCAGATGGTAATCGATAATCAACTCATAAACTTTTATTAGCTCTAACCATCGACGTTGCTATAAATTTAACTCCTTTTAAGGATCAGTGAACACCCGAAACTTCTCGCCATATAGATGGTGTCTCCAAATTTTCAATGCAAATACGATGGTAGCCAACTCTAAATCATGCATTGGCTAATTTTTCTCATGCAGCTTTAACTGTCTTGAAGCGTAAGCTATGACCTTACCTTCTTGCATAAGCACGCACCCCAAACCATTCAAGGAGGCGTCACTATATATCACAAACTCCTTACCCGACTCCAGTTGCACTAACACTGGAGCTTCGGTCAATAAAGCCTTTAATTTCTCAAAGCTTTGGTGGCACTTTTCTATCCATTTGAACTTGACATCTTTCTGTAATAGTCTCGTCATTGGAGTAGCGATCATAGAAAACCCTTGAACAAACCTTCTATAGTACTAGGCCAAGCCTAAGAAGCTTCGAACCTCAGTTACATTCTTCGGTGGTTTCCACTCAACAATAGCCGAAATCTTGCTTGGGTCAACTCTAATCCCATCACCCGACACAATGTGTCCTAAAATCCGACCTCCTTAAGCCAAAATTCACTCTTATTGAACTTGGCATACAATTTCTTATCTCTTAAGGTTTGTAACACAGTTCTCAAATGCTCTGTGTGGTTACCCTCATCATGCGAGTAAATCAATATTTCATCGATAAAGACCACTACAAACTTATCCAAATACGACCGAAAAATGCGGTTGATCAAATCCATAAAAATTATCGAGGCATTAGTTAAACCAAAGGGCATGACGAGGAACTCATAATGCCCGTACCTCATCTGAAAAGCAATCTTCGATACATCTTGCTCTTTAACTCCCAACTGATAATAACCAGATCTCAAGTCTATCTTGGAGAACACCGTGGCTCCCTTCAACTAATCGAATAAACCATCTATCATTGGCAAAGGATACTTTTTCTTCGCCGTTACCTTATTGAGCTGTCTATAATCTATACATAACCTCATCGACCTGTCTTTCTTTTTCACAAACAACACTGGTGTGCCCTACGGTGAATAACTAGGTCTCATAAAACCTTTATTTGTTAACTCTTGCAACTGTACTTTCAACTCTTTCGTCTCTGTTGGGGCCGTTCCATACGGAGCAATAGCAATGGGTGTCGTGCCCGGTACCAACTCGATTCCAAACTCAATTTCCCTCTCTGGTGGTAGTCCGGGTAATTCTTCTAGAAATAAATCTATAAACTTACAAACAACTGGTACTGATTCTATCTTCAACTCAGACATTTGAGTATTCAGCCGACTTAGACGATATCACCACAGACGTTTTATTCGGTTCATTTGGTCCAACTTGAAGGACATTCCTGTCTTCACATTTCAACTCAATAACTTTTCTCCCACAGTCCACTACAACATTATGAGCAGTCAACCAATCCATCCCAAGGATTACATCAAATTCATTGAATGGCAATAACATCAAGTTAGCCGGAAAACAATGACCCCTAATAGACAGAGGGCAATATCTGCACACTTGATCAACTAGCACATGCCTGCCTAAATGATTGAACACTTCTATTACTAACTCAGTGGACTCTACTAGCTGCTTATACGAGGTATCAATTCCATACAAATATAGGAGTGTGTTGACCCCGGGTCAATTAAAGCAATAACATATATTTCATGGATAGAAAAGGTACCTGTAATCATGTTGGGAGACTCTGCCTCTTCAGGGGCACGAATAGTGTAAGTCCTTGCAGGCGCTCTACCCTCAGACCTCATTGTAGCATCTCTGGGTGCACCTCTATTAGAAGCTCCGCTTCCAGGGTTCTTTTGCGCTCTATCCCTCAATGGGGCACTACTTGCCTTCGCTTCTTGCTTTTTCTCTCCCTCTTCCATTTTGGGGCAGTCTCGGATGAAGTGGTCCAGTGATCTACATTTAAAACACCCTCTTGCTTTACCTCGGCACTCGCCGAAATGGTGTTTGCCACATTGCGAACACTTTGGCCTATTTGGTTGAGCACTACCGATGCTCGCGACAGAAATGGTCTGAGCTCTAGAAGTTGCGTTCTGCCGGTTCTTATTTCTATTCAAAAACCCCACCGAAGTTTTCGATCGGGTAGAAAACTCTCTTGATCTTTTAGACTAGGACTGATGTGATTTCCCTATTTGTCTCTTATTTGAATCCCGCGACTCAATTGCCGCTTTCCTTCTCTCTTTTATTAGCTCCTCTGCCTTGCATGCTGTAACACCCCTTACCTGTTACCGTCGCCGGAACAGGATACAAGGTATTACCAGAACATAACACATACCATTAAACATAATCGAGATATAAATATGTCATCCAATTTGATAGTGCATCGTATAATATATGTCTTGAACAATATTAGCCAACTTTAATGGCTTGTACAAAGTAGCTGGTCGAGTACTATAACTAATATTTTAAACCTAGACAAATATGACACGTAACAAAATGATTAAGCCTACTATACATGCCATAATTCAAAACGTTTAGTTCAAATACCCTAAAGTATGATAGTGCGGTAGATCTTCACGATCCTTAACTCCCGAGCAAGCAAGGACACTATAAGACAAAAGAGAGAAACAAAGTAAGCTTATAGCTTAGTAAGTAAGTATGTAAATACTAATTAAAGAATCTAACATGTTTACACAACAATTCAAGTATATCTACTTTAACTTCACTATTCATTCCACTTTGATTAAGCTGTCTCACAATGCAGTATTCACTAAATAAATCATAACTCGAGTTACAAAACTCTAAATTCAAATCCGTAAAATTTCCCTGAATCTAGACTCATAAATATTTTTGTTAATTGTTTTCTATAATTTTTGGTTCAGCCGATTAGTACAGTTTATTAGTTAAATTTCCCCTGTTACACAGCTCGACTGATCTGACCTCTGTTCACTACGAATTGAATTTCTCTCAGTACACAATTCAAACAACCCTAAAGTCTGTTTCATTTAAAACTAGTCTCAGTAAGGAATTTAGGCATGTAAACTATATTTCTTAATTTGCTTTGTATAATTTTTAATGATTTTTCAAAGTTGGAACAGGGGATCACGTATTCATCCTGAGCAAGTCACATACAATTGTAAATATCTCAAAATATAGAATTCCTTTGCTTGCTCTGTTTCTTTTATATGAAAGTAGACTCATTAAAATTTAATTTCACATCTCATTCAACCTCTAATTATATTCCTCCTATTTTTGGTGATTTTTCAAAATCATGTCACTGCTACCATCTAAAAACAGTTTTAATGCTAATTTCACTCTTTCACACATTCTTTATGCTAACCTCATTTTATCTTATATATGTATATACCACAAATCATTTTCACCACATTTCATTCACCATAAGTGTAGGTCCAAACCACAATATCACCACAAAACCATCCCGTTGAACAATTCGGATCAATCCTCGATATTTAATGGTTTCAAAGCACACACCCCACCATCATACTTCGTTTAGTTCAGCTCTCTTGTACACATGGTGAACACTTAGTACCACTCATGCGACCTAACCGATTTGTCTCGTAGCTCTCTTGTCTACATGGTGTCCTTCACTTGGAATCACGCATGCGACCTAGCTACATTTATCTTTCACGTAGCTCTCTTGTCTACATGGTGTCCTTCACTTGGAATCACGCATGCGACCTAGCTACATTTATCTTTCACGTAGCTCTCTTGCCTACATGGGATACATCTCGTATCACACATGTGACCTAGCTACTACAGGGTGTCTCGTAGCTTTCTTGTACACATGATGTACACTCAGCATGTAACACCCCGAACCCGAGACCGTCGCCGGAGTCGAACGCGAGGTGTTAACAGACTTCAACCCACTTATTGACAATTTTCAGACAAGCTGCCAATCTGAGTACTAGTCGCTCCAAAATTCATAACTTGAGTTTTACAACTCGAAAATCAGTTCCGTAAATTTTTCCTGAAACTAGACTCATATGTCCATCTACATATTTTTTTATAGAATTTTTGGTCGAGCCAATTAGTACAGTTTATTAGTTAAAGTCTCGCCTGTTGTAGGGATCGACTACACTGACCTTTGTGCGTTACGAATTGGATATCTCCCTGTACAGGGCTTCAATACTGATGCCGTTTGTTTCTATAGAAACTAGACTCAGAGAGGAATCTACACATATATGGAATGACTCCTAATTATCTCTGGTTAATTTACAATGATTTTCCAAAGTTGGAACAGGGGATCCAGAAACCGTTCTGGCCCTATTTCACAAGAACTTTAAAATCTGTTAACTTATAACTCATATGACCATTTCGTTTCTTCCATATGAAAGTAGATTCATCAAGGTACACTTACATAATTTATTTGCTATTTAATACCATTCCTACTATTTTTAGTGATTTTTCACATCCACGTCACTGCTGCTGTCAGCATCTGCCTTTAGTAGGCTTTACCTATTTCATACTTTCCATGATTCAATTGGCCCTTTTACATACATAGCACAAAGCGTGATCATGATTAACCATTCCAATGGCTAATCGTTTCAAAATAATTCCATACCTCATAAGGGTCAACATACAAACGATTATAGTTCTATGCTAAAACGTATATAAGCCATTTTCGCATGGCTATCCAAGTTTACACAAACCGGAAGGTACATGACCTTCAACAAAGGATGGTCCTATACATGCCATTTCAAAGTTCAACCAAAATTTGTACCAAAATGGGGCTTCGATAGTGTGGATGACTTGACTTCTTTGATCCCGAATCCGATAGCTAACGAGCGAAACCTATAAAACAGAGAGCCAAAGCAACGGGTAAGCATTTTAATGCTTAGTAAGTCTCAAGCAATGAAATCAGCTTTGACTAAGGTATTTTATTCACATGGCTAATTAAACCACTTTACTAATTCACATTCCCATACTCATACTTATTTCACATCACCGACCCTTATGTTCATACACAAAAGAACAACTTAGCCCAAGGCCGGTAGCTCGTTTATCAACTTAGCGCATACTTACTTGTAAGAATTCAATTAGTACAAGCACATACAAACATACCTCATTGCTGGAATTTTCACAAGTGTATAAGCTGAAATTTTCACAGCAAGATTGCTCACTTCCGAATCACATACTTTCGATTTAACCGGATATAGCGACTTCGACGATTGCCTTGGTCATAACCCGGATTTGGTGACTTGCACAAAGGCCTTGGTCTTAGCCGGATATATCAACTCGCACGAATGCCTTGGTCTTAGCCGGATATATCAACTCGCACGAATGCCTTGGTCTTAGCCGGATATATCAACTCGCACGAATGCCTTTGGTCTTAGCCCGGATATATTTCCAATGTTCACTTACACATATATCAATATTCAAGACACGTCCATAGTTCATTTTCGTTACTAAAGCTCTAACACAAAATATTTATCAACCTTTACTATTTCGGCTCAATGGCCACACAAACAAGGAGCATAATTTTGATATAATTCAAGTAGGGTCATCACTCAAGACTTACCTCGGATGTTGTCGGCGATTTCGACGGCTATTCAACTACTTTTTCCTTCCCTTTATCGGATTTAGCTCCCCTTTGCTCTTGAGCTAATTCACACAAATTTAACTTATTAAAATCTCATCATGATAGCTTATGGCCGAATATGACAAGGAGTGTAAATGGTCATATGGCCATCCTTTAGCTCAAATACACAATGGTCATGCACATTTTACATCACAACAAGCAATTCAATACATTCAAACATCAACGTGAAGTTCAAAGTACTTGGCCCTTATATACATTAGGCATCAAAGTTGCATATGTACGAAATCATAAATCGAACTCAACACATTAGTTAATATTCCTCTTAGTCAATTTTCTAAGCCAAGAATAGGCATCAATATGCTTGCCTCAAACCGAATGCATGCACACTAATTACCCCTCATGTGGCCGAATATACACTTAATACCACACAAAAAAACAGCATACATTTTACTACTAACACATTACATATCGTAATTCATTGCACATCTCTTATTTACTTCATAATCAACACATCATCACAAGCAAATATACACTTTGAATTAGTATATATGTCATACCAATCCATCATGTGCAAACATATATTCATGTAGGTGCAAGGGCCGAATTCTCAAGTGGCTTATATCCAAATATATACACATTTCCAAAGCTTAAATCTTACTTACCATGCAACATGCATGAATTATACTTATGGATATATCATGGCCGAATACCACAACACCACACCATTTCAATTTGGTCATGGTGAAACAAAGAACTTAGTATCTCATTCAAAAAAAAAAAAAAATGCTAAAAGAAAATCTAAGAATCTTCAATCCTCCATCACATGTATCACTTTCAAGCTTGTTATTTAACATGCAATGGCATTAACACCACATTCACTTTGGCCGAATTTCATTCCCATGACATAACAAGGATTTGAACCATGGGCTAACAAGAACATTAAGCTAGCAACTAAAAACATGCATGAACCTCAAACATACCTTAATCTTGATGCAAGTTTAGCCAACCTCTTCCTAATCCTCTTCCAAACCAAGTATGAAGCAAAACTCCTTCCTTATCCTTAGTATTTTCGCCAACAAGAGAGTGAAAAGAGATGAACAAAATTTTTTCTTTCTTTCTTTAGGACATTCGGCCAAGCTATGGAGGAAGATGGACACTTTTTTTTTTTGTTTCTCATCTACTAACATTAATTGTTTATTCCATACCCCTTATTTTATTCTTTCCATCATAACCCATTTACCAAACATGTTTCATGACATGATTTTTGCCCATAAATCCTTGTCATGGCGGCCACTAGCTATGGGGGAATTTGACATGCAAGTCCATTGTTTTGCATGCATCCTTTAATTAGTCATCACACATTTCCCTCATACTTTCAAAGTTTATTACTAGGTCCTTTCTAGTGAAATTCACATCTATAATTCTAAATCAAAGCATAAAAATATCACACATGAGTTAACACACATTATAGGCAATAAAATAAATATTAAATTATTTTTATGCCTTGGTTTTGTGGTCCCGAAACCACATTTCGACTAATGTCGCTTTTAAGGCTGTCACAACTCTCCCCACTTTAGAAATTTTCGTCCCGAAAATCTTACCGGTAAATAGGTTTGGATATTGCTCTTTCATAGAGTTCTCGGGTTCCCAAGTAGCTTCTTCTATCCGTGTTTGAGCCATAACACTTTCACTAGCGGAACCCTTTTGTTTCGCAACTCTTTCATTTCACGAGCTAGGATACGAATCGGTTCTTCTTCATAACTCATATCGGCTTGAATTTCAACCTCGATGGACTAATTACGTGCGACGGATCAGATCTATAGCGTCGAAGCATTGAAACATGGAAGACGTTGTGAATCTTTTCAAGTTCAGGGGCAAGATCAAACGATACATGGCCGGGCCAACTCGTTCGGAGATTTAAATGACGGCCCAATGAATCTCGGCTCAACTTGCCCTTACTACCGAATCTGAGTATCTTTTTCCACGGCGAAACTTTAAGAAACACTTTATCTCCCACCGATACTCAATGTCCTTTCGTTTCAAATCCGCATACGATTTACGACGATCGGAGGCTATCTTGATTTTCACGGATTACTTTTACTTTGCATTCAGCATCTTTAATCAAATCCACTCCAAAATTTTGTTCTCACCGAGCTCGGTCCAAAACAATGGTGTACGGCATTTACGCCCGTACAAAGCCTCGTAAGGCGCCATCTTAATACTTGATTGAAAACTATTGTTGTGGCGAATTCAATCAAAGGTAGGTACCGTTCCCATGAACCACCGAACTCGAGGATGCAACATCTCAACATATCCTCAAGTATCTGAATTATCGCTCGGATTGACCATCGGTTTGGGGGTGAAAGGCGGTCTGAAATGCAACTTGGTGCCCAATGCTTCTTGTAATTTCTTCCAAAATCGCGAGGTGAACCTCGGATCTCTATCCGACACAATGTAAATCGGTACCCGTGTAATCTCACAATCGAGAAACGTACAATTCAGCTAGTTTATCCAATGAAAAATCCATACGCACAGGATAAAGTGAGCCGACTTAGTCGGTCTATCAATAATAACCCAAATTGCATCCTTCTTACTTGTCGACAACGGCGGTCCGGACACAAAGTCCATTGTGACTCGATCCCATTTCCACTCGGGTATCGTGATCGGTGAAGTAACCTCGAAGGCACTTGATGCTCCGCTTTCACTTGTTGACATATTAAACATCTTGCAACAAAGTCGGAGATGTCTCGTTTCATACCATGCCACCAAAACCGACGTTTCAACTCATTGTACATCTTCGTACTCCCGGGTGGATTGCCATTCGGCTACAATGAGCTTCGTTCGAATTATCGAAATAAGTTCAATTCTTTGGAACACACAAACGACTTCGAACCTCAAACAATCGTCATCATCAATTTGAAACTCCGATTCCTTGTTCGAACACACTCGGCCGTTTTGCACGCAACTCCTCATCAACTTTACGAGCTTCACGAATTTGATGAGTCAACAATGGTTTGGCCTTTAATTCGCTACTAACACATTGTCGGGTAGGATAGACAAGTGTACATTCATCGTCAGTAAAGCAAACGGTGATTTCCGGCTTAAGGCATCCGCAACCACATTAGCCTTTCGGGTGATAGTCAATGACCAGCTCATAATCCTTTAACATTTCGAGCCAACGTCTTTGTCGCAGATTTAAGTCTCTTTGAGTCATCAAATATTTGAGACTTTTGTGATCCGAATACACATGGCACTTCTCACCAAATAAGTAATGTCGCCATATCTTTAAGGCGAATATGATGGCGACCAATTTGAGATCATGGGTGGGATAATTTTTCTCATGTGGCTTTAATTGTCTCGACGCGATAGGCCACAACTCGACCTTCTTGCATCAATACGCAACCTAACCCAAGTAGGGAGGCGTCACTATAGATGACAAACTCTTTGCCGATTAATTTGTACTAGTCTTTGGAGCTTCCGTCAAATGAGTTTTCAATTGGTCAAAACTTTTCGACACTTTTCCGTCCATTCAAACTTGACATCTTTACAAGCGGTTTCGTCATGGGTGTGGCTATCATCGAGAATCCTTTTACAAACCGTCGGTAGTGTAAGCAAGTCCCAAAAAGCTCGAACCTCGATAATATTTCTTGGAGGTTTCCAGTTAAGTATGGCTGAAATTTTGCTTGGGTCGACTCGAATACCGATCGCAGATACCACGTGACCCAAGAAGCTAACCTCTCTTAACCGAACTCACACTTGCTAAACTTAGCATATAACCGCTTATCCCGTAAAATTTGCAACACTAATCTCGGGTGCTCGCATGTTCGGTCTCATCTTTTGAATAGACCAAGATGTCGTCGATGAACACAACTACGAACCGATCCAAATATGATCCAAGATCCGATTCATCAAATCCATAAATACCGCGAGGGCATTAGTGAGCCCAAACGGCATCACTAAGAACTCGTAGTGACCATATCTCGCTCAAGGCGGTTTTGGGTATGTCCGAATCTCGGATTCAGAATCGATAATAGCCCGATCTCAAATCTATTTTTGAGAACACCGAGGCTCCTTCAGCTTGATCGAACAAATCATCGATACGTGGTAACGGATACTTGTTCTTTATTGTCACTTTATTAAGTCGATGATAGTCGATGCACAACCTCATGGTTCCGTCCTTCTTTTCACAAACAACACCGGTGCACCCCAAGGTGAAAAACTCAGGCGAGCAAAACCTCTATCCATCAACTCTTGCAACCGAGCTTTCAACTCCTTTAATTCCGTTGGTGCCATACGATATGGAGCTATCGAAATCGGTGTGGTCCCGGTACAAGCTCAATGCCAAACTCTATCTCCGAACAGTGGCAAACCCGGCAATTCTTGGGAAAACGTCCGGTATTCACAAACCACCGCATGATTTGGGTTCTATTCCTAACTCCTTATCATCAAGTACATACGCAAGGTATGCTTCACACCCTTTTCTTACATATTTCGGGCCAACATTGATGATATTACGGTGGCAACCCCTTCAAGTTCGTAGACTCAACTCGGATCATATCGTTGTTTGCGCATCTCAAATCAATAGTCTTGCTTTTGCAATTCACAACCGCATCATGCACGGTCAACCAATCCAACCCAAGAATAACATCAAATTCATCGAACGGCAAAAGCATCAAGTCCATGGGAAAAGCAGTACCTCGAATTACTAGGGGCATTTCTTACACACTTTGTCGACCAGCACATAACGACCCAAAGGATTTGACACCGAATTACGAACTCGAAGAGACTCAATAGGTAAAGTCTTCTTTGGATGCTAAGGTTTCGCATATATAAGAATGAGTAGAACCGGGGTCAATCAAAGCAATCACATTAGTATCAAAGAGAGTGAAAGTACCAGTAATAACATCTGGCGAGGAGGCATCCTCGCGTGCAGCGATAGCATAAGTCCTAGCTGGAGCGCGAGCCTCGGATCTGGTCGCAAAGACATCTCTAGATCCTCTCGACCACCACTAGCCTTGCCCGTATTTCCGGATGGTCTACCTCGGCGGTGGTAGTACCCTGCTTCCCACTCCGATCTACATTCATTCGAGACAACCTCGGGCAATCTTTAATGAAGTGGTCAACTGATCCACACTTGTAACAGAGCGGTCACGGAATCTACAGACTTCAAAATGCCATTTGCCACAATCATCGCACTCAGTCCTCTCTCGTCGATCATTCCCACTCACGGCAATCGAAGTGATTCGTGTGGTCACGGGGGTCGATCGCGATCTCGTCTAGAAAAGCCCGAAGTGTCTCTAGATCGGCCTAAGCCATCTCTAAGTTTCTTTGATGATGTTAGAAGGGCTTCCCGAATACCTCTTCTGAAACTCCCTTGCTCCCGCTTCACTTTCCTTTTCTCCATACTAAACTCCTCGGCTTTGCGCTCGCTCGCTCGACGAGAGTCACAAACTCTCGGATTTCAAAATGCCAACATACAGACTTTATCTCATCATTCAGTCCATCTTGAGCGTTTACATCACGACTTCGAAGAAATGCATTCTCGCGCGTATCGGCTAAGCCTCACGAATTTTCGTTCATAGTCGGTAACCGACATGGAACCTTGTTTAAGTTCGAGAAATTCCTTTCGTTTTTGGTCCATAAATCTCTGACTGATATACTTTTTCCGAAACTCGGTTTGGAAGAACTCCCAAGTTACTTGTTCGCGGGGCACAACAGAAGTCAGAGTACTCCACCAATAGTAGGCAGAATCACGTAGCAAGGAGATGGTACACTTTAGGCATTCATCGGGTGTACAAGATAGCTCATCGAGTACGCGGATCGTGTTGTCCAACCAAAATTCGCTTGCTCGGCATCATCACTATCCGTAGCTTTAAATTCAGTAGCCCCATGTTTTCGGATTCTATCAACTGGGGCTTATTCGACCTTATTTGGTCAATTACGGAGGCATTGTAGGTCTTGGGTGTGTTTGTTGGGAATGGAGGTTGTGGAACAGCCGTATTAGTTCGAATGTATTGGTTGAACCAATCATTCATCACGCTATAAAAGGCTTGTCTAGCCTCGTCATTCGGATTGCTAGCAACAGGTTGAGAGTCCGCCGGCGCTGTCCCTTGTGCGGAGCAGCGCCACACTCTCCACATCATCGCTATCGCTTCGGTTGGGATCGGGATCCATTACTATAAATAAACACAAGTTCAAACGTCAAATCACCACACTATCATATAATCACATAAAATGGCATGTATAGCTAGACCCAAACGCATTACGGTAGTCCTAGAATCGACTAAACCGTAGCTCTGATACCAATAAAATTGTAACACCCGAACCCGAGACCGTCACGAGTCGAACGCGAGGTGTTAATGAACTTCAACCCACTTATTGACAATTTTCAGACAAGCTGCCAATCTGAGTACTAGTCGCTCCAAAATTCATAACTTGAGTTTTACAACTCGAAAATCAGTTCCGTAAATTTTTCCTGAAACTAGACTCATATTTCCATCTACATATTTTTTCTAGAATTTTGGTCGAGCCAATTAGTACAGTTTATTAGTTAAAGTCTCGCCTGTTGTAGGGATCGACTACACTGACCTTTGTGCGTTACGAATTGGATATCTCCTGTACAGGGCTTCAATACTGATGCCGTTTGTTTCTATAGAAACTAGACTCAGAGAGGAATCTACACATATATGGAATGACTCCTAATTATCTCTGGTTAATTTACAATGATTTTCCAAAGTTGGAACAGGGGATCCAGAAACCGTTCTGGCCCTATTTCACAAGAACTTTAAAATCTGTTAACTTATAACTCATATGACCATTTCGTTTCTTCCATATGAAAGTAGATTCATCAAGGTACACTTACATAATTTATTTGCTATTTAATACCATTCCTACTATTTTTAGTGATTTTTCACATCCACGTCACTGCTGCTGTCAGCATCTGCCTTTAGTAGGCTTTACCTATTTCATACTTTCCATGATTCAATTGGCCCTTTTTACATACATAGCACAAAGCGTGATCATGATTAACCATTCCAATGGCTAATCGTTTCAAAATAATTCCATACCTCATAAGGGTCAACATACAAACGATTATAGTTCTATGCTAAAACGTATATAAGCCATTTTGCATGGCTATCCAAGTTTACACAAACCGGAAGGTACATGACCTTCAACAAAGGATGGTCCTATACATGCCATTTCAAAGTTCAACCAAAATTTGTACCAAAATGGGGCTTCGATAGTGTGGATGACTTGACTTCTTTGATCCCGAATCCGATAGCTAACGGCGAAACCTATAAAACAGAGAGCCAAAGCAACGGGTAAGCATTTTAATGCTTAGTAAGTCTCAAGCAATGAAATCAGCTTTGACTAAGGTATTTTATTCACATGGCTAATTAAACCACTTTACTAATTCACATTCCCATACTCATACTTATTTCACATCACCGACCCTTATGTTCATACACAAAAGAACAACTTAGCCCAAGGCGGTAGCTCGTTTATCAACTTAGCGATACTTACTTGTAAGAAGTCAATTAGTACAAGCACATACAAACATACCTCATTGCTGGAATTTTCACAAGTGTATAAGCTGAAATTTTCACAGCAAGATTGCTCACTTCGAATCACATACTTTCGATTTAACCGGATATAGCGACTCGCACAATTGCCTTCGGTTATAACCCGGATTTGGTGACTTGCACAAAGGCCTTGGTCTTAGCCGGATATATCAACTTCGCACGAATGCCTTGGGTCTTAGCCGGATATATCAACTTCGCACGAATGCCTTGGTCTTAGCCGGATATATCAACTCGCACGAATGCCTTGGTCTTAGCCCGGATATATCAACTCATACGAATGCCTTGGTCTTAGCCCGGATATATTTCCAATGTTCACTTACACATATATCAATATTCAAGACACGTCCATAGTTCATTTTCGTTACTAAAGCTCTAACACAAAATATTTATCAACCTTTACTATTTCGCTCAATGGCCACACAAACAAGGAGCATAATTTTGATATAATTCAAGTAGGGTCATCACTCGAAGACTTACCTCGGATGTTGTCGGCGATTTCGACGGCTATTCAACTACTTTTTCCTTCCCTTTATCGGATTTAGCTCCCTTTGCTCTTGAGCTAATTCACACAAATTTAACTTATTAAAATCTCATCATGATAGCTTATGGCGAATATGACAAGGAGTGTAAATGGTCATATGGCCATCCTTTAGCTCAAATACACAATGGTCATGCACATTTTACATCACAACAAGCAATTCAATACATTCAAACATCAACGTGAAGTTCAAAGTACTTGGCCCTTATATACATTAGGCATCAAAGTTGCATATGTACGAAATCATAAATCGAACTCAACACATTAGTTAATATTCCTCTTAGCAATTTTCTAAGCCAAGAATAGGCATCAATATGCTTGCCTCAAACCGAATGCATGCACACTAATTACCCCTCATGTGGCCGAATATACACTTAATACCACACAAAAAAAACAGCATACATTTTACTACTAACACATTACATATCGTAATTCATTGCACATCTCTTATTTACTTCATAATCAACACATCATCACAAGCAAATATACACTTTGAATTAGTATATATGTCATACCAATCCATCATGTGCAAACATATATTCATGTAGGTGCAAGGGCCGAATTCTCAAGTGGCTTATATCCAAATATATACACATTTCCAAAGCTTAAATCTTACTTACCATGCAACATGCATGAATTATACTTATGGATATATCATGGCCGAATACCACAACACCACACCATTTCAATTTGGTCATGGTGAAACAAAGAACTTAGTATCTCATTCAAAAAAAAAAAAAATGCTAAAAGAAAATCTAAGAATCTTCAATCCTCCATCACATGTATCACTTTCAAGCTTGTTATTTAACATGCAATGGCATTAACACCACATTCACTTTGGCGAATTTCATTCCCATGACATAACAAGGATTTGAACCATGGGCTAACAAGAACATTAAGCTAGCAACTAAAACATGCATGAACCTCAAACATACCTTAATCTTGATGCAAGTTTAGCCAACCTCTTCCTAATCCTCTTCCAAACCAAGTATGAAGCAAAACTCCTTCCTTATCCTTAGTATTTTCTACCAACAAGAGAGTGAAAAGAGATGAACAAAATTTTTTCTTTCTTTCTTTAGGACATTCGGCCAAGCTATGGAGGAAGATGGACACTTTTTTTTTTTTGTTTCTCATCTACTAACATTAATTGTTTATTCCATACCCTTATTTTATTCTTTCCATCATAACCCATTTACCAAACATGTTTCATGACATGATTTTTGCCCATAAATCCTTGTCATGGCGGCCACTAGCTATGGGGAATTTGACATGCAAGTCCATTGTTTTGCATGCATCCTTTAATTAGTCATCACACATTTCCCTCATACTTTCAAAGTTTATTACTAGGTCCTTTCTAGTGAAATTCACATCTATAATTCTAAATCAAAGCATAAAAATATCACACATGAGTTAACACACATTATAGGCAATAAAATAAATATTAAATTATTTTTATGCCTTGGTTTTGTGGTCCCGAAACCACATTTCGACTAGGGTCGTTTAAGGTGTCACACAAACATCATACATGTGACCTAGCTACGCTCCCTCTATTTCATTCGATCTCTCAGAATGTTCAACCAGATCTCTCTCTATATTTATTTCCATTCTTCCAATAGTCGATTTATATTTTAACATCAGCTAGTATATTTATATAATAGGCTGAAATATAAGAATGTACATGAAATTATTGTAATATTTACATACAAACTTACCTTGGTGCAAAATGTGGAAATTTTGCAATTTAGTCCAAAACTTTTTCCTTCCCTGTTCGAGATCAATTCGCGTCTTTCTTGATCTATAATAACACATTTAGCTCATTTAATACTCATACTATTTATTTCAATCCAAAATCACATCATGGAAAAATTACATTTTGCCCCTAACTTTACAAAATTACAATTTTGCCCCTAGGCTCGGAATTTAATTTCAGCCCTTATTCTTATATTTTATGATATGCTGAACATTTTCTCGTCTACAACAACATCAAATTCTCACTCTATCATATAGTTATGAACAATAGGTATTTTTACCGATTATCTTGCTTTTACTCGTTTTCACTTAAAACCGAGTAGCACAAGTTATTTAACATAATTTAAAACCTCATATTCTATCATAAAACATCAAAATACACAAATTTCACCTATGGGTATTTTTCCAAATATGAACCCTAGGTTAAATTATTACTAGCATAAGCTTAATCGAGCTTCCGGGATTCCAAAAACGTAAAGAACATTAAAAACGGGGCTTAGAATCACTTACTATGGAGCTTGAAAATTGAAGAAACCCTAGATATGGAGAGAGGGAGAATTCGGCAGCAACTAAGGAGGATGATGATCAATTTTGTGTTATTTTTCCCATTTTATTTCATTTAATATCCAAATGACCAAAATGCCCCTCCTTACTAAACTTTCAAAATTCCTTCCATGTCCTAATTTTTCCATGAACTTAAAATTGGTCAAATTGCTATTTAAGACCTCCTAATTAATATTCCAAAACAATTTCATACTAAAACTTCCGGGATGCAAATTTTGCAACTTATTCGATTTAGTCCCTACTTTCAATTTAAGCACTTTAGGCATAGAATTTCATCTCGAAATTTTCACACAATCATGCAATCATATCATAAACCCCAAAATAATTATAAAACAATTATTTCTATCTCAGATTTGTGGTCACGAAACCACTATTCCGATTAGGCCCTAATTAGGGTTGTCACAATTCTCCCCCTTTTGAGATTTTCGTCCCGAAAATCTTCTTCGTAAAGAGGTTTGGGTCTTGTTTCCTCATAGTTTCCTCAGGTTCCCACGTAGCCTCTTCTATCCCATGTTTGTGCCACAATACTTTCACTAAAGCTATACTTTTATTTCTTAACTGTTTAACCTCTCGAGCCAAAATCTTTATTGGTTCCTCCTCATAGGTCATATCGATCGAATCTCAATTTCATTGGGAAATCACATGTGAAGGATCGAACGATAACGTCGCAACATTGATACATGAAACACGTTATGAATTCTTTCTAACTCGCCAAGAAGGCCAACCGATATGCCACTTGGTCCAATTCTCTCGATAATCTCAGACGGCCCAATAAAACGCGGACTCAACTTGCCTTTTCGACTAAATCTCGTAATCTTTTCCATGGTGACACCTTCAAGAACACTTTATCACACACCTGAAATTCAATCTCTTTTCTTTTTAAATCTACATATGACTTTTGTCGATCTGAAGCAACTTTCAAGCAATCCCGAATTACTTTTATTTTCTCTTGGTTTCTTTAACTAAATCAACTCCATGAATCATTTCTCACTAAGTTCGGTCCAATATAAAGGAGTCCGACACTTACGACCATACAAGGCTTAAATGACGGTGCCATTTGTATACTTGATTGATAAGCTGTTATTGTAGGCAAACTCAATCAAAGATAGATATTTCTCCCAACTACCTCCAAATTCTAAAACCTGACATCTAAGCATATCTTGAGTACCTAGATTACTCTTTCCGTTTGACCATCTGTTTGTGGATGAAATGCGGTACTAAAGTTCAATTTTGTACCCAAAGCTTCTTGTAACTTTTTCCAAAATCTCGAGGTAAATCTTGGATCTCTATCGATATTATAGACATAGGTACTCCGTGCAACTTCACAATTTCAGCAATATATAATTCGCTAATTTATCAAGTGAGTAATCGGTGCGTATTGGTATAAAGTGGGCTGACTTTGTTAATCTATCAACCACTACCCAAACAAAGATCCTTCTTTTTAGGAGTTAAAGGCAAACCGGTTACAAAATCCATGGTAATCTTGTCCCATTTCCACTCGGGCACCATTACGGTTGAAGTAATCCTGAAGGCACTTGATGTTCACTTTTACTGTTGATGATCAAACACTTGGTTACAAATTGAAATGTCCCTTTTCATACCGCCACCAATCTGACTTCTTTAAATCATTATACATTTTGTGCTACCAGGATGAACCGATAAATAGCCATTGTGCGCCTCATGTAATATTTTCGAATCAATTTATCTTTTTCGCACACATATCCTGTCTCGAAACATCAAGCAGTCATCTGGTCCAACTCGAAAATCGAGTCGTAACTTCGATTCGCATTGAGTTCTCTTGATCCGCAACTCACTATCATTCTTTTGAGCATCACAAATCAACGGAGAAATAACGGTTTAGCTCTCATCTCGCTAAGATTGACCCATCATCGAGACAATGCTAACCCGTGTTCATGGCTCTCAAAGTAAAAAGAAATTTTTCGCTCAAGGCGTCAAGAACTACATTTGCCTTTCCGGATGATAATCAATCACTAGATCATAATCCTTTAATAATTCAAGCCATCTTGATTGTCCGCAGATTCAGATCCTTTTGATTCATCAAGTACTTCAAACTTTTGTGATCGGTAAAATTCGACATTTTTCACCGTACAAATAATGTCGCCAAATCTTCAAGGCAAAAACAACAATGACGGTTCCAAATCATGTGTAAGATAGTTCTTCTCATGCGGTTTTAAGCGTCTCGAAGCATAAGCTACCACTTTACCCTCTTGCATCAACACACATCCAAGGCACATCAATGATGCATCACTATAAATTACGAACTCCTTTCCGACTCGGTTGTACTAAAATTGGTGCTTCATCAATCGTGCTTTCAACTTTTCAAAACTTTGTTGACATTTATCAGTCCATTCAAACTTAACATTCTTTTGCAACAACTTAGTCATAGGAGAGGCAATCATCGAAAATCCTTCAACAAAATGTCTATAATACCCGGCTAAGCCTAAAAGCTTCTAACCTCGGATACATTCTTGGGCGGTTTCCAATCAACGATCACGAAATCTTGCTTGGATCCACCGAATACCATCACCGAGACTATATGCCCCAAAAATCCGACTTCACGAAGCCGAACTCACTTTTACTAAACTTGGCAAACAGTTTCTTTTCTCTCAAGATCTGCAATATAGTTCTCAAGTGTTGGCATGTTCGACTCATCTCGAGAATAAATTAAAATGTCATCTATAAACACTACTACAAACTTATCCAAATATGGCCGGAAGATCCGATTCATTAAGTCCATAAATATAGCTGGAGCATTTGTTAAGCCAAAAGGCATCACAAGAAACTCATAATGTCCATACCTTATCCTAAAGGCGGTTTTCGGCACATCTGACTCCTTAACTCTCAGCTGGTAGTAACCAGACCTCAAATCAATCTTTGAAAACACTGTGGCCCCCTTTAACTGATCGAATAAATCATCAATCCTCGGCAATGGGTACTTGTTCTTTATAGTCACCTTATTAAGTCGACAAGTAATCAATGCAAAGTCTCATTGAACCATCCTTCTTCTTCTGAATAATACAGAGCACCCGGGAGAGAAACTCGGTCTCACAAATCCCTTGTGCGTTAACTCCTGAATCGAGCCTTCAATTCTTTTAATTCGATGAGCCATTCTATATGGAGCAATTGAGATCGGTGCGATGCAGGCAACAAATCAATGGAAAAATCTATCTCTCTGTTCGGAGGCAACCCAGAAATTCCTCCGAAATACATCCGAAACTCACAGACTATCGGTCTTGATTCAAATTTCAGTTGAGGCAACTCAATATTCATTACATAAGCGGATAAGCTTCACACCCTTTTCTCATGTATTTACGTGCGGACATGTGCTAAATCACCATAGGCGGTTTATTTGATTCATCTGTTTCAACCCACGAATTTCTCCATTTTCACATTTCAACTCTAGTGTCTTTTGTTTACAATCTACCTTAGCATCATACAATGTTAACCGGTCCATTCCCAAGATAACGTCAAACTCACCAAATGGTAACAACATCAAGTTGGCGGGAAACAAAGTGACCTTGAATCATTAATGGGCAATTCTTGCAAACCTTGTCAACTAGCACATATTGGCCTAAGGGTTCGACACTTTAATCGTAAACTCAATAAATTCAACAGCAACTTTTATTGGATACTAAATTCATGCAAATATAGGAATGAGTGGACCGGGATCAATCAATGCAATAATAATAGTATCATAGAGAGAAAATGTACCGATAATGACATCGGAGATGATGCATCTTCTCGGCACGTATAGCATAAGCTCTAGCAGTGCTCTAGCTTCGATCTTACTGTTAAATCTTTCATCACAGTTTACTACTAGTCCCACCTCCAGATTTCTCGGTGGTCTACCTCTACTAGCGGTGGTATTCATCTAGCACTCAAATCTTTCTTCTTTAACTTTCTCCGGACAATCTCTAATAAAATACTCATGAGAACGCTTTTGAAACAAGCTCGCTCGGTCCCCAACACTCACCATAATGTTGCTCGCCACATTGTCGACACTCGGGCTTTCTAGGTTGCACATTACCCACACTTGCCATCAAGTAGCTTGAGCTTTAGACCCGAATATGCTCTACCACTATCTCTGTGTGAATCCCCAATTGAAACTGTCATTCGAGGGTTTGTCTCTTTGGACCTCTTTGGTTGAGATTGAAATGGCTTGCTTATCTCTTTTTCGACATCTCGGGCCTCAATAGTAGCTTTTCTTCTTTCTTTGTTCAATTCTTGACTTTAAAAGCTCGATCAACCAATACTACAAATTCTTTCAACTCCAAAATTCCTACAAGCACTTTAATGTCCTCATTCAGCCCATCTTCAAATCTTCTACACATAATGGCCTCGGTGGACACACATTCTGGGCATACTTGTTGAGTCTTACAAATTCGCATTCATACTCGCTCTGAGACATTTTCCCTCGCTTCAATTCAAGGAACTCCTTCCGTTTTGATCAATAAATCGTCGACTTATGTATTTCTTTCTAAATTCTTCTGGAAGAAATCCCAAGTAACTTTTCTTTTGGCACCACTGCAACCAAAGTCTTCCACCGGTGGTAAGCGAATCTCTCAAAAGTGATACAAAGACACTTTAAGCATTCCTCGGTGTACATGAGAGCTCATCAAATGCACGGTAGAATTTTCAAGCCGAATTCCGCTTTCTCGGGATCATCATCGACCTTTGCTCTAAACTCTTGACCCTTGTTTTCGAATCTTGTCAACCGGAGGCTTGTTCATTCTTACCAAATCTATACCTTGAGCAGCTAAAGGAATCGTCGAGGTATAGGAGGGGTGGAGGAGGTTGAGCATTTGGATTTGCTCGAATAAATTCAATATACCAATTGTTCATCATTTGGAGAAAGGCATCCGAGCCTCATCTCCTTGTCTCAATGTCTCGGTCTACTTTCCACAGTAGCGGTCCCTTGTGCGGGGAGCGGCACATTACTAGCAACATCATCACCGCAGTTCCTTGGGATCCATTACTATATTAAAACAAAACACGCTTTAGAATAATCAGAGTCACCACACTATCACAATATTTTTATGGCATGTATAGCTAGACTTTTACACACACTTTATTAGTCCGAGAACCGACTAAACCATAGCTCGATACCACTAAATGTAACACCCTTACCCGTTATCGTCGTAGGAGCAGATACAAGGTATTACCGAACATAACACATACCATTAAACATAATCGAGATATAAATATGTCATCCAATTTGATAGTGCATCGTATAATATATGTCTTGAACAAAATTAGCCAACTTTAATGGCTTGTACAAAGTAGCTGGTCGAATCTTGTAACTAATATTTTAAACCTAGACAAATATGACACGTAACAAAATGATTAAGCCTACTATACATGCCATAATTCAAAACGTTTAGTTCAAATACCCTAAAGTATGATAGTGCGGGTTGATCTTCACGATCCTTAACTCTGAGCAAGCGAAGGACACTATAAGACAAAAGAGAGAAACAAAGTAAGCTTATAGCTTAGTAAGTAAGTATGTAAATACTAATTAAAGAATCTAACATGTTTACACAACAATTCAAGTATATCTACTTTAACTTCACTATTCATTCCACTTTAATTAAGCTGTCTCTGCTGCGTCATATTCACTAAATAAATCATAACTCGAGTTACAAAACTAGAAATTCAAATTCGTAAAATTTCCCTGAATCTAGACTCATAAAGATTTTTTCTAATTTTTTTCTATAATTTTTGGTTCAGCCGATTACTACAGTTTATTAGTTAAAGTTTCCCCTGTTACACAGCTCGACTGATCTGACCTCTGTTCACTACGAATTGAATTTCTCTCAGTACACAATTCAAACAACCCTGAAGTATGTTTCATTTAAAACTAGTCTCAGTAAGGAATTTAGGCATGTAAACTATATTTATTAATTTTCTTTGTATAATTTTTAATGATTTTTCAAAGTTGGAACAGGGGATCACGTATTCATCCTGAGCAAGTCACATACAATTGTAAATATCTCAAAATATAGAATTCCTTTGCTTGCTCTGTTTCTTTTATATGAAAGTAGACTCATTAAACTTTAATTTCACATCTCATTCAACCTCTAATTATATTCCTCCTATTTTTGGTGATTTTTCAAAATCATGTCACTGCTACCATCTAAAAATAGTTTTAATGCTAATTTCACTCTTTCACACATTCTTTATGCTAACCTCATTTTATCTTATATATGTATATACCACAAATCATTTTCACCACATTTCATTCACCATAAGTGTAGGTCCAAACCACAATATCACCACAAAACCATCCCGTTGAACAATTCGGATCAATCCTCGATATTTAATGGTTCAAAGACACGCCCCACCATCATACTTCGTTTAGTTAGGCTCTCTTGTACACATGGTGAACACTTAGTACCACTCATGCGAGCTAACCGATTTGTCTCGTAGCTCTCTTGTCTACATGGTGTCCTTCACTTGGAATCACGCATGCGACCTAGCTACATTTATCTTTCACGTAGCTCTCTTGTCTACATGGTGTCCTTCACTTGGAATCACGCATGCGACCTAGCTACATTTATCTTTCACGTAGCTCTCTTGCCTACATGGGATACATCTCGTATCACACATGTGACCTAGCTACTACAGGTGTCTCGTAGCTTTCTTGTACACATGATGTGCACTCAGCATCATACATGTGACCTAGCTACGCTCCCTCTATTTCATTCGATCTCTCGAATGTTCAACCGGATCTCTCTCTATATTTATTTCCATTCTTCCAATAGTCGATTTATATTTTAACATCAGCTAGTATATTTATATAATAGGCTGAAATATAAGAATGTACATGAAATTATTGTAATATTTACATACAAACTTACCTTGGTGCAAAATGTGGAAATTTTGCAATTTAGTCCAAAACTTTTTCCTTCCCTGTTCGAGATCAATTCGCGTCTTTCTTGATCTATAATAACACATTTAGCTCATTTAATACTCATACTATTTATTTCAATCCAAAATCACATCATGGAAAAATTACATTTTGCCCCTAACTTTTACAAAATTACAATTTTGCCCCTAGGCTCGGAATTTAATTTCAGCCCTTATTCTTATATTTTATGATATGCTGAACATTTTCTCTTCTACAACAACATCAAATTCTCACTCTATCATATAGTTATGAACAATAGGTATTTTTACCGATTATCTTGCTTTTACTCGTTTTCACTTAAAACCGAGTAGCACAAGTTATTTAACATAATTTAAAACCTCATATTCTATCATAAAACATCAAAATACACAAATTTCACCTATGGGTATTTTTCCAAATATGAACCCTAGGTTAAATTATTACTAGCATAAGCTTAATCGAGCTTCCGGATTCCAAAACGTAAAGAACATTAAAAGCGGGCTTAGAATCACTTACTATGGAGCTTGAAAATTGAAGAAACCCTAGCTATGGAGAGAGGAGAATTCGGCAGCAACTAAGGAGGATGATGATCAATTTTGTGTTATTTTTCCCATTTTATTTCATTTAATATCCAAATGACCAAAATGCCCTCCTTACTAAACTTTCAAAAATTCCTTCCATGTCCTAATTTTGTCCATGAACTTAAAATTGGTCAAATTGCTATTTAAGACCTCCTAATTAATATTCCAAAACAATTTCATACTAAAACTTCCGGGATGCAAATTTTGCAACTTATTCGATTTAGTCCCTACTTTCAATTTAAACACTTTAGGCATAGAATTTCATCACGAAATTTTCACACAATCATGCAATCATATCATAAACCCCAAAATAATTATAAAACAATTATTTCTATCTCGGATTTGTGGTCACGAAACCACTATTCCGATTAGGCCCTAATTCGGGTTGTCACAATTCTCCCCCTTTTGAGATTTTCGTCCCGAAAATCTTACCCAGAAAGAGGTTTGGGTCTTGTTTCCTCATAGTTTCCTCGGGTTCCCACGTAGCCTCTTCTATCCCATGTTTGTGCCACAATACTTTCACTAAAGCTATACTTTTATTTCTTAACTGTTTAACCTCTCGAGCCAAAATCTTTATTGGTTCCTCCTCATAGGTCATATCGATCGAATCTCAATTTCGTTGGGAAATCACATGTGAAGGATCGAACGATAACGTCAACATTGATACATGAAACACGTTATGAATTCTTTCTAACTCGCCGGTAAGGCCAACCGATATGCCATGGTCCAATTCTCTCGAGAATCTCGACGGCCCAATAAAACGCGGACTCAACTTGCCTTTTCGACTAAATCTCGAATCTTTTCCATGGTGACACCTTCAAGAACACTTTATCACCCACCTGAAATTCAATCTCTTTTCTTTTTGAATCTGCATATGACTTTTGTCGATCTGAAGCAGCTTTCAAGCAATCCCGAATTACTTTTATTTTCTCTTCGGTTTCTTTAACTAAATCAACTCCATAAATCTGTTTCTCACTAAGTTCGGTCCAATATAAAGGAGTCTGACACTTACGACCATACAAGGCTTCAGATGGTGCCATTTGTATACTTGATTGATAAGCATTATTGTAGGCAAACTCAATCAAAGATAGATATTTCTCCCAACTACCTCCAAATTCTAAAACACAACATCTAAGCATATCTTGAGTACCGGATTACTCTTTCCGTTTGACCATCTGTTTGTGGATGAAATGCGGTACTAAAGTTCAATTTTGTACCCAAAGCTTCTTGTAACTTTTTCCAAAATCTCGAGGTAAATCTTGGATCTCTATCGATATTATAGACATAGGTACTCCGTGCAACTTCACAATTTCAGCAATATATAATTCGCTAATTTATCAAGTGAGTAATCAGTGCGTACTAGTATAAAGTGGGCTGACTTTGTTAATCTATCAACCACTACCCAAACAAACATCCTTCTTTTTAGGAGTTAAAGGCAAACCGGTTACAAAATCCATGGTAATCTTGTCCCATTTCCACTCGGGCACCATTCTTGGTTGAAGTAATCCTCAAGGCACTTGATGTTCACTTTTACTTGTTGATGATCAAACACTTGGTTACAAATTCGAAATGTCCTTTTCATACCGCCACCAATACAACTTCTTTAAATCATTATACATTTTGTGCTACCGGGATGAAGCGATAAACACCATTGCGCCTCATGTAGTATTTTTGAATCAATTTATCGTTTTTCGGCACACATATCCTGTCTCGAAACATCAAACAGTCATCTGGTCCAACTCGAAAATCTGAGTCGTAACCTGATTCGCATTGAGTTCTCTTGATCCGCAACTCACTATCATTCTTTTGGGCATCACAAATCAAGCTGGAGAAATAACGATTTAGCTCTCATCTCTCGCTAAGATTGACCCATCATCGACAATGCTAACCTGTGTTCATGGCTCTCAAAGTAAAAAGAAATTTTCGCTCAAGGCGTCAAGAACTACATTTGCCTTTCCGGATGATAATCAATCACTAGATCATAATCCTTTAATAATTCAAGCCATCTTATTGTCGCAGATTCAGATCCTTTTGATTCATCAAGTACTTCAAACTTTTGTGATCGGTAAAAATTCGACATTTTCACCGTACAAATAATGTTGCCAAATCTTCAAGGCAAAAACAACAATGCCAGCCCAAATCATGTGTAGGATAGTTCTTCTCATGCGGTTTTAACTGTCTCAAGCATAAGCTACCACTTTACCCTCTTGCATCAACACACATCCAAGGCCTGTCAATGATGCATCACTATAAATTACGAACTCCTTTCCTGACTCGGGCTGTACTAAAATTCATATAACCACATTTACAAAGTACACGTATTTAGCAAATTCATATAACCACATATATAAGTTTATAGCATCCATAAATATGAACATCATTACACATATATAAGGTACATAAAAACTTAGCATATATAATAAGACCAAATGTCATATATACATGTTTTAACTTAGTCCATAAGTGAACACCCAAAATTTGTATCATGCATATGTCTTTCTCTTTACCTATCAATTTCATAATTTACCTTAACACAATAACATTCATAGTGAACCGTACGGCCAAATATATATAACATTAGTACAAATGTCATGAATTTTGGTTACACATTCGGTATAGTCTCAATATAGGACCAAAGATTTATATATAACCAAATCAATACATATATATATATATATATATATATATATATATATATATAAGCATGGTGCACATTTACCCTAAAGCCAATGGCACACTTAACATTTGAGCATCAAATATATACCAAACAGTCAACCAAATTAATCGTGAAACACATGTATTACTTACCACTTAATAATCGAATTAATCAAGCTAGAACTTAATCACCCATCATTAAATTATTCCGCATTTCATATTTTTCATTACAAACTAATTAACATATCAAATACATATTTTACTATTATTCTTTCACAACCGAATCTTGCTACTTAAAGTCACATAAGCATCATAAACTTCCATCATCAATTACCAATGAACAAGCTCATTAAACATTTTGACTAAGAACTTACAAGACCAAGTTTAAACATAATAAACATGCCATTTTCTAAACATATAGTGCTTATCACATATGTTATGCATTCATGGCACACAACTTAATAATCAAGATTAATATAAGCCTTACCTAACATAACCAAATTCTAATATAATAATTTAGCCATTTTCGCATGGCTTAGATTAAACATAAACAAAAATCCAACTTTACAAAACACACTCCAGCCAATACATGCCATAATTTGAGTTCGAATATTTAAATACCGAAACTGTAGATAGTGTAATAGACTTTGCTGGCGATCCCCGAGCTTGTAACTTGAATCCAAAATCTTTAAAACAAGGTAACATGAACACACATAGTAAGCTATCATAGCTTAGTAAGTCGTAAGCAAATAAACAACCAAATGTCATATTTAACTTAATATAATTAACCGAATTATACTAACATTAACAGACTTGGCCTCAAAATTTCAAATAGGTTACTTAAGATATTTTTATAGACCATTTCTTCACCTAAGCCAAATACTCGCATAGTCATATTAAAATTTCAACAATCAACTTCCAAAACCAATTAGTTATAATAAAACCATACCTACGTATACTTATATACATAAGCTCGAAAATCCTATCATAACCTCACATATAAATATATCACCTATAAGGCCAGTCACAGACATTTGCACATAATCATGAATCATTTCATTGATACTCGATTTATTTAGCCACAAGGCCGAATACGCATGGCAAACTCATTTACATTCATCATTATCAATTACACATGAATAGAACAAATATTAAGTACATACTTACCTTATTACTAGTAGCCAAAAAACTAACTCATACCTAGCCATTTAGCTCATTTTACACATCTGTACACGATTTACCTTTGCCCGATGAACCCTTCAGAATTGGATAGGACACTCAAATAATCACATAAATCGTACAATGCCAACGTCCCAGACGTGGTCTTACATGTAGTCACATATTGATGCCACTGTCCCAAATAGGGTCTTACTCGTACACATATATCGGAATCACATATCGCTGCCATGGTCTTATTCACAAACATACATCGAAATCCTATGTCATGACATACGTATCGTAGCTATTCCTAAGGTTTAAACGGGGCTTTCGGACGCGTGGCTCGATTGAAAACGAATTCGAAAACATAGTATTCGAGCTTACTCACATTCGGCCAATGCATAATTAAAATCACATATTTCATTTCAGAAAGTATAATTTGCATATAATTATAATTAAGTACGTATATTTGCTTATAAACTTACCTCGAACATTATAAAACGAGATAGGGCTGCTAGTCTACTACTTTCGTTTTTCCTCGATCCAAATCTGATTTCTTTGGTTCTTGATCTAAACATATTCAAATTAAGCTCATTCAAACATATTTTCATTCAATTTAGTCCAAAAACACATAAATGGACAAATTACCATTTTATCCCTAACATTTATAATTTTTACAATGTAGTCCTATTACACAAAACACAATATATACAAAATTTCAAAATACCCATGTTGGGCCAAATTTTACCCATGTCTATAAACCCATATCATTCATTTATTTCACATTTTAGTCCCTCAAATTATTTTTTTTGCAATTTAGTCCTAATTACTCAAAATCATCAAAAACTCCAATACAAAACATGTTAATCTAAAACATATCTTTCATATTTCATCATCAAACAAAAAAATCAAAAGTTCTCAACAATGGCATAACTCAAAATATTCACTAAAATAAAAAATTCAAGCACGGGTTTTGTAGTACTCGAAGCAACAATATCAAAAACGTAAAAATTATCAAAAACCGAACTAGCTACATACCTTGATTGAGCTTGACTATGGCCAAACTAGGTTTTCTTTTATTTATTTTTCTTATTTTGGTTTCGGTCAAAAGGACATAATATGAACTTGGCTTATTATTTTATTTTTATGATATATGTTATATTATAATAGTTTATAATATTAATTTACTAAAGCAACCTTAATTAATTTATATCAAAACCTTATAATATAAACCTATTGCCATCCACTTAATAATTTATTGGCTAATTGCAACATAAAGGCTTCCATTGTAAAAGCCAATAGCATTTTGGCCCTTATACATTAAACTACACAATTTTTAATTTACGCGATTAAGTCCTTTTATTTAATCGGACACTCAAACGACAAAATTAAATCATGAAAATTTCACAGATATAAATTCACACAAAAGAAACATAGGAAATAATTTTAAAATATTTTTCTAACTCAGATTCATGGTCCCGAAACCACCGTTCCGATTAGGGTCTAAATCGGGCTGTTACACCTTCCTCTTTTGATCTATGAATCTTTGGCTAATATTCTTTTTCTGGAATTCTTCCTGGAAGAATTCCCAAGTGATTCTCTCTCTCGATACAATGGACACAAGAGTATTCCACCACTGATACGCTGAAAATCATAGGAGTGAGACCGCACACTTCACACATTCTTTAGGTGTGCATGATAGTTCATCGAATACCCTAATGGTATTTTCCAACCAAAACTCTGGTCTTTCTAGGTCATCATCTATACTAGCTCGAATTTCCTCAGCCCCTTATTTCTGAATCTTATCCACTGGAGGTTTTTCCCTCCTAAACATGTCCGCGCCTTGCGGAGCTACAGAGGCATACTGAGGGATCAGAGGAGGTGGGGGAGGTGGAGTGTTCAGGTTCGCATGGACGAACTCCGTGTACCAAGCATCCATCATTCAGAGATAGGCTTCTCTAGCCCCTCCACCTTGGCCCATAGTCACAGGCTCACTTTCAACTGGCGCGGTCCCTTCAGCGGGAGCCGGCACATTACTCTCTATGTCATCTGCTGTAGCTCTATCAAGATCCATTTACTATATGAAAATACAATTTACAATAGTCAGAAGTCGTCACACTATCAATATATAATTATGGCATGTATAGCTAGACTCGTACTCTCGCTAGGTTAATCCTAAAACTGACTAAACCATAGCTCCGATACCACTAAATATAACACCCCATACCTGTATCCTACGCTGGGGCAGAATACAAGGCGTTACCTAACTTGAACTCATACTTACAACCAATTCTGAGTCTTCATGACTTGGAAAATTTAAAACTTTCTTAAACTTATCAATATATTCTTAATATGAGCTTACGAGGCCCAAAACACACATCAGAAATCTTTTAAGACCAATCTGGGTCATTTTTCCAACTATAGAGAAATGTCACTTGACACAGGGGCACACGCCCGTGTGGGAGGGGCAACACGCCCATGTGAGCATTCCAACATGGCAATACTGATGGCCCGTGTGTCTCACACGGCCTAAGTAAGGCAGGGACATGCCCATGTTCTCCACCCATGTGGAATTAATTCTAAATGCACACCTACGGGGGTGTTCACACGGTCACACAGCCATGACACGCTCGTGTCCTAGTCCATGTGTAAAAACCTGAACATTCTATTTCTGACGTTAGCAATTCTTAAGGGCCACACGGCCAAGTCATATGCCCGTGTGCTAGGCCGTGCCCTTCACACGGCTAAGACACACGGTCGTGTCTTTGCCCATGTATTTACTACCATGCATACTATTTTGAAATCTTTTACGTGTAGGGGACACACGGCCAGACCATACACCCATGGAGTAGACCGTGTGTCACACACAGCCTAGACACACGCTCATGTGCCTACCAGTGTGGACTATATAAAGCTATTTACCAAGCCCCATTGCCACATTTACATATGTAGTTCTATACAAATACCAACCAATACCAAAACAAGTATAATTCTTATAACCAAATCTGCCACAATAGACATTCATTCAACCATGATAATGCATCTTTTATAAATTCAAAATGAATGTTAGCCATCATTCAAGGCTTAATACAAATTGAAGGGTTTCCAAACCAAGCTAATATATATGGCCAAACCTCAATGACACAAAATAATAAAGTCTGAGTCCTATACATGCCATATTCAAAAATATAAATCCAACTATACCGAATGCTTCTGTTGATAGTGTGATCGATATCTCTAACTTCCGGTGATCCTTGAGCTAGTTAAGCGGCATTGTAGGGAAATGAAAAGGGAAGGGAGTAAGCATAACAACTTAGTAAGTTGCATATAAGTAAGTATACAGCAACAATTTATCAATAATCAACATGCTCATAACACCAAGGTAGGCATAAGCATAACTTACTCATTACCATCCACACAAGTCACATATTATATATTGAGCTCATATCTCATACATACCAATTAGGTACTTGTACCACTCACAACACGGTTATACTTTCCTCATTAGCTTAAGAATATAACTTTCACCGTTGAACCATTCGAAATACTACCGGATATTACATAAACCTCAAGCATAGGGTAAGGTGCTGGTGCCATGTCCCAGACATGGTTTTACACTAACTATCATCTCGTAGCTGATGCATGTCCAAGACATGTCTAACACTAGCCCTCAAATCAATTCCAATGCCATATCCTAGACATGGTCTTACACTGGCTCTCATAATGTGGTCGATGCATGTCCCAGACATGACTTACACTAGCTCATACATGGATGACCCAAATGTCATGGCATGAATATCCGATTTACTTGTTAAGGTTCCCATGGAAATTATACTATCTCATTTATCATTATACATTCTCAATTTCACAATCAAGCAATTTATGCTGTAATAATTCAAGAACATATAATTAACAATGTAGTTATTATTTACATACATCTTACCTCGGATTACAAAATGTGGCGATTAGCCGATTTAGCCAGTTTGCTTGGCTTTCCTCCGGTGTAGGTTCAGACTCAGTATTTCTTAATCTATAATAACAAAATGCACTTATTTAGTCACTTTATCAATCTAAACACTCAACAATTCACAATTGGGCTAAATAACCATTTTGCCCCTAGACTTTTACAAAATGACCATTTTACCTCTCGGCCCAAAAATCAATTTTTATCAAATTTCTTTATTTCTCAAGACTATTCAAACCTCTTTGACTCTTATAGAAACTCCAAATTCCCACTATTTCACACATTTATTATGTATTTTACAACTTATGCACATTAGTCCTATTAGGTGTTTCCATGCTAACACCTTTCACAAAAGTTGTTTATAAGACACCCAAGACTCATTTTCTTCCATAAAATTTTAGAAAAATCCCTAAATACTCTCATGGTCAAACCCTAAACTCTTAATCATTTTGCAACATAGACCCTTCATTTGAAAGCTAATGCTTCAAGGGTCTCAAAAATGCAAAAATCTTTAAGAAAACTCATTAAAATCACTTACTTTGAGAGGAATAAGTTGCTGAAAATTTTGAAGTTCAAAACCCTTAAAAATGGCTGAAAAATAGGTGGAATGAAGAGAGAATGAAAGAAAAAGATGATAGCTAGGCTTAGGTATTATTATAATACACTTTATGTCATCAAATTTCACTTAATGTTGACTTTTCAACATTTCCATCTACCATGGCCAGCCATCACCTATTTAATGGCCTAATTTCACTTTTAAAACCCCCAATTTATGATACATGCAATTTGGCACCCGTAGTTATCAATTTAAACTTTTGCACTTTATGCGATTTAGTCATTTTTCGCAATTGGGCTCACAAACGCTAAAATTAGCTCACCAAAATTTTCATGCACTATTATAAACATGTTATGACCCTATTTTAATAATAAAATAATTTCTTTAACTTCAAATTTGTGGTCCCGAGACCACTATTTCGACTAGCCCCTAAAATTGGGCTATTACATGCTTACTATCATTGCATATTATATGCATGTGGACTTACTACGCTTTAATGCTTACCCCCTTTCCTTTCCATCCTTTATAGTTTTATTAAGCTAGCTTGGGCATCAGAAGTTTTCGGAGTATTCGATCACACTATCAAAAGAATATTGGGTATAGTGAATTTGATAACTTGAGTATGGCATTTATAGGGAACTTGGTTATTTTGTGATATGTGTCATGCAAATTTGGATAAGTTGTAAAGGCCTCTAATATTGATGATTCATTTTGTAATGGCCAAGTGATATGGCTTATATTTGATCATTGGGTTGTAATCTAATTACTTATGCATGTATGTGCTAATGCCTTGATGATGTGATATGTTATTGCTTGGTGAGTGAATGATGAGGCGTGGAATAGATGCTAGGAGATAAGAATTTACCTAATGACTTAAGATGATCATGGTCATGAGTATGTATTATGGAATTTGGATAACAAATTTGATTATGCATGAAATTGGTGTGGAATGCTTCTAAATGGCATAACTAATTGAATATGCATTAGGATGATATTTTGAAGACATGAAAATGCCAAGGAATTGGATATTGAGTGTATAAATATGCTATGTCGCATGCCATGAAACTTTTTTGAGAGTGTAGATGAGTGAGGGTGGCAATTGGCTTAGAAAATAGCCTCTAAATTGTCCACATGGGTAGACACACGGGCATGTGTCTAGGCCGTGTATGACATATGGTCTGCCCCATAGGCATGTTGTATAGTCGTGTGTCTCCTATACCCTAGTTTTACAAGTTAGTATGCCCAGTAGTAAACACAAGAGCTAAGACACGGACGTGTGTCTTAGCCGTGTAAGAGACACGGCCTACCCATACGGGCGTATGCTCTGGCCGTGTGAAGTTTGCACCATTTTATGAAAAATTCATTTATTTTTAATGTTCCACACAGTCTAGAAACACGGGCGTGTGATATAGCCGTGCGACCTTATTTTGATGATGACATCATAGTCAGAGAGTTACACGGGTTGAAGACAAGGGCGTATCCCATGCCACACGGGCGTGTGTGACCACATGGCCTACCTCCACGGGCGTGTGTGACCACACGGCCTACCTCCACGGGCATGTGACTCTCCAAAATAAAAAAAATTGTTAAGTTTCCCAAAGTTTTTCGAAAGTTCAAGGTTTAGTCCTAAACCAACTCCGATGTATGTTTTGGGTCTCGTAGGCCCGTATAAGGGACGACATGCATGTACTTGAATGTTTTTGAATTGGTTGAATTTTTATGGCCCATTTTTACATGTATGTGTATGTTTAAGTCCGGTAATACCTTGTATCCTATCCCGACGATCGACACGGGTAAGGGGTGTTACACTAAAACAAAGTTACACAAAAAAGAAATTAGTGAGAGGGAAGGGATTTGAGCACATATCATTAAGGACAGCTCCACCACTACTCAATCACTATACTTGATACTTATTTATTATCAAATGAGTAAAATATTAACTAAATAAAAATCGGTCGTGACCACTCTTGGTTCATTAACCCAATTTCTACAAACCTGATTTTTGGGATGTGGCATGGGGTTCGCCAATTAAGTTGCGAACTAGGTGCTCGCCAGTCAATGTTGAGTTAGACTAAAATTATGAAATAAATGTATGGTGCATCTAGGATACTTTTCATGCATGTAACTCTTTTCCTAAGTCAAGTAGGGTATCCTAAGATTAATAGGACACTTAGTGCCTAAAAATAAAACTATTATTCCATGAAAACTCTTTCATCAAATATTATGTTGTCAAGTATCTGTTCTAAACCAAGTTCATAGCAATCAGGGTAATTCTTTGTCAGGTTAAGTTTGATTGTCTAGAAAGTTAGGTTAGCTTGTATGTTTGTGTATGTTCTATTGGTAACTTGTGTATACCATGTATGTATTTTGTGAACTAGATAGACCATCTACTAGTATGGATAAAGGCAAAGCAAAACTTGTTTGAATTCTCAGCATTTTCGGTGAGTGTTTAAGAATCGCCATATGTGTGTTAACTATCATGTTTTCCAATATGAGTGTTCAAAGTTCATTACTTGTGTGCTAACTGTTATGCTTTCCAAGATCTTTATTTTAAACTAAGTTCCAAGAGTGAGCTATTCCTATGAAACTTTGTTTTTAAGTTCCGATACTCTGTTTTCAAGATAAGTTTTGAAGTTATGTTTTATGCATGCTCTTGTGCAAGCATATGTTTTAAAGTATGTTTTAAAAAGTACGGTTTTATAAGCTATGTTTTTACGAGCTCTTTATGCAAGCTCTATGTGATAAGTATTTTGTGCGAGCTCATCTATGAGATTATATGTTGGATATATTAGTATACCAAAGGATTATGAGTACTCACCTATAAGTTCTGTGATTTGGGCGTTGAGGTCTTGGGACATGTAGAGTGATAAGGGAATTTTGGGCTATGCTCCATTCACAGAGTGTATAGCTTTTCGCTACACTTATGGAATATGTTGATGACTCTCTTAGTCACAACTGATTAGGAGGCATGCGAACCATTCCTTCATTTTGTCTGATAAGCTCGCATGTTTTTTCTTCTATGTATGATATTATTCCACTGATTTGCTTTAACTTATCATATTATATGTTGTAAGTAAGTAGTGTGTTGGAGGTTAGGTTGAGAGTTAATGAAGAGTCACATCGGTGACTTATGTAGCTCACCAAATTTAGGTCGAACCTACTCAATCGGGTTTGGGGTGTTACAATACCGATCCTGTGGTGCCGTGACACTGGAGTGACAGAATGCAATTTTAAGTTAATGATGTTTTCATCTGCACAACACATTTTGTTTAGTCTTATGACTTGTAATTGACCTAGTTAGGGCAGAACATATGGCTATAAATGTTCATATTTAGCCTAAGTTTAGAAGGTTGACCGAGAGAGCCATTTTAGATTAGATTTTTAGGATTTTAATTTTAGTTTTAGTTTTCTTTCAATTTAGTTTTTTTTTATTAAAAAAACATAAATTTTTCTCTTGTTCTGACTCGGATTCGATTTGGATCCAAGATTTCGTTTATTTAGTTTTTATTAATTTATTTTTGGTTTTAAATTGCAATTGGCGTGATCTTCGTAACTGTCAAAGGAATTTCAACTTTCACATGCAACTCGATATAAAAAAGGATCAATTTCTATATTCCCTTTCTTTATTTAAATATTTACTCTGCATGTTTAATATGAAATGAGGAAAATTGCATCTAGATCCATGAGTAGCTAATTTCCTTAGGAAGATTAACAATTTGAAGTTGGAATAATTAATGGAATAATTAGGGTTTGTTTTTGAATTAGTTGGATTAAATATATGTGATTAAACCTTAGGATTGACGACACTAGGAAGTAATTTAGGTAAATGAGGTCGAAAGAATAGTTTATCGAGTACATCATAATTTATCCCAGTTTAAATGGCAAGGTCGAAAGATAAGTTGCTTTTGTTGATTAATTAATTAATTAGAGGTCGAAAGGTAATAATTGGTTAGTTAATAGCTAATTCAATAAAACCCGAGTTCTGAAGTTAATTAGGAACACTGACGTGAGTTAATCTTCTGCTTGTTTGTTGGATTTAATTTCAATTGTTAATTTGCCTTGCTTAATTTTATTTAATTTATGTTGTTTCTATTATTTATTTTCAATTTTATTCGTACTATAATTTTAGGTTATTTCTATTTAGCCCTATTAATGTAGAGAAGTGAATTTTGGTTTAATTCAACCTCTCTTGGGTACAATCCTCGGAATACTTGAAGAAGTGTTTTGTTGTAATACTTTAATATATTACAATTTGACCCGTATATATGTAGACACCGCTGCATTATTTGATATCTTTTTGCTACATTATTTTCGGTTTAGACATTCACACATCTAGCGATGGTCAATGCCCGACCTACGTTTTGGATAAAGTTGCGAGGAAGTTGAACTCACGGATAGAATTGTACATATTTTTAGGATATCCAAGGCATAAAAGGATGGTTTGATTTATAATCTAAATGAGCAAACTGTAACACCCCGTACCCGAGACCGTTGCCGGAGTCGAACACGAGGTGCTAACCGACTTAATTCGTTTTCTCTCACAGTCCATTTGAAAATTTTCCAGACAAGCTGGTTACTGCGTCACTGACACCTTAAAAATCATATCTTGAGTTCCAAAACTCAAAAATCAGTTTCGTTATTTTTCCCTGAAACTAGACTCATATGTCCATCTACAGATTTTTTTCTAGAATTTTTGGTTGGGCCAATTAGTACATTTAATTAGTTAAAGTCTCCCCTGTTACAGGTACGACTACACTGACCTTCATGCATTACGATTTCGATATCTCCCTGTACAGGGATTCAATACTTATGCCGTTTGTTTCTATAGAAACTAGACTCAAATAGGAATCTATACATATATGGAATGACTTCTAAATGTCTCTGGTTAATTTATAATGAATTTCCAAAGTCAGATCAGGGGATCCAGAAACCGTTCTGGTCCTGTCTCATGAAAAATTTAACATCTCATAATATACTGTTCATATGAACGTTTCGTTACTTTCCTATGAAAATAGATTCATCAAGGTTCGATTACATAATTTATTCACTATTTAATTCCATCCCTACTATTTTTAGTGATTTTTCACATCCACATCACTGCTTCTGCCAGCATCTATTTTTAAGGTAAACTTTACCTATTTCATGATCCTCCATGGATCAACTAGAGTTTGTCATTCATATACCAAAAGTGATCATGAATAACCATTCCCATGGCTAACCGTTACCAACATTTCCATACCTCTCGACGGACAACATACAAAACGATTATAATGCTATGATCAAAGTATATTTAAGCCATCTTCGCATGGCTATCCAAATTTACACAAAACCGAAAGGTACATGACCTACAACAAAAGGGTAGTCCTATACATGCCATTTCAAAGTTCAACCAAAAGTATACCAAAAGGAGCTTTGATAGTGTGGGCGACTTCGACTTCAAAATCCCGAGTCTGATAGCTGAAGAACCAAAATCTATAAAACAAAAAATCAAAGAAACGGAATAAGCATTTAATGCTTAGTAAGTTTGAGTCATGAATTTAGACACAACCAAAGTATAGCATTCATGTAGCTAAACGGATAATTTCATATGCACAATTTCTCAATATCATACTTATTTCACATTACCAACCCTTATATTCATACACGAAGATCAACTTAGCCAAAGGCCGGTAGCTCATTTATCAACTGAGCGAATACTTATTTATTTGTAAGGGCTCAACTAATTCAAAGCACGTACGAAACATACCTCATTGATGGGATTTTACAAGCGTATTAACTGAAATTTTTACAGCAAGGTCATTCATTCCCAAATCACGTACCTTCGGAATTTAACCGGATATAGCTACTCGTTCAAATGCCTTCGGGACATCGCTTGGTTATAGTAACTCGCACAAATGCCTTCGGGACTTAACCCGGATTTAGTAACTCGCACAAATGCCTTCGGATCTTAGTCCGGATTTAGTAACTCGCACAAATGCCTTCGGATCTTAGTTCGGATATAGTCACTTAGCACAAAGCCTTCGGGACTCAGCCCGGACATCATTCGAATAACCATGCACATTTATCAATAAATCATGACACATCCGTATTTCATTTTCATTACCAAAGCTCAAACACATGCTTATCACACTTGCAATTTCGGCTCAATAGCCACATACAAAGGGCAGAATTTTGATTTGCTTAAAACATGATCTAATCAAATCATAATCTAAGTTCCATTACTCGAAAACTTACCTCGGATGTGGTCGAACGTTTCCGGTGGCTATTGGATAACTTTTTCCTTTCCCTTATCCAACTGTGGTCCTCTAAGCTCTTGAGCTAATTCAAACAAATTTAACTTATTAAAGTCTCATTATGCTAGCTTATGGCCGAATATGACAAGGAGTTTGATAGGTCATATGGCCACGTTCTAGCTCAACTACACAATGGTCATATGCATTTTTAATCACATCAAGCAATTTAATACAATCCATTCGAACATCAAAAAAAGGAAACCTCAAGGTACTTAGCCCATATATACTTTAGGCATTAGAGTCACATATATATATGGAATCCTGAATCAAACTCAACATTTTAGCTAATATTCCCCCTTGGCCGAATTTTTCTAAGCCAAGATAAAAGCATCGATATGCTTGCCTCTAACCGAATACATGCAACCCCAATCTTCTTCCTATGGCCGAATATGCATGTCTATGTTGAGGCCGATTATATACTTAATACCACACATAAATGGCATACATTTTACTAACTAATGCATTACATATTATAACTCAATACGCATCCATCGTTTACTCCATAACCGAAACACCATCATATGTAAATATATACCTTGAGATAATATATAGGTCATACCAATACATCATGTGCAATCATATATATATATATATGTGCAAGAGCCGAATCACAAAGTTGATTATAATCAAATATAAACATAGATCCAAAACATAAATCTTACCTACCATGCAATAAGCATAAATCATACTTATGGATGTACCATGGCCGATACTTCCAACAACACCAAATAAAAATATACTTCATGGATCTAAGGTAGAACCAAGAAAGGAACTCATAATCATCAAGATTTAGCATGAAACACGACCATCACCCTTATTAATCTCCATAGCCTAAAACCTTACTTATTCCAAAATCACAATTTCAACATGGGTTACCAACAATAACTTGATACCTCACTCATAATCAACTAGGATTTCAAGAACTAGTATCAACTTCCTTACCTTAATAGTGACTTAAGATGACCGATTGCTTCACTCCCTTCTTCTTCCTTTCAATTCGGCCAAGAAAAACCAAAGAACACAACTTGTTTTTCTTTCTTCCTTAGAACATTCGGCCAAGAGAAATGAGAAAAAGATGGACACTTTTTTTGTTTTCTTTCTTCAACTCACGGCAATGGGGAGGGAGAAACAATCTCACCATTCTTTTCCTTTTCCCTTTCTTTATTACCCATACTCATTATTTTATTGTTCCTAACATACATCACTACATAACATGTTGGTGACATGTTTCCACTCATGGCATGGCCGCCACCATGCTTCAATTTGGCTAATTTGACATGCAAGGACAAACACTTTCCCACATGTATTAATAGGCCATTTTAACACTTGCCTAGCATATTTCTAAATTGTCTCACATAAGTCCCTACTAATAAATTTCACATTCACTGACCAAATTAAAGTATGGATCTATCACACAAGCATTTACGCACATCATAAACATAGAATATAACCTTTAATTATTTATAAGACTCGGCTTCGTGGTCCCGAAACCACTTTCTGACTAGGGTCAATTTAGGGCTATCACAACTCTCCCCCACTTAAGAAATTTTCGTCCCCGAAAATCTTACCGGTGAATAGGTTTGGGTATCGCTCTTTCATAGAGTTCTAGGTTTCCCAAGTAGCTTCTTCGATTCCATGTTTGAGCCATAACACTTTTACTAACGGAACCCTTTTGTTTCGCAACTCTTTCACTTCACGAGCTAAGATGCGAATCGGCTCTTCTTCATAACTCATATCGGGTTGAATTTCAACCTCTGATGGATCAATTACGTGTGATGGATCAGATCTATAACGTCGAAGCATCGAAACATGAAAGACGTCGTGAATCTTTTCAAGTTCAGGGGGCAAAATCAGTCTATACGCAACTGGACCAACTCGTTCGGAGATTTCGTACGGCCCAATAAATCTCGGATTCAACTTGCCCTTATGGCCAAATCTGAGTATCTTTTTCCAAGGTGAGACCTTAAGAAACACTTTGTCTCCCACCTGATACTCAATATCTCTTCGTTTCAAATCCGCATACGACTTCTGACGATCTGATGCTGCCTTCAGACTTTCACAAATTATTCTTACTTGCTCTCAGAGCATCTTTAATCAAATCCACTCAAAATTTTACTCTCACCGAGCTCGGTCCAAAACAATGGTGTACGGCATTTACGCCCGTACAAGGCCTCGTAAGGTGCCATCTTAATACTTGATTGAAAACTATTGTTGTAAGCGAATTCAATCAAAGGTAAATACCGGTCCCACGAACCCCTGAACTCGAGGATGCAACATCTCAACATATCCTCAAGTATCTGAATTATCCGCTCGGATTGACCATCGGTTTGGGGGTGAAAAGCCGTGCTAAAATGCAACTTGGTGCCCAAAGCTTCTTGTAATTTCTTCCAAAATCGTGAGGTGAATCTCGGATCTCTATCCGACACAATAGAAATCGGTACCCCGTGTAATCTCACAATCTGAGAAACATACAATTCAGCTAGTTTATCCAATGAAAAATCTGTACGTATGGGGATAAAGTGAGCCGACTTAGTCAGTCTATCCACAACAACCCAAATCGCATCTTTCTTACTTGCCGATACTTGCAACCCAGATACGAAATCCATCGTGACTCGATCCCATTTCCATTCAGGTACCATGATTGGCTGGAGTAAACCCGTAGGCACTTGATGTTCCGCCTTTACTTGCTGACATATTAAACACTTCGAAACAAAATCAGAAATGTCTCGTTTCATACCATGCCACCAAAACTGGCGTCTCAGATCGTTGTACATTTTCGTACTCCCCGGGTGAATTGACATTCGGCTACAATGAGCTACGTTCAGAATCATCGAAATGAGTTCTGAATTTCTTGGAACACACAACCGACTTCTGAACCTCAAACAATCGTCATCATCAATTTGAAATTTGGATTCCATATTCGGAACACATTCAGCCCGTTTTGCAACCAATTCCTCGTCGACTTTCTGAGCTTCACGAATTTGATGAATCAATAATGGTTTGGCCTTTAATTCAGCTACTAACACATTGTCGGGAATAACAGACAAGTGTACATTCATTGTTCGTAAAGCAAACAATGATTTCCGGCTTAAGGCGTCCGCAACCACATTAGCCTTTCCCGGGTGATAATCAATGACAAGCTCATAATCTTTCAACAACTCAAGCCAACGCCTTTGTCGCAGATTCAAGTCTCTTTGAGTCATCAAATATTTGAGACTTTTGTGATCCGAAAATACATGGCACTTCTCATCAAATAAGTAATGTCGCCATATCTTCAAGGCGAATACAATGGCAGCTAATTCGAGATCATGGGTCGGATAATTTTTCTCATGTGGCTTTAATTGTCTCGACGATAGGCCACAACTCGACCTTCTTGCATCAATATGCAACCTAACCCAAGTAGGAGGCGTCACTATAGATGACAAACTCTTTGCCCGATTCGGGCCGCACTAAAATTGAGCTTCATCAAATAAGTTTTCAGTTGATCAAAACTTTTCGACATTTTTCCGTCCATTCAACTTAACATCTTTTGAAGTAGCCGTCATGGGTGTGGCTATCATCGAGAAACTTTTACAAACCGTCGGTAGTGTAAGCAAGTCCCAAAAAGCTCGAACCTCAGAATATTTCTGGAGGCTTCCAGTTAAGTATGGCTGAAATTTTGCTCGGGTCAACTCGAATACCGATACGGATACCACATGACCCAAGAAGCTAACCTCTCTTAACCGTAACTCACACTTCATGAACTTAGCATATAACCGCTTATCCCGTAAAATTTTCAACACTAATCTCGTGTGCTCAAAGCATGTTCGGTCTTATCTCTTGAATAGACCAAGATGTCGTCAATGAACACAACTACGAACCGGTCCAAATATCGTCTCAATATCCGATTCATCAAATCCATAAATACCGCAGGGCATTAGTGAGCCCAAACGGCATCACTAAGAACTCGTGAGTGGCAGTATCTCGTTTTGAAAGCGGTTTGGGTATATCCGAATCTCGAATTATGAATCGGTAATACCCGATCTCAAATCTATCTTTGAAAACACCGAGGCTCCTTTTAGTTGATCAAACAAATCATCAATACGCTGATAACGAATATTTATTCTTTATCGTCACTTTATTCGCTGACGATAGTCAATGCACAACCTCATGGTTCCGTCCTTCTTTTTCACAAACAATACTGGTGCACCCCAAGGTGAGAAGCTTGGTCGAGCGAAACCTCTATCCGTCAACTCTTGCAACTGAGCTTTCAATTCTTTTAACTTGGTTGGTGCCATACGACACGAGCTATCGAAATTGGAGTAGTCCTGTACAAGCTCAATACTGAACTCTACTTCCCGAACAGGTGGTAAACCCGTAATTCTTGGAAAAACATCGGTATTCACAAACCACCAAGCACAAATTCGGTTTCTTTTCCAATTCTTTGTCATCAAGTACATACGCAAGGTATGCTTCGCACCCTTTCTTACATATTTCGGGCCAACATTGCGATATTACGGTGGCAACCCTTTAAGTCCGTAGACTCAACTCGGATTATCTCGTTATTTGCGCACCTCAAATCAATAGTCTTGCTTTTGCAATTCACAACCGCATCATGCACGGTCAACCAATCCAAACCAAGAATAACATCAAATTCATCAAACGACAAAAGCATCAAGTCCGCCAGAAAACAGGAACCTCGAATTACTAGGGGGCATTTCTTACACACTTTGTCAACAAGCACGTAGCGACCCAAGGGATTTGACACCCGAATTACGAACTCAGTAGACTCAATAGGTAAAGTCTTACTGGATGCTAAGGTTTTGCATATATAAGAATGAGTAGAACCAGGGTCAATCAAAGCAATCACATTAGTATCAAAGAGAGTAAAAGTACAGGTAATAACATCTGGCGAGGAAGCATCCTCGCGTGCACGTATAGCATAAGCCCTAGCAGGAGCACGAGCCTCAGATCTGGTCGTAGCATCTCTAGATCCTCTCTGACCACCACTAGCATTTCCGTGTTTCTAGATGGTCTACCTCGGCGGTGGTAGCACTCGGTTTCCCACTCGATTTATATTCGCTCGCACAATCTCGGGCAATCTTTGATAAAGTGGTCGGTGACCCGCACTTGTAACAGGAGCGGTCATGGAATCTACAACCCCGAATGCCATTTGCCACAATATTGACACTGCTCGTACGTCGACGATCATTTCCAACACCGGCGATCAAGTGACTTGTGTGCTCACAGGGGTCGATCGCGATCTCGTCTAGAAAAGCCGAAGTGTCCCTAGATCGGCCTAAGCCATCTCTAAATTTCTTCGATGATCGTGGGAAGGGCTTCCCAAGACCTCTTACGAAACTCCTTGCTCCCCCTCGGCTTTTCTTTTCTCCATACTGAGCTCCTCGGCTTTGCAAGCTCGCTCGACAAGTGCCACAAATTCTCGGATTTCCAAAATGCCAACATACAGCTTTATATCATCATTCAATCCATCCTCAAAACATTTACACATCACGGCTTCAGAAGAAATGCATTCTCGCGCGTACCGGCTAAGCCTCACAAATTTTCGTTCATAGTCGGTAACCGACATGGAACCTTGTTTGAGTTCAAGAAATTCCTTTCGTTTTTGGTCAATGAATCTCTGACTGATATACTTCTTTCGAAACTCGGTTTGGAAGAACTCCCAAGTTACTTACTCTCTAGGCACAACAGAAGTCAACGTATTCCACCAATAGTAGGCAGAATCACGTAGCAAGGAGATGGCACACTTTAGGCACTCATCGGGTGTGCAAGATAGCTCATCGAGTACCCGAATAGTGTTGTCCAACCAAAATTCAGCTTGCTCGGCATCATCACTATCCGTAGCCTTAAATTCAGTAGCCCCATGTTTTTGAATTCTGTCAACTGGGGGCTTATTTGACCTTATTTGGTCAGATACCGGAGGTATTGTAACACCCCTAACTCGTGACCGACGCCGGTGTCGGACACGAGAGGTTAACGGCCAAATCCTCTCAAGATACCAACCAATTTGACATTACCAGTCAGGCTGGAAAACTGCGTCACTGTCGCCTTAAAAATCATATCTCGAGTTTCAAAACTCGGAAACTGGTTTCGTAAATTTTCCCTGAATTTAGACTCATATACCCATCCATGGATTTATTTTTAGAATTTTTGGTTGGGCCAATTGGTACAGTTTATTAGTTAAAGTCACCCATATTACAGGGATCGACTGCTCTGACCTTCATGCGTTACAACTTGGATATCTCTCTGTACAGGGCTTTAATACTGGTGCCGTTTGTTTCTAATGAAACTAGACTCAAAATGGAATCTGTACATATAAGGCATGACTCCTAATTCTTTCTGGATAATTTATGGAAAATTTTCAAAGTCGCGACAGGGGTCCCAGAAACCGTTCTGGCCCTGTCTCACGAGAACTTTAATATCTCTCAATATACTGCTCATATGGTCGTTTCGTTTCGTCCATATAAAAATAGATTCATCAAGGTTCAATTTCATAATTTACTCACTATTTAATTCTACTTCTACTATTTTAGTGATTTTCAATCTCATCTCACTGCTGCTGTCCGCAACAGTTACTGCAGTAGACTATGCCAATTTCATGAATCTTTCCTTGGCCTTAATCATCCATCATACATGACACAAATTATGGGCACCATATCAAAATTAGAGTTTCTAAGACTCGTGGCTATAGGTTCTAGCATCCCACTCGATGACCACATAGGCCATTTTCACATGGCTTAAAGTTTACAACCCACAATTCGACAAAACAAAATAGCCTATACATGCCAAATGTTCTTCAACAACAAAAACAATACCACAAGATTTCAGCGGTGTGATGACTCCAACGACGGCCCCGATCACGCAAAACAATACGAGTCCGAGAGACCTAAAATGGGTGACAAGAAAACACCGAGTGAGTTTACAACTCAGAAGTCATAAGCATTCATTAATCCGCCGATAAAGTTACTACTACATGTACAACAAATGAGGCTAGGTACTCGTCCATATCGAGTCTATACCATAATACCTCGGACCTTTCGGTCCAATCTCGTACCAAGTCATACATCCACATTTCATATTCTACACAACAAGATAATCGAGACATTTTTACACATTAACTCATTTTCCAGCACAACCATACAATTTCAATCATCACATAGATTTAAGGCTTACCAAATTCAACCCCAAGCATGAACGTATTCTCTATTCGTCATGAGCTCGAGGTACTTACCCGATTCGCTGTCCGGGATTAACTCGATAATGTCGCACACTCAGTGCCAATTGTAATACAAGAGCATATAGTGAATCCGCACACTTAGTGCTATATATTTTCAGCTCGCACACTTAGTGCTATAGAATCAAACTCGCACACTTAGTGCTGTACAATTTTAAACCCGCACACTTAGTGCCAATCTTGTCACCGTGTCCATTTATACCCGCACACATAGTGCCGTGACCAATACCTTATGCATTTTGCTGCCTTTATACATTCAACAATGGCATCATTCCATACACATACATTTTCATTTACACATCAATTCATTAAACACAATTGCATATATATTATGATCATTTAAATCAACACCAAGTATATGCTTAATGACTTACCTTGTGTTAGGTAAAATAGTTCCAAGTCGGCTACTCGATGACCTTCGATTTCCCTTGTTGGACGCCTCTCCTTTAAGATCTTGAGCTAAATCAAACAAATTTACTTCTCAATCGACACATACACACGGCAACCATATACATTTCAAAGGTCAATTTATTCGTATCATTTGTCCATATATTAGCTTTTAACGCATTTGGTCACTAGGGCGACCATATTTAACTTTCAAGCATTCATTTCTAATTTTAGTTAAACAATGCCGAATGCCATTAGCTACTAATGACACACACACACACATATAAGCACATTTAGCATTTGATACATTCGCCTTAGCATAATTTCATTAAGAGTCCCCATTAGCCACTTCACTCATCAATTATCTCAACTACTTGATAATCCATACTTATCATGCTAGCGAATATTTCTTATTCAAGTTCATCATCTTCATATTCGCACTAACATCACAATCTCATATCATGGCGAATGCTCCTCTTAAACTATTGTTCATCTAGATTTAGCATGAAACAACAATCATCACCCTTGTTAGTTACCCTAGCCGAAAAACTCACTTATTCAAAAACCAAGATTTCAACATGGGTTACCTAAAGAACTTGATAACTAGTTCAAATTTCATCCATCTAACTTACTAATCAAATGTGTACAACATTTCCACCATCTTCTTTAACATCTACCATGGCGAACGCTCATATCACCATAATTTTTCAAAGATTTCGGCATGGTTAAATAAGGGGCTTAGAATCTAGCTTAAAACCATGCTAAGATTTAAAGAGCTAACTTGAATTCTTACCTTAATTTCCAGCTCAAGGTGGCTGAATTTCTTCCTCTTTTTCCTCTTCTACACGGCTAAGAAGAACCAAAGTATGAAGCCTTTTCCTTCTCCCTTTTTTTTTTTTCGGTCATGCATGAGAATGATGGACACATTTTTTTTTCTTTGTTTTCTTCCTTTAATTTTTCATTAGTTTATTTCCATGCTTCTTTTTTTATTCCTCCTTACATAATCCATTAGCTAGACATGTTTGAAACATGTTTCCCTTGCCCATAACTTGTCATGGCCGGCCACTTATCCAAAATAAATGGAGTATTTGACATGCAACTCCATTTATTTTACTTCATTCTTTTATTAACCTCTTAAAATAGCCACATATATTTAAATCCCTTCACATGAGTCCTTTTTCTTTCAATTCACAATCAAATTAACTAAATCAAAGAATTCAAAATTCACACATGTATTTTCACATATTCTAGACAATAAATATTACGTTTGAACATGTCGGTGACTTCGGTTTAGCGGTCCGAAACCACTTCCGACTAGGGTTAAATTAGGGATGTCACAGGTATTGTAGGTGCGGGGGTGGTATTTGTCGGGAATGGAGGTTGTGGAATGTCAGATTAGTTCGAATGTATTGGTTGAACCAATCATTCATCACGCTATAGAAAGCTTGTCTAGCTCCATCATTCGGATTACTAGCATTAGGTTGAGAGTCCGGTCTTGTCCCTTGTGTGGGAGCAGCGCTACACTCTCAAGATCATCGCCATCGCTTCGGTCGGGATCGGGATCCATTACTATAAATAAACACATTTGCAAATGTCGAAATCACCACACTATCAAATAATCACATAAAATGGCATGTATAGCTAAACCCAACGCATTACGGTAGTCCTAGAATCGACAAAACCGTAGCTCTGATACCAATATAATTGTAACACCCCGTACCCGAGACCGTTGCCGGAGTCGAACACGAGGTGCTAACCGACTTAATTCGTTTTCTCTCACTGTCTATTTGAAAATTTTCCAAACAAGCTGGTTACTGTGTCACTGACACCTTAAAAATCATATCTTGATTTCCAAAACTCGAAAATCAGTTTTGTAATTTTTCCCTGAAACTAGACTCATATGTCCATCTATAGATTTTTTTCTAGAATTTTTGGTTGGGCCAATTAGTACAGTTTATTAGCTAAAATCTCCCCTGTTACAGGGTACGACTACACTGACCTTCATGCATTACGATTTGGATATCTCCCTGTACAGGGCTTCAATACTGATGCTGTTTGTTTCCATAGAAACTAGACTCAAATAGGAATCTATAAATATATGGAATGGATTCTAAATGTCTCTGGTTAATTTATAATTAATTTCCAAAGTCAGATCAGGGGATCCAGAAACCGTTCTGGCCCTATCTCACGAAAACTTTAACATCTCATAATATACTGTTCATATGAATGTTTCGTTACTTTCCTATGAAAATAGATTCATCAGGGTTTGATTACATAATTTATTAACTATTTATTTCCATACCTACTATTTTTAGTGATTTTTCACATCCACATCACTGCTTCTGCCAGCATCTATTTTTAAGGTAAACTTTACCTATTTCATGATCCTCCATGGATCAACTAGAGTTTGTCATTCATATACCAAAAGTGATCATGAATAACCATTCCCATGGCTAACCGTTACCAACATTTCCATACCTCTCGACGGACAACATACAAAACGATTATAATGCTATGATCAAAGTATATTTAAGCCATCTTCGCATGGCTATCCAAATTTACACAAAACCGAAAGGTACATGACCTACAACAAAAGGGTAGTCCTATACATGCCATTTCAAAGTCAACCAAAAGTATACCAAAAGGAGCTTTGATAGTGTGGGCGACTTCGACTTCAAAATCCCGAGTCTGATAGCTGAAGAACCAAAATCTATAAAACAAAAAATCAAAGAAACGGAATAAGCATTTAATGCTTAGTAAGTTTGAGTCATGAATTTAGACACAACCAAAGTATAGCATTCATGTAGCTAAACGGATAATTTCATATGCACAATTTCTCAATATCATACTTATTTCACATTACCAACCCTTATATTCATACACGAAGATCAACTTAGCCAAAGGCCGGTAGCTCATTTATCAACCGGCGAATACTTATTTGTAAGGGCTCAACTAATTCAAAGCACGTCTGAAACATACCTCATTGATGGGATTTTACAAGCGTATTAACTGAAATTTTTACAGCAAGGTCATTCATTCCCAAATCACGTACCTTGAATTTAACCGGATATAGCTACTGTTCAAATGCCTTGGGACATCGCCCGGTTATAGTAACTTCGCACAAATGCCTTGGGACTTAACCCGGATTTAGTAACTCGCACAAATGCCTTGGATCTTAGTCCGGATTTAGTAACTCGCACAAATGCCTTGGATCTTAGTCCGGATATAGTCACTTAGCACAAAGCCTTGGGACTCGGCCGGACATCATTCAATAATCATGCACATTTATCAATAAATCATGACACATCCGTATTTCATTTTCATTACCAAAGCTCAAACACATGACACTTATCACACTTGCAATTTTGGCTCAATAGCCACATACAAAGGGCAGAATTTTGATTTGCTTAAAACATGATCTAATCAAATCATAATCTAAGTTCCATTACTCGAAAACTTACCTCGGATGTGGTCGAACGTTTTCGGCGGCTATTCGATAACTTTTTCCTTTCCCTTATCCAACTGCGGTCCTCTAAGCTCTTGAGCTAATTCAAACAAATTTAACTTATTAAAGTCTCATTATGCTAGCTTATGGCCGAATATGACAAGGAGTTTGATAGGTCATATGGCCACCTTCTAGCTCAACTACACAATGGTCATATGCATTTTTAATCACATCAAGCAATTTAATACAATCCATTCGAACATCAAAAAAAGGAAACCTCAAGGTACTTAGCCCATATATACTTTAGGCATTAGAGTCACATATATATATGGAATCCTGAATCAAACTCAACATTTTAGCTAATATTCCCCCTTGGCCGAATTTTTCTAAGCCAAGATAAAAGCATCGATATGCTTGCCTCTAACCGAATACATGCAACCCCAATCTTCTTCCTATGGCCGAATATGCATGTCTATGTTGAGGCCGATTATATACTTAATACCACACATAAATGGCATACATTTTACTAACTAATGCATTACATATTATAACTCAATACGCATCCATCGCTTACTCCATAACCGAAACACCATCATATGTAAATATATACCTTGAGATAATATATAGGTCATACCAATACATCGTGTGCAATCATATATATATATATGTGCAAGAGCGAATCACAAAGTTGATTATAATCAAATATAAACATAGATCCAAAACATAAATCTTACCTACCATGCAATAAGCATAAATCATACTTATGGATGTACCATGGCCGATACTTCCAACAACACCAAATAAAATATACTTCATGGATCTAAGGTAGAACCAAGAAAGGAACTCATAATCATCAAGATTTAGCATGAAACACGACCATCACCCTTATTAATCTCCATAGCCGAAAACCTTACTTATTCCAAAATCACAATTTCAACATGGGTTACCAACAATAACTTGATACCTCACTCATAATCAACTAGGATTTCAAGAACTAGTATCAACTTCCTTACCTTAATAGTGACCTAAGATGACCGATTGCTTCACTCCTTCTTCTTCCTTTCAATTCGCCAAGAAAACCAAAGAACACAACTTGTTTTTCTTTCTTCCTTAGAACATTCGCCAAGAGAAATGAGAAAAAGATGGACACTTTTTTTTGTTTTCTTTCTTCAACTCACGGCAATGGGGAGGGGGAGAAACAATCTCACCATTCTTTTCCTTTTTCCCTTTCTTTATTACCCATACTCATTATTTTATTGTTCCTAACATACATCACTACAAAACAGTTGGTGACATGTTTCCACTCATGGCATGGCCGGCCACCATGCTTCAATTTGGCTAATTTGACATGCAAGGACAAACACTTTCCCACATATATTAATAGGCCATTTTAACACTTGCCTAGCATATTTCTAAATTGTCTCACATAAGTCCCTACTAATAAATTTCACATTCACTGACCAAATTAAAGTATGGATCTATCACACAAGCATTTACGCACATCATAAACACAAAATATAACCTTTAATTATTTATAAGACTCGGCTTCGTGGTCCCGAAACCACTTTCCGACTAGGGTCAATTTAGGGCTGTGACAGAAACTGTTATAGTGTCAACTCATGCTACTTTCCTTGAAGAAAGTTACATGAATGAATTCAAACTTTGGAATAAAGAGGTACTCGAGGAACTTTTAGGAAATATACAAAACCCTACAGAAACAGTTCTAGAACCAACTCCTAATAGTAAACCTGTAAATGACCAGCAGCATAGGGTGCTTAGCCGCAGTGGGAGGGTCTCTTATAGGCCTGTGTTCTTCCAATTTGATGGAAGTGTTTTTAACACTAAGTCTGCGAAACAGGAAGATGATGAACCACTCACGTATGATAAAGCGATGTAGAGTCCTAATTCCAAGCTTTAGGAAATAAATATTGAAACCGAGATGGATTCTATAGACTCTAACTTAGTTTGGGAACTTGTAAACTTATTAGAAGGGATAAGACCCATAGGGTGTAAATGGATCTACAAGAGGAAAAGAAATTCATATGGAAAAGTGGAAACTTATAAGGCCAAACTTGTAGCAAAAGGTTATGCTTTGAAAGAAGATATCAATTACGAAGAAACCTTCTCTCTGATTACGATGCTTAAATTAATCCACATATTACTATCCATTGTAGCGACTATCGATTACGAGATTTGGAAAATAGACGTCAAGACAACGTTTTTGAATGACTATCTTAAAGAGAGCATTTATATGATGCTGCTCACCAGATATAAAGCTAAAGGAAACAAGTATAAAGTTTGCAAGCTGCTTATTTTCATATATAGACTTAAGTAAGCATCTCACTTATGGAATCAAAGATTTAATCAAGCAATCAAGATTTTCGGATTTAAGCAAAATGTAGATGAACCTTGTGTTTATAAACATTTAGGGGATGGAAATGTGGTTTTTGTCGTTCTATATGTCAATGACATTCTTAGAATGATGTAGGGATATTATCGTCGGTTAAACTGTGGTTATCATAAAAAAGTGATAGCATTGTCTCCAGCTTCATACATAGACAAGATATTGGAGTATTATGCAATGATCGATTTGAAGAAGGAAAATCAACCCTTGGTATCAGGATTTCATCTCTCTTTGGAGGATTGTCTTAAGACTGCGGAAGAAAGAGAACATGAGAAGTCCAATTAGCATCTTGGGTGTAATACCTCTTACCCATATCAGACGCCGGAATAGGGTTCGAGGTATTATCAGACTTTAAAATAAGCACACATAGAAAATCGAGCCATAAAATTTTTATTCAAATCAATTTCATTCATACATATGCGAATTGTCCCTTATATGGGCCTACGAGGCCCCAAACATGCATCGAAGGTGGTTCGAGACTAAACTGAGAACTTTAGAAAGCTTTAGGATAACTTTGAAAATTTTCATGCTTTGGAGAGTCACACGCCCGTGTGGGTAGGCCGTATGATTGCACACGCCCATGTGACATGGGACATGCCTGTATCCTCAACCCGTGTAACTCTCTGACTATGACGTCATCAATCAAATAAGGTCACACGGCCAAGTCACACACCCGTGTGCTTAGGCCGTGTGGCAAATTAAATTCCAAAAATTAAGTGCAGACTTCACATGACCTGGGTACACACCCATGTCCTAAGGTCATGTGAAGAGACATATTATAACATCCCGAATTAGGGCCTAGTAGGAATAGTGGTTTTGAGACCACAAATCTAAAATAGAAATAATCATTTTATGATTTTCATAAGGTCTATGATATGATTGCATGCTTGTGTGAAAGTTTCATGAACAAATTCTATGCATAAAATGTCCAATTGAACTTTAGGGACCAAATTGAATAAGGTGCAAAAATTTTGTTCTAGAAGCTTTTAGCATGAAATTGCTTTAGATTATAAAATAAAAGGACCTAATTAGCAATTTAAACAATTTATAAAAGTTTGGACAAAAATGGACATGTGTGGGAAAATTTTTAAAGAAAGACCCTAAGGGCATTTTGGTCATTTGGTAATTAAAAGAATAAAAAGGGAAAATCAAAGCAAAAATATTCTCATCTTCTTCATGCTTGGCCAAAACTCTCAAGACACCATAGCTAGGGTTTTGTTCAACTTTCAAGTTTGATTGTAAGTGCTCCCGAGCCCCATTTTTATTATTCTTTACATTTTAAAAGTCCCCGTAGCTTGATTTACCTATTTCCACCCTTATTTTGAAGTAGGGTTTATGTATGAAAATTTACCCATTGTGACATGCATGTATTTTGATAATTTATGGAGGAATATGAGAGTTTAGTGTGTGATAAACATATTTTACTAGGTGATTTTTCATAAAAACACCTAAAAAGGACCTTTTTGTAAAAGTTGTAAAATAAATGGTTAAAAATATGATTTAAATGAAAATATGGGCTAATATGAGTGTTCTATAAGTTCGGCTAGGCTTGGGTATCAAAGAAAATGAACACATTTCACTTTACGAGCCTAGGGACTAAGTTATAATTATGTGAAAGTTTAGGGGCAAAATTATAATTTTTCTAAATTGTAATTTATGGACTATTTTGAGCAATGTGATGATTAAATGAGCTGAATTTTCTATTATATATCAAGAAAAACGGAATGTAGACCTAGACTTGGGAAAGAACAAGATTTTGGACTAAGTCATATAAATTATCCATATTTTGTACCGAGGTAAGTTCATGTGTAAATAATGAAATGATATATCATGTTTTTAATATTTTTTTAATGTATGAGTTATATGATTACTTATTATGTCAAGTATATGAATGATGTTGTAACCTATGAGCAAGAGATTGTGAATGAATTCGACGAACATGAGATATCGAGAAAAGCCTGTTTGAACCTTAGGAATAGTTTAGGATACAATGTGACATGTCACTAGAAACTATGTGGATATGAGCTCATGAAAATGGGTGTTTATATATGATATGTGAATCCGAGTGCTGGTCTTGTACATTCTACCGGTGGTTGGGTAGCTCGACATGTGTTGCGGGTACCCGTCAGCTTGTGTGAGCAGCCCGAGTAGTTACGTCCTGGCTGTCAGCTTGTGTGAGCAAGCCCGTGATTAGCTCGTGAGTGAGCAATATGTGATTGTGATATGACGTAGCATGTGGCTATATTTGATGCACTATGTGCAAGTCTTCTGTGTATCCAATAATATTCAGAGTGTTCAATGGGTAAACTTGTGAGTTAATCGACAAGTAAATCAATGAAGAGAGAATATGACAATGTGATTTGAGTTGGTACAGGTATGTATGATAAACTCATATGAATGAGCTCGATATGAGATGAATGTTTGGTAAGATTGAAAATGTGTAAGTTATGTTTACAAATTTGAGTTATATCTATGAATTCATGATAACACTTAAGTAAATCTATGTTATTTCATAAATGGTTATATATATATCTATGATCATGTTGCTATTTATTTGCATGTGAACTTACTAAGATTTATGCTTACTTCTTTCTCTTTCTTACTTTCTTATAGTATCTCCAAGCCAATTCGGGGATCAAAGGGCATCCATGGCTCACTTACACTATCAACTGGACATTTGGGGTATAGTTAGTCTCAATATTTTGAGTATGGCATGTACAGGGACTTGGCCTTTTTGTTATATGTCATATTGGTCTAGTCAAATGTGTTGGCTTATGGAAATATTTGATTTATTTTGTATATGGCCATGTGATGTGGTCCATATTGATCATTTGGGTTGTAACCCTAATCAATTATATATGCATGCAATGTTTTAGGTTTGATGTGTTTGTTTGTGGATGAGATATGTGATGAATGGCACATGTGCTAAGTGAATGAATCATGGTTAAAAAGTATGCTCAATCATTGGTATAATTAGGTAAATTAAAAGTAGGTTTAGCATAATGAATGAATATGAAACTAGTGTGGAATGCCATATGAAAGCATGATGTTTTGGATAAGTGACATGTTGCCATTATAAAGGCATGGAATAATTATGTTTATGAGTTTTCAGGTGACTAAATATACTAGGTTGCATGCCATCTTAAATGAATAAGTAAATAAGCATTTAAGGGTGACAAATGGCTTGGAAAATAGCCTAAAATTTGTCCACACAGGTAGACACACGGGCTTGTATCTAGGCCGTACGTATACACGGTCTGTGTAATGCCCTAAAAACTTAGGGTTTGTAATTTTATCAGTTTTTGGCACAAATTTTCTGTTTGCTTTTATGGTTGGTTGATTTGGGTGTGTTTGGGGGGCTTGAGGAGTCCTGGGGGTTAAGCTTCGACTTTTGCAACATTTTTATTTTGTTCTTAAATGAACCTGGTTGCTGGCACTTGTGTCTTATAAATAATTGTGGTTTGTTGTTGACATAAAGAGCCTTGTGGCTTAGTGGCAAGTGGCGTGTGGGCATCTGAGGATGCTGTGGGTTCGAATCCCATGACAAGCAAGGGAGTGTTTATTTTTTCTAGGAGGGGGTGGCAACAGTTAGTGTTGGAGTCTGACACTGAGGATGAGGGGTTTGAATTGGTCTTAAGGGTTGTTGCAGAGGACTTCAAGGAGGCATAAGTGGAGGAAATCATGGAGAGTATCTTGGAATTTGAATTGGGGAAGAGTTGTAGCCGTATGGGTGAGTGTAAGGGTGAAAAATCGGCCAAAGTGTTTTGGGTTAGGCATTTTTGCCAATTTTTGATGAGTAGGAGTGGGAGCCAAATTCTTCCCTTTCTAATCTCGGGTTTCACTCTTTTGTCATTTGGGTTTCATTGTTCTCTTGTGCCGATTTCTTGGTAGTCACTTGGGTTTATTCAGGATTTATTGGTGCAAGTCTTTTAGTGTCAAGTGGCAAGGGTCTTTATACCGAAAAGCTTGTGACGTTTTCTCTAGATTCTTCTTTATTTCTTTCCCTCTTTGTTCCAAGGGCTGCCGAATTAATCTTAAGTCGAATGTTAGATCTTTCTCTTCTAAACCGAATCTATTACTTCTACCAAGTCTCAAGCAATTCTTTTTTTTTTTTGGTTTCTAAGGTTGGTAAAGACGAACTCTACCTCCATCATTCTTTTTCTTTTGCTCATTTCTCATTGCTTCTTTCTTTTGGAGGGTAGCCGAATACTTGCCTTCTGGTGGTTGACCGTATCGGAGAGGAGATAACTGTTTCTTAATCTCGTGGAGTTAAGGTAAGTGGTTCTCTAGTTGAATCTTGGAAAGCTCCTTCCTTTGTGATTGGTTTTGTGTCCCTTTGGCCGAAAGGCTGCTTCCTTTTTGGTTGCACGGGGTTTTCTAACACTTTTCTTTCTCGTTCAATGGTTGCTAGAGTTTCGTTTCCTTTAACCAGGGTGCAGGCCGATTGCTCTTTTTCCATGCAAGGGTCTTCTGATTGGTAAGTAGCGTTAGAGGATTAAAGTGGTTTTCAATACATTGATATTGGGTTGGTCATAGTTTGAGTGTGCTAATAAGTGGTGGTTATCATAGGTGATTGATTCTGGAAATGTTTCAACTTCAACCTATAATAGGTGTGTAATTGCAACCCCTTTTCCTGTTTCTGATCAATAATCAAAAGTATGTATCCACACCACTGTGTGACTGTGCATCGGCGAAAGCCGAAAAGCCGAAACTTTGGCATACAAGGTCTCGCCGTGCCATACATTAAGGGTGACAACCACAGGGACCTTGTGGGCTTGAGCCATTTTTGGGCTTTGTTGGGCTGGGATGAGCCGTGTGGGCCCGATGGGCTTGTGGGTCCCACACGAATTGATAGCACGGTAAGTGCCAGACTATAGCTAGGGTTGTGAAATCGCATAGCCACGACCGAAAAGAGACTAGATGGGCCACACGAGCGTGTGGACCCACTCGGGCCGATAATGGGCCTCGGGCCCAATGACACTGTTTTGGCCATATGGATTATTTGAGTTATTCGGGATGACTATAGACCCTCCAAGAGGTCGTTAATTGTATCGAGATCCTAAAATTGGTTAAATGACCGAAATACCCCTGAGGGGTAAAAATTACGATTCTACCCCCAGCTGACGAGAGGACTATTATGTTCTAGCAATAGGTTAACTGAAGTGTGATGATATTTATGTGACTAGCTATGATTACAACATACTGCATACACTTGGTAATTATGACATTACATACTGTATGGGGTTGGGTATATGATATGGAGGAAGTTACTGTACTGGTGACTATGTCACGATGATTATTACTGGTGGTTTACCACACTTATCGCATCTTGGCGGCTATGTTGCGTTATTTTATTAATGGCGCCTTTCTTTGCATTATTGGTGTGCTGGTTGGGTGGTTTAATTGATATCCCCACAGGTGTGCCGGTTGGTACGGGTGGTATGCTGGCTGGTATGGGATGGGTTGCATTATGCATTTGTACTGATACTGTATTGGGCTTAGGCCCACTTTGCCACTGTTTAAGGGCTAAGGCCCGGACTGTACTGTTACTGAATAGGGCTTAGCCCAAACTGCACTGATACTGTGTTATATACTGTTTGTTGTTTTTGGGATTACACACTGAGTTTTCGTAAACTCATCTTGTTTCTAACTGTGCAGGTAATCCCTAAGCGTAGATGGTTTGGAGCTGCGAGGGACTCGAAGATGGCCACACTACTGCTTTTATTTCCTCTATTTTGTAACTAGATTTCGTTTTGGGTTTTAATTTATGTAATAAGGCCGCTAGTGGGTTTTATGTTTTAATTTGGATTGTGATTTCTTTTACCAAACTGCTAGTCTAGGAAAACTCGAGTTTTCAAAATAGCATTATTTTATAAGGAACACGAGCATACAACAACAAAGTTTTTAAAATGCTTCTGCGGTTTTTAATGAAGCGACCAAGGGCAAACGAGCTGGCAAACTTTTTGACGAGAACCTTAGGTAAATAATAATAATAGGATTTAGATTCAGTATTGGATTTTACCAGAAAGATCAAATTTGAATAACACTCTGATGTGACGCACCAGATTCGGCCGTAACGTCTAGGCCAAGTTTGGGGTGTTACTTTTTGTGGTATTAGAGCCAGGTTGCAAAACTCGACCGTGGATTGGGTTTCAAAATTTTGTAATTAATAAGGTTGTTTTCAAATTATGGAAGGTGTTTTGAAATGTGGTTTAGGAAAGTGTGGCACACCGAGTCTCCGGCACCAAATCTGTAAGTTCTCTGATAATATCTACTGATTTAAGTTATAATGTGATGCTAGAAAACTGTTATAGATGGTAAAATTATACCAGAAATCTCTGGTTAGAGCAAACTGAGACTGTAGAAGACTGATTTTGGTAACGGGATCTCGATCTGCAGAAACAAAGCTCTAAATTCGGTTTATCATAAAATATCTTTTAATAATAAACTGGAAGTATGAAATGATGGCATAAAACTTTAAAATTCAGATAAAGCGCGTATCGATATGAGCAATAGAGGTACTAGTGGAAGGGGTTCGTGAGGTCGTGGTAGAGGCTGAGGGGGTGCTAGGGCTGGGTCTTCAGCGTCGGGTCACATGCCTGCTAAGGAGACACCGGCTTCACCGGTAACTGAGACTGGGTCTCATGATCGAGTAATTGGGGATGATGCCTTGTCTTAGGCAATGCTTCGAGTCCTCGAAAGGGTTGCTAGAGCGAGTACGGGATAAGTGGCCCGGGGGTCAATTTTTGAGCGATTCTGGTCCAATGGGGCGGAGATCTTTAGGGGTGTTTCTAGAGTAGCCCCGAATGTGGAAGAATATTGGTTAGAGGCTACGGAGCGGATAATGGATGATCTTGACTATACTATGGAACAGAAATTGAAAGGGGCAGTGTCGTTGCTGCGAGACGAGGCTTATCAATGGTGGCACACTGTGAGGGAAGGCACGCAAGCTGACCGTCTGACATGGATTTCTTCAAAGCGTCCTTCCAAGGGAAGTATGTGGGTGAAAGTTATGTGGACACCCGAAGGAAAGAATTTCTGAACCTGACCCAGGAGAACAGGACTGTGGTGACTTATGAGGCAGAGTTTCTGCGGTTGAGTCGTTATGCTCGTGGGATAGTAGCTATCGAGTATGAACACTGTGTGCGGTTCGAAGATGGAATTTGCGATGAATTGAGAATTCTGATAGCTCCACAGAGGGAGTGAGACTTTACTGCTCTTGTCGAGAGAGCGAAGATTGCTGAAGACGTGAAGCACTCTGAGTGCCAGAACCGAGAGAAAGATAGGAGCAGAGTTAAGAGGGACTTTGGATCCTCGAGTTTTGGAGGTAGGCCTTTTAAGAGGGCCAAGTTGGATGGGCTAGTTCGAGCTGGAGGTTCTATTGTTACTGCAAGACTGCAGCCCTGTTCTGACTGTAGAAGATCTCATTTGGGTGAGTGATGGAAAATGATTGGAGTATGTTTCAGATGTGGGTCCATAGAGCATCAAGTTAGGAATTGTCCTTAGAGGCCTACTCAGATGCAAGCTACGGGACAAGGTCATGTTCAACCTGTGAGGGGTGGTCAGCCACTGGGAGGTCGTGGACAGGCCAGAGGTGGAAATGGTTTTGGACGTGGTCGTAGAGCGCTGGGTAGGGCACAGGTAATACTGAGGTGAGACAACCAGCCTTGGTTTATGCTGCTCATCGCCGAGAGGATGGTGACGCCCCTGACGTCATAACCAGTACGTTCCTGATTTATAATTTGCCTTATGTTGCCTTAATTGATATTGGATCCACACATTCGTATGTTGCGTGCACTGTGTCTGGAATGTTGGGTATTCAATCTGAGAGCACTGCTAGTAAAATGACAGTGTTGAGTCCGCTGGGATAATCAGTTAGGGTGGATAAGTTGTTCAAAGATGTGCCCTTAGAAGTTTAAGGGGTTGTATTTCCTGCGAATTTGATGGAATTGCCATTCGGGGAATTTGATATTATTTTAGGCATGGATTAGCTAGTGGAGCATCAAGCGAAGCTGGATTGTGCTGCTAAACGGTTGGTGTTAAAGACTTCGGAGGATGAGGAGGTGGTTGTAATAGGGGAGCGAAGAGATTATTTGTCTAATGTGATATCGGCGTTAAGAGCCAAGAAGTTGGTTCGCAAGGGTTGTGAGGCTTTTCTGGCGTATGTTAGTAATTCCGAGACTAAAAGTCTTTCTGTTGGGGATGTTAGAACTGTTAAGGAATTTCTGGATGTTTTTCTAGAAGAGCTTCCGAGCTTTCCCCTAGACCGAGAGGTCGAATTTAGAATCGAGCTTCTACCAGGAACAGCTCCAGTGTCCATCGCCCTATATAGGATGGCACCAAAGGAGCTAGTGGAGTTAAAGGCTCAGATTTAAGAGTTGTTAGACCGAGGTTTCATTCGACCGAGTGTGTCCCTTTGGGGAGCACCAGTATTGTTTGTGAAAAAGAAGGATGGGTCCATGCACATGTGCATTGACTATCGTCAATTGAATAAACTGACCATCAAGAACAAGTACCCTTTGCCGAGGATTGATGACCTATTTGATCAGTTGCGAGGAGCTACTGTGTTCTCCAAAATAGATCTTTGATCTGGGCATCATCAGCTAAAGGTTAAGGAAGCTGATGTGTATAAGACAGCGTTTAGGACTCATTATGGTCATTACGAGTTCCTAGTGATGCCGTTTGGATTAACGAATACACCCGCAGCTTTTATGGACATGATGAATTAGGTGTTTCAACCCTTTCTGGATCGGTTCGTGGTAGTGTTCATAGACGATATTTTAGTGTATTTGGGAACCGAGGAGGAGCATGATGAACACTTGCGAATTGCCCTTCAAATTTTGAGACAGAAACAGTTGTATGCAAAATTCAGCAAGTGTGAGTTTTGGCTCAAGACTGACGTTTCTGGGTCACGTGGTATCTGCTGAGGGGATTAGGGTTGATCATCGAAAAATTGAAGCCATGTTGGGTTGGAAACCACCAAAGACTGTATCTGAGATTCAAAGTTTTCTGGGTTTAGCTGGTTATTACAGACGTTTCGTGGAGGGGTTTTCAGTGATAGCGGCACCTTTGACTAAATTGCTGCGAAAGGGGGTGCCGTTTGTTTGGTCTGATAAACAACAGGAGAGTTTTGAAAAATTGAAGAAAGTTTTAACTGAGGCTCCTGTTTTGATACAGCCGGAGTCTGGAAGGGAATTTGCTGTTTACAGTGATGCGTCACATGTGGGGTTGGAATGTGTGTTGATGCAAGAGGGAAAGGTGGTGGCTTATGTACTGTGGCAGCTTAAACTTCACGAGGCAAATTATCCCACTCATGATCTGGAATTGGCGGCGGTGGTGTTTGCGTTAAAAATCTGGAGGCATTATTTGTATGAGGAAAGAACGGTTATTTATACGGACCATAAAAGCCTCAAGTATCTCCTTACTCAGAAGGAGTTTAACCTTAGGCAACGAAGATGGATTGAGTTGCTTAAAGATTATGATTGTTTAATTGAGTACCATCCAGACAAAGCTAATGTGGTGGCTGACACGCTGAGCCGTAGAGTTTTCTGTGATTTAAGAGCAATGTTTGCTCGTCTTAGCCTGTACAATGATGATAGCTTGTTAGCTGAACTGCAAGTAAGACCGACTTGGACTGATTAAATTAAGGAGAAACAGTTGTTGGATGAGTCGCTAGTTCCTCATTTTCGGCAAGTGGAAAATGGTGAGACTTCAGATTTTGGATTGAATGGGGAAGGGGTGTTATGTTTCTGAGGTGGTCTATTCTACGAGAGGCGCATAGTAGCCCTTATGCCATGCATCCTAGTGGGAACAAGTTATATCGAGACCTTTGTGAGACGTATTGGTGGCCTGGGTTAAAATGTGAGGTTACCGAGTGTGTGAGTAAGTGCTTGATGTGCCAGCAGGTTAAGGCTGAGAATCAGTTACCTTCAGGATTACTGCAGCATGTTAAGATTCCACTCTGGAAGTGGGAGAGGGTGACCATGGATTTTGTGACTGGGCTACCTTTGACACTTTCTAAGAAGGATTTGGTTTGGGTGATTGTAGATCGATTGACAAACTCTACCCATTTTATACCGGTCTGCACTGATTATTCATTGCAGAAGTTAGCCAAGTTCTATGTGGCTGAAATTGTAAGGTTGCATGGTGTACCAGTTTCTATTATATCTAAAAGAGATCCTAGGTTCACATCTCGGTTCTGGAAGAAACTACATGAGGCTTTGGGTACACGACTAGATTTCAGTACTGCGTTTCATCCTTAAACGGATGGGCAGTCTGAGAGAGTAATACAGATACTGGAAGACATGTTAAGAAGTTGTGTATTGGATTTCAGGGGCAGCTGGGAGGATTATTTGCCGTTGGCGGAATTTGCGTATAACAACAGATACCAGTCCAGTATTCGAATGGCACCGTACGAAGCGTTATATGGGCATAGGTGTCGTACTCCTACTTGTTGGACTGAACTGAGGGAGCGACAAATTCCGGGGCCAAAGCTAATTGCTGATACAAAAGACAAGGTGAAACTGATTCAAGATCGGTTGAAAGAAGTGTTTGATAGGCAGAAGTCCTATGCAGACTTGAAACGTAAAGAGATCGAGTACTCTATGGGGGATTATGTCTTTCTTAAGATTTCACCTTGGAAGAAAATTATGAGGTTTGGACGGAAGGGCAAACTGAGCCCTAGATTTATTGGACCTTATCGGGTACTTAAGCGTGTAGGACCGGTTGCGTATCAACTTGAGTTGCCTCCAGAGCTGGAAAGAATTTATGACGTGTTTTACGTTTCCATGCTTAGGCGGTACCGTTCTGATCTCTCACACATCGTGCCAGTTCAGGAAATTGAAGTTAGGCCTGATTTAACTATTGAGCAGGAACCTGTGCAGATCTTGGAACGTGATGTTAAGGTATTAAGAAAGAAGGCTGTTCCACTGGTCAAAGTGCTTTGGCGCAATCACGGCGCTGAGGAAGCCACGTGGGAGTCAGAAGAGATGATGTGGCATCAAGACCCTCAGTTATTTTGACCAGGTAAATTTCGTGACTGAAATTTCTTTAAGAAGGTAGAGTTGTAAGGCCCTAAAAACTTAGAGTTTGTAATTTTATCGGTTTTTGGCACAAATTTTCTGTTTTCTTTTATGGTTGGTTGATTTGGGTGTTTTTGGGGGGCTTGAGGAGTCCTGGGGGTTAAGCTTCGGCTTTTGCAGCAATTTTTTTTTGTTCTTAAATGAACCTGGTTGCTGGTACTTGTGTCTTATAAATAATTGTGGTTGGTTGTTGACATAAAGAACCTTGTGGCTTAAAAGCAAGTGGCGTGTGGGCATCTGAGGATGGCGTGGGTTCGAATCCCATGACAAGCAAGGAAGTGTTTATTTTTGCTAGGAGGGGGTGGCAACAATTAGTGTTGGAGTCTGACACTGAGGATGAGGGGTTTGAATTGGTCTTAAGGGTTGTTGCAGAAGATTTCAAAGAGGGATAAGGGGAGGAAATCGTGGAGAGTATCTTGGAATTTGAATTGGGGAAGAGTTGTAGCCATATGGGTGAGTGTAAGGGTGCAAAATCGACCATAGTGTTTTAGGTTAGGCATTTTCGGCAATTGATGAGTAGGAGTGGGAGTCGAATTCTTCCCTTTCTAATCTCAGGTTTCACTCTTTTGTCGTTTGGGTTTCCTTGTTCTCTTGTGCTGATTTCTTGGTAGTCACTAGGGTTTATTCGGGATTTATTGGTGCAAGTCTTTTAGTGTCAAGTGGCAAGGGTCTTTATACCGAAAAGCTTGTGACGTTTTCTCTAGATTCTTCTTTATTTCTTTCACTCTCTGTTCCAAGGGCTGCCGAATTAATCTTAAGCCGAATGTTAGTGACCTTTCTCTTCTAAACCGAATCTATTAATTTTACCAAGTTTCAAACGATTCTTTTTTTTTGGTTTCTAAGGTTGGTAAAGCCGAACTCTACCCCCATCATTCTTTTTCTTTTGCTCCTTTCTCATTGCTTCTTTCTTTTGGAGGGTAGCCGAATACTTGCCTTCTGGTGGTTGACCGTATCAGTGAGGAGCTAACTGTTTCTTGATCTCGTGGAGTTAAGGTAAGTGGTTCTCTAGTCGAATCTTGGAAAGCTCCTTCCTTTGTGATTGGTTTTATGTCCCTTTGGCCGAAAGGCTGCTTCCTTTTTGGTTGCACGGGGTCGTCTAACACTTTTCTTTCTCGTTCGATGGTTGCTAGAGTTTTGTTTCCTTTAACCAGGGTGTAGGCCGATTACTCTTTTTCCGTGCAAGGGTCTTCTGAATATTGGTAAGTAGCGTTAGAGGATTAAAGTGGTTTCAATACATTGATATTGGGTTGGTCATAGTTTGAGTGTGCTAATAGGTGGTGGTTATTGTAGGTGATTGATTTTGGAAACGTTTCAACTTCAACCCATAGCAGGTGTGTAATCGCAGCCCCCTTTCCTATTTCTGATCAATAATTAAAAGTATGTACCCACACCACTGCGTGACTGTGCACCAGCAAAAGCTGAAAAGCTAAAACTTCGGCATACGAGGTCTCGCGAGCATGCAATTTCTCATGGGTAAACCGTGCCATACATTAAGGGTGACAACCACAGCGACCTCGTGGGCTTGAGCCATTTTTGGGCTTTGTTGGGCCGAGATGAGCTGTGTGGGCCCGATGGGCTCGTGGGTCCCACACGGATTGATAGCACAGTAAGTGCCAGACTATAGCTGGGGTTGTGAAATCGCAGAGTCACGACCGAAAAGGGACTAGATGGGCCACACGAGCGTGCGACCCACTCGGGCCGAGTAATGGGCCTCGGGCCCAATGACACTGTTTTGGCCATATGGATTACTTGAGTTATTCGGGATGACTATAGACCCTCCAAGAGGTCGTTAATTGTATCGAGACCCTAAAATTTGTTAAATGACCGAAATACCTCTAAGGGGTAAAAATTACGATTCTACCCCCAACTGACGAGAGGACTATTATGTTCTAGCAATAGGTTAACTGAAGTGTGATGATATTTATGTGACTGGCTTTGATTACAGCATACTGCATACACTTGGTAATTATGACATGACATACTGTATGGGGTTGGGTATATGATATGGATGAAGTTACTGTGCTGGTGACTATGTCACGATGATTATTACTGGTGGTTTACCACGCTTATTGTATTGGCAGCTATCCTGCATTATTGTTATTACTGGCAGCTTTGCTGCATTATTGGTGTGCTGGTTGGGTGGGTTGGTTGATATCCCCACAAGTGTGTCGATTGGTACGGATGGTGTGCTAGCTGGTATGGGATGGGCTGCATTATCCATTTGTACTGATATTGTATTGGGCTTAGGCCCACTTTGCCACTGTTTAAGGGCTAAGGCTCTGACTATCATCACATTGAATAGGGCTTGGCCTGCATCGCACCGATCTTGTGTTACCATCGTTTGTTGTCTTTGGGATTATACACTGAGTTTTCATAAACTTACCTCGTTTCTAACTGAGCAGGTAATCCCTAAGCATAGATGGTTTGGAGCTATGAGGGACTCAGAGATGGCCATATTACTGCTTCTATTTCCTCTATTTTGCAACTAGATTTCATTTTGGGTTTTAATTTATGTAATAAGGCCATTGGTGGGTTTTAAGTTTTAATTTGGATTGTGATTTCTTTTACCAAACTGCTAGTCTAGGAAAACTCGAGTTTTCAAAGTTTTTAAAATGCTTTCGCAGTTTAAAATGAAGCGATACACCAAGGGCAAACGAGTTGGCAAACGTTTTGACGAGAACCTTAGGTAAACAATAATAATAGGATTTAGATTCAGTATTGGATTTTACCGGAAAGATCAAATTTGAATAACACTCTGATGTGACGCACCAGATTCGGTCGTAATGTCTAGGCTGGGTTTGGGGTGTTACAGTCTGCCCAATGGGCATGTGGTTAGACCATGTGCCCCCTGCACCCTAATTAACGCAAATAGAATGCCCAGTAGGAAACACACGGGTAGAGACACGGCCGTATGTCTCAGCCGTGTGAAGAGCACGACCTTAGGGCATGGGTGTGTGCCCAGGCCGTGTGAAGTCTGCACTTATTTTCGAGAATTTAATTTGCCACACGGCCTAAGCACACGGGCGTGTCCCAAGCGACACGGGCGTGTTAACGACACGGCCTACCCATACGGGCGTGTGATTCCCCAAAGTAGGAAACTTTCTTAAGTTATCCTAAAATTTTCTAAAGTCCTCGGTTTAGTCCCGCACCACCTTTGATGTATGTTTTGGGCCTTGTAGGCCCTTATAAGGGATGATTTACATGAAATTGAAAAGTTTTAAAATTGAACAAAATTTTATGGCCCAGTTATACGTAAATACTTATGTTTTAGTCCGGTAATGCCTCGAACTGTAACACCCCAAACCCGGCCCAGACGTTATGGCCTAATCTGACGTGCCACATTGAAGCGTTCAAAACATTCCGTATTACTTAGGTGGAAAACTTCGTTGGTGTTGTAGAAGACACTTTTAAAAGTAGGTTAAAGTGAATGGAAGTCATGCACCGTAGGAAACCGGGAAGAAGAGGAGGTGAGTCATCTGATTTGCTAAGTACCAAGCTCCTTCGGATCCAATCCTAGACATGCACACCGCCATTGCCACACTCCAACATCTCGTATAATTTTGAGAAAACCGTTTGATTATGACCATCTTAAGAAAATGATTAAGATTGCAAAACGTTTGCTTAAAAATATTTATTTTTGGGAAAACATTTACTTTATGGAAACTTTATGCGTCATCGTGATTCTTTTTAAAAAACAAGTAGATTTTAGAAAACGAACCCTAGTGCTAACTAGTTTAATAATTCCCCAAAATAAAATCAATTAAAAAGAGCGGCCTTATTACAACTTTAAGCATAATAAAAATAATCCAAAATAAACGCTAAACTTATTTAAAGTCGGCAATCACTCTTCATGGCCACTCTGAATCCCCCTTGACTCCAAGTCCACCAATTCTAGGGCTCACCTGCAAGGATGGAAGAGGAAGGGGGTGAGTTTGGGAAAACTCAGTGTATATAGAAACCCATCCAAAGCCCAAATCAGCTCAAGCCCATTGGGCCTAAGCCCTATTCAGATAACAGTACATAGTAGGCCGAAGCCCTTTTCAGAATACAGTAGCAAGGCCTTAGCCCCTTTTTACATAACAGTGTGGCCCATAGGCCCGTTCAAGAACATGAGTAACAACAGTAATAATGAATGCAAGCCCATCCGGGAGACTACTCAACCCACCAACCGCTACACCGCCTGCACCAACCCTACACACCATGTGGGAATATCTCAACCCACCCAAATTTCTACACACACAGTTGCAAAGAACGCACTCAAATTCAATCGATTGAGGCAAAGCCTCCAAGACGTGGATGAACCACTTTTAGTACTTCCTCCATTAATATCCCAATCCCATGCAACTGATATTAATAAAAGCATATCATGTAAAATACAACATTAATCAATCATGCAGTTCACCATTTTAAAACCCTAGGGTATATCGGTAATTTTGCTCTTTAGGGTAATTTGGTAATTTTGCTCTTTAGGGGTAATTTCGTGATCTACGCTACTACACAAGCTAATTCAGTAATTTTTATCGGTTTTGTGCAATTTGATTCCACCATCTACCTAACGGGATAATTTGCCCATCTCTTACCCATATTGGTCCAGTAAGCCCATTGGGCCCGATTTTGGCCCATCGAGCCCCTTTTACGAAATATGCTAAACGTCACACGAACTTGCTTACCACCTTGCGGTGCCAGATCTAACAATTACTCTATGCCTTGAGAGCATTCGATACTCACATGACCATGAAATGCCGAATTTGGCATTTCGGCTTTTTCCAATTGAACTAAGAAAGGGTGTTAGACACACCGATTTATGCATTTAATCGCCTGAGATCCCTTTCGATGTCCTACAATTTATTAGCACAGTTCTTATTTACAAACTATAATCACTAAACCCCAAAACTTACTTATCCATGATCGAACCATATCCCTAAAAACCTTTGAAACCTTACCTTTTGCCAAAATCGATAGTTAGCTCGAATCCGATTGCTCCAATGAACCACGCCTTAGATTCAACGCTAAGAAGACTCTAGTCACCGAAAGAAAACATCGTTAAAGACCCTTAGAGCCATATGCCCAAATCGATGACCTCCCTAGATTTTAGGGACTTGACTTTTCGAAGTTGTAAAATAAGACTAGATCTCAAGTGATGAGCACTTACCACTTGTTCCTCTTTGATTTCTACGCAGATTTGATGCGATTTATCCTCTAAATGATGGTAGAACTCGAATCTAGAAGATCTGAAGTTTCGCTATAAGTCCCTAAATCTATGGTATTTCGCTTTTTAGGTGATGAAAAGATGATGGTTTGAGGCTATAACCTTGGAGTAACGATGCCGACAGATATTAAGGGTTTAGAGAAGATGAATGTTGATCACAAGGAACAAAAATCTTGAAGGATTTGGCTTTGGAGAAATCGGCACAAGTAGTGAGTTTTCGTGATTTTGGCCTTTTAATGGCGATTGGTGATGAAGGTTTAATGGAAGATGGGATCGACAAAGAAGGTGAATAATATGGTCGAAGGTTTGGCTAGAAGGAGAAGCATAAAGGAAGAGAAAACATGGAGGAAAAAGAAGAAGAAAATTCGCACAATGAGAAATAGACTTGTGTTTTCGGCTTTTGTGAGAATTCGAGAAAAGATGAAAGAAAGCTTTGGTGGCTAACCCTTATTCTCCAAGATAGAAAAGAAAAGAACCTAACCCTAATATTAAATTAGAGCAATCGCCCATCTCCTAAGGCCCTTGTCGAAATTTACTTGTGTGATCACATGGCTAGTACATGCCTAAAAATTAAAAGAAAAACAATATGCCTACCTTACAACTTGAACCTGGACCTCCAATTCCTTCCCAGCGCCACTTTTTAGGAACTTAGTGGCGTCACCTTGCCACTTTACCAAGGCCTTATTTGTGTCATAACTTACGCAGTTCTTCTTAAAAGCCCACTTAACCAAATCTCCTATTCACTTAAAAATCCCACCTTGATATTTTACCGTGTTTAGCTTAGTCTTGGGCCTTCTAAAGGTCTACTAACACATTTAAACATAATTCCAATATTTAGAACATGAAAATTTCAAGATTTACTAAAAATCACAAAAACCCAAAAAAATCCCGAAAATCAGGGCGTTACAACTAATATTTTTTTTTCCTTTCCAATAATAATAATAATTTTATAAATATATCTAATAATAAAAATTTCAAATATCAATAATACAGTAAATAATAATAATTTTCATAAAATTTTCAAACATACATACAAGAATATTTTTCTAATAATAATAATTTTATCTCATAATACTAATTAAAATTTCATAAAAATTTAAAATATCCGTAATAATAAATACAGTAAAAATTTTCTAGTGGTAATTTAATAAAATAAAATTTTTTCTGAAACGATAATATTTAAAACTTCCTAATTATTCAGGTTTCCTTCTATTCGAATCCCAGACTCAAAACCCAACTCTTCTAGGCCCCAAATTCAGGATGTTACAACTCTACCCTCCTAAAAAAAAATTTCGTCCTCGAAATTTCAAACTATCAACTAACCGTATTACTCAAGTCAAACCACTATGCTTTCATCACAAGACTCGATTAAAAATAATTCTTAGTACGACCCATAACATCTAATTACCGAAATAAAGAAACGTTTATCAGGCACGCATACAACTCGTAACATATATTTAAATAAAACAAACTTGGCAATCCCGAGCTCGATGCTCCTTGGACCCACATCTACGACATGCTCCTGTCTTCCTATGGCATTCACCCGAATGACGTCCGTTGCAGTCTTTGCAGATTGGATAGTTTGGTCGTGCCTTAACATGTTTCACGAGCGAGGCTTGGTTTTCGAGAACTAGAATCCTTCCTTTTCTTACACTCCAAGCACCGCTTGAAGCGCTTCCCTAATTTCCTTAATTTTTGTATCCAATACTTCCTCTACCACTTTCCTTACTAACTCGGCCAGTGCCTCAGTACCAAGCTCTGAGTTACCGCTACCCAAAGTTGGCAGACTTTGCTTACCCGCAGAATCCATATCAATGCTCTACATTACCAGTACACATATCAAATAACTACAAAGGTCTCAAATATTTTACTATTTATTCACATGTCTTATGCAGAGATAGTATTTTCAAGTTTCTATTTTCACAGAATCATAGCCAAGCTACAGTCTCAGTATTCTAGAGTTTTTAGGGTTGCCCTAGTTATAATGTCATGATATGGTCTCAGTTCTATCTACAACAATATCTTAATATAGTGTAATATAAGGAACAGAAATACTTACAGACTTGGTGCCGGGGATTCAGTGTGCCACTTCCTGATCAGTCCATAAAAACCCATGTTTTTGTTTTATCGAAAAAAAGATTTGATTTGAAAACACTTTTATTTTAAAACTATTGATTTAACCCCGTTTAACAAATAGAAAAACTTGAACATCTTCGAAAAATCTGCCCTTTCCAAAAATACCCTTCTTAGGCTCAAGTTTTGAAAAGATTTTGGACCGATCCACAATCGAGTTGTTGCAACCTAGGCTCGATACCACTAAATGTAACACCCCAAACCCGGCCAGACGTTATGGCCGAATCGGACGTGCCACATTGAAGCATTCAAAACATTCCAGTATTACTTAGGTGGAAAACTTCGTTGGTGTTGTAGAAGACACTTTTAAAAGTAGGTTAAAGTGAATGGAAGTCATGCACCGGTAGGAAACCGGAAGAAGAGGAGATGAGTCATCGGATTGCTAAGTACCAAGCTCCTTCGGATCCAATCCTAGACATGCACACCGCCATTGCCACACTCCAACATCTCGTATAATTTTGAGAAAACCGTTTGATTATGACCATCTTAAGAAAATGATTAAGGTTGCAAAACGTTTGCTTAAAAATATTTATTTTTTGGGAAAACATTTACTTATGGAAACTTTGCGTCATCGTGATTCTTTTAAAAAACAAGTAGATTTTAGAAAACGAACCCTAGTGCTAACTAGTTTAATAATTCCCCAAAATAAAATCAATTAAAAAGAGCGGCCTTATTACAACTTTAAGCATAATAAAAATAATCCAAAATAAACGCTAAACTTATTTAAAGTCGGCAATCACTCTTCATGGCCACTCTGAATCCCGCCACTCCAAGTCCACCAATTCTAGGGCTCACTGCAAGGATGGAAGAGGAAGGGGTGAGTTTGGGAAAACTCAGTGTATCTGAAACCCATCCAAAGCCCAAATCACTCGAGCCCATTGGGCCTAAGCCCTATTCAGATAACGAAGACACGATGAGGTCAAGCCCTTTTCAAAATACTGATAGCAAGGCCTTAGCCCTTTTACATAACAAATGTGGCCCATAGGCCCGATTCAAGAACATGAGTAACAACAATAATAATGAATGCAAGCCCATCCGGGAGACTACTCAACCCACCAACCGCTACACCGCCTGCACCAACCCTACACACCATGTGGGAATATCTCAACCCACCCACCCTACACACCACAGTTAAAAGAACGCACTCAAATTTCGATCGATTGAGGCAAAGCCTCCAAGACGTGGATGAACCACTTTTAGTACTTCCTCCATTAATACCCCAATCCCATGCAATGAGATATTAATAAAAGCATATCATGTAAAATACAACATTAATCAATCATGCGATTCACCATTTTAAAACCCTAAGGGTATATCGGTAATTTTGCTCTTTAGGGTAATTTGGTAATTTTGCTCTTTAGGGTAATTTCGTGATCTACGCTACTACACAAGCTAATTCAATAATTTTATCAGTTTTATGCAATTTGATTCCACCATCTACCTAACGAGCTAATTTGCCCATCTCTTACCCATATTGGTGCAGAAGCCCATTGGGCCCGATTTTGGCCCATCGAGCCCCTTTTCCGAAATATGCTAAAACGTCACACGAACTTGCTTACCACCTTGCGGTGCAGATCTAACAATTACTCTATTCCTTGAGAGCATTCGATACTCACATGACCATGAAATGCCGAATTTGGCATTTAAACTTTTCGAATTGAACTAAGAAAGGGTTTTGGTGACACACCGATTTGCGACGATCGCCTCGAGATCCCTTCGATGTCCTACAATTTATTAGCACAGTTCTTATTTACAAACTATAATCACTAAACCCCAAAACTTACTTATCCATGATCGAACCATATCCCTAAAACCTTTGAAACCTTACCTTTTTGCCAAAATCGATAGTTAGCTCCGAATCCGATTGCTCCAATGAACCACGCCTTAGATTCAACGCTTAAGAAGACTCTAGTCACCGAAAGAAAACATCAGTTAAAGACCCTTAGAGCCATATGCCCAAATCGATGACCTTCCTAGATTTTAGGGACTTCGGCTTTTTCGAAGTTGTAAAATAAGACTAGATCTGAAGTGATGAGCACTTACCACTTGTTCCTCTTTGATTTCTACACAGATTTGATGCAGATTTATCCTCTAAATGATGGTAGAACTCGAATCTAGAAGATCTGAAGTTTCGGCTATAAGTCCCTAAATCTATGGTATTTCGGCTTTTTAGGTGATGAAAAAGATGATGGTTTGAGGCTATAACCTTGGAGTAACGATGCCGACAGATATTAAGGGTTTAGAGAAGATGAATGTTGATCACAAGGAACAAAAATACTGAAGGATTTGGCTTTGGAGAAATCGGCACAAGTAGTGAGTTTTCAGGATTTTGGCCTTTTAATGGCGATTGGTGATGAAGGTTTAATGGAAGATGGGATCGACAAAGAAGGTGAATAATATGGTCAGAAGGTTTCGGCTAGAAGGAGAAGCATAAAGGAAGAGAAAACATGGAGGAAAAGAGAAGAAGAAAATTCGGCACAATGAGAAATAGACTTGTGTTTTCGGCTTTTGTGAGAATTCAGAAAAGATGAAAGAAAGCTTTCAGGTGGCTAACCCTAATTCTCCAAGATAGAAAAGAAAAGAACCTAACCCTAATATTAAATTAGAGCAATCGGCCCATCTCCCTAAGGCCCTTGTCGAAATTTACTTGTGTGATCACATGGCTAGTACATGCCTAAAAATTAAAAGAAAAACAATATGCCTACCTTACAACTTGAACCTGGACCTCCAATTCCTTCCCAGCGCCACTTTTTTTAGGAACTTAGTGGCGTCACCTTGCCACTTTACCAAGGCCTTATTTGTGTCATAACTTACGCAGTTCTTCTTAAAAGCCCACTTAACCAAATCTCCTATTCACTTAAAAATCCCACCTTGATATTTTACCGTGTTTAGCTTAGTCTTGGGCCTTCTAAAGGTCTACTAACACATTTAAACATAATTCCAATATTTAGAACATGAAAATTTCAAGATTTACTAAAAATCACAAAAACCCAAAAAATCCAAAATCGTGGTGTTACAACTAATATTTTTTTCCTTTCCAATAATAATAATAATTTTATAAATATATCTAATAATAAAAATTTCAAATATCAATAATACATAAATAATAATAATTTTCATAAAATTTTCAAACATACATACGATAATATTTTTCTAATAATAATAATTTTATCTCATAATACTAATTAAAATTTCATAAAAATTTAAAATATCCGTAATAATAAATACTGTAAAAATTTTCTAGTGGTAATTTAATAAAATAAAAATTTTTCTGAAACGATAATATTTAAAACTTCCTAATTATTCAGGTTTCCTTCTATTTGAATCCCAGACTCAAAACCCAACTCTTCTAGGCCCCAAATTCAGGATGTTACACGAACCCTATCTTGACATCGGATACGAGTAAGGGTTGTTACACACACAGCTGTGTCTTTGCCCTTTGTTTACTACTGGGCAATCTATTTTGTATAATTGGGGTGCAGGGGACACACGGCCGTATCACACGCCAATGGGGCTGACCGTGTGTCACACATGGCCAAGACACATGCCCATGTGTCTAATCGTGTGGATAATTTCTAGGCTATTTTCCAAGCCATTTGTCACCTTCAAACACTCATATACTTACACTCACCTCATGGCATGCAACATGGCACATTTGATTACTCAAGCATTCACATTTATGGTTAAATTATGACTTGGTAATATCAACATATCATCTATTCAAACTATCATACTTTCACATGGCATTCCACACCAATTTTATATTCATCTATCATCTCTACTAACCTACTTTCAAGTTACACATTTGCACCACATTTATAGGCAAACACATTAATCATATTTCATTCACTCGTCATATATGTCATCCATCACACTAATTCACCATAAGCAATTATGACCACATTAAAGCATAAGCACATTTGCATGCATGCATCAATAATTAGGGTTACAACCCAAAATAATCAATATGAGCCACCTCTCATGGCCATGTACAAAATAATCATAATAGCATCATATGCCAACACCTTGGCTAATCAATATGACACATAACAAAAAGGCCAAGTCCCTAAACATGCCATATCCAAAATGATAAAGCTAACTATACCCAAGTGTTCAATTGATAGTGTGATCGAGTCTCCGACGTTCTCCGATCCCTGAGCTAGCTTGGCGAAACTATAAGAGATGGAAAAGAAAGGGGGTAAGCATAAAGCTCAGTAAGTTCACATGCAAATAAAAGGCAACTTAGACAAGCTTGAATCGTGCATTTAACATAACGAACATAATCTTGCATTTTATTAATTCTCATAAACTTATTCCTCATATATATATAAATACTTGTTCTTACCATGAGCTCATCATATTTCATGTCATTCACATGAATTCAATATACATACCTGTCCCCGCTTGCACATTATAACTTACTTTCATGTTTTGATGCAATCGTTACGATTAATCATAGAACTTCTTTAAGCTACCCATTGAACACTCGGAATACTATTGGATACATCAGAAGTCTACACCTAAGTGCCTTATATGTAGCCAATGCTACCTCATATCTCAGATCACATGTTGCTCGTTTACGAGCTACTCACAGGTCTGCTCATGCAGGCTGTCAGGTATCCACAACACATGCCAGACTCCTTGCCATCAATAACATATGCGAGACCAGTACCCGGACGCCAAAACATGTGTCACATATATCACAAACTCAGACCAAAACTCAATGAGTTTGGATGTCAGATATATCATGAACTCAGACCACAACTTAATGAGTTTAGATTGCATAATTCCTAGTGACATGTCACTTGTATCCTAAACTATTCCTAAGGTTCAAATGGGATTCTTCAATACCACATTTCTGTCGAACTTTCTCGTAACGTCAATTTCAATATCTGTAGCACCAATCACATACTCATAGAATAATCAAAGCATACTACTAATAGTAATAAAGCATTAAAATTCACTTGATATCAAAGTAATAGAGATAAGACATAACATCACATATGAACTTACCATACATACAATATTAAAGCATTTAAAGTATGGTACATGTTGCATTATTTTCAAATGAACTTACCTCGGTACAAAATGATAGAAACGAGCCTAATCCTCGTAAACTTTGTTTTTCCCCCGATCAAGACCCGAATCACGTTTTTCCTGATAATCAAGCTTGAAATGTTGAAAACCCTAGCTATGGAGACTCCCCAAAAATTTGTCACCCTTACAAAAATTTTTCCCTTTTTATTCTTTTATTAAGCAAATGACCAAAATACCCTTAAGGCATTTCTTTCAAAATTTTCCTATTTATGCCCATTTTTGTCCAAAATTTTAGAAATTGGTCAAATTTCCATTTAAGGAACCCTAATTAAAAATCCAATGCAATTTCATGCTTAAAGCTTCTAGAACACAAGTTTTACAACTTATTCAATTTGGCCCCTAAAGTCAAATTGGACATCTTAGGCATAGAATTTCTTCATGAAAATTTCACACAAACATGCAATCATGTCATGGACCATCAAAAAATCATAAAATAATTATTTCTATTTCAGATTTATGGTCTCAAAATTACTGTTTCGACTAAACCCTAATTCGGGATGTTACATTTGGGGCATTCAAAGATGACAACACATCAACCCAATCCCGTAGTTCCTTTGCTACAACATTAAGGCTCAATAAGTGAGTTTCAAGTCCTTCTTTCCTCTTAATGCACCAACTTCCTTCAAAGATGCAGAAATCATATATTTAGCATATAAATTAATCAAGATAACAAATTTACCTTAGCATTATTCAACAGCATGGAATTATAATGAAAACTACGAAATTTTTTATTAACCACTCATAATTTGCATGAATTATTAGTCTAAAACCACTGAGGATAACTCTATATTCTAGAGTTATCAGTATACTACAAGTGTGATAGGTCGAGTTGTAATATTTATAATGTTACAATGGAACACTCGATTTTTCCAAGTTTGAACCCAAGAGATTTTGGGGACAAAGTGATCTCTAAGAAATAAGCTGCAAGTAGGAAGTCTAACTAACTACTCGTTAAGTACTATATTACGAAAATTCATAATCAAGGGAAATTAAATTAAATTAACTAACTAACACTAGGAAGGACCAAATTGTAAAATAGTCAAAATTATGCAATTAATAATTCAAAACACACAAGAGTGAAGGCAAGAAAAAGGTTATGGATTTCTTTGATGGCTACTTGGGGAAGATGATGGAGACAACAATGAAGGTGAAAATACCAGTAAAGTTTAGATTTTTATGCTTTGAAAAGGAAATGCAACTAAGATATATTAAAAACTTTGGATGACAACCAAAATGCAATTAATACAAGAGTTACAGTAAAAACTAAATAAAACCAACTAAAAACCAGAAAAAGCTAATAATCAAAACCTAAAAGATGAAAAAGGCTAACTACTTAGCTAAAAAGATGATGGAAAGTAAAATAAAGTTGGATCCTTTAAGTGTTTAGCCAAATGATGGTTTTATCAATTGATTACAATCCCAAAATTTGGAAAAAAGTTCCCCTAAAAGTAGTGTATTGGTTGGAGGTGGTGTTGGACAAAAGACTACCACTGCAACAGTTTTATACTCGTTAGGTAGTGGCGTCGCGTCATCCAGGCCTCGATGTCGTAACATCCTAGATAGTGGTGCACTCGTGGTTAGAGGGGGTTCTTGGTGTCACGACATCACCGATGTTGGCTCTAATTTCTTATTTTCAACACCTCCAAGGATATCATGACTTTGGAGGCTCAGTATCACGACATTGGCTCAAGGTCACAAGATCCTACCCTCTGTGTCGTGACTCTCTCAATAGTAGGCCTTATGTTGATTTTGCGTTGAAGTTTTGCATCCTCAAGCTAAAGGGGCTCGGTGTCATGATATCCATAGCATCAGTGTCATGACACCCGCTCTAAATTATGTTTTACTCGAGGTTGGGCCATTTTCATCTTCCTACACCAACTCAAACACCTCGTTAGGTACTTCATGGCATTGTGTTGCCAATTTGGGTCTCATTAGGGACAAAACTCAGCTAACACGTTTATTAACGGTAAAAGTTAAAACTTGACAAAAGTAAATAAAAGACACTTAGAGTGCTTGAGAAAAAGCTCCTTGAGTGTATTGAAGAGCCTAATTTGACATATTAAATTATGAAAGATTAGTCTCGCACAAAACACAAGTAATTTTCAGTAGAGCTTTTATTACTATAAATATCACTAATCGACTTGATTTTGAAAAATTTTACACTTTCATTGTAATAGTAAATCATTTTCTTAATCGAATTTTTCCAACACAAGTCAATTCCCTTTGGATTAACTCTATTGAGGTGATATTTCCCAAATGATAAGAATTTTATCACCGGAGGGTTTAGCACTAATTGCTACAACTGGTGTTTATACTTACAATAATATCATTTTTTTTATCTATTTCTCTCTCTTTTATCCCTAAGTGTTAACTTATTTATTGATTAAACTTTTTTTTATTCCCGATATATGTTATAAACTTCTTATATCTTAAATACTATGAAATATGTTAAATATTATTAAAAACTTATAAAATAATAATCTATCACGCTTGAAATAAATGTAAAATATTATTTAAATAAATAATAAATAATTACATCACCAAGAAAAGTTAAAAATTATTATATATATTATTTTATTAATAAATTATAAATTGATATATTCTTAATAGTTTCTCTAAAATGATATAATTTAAAACTTCTATCATATACAATTTTTATCTTAATGTCCTTAATAGTAAATTTCTATTCTTACCTCATTACTATAGTTGCATGTGACAGCCCTAATTTGACCCTGGTCGGAAAGTGGTTTCGAGACCACAAAATTAAGTCACAAAAATAATTAGATGTTATATTCTGTACTTATTGTATGTGGAATTTGTATGTGTGAATATTTCGTGCCTTTATTTTATCAATTAGGTATTAATTTATAAGGAAGGACTCATGTGATAAGATTTGAAAATGTGATAGGTGAGTTTCGAAGTGGCCTATTAATGCATGAATTATTGACATGGGGGACTTGCATGTCAAATGGACCACTTTTAATGTAGTGGCCGGCCAAGGTGATGGGTAATAGATAATATATGCATTTTAGCATTACAATAGTTAGTGGGTGATAGGCATTTCATGTCTTTTATATTAAAGAATTAAATATTTAATGGATTAATATTATGAAATATGAATTTTTATTAAAAGAAAAGGGTGATAAAAACAAAGCTGGCTCATCTTTTCTTCTTCCATTGCCGTACCTAAAGAAAGAAAAAGAAGAAATTGAAGCTAAGGCATTTGGTCACCTTTAAGTTGATTAAGAAGCTCTTGAATATTTGGTGCTTAGGGGAAAAGTTTCTAAGAAGTTTGGCCATGCATGTAACTAGATTGAGGTATGTTTGATATTATTCTTTGAGATTCATGTATATTTTAAGTTGTAAGTTTGAAATCTACCTAGCCATGGTTCAAATTTTGTTATTTGATGGAGATGATATTCGGCCATGAATGTTACATTCTTGGTTGGTATTTTGATGTCTTTGGTGATGAGGTATGAAGATGGTTGATTTTGAGTGTTTAATGAAAAGGATACATGAATTGTTGTTAAATAATGGTCGAATGTAGCATGATTAAAGATGTGAATAAATTGAAGTTAAGGAGGTTGTCAATGAAAAATATGAGTTGGATGAGCATGTATGTGCATTAGATGCTAAGGGGAAAAATCGGCTAACATGTTGTGTGTATTATGGCCGAATGTGAACTTTGACAATATTGAGTAATGTTTGTGCTTTAAAATGATGAAATGGAGATTATGCTTAAGTGAATTTATAGGTATGTGATGATTGATTTGTGATATGCATGTTTAAATAACATGCAGGCAAGGTATGTGTAAAAAAAAAAAAAAGATTTGGTAATAAATCTGCTTGGGACAGCAGCAGTAACATGATTTTGGAAAATCACCATAAATTGTGGAAGATGAGTTAGAAGCATAATAAATTATGTAATTAAATATTAATGAGTCTAGTTTCTTATAAAAGAAACCGTGTAAGCAAAATAATTTCCGATAATGAGATATTTGAAGTGATGTGGAATAGGGTCAGAATGACTTCTAGATCTTCTGTTCTGTTTTTATAAAATCATTATAAATTGTAAACAAATGGTTATAAGATGAAGTTTATATGCTTAGACTCCTTAATGAGTCTAGTTTCAAATGAAATAAACAGAAACATATTTTGAATTCTGTACAATGAGAAATTCGATTCGTAGTGAAGAGTGGTCAGATTAGTCCACAGTGAAATAGGGGAAACTTTAAGAAAAATATGGGATTGATTGGCCAAACTAAAAATTCTGAAAATTTTATGGATAGAATATATATGAGTCTAATTTCAGTGAAAATTAACAGAAATTGATTTTGAGTTTCTTATCTCCAGTTATAAATGATTTAGTGACTGTTGCTCAGGAAGACAGCTTACAGTGAAATTATGATTATGTGGTAAGCATTGACAAAAATTTGTTAATGAGTTGCTTATTGATTTCTTATAAGTTTACTATGATCTGTATGTGTGAAAGTCGAATATATATATTATATATTCTGAAAGTGATGCTTGAATAGTCGAATAATGACTAAGTTTAAAATTGTTGAATTTAAGCTCAAGAGCATAGAGGGGCAAATTCGGATAAGGGAAAAGAGAAAGTAATCGAATAGCCGTTGTAATCGTTCGACAACATTCAAGGTAAGTTCTTAAGTGTTTAAGCTTGATTCCTTTTTATATGCCTAATAGTTAAATTAATATGGCAAAGAGAATGTAAATTTTATTTAGTTAATGTGCTGATATGTAATGATTTAAGGCTATAAGCCGATTATGGCTATTATGCTTAAGTTGAATTGGATTTAGAAATTTGATGCACTAAATGAGTGTTACAATGAATAAACTATGTCGTATATGTGCTGGTAGAGATATCACGATTTGTGATTATTAAATATCTAAAGGAAACCATGATGTGTATAAAATTATTTTTATTAGTCCTTTCTGGTAGCCGAATGTGGCTTGGTACTAAAGTGATTGATGTGAATCAAACATATAAGAAATGGTTTCATGTTTATGTTCAACTATGAGACCTTGTGTTAAATCGACAATCGATTTTGTTCAATACATTAAGTTGGTCAGGCATGCGATATGTACTTATGCATGTTAAATCGATTGAAATTGAATCATGAATGTATTGAGAAGCATAGGTGAAAATGCCTATGTCATATATGTGAGTAAGGATAAAATCATCGTAAATTATCGATAAGGATGGGCTATGTGCGGAACCATCTTATAATTGCTAATTTGGATAGTTGTGTGCAAATCAGTGAGCAAGATGTATTGTATTGAGATGATGCTTCAGTGAAAATATACATATGTTCTTTGTGTTGAATGAATATTAAATTAAAGTTATGAGCCGTATGTGACTAGCATATCTAGTCGAATTTGATACTATCAAATGATGTACTAAGATATGTGTTCCAATATGGAAATTAAACCCTATGTGGTTGAAAGGATGAAAATCTTTGTTCATAGATATGTGTTTCAGTTATACATGATTGAAGTGTAAGTTATGAAAGTGGGAAAGAACAGGTGAATTGTCTATCGAAATATGATATTCGGGCTTCGGGCCTAGCATGCTATAATGTCGGTGAGACGATATCGGGCTTTGAGCCTAGCAGGCTATAATGCCGGTGAAATGAAATGTTATGTGAGTTCGGTGTTCCTTGTAAGATAGGGATTTAGCCGAATGTTAAAGATGAAATGATAGTGTATTGTATCATGCTTATATGGCCTAATGGTAAGTATAACATGTTGGTAAATATGCAATATGCTTTTATAATTGATTGGTAAGTTTGAAATGAATGTGAGTGAAATGTTATGCATAAGCTATCAAATGCTAAGTGTGAAAATGAGATGAAAGAAAAGTGTTTGAGATGTGTTAATATATGATTAAATATGCATGATAATTGATGTGTATCCGGGCTTAAAGACTCGCAGGCTTTGTCCTGGTAATATATCCGGGTTAAAGACCCGCAGGCTTCGTGCTAGTAATATATCCGGGTTAAATCCCTCAGGCTTCGTGCTGGTAATATATCCGGGCTTAAAGACCCGTAGGCTTCGTGCTGGTATTATATCCGGGTTAAATCCCACAGGCTTCGTACTGGTATTATATCCGGGTTAAATCCCATTATATCTGGGTTAAATCCCGCAGGCTTCGTGCTGGTAATATATCCGGGTTAAATCCCGAGCTTCGTCTTTGGTATTATATCCGGGTTAAATCCTGAGCCTAATCTTGGTATTATATTCAGGCCTTTGAGCCTAGCAGGCTATTATGCCGGTGAGATACTATTCGGGCCTTTGAGCCTAGTAGGCTATAATGCCGGTGACACGATATCGAGCCTCGAGCCTAGCAGGCGAAATGCCGGTGAATGAATAAAAGTCTAAGGTTAAGGAACCTCGTGTTAGATTGAAAAATGAATACATTCAATATGTTAAGAGGGCCAGGTACGCGTTATGTACTCATATGTGAGTTTGATTTGAATTGAATCATAAGTGTGATGTGATACATATGTGAATAAATGTTATAACTATATCTATGATCGTGATACACTTGGTCGGGGTGTGAAAGTATGTGAAAGTATTTGATTTAATTATGTTATATGAATTCAGATTAAGTGTGATAAGAATGCTGAACGTGCATTATGTGCTTGTGTATATTCGGCCAGATGGCAATATACCTAGAATATGGCCTCTTGAGAAATTGAATAATCGAAGTATAACTGCGTTTATTTGTTTGCATTGCTTAAAACTTACTAAGCTTATAAAAGCTTACTTATTTATTACATTCCTCTGTTTTATAGATTATTGACTCGATTACACTGCTTTCGGGTTGGAGTTAAGTAGGAGATATTATCACATTGTCGAGCTCACGCTATTGGTGTAAGTAAATCCTAGTATTTGAGTCTATGGCATGTATAGGGTTTTAATGTTGAGTATGTGATATTATAATTTAGCCAAAGGTGTTGGCTTGTATTGATAAAGTGTTTTGGCCATGTGAATTGGCCTATGTTGGCTAGTGATGTTTTGGGCCTCGTAAGCCCATATATGGGACAGATTACATATGAAAAGAAAAGTTTTAAATTGACTGAAATTTTTCGGCACGGTTTTTGTGTGATTGGTTGAGTTTAAGTCGGGTAACACCTCGAACCCTGTTCCGGCAAGGGATACGGGCGAGGGGTGTTACATTGCATTTGAGTCTAACACATATTCCATCATTGCTTTTAGTCTTACTGCTACAGTGCTCAATCTCACCACCATCGTTGTTTTTAATCTCACTAGAGTTAATCTATAACAACCCAAATTTTAGTGGCGAAGGAACAGTGGTTTTGGGACCACAAATTTTCATTGAGTCGGCTTGGAATTATTATTTTATAATATTTATAGAGTCATTATAGTCATATTAAAATTTGGTTAAGAAATATTAATGTTTAGTTAGTTAAGTAAAAAAAAGACTAATGGAAGTTCCGTTGGGTTAAGTACAAATTTTATAATCTTGGAAACTTTACTCCAACATTCCCGTAATTTTTTAAAAAGGTTTGAATGACCCTTTGCTTAAGAAATAATTAATAAAATTTTCTTAAAAACTTTCCAATCTTTTAAAAAACCTATTCTTAAAGCAATTCACTTTCATCACTAAAAATTTAACAAGTACTTTTAAAAACAAAAGTAAAAAGGTATTTTTTGAACTCATTATCCAAATACAAATCAATACCAAATACACCATATCACCTTAAATTTGAAAATAATTTAAAATTAAGTATGAATTTAATCAATGAACACCTTCAGCCCTTGAACCTACTAAGAAATGGGCAAGCCCTTAGACTAGGAACGAGCCTTAATTTGGGACCGATGGGATAAAAACCGCATCAGGAAAACACACCAACCCTTCCGCCATCTCAACGAAATTCAAGACACCCTTCATTGATGGAGCCCCTTTTAATCTAGCAAGATTGAGTATGGCCCTATAGTCCCATATACAATCATGGTAATAAAAGCCATTAGTATACAATTGATCTTAGGGTAAAATAATAAAGGTATTTGGCTTTAGTAATCCACGTAATTTTTGGGAGCTTTCATATATTAGGAAATGTAATGTGGATTACCATCTCTAAGGATAATTGCCATCCTACCATATTGGTAAAGATGGGATTTTATAGCCTTTGAATTAACTCCCTTCCATTGCGGTGATTAAAAACTCTAGTTAGGAATTAGCTCTCCATGAAAAGAAATTTTAATTTTGGATCAAGGCACTATTGCCTGATTTACCATTTCAACCTTTAGTAATCCTTAATCAATTATTCCACCAATTCTTCACCATACTAAACTTTGCCACCTACCATTTGCATTCCGAAATTTAAAGCCCCTTTTACCAAAATCTCTATCATCAAAATTTTAACCTTGGTTGCCCAAAACCCAAATTTTTTGCCTTAAATTTAACCCCAAAGGGGAATTTTTTTGTTGTTTAATGACATTGTAGATTTTAGGAAGGTTGGACGATCGGATCGGCACTCAAATCACACTATCTAGCTTATCTCGGTAGTTTTTGAAACATTTAATTCGGATTATATAGCATGTATAGTCTCTTGTGCTATTTTGGTTAATGTTTGGCTTATTTAAATGAGATGAATGATATTTTGTGCAAATAACCAATTTGCAAATGGTATGAGAATGAAGTATAGTTGTTATGCTAGTATGTTTGGCTTACACATATTTGAATTCTTGTGATTGTGGTAACTTTATTACATACATTATTTTGGTATTGCTTGAATGTGTTGATGAATTAAATGAATGTGTATTTTGAGGTAAATTTGTATATAATTGTGGTACATATGAGGGTGTATTGGCTAGGTACATATGAGGTTGGTTTTGATGCATTTTTGAACCGATTAATGTCATTTTGTGTAACAGCCCTAAATTGACCCTAGTCAGAAAGTGGGTTCGGGACCACTAAACCGAGTCATAAAAATAATTAACTGTCATAGTTGATGCTCATTATATGTACATATGCATGTGTGAAAATTTCATGTTTGAATTTTGTTAATTATAAGTGAATTTTGTCAAATAGGACTTATGTGAGAAAATTTAGAAATGTGCTAGGCAAATGTAGGGTGGCCTATAAGTGCATGTTGTGAAAAAAAGGTGGGTTTGCATGTCAATTTACCCAAATTTAAGCATGATGGCCGGCCATGCTATGGGTGGAAACATGTTGCAAACATGTTTAGTTAGTGGGTATGTAGAAAAAAATAAAATAAGAAACATGGGTAATAAAGAAAAAAAAAGAAAAGAGAATGGTGTGGGTGTACCCCCCATTGCCGTGAGTTGAGGGAGGGAAGAAAGAAAAAAATGTTCATCATTTTCTTTCACTTCTTGTGGCATGAAAATGAGAGAGTTTGAATGCTTAATAAGGAGGGAAGAAGGAGTGCTCATGTTTTCTTTCTTTTGCAATTGTCGTAACTAGAGGAAGAAGAGGAAGCAAGATTCGGCCAAGGTGGTCCTTTAGATCAAGGTATGTTCAATGATATTTTTTTTTTTTGGAAGTTTACACAACCTTTGGGTGATGGGTCTAAATACTATCTATTCCAAGGTTGGATTTGGGGTTGTTGGAGAGTTGGAAGTTGACAAGAAGCTTAAAAATTTTAGTTGATACCTTGATGCTATTAACATGTTAGTTGTATGGATGAACTAAGTTGCTTGTTATGTTAGCATGAAAGGGAAGATGTTAAGTCCTTTTGTTGGAGGTGCCGAAGTTGGGACTAAGAAGGGAGGAGTATTCGCTAACATAGTTGAAAGGGGATGTTGCCGATTTTTAGAATTTGATTATGGGAGTGGCTATAATGGGCATAGAGATGTTGAACTTAAGAAATGTAGCAACATGCAAATTTATATGATATCACAAATGGAGGTGAAGCTATGCAGATTGGGAAAAAGGTTGATCAAGTGTGCATGAGAAAAATTTAGGTGTTTAGATGATGTTGTAGATAACACTATACATGTATATATATATTCGGTCATCAAAGTGAGTATGTAGGTGATGTTGAGTCAAATTTTTGGTGCACAATCGGGTATGTATATATATATATATATAAGTATGCCCATTCATGATGTTACCTTTAATCATGTATATAATCGACTAAATGGGTAATTAGTAAGAGGGTTGCGAATATGCAAATATACATATGCATGTGTAATTGAATTATAAATGTACAGCAAGATGATTAAACTAGTTTATTTATCTATTAAGCCCGAGAAGTTAAAGAAGGAGAAACAAGCAAGGGCAAAGCCAAGGACATCGAGTAGCCGGTCGAACCGTTATACTCAACGCAAGGTAAGTCCTTAAGCACTTGTTGTGAGAACTCCTTGGATAGATATTTTTCAAGTGATTCTCCTACTTGTTAATATGACCATATGTACAATTTGAATTTAGCAAATTGCTTTACCATGATGAATTGACATAGGGCACAATGTGTGCAAAAAAATTAAGTGGCACTATGTGTGCCGATTGGGAGGTTGAAGCATGAGGGAATCTCAAATGCACTATGTGTGCGATTTACTATGGCACTATGTGTGCGATTTACTATAGCACTATGTGTGCGATTTACTATGGCACGATGTGTGCGAACATAATAGGCACTATGTGTGCAACGTTTGGTTGTTGGTATAAATTGTGATGAATGAGGTAAGTGATTGAGCTATTAACTAAATATCGAATTTGAGGTTGTGCGGTGTATGCATAGGTTTATCTAGTGCATCGTTGTTCCAAACTTGAGGAAATGGGTCTACATTGATTGGGCTGACTTGGCATTGAATTAATTGAAGGACTTGGCATGAGATCGAACCAAGAATTTAAGAAACTGTAGCATAGTTGTTATGATTTGAAAGAAACAAAAAAATGATTATTAATGTTGGATGGTAGAGTAGTGCTTATGACTTACTGAGTTATGTACTCATTTGGTGTGCTTGTTTGTTGCTTACCTAGGTTCTTGATCCATTTTGGTGTGCTCGAGACCGTCATCAAAGTCATCACACCGGCTAGCAACTTTTGGTACTTTCTTCTTAGTGGGTCTAGGAGAGCACTTTGGCATGTATAGGCTAATATGTTTTGTTGAAAATTTGGTATGTAAACTTTTAGCCATGCGAAAATGGCTTGTATGCACCTTGGCATGGTATCATGATCATTTTGTATGTTGTTCATTAAGAGATGTGGTAATGTTTGGAATCGATTAGCCCTTGGAATGGTTAATCGTGATTATCTTTTGTGCCATGTATGTTAAAAGGGCTAGTTGAATCAAGGAAATTATGAAGTAGGTAAAATCTACCTTAATGACAGAGGTTGACAGCTGCAGTGAGGTGGATGTGAAAAATCACTAAAAATAGTAGGAATGGAATTAAATAGTGAATAAATTATGTAAATTAACCTTAATGAATCTACTTTCATATGGAAGAAACGAAACGGTCATGTGAGTTGTATGTTACGAGATAATTAGGTTTTCATGAAACAGGGCCAGAACGGTTTCTGGATTCCTGTTCTGACTTTGGAAATTCATTGTGAATTAACCAGAGATAATTAGAAGTCATTCTATATATGTATAGATTTCTCTTTGGGTCTACTTTCTATAGAAAGAAACGGCATCAGTATTGAATCCCTGTACAGGGAGATATCCAGGTCGTAATGCATGAAGGTCAGTGTAGTCGCACCCTGTAACAGTGGAGACTTTAACTAATAAACTGTACTAATTGGCCTGACCAAAAATTCTAGAAAAAAATTTGTAGATGCATATATGAGTCTAGTTTCAGGGAAAAATTACGAAACTGATTTTCGAGTTGTAGAACTCAAGTTATGATTTTTAAAGTGTCAGTGACGCAGTTAGCCGACTGCCTGGAAAAATTTTAAAATGGACTGTAAAAGTGAATGATTTAAGCCGTTAGCCCCTCGTGTCCGATTCCGGCAGCGGACTCGGGTACGGGGTGTTACATTTTGATTTGGTATATTTGTTAGTATTTGAGTTTCTTAAGGTTCAAGAAATTTGAAATGTTAAACTTGTGTTTTAAGGTTCATTTTGAGGCCACATGGCTTGAGACACGGGCATGTGTCTCAACTGTGTGAGTTACACTGCCTGGCAACATGGCCGTGTGACCCTACATCCCAAATTTTTCAACTTTTTCCTAAAATTTTCTAATGTTTTTGATTTAGTCTCGAACTATTTCTATAGTATTTTTAGGGCCTCAAGGGCTAAATTAAGGGACATTATGAATGTATTTGAATGAAATTCGATTATGTTTGTATTAATGTATGATTTGAATGATTTACTATTCCATTTGTTTGGTAATGCTCCATAACCCTGTTTCAGTGACGGATATGGGTTAGGGGTGTTACATAATCTCATTGCCAATACAAAGGCACCCTTAGAGAAGCTTCATGTGAACCGCTGCTACAATTTATGTGACTAAAGTTTGCAAGCTCTGAGAAATGGCTGTAAATGGTTGTCGATTTTGTACATGAACCAAAATCGTAGATTATAAAAAATGGTAGTAGAGTTGTTTAAATTGTATAAAAGCAATGTTGGGATCAAGATTGAAGAAGTAATGTCTATAGGGCCTGATTGGGATAGCTTTTGAATATGAGGATCAAGAAAAAGCTATTGGTGCCTACATTTGTACAGCTCAACTCAAGGTAGTTGACCGTGCCCTTGCATATGTGCACCAAGTATATGAATCAACACAAATACGATAAAAAATCTAGCAGCGTATTGCAAGTGTGATAGATTAGTTGTAATATTTTTAAGTGTTACAATAGAACACTTCAAGTATACCAAAGATCGAAACCAAGGGAGTTCGGGGACAAAGTTATTAATGTGGAAAAGCATACAAAGAGGAAGTCTAGCTAACTACTTGCTAAATATCATATTATGGAAAATCATATTCAATGAGTAATTACACTAATTAATTATCTAACACTAAAATGGGCTAAATTGCAAAATAGTTAAAATTGCACAATTAATTATTCAATAAACACAAGTGGTTGATTAACTTCCATGTTGTTGATTAGTTTTTGGACTAGGGATCTAAAAGGCTTAAATTTCTAATTGGTTCAATTTACCCCTCGATCACCATTTTACCAAATTAGAAGATTTAGTTTGTTTTATCTCTCAACTTTACCAAACTAACTCGAGAAAACTAAATTGGTTCTCGATAGGTTCTCTTCTCGATCTCACCTATCTAAATATTCACCTAGAGTTGCCAATTCTATGTTTTGGAGTTTATTCAATTTAGGCTAATTTTTACGATTTAGTCACTTTACCAAAAACAAACCAAGCAACATTTCCATAAACCAATCACCATAGATTTAGTTCATCATCATCATGCAAATAACAGTCAAACACATACTCAAGTAGACTATAAACAAATACAAGAGTAAGGTTAGAGAAAGCTTAGGAATTTCTTGAAAGGTGCTTTGAAGAAGATGATGACAACAACAATAGAGGTGGAAATACAATTAAAGTTAAGATTTTTATGCTCTGGAAAGTAAATATAATTGAAATACATTGAAGGATTGGAATAGAAATCGAAATACAAACTTGAGTACTAAATCGTTAAGGAAGTAAGAAGCTACAGTAAAAATTAACTAAAATACCAACCACACTAACTAAGCTCATAAAAATTAATGACCTAAACCTAAAATGAAGAAGGAAACTAATAATTAAGATAAAAAGATGAAAGATAAGATGGATCCTTTAGTTGGCAACCAAAAAGTGTATTTAAATAGTTGAGAAATTCAACCCTAACATTGACAAAATTTCCCTTAAAATGTGTGTGTTGACTTGGACTGGTTTTTGATAAAAGACTAGCCCTACATCAATTTTCACCCCATTAGGCAGCGGTGTCATGACATCCAGGCTTCAATGTTACGACACCCTCGATAGTGGCACAAGTGTGGCTTTAAGGGTTCTTGATGTTGCGACATCCATTGACTAGTGTCACGACATCCCTGTTGGTGCCCATGATTTCTCCACTTCAACAACCTCCAGTGGTATTGTGACTTGGAGCTCAGTGTTGCAACTTTGGGATTGATGTCGCGACACCACACCCTTATTATTGCAACTCTATTAACAATTTGCTCCTAGATTGATTTCTCGATGAAGTCTTGCACCTTCGAGGTAAAGGATTTAGTGTCGTGACTTCCATGACATCAATGTTGTGACACCCACATTGAATATTGTTTTCTTCAAGGTCGAGCCATTATCGTCTCCTTACCACAACTTGAACACATCATTAGGTTTCCCATGACACCATTTTGCCAATTTGGGTCTCAAAAAGAGAAAAACTCAAAAACAATTATTAATGACAAAAACTAAAAGTCAACAAAAGTTTGTAAAAGACTCGTAAATTGCTTGGCAGTAAACTCCCCGAGTGTTTTACAGAGTCTAATTTGACGTATCAAATTACAAAATATCAGTAGTTTTCAGTTTTGATTGATAAGGTCACTTCTAACACAAGTCAATTTAAAGGAAATTAACATTGAAATTTAGTTGAGATGGGAAACACCTTGATTAAAAATTGTGTTTGGCAAATGAGTCTACTGTATATATTTTCTTTTTGGTGATTGTCTAGGATCTGATTCTGGGTTTTGCAATATTGAGTTTGCTTATTGTTGTTATTTTCCTTTACTCAACAATCAACTCTGATTTGAAACTTATTTAGTTTTAGGCATTACTCTCTAAATATATATTAGAAAAAAAAAACAGAAATAAATAGCTTGGCGAGAAATATTTCAACAAGTCCTTGAAAGAACTTTGCATATTTACTAGAAAATCCAGTTCAATGCTTATTAAGCGAAGTGATCAATATTATTATTCATATAAACATCTTCTACAATTTTTTTCTCTGTCTTATAAGAAATATCAAGACAAGTAGCAACACTAAATTCATTTTCAATAATAAATCACTATGACTCCACATTTAATGGCTATTACTATGTCTCATCTGTCTAAACACCATGGGAATTCCTAAAACCTTGTAGAAAATCCAACCATAAATGTTTATTTAGATCAGCACCACCATCAAGATTGGTGAGTCAAACAGGTGCAAGTGTAACGGGGCTAGATCTTTTGTTTTGCGATCCGTGCGACCTTAGGCGATTTGTTCATTCCAAACTCGCTCAAGTTAGCCTTTACTCAAGTGAGGATTCCTTTAGTACTCCTCTAAGGCACCAATTTGTATAGCAGAAGAAAACTATCCTAAAAGAAGCCATAAAGAACAATAGAAAGCTACAAAAAAGAATGAAAGAGAGGTGTTTGAGTAAATGCTCTAAGAATTCTATTACTCTTAAGAATTCAACATACAATGGAATGATTTACAAGTGAGGGGGGAGGCTCTCTATTTATAGTTGAGCTCCCCCAGAATTGGTGAACAAGATTAAGTTACATCGACGGACGAGATTAGCCTATCCATTGATTTTAGGGATTTACAAGATTACATTAAATCAAATTAAATGTAATCTTTTACAAGATATGATTCCCTATCAATCTTTAAAGATTAGTTCCCATACTTATCAAGATAGCCTAAGTTGCCATGTCTTCATTATCGGGCCAACCAGGCTTCAATCTGACAGGCTTCTCCAATAGTTCTTTGAATCGGGCCAGTTCTCGTGGGCTAAATGTTCCCTATCTTATCGCTAGACTCCCATGGGGCGCATCTTGTGCCATGGTCACGGGCTTTGTACTTTGGCCCGTGACATTCTCCCCCACCCATTTTCGTAACGCCCTCGTTGCAACTTTTAAATGGCACTGACTTGATTCACCTTGGAACTCTCTCGTTGCCTTGGCTTATTCCCGACTTGTCTTGCGATCGGGTTGTCCCCTCCTTCAGAACCTTTGCATCGGCTTCTGTTGCCTCTTAACTTGATTCGTCTCACTCGTTGGTACATCTTGGTGGCAAGAAGTCTCCACTTTAACATGCCCAAATTTGACTTGCTCACTTTGAAACCCCTTGATTCTCACACCTTGGCTTTGTATTGCCTATAGTCTCTTGGCCTCCTTCCTTATGAACTTTGAAAGGCCCCTACGACCTTGCCAAGTTAACAAGTTAGAATTCAAAATAGTATCAAAGTGTTCGCAATGTACCTTACTCGTAGCATTTACTCATCCCGACTGCTTATGCATTGCTCCTTTTTCCTTAGAGTCTAATGCACAACCCACCTTTCCTAAAGATATCGGCTCCACAGTCATTTCTACATGCTTTATATAGATCTGCTGAGCCACTAATGCTTCTGAAGGGGCTTTTGTAGCATTCCATTCTATCGAGTCAATGTTCCTCCCGTACGAAACATCCTCGACTAGTTGGATTGACGTCAATACCTTTGTCCCAACCTTTATATCCCGATACACCGGCACAATAATTTTTTATAACGGACCGGTGACAATATGAATTTGATTAGCCTACGGATACAGAGCTACCTGAATCCTGTCAAGGAAGTTTAAGCCAAGCACATAATTGTAATCATCTAATTGGATTATGTCAAACTCTTCCTTGCCTTTTCATTCGTTGATTTGTAGCTCCAAATTTTAAACTACTCCCACAGTTAGGGCCTCCTCAGAATTTTCTGTCTTGATCTTCTTATTCAATTTCCTAATCGAGAGACCAAGTTTCTTCATAGCCTTTTCTGATATGAACTAGTTCGATGCTCCCGTATCAACAAGAGCGCTTCTCTTCTAACTTGCAATATTAATATCTACCAACATCAACCCTTCATTGCCATCCCTTTTCGTAGAAATGAGCACTATCAAATTGACCTTCGATGTGTTTCTCTCAACAGACTTTGCCTCTTTTGGCTCATCATTCCTCTTGATAGTCAAAAAAGAAGATACCTTTGGGTAGTCCTTCTTCATATGCGGTCCCTTACAAAGGTAGCATCTCAACTTCCCCTCTTCTCTTTTGGGCTATTAGGTTTTCACTTCCCATTTTGTGGATTCCCATTACCACCATCGCTACTACTACCTTTGCCATCATCGCTATGTTCCTCTTCATCCTCCTCATGGTACCCACTGTTGCCCCTCCCGTTCGGCTTTGAAGATTCAAACTTGTCTCTTCTCGAAACAAGTTCCACTAAGGACTTCCCTACCATTATAGCGTTGGTAAGTTCTTGAACTCCTCAGCATTGTAACTCTTGCTTTGCCTATGGTTTCAACCTATCCGTGAAGGAGAAAAATGCTTCATTCTCGCACAAATTAGAAATTTGGAGCATAAGTTCACTGAACTCTCGTACATACTCCTTAACCGTGCCTCGTTGCGTAAGCCATCATAACTTTGCTCGAGCTTTATCCTTTGTATACTCGGGATAAAACTATGCTTTGAATTCCTTTTGGAACTCCTCCTAAGTCCCAATCTCAGTCCTACAATGTCTTACATCTGTGGACCTACGTCGCCACCATAATAAAGCAACATCAATAAAATACATAGCAATAATATTTACCTTTGTGGTATCATCCTCAATGCTCATCGCACGGAAGTATTGCTCCATGGCCTAAAGAAAGTTGTCCACCTCACTTGCAAACCTTGCCCCCTTAAACGCTTTCGATTTGGGCACATCTATTGCTTGTTGCTTCAGTTTCGAAGCTAACATTCCATTACCTATGGTGGCCTTGAAAATCTTGAGCTCCCCCTTAAGCTTATTGATCTCTTCCTTCAGAGCTGTCACCATATCTGTAACATCCCGAATTAGGGCCTAGTCAAAAAGTGGTTTCGAGACCACAAATATGAGGTAGAAATAATTATTTTATGGATGTTATGAGGTCTATTATATATATGCATGCCTTTGTGAAAATATCAATGAGAAATTTTACCGATAAAGTGTCTAATTGAGTTATTAGGACTAAATTGTAATAAGTGAAAAACATGTGTTCTAGTTTATTTAAGGGCTTAATTGTGATGAAATTTGAAGTCCTTATTTTGCAATTAGACCATTATATGTCATTATGGACAAAAATGGACATAGAAGGGATAAAATATCAAAGTTATAATGGAAGGGCATTTTGGTTCATTAGTTAATAAAAGAATTAAAAGGGAAAAATAGTCAAAATTTGTGTCCATCTTCATCCTCGTTGGCTGAATCTCACAAGAAGCCATAGCTAGGGTTTCTTTCATCTTTCAAGCTCAAAGTAAGCGCATCCTAGCCCCGTTTTTAATGTTCTTTATATTTTTGAAATCATTGTAGCTCGATTTAGCTATTTCTACCCTTAATTTGAGCTAGGGTTCATGTTCAAAAACATACCCATGAATGACATGCTTGTGCTTTGATGTCTAATGGAAGAATATGAAGGTTTGAGATGTGATAAACAACTTTTACTAGGTGGTTTTTGGTGAAATTGATAAAAAGGACCTAATTGTAAAAGTTATAGAAACTATGTGTAAATGTGTGAATAAATGAAAAATTTGGGTTGATATAAGAGGGAAAATGATTCGGCTAGGCTTGAATAATGAGAAAAATGGGTACTTTTCATTTTACGAGCCTAGGGGCAATTTTGTAATTTTATAAAATTTTAGGGGCAAAATTATAATTTTTCCATATCGTGATTTTTGGACTGAAATGAATAATGCGTGTATTAAATAAACTAAATGTGCTATTATAGATCAAGAGGGACGAGGGATAGACCTTGACTGAGGAAAAGGCAAGGTTGTGGACTAAATTGCAAATTGTCATATTTTGCACCTAGGTAAGTTGTGTGTAAGTAATTCAACAACTCCAATATTACGTGTTTAATATTTGACATTACATGATACATGTATGTATGCTTTAATGAAATTGACTTGTGATGATCCAATGGAAGTTTAGTGATGTCCTATTGTCTCGGAAGCCCGAGTGACCCAAAGGAATACTTAGGACTTGGATGTCATGACACCGTGCTAAATGAGATTCTGTGTAAGACCATGTCTAGGACATGGTATCAGCGATGATATATGTGCTTGTGTAAGACCATGTCTGGGACATGGCATCGACGATGATATGTGTGCCAGTGTAAGACCATGTCTGGGACATGGCATCAACAATGATATGTAGAGTCATCTAAAACCATGTCGAGGACATGGCATTGGTACTTTATTTAGTGTATGATGATCCCGAGTGTCCTTTAGTATTCTGGTGGTTCAACGAGCCATTCAAGATGTTGGGTTAAAAAGTGGAGTGATATGAGTAAGAATGTATGGTATAGGTATGTACGTAAACCTCATGAGTATTGAAGTCGATTCATGATGGGAAATTTAACATGAGTAGAAAGGAGTAAGATAAGCTTGATGTTTAATGATATTTAGTGTCAATTTTGACTACGTTCATGTGTGTAGTATGATATTGTGGTGATAATTGATAATATGTTTAATCCATGAATATGTTGACTTCTGTTGTTTATTATTTACATGCAACTTACTAAGCCATGTACTTACCCTTCTCTCCTTTCCCTTTTCTTTTAGCATCGCCAATCTAGCTCAGGGTTCGTGGAAGTCGGAGCTTGTAACACATTCGTAACCATCGTTGGAATAGATTAAGAGGCATTACTGAGCTTATAACTCAGTTCAAAACAATTATATATCAAATACCATCTCATATCAATAATATAAGTCATTCATATTCAATATGAATTTTAAACGAGCATACAAAGTCTAAATCATGCATTCGAAACCAAATTGATAACATATGAAAGTTTCAAAACTTAGAAAAATTTTCAAATTTTTAAAGGTCACATACCCGTGTAAACAGCCTGTGTGCCTCAGACGACATTAGACACACCCGTGTGTCTAAGCCATGGCGAAACAGAGCATACATACTGACTTATCCACACGGCCTCAAGACACGCCCGTGTGCCAGGCTGTGTGAAAATTAGGGAGGCTACTGACTTGGCCACACGGCTGACCACACGTCTGTGTGCCAGCCCATGTGACACACATGACCAATAGGCACGCCTGTGTGTCTAGGCCGTGTCAAAACTGGAGGGTATACTAACTTTAATTCGTAGGGTACCCTAGGGGGCACATGGCCGTGTAACGTGACCGTGTGTCAAACACAGCTGAGACACACACCTATGTCTCTGCCTGTGTGGACAAAAATAGGTCATTTGAATAGCCAACTTGCCACCCCAATTGGGTCAAACCTACAACCACCAAACTAAGTATATTTGCAAAACATTTATAACTAATTCACAACCAAAACATAAGCCATTCATGACATATCATTGCCAACCACATTCCCAACTCAATTCATCAACCAAATCATAACAAATCTAAACTAAAATCATACCAAAACATATGTTTCAATACATCATTCAATCTCATGCTCAAAACTTACCAAAACTTATCAACATTGACCATTTCTTTTGGTCATTCAAAACATACCATATAATATTCCCAACCATAAGTTTAAACACAAGCTAGCCATATCACATGGCTAAATATATACATCACAAATTATAATCCAAACACTTATAGCTTATACATGCCATACTTCAATATATACATTTCAAAAGTACCAAAACAAGGTTCGATAGTGTGGTGACAATCCTCAACGATCACAGTAGCTTCAATATCTATAAAACAATGAAAACACACACAAAGTAAGCTTTCAAAAGCTTAGTAAGCTTGTATTAAATATAACCAACATTTTATATAATACAAAACATCATCATCTAATAGACACTTAATAGTTCTCAAAGTTTAAAAGATGACTATAATTTCATTTATTCTGTACGAACTTACCTTGTATTCGGAATTGCCGACTCGGATTGTTTACTCTATAACCTTCGACTTTCCTCGGTCTAAATCTAAATTCCTCTTTTCTTGATCTATATGTATTCAAAATTAACCCTTTTATTCACCAAATAATTCAAAATCAATCCATAAACATTTACTTATGGTATTTTGCAAACTAGCCCTCACATTTTTACATTTTGACACTTTGGTTCCTAATTCACAAAATCAAAAAATATGTGATAGCCCAAAATTGACCCTAGTCGGAATGTGGTTTCGGGACCACAAAACCGAGGCATAAAAATAATTAAAAATTTATTTTGATGCCTATAATATGTGTGTGCTCATGTATGACATTTTATGATGATTGATTTAGTGTTATAAGGGTGAATTCCACAAGAAAGGACTTAGTAGTGAACTTTGAAAGTATGATAGGGAAATGTGTGATGACTAATTAAAGCATGCATGCAAAATAATGGACTTGCATGTCAAATTCCCCTTTTATAGGTGGTGGCGGCCATGACAAGGAGGATGGGCTAAACATGTCATGAAACATGTTTTGTTGGTGCATTAGGGTGAAATAATAAACAAAGGTGTATGGGTGATAAAAAATGAAAAAAATGTGTGTGAGTGTGGTAATCCCCCATTGCCGTGAGTTGTAGAGAAGGAAAGAAAAAATTTTGTCCATCCTTTCTTTGAGCCAAAACTAAGGAAGAAGGAGGATTTTGCTTCATGCTTGGTTTGGAAGAGATCTAGAAGGAGATTTGGCTAAGTTTGCATCAAGATTAAGGTATGTATGAGGTTGTGTTAGGAGTTTCATGCATGTTTTGGTTGCTAACTTGATGTGCATGTTAGCCATGGCTCAAATCTTTGTTAAGCCATGGAAATGGTATTTGGCCAAAGTTGTTATGGTGATAAAGCCATTGCATGCTAAGTGTGAAGCTTGATGATGATGCATGCAATGATGGATTGTCTACTCTTGAGTAAAATTTTGAGCTTTCTTTTGTTTTATCATGATTGAAGTTGAAAAGGAGCATGATTGTCATATTCGCCATGATGCATTCATGAGCATGGTTCATGCTTCTTGCATGTTAGTTAAAATTTGTGTTTTGGATGGCTATGGACACCTTGAAATTCGCCATGCTCATATATGTATATATATGTTTGCACATGATGTTTTGGTTATGAAGGAAGTGATGAATAAGTTTGTTTAAAGAAGAAGATGTTGAAGAATAATTGTGAAATTGTAAGCACATTGGCCTAGCACACATATGAGTGCTTGATGCTATATTGTAAGTTTTGAGCTACAATATGCAAAGCATTAACTAGTAAAATGCATGCTGTTTTTGTGTGGTATTAAGTGCATAATTGGCCTCAACATGGACAAGTATATTCGGCCTTGGGTAGCCTATTGAAGGCCTTAGCTTTTCCTTGATGCTCGAATAAATTGTATTGAATTGCTTGATGTAGTATAAAATGTGCATGACCATTGTGTATTCAAGCTAAAGGGTGGCCATATGACCATTTAAATTCCTTGTCATATTGGCCATAAGCTAGCACAATGAGGTTTTGATAAATCGAATTTGTTTGAATTAGCTCAAGAGCTAAGAGGGCCACAATTGGACAAGGGGAAGGAAAAAGTAATCGAATAGCCGTAAAAGCCGTTCGACAACATCCGAGGTAAGTCCTCAAGAAGTGACCTTACTTGAATTATGTGGAATGAAATATGGATGTATTGATTATTGATTTATGTGTGTATGAGTATTGAATGATACCGGGCTAAGTCCGAAGGCGATTATGTTAGTGATTATAATTGTGTTTGAGCCTTAGTAACGAAAATAAATATGTATGTCCAATGATTATTGATGTATGTGTGCATGAGAAATTGAATGATATCCGGGCTAAGCCCCGAAGACAATTATGCTGGAAATTATAACCGGGTTAAGACCCGAAGGCAATTGTGCTAGTGGCTACATCCGGGCTAAGACCCGAAGGCATTCGTGCGAGTCATTCTATCCGGGCTAAGACCCGAAGGCATTTGTGCAAATCGTGATATCCGGGTTAAGTCCCGTAGGCCTTGGTGCGGGTTACCATAACGGGCTATGTCGGCGATTGATCGAGTAGCGATATCCGGTTAAACTCGAAGGTATGTGATTTGAAAATTATAAGCTTGCTGGAAAATTTCAGCTAATGCACTTGTGAAATTTCCCAATGACAAGGTAAGTGCGGTGTGTGCTGCTGGCGCTAGGAGTAAGGCGTGTGAATATCCGCTCCTATGATGGAACGAGTTATCGGCCTTAATGAAGCCGTTATTTGTGTATGAACATAAGAGTTGGGACGGTGAAGTAAGTATGATTATGTGAATGTGCATTAATGAAATGATGCATTTAACTATGTGAATGTATTGCTGTAATTAGAGTTGATTATATTCCTTGAGACTTACTAAGCATAAAAATGCTTACTCCGCTGCTTTGGCTCTCAGTTTTCTAGATTTCGCTCGATAGCAATCGGATTCGGGATCGTTGAAGTCGAAGTCATCCACACTATCAAGCCTCCATTTTGGTATAAATTTTTGGTTGAACTTGAAATGGCATGTATAGGACTACCCCTTGTTTGTTAAATATGTTGTGATGTGAGTATGTACGGCCATGCGAAAATGGCTCGAAAAGGGAAACATGAACTTAGAATAATTGTGGTTTGTATGTATATATTTGGTGTCATGATGTGGCTATGGCTTGGAAATGGGAATGTTGGTCATATGATCAGCCATTGGCATGGTTAAAATGATCATATATGAACCTATGTATGGCAAGACTAGTTGGTTCATGGAGACTACCAAATAGGTAAGACCTACCTTAAAAACAGATGCTGCCAGCTACAGTGACGTGAATGTGAAAAATCACCAAAATTCGTAGGAATGGAATTAAATAGTGAATAAGCTATGTAAATGAACCTTGATGAGTCTATTTTCATATGGAAGAAACGAAATGGTCATAGGAGTTACATGTTAAGAGATATTAAAGCTATTGTGAGACAGGGCCAGAACAGTTTCTGGGTTCCCTGTCGCAACTTTAAAATTTACTATAAATTATCCAAAAGAATTAGGAGACATACCTTATATGTACAGATTCCATTTTGAGTCTAGTTTCATTAGGAACAAACGACACCAGCATTAAATCCCTGTACAGAGAGATATTCAAGTTATACCGCGCGAAGGTCAGAGCAGTCGATCCCTGTAACATGGGTGACTTTAACTAATAAACTGTACCAATTGGCCAGACAAAAAATCCTAGAAATAAATCCATGGATGGATATATGAGTCTAAATTCAGGGAAAATTTACGAAACCAGTTTCCGAGTTTTGAAACTCGAGATATGATTTTAAGGCGACAGTGACGCAGTTTTCCAGCCTGACTGGAAATGTCAAATTGGTGGGCAAAACATGTGAACTTGGCTTGTTAACCCTCGTGTCCGACACGGCGATGGTCTCGGGTTCGGGTGTTACAATTTTGTTGGTATCAGAGCCACGGTTTAGTCGATTCTAGGACTACCGTGAGGTGTTTGGGGTCTAGCTATACATGCCATTAAATGATGAATCGATAGTGTGGTGATTTCGACAATTTGACTTTGAGTTTGTTTATAGCAATGGATCCCGATCCCAAGCGAGCAATAGCTGATGATGTGGAGAGTGTGGCGCTGCTCCGCACAAGGGACAACGCGGCGGACTCTCAACCTATGGCCAACAATCCGAATGATGAGGCTAGGCAAGCCTTTTATAGTGTGATGAGCGAATGGTTTAATCAATACATTCGAACTAACACGGCTGTCCCACAACCTCCATTCCCGACAAATGCAACCCCGCACCTACAATACCTCCGTAACTGACCAAATAAGGTCAAGTAAGCCCCTAGTCGATAGGATTGAAAACATGGGGCCACTGAATTTAAAGCTACGGATGATGATGATGCGAACGAGCTGAATTTTGGTTGGACAACACTATCAAGGTGCTCGATGAGCTATCTTGTACACCGATGAGTGCTTAAAGTGTACCATCTCCTTGCTACGTGATTCCACCTACTATTGGTGGAGTACTCGACTTCGTGGTACCTAGAGAGCAAGTGACTTGGGAATTCTTTCAAACCAAGTTCCAAAAAAAAAAAAAAAAAGTATATCGATCGAGATTCATCGACCAAAAGCGAAGGAATTTCTTGATCTTAAGCAAGGTTCTATGTTGGTTACCGACTATGAACGAAAATTTGTGAGGCTTAGCCGATACAGCGAGAATGCATTTCGTCGAAGCTATTATGTAAACGCTTCGAGGATGGGCTGAATGATGATATAAGGATGTTTGTTGGCATTCTCGAGATCGAGAGTTCGTAGTACTTGTTGAGCGAGCTTGTAAAGTCGAAGAGCTTAGAAAGGAGAAACAAAAGCTGATGTGGGGGCTGGAGAATTCGAAGAGGTCCTCGAGAAAGTCTCTTCAACAAGCATCGAAGAGATTTCGAGATGATGTGAGCCGGTCTAGAGGCGTTTGGGCTTTCCTAGGCGAGGACGCGATCGACCCCTGTGACCACACGAGTCACCTTCGATCGCCGATGGTGGAAATGATCGCCGAGAGAGGGCGGAGTGTCCACATTGTGGCAAATGGCATTCGGGAGCTGTTGATTTCGTGATCGCTCCTCGCTATAAGTGTGGATCGGCCGACCACTTTATGAAGGATTGCCCGAGGATGCATGAGCAGAATGTAAGTCGAGTGCAAACCAGGTGCTACCTTTGCTCGAGGTAGGCCACCTAGAAATATGGGCAATGTCGATTGGCGGTCGAGAGGATCTAGAGATGCTACCATCGGATCGAGGCTCGTGCTCTGCTAGGACTTATGCCATCTGGCGCCGCGAGGATGCTGCCTCTCCAGATGTTATTACCGGTACTTTCACTCTTTTCAATACAAATGTGATTGCTTTGATTGACCCTGGTTCTACTCATTCATATATATGTGAAACCTTAGCATCCAGTAAGACTTTGCCCATTGAGTCTACTGAGTTTGTAATTCGGGTGTCAAACCCCTTGGGTCATTACGTGCTTGTCAACAAAGTGTGCAAGAAAAGTCCCCTAGTGTTCCGAGGTTCTTGTTTTCCGCGGACTTAATGCTTTTGCCGTTCGATGAGTTCGATGTTATTCTTGGTTTGGATTGGTTGACCATGCGATGCGGTTGTAAATTGCAAGAGCAAGACTATCGATTTGAGGTCGCGAATAATGAAATAATTCGGGTTGAGTCCACGGACTTAAAGGGTTGCCATTGTAATATCGGCGATGTTGGCCCGAAATATGTAAGAAAAGGGTGAAGCGTACCTTGCGTCGTGCTTTCGATGACAAGGAATCGAGAAGAAACCCGAATCTGTGCCCGTGGTTTGTGAATACCGGATGTTTTCCCGAAGAATTGCGGGTTTACCACTGTTCGGGAAATAGAATTTGGCATTTCGATAGCTCCATATCGTATGGCACCAACGGAATTAAAGGAGTTGAAAGCTCGGTTGCAAGAATTGGTGGATAGAGGTTTTGCTCGCCGAGTTTTTCGCCTTAGGGTGCGCGGTGTTGTTCGTGAAGAAGAAGGATGGAACCATGCGATTGTGCATCGACTATCGTCGACAATAAAGCGGCGATAAAGAACAAATATCCGTTGCCGCGTATTGATGACTTGTTCGATCAAGCTGAAGGAGCCTCGGTGTTCTCGAAAATAGATTTGAGATCGGGCTACTATCAATTGCGAATCCGAGATTGGACGTGCCCAAGGCGCCTTGAGCGAGATATGGTCACTATGAGTTCCTAGTGATGCCGTTTGGGCTCACTAATGCCCTACGGTATTTATGGATTTAATGAATCGGATCTTTAGACCATATTTGGATCGATTAAGTAGTCGTGTTCATTGATGACATCTTGGTCTATTCAAGAAATGAGACCGAACATCTTTGAACACTGCGATTAGTCTTTGCAAATTTTACGGGATAAGCAATTATATGCTAAGTTGACAAGTGTGAGTTACGGTTAAGAGGTTAGCTTCTTGGGTCATGTGGTATCTGCATCGGTATTGAGTCGACCGAATAAAATTTCAGCCATATTTAATTGGAAGCCTCAGAAATATTCTTGAGGTTGAGACTTTTGGGGCTTGCTTAGGTTATTACCGACGATTTGTAAAGGCTTCTCAACGATAGCCACGCCGATGATGGCTTACTCCAAAAGGGCGTTAAGTTGAATGGACGGAGAAATGCCAAAAAGTTTCGATCAGCGAAAACTTATTTGACCGAAGCCCCAATTCTAGTGCAACCCGAGTCCAAGCAAAGAGTTTGTCATCTATAGCGACGCCTCTCTACTTGGGTTAGGTTGCGTATTAATGCAAGAAGGTCGAGTTGTGGCCTATGCGTCGAGGCAATTAAAGCCACATGAGAAAAATTATCCGACTCATGATCTCGAATTGGCGCCATCGTATTCGCCTTAAAGATTTGGCGACATTACTTATTTGGTGAAAGGTGCCATGTATACTCGGATCACAAAAGTCTCAAATATTTGATGACCCAAAGAGACTTAAATCTGCGACAAAGGCGTTGGCTCGGTACATTAAAGGATTATGAGCTGATCATTGACTATCACGGGAAAGGCGAATGTGGTTGCGGATGCCTTGAGTCGTAAATCGTTATTCACTTCTGACGATGAATGTGCACTTGTCGTCCGATCCGAGCGGTGTGTTAGTGGCTGAATTGAAAGCCAAACCATTATTGACACACCAAATTCGAGAAGCTCGAGAAAGTCGACGACGAGTTGGTTGCAAAGCGGGCTGCATGTGTTCGAACAAGGACTCGGAGTTTCAAATCGGCGATGACGATTGTTTGAGGTTCAAAAGTCGTCCGTGTGTCCCAAAGAATTGAACTCATTTCGATAATTCAGAATGAAGCCCATTGTAGCGAATGGCAATCCACGGGAGTCGAAGATGTACAATGAATTGAAGCGTCGGTTTTGGTGGCATGGTATGAAGCGAAACATCTCGACTTTGTTTGAGATGTTTAATATGTCAACAAGCGAAAGCGGAACATCGGTGCCTTGAGGATTACTTGACCAATCACGATACCCGAGTGGAAATGGGATCGAGTCACAATGGACTTTGTATCCGGACCGCCATTGTCGACAAGTAAGAAGGATGCGGTTTGGGTCGTGGTAGATCGATTGACTAAGTCGGCCCACTTTGTCCCCGTCGTCGGATTTTCAATGGACAAATTAAGCGGAATTATACGTTTCTCAGTTGTGAGATTACGGGGTGCCTATTTCTATCGTGTCGGATAGAGATCCGAGATTCACCTCGCGATTTTGGAAAAAGTTGCAAGAAGCTTTGGGTACCAAGTTGCATTTCAGACCGCCTTTCACCCCAAACCGATGGTCAATCCGAGTGGATAATTCAGATACTTGAGGATATGTTAAGATGTTGCGTCCTCGAGTTTAGTGGTTCATGGGAGCGGTATTTGCCGTTGATTGAATTAAACACAACAACGACTTTCAATCAAGTATTAAGATGGCACCCTACGAGGCCTTATGCGGTCGTAAATGCCGACGCCATTGTTTTGGTGAGCTCGGTGAAAGCAAGATTTTCGGGTGGATTTGATTAGGGATCTTTGAGCAGAAAGTGGAAGTAATCTGTGAAAGTCGAAGATAGCCTCCGATCGTCGAAGTAAATGCGGATCTGAAGCGTAAGGATATCGAGTATCGGTGGGTGATAAAGTGTTTCTCAAGGTATCGCCTTGGAAAAAGGTACTCGAGTTCTACCGTAAGGGCAAGTTGAGCCGAGGTTCATTGGACCATATGAGATATCGAGCGAGTCGGTCCGGTGGCATATCGCTTGATTTTGCCCCCGAACTTAAAAGGTTCACGATGTCTTTCACGTTTGATGCTTGACGCTATAGATCCGATCCATCGCACGTGATTAGTCCATCGAAATTGAAATTCAAGCTAATATGAGTTATGAGGAAGAACCGATTCGTATCCTATCACGAGAAGTGAAAGAGTTGCGAAACAAGCGGGTTCCGCTAGTAAAAGTGTTATGGCTCAAGCACGGGATGGAAGAAGCTACTTGGGAGACCGAGAACTCTATGAAAGAGCGATATCCAAACCTATTTACGGTAAGATTTTGGGACGAAAATTTCTTAAGTGGGGAGAGTTGTGATGACCCAAAATTGACCCTAGTCGGAATGTGGTTTGGGACCACAAAACCGAGGCATAAAAATAATTAAAATTTATTTTGATGCCTATAATATGTGTGTGCTCATGTATGACATTTTATGATGATTGATTTAGTGTTATAAGGGTGAATTCCACAAGAAAGGACTTAGTAGTGAACTTTGAAAGTATGATAGGAAATGTGTGATGACTAATTAAAGCATGCATGCAAAATAATGGACTTGCATGTCAAATTCCCCTTTTATAGGTGGTGGCGGCCATGACAAGGGAGGATGGGCTAAACATGTCATGAAACATGTTTTGTTGGTGCATTAGGGTGAAATAATAAACAAAGGTGTATGGGTGATAAAAAATGAAAAAAATGTGTGTGAGTGTGGTAATCCCCCATTGCAGTGAGTTGTAGAGAAGGAAAGAAAAAAATTTGTTCATCCTTTCTTTGAGCCAAAACTAAGGAAGAAGGAGGATTTTTGCTTCATGCTTGGTTTGGAAGAGATCTAGAAGGAGATTTGGCTAAGTTTGCATCAAGATTAAGGTATGTATGAGGTTGTGTTAGGAGTTTCATGCATGTTTTGGTTGCTAACTTGATGTGCATGTTAGCCATGGCTCAAATCTTTGTTAAGCCATGGAAATGGTATTTGGCCAAAGTTGTTATGGTGATAAAGCCATTGCATGCTAAGTGTGAAGCTTGATGATGATGCATGCAATGATGGATTGTCTACTCTTGAGTAAAATTTTGAGCTTTCTTTTGTTTTATCATGATTGAAGTTGAAAAGGAGCATGATTGTCATATTCGGCCATGATGCATTCATGAGCATGGTTCATGCTTCTTGCATGTTAGTTAAAATTTGTGTTTTGGATGGCTATGGACACCTTGAAATTGGCCATGCTCATATATGTATATATATGTTTGCACATGATGTTTTGGTTATGAAGGAAGTGATGAATAAGTTTGTTTAAAGAAGAAGATGTTGAAGAATAATTGTGAAATTGTAAGCACATTGGCCTAGCACACATATGAGTGCTTGATGCTATATTGTAAGTTTTGAGCTACAATATGCAAAGCATTAACTAGTAAAATGCATGCTGTTTTGTGTGGTATTAAGTGCATAATTGGCCTCAACAAGGACAAGTATATTCGCCTTGGGTAGCCTATTGAAGGCCTTAGCTTTTCCTTGATGCTCGAATAAATTGTATTGAATTGCTTGATGTAGTATAAAATGTGCATGACCATTGTGTATTCAAGCTAAAGGGTGGCCATATGACCATTTAAATTCCTTGTCATATTCGCCATAAGCTAGCACAATGAGGTTTTGATAAATCAATTTGTTTGAATTAGCTCAAGAGCTAAGAGGGCCACAATTGGACAAGGGAAGGAAAAAGTAATCGAATAGCCGTAAAAGCCGTTCGACAACATCCGAGGTAAGTCCTCAAGAAGTGACCTTACTTGAATTATGTGGAATGAAATATGGATGTATTGATTATTGATTTATGTGTGTATGAGTATTGAATGATACCGGGCTAAGTCCGAAGGCGATTATGTTAGTGATTATAATTGTGTTTGAGCCTTAGTAACGAAAATAAATATGTATGTCCAATGATTATTGATGTATGTGTGCATGAGAAATTGAATGATATCCGGGCTAAGCCCGAAGACAATTATGCTGGAAATTATAACGGGTTAAGACCGAAGGCAATTGTGCTAGTGGCTACATCCGGGCTAAGACCGAAGGCATTCGTGCGAGTCATTCTATCCGGGCTAAGACCGAAGGCATTTGTGCAAATCGTGATATCCGGGTTAAGTCCGTAGGCCTTGGTGCGGGTTACCATAACGGGCTATGTCCCGGCGATTGATCGAGTAGCGATATCCGGTTAAACTCGAAGGTATGTGATTTGAAAATTATAAGCTTGCTGGAAAATTTCAGCTAATGCACTTGTGAAATTTCCCAATGACAAGGTAAGTGCGGTGTGTGCTTTGCGCTAGGAGTAGAGCGTGTGAATATCCGCTCCTATGATGGAACGAGTTATCGGCCTTAATGAAGCCGTTATTTGTGTATGAACATAAGAGTTGGGACGGTGAAGTATGATTATGTGAATTTGCATTAATGAAATGATGCATTTAACTATGTGAATGTATTGCTGTAATTAGAGTTGATTATATTCCTTGAGACTTACTAAGCATAAAATGCTTACTCATTGCTTTGGCTCTCGGTTTTCTAGATTTCGCTCGATAGCAATCGGATTCGGGATCGTTGAAGTCGAAGTCATCCACACTATCAAGCCTCCATTTTGGTATAAATTTTGGTTGAACTTGAAATGGCATGTATAGGACTACCCTTGTTTGTTAAATATGTTGTGATGTGAGTATGTACGGCCATGCGAAAATGGCTCGAAAAGGAAACATGAACTTAGAATAATTGTGGTTTGTATGTATATATTTGGTGTCATGATGTGGCTATGGCTTGGAAATGGGAATGTTGGTCATATGATCAGCCATTGGCATGGTTAAAATGATCATATATGAACCTATGTATGGCAAGACTAGTTGGTTCATGGAGACTACCAAATAGGTAAGACCTACCTTAAAACAGATGCTGCCAGCTACAGTGACGTGAATGTGAAAAATCACCAAAATTCGTAGGAATGGAATTAAATAGTGAATAAGCTATGTAAATGAACCTTGATGAGTCTATTTTCATATGGAAGAAACGAAATGGTCATAGGAGTTACATGTTAAGAGATATTAAAGCTATTGTGAGACAGGGCCAGAACAGTTTCTGGGTTCCCTGTCGCAACTTTAAAAATTTACTATAAATTATCCAAAAATAATTAGGAGACATACCTTATATGTACAGATTCCATTTTGAGTCTAGTTTCATTAGGAACAAACGACACCAGCATTAAAGTCCTGTACAGAGATATATTCAAGTTATACCGCGCGAAGGTCAGAGCAGTCGATCCCTGTAACATGGGTGACTTTAACTAATAAACTGTACCAATTGACCCGACCAAAAATCCTAGAAATAAATCCATGGATGGATATATGAGTCTAAATTCAGGGAAAATTTACGAAACCAGTTTCTGAGTTTTGAAACTCGAGATATGATTTTTAAGGCGACAGTGACGCAGTTTTCCAGCCTGACTGGAATTGTCAAATTGGTGGGCAAAACATGTGAACTTGGCTTGTTAACCCCTCGTGTCCAACACCGGCAATGGTCTCAGGTTCGGGGTGTTACAAAATACACATAGTTTGCATAAACTCATGCTTGGATGAATTCTCATAGTACTCATACTTGCCCACACATTTCATTTCTTTCACATTTTAGTCCTTCAATTTACAAATTTCACAATTTAGCCCATTTTACTCAAAATCACTAAAAATTCAAAGACAAAATATATCAATCCAACATATATCTTTTATTTCTCAAAAATTAACATAAAAAAACTCACAATTTCATCAATGGAACATTTCAAAATAATAATCAAATTCAGAAGTTGAGGCATGGGCTTAGTAAAACCCAAAGCAACGATCACAAAAACATAGAAATTATCAAAAACCAAACAAAATCCATACCTTAATTAAGGAAATCAATCGCTGAATGAAATGAAGCTTAAAACCTTTTTCTTCTCTTCTATTTTCGATAGAAAAAGATGAATAAAATGGCAAAATTTTGATTTGTTTTGATTAATATTAACATATTAATCAATTTCCCATTTTGCCCTTATTTTATAACATAATTTAACCATTACCAAATGTCCATTTATGTCCATTAATCTTTTCAATGGGCTAATAACCACATAAAGACCCTTGCTTTATAAAGCCATGACAAATAGATACCTTTACAATATAGATACCTTTACTTCAGCACACAAATAAATAAATTTTCATATGAAACTTTCACACATGCGAATTCACATACCATAAGCACGAAAATTAATATTTCAAATATTTTTCTAACTCAAATTTGTGGTCTCGAAACCACTTTTCCGACTAGGGTCTAAACCGGACTATTACAGAGCTCGAGTCACACTATCAACAAATCTTTTGGGGTATATTTTGTTAAATGCTTTTAAGTATTGCATGTATAGGGGACTTAGAATTTTGTTATATGTGTCATATTTGTTAGCCAAGGTGATGGCTCCTTTTTGGTATATTACTCCAAATTTGTATATGGCCATGAAATATGGTTCATATTGATTATTGGGTTGTAATCCCTAAATACTGTTATATGCATGAGGTGTGTTATTACTTTTGTGGTGTGTGCCAGATGGTTGATAAAAATGTGAAATTCATGCTTACTGGATAAATGATACCAATTAGCATAGTCATAATATGAACAAGGTAAACAAAATGAAATGACTGAACTTGTCAAGTGGGGAGTGATAAACATGAATTCTTTGATATGTGAATGTCATGCATGACGTAAAGTTTTAGAGGTTGAAATAACCCAACCATTGCCTAATCTATCACCATTGACATGTGAATATGTTTGTGTTGTTATGGGTGACAAGAGGACTTGGTAAATAGCCTCAAAATTTGTCCACACAGGTAGACACACGGGCGTATGTCTGGACCGTGTGTGACACACGGTCAGCCCCATGGGCGTGTTGTCCGGTCGTGTATCCCCTGTTCCCTAACTTTTCAAGTTAGTATGCATGGTAGTAAACACACGGGCAGAGACACGGCCATGTGTCTCAACCGTGTGGAGGACACGACCTTAGGACATGGGCGTGTGCCCAGGCTGTGTGAACACGTTAAATGCAAAAATTAAATTCACCACACAGGCTAGCAAACGGGCGTGTGACCCTTAATTGATGCTAAGTAATAAACAGAGAGTTACACGGCCTGAGGACACGAGTGTGCCTAGGGCACATGGGCGTGTCCTTGTATCCACACGGGTGTGTGACCTTGGTTTATTAATACTTTTCTAAAGTTCATGGTTTAGTCCCGAATCTCTCCCAATGAATGTCTTGGGTCTCGTAGGCCCATTTAAGGGATGATATGCATGATTTTGAATAAATTTTAAATTTGAACGAAATTTTTTGGCCTAGCTTTACATAGTTGTGTATGTTCAAGTCCGAAAATGCATCATATCCTATCCCAGCGTCGGACACGGGTAAAGGGTGTCACAATAGCCTCGAGAGCATCATCCTTCCTAGCCAACTTATTCTCCGAGGAACCGATAGTATCCCACATATATTCCCTAAGTTGCTCCTTTATCGATTACAACCCATCAGTGAGTCTATCATCGACATAATCGATCCTCTTCTTGAAATCCCTTATAGACTCCTCAAGAGTGACGAATCGACCCTCCAAAGCTTCAACAAGTCCCTTAATTGACTCACTTTTCTGGCCCTTCCACGGGTCTCCATTGGTTCATTTTGACTGACAACTTCTTTTGACATCCTAACGGTGCCTTCGCAACCAATAACTTAGATACCACTTGTCACAGGGCTAATCTCATCCGTCGATGTAATGTAATCTTGGCCGTCAGTTTTGGGGGAGCTCAACTATAAATAGAGAGTTTCTCCCTCATTTGTACTCACTCTATTCATTGTTTCATTATTCTTTGTGAATAAGAGAATATAGAGAGAACATTTACTCAAACACCTCTCATGCATTTTTTCTGTTGTTCTTTGTGGCTTCTTTTGACATAGTTTGCTTCCGCTATACAAATTGGTGCGTTGGAGGAGTTCTTAAGGAATCCTCACTTGAGTAAAGGCTGACTTAGGAGAGTTTGGATGAACGGATCACCTAAGGCTGCACGGATCGTGAGAAGAAAGATCTAGCCCTTGACACAAGTAGTTGGATTCGTCTCATCTCCGCCCTCAACAAACCTTTTCTAATTTCTGGTCAATTTACCTAGAATTGTTGGATAGAAATTGAGTAGCAAACTAAGCACTAATGTTTTATCCCCATAAATTGTCCCATGCAGCACTTGGATCAGCCTTTGAAGCATCAATATAGTTTTGATTCCCATGATGGTTATGGGGTCCAAGAACTCCGCTGAGTCCTGTTAATTGATCTTTCAGGGGTTTTGTTTTGATAGCGACCAATTTTAACACAAATCTAGCTATTTCCCCATACAATAGTCCTGTACGATCAAAAAGCTGCATATAACAATGCCATGAATCTACATCTTACAAATTTCACTCTTTAAAAGACACAACTCCTTGATTCAAATATTGCTTATGAAAATCTACTACAGATTAAATATCTATGGAGATAAATATAAAGAAAGAAGCACTTGTAGAAAAACATACATAAACATATGGAATGCTTGCATATTTTGGTCTATCAGAATAGATATTCAGCCAAAAAAGTTAACAACACCTTGCATCTACAGTCAGTGAAGGAAACAATTATCAATATGACAGTGAAAGAATACAGCGTCGAAAAGAAAAATTCAAATAAAAGAATAAATTCATTAAAATGTGGCATGAAATAACTTGTAACAGTCGATTTTCAGTGAAATCGTAATAGTGGTTTCAGGACCACAAATCTAAGTTAGAAAGAAATTTATTTTAAAATTATTGCATGGTCTGTATCATGATAGGAACGACGTATGAAAATTTTGATAAGAAAATTTTACTGATTTCATGTTTAATTATAGAAAGGACCAAATTGCATAAAATGAAAAAGTTGAGTTCTAGTAGCTAAAAGTATCAAATAGCAATGGAAGGTCCATATATGGTAATTAGACCATTAAAAGAAGTTAGTAGATATTTTTGATGATTCATCCATAGAAATTTAGAAAAAGAAAAGGACTAAATTGGAATTTGGAATAAATAAAGATGATAATAGCCTAATATCATCTTATTTCATCATCTTAATCCTCGAAATTCTTTGGAAACCCTAGGAAAGAGAAAAAAAATAAGTAAGCATAATTGGGTAAGTATTCTTGTCCTATTTTTAGTAATTTTTATATTTTTGAGATTAGAATAACCTAGTTTATCTATTTTAGGGATCAATGAAAAGATATTAAAGAATTGATATTTTTCCATGGATGAATATGCTGAAAATTTAAAATTTATGTTAGAAAATGAAAGGTTGTTGATAGATAAACAACTTTTGTAATGTCAATTTTCATGAAATTGTGATTTAGAGACTAAATTGTAAAGATGTAAAATTCATGGAAAATTTTTTATTTTTATGAAATATATTTGCTGTAAATGTTATATGTAAAAATTGGTTAGGCTTGGAATAAGGAATAAGTTGCAAGAATTTCATTTTCTAAGCCTAGGGACGAAATCGGCATTTATGAAAAGTATAAGGGTAAATGGTAATTTTTCTTTAGATTTTAATTGAATTAAATTGAGTATGAAATGGATTAAATTGACGTTAAATTCATTTATATAGATCCAGATAACTCAAATATGAAATTAGATCGAGGGAAAGAAAAAGTGTCAGATTAGTAGATTTCTGTATACGAACAAGTGACAAGGTAAGTTCGTGTAACTAGATTATGTATATTAATGTGCTTGGAATTGAATGTTGAATATGTGTGAATTGTATAAATGTTCAATGTATAAAATTAATTACATGCCTGATAGTGATCGATAAGTATAAGTCTCGTTCGAATAGATGAAATTCAATGGATATAAGATTTCCCAATTGGTTGTGGTCTTGCATATGTTGCAGACACACCTTAGCTTGAAAGAGCATCTTGTTATAAGCCTTCTCGATACTTCCTGTTACATGGTTCCTGTGAGCATCTTGATCGGTAGTAATCCTGCATGTGTTGCGGACTACCACAGTTCTTTGTGAGCGTCCTGTTATATGATCGGTTGTGATCCTGCATATATTGCAGACACAAACGCAGCTCTTTATGAGTGTCCTGATATAGGCTCTTCTTGAGCTTCCTGACATGGCTCGCTTGAACATCCTGTTATATGGCTATCCCGGGCTCCCTGATAATAACTCTTTAAAGTTACTTGTTAAGCTCAATGAGCTTCCTGTTCTAAACTCTTATGAGTTTCCTGATATAGCCCGGATAAACTTCCTATTACATGGCTCACATGAGCATCCTGTTATAGGCTTGAGAGAGTGCTTATTGATTATGTGCCCTAATTGGGTACCCCTGAATATGAGTTGACGGTTTATAGTTTTGTGCACTTTGAGTGTACTACATGTGTATCCATCGATATTTCAAATAAATTTAATGGGAATAGTTTTGACATGGTTGAATTGAACTTAATATGATTGATTATGGAAATGCACATGTTATATGGAAATATGATTTGAAAAGCACATGTTTATGAAAGTTATTACATGATGAGCTCATCTTTGATTTTTGATGTTTACATGATATACATGACGAACAAGTTTCTTGAGATCATATGTGTTTAGGCAAATAACTGTAATGATTTGGATGCATGTTTGTATACTTATTTTGATGTACACGATTGGTAAGTTAAATTCTTGTTATGCGAACTTACTAAGCATTTAAAATGCTTACTCGATTTTCTTGTCTCTATTTTATAGTGCTCGGAAGCTCGTAAAGATTGAATTGGTCGGAGCATCATCACACTATCCTTCAGCACATTTTGGTATAAACAACAAACTTATTTTCGTATGATGGCATGTATTGGCTAATTTGGCCAATGTTGGCATGTAAATGGTTATTTGTAATCAAGCTATTGGAATGGCTAGTAATGGTATATTTAGTGAATATATACTTGAGGTTATAATATGGTTAATATCTGAGTGCTTGATATGGTTAGATTGAATTATGGTAAACATATATGTTTTTTTTAAAAAAGGTAAGTTTGAATACATGTGATGATATATTAAATATAATGTTAATGTTGGCTTGGTTTTAACATTTTAAATTGGTTGGTATTTGTATACAAGTATTAATGTAGGTACAAGGAAAATTTCGGGTGAGAAATAAGGCTTGGAAATAGGTTTATTTTGTCCACACGGATAGACACACGGGCGTGTGTCTCAACCGTGTGTGACACACGACCATGCGTACGGACATGAAGCTTGGCCGTGTGTCCCCTGCATCTTAAAAATTGAGAAACAAAATGCTCAGAATTGGTCACAAGGACAAAGGCACGGGCATGTTTCTCAGCCGTGTGAAACACACGGCCCAACACACGGGCGTGCGTCTTGGCCGTTTGAATCCTGCACCTTATTTTTGAAATTAAATTGTCCACACGGCCTAGCACACAAGCGTGTGGCCGGTTGTGTGACCAAGTCAGTAGCTACCCTAATTTGAACACGGGCTGGGACACAGTCATGTGCCTCACATCGAATGCCCACACGGCTTAAGACATGGGTGTGTCACTAGAACGACAGAAATGTGCAAGTGTACACAATCGCAACAAGTAATAAAGTGACAAGTAAATGTCGAGTTATCGTACCCACAGGAACTGTGAAAAGAATTATTTATGAATGCAATTTAAAACACTTTGGTGAAGAAAAATATTTTGCTTGAAGAGGGTGATTAAAAACTAAGATTTTAAACTAAGTAAACTAAAGAAATAAATCTCAAATGCACGACTTCAAAATACGAGTTTAATTTAGATGACATAATTGTGTTAGATTAATTCATTTCTTTAACTTAGAATTATTAAACTCATGTTTATATTGTTATGAATAAATTCACGGCAACTCGGTAATTTTCTAACTTGTGAACATACTCACCTACACAAATCTATTCATCTCTTAACATATCCCTATGTCTATTCAATCAATAAACAGATTCTAATAAGCAAGCATACTATTGCACATACACACTCATTAAATTGAACTAATCTTTTGCATATTCCTATGTCAATTCAAACGATTAATTAAATCTAATGAGAACATAAAAGACTATGTGAGGTAACAAGGTATCCTTACCTTGAAATAGTTTAGTCATTATTGCAAATTATGCAAGGCAAGTGTATCGCCAGATACAATGCTAATTTAACCTTCAGCTACCTTAGAAGAATAAACAAGCACTGATTAAGTATTGTGTCCATTAATTACAATTTCAATCTGTTTAAATAATTAATTTATTAGTTCCCTCACAATTATAATGCAAGAATAACCTAGGCATGATTTTACTTAATCAAGCATTTTACTGAGGCTTATAACAGCATAGACACAACTTTAATAATATAAGAGGACAAAATGCAATCAACCCAACACGAATTAAATTCAAGCTAAGCTGATTAAATTAGCCATTCCAAAAACATAAATATTCATAGATATGTTCATCACAAAAAGAACAAAAATTAAAGAGATAGGGAACAAGAATCAAATCTGGTGTTTTTCGGTGGCTTGACTAGGTTGCTCCGTTCCCTTCTTTGTTGTCCTTACTAATCAAAGCTTGCTATGAACACTCAATTGATGCTCCAAAATGGTTGAAGAAGAATCCTTTCTCAAGGGAAGAAATTGGCAAAAGAGCAAGGAACTTTGAATGGGAAAAATGAGAGAAAAAGTGAAAGAGGAGAGAAGAATTGTGAGAGAAGAGATTTGAATGAGGGATGTGTTGAATGATCAGCCAAGGGGGGTTTTTATAGCTGAATGTGGAAGCTGAAATTTGCTAAAAATAGCAGCCAAAGAGCCACCCCTTGGCCAGCCTCCTATGTGGCAAAGTTGATGGCTTCAACTTTGCTAAAAATGGCTTGGGGCAAATCTAAAAAGCCACCAATTGTGGAGGTGTAACACCCCTAACCCGAGACCGTCGCCGGAGTCGAACACGAGGTGTTAACAAACTTCAAACCACTTATTGATAATTTCCCAGACAAGCTGCCAATCTGTGTACTAGTTGCTTCAAAAATCATAACTTGAGTTCTACAACTCGAAAATCAGTTTCGTAATTTTTCCCTGAAACTAGACTCATATTTCCATCTACAGATTTTTTTCTAGAATTTTTGGTCAAGCCAATTAGTACAGTTTATTAGTTAAAGTCTCCCATATTACAGGGGTCGACTATGCTGACCTTTGTGCATTGCAACTTGAATAACTCCCTGTGCAGGGCTTCAATACTGATTCTGTTTGTTTCTATAGAAACTAGACTCAAAAAGGAATCTATACATATATGGCATGATTTCTAAATGTCTCGTGTTAATTTATAATTAATTTTCAAAGTCGGAACAGGGAATCCAGAAACTGTTCTGGCCCTGTTTCACGAAAACCTAAATATCTCTTAACATACAACTCATATGACCGTTTCGTTTCTTCCATATGAATATAGATTCATCAAGGTTCATTTACATAATTTATTCACTATTTAATTCCATTCCTACTATTTTTAGTGATTTTTCACATCCACATCACTGTTGCTGCCAGCATCTATTTCTAGGGTAGACTTTCTCTAACACATAGTTTCTATGATTCAACCACCCCTTTTTCATATATAGTCCAAAATATAATCATGATGACCCATTCTAATGGGTGGTTATTGCCAAACATTTCCGTGCCTCTTAATGAGCATATACATACCAAATGATTATAACATTATGCTCAAAACATTTATAAGCCATTTTCGCATGGCTATTCAAAATTTTACATACCAAGTTCAAACAAAACATAATAACCTATACATGCCGAAATGTTCTCTTAGACCATCTAAGAAGAAGATACCAAAAAGTCGCTAGTCGGTGTGATGACTTCGATGACGGTCCCGAATACGCAAAAAGTCGAGTCCAAGAAACCTAAAATAGGTGACAAGCAAACACCGAATGAGTATATAACTCGATGAAGTCATAAGCAATGCACTACCAACCATTAATAACATTATCGCAAAAGGAAACAAAATGGAGCGAGGCTAATTACTCCATTCAAACCGAACTATACCATAGTTCCTTAGACCATTCGATTCAACCACATACCAAGTTACACATTCACATTCCATATACTAATCAATAGGATATTTGAAGCATTTCTATACACCATTTTGTTTTCGTCACAATCATACATCTACATGACCTTTCACTCATTCCACAATAATTCTTATGTACGTGACTTCAATTTACATTGTCACATAGGTTCAAACTTACCAAGCTCAACCCCAAATATAAACATAGCGCCTATTAGCCATGAACTCAAGGTACTTACCCGATCCGCTGTCCGTGATCAACTCAATAGTGTCGCACACTCAGTGTCAATAGTGATTCAAAAGCATATAGTGAGTCCGCACACTTAGTGCTATACAATCAACTCGCACACTTAGTGCTATATGATCAAACTCGCACACTTAGTGCTGTACAAGTTTTAAACCCGCACACTTAGTGCCATTCTCATGATCACAAATGTTTATACCCGCACACTTAGTGCCGAAATCAACAACTCAATACATCTCACCTCTTTTCCTTTCATTCAACACTTCCATCACCACATACATACATGTATATAAATTCATCATTCCTTTCGGCATAATTATATAGACATTATGTCTATTCAAATCAATACAAAATATATGCTTAGTGACTTACCTTGTGTTGGGTAAAATAGTCCAAGTCGGCTACTCGATGACCTTCTTTCCCTTGCTTGATTCTCCTTCTTTAACTCCTTGAGCTTAATCAATAAATCAACTAGTTTAACCATCTTGCTAAACATTCATAATTCAATTACACATGCATATGTATGTTTGTATATTCGGCAACCATCCTCACTTATTACCCATTTAGTCAATAATCTAAGCCAAGATAAGGCTTCAATATGGTTGCCTCTAACCGAATACATGCACACCAATCTACTTCATTTGGCCGAATATGCATGTCTATGTTGAGGCCAATTTTACACTTAATACTACACAAAAAAACAGCATACATTTTACTAACTAACGCATTACATATTGTAGCTCAATACACATCTCTCATTTACTTCATAACCGAAACAACATCACAAGCAAATATACACCTTAAAATAGTATATATGTCATACCAATACATCATGTGCAAACATATATTCATGTAGGTGCAAGGGCGAATCTCAAGTTGTTTATATCCAAATATAAACACATATCCAAAGCTCAAATCTTACCTACCATGCAACATGCATGAATCATACTTATGGATATACCATGACCGAATACATCACAACACCATAATTTTGGTCATGATTAAGCAAAGAACTTAATGTCTTACTCAAAATACTAAAAAGAAAGTCCAAGAGCCATCAATCCACCATCACATATACCATTAGCAAGCTTCATATTTAACATGCAATGGCATTAACACAAAATCCACCTTGGCCAAATACCATTCCCATGATATAACAAAGATTTGAACCATGGGCTAATAAGAACATCAAGCTAGCAACTAAAAACATGCATGAATCTCATGGCACAACCTCAAACATACCTTAATCTTGATGCAAGTATAGCCAAATCTCTTCCTAATCCCCTTCCAAACCAAACATGAAGCAAAAATTCTTTCCTTCCTCTTTGGTATTTCGGTCAAGAGAGAATGAAATGGATGAGCAAAATTTTTTTCTTTTCTTTTCTTCAATGCACGGCAATTGGGGGGGTTCACTCACACACATTTTTTTTTCTTTCTTTATTACCCATACTTATTTGTTTATTGTTTCTCCCTAATGCACCAACAATACATGTTTCATGACATGTTTAGCCCATACTCCCTTGTCATGGTCTGCCACCTCCTATAAAAAGAGGGATATTTGACATGCAAGGCCATTGTTTTGCATGCATGCTTTAATTAGTCATCACACATTTCCCCATCATACTTTCAAAGTTTTCTACTAGGTCCTTTCTAGTGAAATTCACATTTATAACTCTAAATCAAACATCAAAAATGTCACACACGAATTAACACATATCATAAGCATCAAAATGAGCATTAAATTATTTTTATGCCTCGGTTTTATGTCCCGAAACCACATTCGACTAGGGTCAATTTTGGGCTGTCACAACTCTCCCCACTTAAGAAATTTTCGTCCCCAAAATCTTACCGTAAATAGATTTGGGTATCGCTCTTTCATAGAGTTCTCGGGTTCCCAAGTAGCTTCTTCTATCCCGTGTTTGAGCCATAACACTTTCACCAGCGGAACCCTTTTGTTTCGCAACTCCTTCACTTCACGAGCTAGGATACGAATCGGTTCTTCTTCATAGCTCATATCGGCTTGAATTTCAACCTCTGATGGACTAATTACGTGCGATGGATCGGATCTATAGCGTCGAAGCATCGAAACATGAAAGACGTCGTGAATCTTTTCAAGTTCGGGGCAAAATCAAACGATACATAACCGGACCGACTCGTTCGGATATCTCATATGGCCCGATGAACCTCGGACTCAATTTGCCTTCGGCCAAATCGAGTATCTTTTCCAAGCGAAACTTTAAGAAACACTTTATCTCCCACGATACTCAATGTCTTTTCGTTCAAATCCGCGTCACGATTTTCGACGATCTGTGGCGCCTTCAGACTTTCACGGATTACCTTTACTTTCATTCAGCATCTTTAATCAAATCCACTCGAAAATTTTGCTTTCGCCGAGCTCGGTCCAAAACAATGGTGTACGGCATTTACGCCGTACAAGGCCTCGTAAGACGCCATCTTAATACTTGATTGAAAACTATTGTTGTAAGCGAATTCAATCAAAGGTAAATACCGTTCCATGAACCATCGAACTCGAGGACGCAACATCTCAACATATCCTCAAGTATCCGAATTATCCGCTCGGATTGACCATCGGTTTGTGGATGAAAGCGGTGCTAAAATGCAGCTTGGTACCCAAAGCTTCTTGCAATTTCTTCCAAAATCGCGAGGTGAATCTCGGATCTCTATCCGACACAACAGAAATCGATACCCGTGTAATCTCACAATCGAGAAACGTACAATTCAGCTAGTTTATCCAATGAAAAATCATGACGACGGGGATAAAGTGAGCCGACTTAGTCGATCTATCAACAACAACCCAAATCGCATCCTTCTTGCTCATCGACAATGGCGGTCCGGACACAAAGTCCATTGTGACTCGATCTCATTTCCACTCGGTATCATGATCGGTTGAAGTAACCACGAAGGCACTTGATGTTCCGCTCTCACTTGTTGACATATTAAACATCTCAAACAAAGTCGGAGATGTCTCGTTTCATACCATGCCACCAAAACCGACATTTCAAATCGTTGTACATCTTCGTACTCACGGGTGAATTGACATTCGGCTACAATGAGCTTCGTTTAGAATCATCGAAATGAGTTCGAATTTCTTGGAACACACAAACGATTTCGAACCTCAAACAATCGTCATCATCAATTTGAAACTCCGATTCCTTGTTTGGAACACACTCGGCCCGTTTTGCAACCAACTCATCGTCAACTTTTCGAGTTTCCGAATTTGATGAGTCAATAATGGTTTGGCCTTTAATTGGCTATTAACACATTGTCGGGTAGGATAGACAAGTGTACATTCATAGCTAAATAAAGCAAATAGTGATTTTCACTTAAGGCGTCCGCAACCACATTAGCCTTTCGGGTGATAAACAATGACAAGCTCATAATCTTTTAACAACTCGAGCCAACGTCTTTGTCGCAGATTTAAGTCTCTTTGAGTCATCAAATATTTGAGACTTTTGTGATCCGAATACACATGGCACTTCTCACCAAATAAGTAATGTCGCCATATCTTTAAGGCGAATACGATGGCGACCAATTCGAGATCATGGGTCGGATAATTTTTCTCATGTGGCTTTAATTGTCTCGACGCATAGGCCACAACTCGACCTTCTTGCATCAATCGCAACCTAACCCAAGTAGGGAGGCATCACTATAGATGACAAACTCTTTGCCAGATTCGGGTTGTACTAGTCTTGGAGCTTCCGTCAATTGAGTTTTCAATTGATCGAAACTTTTCTGACACTCTTCCGTCCATTCAAACTTGACATCTTTCTGAAGCAGTTTCGTCATGGGTGTGGCTATCATCGAGAATCCTTTTACAAACCATCGGTAGTAACCGGCAAGTCCCAAAAAGCTCCGAACCTTAGTAATGTTTCTCGGAGGCTTCTAGTTAAGTATGGCTGAAATTTTGCTCGGGTCGACTCGAATACCCGATGCAGATACCACATGACCCAAGAAGCTAACCTCTCTTAACCAGAACTCACACTTGCTGAACTTAGCATATAACTGCTTATCCCGTAATATTTGCAACACTAATCTCAGGTGCTCCGCATGTTCGGTCTCATCTCTTGAATAGACCAAGATGTCGTCAATGAACACAACTACGAACCGATCCAAATATGGTCTGAAGATCTGATTCATCAAATCCATAAATACTGCAGGGGCATTAGTGAGCCCAAACGGCATCACTAAGAACTCGTAGTGACAATATCTCGTTCTAAAGGCAGTTTTGGGTATGTCCGAATCTCGGATTCGCAACTGGTAATAGCCCGATCTCAAATCTATTTTTGAGAACACTGAGGCTCCCTTCAGTTGATCGAACAAATCATCGATCTGTGATAGCGGATATTTGTTCTTTATTGTCACTTTATTAAGTCGACGATAGTTGATGCACAACCTCATGGTTCCATCCTTCTTTTCACAAACAACACTGGTGCACCCCAAGGTGAAAAACTTGGTCGGCGAAACCTCTATCCGTCAACTCTTGCAACCGAGCTTTCAACTCCTTCAACTCGGTTGGTGCCATACGATCACGGAGCTATCGAAATTGGCGTAGTCCCGGTACAAGCTCAATACCAAACTCTACTTCCGAACGGTGGTAAACCCGGTAATTCTTGGAAAAACATCCGGTATTCACAAACCACCAAGCATAGATTCGGTTTTATTTCTAACTCCTTATCATCAAGTACATACGCAAGGTATGCTTCGCACCCTTTTCTTACATATTTCGGGCCAACATTGATGATATTACAGTTGGCAACCCTTCAAGTCCGTAGACTCAATTGAATCATCTCGTTATTTGCGCACCTCAAATCAATAGTCTTGCTTTTGCAATTCACAACCGCATCATGCACGGTCAACCAATATAAACCGAGTATAACATCAAATTCATCAAGCGGCAAAAGCATCAGTCCCACGGAAAGCAGGACCCTCGGATTACTAGGGACATTTCTTGCACACTTTGTCGACAAGCACGTATTGACCCTAAGGGTTTGACACTGAATTACGAACTCGAGAGACTCAACGGTAGAGTCTTCTTGGATGCTAAGGTTTCACATACATATGAATGAGTAGAGCAGGTCAATCAACGCAATCACACTAGTATCAAAGAGAGTGAAAGTACCGGTGATAACATTAGGGAGGATGCTTCCTCTCGTGCACGGATGGCATATGCCCTAGCAGAGTACGAGTCTCGGATCGAACAGCCGTATCGGTGGCCCCTCTCGACTACCACCCCTACCTCCCGAAATTCTTGGTGGTCTACCTCTAGTTGTCATTCCACTAGGTCTTGCACCTTGCATCCTATTCTTCTCATCAAGCTCGTGCAATCTCTAATGAAGTGGTCCTTGAACCGCATCCGTAACAAGCCCTATTGGTAGACTTACCCCAACATTCACCTATGTGTCTTCTCCCACATTGGGGCATTGGAGTTTCTCTTGACGGTTATTGCCCACACTAGCTACAAGTAGCTCGAGTCCGTCAATGGTCGTGCTCTTATGGAAATTCCCAGTCGTCCTCGATTTATTGGTGTCCTCCACGAACTTCTTTTGATCGAGAAGCGGAGCTTTACCCGTCGATCTTTTGCGATAGTCTCTAGCTTCAAATTCAGCCTTCTTCTTCTCTTTTCCAAGTTCCTCCGCCTTGCAGGCTCGTTCAACTAGTGTTACGAATTCTTTTATCTCCAAAATACCCACTAGTGGCTTTAAATCTTCATTCAATCCTTCTTCAAACCTCTTGCACATAGCAACCTCATCACCACACACTCCGGGCATACCGATCGAGTTTTATGAACTCATGTTCGTATTCGAATCTTGTCATACTGGCCTTGCTTGAGCTCCAAGAATTCCTTACGCTTTTGATCGATGAACCGCTGACTAATATATTTCTTTCGAAATTCTATTTGAAAGAAATCCCAAGTAACTCGTTCGTTTGGGACTATGGAAATCAAAGTCCTCCACCAATAGTAAGTCGAGTCTCATAACAAGGATATAGCACACTTTAGACATTCATCGGTGTGCATGATAGTTCATCAAACACACGAATGGTGTTATCAAGCGTAACTCGGCCCTTTCGGCATCATCGGTAACTATGGCCTGAACTCTTCAGCCCCCGCTTCCTAATCAAGTCTCTGGTGGCTTACTCAACCTCACAGGTCGATAACTAATGGCATTACGGGCTCTTGGGGTGGATTATTCAAATTCGGAATTGTTGGACAGCCGGATTGGTTCGGGCATATTATGCGACCCACTCATTCATCATGGTAAAGAAGGCTTGTTTAGCCCCTCACCTTGATTATTCGCAGATGGTGAGGTTCAACAGCGGCATCCCTTGTGCAGAGCAGCCGCTACACTTTCAACGTCATCCGCCAAGGTTCTCTCTACATCGGGATCCATTTACTAATCAAAACAAAAATTTTAACCGTCAGAAGTCATCACACATTTAAACATTAACATTAAGGCATGTATAGCTAGACTCATACGTGCTATGGTAGTCCTAGAACCGACTAAACCATACTCTGATACCAATAAAATTGTAACACCCCTAACCCGAGACCGTCGCCGGAGTCGAACACGAGGTGTTAACAAACTTCAAACCACTTATTGATAATTTCCCAAACAAGCTGCCAATCTGTGTACTAGTCTCTTCAAAATCATAACTTGAGTTCTACAACTCGAAAATCAGTTTCGTAACTCGAAAATCAGTTTCGTAATTTTTCCCTGAAACTAGACTCATATTTCCATCTACAGATTTTTTTCTAGAATTTTTGGTCAAGCCAATTAGTACAGTTTATTAGTTAAAGTCTCCCATGTTACTGTGGGTCGACTATCTTGACCTTCGTGCGTTGTAACTCGAATAACTCCCATGCAGGGCTTCAATTCTGATTCTGTTTGTTTCTATAGAAACTATACTCAAAAAGGAATCTATACATATATGGCATTATTTCTAAATGTCTCAGGTTAATTTATAATGAATTTTCAAAGTCGGAACAGGGATTCCATAAACTGTTCTGGCCCTGTTTCACGAAAACCCAAATATCGCTTAACATACAACTCATATGACCGTTTCGTTTCTTCCATATGAATATAGATTCATCAAGGTTCATTTACTATTTAATTCCATTCCTACTATTTTTAGTGATTTTCACATCCACATCTTTATTGTCGCCAAACATCTATTTCTAGGGTAGACTTTCTCTAACACATAGTTTCTATGATTCAACCACCCTTTTTCATATATAGTCCAAAATATAATCATGATGACCCATTCTAATGGGTGGTTATTGCCAAACATTTCCGTGCCTCTTAATGAGCATATACATACCAAATGATTATAACATTATGCTCAAAACATTTATAAGCCATTTTCGCATGGCTATTCAAAATTTTACATACCAAGTTCAAACAAAACATAATAACCTATACATGCCAAAATGTTCTCTTAGACCATCTAAGAAGAAGATACCAAAAAGTCGCTAGTCGGTGTGATGACTTCGATGACGGTCCCGAATACGCAAAAAGTCGAGTCCAAGAAACCTAAAATAGGTGACAAGCAAACACCGAATGAGTATATAACTCGAAGAAGTCATAAGCAATGCACTACCAACCATTAATAACATTATCGCAAAAGGAAACAAAATGGAACGAGGCTAATTACTCCATTCAAACCGAACTATACCATAGTTCCTTAGACCATTCGATTCAACCATATACCAAGTTACACATTCACATTCCATATACTAATCAATAGGATATTTGAAGCATTTCTATACACCATTTTGTTTTCGTCACAATCATACATCTACATGACCTTTCACTCATTCCACGATAATTCTTATGTACGTGACTTCAATTTACATTTTCACATAGGTTCAAACTTACCAAGCTCAACCCCAAATATAAACATAGCGCCTATTAGCCATGAACTCAAGGTACTTACCCAATCCGCTGTCCGTGATCAACTCAATAGTGTCGCACACTCAGTGTCAATAGTGATTCAAAAGCATATAGTGAGTCCGCACACTTAGTGCTATATAATCAACTCGCACACTTAGTGCTATATGATCAAACTCGCACACTTAGTGTTGTACAAGTTTTAAACCCGCACACTTAGTGCCATTCTCATGATCACAAATGTTTATACCTGCACACTTAGTGCCGAAATCAACAACTCAATACATCTCACCTCTTTTCCTTTCATTCAACACTTCCATCACCACATACATACATGTATATAAATTCATCATTCCTTTCGGCATAATTATATAGACATTATGTCTATTCAAATCAATACAAAATATATGCTTAGTGACTTACCTTGTGTTGGGTAAAATAGTCCAAGTCGGCTACTTGATGACCTTCGTCTTTCCCTTGCTTGATTCTCCTTCTTTAACTCCTTGAGCTTAATCAATAAATCAACTAGTTTAACCATCTTGCTAAACATTCATAATTCAATTACACATGCATATGTATGTTTGTATATTCAGCAACCATCCTCACTTATTACCCATTTAGTCAATAATCTAAGCCAAGATAAGGCTTCAATATGGTTGCCTCTAACCGAATACATGCACACCAATCTACTTCATTTGGCCGAATATGCATGTCTATGTTGAGGCCAATTTTACACTTAATACTACACAAAAAAAACAGCATACATTTTACTAACTAACGCATTACATATTGTAGCTCAATACACATCTCTCATTTACTTCATAACCGAAACAACATCACAAGCAAATATACACCTTAAAATAGTATATATGTCATACCAATACATCATGTGCAAACATATATTCATGTAGGTGCAAGGGCCGAATCTCAAGTTGTTTATATCCAAATATAAACACATATCCAAAGCTCAAATCTTACCTACCATGCAACATGCATGAATCATACTTATGGATATACCATGACCGAATACATCACAACACCATAATTTTGGTCATGATTAAGCAAAGAACTTAATGTCTTACTCAAAATACTAAAAAGAAAGTCCAAGAGCCATCAATCCACCATCACATATACCATTAGCAAGCTTCATATTTAACATGCAATGGCATTAACACAAAATCCACCTTGGCCAAATACCATCCCCATGATATAACAAAGATTTGAACCATGGGCTAATAAGAACATCAAGCTAGCAACTAAAAACATGCATGAATCTCATGGCACAACCTCAAACATACCTTAATCTTGATGCAAGTATAGCCAAATCTCTTCCTAATCCCCTTCCAAACCAAATATGAAGCAAAAATTCCTTCCTTCCTCTTTGGTATTTTCGGTCAAGAGAGAATGAAATGGATGAGCAAAATTTTTTTCTTTTCTTTTCTTCAATGCACGGCAATGGGGGGGGTTCACTCACACACATTTTTTTTTCTTTCTTTATTACCCATACTTATTTGTTTATTGTTTCTCCCCAATGCACCAACAAAACATGTTTCATGACATGTTTAGCCCATACTCCTTGTCATGGCCGGCCACCTCCTATAAAAGAGGGATATTTGACATGCAAGGCCATTGTTTTGCATGCATGCTTTAATTAGTCATCACACATTTCCCCATCATACTTTCAAAGTTTTCTACTAGGTCCTTTCTAGTGAAATTCACATTTATAACTCTAAATCAAACATCAAAAATGTCACACACGAATTAACACATATCATAAGCATCAAAATGAGCATTAAATTATTTTTATGCCTCGGTTTTGCGGTCCCGAAACCACATTCCGACTAGGGTCAATTTTGGGCTGTCACAGGAGGGGTTTAATTGCAATTCGAAACAGTTTTCAAGGGCTTCTTTTCAGCTTAAATAATCAGCTAATGAGCTGAATTGGGTCAGCACTTGGACGGTTTGGGGCTGTCCTTTTCTTGGCCAGTTCGGTTTACTTGGTTCGGTTCAATCGGACCACTTTTTCATAATTAATTAATCATAATTTATTAACCTAAATTAAATTGGATATAAATTAAAATTAATTATATTTTGAATAAATAAATATAATTTTGGACCGTCTTAGGCTGAAATTTAGTTCGCCTCTATACTCCAAATTGCTTCTCGGTTTTGTGCTTTTAGCAGTGTCTGCCAAGCCATTTTTCGCCCTTTGTGCAAATCTGTTGAAAATAACCAAAATTCATCAAAAATAATTATGAAATTAACTAAAATTTAAAATGTTCATATTTTAAGTGCACTTTAATTATTTTATAAAAATTAATCATTTTTCGACAATAATTTAACCGAATTCGCATGAATTTAAGTTAAAAAGGGTATGAAAAAGTGTGTAAATTTTTGTGTTTCCAGTCACTTGGCCGTGTGAGCCACATGGCTTGACCACACGGGTATGTATCCCCTGCACTTAAGAAAAATGTTGAAATTTCGCGAAAAAATTGTTTGAGTTCCCGATTCAGTCCTGACTTATTTCTAATGTATAAATAGGACCTCGAGTGTCCATTTAAGGGGCAACATGATTGAATTATGATTTGTTTCGGATATGAATAGTAAAAGACATGAATTAATTGTATTTGTTTTGTAAACTCTGGTAATGCTCTGTAGCCCTATTCTAGAGACGGATATGTGTTAGGGTGTTACATTTCTTGGTATTAGAGCTACGGTTTATCCGATTCTCGAACTAACATAGCGAGTACGAGTTTAGCTATACATGCCATTATATATAAATTGTGATAGTGTGATATCTCTGATGGTCACTAAACTAACTAAAATTACAAGCTATTGTACCTATCGAATAATAGTATAGCTATGGTGAGTCGGGAATATCATATCCATGAGGACTAAAAGTACTGGTAATGATTGTTTTTTGTATTATTTAACCGAAAAATTAATGGGATTGATTTTAATCTAAAATTAATTAACTAATTACTAAGAACGCAACAAAGAATGAATTAGGAAAATATTTGAAGAAAACCTATGAGATAGACAATACCCAGGAAAGAATTCACCTAGCTTCACTTATTATTCTAAATGTGAATTAAACGATTTATTCACTTGCGCCTTGATCTGTAGAAATTCCTAAATTATGTTAATATCTCTTTCGAGAATAAGAACAACTGACTCTAGGTTGATTAATTGAAATCTCTTTCTAATTAAAACCCCTATTATCGCATTAACTCAATCTATGGTTTCCCCTATTAGATTTGATTCTAATCCGGTAGATTTATGTCGTCCTATTTCTAGGATTGCATGCAACTCCACTCAATTATGCTAGATCTACTCTTAAACAGGGACTTTTGCTCCACTAAAATAAGCATATCAAGCATGAATTAATATCCTGAAAATATTAAAACATGAAATAAGCATACATAATTGAGAACAAGAATCAAGTATTTATCATGTAATTCAGAAATCAAATAATAAGATTCATATAGGTTTCATCTTCCCTAGGTATCTAGGGATTTTAGTTCATAATCTGGAATAACACCATCTCAAAGTTAGGAAAACAACAAGACATAAAGAAACCCAATAAAACTTCTAAAGAATTTGAATGAAGATCTTTAATCTTGAAGGAGATCTGCTTCTGAAATGAATCGATGGCATTCTTCTCTGCAAGTCCCTTTAGGTCCTCTTCTAGTTTGTATTTATAAACTTTAGAATGCTCAAAATACCTAAAATTTGGTTTTTTTTGGCATGAAAAAAAATAGGGTGCGAAATCGACACGAGCTGGCACAGCCCGTGTGGCTCACACGGGCTTGTGACCAGCATGTGTAGAAATGCCCAGGCTGTGTGGATCCTGAAAACAACTTTTTTTGTCTGATTTTGGCCCATTTTCCACTCCTCTCACTCCCATATGCTCACCTAAGTATAGAAATATGAATATAAAGGATTGGGAGCATCAAATTTACTAATTTACATAATAAATCATCCAAAAATGCATCAAGAATGGGATTAAAAACATGTTACTTTTATAGCTTATCAAATATGTAACGTCCCAAATTTGGGCTTAGAAGAAATAGGCTTCGCGTATCAAAGGAGTTGGAATGTAGTTGTGCAAGTGAATGGCACAATTAAATGTCTACTCTGGTGGTTAATGGCCCTGAGAAGTGTTGGAGAAATCTTGGGTTCAAACCTGGGCTTTAGCAAAAATTTTGGTTTTAAGTGAATAAAACCCTGGATGCTTGGAAGTAGGCCTTTTAAATTATTGTGTTAAATAAATGACACAAGGGAGCATGCGGTCTAGTGGTTGTGGCGTCATTAAGGTTGCAAGGGAGCTTGGGTTTAAGTCTTGGCTCTTGCAATTTATTTTGGTTTTTATTTAAAGGAACTTAGACTTTGTCCTATAGACCTTATAATTAATTGAGGATATCTTGTGACACAAAAGAGCTTGTGGCAAGGAGGCAAGTGGCGTGTTGAGCTATTGAGGGGGGGCTTGGGTTTGAATTTCCTTGCAAGAAAAACACAATTATTTTGCTACATGGGGATGGTAAGTGGTTGAATTGGATTGAAACTCTCTTGAGGTTGTTGTGGATTTGGTAAAAGGGTGAAGTTTGAACTGGTCATGGTTGTTGAATTGAATTTGAATTGGCGGAAGCTGGAGTAAATTAAGGAGGGATTTGTGGAGAAAATCAAGGAAATTGAAATTGGGAGAGTTGTAACTGAATGGGGAGGTTTGTGTATGACAAATTCGGCTAAGGGTGCTCAAGATCTATTGTTTTTCTTGTGGTCAAATGGTGTTGTGAAGGGGTTTTCTTTCGGGTTTTGGCACTTTGCTTATGCAGCTTTTACCAGTTAGTTCTGTCACTTTTTGCACTTTCGGGTTTTAACTATTGGTTTCATCTTTGGCCGACTTCCCCATCTTCCCCTCCCTCTTCTAGTTTGTTGGTGATCGAGTAACTTGTCCCTCTTTGCTTTCTGTACCTCTTTTTTTCAGTTAACCACATCTTTTATCATCCTTCCCTTCTTTTGATCCTTTACTAAATACTTCTTCTTTTCTCTTCTCTCATCTTATAACCTTTTCACCCTTTGGTACTGTGACAGTGGTGGCATAACTCTTTTTCCTACCTCTACTTCTAGCTTTTACAACTAATTATTGGGCAACCGATAGGAGCTTGTCTTCCTCTCTGTTCTTTTCTTTTCATGGTGTAGTAATCTCTCTTATACCTTTTTACTACCGTTTATGGCTAGGAGCGTGTGGGTACTGAACCTTGCCTTTATCTTTTGGATTCTCACTTCGGGATTAGGGATGACTGCTTTATTTCCACAACCGGTTTCACATTTTCAGTAAGTGATTATATTGGTTAAATCTATATGTGATCGATATTGATATAGGTTAATTGAGTTCGGTTGTATGCAGTTCAGTCAAGGAGTGGTATTCAGCCTTTGTCAACAGTTCATTCAGGGTTGATCTCACTCTTGCAAGTAAGGCTAGTGTTGGTGTAGTAATTTTGTTAAGAGTAGAAAGAGGATGTTAATCCTATTGTTTTGACTAATGGAGTATTTTTGGTGGAGTGTAGGCTTAGGACTCGATGGCTATTTGCGCAACTTCGTTTAAGGTGTGTAATAACACTCTCTCAACAGTTAATCGGCAAAAGCAGAAAAGTCGAAACTTTGGCATTTGAGGCCTCACGAGCGTGTGATCACTCGTGTGGTAAATTGTGCCCAAAAATCAGCGATGATAGATTGTAGAGGCCACCACGAGCGTTCTCGTGCACTTGGGCTGTTCTCGGCCTCATGGGCCAAAATGGGCTGTGTAGGCCCAATGGGCTTGTGAGCCCCACACGGATATAATCTGCGTAAGTGACAAATAATGAACTGGGCTATGGTGTTCGCATAGCCGTGATTGAAATTGGGCTAAATGGGCCACACGAGTGTGTGGGCCCACTTGGGCCGAGTAATGGGCCTTGGGCCTATTTTCACCGTTTTAACCATGTAGGTTATTTGAGTCGCTCGAGGTGAACGCAGACCATCTAAGAGGTCGTAATTTGTACTGGGACCCCAAAATTTGTAAAATGACTGTTTTGCCCTTGTGGGTAAATGACCTACTTAGACTATGGATTTGATTGATTTGTCCCTAATTTGTATGACTAATTTTGTGCATGACATTCTGCATACTTGACATTCTACTTGGGATTGGATATTGTTATGGAGGAAGAAACCATATCGGTGGTTGTGCCACATATTCTGATATTAGTAGATTTGCTGCGACTCTAGTTAGTACTGCAACCGATGCTAACACTGTAAGTGTAGGGATGGTGTTAGTGATTTATTCCCCACAGGTAGTGCAGGGTGGACAGAGGCAAGTGCAGGGTTGGATGGGTTATCATGCATTATTCATATAGGTTTGATATTGAAATGGGCTAGGCCCAACTGATACTGGTTCTGATATGGGCTAGGCCCAATTGATATTGATTCTGAGATGGGCTAGGCCCAATTGAGACTATGATATATTGAGACCCAAATGTTAATGAACCTAGCTTTGGCCCACATATATTCTGAATTGGACTATTTTGTTATTGAATAGGGCTCAAGCCTAGATTGGTTCTAAATTCTATTTTTGACTGACTGTTTGGATGCCGAGGGAATACACACTGAGTTTTCATAAACTCACCCCATTTATTAACTGTGCAGGTAATCCTCAGCGATAGATGGATCGGTGCTGTGAGGGACTCGGAGATGGCCACACACTGCTTATGTTTTCAGATTTTTTTTTATATTATTTGGGTTGTAATAAGGCCTCTCTTAATTCTAGTTTTTTATTTTAAACTTTGAGATTTTATCTACTATGTTTTATAATTGTTAGAAGTAGATCGCGGTTTTCCAAAACAACAACTATTTTCAAAACACTACGTTTTCGAAACTTAACTTTTAAACATAACATTTTCGTAAATCGATTACTTTTAAAATTAGCTTCCGCAACCCAAAAAGGAATTTTGGGAATAAAATTAATAAGTTTTCAATGTACTACGTTTCAAATAAGAAGGGTTTCTAATGAAAATATGGTTTTCGAAAAACACTTCAATGTGACATGCCAGATTCGGTCCTAACTTCTGGGCCAGATTTGGGGTGTTACAAAATATCCCCACACTTAAACGTTTGCTTGTCCTCAAGCAAAATTCGTGTTTGCTTGTCCTCAAGCAAAATTCGTGTTTGCTTGTCCTCAAGCAAAATCCTCAACTCACAATTAAAATTAATTTTTCTCAACTTATAATTCCCATCAATAATGTTTCGAAATAATTCACAAATAATCATACATTGATAATTCAACTAAAAGAGCATTAAAGATTCAAACAATCCAAGTCGAGCATTTTTTTAATACATGAAAATATAGGTATTTCCCCTTATCTAAGTAATTACCTTTAATTCAAATCGACAAAAATTGACATCCTCACTAAGGATTCACTCAAAACACTCAAAGTATTTAAGGTTCAAAAATAAGCACTCAATAGTCAAACATGAAAAGTCATTACCACATGCTTGCATGAAAATCAAATCTCCACCACTATAAAGTGAGATGATTCACAAATCAAAAGGTCTTTAAGAGGTTGTAATGGGGCTTAGGTTAAGGGTGTGGAGAAAGGCTAAAAAAAGTTGGTTAAAATCGAGATCGAATTGATAAATTACCAAACTAGAAAATAAACTAATGTTGAATAATTACATCAATCGAAACTTATCAAGGATAACACGAGCTTCTTTTCAAAATATGAATTTAACTATTCAAGCTCAATTAACAAAGAACTAAATAATAATAACTATATATGTATTTTTTTTTTGTTTTTCTATCATGGGAACAATAAATAATAAGAAATAATTTAGCAAATGAAAAAAAGAGCATAGTTAGGAAATTAACCAAATCAAATCTCGACAAAAAGGGAATTAATAAAACGAGAAAAAATCTCAACAAGTAAAAAAAAAATGAGTACTAATGACTCCAGTGCTCTCTCTCCGACTAGTCAAAGTGTGAGCTAAAAGGGCATGAAGATACCGTAAAGCTAAAACAATCCGATTTTGGGGCTAGTTGAAATAGTGGTTTTCAGACCACGAATCTGATGTAGGAAAACTTGTTTTTATTATATTTTCATAGTTTACAATTTCATGGAATGATTTCGTTAAAATTTCATTTGAAAATTTTGACGTTTGGGCACTCAATTTAGTAAAAAAGACTAAATTGTAATGAGTGGAAAAGTTGAGTTCTACTTCTTAAAGGTGTCCAATTGCTATGATATTTTAAATTAGAGGTCCTTAGTTGGTAATTAGGCCATTGGATAAGTTAGTGGACAAAATTGGACATGAATAGATGAAATTTCAAAGTTATGCATTACGGGCATTTTAGTCATCTGGTAAATAAATGAATAAAAAGGGAAAATAAAGCTAAAATTTTTGTCCATCTTCTCCATGTGTTGAAAATTAAAAGGTCACCATAGCTCGGGTTAGTTCAACTTCCAAGCTTGATTGTAAGTACATCCTGCCTCGTTTTTAATGCTCTTTACATTTTTGAAGTCGTTATCATCCGATCTAGCTATTTCTACAATTAATTTGAGATATGATTGAGGTCTAGGGTTTGATCCATGTTAGATATTTGTGCGTTTTGATGTCTAATGGTAGATTATACAAGTTTAATGTTAGATAAACAACATTTACTAGGTGATTTTTTATGAAAATGTTAAAAGGGCCTATTTGTAAAAAGATTTCAAAATGTGTGTAATAGTGTGATTTAATGAAATATTTATGATGTTATAAGCATGTATATGGTTCAGCTAGGCTTGGGTAACAAAGAAATTGAATACATTTCGATTTACGAGCCTAAGGACTAATTTGAAAAAATGTGAAAAGTTAGGGGCAAAATGATAATTTTGCCATAGTATGGTTTTCAGACCGAATCGAGCAATATGATAATTAAATAATTTAAATTTTCTATTATAGATCAAGAAAGACGAGGTTCGAACCTTGATCGGGGGAAACCAAGGTTATTGATGATTAGATTCATTTTCGTTATTTTGTGCCGAGGTAAGTTCTTATGTAATTAATGCATTGTTATTTATGCGTTAATTACTTTAATGTTGTATGAATTATGATCGACCATTGAGTGTGCTCGAAAAAGTTACGACAAATGTGAAATGCTGATTGAACCTTAGGAATAGATAGGATACAAATGTCATGACGTTAGGGTTACTGAGACTATATGTAAGACCATTCTAGGATATGGCATCATTATGAGACTTCGTGTAAGACCATATCTAGGATATGGCTATGAGATTTTGTTTAAGACCATAGCTGGGCTATTGGCATCGATACAAGTCCCATGTAAGACCATATCTGGGATATGGCATTGGCGTGGTACTTTGTGTGCGAGATACCCAAGTATCCTTTAGTATTCCAAGTGGTTCAACAGGAACTGCAACAAGAATTGTCAAAGTTGTGAAAGAACATGTTATGTTGTAAACTGATATAGGTATGTACATAAAACTCATGCTTAATGAGCTCGATATGTGATGAATCCCTCGGTAAGGTTGTGAAGAGTAAGTTTGATTATGAGATTATAATGAAATTTAGGTTAATTTACTTCAAGTTAACTGTATGTTAAATGTGATTCTATAATGCTTATTATTTGCATGGGAACTTACTAAGCTATATAGCTTACTCCCTTTCTTTTCCCTTGTTTTATAGTGTCACCAAGCCAGCTCGGGGATCGAACACTGTCGAAGATCCATTCACACTATCAACTTAACATTTTGGGTACCAATGATTTTATTGTTTTGAGTTATAGCATGTATAGGGACTTGGTCTTTTATTTGGCCAAATGTGTTGGCTTATGTTGGTTGATAATTCATTTTGTAAATGGCCACTAAAATTGGATAATATTGGTTTAAGTATATGCATATGATGATGCCTTTCATGGATGTGGAAATTTGTATGGTTTAAGTTGAATAGCATGTGATAGTTGTATGTGATAGATGATAGTATGTGAATAATGTGTGGATGCCTTGTTTGTGGCTGATTGGGTTGAATGTATATTCTTGAATTGGTATTATATGTTGTTGTGTAGGTTGTGCATGGAAATGTGGCAAATAGGCTTGGTAAATAGCCTTATTTATGTCCACATGGGTAGACACACGGGGCGTGTGTCTAGGCTGTATGTGACACACCTCTTGCCCCATGGGCATGTGATCCAGCCGTGTGTCCCCTGCACCTTAATTGTTGCAAAACTGAATGCTCAGTATCGATCACATGGGCAGAGACATGGGTGTATGTCTCAGCTATGTGGACAACACAGCCTCACACATGGGCGTGTGCCCTGGCCATGTGAAGTTTGCACCTATTTTATGAAAAATTAGGAAAATTAAATCGACCACACGGCCTAAGCACATGGGTATGTGCCTTGGCCGTGTGACTTTTTTTTGTTCATCGATGAAAAACAGAGAAACTCACGGGGTCTGGACACTGGAGTGTGTGACCACACAGCATGCCCACACAAGCGTGTCCCAAGCCACACGGGCGTGTGACCCTTGTTTGATAAAATTTTTTTCTAAGTGTTGTGAAATTTTCTAAAGTTCTCGCTTTAGTCCCGAACCACTGCCAAAGCTTGTTTTGGGCCTCGTAAGCTCCTTATAGGGATGAATTGAATGTATGTTAAAAGTTTTAAATTTGAAAGGAAACTTATGTCTCGGTTTTGTATGCTTTCTTATGTTTAATTTCGGTAATCCCTCGTACCCTGTTTTGACATCAAATATGGGTAAAGGGTGTTACAAAAGTTGGAGGGAGAGAAGTTGCCTTCGAGCAACTCACGTCATAGGGTGTCTGACTCGCTGTAAGCTCTGTCCAACAACGAGATGGGGTGTAATAGATGTGCCTGTAACATCCCAATTTTTGGGACTTCTGCAAATTTTGGTGAATTTTAGAATTTCTGTGTTTTCATTGTTTGGCGTAGGTTTAATTATGTTAGTGGGCCTCTAGAAGGCCCAAGCTTAAGCTAAAACCCGGTAATTTTAAGTGATTTTAATCCATAGAGGAAAGAGGTTCTGGTTAACTGGGCTCTTAAGTATTATTTGGGTAAAATAAGACATAAGGAAGCAAGTGGCAAAGTGGCATGTGGCGCCACTGGGAAGGCTATAAAAGTGGCGTGTAGAAGTGTATGAAGAGCCCAGGTTCGAGCTGCAAAACAAGCAAATAAGGTGTTTATTTTTTTGCACAAAAAGGGGAGGTGATGGAACTCAAGGGGGAACTCTGTTAGGGAGAGTTTAAGATGATAAAGGGATTGAGTAAGGATAAGGATAGGGGAGGAAATCTAGGAGCTGATCAAGGAGCAAGAGGTGGCCGGCCAAGGGACTTTAGCATGGGAAATTTGGCTAGGTATTGTAGTAGTAGGAATTTCGGCATTTGGGTGTGTTGTGTCGTTTCTCTGACCATCCTTCCTCCTCCTCCTTTCTTTTCTTTTTCTCTCCATTTACCTTTTCCTCTTCTTTTCTCCATAGCTGAATCCTTCTAACAATTTACTCTTCACCACTTCCTTATTCTTTTTATTTTTAAGCCATACAGCCGAATGTCACAAAAGCCGAAAACCCGAAGGTTCATATTGTCTGTGCCGAATTCTCCTAGCAAATCTATTGATTTCTTTTTTGTCTTTCTTCATCCTTGGTGATCAACTCTTTCTTTTTCTGAACCCCAAACCTCTGTCGACAAAGCCACTACAAAACCCTCATATCTTCTTTACTGTTACTAAAAGCTGAAAACCCCATATTTTAGGGGCATAGCCGAATTCTTAGATCATTAATGGATCGACTTCTGCTAGGATTTGAGGATTAGATCTACATCAGAATCAAATAAGAGCTTAAGTGAAATCGTTGGCTGAAGAAACTGGTGGTAAGTTTTTGAATGTATTCTTTATTACGGGAATTAGAAAAATCGAAATCTCTAAAGGCTTAGGGAGGCTGTCGATTGGGCTTTAAGGCTCTAAGGGTTGTGACAATTGTTTATTATGATGATAGTGCGATTCAGAGGCTGCTGATCAGAGGCTTGGACAAGGGGAAACGACTGAATCTAAACACAATCGCTAATTTCGGCAAAGGTAGGTTCGCTAGTGCCTAAGGTGCTTTGGGCCGAATATGGTAAGGGGTTAGTTATAGTTCATTTTTAGTAGTTAGATTAACGTGTTAGTAATCTAATTGTAGGCAGTTCGTGTGGGGATCTCGTCAGCATATCGTCACAAATCAGGTGTGTAACTGACACCCTCTCATAGACTAGATCGGCAAAAGTCGAAAAACTGAAATGCCGAAAAGTTGGTATTTTGGTGGGCTTGCGAGTGTGCGAATGCTCGTAAGAAAGATTGATTAACGTATTTGGTAAATTCAAGTGTTAAGACTGTAGAATGCGATATTTTGGTGTATTATGACGTTTTGGGCTTAATGGGCCTAAATTGGGCCAATGGGCCAACAGGCCCACTTTGGTTAAAAGACGAGGTAAGTGTTTCCGAATACTTGGTAAACTCTAAAACGAGCATGAAACCCTAGCCATAGGTAATAATTACTGAAATACCCTTATGCATGCAAAATTACTATTATACCCCTAGATGTAAATTGACCATTATACCCTTAGGGTTATTTTTGACTAAAAAGCATGATGACCTGATTCTGTATGATGTATGCCATGATTGTGTATCTGTTGCATGGGGGCATGGGTTATATTATGAAGGAAGCGTCCTAGTGGCTATGCCACAAATTATCTGATCTGGTGGCTCTACCACATATATCTGTTCTGGTGGCTCTGCCACGATTATCTGTATCTGGTGACTCCGTCACATTATCTGTTCTGGCAGCCATGCTGCATATTTCTGAGGCGTGTAGCGGTTGGGTGGTTCGAGTAGTCTCCCCACATGGTGAAGGGTTGGTAAGGGGGTGTATGTGGTTGGTTATGGGTTGGGTTTTGCATATACATGAAATATCTGATCTGATCTGTTATGGGCTTATGGGCTTAATTCTATATTCTGTTCTAGGCTAAGGCTAATTTATTCTGTTTTTGTGGTTTGAGTCGATATGGGCTATGGTTGGGTTAATTTTACACATTGAGTTTCGCCAAACTCATCCCTTATTTTCATCCATGTAGGTAATCCCCAACCATAGTGGGCTTGGACCTGTGAGGGATTCAGAGTGGCCACGCGAGTCTGCAAATTCGGTTTCTTTCTGATGAACTGGACGTCCTTTTATTTTCATTTATGGTTTTTGGTTTTTCAAATGTAATAAGGCCGCTCAATTATTTTATGGTTTTGATTTATATTTTATTCTAATGAACTTAATTTATATTAACTATCAGAATTGGGTAGATCTATGGCGCGCTTTCAAAAACATAAATTGATTTCAAAGTAACACGATTACAAGCAAGGCTTTAGCTATGATAACATTTTCCAAAATTAAATATTTTTTTCTCTAAAAATGAACATAATTACATTCGTAACTTAAAATTATACACGATGTTTGAGTGTGGCAATGGCGGTGTGCATGTCTAGGACTGGATCCGAAAGGAGCTTGGTACTTAAGCAGTCCAATGGACTCACCTCCTCTTTTTCGGTCTCCTACCTGGTGCACAGCTTCCATTCACTTTAACCCTTAATGAATTAATCCTTTGAACATCAAGTACGATTTCCTGGACTAAGAATAGAAAAATGTTTTTAACGTTTCGATGTGGCACGTCGAATCCTGTCATAACGTCTAGGCCGGGTTTGGGGTGTTATATTTAGTGGTATCAGAGCCAGGTTGCAACAACTCAGCTGTAGAATGGGTTTACAAAAACAAAGATTTTCAAAAAAAAATTTGAAAAGAAATTCTCGGTTTCAAAAAAAATTTTGAATCTTCTGAAGGTGGCATTCCGAATCTTCGGCCCAAGCCTGTAAGTATTACTCTGAACTTCTTTGAATATTTTATTGAAATATCTGTCTGTACTGAAAACCCATTAGGATAGGATGATATTGAAACCTTAGGAAAAACTTGATAAGAGACTGAAACTGTAGCTAGACTTCGATTCTGCGAAAACAAACTCTGAATTACTATCTGGTTCATAAAACATCTGTAATAAGAACTGGAATATTGAACTAATGCATAAAATTCGTAATCAGATAATACGATATGAGTACAAGAGCTGCTCATGGAAGAGGCCGTAGATGGGGCCGAGGAAGTGCTCGAGCGAGATCTTCGTCTTCGGGACATATGCCAGCGGCGGATGCACCGGTACCACCGGCAACGGAGGTGGAGTCTCATGACCGCGGTGCTGGGGATGATGCCTTGTCACAGGCAATGCTTCGTGTTCTGGAAAGGGTTGTCGGGGCAAGTTCGGGCAATGGAATTTGAAGGTCGATTTCTGAACGGCTCCGAGCTAATGGAGCGGAGATTTTTAAGGGCGTGTCCGGTATAGCCCCAAATGTGGTGGAATATTGGTTGGAGGCCACAGAACGGATTATGGACGATTTGGACTACTCAATAGAGCAGAAGCTAAAAGGAGCCGTATCGTTGCTACGAGACGAGGCCTATCAGTGGTGGCTCACTATGAGAGAAGGGACCCCAGCTGATAGGGTAACTTGGGAACTGTTTAAGACAGCCTTTAAAGGGAAGTATGTTGGAGCGAGTTTTGTGGACGCCTGCAGGAAGGAATTCCTGAATCTGGTACAAGGAGGTAAAACAGTTGCCGAGTACGAGGCCGATTTTCTGAGGTTGAGCCGGTATGCCGTGGGCATAGTTGCTACAGAGTATGAGTGAAGTGTGCGCTTCGAGGATGGTCTTAGAGATGACCTCAGGGTGTTGATCGCTCCGCAGAGGGAGCGAGACTTCGTGGTCTTGGTGGAGAAGGCAAAGATCACTGAGGAGGTTAAGCGTGTTGAAAAGCAAAATTGGGAGAAGGATCAGAACCATTTCCGAAGGGATTCAGGACCCTCGAGTGGTGCAAATAGGATTATTAAGAGAGCAAGAGTGGAGGAACCAGTTCGAGCAGTTCCGATGAATATGGTCAGACCACCAATCTGTGGAGACTGTGGTAAGCTACATTTGGGCGAGTGTAGGAAATGCTCTAGTGCTTGTTTCCGATGTGGATCTATGGAGCATAGAGTACAGGACTGCCCTCAGAAAGCTGATCAGGTTCAAGTTGCTGAACAGAGGATTGCTCAACCCGTAAGAGGTGGACCCCAACCACCGAGAGGATGTGGACAAGGTAGGGGTGGAAATGGAAATGGTCGAGGTCGAGGGGTACCTGGCAGGGGTGTTAAAAATGCTAAAGCTCGACAGCCAGCTTTGGTGTATGCATTTCATTGTCGAGAGGAGGCGGCGACGACCGACGTCATAACGAATACGTTCTTGGTTTCTGGCATGCCATATACTGCTTTGGTGGATATTGGATCTACTTATTCCTATATTGCATGTGCCATATCTGGGTCGTTGGGTGTGCACTCTGAGAAGATTGTGAGTGGAGTATCTGTGTTAAGTCCTTTAGGTCATTCGGTTAGGGTAGACAAACTGCATAGGGATGTACCCTTAGAAACTCAAGGTAGGATTTTCCCTGGGGATCTGATAGAATTACCATTTGAAGAATTTTTCTAATGTGGTGTCGGCATTAAGGGCCAAAAAATGGATTCGGAAAGGTTGTGAGGCCTATATGGCATTTGTAAGCCAGTCGGAAGCGGAGGGATTGATAGTGGATAAGGTTAGAACCGTAAAAGAGTTCCAAGATGTTTTTCCGGAGGAGCTTCCAGGATTGCCTCCGAACCGGGAAGTGGAGTTTGGAATTGACTTGTTGCCTGGAATGGCGCAAGTGTCTCTCGCACCGTATAGAATGGTACCGAAGGAGTTGGTGGAGCTAAAGGCACAAATTCAAGAGTTGTTGGATAGGGGCTTCATTAGGCCAACTGTGTCTCCATGGGGAGCATCGGTGCTATTCGTGAAGAAGGATGGTACAATGCGGATGTGCATTGATTATCGCCAGTTGAACAAACTAAAAATTAAGAATAAATATCCACTGCCAAGGATTGACAATCTGTTTGACCAGCTTAGAGGGGCTTCTGTATTCTCTAAGATCAACCTTCGATCTAGATATCATCAGTTAAGGGTCAATGAGACAGATATCCATAAGATGGCATTCAGGACTCGATATGGTCATTACGAGTTTCTGGTTATGCCATTTGGGCTGACAACGATATCCTGGTATATTCTGAAACTAAAGCAAAGCATGATGAGCATCTCCGTATAGTGCTACAAGTGTTAAGGGAGAAGGAACTTTATGCGAAGTTCAGCAAGTGTGAATTTTGGTTGAGGGAGGTAACTTTCTTAGGACATGTGGTCTCTGCTGAGGGGATTAAGGTGGACCCTTAAAAAATTGAAGAGCTTTTGGAGTGGAAGCCGCCTAGGTCAGTGTTAGAAATACGGAGTTTTTTAGGATTGGCAGGATACTACAGAAGGTTTGTGGAAGGTTTTTCTGTGATGGTAGCACCTCTGACAAAACTCATAAGGAAAGGGGTACCGTTTGTATGGACTGAGACCCAGCAGGAAGCCTTTGAGAAGTTGAAGAAAGTTCTGACTGAAGCACCTGTGTTAATTCAGCCAGAGTTTGAGAAGGATTTTACTGTGTACAGTGATGCATCACATGTAGGTTTGGGCTGTGTGTTAATGCAGGAGGGTAAGGTGGTTGCATATGCATCACGACAGCTTAAGCCTCATGAGGGGAACTATCCTACGCATGATTTGGAGTTGGCAGCAGTGATATTTGCACTCAAGATTTGGAGACATTACTTGTACGGAGAAAGATGTATTATATACACGGACCATAAGAGTCTTAAGTACTTGTTGACTCAGAAGGAGTTGAACCTTAGGCAAAGGAGATGGATTGAGTTGCTTAAGGATTATGATTGTTTGATCGAGTATCACCCAGGAAAGGCTAATGTGGTAGCTGATGCCCTAAGTCGTGGAGCTGTATCTGATCTGAGAGCAATGTTTGCTAGTTTGAGTCTGTATGATGATGGCAGTTTGTTGGCTGAATTGCAAGTAAGGCCAACCTGGGTGGACCAGATTAAGGAAAAGCAGTTGGAAGATAAGTCTTTGTCGCTCGTTTTCAACAAGTTAAGGAATGGGAAACTTCTGAGTTCGGTTTAAATGGTGATGGAGTTCTGTGTTTCCGAGGAAGAATTTGTGTTCCGAGGGACTCTGATTTAAGGCAGACAATAATGAAGGAAGCTCATGGGGGACTTTGTGCCATGCATCCTGGAGGAAATAAGTTGTATCATGACTTGCGAGAATTGTACTGGTGTCTTGGACTTAAACGAGAAGTAACAGAGTTTGTAGGAAAATGTCTGACATGCCAGCAAGTGAAAGCTGAGCATCAATTACCTTTTGGACATTTGCAACCAGTCAAAATACCACTTTGGAAGTGGGAGAGGGTAACCATGGACTTTGTGAGTAGGTTGCCTTTGACACCATCAAAGAAAGACTCAGTATGGGTGATTGTGGATAGGTTGACCAAATCGGCCTATTTCATACCAGTACGTACTGACTTTTCATTTCAAAAGTTAGCCAAGCTGTATGTGGCAGAGATTGTACGACTTCATGGAGTCCCAGTTTCGATTATCTCTGACCGAGATCCCAGATTCACATCTCGGTTTTGGCAAAGGTTGCATGAGGTGTTGGGGACGCGGTTGAACTTCAGTACGGCTTTCCATCCCCAAACTGGTGGTCAGTCAGAAAGGGTCATTCAGATTCTGGAGGACATGTTAAGGGGATGCGTGATTGACTTTCGAGGTAGTTGGGAGGATTACTTGCCGTTGGCAGAATTTGCATACAATAACAGTTATCAGGCGAGTATTCAAATGGCACCGTATGAAGCACTGTATGGACGAAGGTGTCATACACCTAGTTGTTGGATGGAGCTAGGGGAGCGACAAGTTCTTGGACCGGAGTTGGTGGCAGATACTGAGGATAAGGTCAAAATAATTAGAGATCGTTTAAAAGAAGCATCTGATAGGCAAAAATCGTATGCAGATTCGAAGCGTAAGGAGATTGAGTACTCAGTAGGGGATATGGTCTTCTTAAAGGTTTCTCCCGGGAAGAAGATATTAAGGTTTGGTAAGAAAGGCAAGTTGAGTCCGCGGTTCATTTGGCCTTACCGGATTTTGAGGCGAGTAGGCCCAGTGGCTTATCAATTGGAATTGCTTCCTGAGTTAGACAGGATTCACGATGTTTTTCATGTCTCCATGTTACAGCACTATCATTCTGATCCTGCTCATGTCGTGCCAGTCGCAGAAATCGACATTCAAACTGATTTGACCTTCGAGGAGGAGCCTGTGTAGATACTGACTCGAGATGTTAAGGTTCTCAGAAGGAAATTTGTCCCATTAGTGAAAGTGCTTTGGCGTAATCATGGCAGAGAGGAAGCTACGTGGAAGCCAGAAGAGGCGATGCTACAGCAATACCCTCATCTGTTTGAATCAAGTAAAATTTCGAAGACGAAATTTCTTTAAGGAGGGTAGAGTTGTAACGCCTCAATTTTTGGGAATTCTGTAAATTTTGGTGAATTTTAGAATTTCTGTGTTTTCACTGTTTGGCGTAGGTTTAATTATGTTAGTGGGCCTCTAGAAGGCCCAAGCTTAAGCTAAAACTCGGTAATTTTAAGTGATTTTAATCCATAGGGGAAAGAGGTTCTGGTTAACTGGGCTCTTAAGTATTATTTGGTTAAAATAAGACATAAGGAAGCAAGTGGCAAAGTGGCATCTGGCACCATTGGGAAGGCTATAAAAGTGGCGTGTAGAAGTGTAGGAAGAGCCCAGGTTCGAGCTGCAAGACAAGCAAATAAGGTGTTTATTTTTGTGCACATAAAGGGGAGGTGATGGAACTCAAGGGGGAACTCTGTTAGGGAGAGTTTAAGATGATAAGGGGATTGAGTAAGGATAAGGATAGGGGAGGAAATCTACGAGCTGATCAAGGAGCAAGAGGTGGCCGACCAAGGGACTTTAGCATGGGAAATTCGGCTAGGTATTGTAGTAGTAGGAATTTCGGCATTTGGGTGTGTTGTGTCATTTCTCTGACCATCCTTCCTCCTCCTCCTTTCTTTTCTTTTTCTTTCCATCTACCTTTTCCTCTTCTTTTCTCCATAGCCGAATTCTTCTACCACTTTACTCTTCACCACTTCCTTATTCTTTTTATTTTTAAGCCTTACAGCCGAATATCACAAAAGCCGAAAACCGGAAGGTTCATATTGTCTGTGCCGAATTCTCCTAGCAAATCTATTGATTTCTTTTTCGTCTTTCTTCATCCTTAGTGATCAACTCTTTCTTTTTTTGAACCCCAAACCTCTGTCGACAAAGCCACTACAAAACCCTCATCTCTTCTTTACTGTTACTAAAAGCCGAAAACCCCATATTTTAGGGGCATAGCCGAATTCTTAGATCATTAAAGGATCGACTTCTGCTAGGATTTAAGGATTAGATCTACATCAGAATCAAATAAGAGCTTAAGTGAAATCATTGGCTGAAGAAATCCCTAAAGGCTTAGGGAGGCTGTCGATTGGGCTTTAAGGCTCTAAGGGTTGTGACAATTGTTTATTATGATGATAGTGCGATTCAGAGGCTGCTGATCAGAGGCTTGGACAAGGGGAAACAATTGAATCTAAACACAATCGCTAATTTCGGCAAAGGTAAGTTTGCTAGTGCCTAAGGTGTTTTGGGCTGAATATGGTAAGGGGTTAGTTATAGTTCATTTTTAGTAGTTAGATTAACGTGTTAGTAATCTAATTGTAGGCAGTTCGTGTAGGGATCTCATCAGCATATCGTCACAAATCAGGTGTGTAACTGACACCCTCTCATAGACTAGATCGGCAAAAGCAGAAAAGTCGAAATGCTGAAAAGCCGGTATTTTGGTGGGCTTGCGAGTGTGCGAATGCTCGTAAGAAATACTGATTAACGTATTTGGTAAATTCAAGTGTTAAGACTATAGAAGGCGATATTTTGGTGTATTATGACGTTTTGGGGTTAATGGGCCTAAATTGGGCCAATAGGCCAACAGGCCCACTTTGGTTAAAAGACGAGGTAAGTGTTTTCGAATACTTGGTAAACTCTAAAACGAGCATGAAACCCTAGCCATAGGTAATAATTACTAAAATACCCTTATGCATGCAAAATTACCATTATACTCTTAGATGTAAATTAACCATTATACCCTTAGGGTTATTTTTGACTAAAAAGCATGATGACCTGATTCTGTATGATGTATGCCATCATTGTGTATCTGTTGCATGGGGGCATGGGTTATATTATGGAGGAAGCGTCCTGGTGGCTCTGCCACAAATTATCTGATCTGGTGGCTCTGCCACATATATTCTGATACGGTGGCTCGCCACGATTATTTGTATCCGTGACTCTGTCACATTATTCTGCTCGCGACCATGCTGCATATTTCTAAGGCGTGTAGCGGTTGGGTGGGTCGAGTAGTCTCCCCACATGGTGAAAGGTTGGTAAGGGGGTGTATGTGGTTGGTTATGGGTTGGGTTTTGCATATACATGAAATATCTGATCTGATCTGTTATGGGCCTATGGGCTTAATTCTGTATTCTGTTCTGGGCTAAGGAAAATTTATTCTGTTTTTGTGGTTTGAGTCGATATGGGCTATGGTTGGGTTAATTTTACACACTGAGTTTCCCCAAACTCATCCCTTATTTTCATCCATGCAGGTAATCCCTAACCATAGTGGGCTTGGACCTATGAGGGATTCGGAGTGGCCACGCGAGTCTGCAAATTCGGTTTCTTTCTGATGAACTAGACGTCCTTTTATTTTCATTTATGGTTTTGGGTTTTTCAAATGTAATAAGGCCGCTCAATTATTTTATGGTTTTGATTTATATTTTATTGTAATGAACTTAATTTATATTAACTATCAGAATTGGGTAGATCTAGGGCACGCTTTCAAAAACATAAATTGATTTCAAAGTAACACGATTACAAGCAAGGCTTCAGCTATGATAACTTTTTCCAAAATCAAATATTTTTTTTCTCTAAAAACGAACATAATTACATTCGTAACTTAAAATTATACACGATGTTAGAGTGTGGCAATGGCGGTGTGCATGTCTAAGACTGGATTCGAAGGGAGCTTGGTACTTAAGCAGTCCAAATGGACTCACCTCCTCTTTTCCGGTCTCCTACCTGGTGCACAGTTTCCATTCACTTTAACCCTGGATGAATTAATCCTTCGAACGTCAAGTACGATTTCCTGGACTAAGAATAGAAAAATGTTTTCAACGTTTCGATATGGCTCGTCGAATCCGGTCATAACGTCTAGGCCGGGTTTGGGGTGTTATAGTGCCGATATAGACGTAGAAAGTTCTCGACACTCATGAACTCCTCAGTGTAGAGTCTGATAGTAGCACCGAACTCGAGGACACTTATCTGGTGCACCAATCCACCAAGTCGAAAAGTGATGGTGCTTGGCTCGTCATGAGTCATCATGACCTACTGTAGAATAAATGTCGCGCAGAACTCCAAAGTAAGCTCCATGTAGGTGGGCTCGATGATGGAGAAGAATCTGTCCCACAGAGCTGTGGTAATGAATGCGTGAACATCATCAGCTAGTCGGACCTGCCCCAATGTGGCTGGAAACACAAAAATTTACATACTTTTTCATACCCTTTTTAACTTAAATTAATGCGAATTCGGTTAAATTCTTGTTGAAAAATAATTAATTATTATAAAAGAATGCAAGAGCTAGAATGAAAGAAAACTATATGATAAAAAAGGAGAATCAAAACAGTAAAACCAATAATAATACTAAGATAATGACAAGATAAGAAAATAAAGCTTTTTTGTAAGAGAGCAGTAAGTCAACAACGAGTACTAGAACTATATAAATGCTGCAGAATAATAATAAGATGAACAAATAATGAATCATAAAAATAACAATAAGAGAAATAAATAATTATACTAAATAGTAATATATAATATAGCAAAAAAAAAAAAAAGAAGAATGAAAATAAAAGCTAACCTAATCTTCTTGTACTAAATAAGAAAATAAACATAATCAAATAAGGAGAATAGTAAAACACTAAAATAGGATAAATAAATAAAGGAAATAACATAAACATAATAGTAAAATAAATAATATAAAATAAATAAAATAACTAATAATAAAAATAAGAAAAAGGAAAAAGGGTAAAAGGGGAAACCAACTGAACATCGGACGGTGACCGGAAGTATGAGGCTGGTGCAAATGATGATGGGTGGGGTCAAGTCGTGCGCCGGTCGTGGTCGGCGTAAGGGTGAGTGTGCGCGATGGGTGTGTGAACATGAGAGAAAAGAGAGGATTAGGTGTGATGGGCTTTGGTGGCTGGTCAGGGAAAGGAAAAGAGAGAGGAAAAAAGGGGGCGGCTGGATGATGGGGAGAAAAAGAATGGGATATGGTTTTGGTTGGGGAAGGGGAGAGAAGGCTCTGGAAGGGAGAGGGAAGGGTTGTAGAGTTCGGGGGTGGAGGAGCTACTGTGTGGGTTGGAGGATAAAAATTAGGAAAAGGGAGGAAGGGAAAGGGAAAAGGAAGAGGAAAGAGAGGCTGGTGTAGCTCGAAACAAGGACGAATGGTGGTTGTGAGGGTGGTGGAGAACGACGGTGGCCAGAGTTACAAGGTGAAGGCTGCCGACGGCTAGGGTTTTGGCAATTTGAAGAAGATGAAAGTAAAAAGAAAAAGTTATGTTTTGGGGTTAAAATAGGACACGGTGGTAAGTTTTCAGCCCGTGTGCTTAAAAATACAAGCCTAGTCTTCACACGCCTCAGACAAGCTCGTGTGTCCAAACTGTGTGGAACACACGGCTGTGTCGCATGGCTATGTGCAATCTCATTCGCTTCTCCCACACCCGTATGACCTTTCACACACTAATGTGGCTTGGCTGTGTCTTGCACACGGCTTTATACCTTGCCCGTGTAACTCTCTGACTTGTTTTAAAATTGGAAATATTAGCTCCAGGTTTCACATGGCCTAGGACACGCCTTTGTGTCTTGGCTGTGTGGTCCACACGGCTGTGTTACACGCTCGTGTGGACTATTTTAGACCGTGTCTCTATTGATTTTTGGAAAAAATAAGTCCCATGGTCTACATGACCAGGGACACGCCCGTGTGTCTAGGCCATGTGGGTTACATGGCTGTTTCTCTAGCCCATGTAACTCACTGTTGATTTCTTTAGAATTTTAAAACTAAGTCTTAAGTTTGTACACGGCCAACGACAATCTCGTGAGTCCAGGCCGTGTGGGTTTTAAAAACTCATTTTTTTAAAAAATTTCATGAGATGAAATTAAGAAATTAGCAATGTTAAAGCTCGGGTTGCCTCCTGAGAAGCACTTATTTAAAGTCTAAGCTCGACTTACCTCAAATTTGCACGGTCACAGTGGTTCACAGAGTTGAAACTCCTCTTTCTCGCTGTCAATTCTATTATCAAAATAAGGTTTGAGTTGAGTAATATTTACCTTAAAAGTGTCGAATTCAGAATGAGTTACCTCGACTGTATCGTATGGGAAGACATTCAATACCGTAAAAGGAGTTGTTCCATTCACATTAAGTTCTGAATGGCAATTTGAGGATCTGTTTTATTTAACAGTACCTGGTCTCCAACCTTAAATTGGTTCGTTCCATCCTTATGCTTGTCATGGCGTCGTTTTGGTTTTGCATCGTGTATTCTTGGTTTCTCCTTGACATGTGTCCGCCATTTGTCTAGTTCATTGATGTGTAACACTCGTTCGTCATGAGTCATTCTGTTTCTGTTACATGGACTGGAATGTGGCTCCATCACATTTTTCTGAGGGGTTTCCTGCAAAGAAGGTTGAGCCACAATGTTATTCATATTAACAGAACTCGTATAACCATCTCAATCACTAGATGTCTTAACAGATTCACAAGCTTGGAGTTTAATCCTGTCATCACCTACACGAAGTATTAATTCACCTGTACCAACATCGATAGTAGTTTTTACAGCTGCTAAAAAGGGTCATCCTATGATTATCACTATCCTCATCTATGTCTAAAACAACAAAATCCGTTGTGGATATAAATTATCAATTTTAACGAGAACATCTTCAATAATACCCCTAGGAAATCTAATGGTTCTATCTGCTAATTAAATACTCATCCTAGTTTGTTTGGGTTTCCCAAGACCTAGTTGCTTAAACATTTTATAGGGCATGGCATTAATACTTGCCTCTAAATCAGCCAAAGCATTATTAACATTTAAACTACCAATTAAACAAGGAATAGTAAAACTCCCTGTATCTTTCAATTTGTTGTGCAATTTATTCTGCAAAATGGCTGAGCACACTGCATTTAGCTCCACGTACGACGAATCATCTAACTTCCGTTTGTTTTCCAAAAGATCCTTTAAAAATTTAACTGAATTGGGCATCTACGAAAGAGCTTCAATAAACGGTAAGTTGATATGTAACTTTTTTAAAAGTTTAAGAAATTTACCAAATTGTTTGTTAGTGTGATTGTAACACCCCTAACCCATATCCGTCGTCAAAATAGGGTTTTAGAGCATTACCGAAACTTTCAAAACATTTTGAAATAATTTATGTAAATTACTATTCATTAACCGAGATCATTAAAAACGTCCCTTGATTGGACCTTCAAGGCCAAAAATGAGTATTACAATCGAGTCGAGACTTAATTGAGACCTTTAAGAATTTTTTGCAAAATTTAAAAAATTTTCCAAGGTGCAGGGCTCACACGCCCATATGGTCCAAGGGACACGCCCATGTGACCTTAGTACACGCCCGTGCTGCAGGCCATGTTCGACCTCGTGTAACTCTCTGACTTGTGCACACGGCCATGCCACACACCCGTGTGCTATGCCGTGTGGTCAATTAATTCTTTTCGAAATTAGGTGCATGTTTCACACAGCCAAGACACACGCCCATGTTCTAGGTCGTGTAGCACACACGGCTGAGACACACGCTCGTGTCTCTGCCTGTGTGGTCAATTCTGAGCATTCTGTTTCTCAAAATTAAGGTGTAGGGGACACACAGCCTAACCACACGCCCATGTACCAAGCCGTGTGTGACACACAGTCTAGACACATGCCCATGTGTCTCCCCATGTGGATAAAATAAAGTCATTTCCTAGCTTCATTTGTCACCCAAATTTACCATTTTTCTGCTCTAAAACATACCAAGTACATTCCAACCAATTCAAGTATTCAAATTTAACAAATTCCATCATTCCTCATGGCATACCATTATATGCATACATGCTTACAATCTTACCTTGATTCAATCCATATATTAAACATAATTTGATCAACTACTTAGTCTAGATTACAAGCATCATTATCATGCCACTAATGGTCAAGTTGTCCTATACATGCCATCATACCAAAATGATTTTACTAAGTATACCCAAAATAAGCTAGATGATAGTATGACGATGCTCCAATGATCTCCAACCTCCGCGAGCTTTCGAGCACTATAAAACAAGGGAAAATAAAATAGAGTAAGCATTACATGCTTAGCAAGTTCGTATAACAGAAACTAAACTTACCAATCTCGTTCATTAAATCTAAGCATACAATATCATGTTTTCCATCCATTAGCAAAATTGCCTAAACATGCATTCAATCAAACATGTTAGTCACCAAAATCTTCATATCTATCAAGTAAACATAGATGAGCTCGTCATGTAATATTCTTTCAAGTTATTATCATTTCATCTCATAATTCTCATACCATGTCAAGAGTTTTATGTCCGTTGAATCATTGAAATTCGAATGGATGCTCAAGTAGTACACTCAAGGTGTACGATTCAATAATCCATCAATTCTTATTCAAGGGCACCCATAGGGCACTTAACTAAAGACCTCGCTCTCGAGCCACATATCGTATTACAAGATTACCAGTCCAGGCTAAATCCATTAAGTAACGTATGCTCAAAAGAGCTCAATTAGGATAACCAGTCCAGGCTAAATCCATTAGGTAATGTATGCTCAAAAAAGCTCAATTAAGATCACCAGACTAGGCTAAACCTTAATTGTAACATAGGCTCGAGAGAGATTATATCAAGATTACCCATCCAGGACAAATCCTTTCTATAATGAGATCAATAGAATTACTCATCTGAGATAAATCCCGTCAGCAACAAATGTAGGACCCCATTCATTTTGGGAAAGCACATTTATCCATCGAAATTCAATATTCAAGCGAGACTTTACCCTTTTTCCAACATTTCCGAACATGTAATCATTTCAGACATTTATAACATTCACATAGATATACTTCATATTTCATACAATCATAACATTCAATTTAACATATTTACATACTCGATTAAGTTACACGAATTTACCTCGACACTTTTTCACGTATAAAAATCTACTAATCCGAAACCTTTTCTTTTCCTCGGTCTAACCTCGAATTTGTGTTGTCCAAATCTATATAAATAGATTTAATCATCAATTTCTCATATTTCATATTTATTTGAACTAAATTTACGTCCTAGGAAAAATTACCATCTTGCCCCTAACTTTTCCATAAATTTCAAATTCGTCCCTAGGCGCGGAAAATGAAACTTATGCAATTGACTCCCTATTTCAAGCCTAACCAAAATCCCATTAAAAAATTTACAGCACATGTATTCATAAAAATTCAACATTTTTCTTCAATTTTACAAGTTTACATTTTAGTCCCTAAATCATGTTTTCATCAAAAATCACTTTGTAAAAGTTGTTGATCTATCAACAACCTTTCATTTTCTATCTTAAGTTTCTAATTTTCAGCATATACATCCATGACCCATTTTCCATACTTTGATAACTTTTTAGATTAAACCCCCCAATTAGATAGTTTAAGCTATCTCGATTTCAAAAATATCAAAATTACTAGAAACGGGACAAGGAAACTTACCCAATTAAGCCTTGAAAGTTTTTTCTCTCTCTCCTAGGGTTTCCATATAATTTTGGGGTTGAAGATGAGAAAAATAATAAGATGATATCTTTTATCATCTTTTGAATTAATTATTTATTTTAATTTACAATTTAGTCCCTACTCTTTTCTAATTTTTTCATAGATGAGTCACCAAAAATCTACATACCTTTCTTTAATGGTCTAATTACCATATAAGGACCTCTAGTTTTGAATTCCATAGCTATTTAATCCTTATAGCTACTAGAATTCAACTTTCGCATTTTATGCGGTTTAGTCCCTCTCGTAATTAAACACTTAGGCTCCGTTTGTTTGCCAGTAAAATATTTTCCAGAAGATAATTTCTGAAAAATGATTTACTTTTCTGAAAATGATTTACTTTTCTGGTGTTTGGATGAATCTGTGTAAAATATTTTCTGCTGTTTGGTAGATTTCTTGAAAATATTTCATAAAAGCTGTTTTAAATGAAACAAATATACATTTAAGAATTTATTATTAAATCTTCTCAACCTTTAGCTATTCAAGTTCTTTTTTCACATGGAATATTATTTTTTCACATGTTCTAATTATTGATTAATTATAAATCAATCACAACTAGTAACTTTTAGCTATTCATACGACTTGCTTGAGGCAAAAAAGGAAAATTTTTCACTTATTTTGAAGAAGTCTTATTTTTTACAAATTTTTTACTTATCTTTATTATTGCATGTTTAAATTTGTACTAATTATTTTTATTTTATATCTAAAATTGTAAAACATGTGTTAAATAACATAAATTTATTACAATAGTAACTAAAAATAGCATAAATTTATTACCTTTTATTGAAACAATAATAGCTATCGTAACAGAACAAATTAGTCTATTGACAAAGCTTATATTATCTTAAACATTTACACTGATTACACAATGCAACCATTCTCATCATCATTCCATCAACCTCTCCATAACCAATTTGAGAATAGCAAGTGCATCAACTGTGACCGCCACCTTTACCGGTGGTTGATCGGACCACTCCGTAATTTTAGCAAACGTACTCAAATGCATCCTACTCAATAATGAACAATCATACATCATTACAGAATTTGAAGGGTACAACTGCATGTCTACACATTATATCTACTTTATCTCCAATCCAAGACTAGCACAACATCACTACATAGAAAAAGCTTTCATATATAATTTGATTTCCTTTACTTTGTATCACTTCATCCAGTAGCTTATTCCATTTTCAAACATTATAAGTCATGGCTTAATAAGAGAATCCTGAAACTGACATGTCATGATACTGTAAAGCTTATTACTCTTTCTCTACAGTCAAGTGTGGCTTAAATAGGGCTTTGTTTAGTTACTCAAAGGAGTCAGTTTTCTTTATTTACAAATTATGGTTAATAGTTTTTTTTTTACTACTAGCTGCTGCAATTAAATATTCTAATAAAGCTCATTTAGTCTCCTTTAGTTCCAATACACACAAAAAAAGTATCTAACCTCTTCTGTTTGTTGTATACTAGTGTTAGTCCCCGTGTGATGCCATTTGTTTGAACTCTGACAGCACCCTCCACATAGGTGATAAGTGAAGGATTAATGGCTGCAAGCATGGCTGTTGGATCATGAAGGTACACAACTGCAGAATGGTAGTGAATAAATTAGAAACTTCACGGTTCAGTAGAAATCCCTTAACTGTTTTCGGCAGACAAACCTTTTATGCTGTATGCATCATGATGATAATTGAAGTACACCTCTAGTATCTTCAACAAGAACTGAGCAAATCTTTCATTTGAACTAGCCAATGTTTCTCAGTCAAAATCTAAAATATGACAAATTTGATTAAAAAAAAGGTGGAAACTCAAAAGAAAGAATAAAAAAAATGAGGAAAGAAGTTCCAGAAATTAAAATTATAAGGTGTTCATATAGACCTATAGATAATAAAATAATCCTCGCTAACAACATATTGACCAAGATAGAGAAATAGCCAAAATGAGAACCTGTCAAAACAACTTGATGAGTTACATTTACCCCCACAGCCAAAACATTTGCTCCACATGTGAACACAATATTTGTAGCATCTAGATCACCAAAGATCTGTCATTCGACTCATCATTTGGAACAAGATGTAAGACAGAGTGTATGCAGCCATGACATTAGCATGCAAAAACATTGAAGCGTCAAAAATTCAAATAAAAGGTTTATTTTCAGAGTTTTTCCTTTTATGAATACCATCTTCAACTGTTTAAATCATATGAACACCTAACATCTTAAGAAGTAAAAGTTAGACCAAGTAGAAAGAATTTTTTTATGAAAGAGGGTAGAAAGAACTTGAAAAGATCAAGATAAGAGAACGGTGGTAGTGATTTTTTATTGTTTAACAATTAACAGGCATGAAGATAATTATATTATAAAGTGCGTATATATAAAGCTAGTTATCATTCAAATTATATCAAGGAAAGATAAATGAATACAAGCTCAAAACCCCCCAAAATAGTTCTCATACTGAGCTTGAGATGATGTTAAAACTAAAATCTATCTGACTAATGTATATATGTTGAGAATATCACAAGTCCTTCATTTAAATGTTCAAAAACATGATGCTGTTTCATTTAAATCTTGGGATGACTGTGACAGGAAAGACAACAGGAAGGAAGGTACTACAGAGGTGACTACTTCTTATAGCAATGGTGGTAAACATCGAGAAGGCTGTGAATATTGTCTAGCTATCTATTGAGCTGTATCATAGGTGGCTAAATGTGGACCTTCTTAAACTGTCCCTCCAAGGAAAAATCACAAAGGAAATACTAGAAGTACTTTCTGATTCAGCAACGAACATATTCATGGAATTTAAGAAGAACAATGTGAATCTGTGTCTAATAGATAGCCCTTCAAAGTGGCCTATCAAGGTATTCGCTGTTAATTCCATGTACAGGATAAGCCAATCCCTTTTGCTAGACTATAAAGAAAAAAATTACGAGATGAGTGAAAGACTATTCAAAGCGATAAGGGTCAAGGTTTCTGATATATTGGCCGCTTGTCTCACCAACTTACAATGTTTCATTTCAATCAAGTGTTCGACCAACGCCATAGAAGAGAGGGAATAGAGTGTGAGACATCCAGCTCATGTTCTGGGGAAAACTTAAAAAATAAAATTTAATCCCAAACCCAGAAAAAATTAAAAAATAAAGAAATAGACAAAGAAATCACGAACAAAGAAATAAAAATCAAAATAGAAAAAGAAGCTACAAAGAGAAGATTACCTTCTGGGAGAGATTCGGAATCGAGAAGATTAAAAAAGAAGAAGATTGAAAATTTTCAATTTTGATGAAAAATTTGGGGGAATTTTTCACGGATCAAAGCAAACTCTTACCGAAAAGGATGGGGGAAGGGGAAGGGGAAGGGGAAGGGAAGATCATGTTGCTTCTTTTCCTGAAATTGTCTTACTGAAATAAAAATGGTAAGACATTTTCCTAAAGTAATGTCTTTGTTTTCCTGTGTTTTGTAATTCATCTTACTTAGGAAATTGTTTTCAGCCAAACAAACACTAGAAAATACTGAAAAGCTTTTCCAGAAATGTTTTACTCCCAAACAAACGAACCCTTAATCGATAAAATTTTTGTATCAAAATTTTCACACATGACTATCATAATACGAACCATATTATAAAATAAAGATAAACTTTATTTTCGGATCAGATTTGTGGTCTCGAAACCACTATTTCGATTTCACTGAAAAATGGGCTATTACAATGATCTTTCTTCATTGCATTCGAATATGAAACTCGAGGTTTATATTCCTTTCCATCCGGTTGTTGATCATTTTGGCTTACCTCAACCTTACCTTTACTTACCACACTTTCTTGCCTCAGTTATGGTTTAGATTCAACTAACCCATCTTCATCTCAAACAGTAATTACGTGAAGTTGCTCTCGTGGGTTAGTTTCGGTGTTGCTAGGCAAGCTATCTTGTGGTCTTTCTGAAATCAACTTAGCAAGCTATCCTATTTGGTTCTTGAGCCCTTGAATTGATGCTTGTTGATTTTTAAGTGTTGTTTCGGTGTTTTGGAAGTGGATTTCTGACACCGAAATAAACTTCATCAACATCTCCTCAAGGTTCGACTTTTTCTCTTGCTGTAAGGTTGTTGAAGGCCTGGAGGGGGTTATGGTATCTGGTTTCCTTGACCACCCCAAGAGAAATTGGGATGGTTCCTTCAACTTGCATTATAAGTGTTACTATAGGGATTATTCTGAGACCTAGAATTATTACCCATATAGTTGACTTGTTCGTTCTCTATGCTAAGACCGTGGGGTAAATATTTTAGATTGTTCATTCCACCTCCATTTGAGTCACATTGCATCATCAAATGTACCTGTGTATAACCATATAAACCATCAATTTTCTTATTTAAAAGTTCTACCTGATTCGATAATATGGTGACCGTATCTACGTTAAAAACACTGTCTGCTTTCATCGACTTCGTTCTCATGACTTGCCACTGATAATTATTTAGTGAAATCTCTTCTATAAACTCGTAAGCCACTTCAGGTGTTTTATTATTCAGAGTACCACCGACGGCTACATCGATCAATTACCTAGTTGAGAGATTCAAACCGCTGTAAAAAGTTTGAACTTGTAACCATAGAGGTAACCCATGGTGAGGGCACCTTCTCAATAAATCCTTATACATCTACCATGCATCATATAAGCTCTCTAAGTCCATCTTACGAAGGAAGAGATATCATTCCTCAATTTAGCCATTTTAGCCGGTGGAAAATACATCAGTAAGAATTTTTCGGTCATTTGATCCCATGTAGTGATAGAACCTCGTGGTAAGGAGTTCAACCATTGTTTGGCTTTATATTTCAACGAGAATGGAAACAACCGTAAGCGAATGGCATCGCCAAAAATTCCATTTATCTTCAAAGTGTTGCAGAATTCCAGAAAATTAGCCAAATGAGTATTTGGATCTTTGTCTTACAATCCATCGAATTGAACAAACTGTTAGATCATCTAAATAGTGTTCAACTTCAGTTCAAAATAGTTTAAAATTATTTGCAGCAACAGCAGGTTTCACGATACTCGATTCAGCCCCAGTTAGATTGGGCTTGGCATAATCATACATAGTACAAGGAGCAGGATTTGGATTTATAGGATTTGCGGTAACCACAGAAAGTAGCTAATTATTCTCATTTTCATCCATCTCCTCAGTAATATTAACGATGTCCTTTTGGTCTTCCACTATATTCTGTTGACTCTGCCTTACTTCTCTACGGTTTCTGCGAGCTGTCCTTTCAATTTCGTTGTGAAATACTAAAGGTCCTGACGGGTTTCTTCTAGTCATAAACTAAAGGAACCTGCCAGAAGCAAACAAAATAAAAATTAGAAAACAAAAATTAAACTAAAAATAAAAATGGCTAAATTAATAAAAATCGAGTGTTCCTAATATTTTAATCCCCGACAACGGCGCCAAAAACTTGATGGTCACTAAACTAACTAAAATTACGACAAAGAAAAGCGCACCTATTGAATAATAGTATAGCTATGATAAGTCGGGAATATCGTATCCACGAGGACTAAGAGTACTAGTAATGACTGTTTTTCTATTATTTAGTTGTCAAATTAGTGGGATTGATTTTAATATAAAATTAACTAACTAATTACTAAGAATGCAACAGAGAATGAATTAGGAAAATATTGGAAGAAACCCAATGAGACAGACAATACCCATGAAAGAAACCACCTAGACTTCACTTATTATTCTAAATCTGAATTAAACAATTTATTTACTTGCGCCTTAATTTGTAGAAATCCCTAAACTATGTTAATATCCCTTTTGAGAATAAGAATAACTAACTCTAGGTTGATTAATTGAAATCTCTTTCTAATTAAAACCCCTATTGTCGCATAAACTCAATCTATGGATTCCCTTATTAGATTTTACTCTAATCCGGTAGATTTATGTAGTCTTATTTTTAAGATTGCATGCAACTCCACTCAATTATGCTAGATCTACTCTTAAACAGGGACTTTTGCTCCATTGAAATAAACACATTAAGCATGAATTAATATCCTTAAAATATTAAAACACAAAATAAGCATACATAGTTGAGAACAAGAATCAAGTATTTATCATGTAATTCAGAAATCAAATAATAAGATTCATATAGGTTTCATCTTCCTTAGGTATCTACGGAATTTAGTTCATAATCTGGAATAACATCATCTTAAAGTAAAGAAAGCAACAAGACATAAAGAAACCCAATAAAACTTCTAAAGAATTTGAATGGAGATCTTTAATCTTGAAGGAGATCTAATTCTAAAATGAATCTAATGGCATTCCTCGAGGCTTTTCTTCATTCTTCCCTGTGTGTCCCTTTAGGTCCTCTTCTAGTGTGCATTTATAAACTATGGAATGCTCAGAATACTTAAAATTTGGCTTTTTCTACATGAAAGAGAAATAGGGTGCAAAATCGACACAGGCGACAAGGGCTGGCACATGAGTATGTAGCCAGCCCGTGTGGAAATGCCCAGGCCGTGTGGATCCTGAAAATAACTCTTTTTGTCCTATTTTGGCCCTTTTTCGCTCCTTTCGCTCCCCTATGCTCACCTAAGTATAGAAATATGAATTTAAAACATTAGGAGCATCAAATTCACTAATTTACATAATAAATCATCCAAAAACGCATCAAGAATGGGATTAAAAACATGTTACTTTTATAGCTTATCAATCTTCTAACTATTTTAAATGTGTTTTCCATATAATAATGTCGTCCAACCGAGCTAAAGTTGAATCCGAGGAAACTGAGAGCAATGCTCCAGCTTCAATTCAAAGAGTTGCATCTAGTAGTAGAAGACCTGTATCTTAGGGTCGAGGTAAGGAGGAAAAAGAAACCTTATTTCAAATGATGAATGAGTGGTTCACATAATTATTAAGAACAAATCCTGCTGTACAAAAACTTCCCCCTCCTGTTCCTCAACCAGTTCCAGATATGCCACCAGGTATAGAACCTGTTAGAACCGATAAGTCTCTAGTAGATAAAATTAGGAAATATGGGGCAAAAGAATTCAGGGCTATTACCGATAATGATCCGAAAAGGGCTGAATTTTGGTTAGAAAATACTATCAGGGTTTTGGATGAATTGTCTTGTACACCTGGAAAAATGTCTGAAATGTGTTGTATCTCTGCTAAAAGACTCAGCCTACTAGTAGTGGAATACCATAATTTCTGTTGAACCAAGGGAAAATGTTACATGGGAATTTTTCCAGACAGAATTCAAAAAGAAATACATTACCCAGAGATTCCTTGATCAAAAAAAGAATGAATTTTTAAAGCTTAAACAAGGATATATGATTTTGTCTGAATATGAACGAGATTTTGTTCGGTTAAGCAAATATGCAAGAGAATGTATCCCGACTGAAGTTGTTATGTGTAAACGGTTTGAAGAGGGATTAAATGAAGACATCAAGTTGTTAATTGGGATTCTGAAATTAAAAGAATTTATTTTACTGGCCGATCGAGCACATAAAGCTGAAGAATTAAATAAAGAAAAGAGGCAGGAAAAGATGGAAGCTCGAACTTTGAGTAAAAGATTTATGGTGAAATCATAATTATCTGCTTCAAAGAAATCAAAGAAATATCATGATTGTTCTGCCTCATTTGTTGGGTATTCTAAAAAATATTTTGAGGTTCTCAATGCTCTAATCTGAGATCCCCGTCTCCATCAGTAGCAAGTGCTAGAAGTGTTGGTAATCCTAAACCTAGATGTAAACATTGTAATAAATTTCATTTTGGAGAGTGTCGCATGAGAAGCAAAGCCTGCTTTAGATGTGGTTCTCTCAACCAATATCTTAAAGATTGTCCAGAAAAGCTTGAAAAAGATACTGTTCAGACTTTGAAGCCAAGTAAGCCTGGCTCGAGAGGTAGACAACCCTGTCATCCTGGAAATGTCAGTGGTAGCCGAAGTGCTACAAAAGATTCAATTGTTAAATTTAAAGCACGAGCACCAGCTAGAACATATGCTATACGTGCATGTGAGAATGCTGCTGCATCTGATGTTATTACTGGTACATTTTCTCTTCTTGATACTAATATTATTGCTTTAATTGTTCCTGGTTCAACACATTCATACATATGCACGAATTTAGTGTCTGTAAAAAATTTAACTATTCGGCCCACTGAATTCGTGGTTAAAGTTTCAAATCCCTTGGGCCAGTATGTGATGGTAGATAAAATTTGTAAAAATTGTCCATTAGTGGTATGAGGCTATTGTTTCTTGACTGATTTAATGTTGTTACCATTTGATGAATTTGACGTAATTCTGGGTATGGACTGGTTAACTCAACATAATGCAGTGGTAAATTGTAAACAGAAATATATTGTGTTAAAATGTCAAAATGGTGAATTGCTCTGAGTTGAATCTGATGTACTGAATGGGTTGTCAAATGTAATCTCAGCTATATCAGCACAGAAATATATCAGAAATAGGTATGATGCTTATCTTGCATATGTGTTGGACACTAAAGTATCTGAAACGAAGATTAAGTCAGTATCAGTTGTTTGTGAATTTTCTGATGTGTTTCCAGAAGAATTACCTGGTTTACCTCCTGTTAGAGGTAGAATTTTCTATAGATCTTGTTCAGGGGACAACAATGATATTCATAACACCCTATAGAATGGTTCCTACTGAATTAAAGGAGTTGAAAACGTAGTTGCAAGAACTAACAAAAAAATGTTTTGCTCGACCCAGTTCATCACCTTAGGGTGCACCGGTTTTATTTGTTAAAAAGAAAGATGGATCGTTGAGGTTATGTATTGATTACAAATAACTCAATAAGGTTACAATCAAGAACAAGTATCCATTGCCTCGTATTGATGACTTGTTTGGTTAGTTAAAAGGTGCCACTGTATTTTCAAATATTGATCTCCGTTTTGGCTATTATCGATTACGAGTGAAAGATTCAGATGTACCGAAAACAGCCTTCAGAACTAGGTATGGGCACTATGAGTTTCTTGTGATGTCGTTCGGTTTGACTAATGCACCTGCAATATTTATGAATCTGATGAATAGAATTTTTAGACCCTATTTAAACAGATTTGTAGTGGAATTTATTGATGATATCCTGGTATATTCTTGAGATGAAAATGAGCATGCTGATCACTTGAAAATTGTGTTACAAACCCTACGTGAAAAACAATTGTATGCCAAATTCAGTAAATGTGAATTTTGGCTTCGAGAAGTTAGTTTTCTTGGACATATAATATCTGCCAAAAGTATTAGAGTTGACCCGAATAAAATATCAGCACTTGTTAATTGAAAGCCACCGAAAAGTGTGTCTGAAGTCAAAAGTTTTCTGGGATTAGCCAGATACTATCGGAGATTTGTACAAGGTTTCTCAATGATAGCCTATCTGATGACCCGTTTGTTACAGAAAGATGTGAAATTTGAATGGACTGATAAATGCCAATAGAGTTTTAACAGGGTAAAAGCTTTGTTGATTGAAGCATCCGTACTAGTTCAGCCTGAATTGGGTAAGAAATTTGTAATTTACAATGATGCATTATTAAATGGTTTGGGTTGTGTCTTAATGTAAGAAGGTAAAGTAATAGCTTATGCTTCTAGACAGCTAAAGCCACATGAAAAGAACTATTTGATACATGATCTAGAATTGACAGCCATTGTGTTTGCATTGAAAATTTGGCGACACTATTTATTTGGTGAAAAATGTCATATATTCACCCACTATAAAAGTTTGAAGTATTTAATGTCGCAAAAATACTTGAATCTGAGACAACACAAGTGGCTTGAGTTACTAAAAGATTATGATTTGGTTACTGATTATCATCTGGGAAAAGCTAATGTAGTTCTAAATGCTCTAAGCAGAAAATCCCTATTTGCCTTGTGAGCAATGAACACCTAATTGTCGTTATTTGATGATGGTTCAATCATAGCTGAGTTAAAAGCTAGACCGACGTTTCTAAAGCAGATTTCTGAAGATCAGAAAAATGATGATGAACTAGAGCTAAACGGGTACAGTGTGAGTTGAATTCTCATTCAAAATTTCAGATTGGGTCTGATAATTATCTATTATTCAGATGTAGAATGTGTACCGAATAATTCAGAACTTGTACAGAAGATTTTGAGCGAAGCTCATAAGGGTACTATCTCTGTTCATCCGTGAAGTAACAAAATGTACAATGATTTGAAAAAGATATATTAGTGGTCGGGAGTGAAATGTGACATTTCTGAATTTATATCTAAATGTTTAATATGCCAGCAAATAAAAACTGAACATCAGGTACCTTCGGGATTGATACAGCCAATTACAATACCAGAATGGAAATGGAAAAGAGTTACTATGGACTTTGTATCGGGGTTACCCTTATCTTCGAAAAAGAAAGATGACATTTGGGTAATTGTTGATCGATTAACAAATTCTGGACACTTTATTTCGGTACGTATGAATTTCTCCCTGGATAGATTGGTTGTATTATATGTTTCTGAAATTGTCAGATTACATGGAGTGCCAGTCTCCATTATCTCTGATAGATATCCCCGATTCATAACTCGATTCTGGAATAAGTTGCAAGAAGCTCTGGGTATACAGTTACATTTCAGTACCACTTTTCATCCTCAGGCTAATAGACAATCTGAACGTTTGATATAAATTTTAGAAGATATGCTTCGGTGTTATGTGTTGGAATTCGAAGGTAACTGGGAAAAATATTTATCTTTATTTGAATTTTCATATAATAATAGTTATCAGCCTAGCATTAAAATGGCCCCATATAAGGCTTTATATGGTCATAAATATAGAACTCCGTTGTACTGGACGAAACTCAGTGAGAAAAAGATATATAGGGTTGATTTAATTCATAAGACTAAGAAAAAGGTGAAAGTGATTCAAGATAGCTTAAAAGTAGACTCTAATCGTCAAAAATCTTATGTCGATATTAAACGAAAAGAGATAAAATTTCTGGTCAGTGATAAGATATTTTTGAAAGTATCACCTTGGAAGAAAGTTCTTCGGTTTGGTTGTAAAGGAAAATTGATCCTACGGTTCATTGGACCATATGAAATCATTGAAAGAATCGGATTTGTTGCATACAGATTGGCATTACCACCGGAGCTTGATAAAATTCACAATGTTTTCCATGTGTTTATGTTACGACGATATCGGTTAAATCCTTCACATGTTATTCCTTCGATAGAAGTGGAGATTCAGCCTGATATGACTTACAATGAAGAACTGATCAAAATTTTAGCACGTGAGATGAAAAAGTTAAGAAATAAAAAGGTAGCTTTAATGAAATTTCTTTGGCAACGACATGGGATTGAAGAAGCTACCTGGGAACGGAGGATACCATGAGAAAGCAATACCCAGACCTTTTTACTGTTAAGATTTTCGAGGACGAAAATTCTTTAAGGGAAGAGAATTGTAACAACCCGTTTTCAGTGAAATCAGAATAGTGGTTCTGAGACCACAAATCTAAGTTAGAAAGAAAATTTATTTTAAAATTATTTTATGGTTTATATTGATAGGAAAGAAGTACGAAAATTTTGATAAGAAAATTGTACTAATTTCATGTTTAATTATAGAAAGGATCAAATTGTATAAAATGCAAAAGTTGAGTTCTAGTAGCTATAAGTATCAAATAGCTATGGAATTCAAAACTTGGAGTCCTTATATGGTAATTAGACCATTAGGAGAAGTTAGTAGATATTTTTGATGATTCATCCATGGAAATTTAGAAAAAGAAAAGGACTAAATTGGAATTTGGAATAAATAAATATGATAATAGCCTACTATCATTTTATTTCATCATCTTCTTCCCCAAAAATCCATGGAAACCCTAGGAAAGAGAAAGAAAAACAAGCAAGTATAATTGGGTAAGCATTCTTGTCCCGTTTTTAGTAATTTTTATATTTTTGATATCGGAATAACCTAATATATCTATTTTAAGGATCAATTTGAAAAAACATTAAAATATTGAAACTTTTCCATGGATAAATATGCTGAAAATTTGAAATTTATGGTAGAAAATGAAAGGCTGTTGATAGATAAATAACTTTTGTAAAGTGAATTTTCATGAAATTATGATTTAGGGACTAAATTGTAAAGATGTAAAATTCATGAAAATTTTTTTTTATGAAATATATATGCTATAAATGTTATACGTAAAAATTGGTTAGGCTTGGAATGAGGATTAAATTGCATGAATTACATTTTCTGAGCCTAGGGACGAAATTATCATTTATGTAAAGTATAAGGGCAAAAATGGTAATTTTTCCTAAGATGTGAATTGAATTAAATTGAGTATGAAATGGATTATATTGATGTTAAATTCATTTATATAGATTTGGATAACTCAAATACAAAGTTAGATCAAGAGAAAGAAAAAATGTCGGATTAGTAAATTTCTGTATATGAACAAGTGACGAGGTAAGTTCGTGTAACTAGATTATGTATATTAATGTGTTTGGAATTGAATGTTGAATATGTGTGAATTGTATAAATGTTCAATGTATAAAATTAATTACATGCCTGATAGTGATCGATAAGTATAAGTCCTGTTTGAATAGATGAAATTCGATGGATACAAGATTTTTCGATTGGTTGTGGTCTTGCATATGTTGCAAACACACCTTAGCTTGAAAGAGCATATTTTTATAAGCTCTTTCGATGCTTCCTGTTACATGGTTCCTGCGAGCATCCTGGTCGGTAGTAATCATGCATGTGTTGCAGACTACCGCAGCTCTTTGTGAGCTTCCTGTTATATGATCAATTGTTATCCTGCATATATTGCAAACAAAAACATAGCTTGAGCTTTCTGACATGGCTCGCATGAACATCCTGTTATATCGTTATCTGAAGCTCCCTGATAATAGCTCTTTGGAGTTACCTGTTAAGCTCAATGAGCTTCCTGTTCTAAACTCTTATGAGTTTCCTGATTTAGCCTGGATAAACTTCTTGTTACATGGCTCACATGAGTATCCTATTATATGGCTTGAGAGAGTGCTTCTTGATTATGTACCCTAATCAGGTACCCCTGAATATAAGTTGACGGTTTATAGTTTTGAACACTTTGAGTGTACTACATGTGTATCCATCGATATTTCAAATAAATTCAACGAGAATAGTTTTGCCATGGTTGAATTGAACTTAAGATGATTGATTATGGAAATGCACATGTTATATAAAAATACGATATGAAAAGCACATGTTTATGAAAGTTATTACATGATGAGCTCATTTTTTATTTTTGATGTTTACATGATATACATGACTAACAAGTTTCTTGGGATCATATGTGTTTAGGCAAATAGCCATAATAATTTGGATGCATGTTTGTGTACTTATTTTGAATGTACATGATTGGTAAGTTAAATTCTTGTTATACAAACTTACTAATCATTTGAAATATTTACTCAATTTTTTTCTGTTTTATAGTGCTTGAAAGCTTGTAAAAGTTGGAATTGGTTAGAACATCATCACACTATCCTTCAGCACGTTTTGGTAAAAATTGCAAACTTATTTTGGTATAATGACATGTATAGGCTAATTTGGCCAATGTTGGCATGTAAATGGTTATTTGTAATCTAGCCATTGGAATGGCTAGTAATGGTATATATAGTGAATATATACTTGAGGTTATAATATGGTTAATATATGAGTCCTTGATATGGTTAGATTGAATTATGGTACACATATATGTTTTTTTTTTAAAAAAAAGGTAAGCTTGAATACATGTGATGATATATCAAATATAATGTTAATGTTGGCTTGGTTTTAACATTTTGAAATGGTTGGTATTTGTATGCAATTATTAATATAGGTACGAGGAAAATTTTGGGTAAGAAATAAGGCTTAGAAACAGCCTTATTTTGTCCACACGGGCATGTGTCTCAACCGTGTGTGACACAAGACCATGCGCACGGGCATGTGGTTTGGCTGTGTCCCTTGCATCTTAAAAATTGAGAAACAGAATGCTCAGAATTGGTCACACGGGCAGAGACACGGGCGTGTGTCTCTGCCATGTGAAACACACGGTGGAACAGTCCGATTTTGGGTCTAGTCGGAATAGTGGTTTCGAGACCACAAATCTGAGGTCGATAAATTATTTTAATGTTATTTTATGTGTTATAGCATGATTATATGGATGTTTAAAAATTTTGGTGAATTAATTTTAGCGATTGCATGCTTAATTTTGAAAAACGGATTAAATCTCATAAAGTATAAAAGTTTTGTTCTATTAGATAAAGGTGATAATTAGTTATGGAACGTTAAAATAGAGGTCCTTATTACGGAAATATACAAATATTAACGTGGTGGCTGGATATGGAGACAAGAATCATGAAAAGTCAATGGTTAGTTGGCATTAGGCGACAAAATTTGACTAATGAATAAAAAAATAATAAAAAGCCTAGTTATCATCTTTTTTTGTTTTCATCTTCTTCTCTCCACCAATTTTCTCTAAGAAAAATGGCCATGGGAGCTTGAAATTTTCAGCAACTTTATACCCTTGCAAGTAAGTGATTTTGATGGTCATTTTTGTTGATTTTTATGTTTTTGGAACCCTTATAACTTAATCTAGCTAATGAGGGGACTATTTTGCAAAATGGTTAAAAGTCTAGGGTTTTTCCATGAGAATATTCACGTTGTTTGCTGCATTTTTATGGAAGAAAATGAATATTGGTTGTTAAATAAACAACTTTTATTAAATGATTTTCATGAAAACACCTAAAATGGCTCATTTTGTAAAAGTTATAAAATAGGTGGTAAATGTGTGAAATAATGGAAAATATGGGTTGCTATAAGCATGAAAAAGGTTCTGCTATACATGGGTAGTAAGGAAATTGAACACATTTCATTTTACGAGCCTAGGGGCAAAAGTGTAATTATGACAAAGTATAGGGGTAAAAATTTAATTTTACCAAAAATATGAAATTGGGCTAATTTGTGTAGCATGATGAATAAATAAATTAAATGTGTTGTCATAGATCAAGGAAGATGAAATTCGGAATCAGATCGAGGGAAAAGCAAGATAATCGAGTAATTTACTTATTTCATCGTTTTATACCAAGGTAAGTTCGTATGTGAATAAGCATTAAATTTGATATGTTTAAATGCTTAATCGATATCATGTATTATTTCGTATGCTATTATTGGATCATGAATAATATAAAAATACGAGATCGTAATGAAAGATCAAATTAAGAGAAATGCTGGGTTGAGTATGATCGAATCACGACATGTTATGAATTGACGGTAAAGACCATAGTTGGACCATGGCAATATGTGTAGTCAGTGTAAAACCATATCTGGGACATAGCATCGACATTATTATGTGAGCCAATGTAAGACCGTGTCTGAGCATGGCATCGGCATCGTTATGTGAGCCAGTGTGAGACCATGTCTGGGACATGGCATCAACATGAGGTATCATGTAAGACTATAGCTGAGTTATTGGCATCAATATGAGATTTCCATATAAGACTATGTCTGGGATATGGCATTGGTATGATACATCATGTACAAGTTTTCCCGATTATCCTTAATATCCCGAGAGGTCAACAGGTAAATCCAAAGATTATGTCAAAGAAATGACAGTGTATGATCATGTTGAAAGGGTACAGGTATGTAAGAAAAATTCATGAGTAATGAATTCGATATATATGAGACATTTGGTAATAATGTAAATGAGTAAGTCCTACCTATGAAAATGATCTTGTGATGACCTTTTGATTATAAGTCTATACATATGATGTATAAATAAGTGGCAAATTTGATTGATGATCATGTGTGAGGGTTTTAGGCCAAATTAAATTGAGACATGATAAGTTTAAGTTTTGTTGTTAATGTATAGGTTAAATTGGCCAATGAATGGCATGTAAATATTTGATAATGACTAGTTATTGGAATGGCTAGTTAAGGATATGCTTTGGTGTTATGTATGATTAAATGAACGTTAATACAAAGAAATCATGAAAGAGTAAAGTTAGCAGTAAAACAGTTCTGGACGAGAAATTGTAAAACTTTGAAAAATCATCAAAAATTGTGGAAATTTAATTAGAGGTTGAATAATATATGAAATTAAATCTTATTGAGACTATTTTAACATAGAAGAAACAATGTAAGTAAAAGAATTTCATATTATGAGATGTTTGAATTTTTGTGGGACAGGATTAGGATGAATTCAAAATCTCCTGTTTTGAATTTGGAAAGTCATTAAAAATAGTATAAAAAAAATTACGAGTTATAATTTATATTTTTTAAATTCTTAATGAACCTGTTTTCAAGAGAATCAAATGAAAACATCATCCGAGTCCTGTACGAGGAGATAATTAATTTTTAGTGCAAAAGGGTTAAAACTATCAAATAACAGAACAGGGATGACTTTAAAGAATAAACTGTAATTATTTGTTAAACCAAAATTTTTGAAAATTTTATGGTAAGGAAATATGGGAGTCTAGTTTTAGGGAAAATTAGCAGAACTTAATTTGGAGTTTCGTAGCTTAATATATAAATAATTTAGTGATTATAACTCGTGTAAACAACTTGATTTGAACATAAGTGAATAGTGAAACTTTGTGCAATTATGATTGCATTATCTTGAGAACATATTATGAGGATTGTTAAATGCATGTTAAAAAATTGTTTATCATTTACATACCTACTTACTAAGCTAAATGCTTACTCTCTCTTCCTTTCTTTTTTCCTATAGTGTCACAGATGGTAGCTCGAGTTAGAGGTCGTCAGAGATCCTAACACACTAACAAGCTATTGATGGGTATTAATGATTTTCTAGCATTTTAAGTGTATGGCATGTATAGGGATTTGGTTATTGTGTACATGATATTATGAGTTGGCTGGCCTATGCTAATTGAAGGTCATTGTTGTATAAGGCCATTTAGTGTGGCTAATATTTGCTATATTATAAGTCTATGATGAAGCATTACATGGATGTGCATGCTTGTTTGGGTTAGATGAGTGAATGTGTGATAATTATGTGTGGAAAATACTAAATGTGAATAGTTGAGTAAGTTACATGCTATAATTAGTTAAGTGTGTGTATGGTTGTGCATCATGAATGTGATTTATAAATAGTGAGTGAATGCCATAGTGTGGTTATTGGGATGCCTAAAAATGCCATGTTGTGTGTTGATAAATTTAGTATAGGTGTGCAAGTGTTTTTGGATGGAAAAAGACTTGGTAAATAGCCTAACTATCATCCACACAGATGACCACACGGGCGTGTGACATGCCATCTGACCCTAAATGGGTGATGACATCATAAATAGAGAGTTACACGAATAGAGGACACGGGCGTGTCCTGAGCCACACGGGCAAGTGTGACCACACGGGCGTGTTACTCCCCAAAATGAAAATTTTCTTAATGTCTCAAAAGTTTCAAAAGTTATCGATTTAGTCCCTAACCACCTCCAATGTATGTTTTGGGCCTCGTAGGCCCATATAAGGGATTTTAAGATAAAAATTGAAAATTTTTAAATTTGAATGAAATTTTATGACCTGGAAATATTGTATGCATGCGTTTGAGTCTGGTAACGTCTCGTATCCTATTCCAGCGACGGACGTGGGTAAAGGGTGTTACACACGGCCCAATACAATGGCATGTATCTTGACCGTATGAATCCTGCACCTAATTTTTAAAATTAAATTGTCCACACGGCCTAGCACACGGGCGTGTGGCCAGCCGTGTGACCCAAGTCAATAGCTACCCTAATTTGAACACGGGCTAGGACACGGTCGTGTGCCTCACATCGAATGCCCACACGGCTTAAGACACGAGCGTGTCACCTAGCCGTGTGAGCCTCACGGCCTAACCACACGGGCTTGTGTCCGTTGCACCTAAGAAAAATTTTTAAATTTCAAAAAATAATTTTCTAAGCTCCCGATTTAATCTCGACTTGTTTCTAATGTATAAATAGGACCTCGAGGGTCCATTTAAGGCACAACATGATTGAATTATAATTTTTTTCGGATATGAATAGTAAAAGACATGGATTAATTGTATTTATTCTGTAAACTCCAGTAATACTCTATAACCCTATTCCGACCACGGATATGGGTTAGAGGTATTACACAACTAGCCCCAAACAGTTCCTATGTATGCCCCCAAAACTGCAATCAATACCTTACCCTCCATACTTAATATTTTAGTACTTAAGTAAATGGTCAGCAAAAATATGAAATACGATAATATTTCTTGTACAACATACTTTGAGCTCAAGAATCAACAAAGGACAAATCGGGACATTAAAATGTTTGCTTCATATTTAACATCCAGTAAGGAAAAAACCGCTTCTTTGAATTATACAAAATTGTCCATGTTTCCACGTGAGAACATTAATAGCTGGGGTGGGATGCCATTATAGCTAGGATTGGACATTTAATCAGATAATAATTTAATCAAAAATAAGGCTAGTAAGGAATTACCATATGGAGGAAGGAAATCCAAAACCCTGGAGGAGATGGTGGAGCACCAAAGGGATTATTTCAATCTTGCTCACCATATGGACCCATGCCTCTCATCCTATATCCACCCATTGGACCTCCAAAGCCACCAAGACCACCACCATACATTCCAGAATTCTCATAAACCACCATAACCTCCTCTATACATGCCATTGCCATATAATCCACCACCATAAGATCCTAATCCACCATATGATGAATCATACATTCCTAAACCATACCTCGAATTATAGTTTAAACCAGAACTATAGCCTGCAACGAATACCGAATTTAGACAAGCTTTATAATACGTAATCGTTAAATAATAATAAAGAATTAAACCTGTACCTCCACAAGTGCTACCATATGTCTGTCGCTCCCAAGGCCTGTTAGGCAAAGGCTTACCGAGAACATTTCTATTCACAGCCGTAGTTCTATCAGTAGTTAAAACAATTTCACTCAGTCTTGCCGTTCCGGATGCCTCAACCACATCGTTGGTACTACCAACTGATGGTGGCTTAAAGGTTCCGGAATCGGACAAGCCCTTAGCTTGCTCCCACGGTTTTGGAGGAGACTCGCCAGTAGCTACAATTGCAGAGTATCAATTACAATCAAAATATACAAAAACAAAAGTAAATAAAAATCAATTTAAAAAGTTAGAAGTTAACACAAAATCCGATGTAATTATAATTTAATTCCTTAATCCCCAAAAGAAAAGCCAAAACAAAAACCCCAAAATTTGGAAAATAAACTTGATTGAGTGTTAATTTTCTCAACCAAATCAACAACCGATTAGGAGCAAATTTAAGAAGAAGAAAGCTTACAAATTTATATTGAATCGGTCGATATGTGAAAACATGATTATAAACCCTAAAAGAATTAAAAGACAATAACAGACCCCGTAGCTGGGAATTGGCAGCCATTGCTTATGGGTGGATCAATGGCTTTGAGGAGCGAGTTATCTAGAGGCTTTGCCTCTGACAAACAACGATGAATAAGTGAGACCACTTTCGCGTTTTAGCTTTGTTTACTCGCATTTTCTTTGGAAATAATCTTTTATTTTCATTTCAATTTTTTATTTTCCTTCGAGGTTATCACGTTTTTTGCGTTCAAAATTCTTACACTTCTTTTTTCTTTTGAGAGACGGAGAGAGAGAGAATTCTAACACTTCCTTTAAGATTAACTAAATACGTAATTACATTTAATAAATAAATGTAAAACACGAGTTGCCAACGTCATCCCACTCAAAACAAACAAACAAATAAATGTTAAAAAGTGATATATATATATATATATATATATAAAGAAAGGGATAGCAGTACATGGATTAGACTGAGACTTGTCTCTTAACTCCAATGCCGCTCACATCATCGCCGATCACCTACAAAGCCTCATCTGGTGGGATGGATGTCCCGCCCATCTCCAAATTTTTAGATTTTGAATTTTTATATATAAATTATCATTCTTTATTAAATTATTTTCATATAATTTACCTCTTTAAATTATAAAGTTATACTTTATATTAACAAAGTGTTTTTCAATTTTAATTATATAACTTTAATAATAATAATCAAATATTAATACATAATTAGTTTTTAAAGAATAAACTTAAAAGCTCAATATAACCTTTAAAGTTAAATTCCAAAATTAAGTAATTTGTTCCATATTCAAACATTAATGATTTGATTTTCTTATATTTTTAAAATTACAACGTTTACTTCCTATAAATTCCGAACAACACATGTATAAACTTAAAAGTAAAATTGTTAGCTGCATAAAATTTTATTGATAACTTTTTATATTATTTTTAGTGGTAACTTTTAGTTTTTCTCATTCCTTAAATAACTATAAAATTTATTATAGTTGTTTTCCTATAATATTTTTAAAAACCTAAACTTCTCCGCTTTATTATTATGTATTTCAATCAATAAAATTATAAAATATTAATAGATTAGCTTTTTACTCATTTGATGCATGAGGTTACTATATGTATAAAATGATTTGAAATATAATATTTCTATAATATTCTAAACATATTACATGAATAAAAGTTACAAGACAATTATTTAAGTTAAACAAATAAAATATGCAGAAACAGTTATTTGGATTGTGTATTTATGAAAAATATTATTTAGTTATATTATTAATTAGATAATTACAATTTAAGATGGTAACCATTTATATTAAATTAGTCACATTTTTATATATAGTAAAAAATAAATAAATTAGTAAATGTAGCTCAATAGTAGTAAATACATTCTCATCCAACAAAATTTAGATTCATTCTCCTTGCTAAAATTTATGCATCCCGCACTTTTAATCTTCTAAGATGTAATAATGGAAGAAAGTTGTCAATAGATTATAGTATTTGTCCATTATGACTTAAAAGAATAAACAATAATTACTAAGTAGCATTTAGATGATGTAATCGTTAATGCAAGTAGCATCGAAAAGTGACAATAGATATGTTGTATAAAAAAGTGAGATCAAATTTACAACTTTTTAAAAACATCTTCAAAAACCTCACTGTAAACAACATTGTCAGTGCAATTTTACATACAATCATCATTTTATTCGATTAAAAATTTTAGTCCAGCAGGTGATGCTACTCTTGATGCAACTATATATAATTGTCTATGTGTGAAAACAGGTCGAGGCAAGTAAACACCAACCGTTTCAAATGTTTACCCTTGACTTTTGTTGATTGTCATTGCAAAACATAATTTTATTATAAATTGCCTTCTTGTGAAATTGAAAGGCCATTTTGAACCGGATGGTGAAATTTCTACTCGAGGAATAAAACAACGTTGCCCGATATTACTTCCAGTAATGGTTTCAACTTCAATCAACCTAGATCCCAATTTTGTCACAACCAATTTAGTACAATTACAGAAATCAACACTTCGGTTAATGTTTCTCAATAACATTATTGGAACCCCAACTTTCAACTAAATCTCATGACTAGGTACACCAGTAAATTTCAAAGAATTCAGGACTTCTGATGAATACAGAAGGGATTGTTCTTCAATATTTCCAGGTGCAGGAGAAATTCTATCTGCACTGGGATATGTTCTAGATTCACCCGGAATCCTCAGAAGCACAAAATCATTCACCTTGTTTACCACTTCATTAGTAGTTGACAGTATAGCTTAATCCTTTAGGTATGTCGTGTTATTGAAATTTTCCTCGAGTTCTAGATAAATGTAGCCAAATATTGCACAAACTGAATCAGTCGTTAAGGGATTAAGAATCAATATGGTATGGTAATGAGTGGGGAATCTACATTAACCTCTAGTGCGACATTAGGTATTCTTCCATCACATAAATCCAATAACCATTTGTTAAAATCAGATACCATATCAGAATTTTCATCCTTAAGTTGCATATTTATTATTAAGGTGAACAACCGACAATGATTCCATAGGTATGATTTCGAAATAGAAGCTAAGACAAAATCAGTCTTGCTTCTTTTAGGAACAACGAAAAGGGTTTGATAAAAATCACCACCCAATAGAATCATTTTTCCACCAAATATTTTATGCTCAAAATCATGATCGGTGAACCACATAATGTCCCTCAACATGCGGTCAACTAATTCAAACATATACCTCTGTGCCATTGGAGCTTCATCCCAAATAATTAAACTTGATCTACATAGAAATTCAACAAGTGGAGTACCCTGTATAACATCACAGACGAATCTTTATCAAGTTTCGAGGGAATTTTAAATCTAGAATGAGTTTGTTGGGGATCTGCCCAATTAAACAATAAATAAAATTAAAAAATTGAACATACAAATTTAACGTGAAAAAATCTTCTAAAGAGGATAAAAAATCATGAGCAAAATAAATTTACTATAATGGAAAATGAACAAAGAGCACAAAAAATAGACATAAAAACTAAATCTCAAAACCCGAAAATAAAGAACCTTCAAAACGTAAACATTTGAGTTCTAATATTTGAATGGGCGTATTTTCTAAGGTTGTAAAAGAGCCTATTTATCAAATACAAAAAATCTAGACTAATCAGAGTTTGACCGAAATAAATGAATAGAGTTTAATTGGGAGATTATCTCTCAAATTTGACTGAAATATGAGGCATACTCAACAAATCTCCACCTTGACTCATATTTCCACAACACCATGTTTGCCAAAGCCCGTCACGAGCCTATCATAAACTATGCAGGGAATTAACTGAGTCGAATCTATGCTTAGAAGCTGGAAAACTTCTAGCCTTCAACTTGTGCATTGCCAGATCAAAACTAACTCCATTTTGATTTTCACGAACACAGTGCCCTAACTTTTCAAAACCTGCATCCAAAAGAGAACATCTATTCAACGAAATGATCATGTCTTTTTCCCTCCTATGACTATGTTGTCTCTTCTCCAAACGAGTTGACTTCTACTCTGTAACGAACGAGGGATGTCCGATTTTATCGGTCACTGTAGAACCTTCCAGAATATTAAGATTGTCGATCCTTTTACCTTTTAAAAAAATGAAAGCCCCATGAGACACCTTAATGCTATTCGACTCGATGTTGATTCTATAACCTTTCAAGTATAAAGTACTCAAGGAGATGAGATTCTTTTGTAAATCAAGTACATACTTGACATCTGTGAGTGTTCTAATCGTCTTATCGTGCATCCTAATTTTAACAGTACCAATATCGATTACCTTACTAGATGAATCGTTTCCTATAGCACAAGTCCACCTTCAACCGAATTGTATGTGGAGAACCATTCTCTGTTGGGACACATGTGGAAAGAACAACCCAAATCTAGGATCCACTTGGACATAACCTTAGAGCTATCGCTCGATGACACTAACAAGAAATAACCGCTTTCGTCGGTCAAATTAGAACCAGCTACATCTTTCTTGTTACTCTCAGCAGCCCTTTTATTTCACAGTTTATAACAATCTACTTTGGCGTGACCTAACTTCTTACAATAGCGACACCTTTTGTCTCGCTTCTTTGCTGCTATCAAAACAGAAGCTTCCCTATCTACCTTGCTATCCGAATCAAACTCATCATCGAGTTTGTCTTTACTAAACAAATGACCCTTCACATCCTCGAACGAGATTTTGTCTTTTCCATAAATCAGAATCTCCCTGAAAGACTTGTATGAAAAGGGTAAAGAGCACAATAATAGCATAACCTGATCTTCATCGTTAAGCTTAACCTCAACATTCTTTAAATCATTCAAAAGAGTAATAAATTGACTAATGTGATCTCTAAAAAGCTCACCTTTGTTCATGTGAAACGTAAATAGACGTTGTTTCAACACTAAACAGTTAGCTAGAGACTTAGTCGCATAAAGAGTTTCTAACCTTTTCCATAATGTGGATGAGGTTCTCCATCAATACCTCCTGTAATACCCTATTCATGAGGCACAATTGGATTGTAGACAATGCATTTTCATCAAGCTGTTCCCATTTTGTTTGATCTAGATTCTCAGTTTTTTTCCCAGTAATGACCTTTTCAGGCCGGTCTGAACTAGAATTACCATCATCCAAACTTGCCACAGATTGAAATTTGTGACACCATCAAACTTTTCAATGTTAAGCCTTATTGCTGCCATCTCTAAACGAACTAATCTATAAAAATTGAACTAGCTCTGATATCACTTATTGGGGATTGACCCGATTAAACAACAAAAAGAAAAAAATAGCGGAAGATATTGAGAAATTGAACACACAAATTTAACGTGGAAAAACCCCTCCAAAAAGGATAAAAAAACTACAGGTAAAGATAATCTTACTATAATGGTAAAAGAATGAAGAGTACAAAAGATGAAAATAAAAACTAAACCCTGAAACCTGAAAAAATGAACCCTTAAAACGTAAACACAAAATTCTCCAAAAGTGTTTTAAGTTCTAATATTTTAATGGGTGTATTTTATAAGGTTGTAAAAGAGCCTATTTATAGACTAAATTTGTAGGTCAAATAAAAAAAATCTAGACTAATTAGAATTCAACTGAAACAAATAAACAAAATTTAACTAGGTGATTATCTCTTAAATTTGACTAAAATATGAGGCATACTTAACAGAGTTCCACCGGGCAATAATAAGAGGCAATTCTCGAGGATGTAACAATAATAACAATCTTCCTTTCTGGTCTAAGTTTAGAAATGATTGATCATAACAAAAATGTTTTACTCGTACCACTATTACCACATACGAAAAAGAAACCCCTCAAATCTATTATTAACGAAGTTGACAACAACTTCATATACTGGGTTTTGGTCTAAGTTTATGCGTTTATACAAATCATTATACTTACAAAGTAAGGCTCTCTACCACAAATAAATTCTTCCATGAATAAGGGATTACATTCATATTGAAGACCAATCATGCATGGATAAGGAATATTAGTGAATTCCCTTAATAATCTGCCAATTTTATTCATTTTTTCTCAATATCAATCAGAGCATAATTCTTCAATTGATCATCAATCATTCAAAGGTCCAGACATCTATAAGTAGGCCACTGGGAATGTAAAATGTCTTTAGATAGTAATTTCTAAATTTGAAACCATAATTCGGAGTGATTACTAGCTTCACAAAACAAAAAAAATATTTACAAAAAGGGCATGTAGTTGGTTACTTGTGGCCTACAAAGATGCTTCACGTAAAGTCTCATGACATTCACGATCCCCTCTAGTAAGCTCAATTCTTTACATGCTTCTTTGAATGTTGGATAAATAATTTCATTAACTATCCTAATGTTTTTGAAACATTTTGCACCTTTAACAATGTCCAACAACATTTGAAGATAATATCTCTCACCAGATGATGGATGAGCTAATACAATCTATTAACTAATCTTCCATTCTTCCTTGGTCTCCATTATTTTCTATTCTTGTCCCAAACCCATTTTGATGGAAGTCAATAAAAGTTAGATATCGAGCAGTAGGACTCAACTGGTTAGTCCACATCCACTTGTTGAATATAGTCTTCTCTAAGTTAGTTCGATTCAGTACATCATGGATATCATCATTATCATGAAATATGATTGTTTTTTTATTATGTAAATGGAACGTCAATCGTTCAACTGTCGAGTCTCTGTGTTGAGTATCAAACTAAAAGATTCTCCAACATCCCATACAAGCTTATACGTAATGACAGTCTAGATATTTGTTAATTTCATTTTCCTCGATCACTGTTTGAACCCTAGATTCGATGCCAATTAAAGTACTCTCCTCAATTAAGCATGTGACTTTATCTCCACTTTTACACATGTACTTGAGAAGGTATTTAACGCATCTTGATTAGTTATACAATTCAACATTGATGCGTGAATCGTATTTGACAACCAGAACAACATTGTGTGGTAAAACCAAACTATTATCCAAAACAACACAGTTTACCATTACAACCTTTCCACCATCTTGTTGGATCTAATGCCCTAAGTGTAGTATATTTGTTTTGTAAACTTTTATTTTTTGAACAAATTCGATTAATAAAATATTCATTAATTACATTAATACCCTTTGTATATTTTCACAATGTCCTTGCACACAAAGTAAAATAGAAGCAAATATTAGCTCAATGGTTATCTAATGTTTAGCTAACATTAAGCGGCATTACGTGGTTAAATCGTAATACAAAAAGATAACTTGTATTAGTAACTTGTATTAGTAAATGAACTTAAACATGTCCTTAATATAATCTAAATTTAATGAACTGATTGAAAGACTAATATTCTGTCATTCAATTTCAATTGGGGAGATGTTTAGTCTTGAGTATCGAAAAAGATGACTTTTAGAATATAGAAACATAGATGTGATTGACTAGACTGATAGTAAATTGGAAAGAACCTAAGTAGAATATATCTTAGATTTGTTTATAAATTTATTTACTTGTAACGTTCATAGTGTGACATACCTTAATCTTACGTGGATGATGGACTTTGTATGCGTGACTAATATACTTTGATGTAAGTAAAAGCCTAAATTCAAATAGATAAGGAACAAAAACTAGTGTGTTGGGTATACGACTTTTGTAGTATGTAGCATCATTCATAATATTGGAATTTATAGCCCAACCAATGGGTAAATGATATCCTTTCGTTGGCATTACATGATACATGAAAAGTAAACATGGCCTCGAGTCATTTGTCTTTGCGATAAATGACTTTATTACTATTTGATACTAATTGAATTTTTATGAATGAAGATGTAATGATTACCATGAGATAAAATAGAATCATAATGGGAGAACAAATTTATCCTAGAGAGATTGAGGATCCTATAAAGGTAATACACTTATGACAAGGTCATTAAACAAGCACTTATTGAGTAGTTTTCTTAATGGTAAGTAATTAGGGAGAGTTCAGTAACGATAATGACTTTATGACTAAATAAGTTTATAATTAATAGATGAAAAGTTGGAACTTAGTTATAAATAATTTCAGCCCAATTATATATGTTTAACTTGTCCTTTCAGTAGCTCGTTGAAACCGTAAATAAATTGAATGTAGAACCAAATGAACAAAAATGAATGGAAATGATGAACTTAGAGAATTGAGCCACATTCACAAATGAATGCATTTTCTTGCTAAGTATAGAATGGACTTGAGAATTAATTTAAGGTTTTCAAATCAGTATTTAATTAATTATAATTAAACAATAGAAGTTTGAAAATGGAAATGAATTAATTTGTCATTATGAATCCATTGAATTTAAAAATTAAATATATTTACTCATAGATTCTTTTACCGTAAAGTTGTCACGACTTTAATGAAATTTGAATTGGGTTGAGAAAATTATTTAATTGGGAAATTAATGTAGTTAATTTGATTAATTAAATAAAATAATATATATTTTGAAAAATATAAAACAAATATTGGGTTGAATTAAATTATAAAGTGTTGAGTCAAAAGTTAAAGAATCACATATAATATAACCCAATATAGGAGAGGCCCAAAACTATTCATATAACATGTGAGGGGCGACAACCCTAGTGTTATTATCTAAGGCGTGTCACCCCCTCTCTCCTAGTTAGACTATGAGAGTTTTTTTATTAAATAAATATTATTTGTGTTATTCTTATTCAACTAGGATTTTTCTGTCTCTCACTATAAATAGATGACACTAGTAGGGTTATTAACATAAGTTTTAACATATAAATTTCATATATTGTTATTCTACTAGAAAATAGTGGAAATTTATTTTCTAAGTGTAAATTCTATTTTCTGAGAATTATAATTTCTACCGGTATCTATTTGAGAGAATTACTTTCTTACTGAAAATAATTAAATTGTTCCTTATTCTGTGTTTGGTCTATGTTGCTTGAGCTCACACTTAACACAATTCGTGGTAAGAGGATAGTGAAGAAAGTCGTTCGGTTGAAAGCTACAAAAATATTTATTGCTATAAATATCATAAATTGACTTGGTTTTAAAAAAAATAAAATTTCAATATAATAAAGACCTTTTTTAATTGAATTTTTTTAATAATTGGTATCAGAGCTAAGTTGTGTTATGTTTATAGTATAAGCTAACGTTAAACTTTGTCTCTTCTTTATTTTTGTTTAATTTTGATAAGATGTGGCATTTGTTAATGTCTAATTATATATGATAAACTAATCTTGCCAAAATTGTGATTTCTAAAAATTAGGTTGGGTGTAGTTTTAAGTTTTCTTAAATTTTTGGATTTTTAATTAAATTGTGAACTATCTCTTCCATGTAGGTTTTTATTTATTTATTTTAGACTAATTCATGTGAGCTAGAAATGGACTTAAGATTTTTGTAATCGATTTTTCAATGAATCCTGAAGAATCGAGATGTCTAAAAAACTGATCAAGATTACGTGAACCCAATGCAACCAAATGGTAAAAGACCAACAGTGGGCCGATCAACAAAATTTGGCGGCGACTAGTGGTGGCCAACAATGTGCTAATCGGCAGTGGTCGGACGACTAGCCAAAGGCGGTCCAACTACGACGACAACGACATTGATGGCAGTGATAGTGGCGTGGTGTCAGCATTAGTGGTAGCAATAACCCTTTGTGATGGCGACGATAGATACCTTTAGTAACAACCAATTCTTAACCCGCTCACCAAATTTGGGATCTAGATGATACAAATTCTGAATAAAAACTAATTCCATTCAACTATACATACTAATCCATACTAAAACAAACATCATTTAAAAAGTTTCCACATGATAATTTCATTTATGAATTAAGTTGTACAACTCAAAAAACTTGTCCCTAGGCTAAAACTATGAGTTATAGTCTTTGTAAGTTCCCCTTTATATTCATGTTGCGGTTTTTCCCTCAATTTTTTTCTCATGTCGGCGAAATCTAGCTCAATCCTCTGCTTAAATTCTGTTGTTAACTTTATCCTACAATCAATCAGACTATTTATAAGCTCAAATGAAATTAGTGAGATTCGGTGAGACTATCAAATAACAAAATCAAGCTAAGGGATTGAGGGTTATAAAAGAAATTATCCACTCCTTGATAAATTCCAACATTAAGCAAATTATATCAAAGAAGTCTTTGCTCTTCTGCTCATAGTTGGTTGACTTCTACTCTAACTGAATTATAAGCTTGTTTTCATTGGAATGGAGGTCCTCCAAGAGTATGGACCTAAATATACCTCAATAGAAGTTCTCTCCCTCAAAATCTTGATTGGAAAACACTATGTCTGTCATTGGTCACCTGGTCTCTATATCCTTGAGTTTCAAATCCATTTCCTCTCTTATTCCTGGTGAATTGTTCACCCTGGAATAATCTTTGGTGAGCTCCTATCTATATCAACTTAGGTAATTAAGCCCTCTCTAACCTCGATAGACATAACTGCCTTTAATTTTTTTTTTATGTCCATGGACTTCTAAAATACCTAATCCTCGGACAAGAGCATCATTTGGCTCAGTCGACCTTAGAATTCAATGCACTCAGCAATCCTTGCCAATCATCCCTCATCGAGTTAAGGATATTACCTCCATAAATTATCGAGTCCTCTTTACTCAGCTGTGTCTTAATGATACCATAACCGAGTTATAGTTTTCACACTCCTCCTTCAAAACCAATTTGTCTTAGCAAATCGCCTCAAGCGTATTGTTCTTGAGGATTCTCTGCACAACGCTGTAACCTGGTTATGAGCTTATACCATATGCCCCTTGTTTAATGTCCTGTTGACTTTTCGTGTTTAGTTTCCCGATGGACTTCCCTTGTCTATCGTCTAAGTGGATTCCCCTATGTTTAGTGTCTCAATGGACTATCTGTGATGCCATAGTATCTTTCAACCATGGTATTACTATTTTTTTTGCCATCAATTCATCACTTGATGCCATAACATCTCTCAGAAATGGTTTTACTCAATATAACCCTATGTTTTCTGTCTTGGCAGACTGTCAAAGGATGCTAGAGTGTATTTCAGTTATGGTCTTAGTCTTGTTTACTATGATGTCATAGCAAATTTCAGCCATGGTCTTACTCATTTCTGTCATAATGCCATAACGTCTTTCAACTATGGTCTTGCTCATTTTAAGTGTATAGCCTCCGATTAGTTCCATGGTCTCACCATGATCTATACTCTTCCCATTTCATTCCTTCGATTCCTTAATTTCACCGTTCCTATCCTTAATGTTCGAACACCGTAGTGTTCCTTCTACAAGGCCTAGAGCTTTGCCCATCACAATTTGCACTCTACAATTCCATATGGAAATATCTAATAATCTCACCCCTTTTGCCAATCATAACTCCAACTAACCCATCAATACTTCTCATTTTCTAACTCAGGCAATACACTAAATTTATTTTCGTACCAATAGTAATTGCACCATTTTCTAAAAAATGTAATCTTGTCTATTTCAGGCAAGTTCTACTCATTTATAGCATACATAATCAATAAGATCTTTCATTGTTTCAAATATGTCGCAAAGAAATGCACGTTGCTTTCTTATTCCTAACAACTTAGCTTGTACGAACGTTGAAGCCTCTTTCGCCCTAGAAACTAAGCATAACAACCCTTTATCGTTTGATTTTGACGACATTCACATTTTAAAACCTAGAATTTATAGTTCTACCAAGGCTCAAAGGGTCCTTTCTCTACTTTTTCTAAAACCCACAAGATAAGGAAACTTACCAGTTCCCTTTTTCCCTGCTCTAAACTTAAATCCATAAGATAGTTGCAAAATGTAGAACTTCATCCATCCATATTCTCTTATTTTTCAAGACAACTGAAGAAGACAATGCTTAGAGAATAAGATTAGTAGAGAAAAATTGAGAGGCATTTTATTCCTATGCATTTATATATATATACCATTGGCATGTTCTTCACAAACCTTTGCTACCACTTAGTCCTAATTATTTTGTCTTCCATTGTGGAACCAGCCAGTTCCAATCTAACTAAACCAAGGTTGGAGTTTAGTCGTCCCCCAACCAGTCACTCAAACTTTAAAATAACTCATTTGGATCCCCAATTTCTTTTTATCTTTTAATTTTCTCTCAAACTTATTTTTAAGTTTGGGCTCCTAGGGGGACCGAGTGTGAAAACTCTCTCACCCTTAAAGGAAATTTCGTCCTCAATGTTTTATCTTGTGGTGGGTCTAGAGTAGCCTCTAGGAACCTATCCTTCTTAAGGAAACTTTTTGCTCAATTATGAGACAAATACCCTTTTATGTCTGAGTGATCCTTTTTACCTTAAAATACATAAACATCTTTAAATTGCTATAATGTGAAGAGTGAATCCGTAATTCCTATGTACGATGGTTACTATTGTACATGTATGTTAGAGTCTCTAGCTTATCTCTTATATTTGATCACTCCTATGGTATCAACTATTGACTTGAGTCTATATAGGTGTGCATTATTCTAACAGATTCGTGTTGTACAATTCACTTAGGCAAAGTTTTTGTTTTTTGTTTATCGAAGGATTGATGATACCCTTTTTCAAGTCGACAAGTAACAAGAATAGGTTTGAGTATGTGAACAATTTAGTTGTCACACCTCAAATTAGGCTGATCCGAGTAAAAGACGTGTAGACAAAATTTGTCTATTATGGCATACTCTAGTAGTGAGTCCGGCAAGTTATAAGCTTTTGGTGAGCTAATGCTTTAGCATATAGGGTATCCACCAATAGAAGTATATTAGGATTTCGTTCTCATAGTAGTCTTCAATTAATGAAAGAATTCAACTGAAGAAGAGTAAGCCTTGTGTGAGCTACCGCCAAAGGAATAGTACGTCCAGTTTGTTCAAGCACTGTGTTGAGTAGGTTTTGGTAATGAGATTTGGTTAGGAACCACCTGGATTGACTGGTCAACCAGTATATAGATAAGACTCTCATTTATATTTCTTTTGGTATTTGTAGGCCAATTAAAGGACAGATTCTATTTATAGTGACACTTGTTAAGGTCTATTAAGAAAAGATGAGTATATATATCGGTGAAAAGAGAATGTGGTAAGGATCTTTCCTCCTTGAACACTACTATTTGGTTTGTCTCCTTTAAACTCGAAATGTTTTTTCCTTCTTTATTTAGCTAGAAGTTAATGATTTGGGGAATAAACAATGGATGCTTTTCCTCCTAGGAAGTTTAGTAGCTCTGCATGTTAAGTTTTTAAAAGAATAAGAATACTAAGAATCATATGAATAATGAATCGTGATTAAGAAACCCTGCATGGAGGTCATCTGTAATTGAGATTTTAACCATTTGTTTGTGAATGGGTGATAATTGTAATTCTATGTTATTTAAGTAGTTGTTGCTGCTAGTTCAAGAGAGATGACTGAGTTTAGAATTTCAATCTGTAGTCTAGGTAAGTATCTGATGAGTTCCTACCTTAACTTATGCAAGTTATGTTAAAAAGGTAAATGTATATGTTAATATCACCATGGATAATTGGTAAAGTGTGAGAAACATGGAAATGTCACTGCATGTTCACTTTGGAGGTAAATGAGTCATTATACAAAAAAGTGTTGTGTGTGGGTAAGGTGTACGAGCATCAGGTATGAAAAGATAAATTTTGTTAATAGAAAATGAGCAAGACAAGAATGAAAATGAATCTGGGTAAAGTATATCTATTTTTGTTAAGTAAAACATCCATTGTGATGCCTCTGGTAGGGCAGTTATATTGCTAAGCAAACTGGCATAGCACAATATGATGATGTGGAGGTCCATATGGTAGAGGCCCATGTCATTATTTGACAAAATACATTCATGGTGATGCCTTTAGTATGATGAAGACTTGGTTGGCAAATCACGACATAAAGGTGTATAAGTCTATGTGGCTGACCCATAGCATAATATGATGAAATGAATATTCATGGTGATGCTTTTGGTAATATGTAATCAAATTGGTAGATCACAGCATGAAGTTATGTACAAGTTCATGAGGAATAAATCCATGACATTTTCTGTGAAAGTTTGCTGGGACAATAAACATGTGATTCTGTATGGTGCCTGTGTGGCATGATCTATTAAGCCTTTATAGCGTATTCCAAATTTCCTTTGTGGTGAATCTTGAAATGTTTATATGGCATATTCGATAATATGTATATGTATGGAAAGTTAGGTTATTCGTCTTTGTGTTAATTTTTGGGTAAGTTCTGAGATTTCTTCGATAGTTAGTTTTATGACAAGTATCAGATGAGTTTGAAGATAGTTTGGGTTGTTTGATCTGGTAGAAAATTTGGATAAGCCGTAAAAGACATATTTTCAATGAGAAATCACGTTTTTTCTTTTAAAGGGAATCTGCCATAATAGTCTGTCAGTTTAGGAAACGGAAGTATTCATATTAAGAAAGGTACAACTATTCGTTAGTTTGAATTTGGTTACGCAACTGTTCGTTAGTTTGAATTTGGTTACGCTATGTAAAATTGAAATATAAGTTATTTGATAGCTATCAAATTTGAGTATTATCATGACTTGTTCTAAGGACATTTTGAACTTAAGTAATTGGTAAATCTGGTGTTCTTATGCTTTGAAGTATAGATATTTGGAATTCTTTTGAATGATCTAAAATGTTCTTTATCAGTATGAGTTTGTTTTGGGTTTGAGTCAGGGTATAATTTGATTGTTAGTCTGATAATTATCAAACTCAGTATGAGAATCCACCAAATGTAAGATTAGTAAGTAGTATCCACAAGAGAATAATACATGTGATCAACTATTCTGGAATAAACGTGAAAGTTGTCTGAAGACAATATTTGAAGAAAATGGATTTTTGTACAGATATTCGTTTGAGAAGTACCTCCTTTATTTGAAGAGGAAAGAAAATGTAGTTATCGTTTAGTAAGATTTAGAATCAACCAAATAGTAAGTGAAAGTTGATATGTTAAGTATGGTAGGTATATTCATATATCTGACGATATGAAGTTATCTGCAAAAAAACAGAATGGTAATCCAAATTTTCAAAATGAAGAATTTAGAAAGAAAGGCTTCCAGGTATTTTGTATTCAAACTTATTAAGTTTGCGTAACTTACAAGTGTTATGCTTATGTTTTAAGTACTGCTATAAGAATGAGTATGCCAAGAGGGATGATGCCAGGACTGCACCAAGGAAGAGATGAACCAAGTTGTTATGCATACTATGGACAACTTGGGAAAGTGGCATATGGTAGGATTACACCTTAAAGAGTCTATCTATAGTAAACTGTTGTGCTGTAAAAAGTTGTGACAAGACTAATGTATTTTTAAATACTTTTCTTTGTGTCTTTAATATTAAGAAATTAAATAAAATAATAAGAAATATGTTTTAAGTAAAGAGTACACATCGATTATTTTGAAATTTTTACTAAGTGAAATGTGAAGAATACTCGATATCTGGACCCGGTAATTTGGATCGAGTTGAGGGCATTACATTAGTATCCATTTTTCAATTGAATCTTCCTTCAGACGATTGGCTAGTTAAACTAAAACATTGTGGGAAATGCTTTCATCTAATATCAATCTTCTTCCCCCAAATTTCCTTTATGTTTGGGTTACTTTTTGAACCCTAATTTGTGTTATTTTACTTCCTTTATCCTTTTTACTTCCTTACTCATGGTTACTTGCCTTTTGCAAGCATTCCTTACTTTCTAAGTAATTCTTTACTTCCCTTCTCCTTTAATATCACTTCGTATTATCATGTTCGAGTTTACACCATCATCTAGTAGATGGACCATGGGTTTCAATCTTTGAAAGCAAAGGGATTCTTCAAAATATTTTCCCGTAAAAAATGATGCTGGTTCTCGTATCCCCAGAACTAGCACTATTTTTAAAATGTCATTGTATAGGTGTTCCACCACTCAGGAGGAAATGATGAACTTTCTAACATCCCATGGTATCCATTTTTCCAACTACGTATATCAATTCAATATCGTGAAAGGGGAAAGATGCTTATGCGATTCCAGTGAGGGCTTTTTTTTACCCCTCTATTTGTTGGGAGTTGGCTTTCATCTACTTTTACATCCCTTTTTCAATGGTGTGCTTAAGGAGTATGGGATTGCATTAAGGAAATTTTTTGGTTTGTCCTAGTGGATCTTGATGGTGTATTTACTGCATTGTAGCAACCGCAATGGGCTAACCCTTCTTGACGTGATTTAATGTAACATATCAAAGTAGGACCTAGTCGAAACAGTGGTTTTGAAACCACAAATCCGACGTTGAAATATTTATTTTATGATTATTATGAGGTCTAGAATATGAAAATATGCATGTTTTAAAGTTTCATGAGAAAATTCTATGAGCAACGTGTCCAATTGGAAAATAAGGACCAAATTGAATAAAGTGCAAAACTTGGATTCTAGAAGCATTTTGTATGAAATTGCTTTAGATTATTAATTAGAAGTCCTTACGGAGAAATTTTCCCAATTTTTAAGTTTTTGGACACGGGCGACCACAAGGGTGTATCAAGGCCGTGTGAAGGACACGGGCTAAAGACATGGGCGTGTGCTAGTCTGTGTGAAAACCCTGTAGGTTCGACATGAGAAATAAATTCAATAAATTCCACACGAGTAAGGGACATGAGCGTTTGCATTGTCTCTACACGGGCGTGTGCATTGTCTCCACACGGGCGTGTGAGACATTAACCTAGAAATTTTCTTAAAATTTTCGTAGGTTTTCGGTTTAGTCTCGGACCATTTTCAATGTATGTTTTGGGCCTCGTAGGCCCATAATAGGGACACTAAGATGTTGTTTGATTGGGTTCAAATTGGAAAGAAATTTTATAACCCGTATTCCCTGAAAATATCCAAATATGTGTCAAATAATACCTCGTGCCTGGTCTCAGTCTCGGGAATGGGTAAGGGGTATTTCATTTAGTGGTATCAGAGCTACGGTTTACTCTATTCTAGGACTACGGTAGAGTGCATCGAGTTTAGTTATACATGTTATTATATGAATGTTGATAGTATGACATCTCCTAACTGTTTAACTATCTTTGAATATAGTAAATGTCTTCCAATCAAGCACAAGATGAGTCTGAGGGAGCCAAAAGCCATACTCCAGCTTTCGTACAATGAGTTGTTTCTAGTAGTAGTAGAAGGCCTATGTTTGAAGGCTGGGAAGAGGCCAGAGGCTCCTTTTTTGACATGATGGATGAGTGGTTTGGGGATTATTTGTGACACCCCTAATGTGGCCCTAGTCGGAAAGTGGTTTCGGGACCACAAAACCGAGTCATAAAAAAAAATTAACCGTTAAATTCTGTGTTTATTATATGTGTAAATCATGTGGGAAAGTTTCATGCTTTGATTTGGTTATTTATATGTGAAATTTTTAAGATAAGACTCATGTGATAAAAATTGAAAGTGTGATAGGTAAATTTTAAAGTACCAAATAATGCATGAAATGAGGATATGAGGGAGTTGCATGTCAAATGCACCAATTTTTTTTGTGGCCGGCCATAAATGATGGTTGATGTATAATATATGTTTTGCTTTAGTATTATAATAAGTGATGGCTTTATTTTTAAAGTAAATTAATTAGTAAAACCATGAAAAGATAAAAAAAAGGGAATATTGAGGAGGAAAGGGAACGAATCACTGCGAGTGGGGGTGATATTGGTCGATTAAATGCTGGTTGTGGGGAGAGATTGGATGGGGAGGGGGGAGGATGATTATCTCTAGTGATGGTGTTTGGGATGCCTTATCAGCTGAAGCAGCTCTTGATTGTTGTCATGGAATGCCACCGTAAAAGAATTGCCTGATTGTGAAAGAAGCTTTGCAGGTAGATGGTCTTCGAGATGATACAGCCTGCATCGTTATTGATATCTTACCACAAGAGAAGCCAGCTGCTCCATCGCCACCACCAAAGAAGCCAGTAAAACACCTTTTGATGTCATTATTTCAAGAAGCCTTCGAATCATTCTCTTATAAAGAGAAAGTAAACGAATAGCCGTGGATATCTAGTCGTCGACCGCTTCGAGGTAAGTTTTAAGTGATTAAACGTTGAGTAAATTCAATCATAATAGGACATAATGAGTTGATTTAATAAGATATGATGTGGCCATGATATGTTTTAAACTCAAATGGTGAGTTCATAAGTGTTTGGACTTGGAAATTTAAGAGCAAATTGAAATAATTTGCTTAGGACAGCAGCAGTAACATGATTTAGAAAATCACTATAAATTGTTGGTGTGGAAGTATAGGCTGAATAAAATATGTAATCAAAGCTTAGTTAGTCTAGTTTCTTATAAAAGAGACCGTGGAAGCAAAGAAATTTCCTATAAAGAGATATTTACAGTTCGGTGGGACAGTGTCAGAATGACTCCGAAATCCCCTGTTCTGTTTTTGGAAAATCATTATAATTTGTACAAAAATGGTTATAAGATAAGATTTATATGGTTAGACTCCTTAATGAGTCTAGTTTCAAATGAAATCAAATAGAACACATTATGAATTCTGTACAATGAAAAATTTGATTCGTAGTGAGGAGTGGTCAGATTAGTCAAACAGTGAAACAGGGGAGACTTTAAGAAAAATCTGGTATTGATTGGCCAAACCAAAAATTCTGAAAATTTTATGGATGGAAGATATATGAGTCTATATTCAGAGAAAATTAACGGCAAGTGATTTGGAGTCTTGTAGCTCCGGTTATATATAATTTAGTGACCACTGCTCAGGAAAACAGCTCGTAGTGAATATGTGATTTTGTTGTAAATATGGATAAAACTTGTTTTAGTTGCTCATAAGCTATTGATTAAACCCATACTTGAATTCTAAATCGTGATATTGGAAAATGATTGATGTAGATTCGGCCAGACCAAGTCTGTACATGATAGTATATGTGATAAGGCCTAATGGCCGATATGATGAATGTGAAAGTGTATATATATGTGATAAGGCCTAATGGCCGATGTGATGAATGTGAAAGTGTATATATGTGATAGGGCCGAGTGGCCAACGTGATGGATGTGAAAGTGTATAAATGTGATAAGTCCCGAAGGGCATTTGTGTCAAGATTATATATCGGGTTAAAACCCGTAGGCTTTATGCGAGAATATTATCACTGATTAATGTCCGTAGGCTTCGTGCTCGTACTATATCCGAGCTCTATAGACCCGATGACTACGTGTGGAGATTTTGTCCAGGTAAGCCCCGAACTAAGGTTTTGCTGAAGATTCAAGTAAAGCGTAAGATTATACGACTTCACAGTAACAATTGGTAATAAATACGTTCAATGCGTTATGTTGGTCAGGTATGTATTTTGAGATTATATTTAAGTTTGATTTAGACTAAATCACAAGGTCGTTATGTGATGCACATGTGAGTAAAGCAATAAGACTGTTCTATGATTATTGTGCATTTGGTCAATGTGGAAAGTCAGGTAAAAATATGTAATGTACCTATGATCATAAGAGGTCACTATTAAGTGAGAATTTATCTGCCTATTATATATGATGAGATGTGCATATTCGGTAAAGGGATGGTATGCCCGAAGGAAGAGTGAAATAAAAATACGAACAACTACGTTATAATTTAATTGTTATCTATTGACACTGCTTAAAACTTACTAAGCATTGTAATGCTTACTCCGTGTACTTTGTTTCCTCTGTTTTATAGATCTCATTTGGAAGCTACAGGCTCGGGAATCGTCAGCAACTAGTCACACTATCACTACCCACTGTTTGGTACTGCTACGTTTTGGAATATCTTATGGCATGTATGGAATATGTGACATCCCTAATTTGACTCTAGTCAGGAAGTGGTTTCGAGACCACAAAACCGAGTCACACCGGTAATTGATTGTTATATTTCATGTCTATATTATGTTACAATTTGTGTGTGAAATTTTGATGCTTTGATTTTGTCAATTGAATGCGAATTTAATCAAAAGGGCTTATGTGAGAAACATTGAAAATGTGTTGGTTAATTTTTAAAATGGCCAAATTGTTGCATGGATTAAATATGGGGACTTGCATGTCAAAGTCCCCATTTTTCATGATAGTGGCCGCCATGTTATGGATCAAAATATATTATATGTTAATATTTTATATAAAACAAAAGAAATAATGAATAAGGTTGATAAAATACTAGTTAGTGGAAAAAAAAAAGGGGTTAGCCTATGTATTCTCCTCCATTGCCGTAACTAGGGAAAGGAGAGGAAGAAAAGTCTTTGGGGAAGAAGGTTCGGCTAAGGTGGATAGCTAAAGTAAGGTAAGTTCAATGTCATTCTTGGAAAAACTTATGCACCATTTGGATGATTTGTTTCAATTCTACCTATTTTATGGTTTGAAGATAGGTTTTGTATGAGTTAAGTTTGGTTATGGTGGATTGATCAATTGGGTTTTACAAGGAAAGTATGCCATGGCGAATGTGTCTTGAAGAAGATGTCATATGCGCTTATTATAAGTATATGTGTATTTGGCATAAGAGTATAAATGTTAATTAGTTTATATTTGAAGCCTTGAAGAGTAGGTTGTGGAAAATTAAAGTGTTGAAGGTTAAGTCTAAGTAGTTGGGAGTTAAAATGTTGGTGATTTAGGTACGGTCTTGGCATGAAAATATACTTATGGGAATGGTTATTCTACTTTTTCTAAAATGTCACTAAGTGCCTTTATGTTAAGGAAATATTCGGCTATGTTACATATATGTAAGTTTAATTTATTCATGGTAACTTGGCATGTGGATTGGATATATGTTAGTTAATACATGCATTTGGAGGTGATGTGTTTAATAATTAGGTATATGGTTTGGTTTCATTATTGAGTATAAGGGTTAAGTGTTCTAAATTGCCTTTGATGTATACGTGGTTATATTGAAATATTAAAGCTATGTTAGCCAATTGAGGATTTTGGTCAAAATGTTAAATAAATCCGATTATGCATGGTATTAAGCTAGTATTATGTTAAATCGGTACATAAGTAGAGCATATGTATGATGTTTAACGTCGAGTTAATAACATCAATTGTACTTAATTGTATGGTATGCATGTATTAAATCGAATAGCTGAATTGATAAGTTATTTAATAAAATCTATTGTTGAATCAAGCTTAAGAGCAAAGAGGATCAAGTCGGATAGGAGAAAAGAGAAAATAAACGAATAGCCGTGGATATCTAGTCGTCGACCACTTCCGAGGTAAGTTTTAAGCGATTAAACGTTGAGTAAATTCAACCATAATAGGACATAATGAGTTGATTTAATAAGATATGATGTGGTCATGATATGTCTTAAACCCAAATGGTAAGTTCATATGTGTTTGGACTTGGAAATTTAAGAGCAAATTGTAATAATTTGCTTGGACAGCAACAGTAATGTGATTTTAGAAAATCACTATAAATTTTTGTGTGGAATTATGGGCTGAATAAAATATGTAATCAAAGCTTAGTTGGTCTAGTTTCCTATAAAAGAGACCGTGGAAGCAAAGAAATTTCCTATAAAGAGATATTTAAAGTTGTGTGGGACAGGGTCAGAATGACTCGAAATCCCCTGTTCTGTTTTAAGAAAATCACTATAATTTGTACAAAATGGTTACAAGATAAAATTTATATGCTTAGACTCCTTAATGAGTCTAGTTTCAAATGAAATCAAATGGAACATAGTTTGAATTCTGTACAATGAGAATTTTGATTCATAGTGAAGACTGGTCAGGTTAGTCAAACAGTGAAACAGGGGAAACTTTAAGAAAAATCTGGTATTGATTGGCCAAACCTAAAATTCTGAAAAATTTATCAATGGAAGATGTACGAGTCTATATTCAGGGAAAATTAACGGCAAGTGATTCGGAGCCTTGTAGCTCCGGTTATAAATAATTTAGTGACAATTGCTCAGGAAAAACAGCTCGTAGTGTATATATGTGATAAGGCCTAATGGCCGATGTGATGAATGTGAAAGTGTATATATGTGATAAGGCCTAATGGCCGATGTGATGAATGTGAAATACATGTGTGATATGTACATGTGATAAAGCCGAATGGCTAATGTGAAATACATGTGTGATATGTATATGTGGTAAAGCCGAATGGCTAATGTGAAATACATGTGTGATATGTATATGTGGTAAAGCCGAATGGCTAATGTGAAATATATATGAGATGTGTATATGTCGTAAAGCCGAATGGCGAATGTGAAATGCGTATGAGATATGAATATGTGGTAAAGCCGAATGGCTAATGAGAATGTTGTAACTGCGATTAAATGTACATGAAACTTGAAATATATTAGGGTGAGACCCGATGACTACGTGTGGAGATTATGTCCGGTAAGACCCGATGACTACGTGTGGAGATTATGTCCGGTAAGACTTCGTAATAAGAATTGCTTATAAATATATTCAATGCAAAAGGTTAAACAGGTATGTACTCCGAGTTTATATAAGATGCATACGAGAGCAATCTATGGGACTATTCCTATGATTATGTGACATCGGATTAGTGTGAGAGGTTATGTGAAATCATACGATATATCTATGTCACATGAGCTCACTTTTATGTGAGAGTTTATCTGCCTATTGTATATGATGAGATGTGCATATTCGGTAAAGGGATGGTATGCCCGAAGGAAGAGTGAAATGAAATTACGAACAACTACGTTATAATTTGATTGTTATCTGTTGACACTGCTTAAAACTTACTAAGCATTGTAATGCTTACTCCGCTTATTCTGCTTCCTCCTGTCTTATAGGTCTCATTGCGAAGCTACTGGGCTCGGGGATCGTCAACAACTAGTCACACTATCACCATCCACTGTTTGGTACTGCTACGTTTTGGAATATCTTATGGCATGTATAGAATAGACTAGTAGTGAGAGGATATTTTGGTCAATGTATAGGACTACCTTTTGTTGTAGGTCATGTACCTTTCGGTTTTGTGTAAATTTGGATAGCCATGCGAAAATGGCTTAAGTATACCTTGATCGTAGCATTATAATCATTTGGTAAGTTGCCCGTCGAGAGGCATGGAAATGTTGGTAACGGTTAGCCATGGGAATGGTTATGCATGATCACTTTTGGTATATGTATGATAAACCTTAGTTGATCCATGGAGGATCATGGAAAAGGTAAAGTTTACCCTTAAAATAGATGCTGGCAGCAGCAGTGATGTGGATGTGAAAATCACTAAAAATAGTAGGAATGGAATAAAATAGTGAATAAATTATGTAATTGAACCTTGATGAACCTACTTTCATATGGAAGAAACGAAACAGCCATATGAATCGGATTTTGTTGAGATATTCAAGTTCTCGCGAAACAGGGCCAGAACGGTTTCTGGATCCCCTGTTCCGACTTTGAAAATTCACTATAAATTAACCAGATAGAATTAGAATTTATGCTCTATATTTACAGATTCCCTTGTGAGTCTAATTTCTTTAGAAACAAACGGCATAAGTGTTGGAGCCCTGTACAGGAAGATATCCAAGTCGTAATTCGCAAAGGTCAGTGTAGTCGAACCCTGAAACAGGGGTGACTTTAACTAATAAACTGTACTAATTGGCTTGACCAAAAATTCTAGAAAAAAATGTGTAGATGGAATTATGAGTCTAGTTTCATGAAAAATTTACGAAACTGGTTTCTGAGTTCTGGAACTCAAGATATAATTTTTAAGGTGACAGTGACGCAGTTAGGCAGCTTGTCTGGGAATGTTAAAATGGACCGTGAAAGTTAATCGGTAAATGCTCAATCGCTGAATTTAGTCATGAACCCTTCGTGTCCAACTCCGCAACGGTCTCTGCACGGGTGTTACAATTTTATTGGTATCGAGCTACGGTTTAGTCGATTCTAGGACTAACGTAGCACGCGTGAGTCTATTTATACATGCCATAAAGTGATAAAATGATAGTGTGATGATTTTGACTATTAAAATGTGGTTGTCTGTATGGTAATGAATCTTGATCCCGATCGAGCTGTAGCAAGCTTCGACTATGAAAATTTGCGATATAACTTCACTTAGATATGCCTAAATTATTAAGTTGGTCGCACGTATCATGTACTCGTATTTGAATTTCGATTTGGATTGAATTAAGGGTATAAGTGATGCAATTTTGAAAGAGTGTTATGACTATAAATGTGATTTTTGTATGTGGCTATGGAACCGGAAGTTGAATGGTCGATAAGCATGTTGTGTTTGTATTCAAGTAACGTAAATGATATACCAATGTGTGTTGCTATATGTGTATATGTACATAAGAATTGAGAGTGATATATCCAGGCTAAATCAAGAGCATTCGTGCTAGTGATGTATCCGGACTAAGTTCAAGAGCATTCGTGCTAGTGATGTATCCGGACTAAGTTCAAGAGCATTCGTGCTAGTGATGTACCCGGATTAAGTTCAAGAGCATTCGTGCTAGTGATGTATCCGGATTAAGTTCAAGAGCATTCGTGCTAGTGATGTATCCGGCTAGGTCCCGAAGAGCAATCATCTTTGGTGACGTGTATTCGCCTTCGTGCCTAGTAGGCTTCGTCACGGTAATTTGAGCAAAGTTTAAGTATTCATTACTATACTGAATTCAAATTTAAATGAGATGATATGTTTAAAAGTGTACATACATGATGTTTATAGACTTGGTTAAGTCATTTCAATGTGTATTAACGAATGAATAAGAGCACTATGTGTGTGAATGATTAGAGGCACTTTGTGTGTATGCGAATTCCTTTAATCGAGCACTATGAGTGCGAGATCGGTCAGTGGGCACTAAGTGTGCGAAGTGGAATTCATGTAAGACCTCGTCTGGGACGAAGGCATTGATTTGAGATAGTGTGTAAGACCATGTGCGGGACATGGCATCGGCTCGATATGTGAGCATATGTAAGACCATATCTAGGATATGGCATTGTAAGAGCTATATGTCTTTAATGAGTATCCGTAATGATTTCGAATGATTCAACGGGTATATTTAAGATGATAAATTAAGTAAGATCGAATAAGTGATACGGTATGTACGGAAGGTATGAGAAAATCGATGAAAGTAAAAAGATGGTGGATATGTTGTTAAGAAATGAGATCAAGTTATAAATGTGTTACGGATTTAGTCTATGGAATGCTTGGTATATGAAGTCATATGTGCTATTGCTACATGACCCTATTTTTTTTTTTGTTGTTGTTAATCATATTCAAGAAATTATTTTGATTAAGTTCGACATTTGAAAGTCTGTAAGAATTTGTGATGAATGCTGATAATTTTTGGATGTATGGGTTACGTGCTAACATAAATCCCATGCCGATGTACTATACGAGGCTTTATGCCTAATCGACTGTATACGGGTAGCATTAATGGTGATTGAATGTGCTGAATGAATTAAATGTTCAGGTGTGTGGAAGTTGAATTTTCTGTTGGAAATAAGTTAAGTTGAATATTGAGATACGATGGAGTTATAAAGGATATTTATTGGGGTGTTTGAGTATGTGTGTACTTTCGGTCAGGTTAGAGCTTATACATGAATGAATATGTGGGTTGATGATGTGAATTATACATATTAAAATTGTGCTTAATATGTGTTTGAAATGCATTGTGAATTAAATTAAGTGATTATTGCTTATGAAATCAAGAAAATGAGATATATGTGCATACTTGTAGAAATGTTTATGTATTTGTTTTAAGATAAGAAAATGATTTTATAGATCGATGCGAAATCAATAATGAATTACAATTGCTATCGATGAGTTAAATGTTTATATGGACATGATGCAATAAGAGGACGTTATCCTAACCTAGTCGCTAGTAAGATTTTCAGGGACGAAAATCCCTAAAGAGGGGGAGAGTTGTGACATCCCTAATTTGACTCTAGTCAGGAAGTGGTTTCGAGACCACAAAACCGAGTCACACCGGTAATTGATTGTTATATTTCATGTCTATATTATGTTACAATTTGTGTGTGAAATTTTGATGCTTTGATTTTGTCAATTGAATGCGAATTTAATCAAAAGGGCTTATGTGAGAAACATTGAAAATGTGTTGGTTAATTTTTAAAATGGCCAAATTGTTGCATGGATTAAATATGGGGACTTGCATGTCAAAGTCCCCATTTTTCATGATAGTGGTCGGCCATGTTATGGATCAAAATATATTATATGTTAATATTTTATATAAAACAAAAGAAATAATGAATAAGGTTGATAAAATACTAGTTAGTGGAAAAAAAAATTTACGGAATCGGTTTCGAGTTCGGAACTCAAGATATAATTTTAAGGTGACAATGGACGCAGATTAGGCAAACTTGTCCAGGAATGTTAAAATGGACTGTGAAAGTTAATCGGTAAATGCTCAATCAGTGAATTTAGTCTGTGAACCCTTCGTGTCCAACTCCGGCAACGGTCTCGGGTACGGGGTGTTACAGAATAGACTAGTAGTGAGAGGATATTTTGGTCAATGTATAGGACTACCCCTTTTGTTGTGGGTCATGGACCCTTTGGATTTGTATAATTTTGGATAGCCATGCGAAAATGGCTTATAAATGTTTTGAGCATAATGCTATAATCATTCGATATGTATATGCTCATTAGGAGGCATGGAAGTGTTTGGCAACGATCAGCCATTAGAATGGTTCATCATGATTATATTTTGGACTATATATGCAAGAGGGTTATTTGAGTCATAGAAACTATGTGTTAGATAAAGTCTACTCTAAAAATAGATGCTGGCAGCAGCAGTGATGTGGATGTGAAAAATCACTAAAAATAGTAGAGATAGAATTAAATAGTGAATAAATTATGTAAATGAGCCTTGATGAATCTACTTTCATATGGAAGAAATGAAACGGTCATATGAGTTGTATGTTAAGAGATATTTAGGTTTTCGTGAAACAGGGCCAGAACGGTTTCTGGATTCCCTGTTCCGACTTCGGAAATTCATGGTAAATTAACCAGAGATAATTAGGAGTCATGCCATATATGTATAGATTCCTCTTTGAGTCTAGTTTCTATAGAAACAAGCGGTATCAGTATTGAATCCCTGTACAGAGAGATATTCAAGTAGTAACTCGTGAAGGTCAGTGTAGTCGACCCCTGTAACATGGGAGACTTTAACTAATAAACTGTACTAATTAGCCCAACCAAAAATTCTAGAAAAAAATATGTAGATGGAAATATGAGTCTAGTTTCAGGGAAAAATTACGAAACTGATTTTTGAGTTTTGAAACTCAAGATATGAGTTTTAAGGCGACAGTGACGCAGTAACCAGCTTGTCTGGAAAATTTTTTTTATGGACTGTGAAAATGATTAAGACAAGTTTGTGTGCACCTTGTGTTTGACTCCGGTAACGGACTCGGGTACGGGGTGTTACAATTTTATTGGTATCAGAGCTACGGTTTAGTCGATTCTAGGACTAACGTAGCACGCGTGAGTCTATTTATACATGCCATAAAGTGATAAAATGATAGTGTGATGATTTTGACTATTAAAATGTGGTTCTTTGTATTGTAATGAATCTTGATCCCGATCGAGCTGTAGCAAGCTTCTGACTATGAGAATTTGCGATATAACTTCACTTAGATGTGCCTAAATTATTAAGTTGATCAGGTACGTATCATGTACTCGTATTTGAATTTCGATTTGGATTGAATTAAGGGTATAAGTGATGCAATTTTGAAAGAGTGTTATGACTATAAATGTGATTTTTGTATGTGGCTATGGAACTGGAAGTTGAATGGTCGATAAGCATGTTGTGTTTGTATTCAAGTAATGTAAATGATATACTAATGTGTATTGCTATATGTGTATATGTACATGAGAATTGAGAGTGATATATCCGGGCTAAATCCCGAAGAGCATTCGTGCTAGTGATGTATCTGGGCTAAATCCCGAAGAGCATTCGTGCTAGTGATGTATTCGGGCTAAATCCCGAAGAGCATTTGTGCTAGTGATGTATCCGGGCTAAATCCCGAAGAGCATTTGTGCTAGTGATGTATCCGGGCTAAATCCCGAAGAGCATTCGTGCTAGTGATGTATCCGGGCTAAATCTCGAAGAGCATTCGTGCTAGTGATGTATCCGGGCTAAGTTCCGAAAAGCATTCGTGCTAGTGATATATCCGTGCTAAACCCCGAAGAGCATTCGTGCTGGTGTTATATCCGGGCTAGGTCCCGAAGAGCAATCATGCTGGTGATGTGTATTCGGGCCTTCGTGCCTAGTAGGCTTCGTGCCGGTAATTTGAGCAAAGTTTAAGTGTTCATTACTATACGAATTCAAACTTGAATGAGATGATATGTTCAAAAGTGTACATATATGATGTTTATAGACTTGGTTAAGTCATTTCAATGTGTAATAATGAATGAATAAGAGCACTATGTGTGTGAATGATTAGAGGCACTGTGTGTGTGCGAATTCCTTTAACCGAGCACTATGAGTGCGAGATTCGGTCAGTGGGCACTAAGTGTGTGAAGTGGAATTCATGTAAGACCTCGTCTGGGACGAAGGCATTGATTTGAGATAGTGTGTAAGACCATGTCTGGGACATGGCATCGGCTCGATATGTGAGAATATGTAAGACCATATCTAGGATATGGCATTGTAAGAGCTATATGTGCTTAATGAGTATCCGTAGTGATTTCGAATGATTCAACGGGTATATTTAAGATGATAAATAAAGTAAGATCAGAATAAGCGATACGGGTATGTACGGAAGATATGTGAAAATCAAATGAAAGTAAAAATTTGTGAGTTCATATTATATTATGTTATGTATACTAAGTAAGTGAATACGTAAAAAGATGGTGGATATGTTGTTAAGAAATGAATTCATGTTATAAATGTGTTACGGATTTAGTCTATGGGAGGTTTGAGTATATGTGTACTTTCAGTCAGGTTACAGCTTATACATGGATGAAAATGTGAGTTACGAATATGTGGGTTGATGATATGAATTATACATGTTAATATGTGATTTATATGTGTTTGAAATGCATTTGTGAATTAAATTAAGTGATTATCGCTTATGAAATCAAGGGAAGCAGATATATGTGCATACCTGTAGAAATGTTTATGCATTTGTTTTAAGATAAGAAAATGATTTTATAGATCGATGCGAAATCAATAATGAATTACAATTGCTATCAATGAGCTAATGTCTTTGTGGATATAATTCAATAAGAGGACGTTATCCTAACCTATGCATCGGAGGAAATTTTCGAGGACGAAAATCCCTAAAGGGGGGGAGAGTTGTGACACCCCTAATGTGACCCTAGTCGGAAAGTGGTTTCGGGACCACAAAACCGAGTCATAACAAAAAAATTAACCGTTAAATTCTGTGTTTATTATATGTGTAAATCGTGTGGGAAAGTTTCATGCTTTGATTTGGTTATTTATATGTGAAATTTTTAAGATAAGACTCATGTGATAAAAATTGAAAGTGTGATAGGTAAATTTTAAAGTACCAAATAATGCATGAAATGAGGATATGAGGGAGTTGCATGTTAAATGCACCAATTTTTTTTGTGGCCGGCCATAAATGATGGTTGATGTATAATATATGTTTTGCTTTAGTATTATAATAAGTGATGGCTTTATTTTTAAAGTAAATTAATTAGTAAAACCATGAAAAGATAAAAAAGGGAATATTGAGGAGGAAAGGGAACGAATCACTGCGAGTGGGGGTGATATTGGTCGATTAAATGCTGGTTGTGGGGAGAGATTGGATAGGGGAGGATGATTATCTCTAGTGATGGTGTTTGGGATGCCTTATCAACTGAAGCAGCTCTTGATTGTTGTCATGGAATGCCACCAGAAGCAGCAGCTGCACAGATTGTGAAAGAAGCTTTGCAGGTAGATGGTCTTCGAGATGATACAGCCTGCATCGTTATTGATATCTTACCACAAGAGAAGCCAGCTGCTCCATCGCCACCACCAAAGAAGCCAGTAAAACACCTTTTGATGTCATTATTTCGCAAGAAGCCTTCTGAATCATTCTCTTATAAAGAGAAAGTAAACGAATAGCCGTGGATATCTAGTCGTCGACCGCTTCCGAGGTAAGTTTTAAGTGATTAAACGTTGAGTAAATTCAATCATAATAGGACATAATGAGTTGATTTAATAAGATATGATGTGGCCATGATATGTTTTAAACTCAAATGGTGAGTTCATAAGTGTTTGGACTTGGAAATTTAAGAGCAAATTGAAATAATTTGCTTAGGACAGCAGCAGTAACATGATTTAGAAAATCACTATAAATTGTTGGTGTGGAAGTATAGGCTGAATAAAATATGTAATCAAAGCTTAGTTAGTCTAGTTTCTTATAAAAGAGACCGTGGAAGCAAAGAAATTTCCTATAAAGAGATATTTACAGTTCGGTGGGACAGTGTTAGAATGACTCCGAAATCCCCTGTTCTGTTTTTGGGAAATCATTATAATTTGTACAAAAATGGTTATAAGATAAGATTTATATGGTTAGACTCCTTAATGAGTATAGTTTCAAATGAAATCAAATAGAACACATTATAAATTCTGTACAATGAAAAATTTGATTCATAATGAGGAGTGGTCAGATTAGTCAAACAGTGAAATAGGGGAGACTTTAAGAAAAATCTGGTATTGATTGGCCAAACCAAAAATTCTGAAAAGTTTATGGATGGAAGATATATGAGTCTATATTCAGAGAAAATTAACGGCAAGTGATTTGGAGTCTTGTAGCTCCGGTTATAAATAATTTAGTGACCACTGCTCAGGAAAACAGCTCGTAGTGAATATGTGATTTTGTTGTAAACATGGATAAAACTTGTTTTAGTTGCTCATAAGCTATTGATTAAACCCATACTTGAATTCTAAATCGTGATATTGGAAAATGATTGATGTAGATTCGGCCAGACCAAGTCTGTACATGATAGTATATGTGATAAGGCCTAATGGCCGATGTGATGAATGTGAAAGTGTATATATATGTGATAAGGCCTAATGGCCGATGTGATGAATGTGAAAGTGTATATATGTGATAGGGCCGAGTGGCCAACGTGATGGATGTGAAAGTGTATAAATGTGATAAGTCCCGAAGGGCATTTCTGTCAGTACTATATCTGGGTTAAAACCCCGTAGGCTTTATGCGAGAATATTATCACTGATTAGTGTCCGTAGGCTTCGTGCTCGTATTATATCCGAGCTCTATAGACCCGATGACTACGTGTGGAGATTTTGTCCAGGTAAGCCCCGAACTGAGGTTTTGCTGAAGATTCAAGTAAAGCGTAAGATTATACGACTTCACAGTAACAATTGGTAATAAATACGTTCAATGCGTTATGTTGGTCATGTATGTATTTTGAGATTATATTTAAGTTTGATTTAGACTAAATCACAAGGTCGTTATGTGATGCACATGTGAGTAAAGCAATAAGACTGTTCTATGATTATTGTGCATTTGGTCAATGTGGAAAGTCAGGTAAAAATATGTAATGTACCTATGATCATAAGAGGTCACTATTAAGTGAGAATTTATCTGCCTATTATATATGATGAGATGTGCATATTCGGTAAAGGGATGGTATGCCCGAAGGAAGAGTGAAATAAAAATACGAACAACTACGTTATAATTTAATTGTTATCTGTTGACACTGCTTAAAACTTACTAAGCATTGTAATGCTTACTCCGTGTACTTTGTTTCCTCTGTTTTATAGATCTCATTTGGAAGCTACAGGGCTCGGAATCGTCAAGAACTAGTCACACTATCACTACCCTTTGTTTGGTACTGCTACGTTTTGGAATATCTTATGGCATGTATGGAATAGACTAGTAGTGAGAGGATATTTTGGTCAATGTATAGGACTACCCCTTTTGTTGTGGGTCATGGACCCTTTGGATTTGTATAATTTTGGATAGCCATGCGAAAATGGCTTATAAATGTTTTGAGCATAATGTTATAATCATTCGATATGTATATGCTCATTAGGAGGCATGGAAGTGTTTGGCAACGATCAGCCATTAGAATGGTTCATCATGATTATATTTTGGACTATATATGCAAGAGGGTTAGTTGAGTCATAGAAACTATGTGTTAGATAAAGTCTACTCTAAAAATAGATGCTGGCAGCAGCAGTGATGTGGATGTGAAAAATCACTAAAAATAGTAGGGATGGAATTAAATAGTGAATAAATTATGTAAATGAGCCTTGATTAATCTAATTTCATATGGAAGAAACGAAACGGTTATATGAGTTGTATGTTAAGAGATATTTAGGTTTTCGTGAAACAGGGCCAGAACGGTTTCTGGATTCCCTGTTCCGACTTTGGAAATTCATGGTAAATTAACCAGAGATAATTAGGAGTCATTCCATATATGTATAGATTCCTATTTGAGTCTAGTTTCTATAGAAACAAGAGGAATCAGTATTGAATCCCTGTACAGAGAGATATTCAAGTCGTAACGCACGAAGGTCAGTGTAGTCGACCCCTGTAACATGGGAGACTTTAACTAATAAACTGTACTAATTGGCCCAACCAAAAATTCTAGAAAAAATTATGTAGATGGAAATATGAGTCTAGTTTCAGGGAAAAATTACGAAACTGATTTTCGAGTTTTGAAACTCAAGATATGATTTTTAAGGCGAAAGTGATGCAGTAACCAGCTTGTCTGGAAAATTTTTTTTATGGACTGTGAAAATGATTAAGACAAGTTTGTGTGCACCTTGTGTTCGACTCCGGTAACGGACTCGGGTACGGGGTGTTACAATTTTATTGGTGAATCGCCCCAACATACCACGACCTCCCTTACCCCCTAACCGACCTGATGAGGAAGTGCCACGAGGTATGGCACCTGTAGTATTTGGTAAAGCCCCTATAGACAAGTTTAGAAAGTACGGGGCTAAGGAATTTAGAGCTAAGATTGATGATGATGCTGAACGAGTCGAGTTCTGGCTCGAGAATACTACACGAGTATTGGACGAGTTATCTTGTACACCTGAGGAGTGTTTAAAGTGTTTTGTATCTCTTTTAAAGGATACTGCATACCACCAGTGGAAGACCGTATCTTCAGTGGTACCAAAGGAAAACATCACTTGAGAATTTTTCCAAGCGGAGTTTAAGAAGAAATACATCAATCAAAGATTCTTAGACTCGAAGTGAAAGGAGTTCTTGGAACTTAAAGAAGGAAATAAGACGGTATCGGAATATGAAAGGGAATTTGTGAGAATACGTCAGTATGTGACTGAATGGGTTCAAACAGAGTCAGAAATGTGTAAACACTTCGAGGAAGGTCTAAATGAGGAACTCAAGTTGTTGATTGGGATCCTTGAGATACGAGAGTTTGCCACATTAGATGATCAGGCCAAGAAAGCTGAGGAGCTCAATAATGAAATGAAGTAAGCTAAGAGAGAAGCTCAAGTTGCTAGCAAGAGATCCAGCGGTAAGACGTTCTCATTTCCCACAAAGAAATCAAGGAGCAAACATGAACGCTCCACTTTATCGGTAGGATATCCGGGTAGAGCGAGAGGCTCCAAACGACGTAATCAGAAGTCTTCCTCCCCGATGGTGACTAGTGTGGAGAGTGTAGATGACCAAAATCTGAAGTGTAAAAGTTGTAATAAATTTCACTTAGGAGAGTGCCGGATGAAGAGCGGTGCGTGCTATAGATGTGGTTCTCTTGACCACTTCCTCAGAGACTGCCCAGAGCGAATCAATAAAGAGGTGAAAGTAGCCCCAAAATCGAGTGCTCCTATTTCATGAGGTAGACCTCTGAGATATCCTGGAAGTGCTAGTGGTAGTCAAGTTACGACCAAAGACACTGGGAAATCAGAGGCTCGAGCCCCGGCAAGGACGTATGCAATACACGCTCGAGAGGAAGCCTTTGATCTTGACGTCATCACGGGTACCTTTTCTCTTTTTAATACTTGTGTTGTTGCCTTAATTGATCCGGGATTGACACATTCATACATTTGCATGAGATTGGTGTCTAGTATGAATATATCCATTGAACCTACAAAATTTATAATCAGAGTGTCGAACCCATAAGGCAAGTTAGTCTTGGTCGATAAAGTCTGTAAGAATTGTCCTTTGACGATTCAGGGTCATTGTTTTTCGGCTAACCTTATGTTATTTCCATTCAATGAGTTTGATGTAATACTTGGTATGGATTGGTTAGCCCTGCATGATGTAATTGTAAATTGTGGTAGCAAGTATATTGAATTGAAGTGCCCAGATGGTAAGATTCTACGAGTTGATTCAAGAGAATTGGGTGCACCGCCGGTTGTAATTACCTCAATGAGGGCTCAAAGTTATGTGAGAAAAGGGTATAAAGCCTACCTTACTTTTGTACTGAACACTAAGGAAACAGAGTTGAAGATTGAGTCTGTACCAATAGTATGTGAATATCCAGACGTGTTCCCGGAGGAACTACCCGGATTACCTCTTGATAGAGAGATAGAGTTTGGCATTAAACTGGTGCCAGTAACAGCTCCTATTTCTATTGTTCATTACAGGATGGCATCAACCGAGTTGAAAGAGTTAAAAGCAAAGTTGCAAGAACTGACGGATAAAGGTTTTGCAGGGCCAAGCTTTTCGCCTTGGGGTGCTCCCGTATTATTTGTAAAAAAGAAAGATGGTTCGATGAGGCTATGTATAGATTATCAGCAACTGAACAAGATAACTATTAAGAATAAGCATCCTTTGCCAAGGATTGATGATTTGTTCGACCAGTTGAGGGGAGCCATTGTATTCTCTAAGATAGACCTGAGATCTGGCTACTATTAGTTGTGAGTTAAGGAGTCAGACGTGCCTAAGACAACTTTCAGAATGAGGTATGGCCGCTATGACTTTCTTGTCATCCCGTTTGGGTTAACGAATGCACCGGCCGTATTTATGGACCTAATGAATAGGATATTTCGGCCATACTTGGACAAGTTCGTTATTGTGTTCATTGACGACATTTTGATTTATTCCAAGGATGAGATAGAGCATGCGAAGCATTTGAGGACTATGTTACAGACCTTACGGGAAAAGCAATTGTATGCTAAGTTTAGCAAGAGTGAATTTTGGCTCTAAGAAGTAGGGTTTTTGGGTTATATTGTTTTAGGTGATGGCATCCGAGTTGATCCTAGTAAGATCTTTGCCATCGTTGAATGGAAACCACCTAAAAATGTAACCGAGGTTAGCAGCTTTTTGGGCTTAGCAGGTTACTACCGAAGATTTGTGAAAGGATTCTCCATGATAGCAACTCCAATGACGAGGTTGCTACAGAAAGATGTTAAGTTTGAATGGATAGAAGAGTACCAGCAGAGTTTCGAAAAGTTAAAGTCATTGCTGACTGAAGCTCAAGTTTTAATATTGCCTGAGCTGGGAAAAGAGTTTGTGGTCTATAGTGATGCGTCCTTAAATGGACTAGGTTTTGTACTTATGCAAGATGGCAAAGTGATAGCCTATGCTTCACGGCAGTTGAAGCCACACGAGAAGAATTATCTGATACACGATTTAGAGCTTGCCGCCATTGTTTTCGCATTGAAAATTTGGAGGCATTATTTATATGGTGAGACTTTTCGTATATTCACAGACCACAAGAGTTTGAAGTATTTGATGACTCAAAAAGAATTGAATTTGAGACAGTGAAGATGGTTAGAACTAATTAAAGATTATGAGCTGATCATCGATTATCATCCGAAAACGGTAAATGTGGTCGTCGAGGCGTTAAGCAGAAAATCTTTGTTCGCATTGAGGGCCATGAACACTCGATTGGCATTGTTTGATGATGGTTCTGTTTTGGCAGAGCTAAGGGCTAGGCTAAAATTTCTTCAGGAAATTTATGATGCTCAGACTAATGATAATAACCTGCAAGCCAAAAGAACTCAATGTGAGTCGGGCAATGAATCAGATTTTCAGATTGGTCCTGATGGATGTTTGATGTTCAGAGATAGAGTTTTCGTACCGAGGAATGATGAAATTATTCAGAAAATCTTGCAAGAAGCACATGATAGCCGTTTGACTATTTATCTTGGAAGTACCAAAATGTACAATGATTTAAAGAAAATATACTGGTGGAATGACATGAAAAGAGACATCTCTGAATTTGTATCGAAATGTTTGATATGCCAGCAGGTCAAGGCGGAACATCAAGTACCTTCAGGTTTATTACAACCTGTGGTGGTCCTCGAATGGAAGTGGGACAGAATTACTATGGACTTCGTGACCAGACTACTATTAACCCCGAAAAAAAAAAGATGCTATATGGGTTGTGGTTCATAAGTTGACGAAGCCGACTCATTTTATTCCGGTAAGGACAAATTATTCACTTGATAAGTTGGCCGACTTGTATATATCTAAGATTGTGAGATTACACGGGGTACCGCTATCGATTATTTCAGACAGAGACCTGAGATTCATTTCAAGATTCTGGAAGAAGTTACAAGAAGCCTTGGGTACAAAGTTGAGCTTTAGTACAGGTTTTCACCCACAGACCAATGGTCAGTTTGAGTGGATGATTCAAATTCTTGAGGATATGTTGCGATGTTGCATCCTTGAATTTCAGGGTAGCTGGGAAAAATACCTGCCATTGGTAGAGTTCACCTACAACAACAGTTTTCAAACAAGTTTGAAGATGGCACCTTACGAGGTCTTGTATGGTAAGAAGTGTCGAACTCCATTGTATTGGACAGAATTCAAGGAGAATCAGATTCATAGAGTTGATCTGATCAAGGAAACTAAAGAAAAGGTTAAAGTGATACGTGACTATTTAAAAGTGGCATCTGATAGGAAAAAGTCATATGTTGATCTGAAAAGAAAAGAAATCGAATTTCAAGTGGGAGATAGAGTATTCTTGAAAGTATCTCCATGGAAAAAGGTTTTGAGATTTGACCGGAAAGGCAAACCGAGTCTGCGATTTATCGGACCATACGAGATCACTGAAAGAGTTTGGCCATTAGCCTATCGCTTGGCATTGCCACTAGAACTAGAAAAGATACATGATGTGTTCCATGTATCTATGTTAAGGCGATATCGGTTAGACCTCTCTCATGTGATTTCACCGATGGAGATTGAAATTAGACAAGACATGACCTATGGTGAAGAACCGGTAAAGATTTTGGCTCGTGTGGTTAAACAGTTGAGAAATAAAGATGTGGCCTTGGTAGAAGTCTTATGGTATCGACATGGTGTGGAAGAGGCGACTTGGGTGCTGGAAGAAACCATGAAAAGCCAATTTCTGAACCTGTTTACTAGTAAGACTTTCGAGTATGAAAGTCCCTAAAGGGGGAGAAATGTAACATCCCATAGGGCCTAGTCGGAACAATGGTTCCGGGACCATAAATCTGACATTGAAATATTTATTTTATGATTATTATGAAGTCTAGAATATGAAAATATACATGTGTTAAAGTTTCATGAGGAAATTCTATGAGCAAGGTGTCCAATTTGAAAATAAGGACCAAATTGAATAAAGTGCAAAACTTGGATTCTAGAAGCAATTTGTATGAAATTGATTTAGATTATTAATTAGAAGTTCTTAAGGAGAAATTTTCCTAATTTCTAAGTTTTTGGACATAGGCGACCACACGGGCGTGTCAAGGCCGTGTGAAGGACACGGGCCAAAGACACGGGCATGTGTTTATCCATGTAAAAACCTCTGTAGGTTCGATATGAGAAATAAATTCAATAAATTCCACACGGGTATGGGGACATGGGCGTGTCCCAAAGCACATGGGCATGTGTATTGTCTCCACACGGGCGTGTGAGACATTAACCTAGAAATTTTCTTAAAATTTTCTTAGGTCCTCGGTTTAGTCCCAGACCATTTTCAATGTATGTTTTGGGCCTCGTAGGCCCATAATAGGGACACTAAGATGTTGTTTGATTGGGTTCAAATTGGAACAAAATTTTATAACCCGTATTCCCCGAAAATATCTGAGTATGTGTCTGGTAATGCCTCGTGCCTGGTCTCGGTCTCAGGAATGGGTAAGGGGTGTTACATTTAACATTTTTATAGGTTAAAGATTTTGACGTAAGGAATTTCTACTGGCATAGTCTACTTTAGTGTTCACCAGGGTCATAAGCATTTACTTAAGGATTGGGCTCTATACCTTTATCTAGACCACAATAAGTTTATCTTGGTCAAAAATAGATTTCCCAACGATTTTGACTTTCCTATGAGGTGGTCTTTTCCACTAAATCTATTTGTGACCACTTTTTAGCCTTTAGACACGAAGATTGCTATAGCAAAAATTGATAGGCTGAGTTTAATGTGGGTTTTAGAGTTAAGAAAAAACCTTACTCTTAGGAACCCTTTCACTATTGCTTGCAGGGAAGGAGCCCAGACGATTGGCATGCATCTGATCGCTATCTTAGCGTGGTCCCTAACATAGTTCAGTTAGCAAAAGGGGCATGGCTATTTGGGGCTAATAGCGAATTGGCTTGGGCTCTAGTGAGAAAACAAAGAGAGCCCCTTGATTTATTTTATACTGTGTGTAATTTTCCACCTTGTCGTTGGCTTACCTCCATGTCAGGGTTTAAGGGTGAGTTTTCGGGTAGGGACTTAATTGAAAATGTTGCTGACCATACAGTTCCCTAGCAAGTTCTACTCATATTTCACCTCCAGCACCTCTATTCCGTCCAGAAGTCATGGATATTGAGGCCTTATTTGAAGGTTCACAACAATCCATAGATGCAGGTACTTCAAGTGCTGAGTTGGTCTTAGCAGTCGTAAGAGGTCGAGAGCAAAAAAAAGGGGTCCTCTGGTGCCGCGGAGAGTAGTGGCATCAAGTTACCTCATCACAGACCTGACAAACAACCGGTCTTTCTAGAGGATGACTCCCTTGCTCCTTTATCAATACCCACTACAACATTTCTGCCATCTATTTCTCCTGTATGTTCTTTGCCCCTACCTTCGGTTTCCTTCGAGTCTCGAGTTGATTTCGGCCATGTTGCAAACCTGCCCATTAACACTTTAGTTCCCTGTCCTTCCCTTGTTGGGGCCAGCACTTATACTCCCCCTTAAGGGGTAGTCCAGATTCTTCCATTGGCAAAATCATCTCTATCTGGGCTAATATCCCTTTTCTCCTTTTAATGTTCTACAACTCCAAGACCAAGAGCTACCTGGAATTGTAAGAGTTAGCCTACCCTTCTTTCTCTTCCTCTAGTTTTCACAAGCCCGCTCTAAGTGAGTTGGTGGGTTCTTGCTTAATGTTGTCGACAAAGAATGCCCTTGATAATTGGGTTCTCCTATTGTGCTGAAACTGAGGCCAAGCAGGTCGAGTCAGAAAAGACCCTTTTCAATAGCGAACAATCTCTTACCCAGCTTTACCAGTCACATGAGGCTTTTTTCGGGTAGGTTGTCTAGCTTACTAAATTTGTCTCTATTTAGAAGACCAAGTACCAAACCCTAGGGACCAGAGTAAGGGAGTTGGAGGAAAGGGTCCACCAGTTGGAGTCTTGTGAGCAAGAATACCTCACTAATATAGAGTACATCTAGAAGGAGAATGTGGAGGCATTGGCAAATTATAAGGTGGATACCCAGCAGGGCATTCAAAACTTTCTGCTTAGACTAAGGGTTAGCCTAATACTGCATACACGGTTGTCGCAGGTCCCTTTGACTTAAGTTGCATCTGCCGGTTTACAAATAATAACCTCAGCTTCAACATTTACTACCCTTTGAAAGAAAACTGAGAGGAATTTTAGAGGGAATAGAGGGAGTCTAGGAGGCTTTTTTATAATCAAAACATGAATGTATTTGACTCTGATTCTCTAGGAGAGTCCCCTTCAAAGAATAACTGAAGGGTGAACCTGTTTTGTAACCGCTCCTTTGAATTTTTAATGACAATTTATTTCTTTTACTTTCTCTTCCTATCTTTCGTGCCTTGCCTCATGTTCCTTCCTGGTCTTTGTTATACCCAATTTTGGCCTTCATAATCTATACAACTACATTCACTCCCTTATTACTCATTAGTCATATACAATGACCAAAGGAACTCAATCACACTTTACCGTAACAAGCTTGCATAGTTACAACTAGCCTTCCTATGTCCAAAAGATCAGATAAACTTATACTTTGATACCACTAAATTTGAAACACCTAATTCCCGACTGGCTCAGCAAATCAAAGGTCCAGATGATACAAATTCAGAATAACAAACTAATTTTATTCAACTATACACATTAATCCATGCTATAACATACATCATTTAAAAATTTTCCACCTGATAATTTCATTTATGAATTTACTTGTACAACTCAAAGTATTTATGCCTAGGCAAAAACTGCGAGTCATAGTCTTTAGAAGTTCCCCTCTATATGCATGTTACGAGTTTTCCCCTAATTTTTTTCTCACATCATCGATGTCTAGTTCAACCCTCTACTCAAATTCCATTGTTAACTTTATATTGCAATTAAGCAGACCATTTATAAGCTCAAATTAAATTCATGAGACTCTATGAGATTGTCAAATAACAAAATCAAGCTAAGGGATCAATGGTTTTAAAGGAAATTGTCCACTCTCTGATAAATTCCAACATTAGGTAGATTGTATCAAAGAAGTCTTTACCATTCTGCTCATAGCTTGCTGACTTCTACTTCAACTGAATTACGAGCTTGTTTTTTATTAGAGTGGAGGTCCTTTAAGAGTACAGACCTAAATATACCTTAATAAAAGTTCTATCCCTTAAAACTTGATTGGAAAACACTATGTCAATCACTGGTGATCTGGTATCTATTTTTGCGAGTTTCAAATCCAATTCCTCCATTATTCCCGGTGAACTGTTCACCTTAGAATAAGCCCTGATAGGCTCTTACCTATATCGACTTAGGCAATTAAGTCCTCTATAACCTCAACAGACATAATCACCTCTAATTTTCTTCTATGTCTGCAAACTTTTAAAATTACTAACCCTTGTACAAGAGCGTCCTTTGGCGTAGTAAGCCTTAAATTTCATTACACTCAGGGATCATTGTCAATCCTCCCTTACTGAGTCAAGGTATTCTCTAAATAAGCTCTCGAGTCCACTTTACTCGGCTGAATCTTGATGATACCATAACAGAATTATGGTTTTCTTTCTCCTTCTTCACAAACAATTCGTCCTAGCAAATATCCTCAAGCGTATTGTCCTTGAGGATTCTCTACACAATACTGTTACCTAGCTATGAACTTACACCATATGCCCCTTGTTTAATGTCCTGGCTGGCTTCTTGTGATTAGTGTCCCAACGACTTCCCTTGTCTAATGTCTAAGTGGGCTTCCCCATGTTTAATGTCTAGGTAGACTATTTGTGATACCGTAGTATCTTTCAACCATGGTCTTACTCTCTTTTTATAGTCAATTTATCACTTGATGTCATAGGATTTCTCATCTATGTTCTTACTATGATGCCATGACATCTTTCAGCCATGGTCTTCCTAATTTCTATCATGATGCAATAAAGTCTTTCAGATATGGTCTTACTCATTTTAGGCGTATAGCCTCTGCTCGATTCCATGGCCTCACTAGGATCTTTACTCTTCCCATTTCGTTTGTTCCATTTCTCCATTTCACCATTTCTAACCTTGATGCTCGAACACCACAGTGTTCCCTCTACAAAGCCTAGAGCTTCGCTCATCACAGTTTGCACTCTACAATATTGTATAGCGATATCTGACAATCTCACCCCTTTCCCAATCCTAACTTCATCTAACCTATCAATACTTCCCATTTTCTAACTCGGACGATACATAAAATTCACTGTTGTTCCAACATTAGGTGCACCATTTTCTAAAACATGTAATCCTGTTTATTTCATGCAAGTTCTAATCATTTATAGCATACATAATCAACAAAGATCTTTCATTATAACAGTCCAATTTTGGGCTTAGTCGGAACAGTGGTTTCGGGACCACAAATCCAACGAGGGAAAAAATTATTTTTTATTATATTTTTATGGTCTATGATTTCACGAAATGATTTCGTGAAATTTTTTTCAAAAATTTCGATGATTGGGCACTCAATTTAGTCAAAAGGACTAAATCGTAAGGAGTGCAAAACTTGAGTTTTAGAAGCTAGAGGTGTCCAATTGTTATGAAATTTTAAATTGGAGGTCCTTAAATGGTAATTAGACCATTGAATAATGTTTTTGACAAAAATGGACATGAAATACGTGAAATAGAATATGTTTAAGTTAGGGGCATTTTGGTCATTTAATAATTAAATGACTTAATAAACAAATAAAAGCCAAAATTTCTTGTCCATCTTCTTCGTTGGCTGAATTTTACATGAAGAAACCATGGCTAGGGTTTTCCAAGCTTCCAAGCTCGATTGTAAGTTCATTCTAGCCCCGTTTTTAATGATTTTTACATTTTTGAAATCCTCGTAACAAGATATATCTATTTCTACCATTAATTTGAGTTATGGTTAAAGTCTAGGGTTTTGACCCATGATGAACGTGTGTGTATTTTGATGATTAATGGTAGAAAATGCATGTTTATGGTTAGAGAAATGACTTTTACTAAGTGATTTTTGGTGAAAATGCCTAAAAGGATGAATTTGTAAAAGTCATAAAATGTCTCATAAAAGTGTGTTTTAATGGAAATTATGGGCTGTTATAGTTATGAAAATGGTTTGCCTAGGCTTAAAGTATAAAGAAATTGAATGAAAATCATTTTACGAGCTTAGGGGCAAAAGTGTAAATATGAAAAAATTTAGGGGCAAAAATGTAATTTTTCCAAATATGATTTTTGGGCAGAATTGATTATGATAATGATTAAATAAGTTAAATGTGATGTTTTAGATCAAGAAAAATGAAGTTCGAGCCTAGAACGAGGGAAAATGAGTAATTGACGGTTGGGTCCCTATTTGCCATTTTGGTGTCGAGGTAAGTTCGTATGTAAATAATGATATGCTATGTTTATATTTGAAGTATTCTAAATGCTTTGATAATGTATGAAATTGATTTTCTAGTTGTATTTGATGAAATTCGGATAAGTGAGAAAAATCTTGTTTGAACATTAGGAATAGAATAGGATACGAGTGACATGTCAGAAAGGATACTTGTGATATATGTGTGATTATGTGGTTTGAGTACTGGTATCGTACATCTACTAGTGGCTGGATAGTCAGGCATGTGTTGCAGATACCTGACAGTTTGTAAGAGTAGCACTGCGTAGTTATGTCTTAACTGTCAACTTGTGTAAGCAGGCCTTAGATTTGCTCGAGAGCGAGCATTCATGTGATATGAGATATGAGGTAGCTTTAGCTTCATATGTGACTCTTATGTGCAAAGACTTCCCATGTATCCATCTAGTATTCCAAGTTTTCAATAGGTATGCCAAAGATGAGAAAGTAAGTGGTTATGTTACGAGATGGTACAGGTATGTACGTAAAGATTTTGAGTATTGACTTCATGTTATTGTGAGTTATGATCACTATGAAAGTGAGTTTGAGATAGCCCTATGATTGTTGATTTATGGTTAGGATGTATAAATGCAAGGAAACACGATTGATGACTATATGTTAGGCCTTGGAGGCCCAATTGATTGGTGAGATAGTAAATGTTGTTCATTTGAATTGTGATTTATCGGTTATGAGTGAAAGGAAATATTGGCATAATTTCCTATTAAAAACCATCTATTTTCATTGTTTAACTCTTTGACAACACGAAAAGTCCATTGTTCAACTCTTTGACAACATGAAAAAACCAAAAGCTCTACCCTCCCTCTCTATCTATCCATAGGATGGAAGGGCAGAGTCCTTTGGTGTCCCCTTCAGTCAAGAATTGGGGATTCATAATCACTACCCAATATGATTTTCCTTTTCGCGGATGCCTTTCTTTGTTCATGGTTCAATATTCTGGTGTCCTAGGCGTAGAGGAACAACACCAATCCATCCCGAACTTGGTGGTTAAACTCTACTGCGGTGACGATACTGTAGGAGAGGTCATGTAGCAAAATAGCTCGATGCCAGGATGATAATGGAATAGAACAAATATTAATCCTTTCTCCGAAAGAATCCACCCAAAAGGGGAGGTATTCCAATGCAATAAAGTTACATAGTGTCCATTTTTCGTTGATAAAGGGGTATTTCCATGGGTTTGCCTTGGGATCGTGTTCATACTGTCGTATTGAATGATCCCGGTCGCTTGCTTTCTGTTCATATAATGCATACGGCTCTGGTTGCTGGTTGGGCCGGTTCAATGGCTCTATATGAATTAGCTATTTTTGATCCCTCCGATCCCGTTCTTGATCCAATGTGGAGACAAGGTATGCTCGTTATACCCTTCATGACTCGTTTAGGAATAACCAATTCATGGGCCCCTACTTTATAATATAATGAAAGGCATGCTTGATAGCAAGATTAGATCACATAAAGTCAACGAAGGAGGTGGGTTCATTAACAACTCACAGATGAAAAAATGGCAAAAAAAAAAAAGCATTCACTCCCCTTCTATATCTTGCATCTATAGTATTTTTGCCCTGGTGGATCTCTCTCTCATTTAATAAAAGTCCAAATCTTGGATTACTAATTGGTGGGATACTAGGCGTCAAAACTTTTTGAATGATATTCAAGAAAAGAGTATTCTAGAACAATTCATAGAAGTAGAGGAACTCTTCCTGTTGGACGAAATGAGAAGAGAATACCCGGAAACACATCTACAGAAGCTTCGTATAAGAATCCAAAAAGAAACAATCCAATTGATCAAGTTAATAATATTTATATTATTATATTTATATTAATTGCTAATAATTTGTAATTTGATTAATTGATAAGCATTTGAATTGTTATATAATTTCTATTGTTAATTGGTTTAGTAGTGGAATTTGATAAAATCGCCCTGAACTAAAGAAAGTATCAATCTGTATTTTATTTTTCTAACTTAAGAAAAAAAAAATGATAAATCTAGATACGATCCTAGATGTATGTTTTCTATTTTCTATTTGATATTGGTTGACACGGGTATATAAATACTGTTGAATAACAAGCCTTCAATTATCTAGTTCTAGATAATTTGTGCGCAGGAGTCTCGATGATTAAATAAACCAAGATTTTACCATGACGCAATTCTAGAGACGCATAAGCGAAAGCCTATGGGGTCACTTCAGAATCGGATAACCAAAGACTGAAAACCGTCTTTACATCGATGGTTTGGTGTTTTGATGATCCTACCTTATTGACCGCAACTTCGTATTTATTATCGCCTTCATTGTTGCTCCTCTAGTAGATATTGATGGTATTCGTGAACTGCTTTCGGATCTCTACTTTACAAAAACAATATTATTTCGGTGCCATTATTCCTACTTCTACAGACTATAGGTTTGCACTTTTACCCGATCTAGGAAGCGGCATCTGTTGATGAATGGTTATACAATGGCGGTCCTTATGAATTAATTGTTTTACACTTCTTACTTGGTGTAGCTTGTTACATGGGTCGTGAGTGGGAACTTAGTTTCCGTGCTGGTATCGCCCTTGGATCATTGTTGCATATTCACTCATTGCAAATTGCTATCATTTTTTTCTTGATCTATCCAATTGGTCAAGGAAGTTTTTCTGATGGTTTGCCCCTAGGAATCTCTGGCACTTTCAACTTCATGATTGTATTCCAGGCTGAACATAACATCCTTATGCATCCGTTTCACAAGTTAGGCGTAGTTGGTGTATTCGGCGGCTCCCTATTCAGTGTTATGCATGGTTCCTTGGTAACCTCTAGTTTGATCAGGGAAACCACAGAAAATGAATCTGCTAATGAAGGTTACAGATTCGGTCAAGAGGAAGAAACTTATAATATTCTAACAAATGGGGTTGACTGTTGGTAACGGAATCCTTATATCGAATATCGAAACTCTAGAAAGGATGCAAGATATACCTATTTTTTTATAGGTATAATAATGAAAAACTATCTCAAAAAAGACGAACCAAACCCGTATTTTTTTATTTCTATTATATGCAATATTAATTTATATTTATATGAAAATATGAAAAATAAAAAAGAATTGTTGTGAATCGATTCCAAGTTGAAGAAAGAATCGAATAGAATAGTCATTAATCAAATCATTCACTCCATAGTCTAATAAATCTTTTGAAAAATTGATTAATCGGATCCCTCGGTCTATTAGTGAACTATCTCTCCAAGGATTGTGAAAGATGTTCCACTAGAAATATTTTTGTTATTGCTTCGACTTATATTCCCCAAAAAGTGGATCCCACTCTAATAGCCCCGAATAAATTAAATACATGTATTAAGATACGAAGGCTTCTTATTCCACAACAACAAAAGCACTTTTTCACTCTTTCATATACTAGGGGATTTCACTTGGAAAAGAAAATGTTTCATACTAATGGATTCGGGGTTAAGAAACTATGGAAAGAAATAGTTATTATAATTTGAAATATGTTGAGCTATATGCATGAAAACATGAATATACATAAGTAACGTGTACTTTTACTAAGATGTTTAAAATGATTTGCTAATTATGAAATATGCTACAATGGAGAAATTATGGCCGCTAGACTGAAAGTCGAGTAATGTTAAATTATTTTGATAAATAAAAAAGAGTAAACAAGTGAATAGATTATATTACAACCTTGAGATTTATAGCTATTTTTATATTAACTTGTGTTTATATTGTCAAGCATAGTATATGACTAGCATGAGTTGCTCATTGTTTTCATATGGACTTACTAAGCTATATAGCTTACCCCCTTTCCTTTCCCATCTTATAGGTTGATTTAGCTAGCTCGGGTTGGAGATCGTCGGAGATGCCATCACACTATCAAGCTATAATTTGGGAATAAGTGAACACAAGTATTTTAAGTTTATGGCATGTATAGGGACTTCGTCTTTTGATTAATTATGTCATTATTAATTTGGCCAAGTGTGTTGGCTTATAGTGATTTGGTGATTCATTTAGTATATGGCCATGAGATATGTTTCATATTGATTATTTGGTTGTAAACCTCTTCATATATGCATGCATGTGCCAAGGTCATACATGATGTGGTTAAAATTGTTTAGCATGGATGAATTGTAGATGTGACTATGGATGTTTGATGATGGAATTATGAGTGAGTGGCATGATAATAACTAAGACATGAGTATGTTAAATGGAAGTTGATAAACCGTAATTTATACATATTTTTATCCCATGCTTAGCACATTTATGGATGATTTCTCCTTAGATTTGGTGAATTCGATGCTCCTAATCCTTTAATTTCATGTTTTATACTTAGGTGAGCATAGGAGAGTAAAAAGAGCGAGAAACGGGCCAAAAACGGAGAAAATAGGCCAACATGGGAAATCAACACGGCCTGGACTTCCTTACACGGGTAGGCCATATGGCCGTGTCCATTTGGTAGAATCAAAGCACGAACCACACGGGTAGACCACACGCCTGTGCCTATTTAACAGCCTTGACCACGGTCTGAAGCAATCGCACACGGGCGTGTCCCTGTCGAGCCCAAGTATAGTCCTATTAGAAAAAGGCCACTTTTGAGGGCTTTTAGGCATTTTAAAGCCTATTTAAGCACCTGAGGAGGCAATTAGAAGACACACAGAGTATGAGGCAAGGAATTACTCAAGGAAAGCCGGTTGATCCATCTTAGAAGCCGGATTCATCGTCCAGACTGAAGATCTCCCTTCAATTTCCTTCAGGAGTTTTGGGTTTTCTTTATGTTTTGTTATCTTTATTCTTTTGAGATGTTTTCTTTCATAATTATGAACTAAACCCCGTAAATACCTAAGGGGAATGAAACCTAAGACGAATCTTATTATTATTATCTGAATTGTATGATAAATATTTGACTTGTTCTTAATTATGTGTTCTTAATTCTTGTTCTAATATTCTAGGATATTGATTCATGTTAATACGCTTATTCAGAGGAGCAAAAGTCCCTGTCTAAGAGTAAATTTGTCGTAATTAAGTGGAGTTGATTGCATGCCTAGAGATAAGGTGACAAGATTTTGCCGGATTAGGGTGAAACCTAATAAGAGAGTCCATAGATCGAGTTAATGTAACACTAGGGTGTTAATTAGAAAGAGATTTCCATTAATCAACCTAGGGTTAGACGTTATTAGTCTCAAGAGAGATAATAATATAACTTAAGGATTTCTACGGATCAAGTCGAATGAATAAATCGTCTGATTCAGAGTTAAATAACAAGTGAAGTCTAGGTGGATTTTTCCTTAGGTATTGTCTTAATCAATCGAGTTTTTCCTAAAAGCTTTTGCCCAATTTTCTCTCTGTGTACCCTTAGCTTAGTTAATTAGTTTAGATAAACAAATCCCTTAATTTTTAGACTAGATAACAAAAAGAAAGTAATTACTAGTACTTTTGGTTCCTTTGGGTTCGACAATTCAGTCTTGCTAAAGCTATACTACTGTTCGATAAGTGCGCTTGCCTTCATCGTGATAATAGTTAGTTTCAAGAACGATTAATTATAAATTTTTAAAACCTATCGCGAATATCACGTATCATGTTTTTGGCACCATTGTCGAGGAACTAAGATATTAGAAACACTCGATTTTTATTACTTTAGCCATTTTACTTTATTTGCAATTTAAAATTTTATTTTATTTTCTAATTCTCTCTTTTATTCGCTTCTGGCAGGTTTTTTATATTGTATGACTAGAAGAAACCCATCGGGACCATTACTTTTTGATAGTGAGATCAATCGCACAGCTCGTAGAAACTGAAGAGAAATAAGGCAAAGCTTAAGATACACACAGGAATAGAAAGAGGACGATATTCAAACCACAACCAAGGAGATGGCTGAAAATTAGGAAAATCCGCTACCTTCTGCGATTGCCGCTGATCCAGTAAATCAGAATCATGCTCCACGCACTATGTATGATTATGCTAAACCAAATTTAATAAGAAATGAGTAGAGTATAGTTAAGCCTGCTATTGCTTCAAATAATTTTGAACTGAAACCTAACACGATTCAAATAATACAACAATTTGTTCAGTTTGTTGGTTTACAGGATGAGGATCCAAACACCCACTTGGCGAATTTTCTGGAACTCTGTGACACATTTAAAATCAATGGTGTCTCTGATGATGCCATTCGCCTTCGGTTGTTTCCCTTTTCATTGAGGAACAAAGCTAAACAGTGGTTGAACTCGTTACCAGAAGGTCAATCACTACTTGGGAACAACTGACCGAAAAGTTTTTACTTAAGTATTTTCCGCCGGCTAAAACGGCTAAATTAAGGAATGATATCTCTAGATGCATGGGAGAGATACAAGGATCTGTTGAGAAGGTGCCCTCACGATGGGTTACCACTCTAGCTACTGGTTCAAACTTTTCACAATGGGCTGAATCCTTCGACTAGACAAATGGTTGACACAGCCACTGGTGGGACTATCAATAATAAGACACCTGAGGATGCTTATGAATTTATAGAAGAGATGTCACTGAATAAAGATCAGTGGCAAGTCATGAGGACAAATCCAACTAAAGCAGCCAGCATTTTTAACGTCGATTCAGTCACTATGCTCTCTAATCAGGTAGAACTTTTGAATAGAAAAATTGACGATTTTCTTGGTTCTTCACAGGTTCACCCAGTAATGCAATGCAATGCAAGTGGAGGAGGGACGAGCAATTCAGAATACCTACCTTTTGGCCACATCATGGAAAACGAGCAATTAGATTATATGGGTAATAATCTTTGACCTCAAAATAATCCTTATAGTAACACTTACAATGCAGGATGGAGGAACCACCCAAATTTCTCATAGGGAGGCCATGGGAATCAGAGACCACCACCACCTCTAGGCTTCCAACAATCACCTTACCAACAAGAGAAAAAGCTGAACCTTGACGAGATGATGTCAAAATTTATTTCAGTCGTGGAAACCCATTTTCAGAACACTAAAACTGCACTTAAAAATCAACAAGCGTCGATCCAAGGACTCGAGAATCAAATTGGGCAGCTGACTAAGATGATTTCAGAAAGACCACCAGGAAGTTTACCTAGTAACACCAAACCCAATCCAAAAGAGCATGTGAAAGTAGGTACACTAAGGAGTGGGAAAGTGTTAGTTGAATTCGAAAAGAAGCCACCACAAGAAGCTGAAAGAGACAAAGAAGAGGAAGAAAAACCTGAAAACAATGATAATCCAATGCCAAAGGAATATGAACCACCAACCCCATATCCAGCAAAGTTGAAGAAAGACCGCATGGATGCACAATTCGGTAAATTTCTTAAAACTTTTTAAATAACTGTATATTAACTTACCTTTTGTTGAAGCTATATCGCAGATGCCTACATATGCAAAATTTTTAAAGGAGCTTCTAACAAATAAAAGGAAGTTTGAAGGCTTATCTATGGTGGAACTTAATGAGGAGTGTTCGGCCATACTCCAAAATAAACTGCCAACTAAACTGAAAGACCCAGGAAGTTTTACTATTCCCTACTTAATTGGTAGTTTGAATGTTGATAAGGCACTAGCTGATTTAGGTACTAGCATTAATTTGATGCCATATAAAATGTTTAAACAACTTGGTCTTGGGGAACCTTAACCCACTAGGATAAGTATTCAATTAGCTAATAGATCTATTAAATATCCTAGGGGAATTATAGAGGATGTACTTGTAAAAGTAGATAAATTTATATTCGCTGTTGAATTCGTTGTGCTTGACATAGATGAGGATGTTGAAGTGCCTTTAATCTTAGGTCGTCCATTTTTAGCCATTGCTAGGGCTGTTATTGATGTGGGTAATGGCAAATTGGTACTCAGAGTAGGTTACGAAGAGATTATATTTAAAATTTATGATTCCATGAGATTTTCTAGGGAACAGGATGACTCATGTTATTTTATTAACTGTATTGATCATGCTACTCAAAATTCTTTTCAGGAAATCATACATAAGGACACGTTGGAACTATGTCTTGCCCAAGGAGAGGAGGGGGTGATAATTCTAAGATAGGAACTGAACTGAATCCCAATGAACCCTCTCCAAGACCAGCAGAATATGAGGGTATTAAGGTAAAGGATGAACTTAAGCAAAAACCCTCTATTGAAGAACCTCCCAAACTGGAACTTAAACAATTGCCGAATCACTTAGAATATGCATTCCTTGGAAATAACTCTACATTACCGGTAATTATTGCATCTAATTTGCAACCCAAAGAGAAAGAGGAATTACTCCAAGTCTTAAGAGAGCATAAAAGGGCCATAGCTTGGAAAATTTCTGACATTAAAGGGATCAGTCCTTCTTTTTGCACCCATAAAATTTTAATGGAAGACGAATAAAAGCCATGTGTGCAAACCCACAGACGACTGAACCCCAACATGAAGGAAGTTGTTAAAGCTGAGGTAATTAAACTCCTAGATGCTGGAATTATTTATCCTATTTCTGACAATTCTTGAGTAAGTCCAGTGTAGGTTGTTCCTAAGAAAGGAGGCATGACAATTGTAGTAAATGAGAAGAATGAATTAATCCCAACAAGGACAGTCACAGGTTGGAAAGTTTGCATTGATTATAGGAAGCTAAATGATGCCACGAGAAAAGATCACTTCCCCCTTCCATTCATTGACTAAATGTTGGAAAGATTGTTAGGACATATGTACTACTGCTTTTTAGACGGACTCTCTGGCTATTTTCAAATCCCAATAGCTCCTGAAGATTAAGAAAATGCGACATTTACATGTCCATACGGTACGTTTGCTTATCATAGAATGCCTTTTGGATTATGTAATGCTCCTGCTACTTTTCAGCGTTGCATGATGGCTATTTTTTATGAACTCGTAGAAGACATCATAGAGGTATTTATGGATGATTTCTCAATTTTCGGTAATTCTTTCCATCTTTTCCTTAAAAATTTAAAATGAGTCTTAATAAGATGTGAGGAAACAAATCTTGTACTTAACTGGGAAAAATTTCATTTTATGGTTCAAGAAAGTATTGTGTTAGGACATAAAATTTCTAGTAAATGGATTGAGGTTGATAAATCTAAAATTGAAGCCATTGAGAAACTACCTCCTCCTAATTCGGTTAAGGCTATTAGAAGCTTTTTAAGACATGCTGGGTTTTATAGAAGATTCATTAAAGACTTTTCTAGAATAGCTAAGCCTTTGACTAAATTACTAGAAAAAGATGTACCTTTTAATTTCGATCAGGAATGTTTAGAAGCATTTAATACTTTAAAGGATAAATTGACTAAAGCTCCAATTATAATTGCACCTGATTGGAATTCACCTTTTGAACTAATGTGCGATGCAAGTGATTTTACAATAGGTGCAGTTTAGGACAGCGAAGAGATAAGCATTTTCAACCTATCAATTATGCTAGCAAAACTTTGACAGCCGCGGAAGAAAACTACACTACCACAGAGAAAGAGCTACTAGCTGTGATTTTTGCATTCGATAAATTTAGGCCATATCTAATATTGTCTAACATTTTCGTTTATACTGACCATTCTGCTCTTTGTTACCTTTTAACTAATACTGATGCAAAACCTCGACTCATCTGATGGATTTTGTAATTGTAGGAATTCAACTTGGAGATTAAGGATAAGAAAGGAGCCGAAAACCTCGTGGTTGATCATTTTTCCAGGCTTGAAAATTCAAGTACCAAAGAGCTAGATGAAGTTGAAATAAATATTCATTCCCTGAAGAATAATTTTTTGCTATATCTAATTTTGAGGTACCTTGGTTTGCTGACATTGAAAATTTTTTAGCAGCTAACAATATCCCAAAAGGGTTGACACATCAGCAAAAGAAACGATTCTTTACTAATGTGAAAAACTACTTTTGGGAAGAACCTTTCCTTTTTTGTATATGGGCAAATCAAGTCATTAGGTGATGCGTTACAAGGATAGAAGCATTGAAGATCTTGGAACATTGCCATTCAGGACCGACTGGAGGACACTACAGTGGAAATAAGACTGCACATAAAATACTCGAATCAGGTTTTTATTGGCCCACTCTATTCAAAGATACCAATAGGTATGTTACTTCTTGTGACAAATGCCAAAGGACAGGTAATATCTCCAAATGTGATGAAATGCCCCAGACATATATGCTCTCATGTGAAATATTTGACGTTTGGGGTATCGACTTCATGGGTCCATTCCCCAGCTCATTCGAGAATAAATACATATTAGTAGCCATTGGTTATACGTCTAAATGGGTGGAAGCCCAAGCTTTACCTACTAATGATGCTAGAGTGGTAGTATGATTCCTTAAGAAACTCTTTTTCTTGATTTGGATCCCCTATAGCAATTATCAATGATAAAGGTACTCATTTTTGTAACACCCAATTTGATAAGACCCTTAAGAAATACGGAGTTCACCACAGAATAGCTACCCCTTATCATCCTCAAACTAGTGGACAAGTCAAAGTAGCAAACCGAGAGCTCAAACGTATTCTAGAAAAGACAATAGAGTCAAACAGGAAGGACTGGGTGATGAAAGTAGATGATGCTTTATGGGCTTATAGAACTGCTTTTAAGACCCCCATAGGAACATCTCCTTATAGACTTGTTTACGGAAAAAGTTGTCATCTACTGTTTGAGTTAGAACATAAGGCATTATGGGCTATAAAATTTCTAAACCTTGATCCCAAACTTGCAGGTGAAAACAGGTGAAAACAGGTTGATGTAGTTGAACGAGTTAGATGAGTGGCGAGCTAATGCATATAAAAATTTGAGTCTATACAAGGAAGCAACGAAGCGCTGCCACGACGCTCGTTTGAAGCAACGAATGCAATTTGAAGTTGGAGATCTTGTCCTGTTATACAGCTCAAGGCTCAAATTGTTTCCTGAAAAGCTTAAATCAAAATGGTCAGGTCTTTTCATAGTCCAAACTGTGTTTCCATATTGCACAGTAGAGGTAAATCATCCATCACAAGGCACTTTTATGGTAAATGGACATCGTCTCAAACTTTATAACTATGAAAATTTCAAAGGCGATAAAGAGGAGCTATGACTCCACGAAGTTACCTAAATATACGCACAAGGTAGAATCAAGCTTAGACTATAAATAAGAGCTTCTCAGAAGGAAACCTGAGCACTAACGGTGTTAACTTTTTTAAATTTTAGTTTTTAACATTTAATTCACTAACTGAGTCACTGAACACAGGATTTCCAGAACCACACAGCTAGGCACACGGGCGTGCCTTAGGCCGTGCCCAAACCACGGGAGGCAACACGGCCATGCGATAGGACCATGTGAAAACAGAGTAAAAACATTTCCCCAACACGAGATTTGATAAGTTACCACGGCCGTGCAACATGGCCGTGGGCAATCCAGCCAAGTTAACACGGGCATGCGACATGTCCGTGCCCACCGACTGTGCTCGAGCCTGTCAAAACAACACGGGCGTGCTCCTGCATACATGGGCATGGGAGAAGCGAACGAAGAATGACATGGCTGTGCAACATGGCCGTGTGCACCAATTCGCCCAATTTCGAAAACCACGAAACACACGGGCTGCACGGCCGTGTGCCCTAATTTATTTATAAACACCTATTATTTTTACTTTTTATTTTATTTTATTTTTATCTTTATTTATATGTTGAAATTACTTTTTATTTCCCTTTAATACTATTTTTATTTTATCATGAGATTTTATAATTTTTATTTAGCTATTTCTTTTAGAGTAATTATGCCTCTTTATATTTCATAAAAAGTTACTGATTCTATCACAGTTGTAAAGAGCTCCAAAGCTCACAATTCCTTAGGAACTTGCAACTCTATTGGAAAAGGTTCTCCACGACTACCATGTCTTGCCCGACCGCCACGATAACCTCTTCACTGGACACTGTGGTTATGGAACCCAACCTCTACCACCACCGGAGTATCCTCTTCCAATCTCATCATTGCCTTGGCCGATTATCCTCTATAACTCCAACTCAAGGATTCCATTCATCATTCAGGAAGTTTCACTTCTCTCCCTATCTTTTGATCTTATATCTATAATTTCAGTATATTTAACTTTATATCTTGAGGACAATGTACATCTTAAGTGTGGGGGGTTATTTATTTCATTATCAGAAAAATCCCTAAATTTTGTCTTATTCTCATGTGATCTTCTCATATCAGTATTAGAATGAATTTTGATTAATTTATGATCTTTATTGATATGTCTTGAATTAAAACATAGGCATTCATGCATTGATGGTTTAAATTTTAAGGAATTAGAGAATCAAGTATGATAAGTTGATTTTTGAGTTTTAAAAATTTTTAGGTTGTTTCCCCAAGTCTAGGTATTATCATGAGTTGAAGTTCACAGGTTTAAACATCAAAAAGCCATAATTTTTGTGAGGTCTTGAGCCTTTAGAGCATCTATTATTTCTTTCATGCTCACTTTTGTTGTTGCTTTGAGTACGTCAATATTGATCTGTTATTCTAGAACTTGCTTGATTATACATGTCAAGACCACACTTTTAGTTTGATATGTCAAGATGATAAAGGCACTTAGGTTTAACCCACTCACTCCATAAAAGCCTACCTTCATAATTAACCCTTAGTAAACCCCCTTGAGCCTAATAATCCATCCATTGATTTACCCTTAATATTAACCCATAACCCATTATTGTTGAAATCCCCTAAATTAATTTGATCCCTATTTTTGTCAAGATTTGATTTGAATAAATTACTTAGCTATGTTTTATTTTTGATAGTTAACCTATGTTATTTGACTTGTTCTAAAAAAGAAATTATTACAATACATACATATATTAGTAGTAATTCGTTGTTTTTGAGCTTAAGTGTTCAATACCATATTTTGAGAAGAAACTCACATGTATTCAAGTGATGCCTAGTTATTTTTCTAGTTAGGTAATTTTTTCAATTCAATCTCGATTCTAACCTTTTCTTTCAGCTTGTGACCGCACCCCCTAATCAAAGCCACGTTACAACCCTCTAAGGACCTTTTTGATTGATGTATTATCTCAATATATAGTGGTGGAGATTTGATTTTCATGCAAGCCTATGGTAATAACTTTTCATATTGACTAATGAGTGCTTCATTTATTGTCCTTAAACACCTCGAGTGATTTGAGTGAATCTGTAGTGAGGATGTTAAACTTTGTGATATTTTGAATCAAAGGTAATCACTTAGATGAGGGGAGACACCTATGTTTTCGTGATAAAATGCTCAACTTGGAATGTTTGAAACTTTGGTGTTCTTCTAGTTGAATTCTCAATGTATGATTACTTATGGTTTATTTTGAGATATTATTGATAGGGATTATAAATTGAGAAGAATTTATTTTGAATGTGAGTTGAGGATTTTGCTTGAGGACAAGCAAACGCTTAAGTGTGGGGGTATTTGATAAATCGTAATTTATACATATTTTTATCCCATGCTTAGCACATTTATGGATGATTTATCCTTTGATTTGGTGAATTCGATGCTCCTAATCCTTTAATTTCATGTTTTATACTTAGGTGAGCATAGAAGAGTAAAAAGAGAGAGAAACGGGCCAAAAATAGAGAAAATGGGTCAACATGGGAAATCAACACGGCCTGGACTTCCTCACACGGGTAGGCCACATGGCCGTGTCCATTTGGCAGAATCGAAGCACGACTCACACGGGTAGAACACATGCCCGTGCCTATTTAACAGCCTTGACTACAGTATGAAGCAATAGCATAGAGGCGTGTCCCTGTCGAGCCTAAGTATAGTTCTATTCGGAAAAGACCACTTTTGAGGGCTTTTAGGCATTCTAAAGCCTATTTAAACACCTGAGGAGGTAATTAGAAGACACACAGAGTAGGAGGCAAGTAATTACTCAAGGAAAGCGATTGATCCATCTCAGAAGCTGGATTCATCGTCAAGACTGAAGATCTCCCTTCAATTTTCTTCAGGCGTTTTGGGTTTTCTTTATGTTTTGTTATCTTTATTCTTTTGAGATGTTTTCTTTCATAATTATGAACTAAACCCCCTAAATACCTAAGGGGAATAAAACTTAAGACGGATCTTGTTATTATTATCTGAATTGTATGATAAATATTTGACTTGTTCTTAATTATGTTTTCTTTATTCTTGTTTTAATATTCCAGGATATTGATTCAATTTAATGAGCTTATTCAGAGGAGCAAAAGTCTTTGTCTAAGAGTAAATTTGTCGTAATTAAGCGGAGTTGATTGCACGCCTAGAGATAGGGTGACAAGATTTTGCTGGATTAGGGTGAAACCTAATAAGGGAGTCCATAGATCGAGTTAATGCAATACTAGGGTGTTAATTAGAAAAAGATTTCAATTAATAAACCTATGGTTAGACGTTATTTGTGATAACCCGAATTAGGGCCTAATCGGAATAGTGGTTTCGAGACCACAAAATCTGAGATAGAAATAATTATTTTATGATTATTTTGAGGTCTATGATATGATTTCATGATTGTGTGAACATTTCGTGAAGAAATTCTATGCATAAAGTGCTTAATTTGAAGTTAGGGACTAAATTGCATAAGTTGCAAAACTTGCATTCTATAATTTTCTAGTATGAAATTGTTTTGAAATATTAATTAGGAGGTCTTAAATAGCAATTTGACCAATTTCTAAGTTTATGGAAAAAAATTGGACATGGATGGAATTTTTGAAAGTTTAGTAAGGAAGGGCATTTTGGTCATTTGGATATTAAATGAAATAAAATGGGAAAAATAACACAAAAATGATCAACACTTTTAAGCCTTGATTGTAAGTGATTTCTATGCTCGTTTTTAATGTTTTTTACATTTTTGAAATCCTCGTAGCTCGGTTTGCCTATTTCTACCAATATTTTGAGCTAGGGTTTATATTTAAAATTTTACCCATGGATGATATGTATGAATTTTGATGTTTTATGGTAGAATATGAAGTTTGAGATTGTGTTAAACAACTTTTGCTAAGTGATTTTTCGTAAAAACGAGTAAAATGACATAATCGGTAAAAATACCTAATATTCATAAGTACATGTTAGAGTGTGAATTTGATGTTGCTATAGAAGGGAAAAATGATCAGCATGTCATAAAACATAAGAAAATAAGATGAGGTTTAATTTACGAGCCTTGAGGAAAAAATGTAAATATGTGAAAGTTTAAGGGCAAAATGGTAATTTTGCCAAAGTTCGTACTAGGGGCTATTTTGATGAATGTGTGTATTAAATAAAATAATTTGGTATTATAGCTCAAGAGAAAAGAGATTCAAGTCGAGATCGAGGGAAAAATGAAGATTACGAGGAATAGGCTCGACTATTCTCATTTTGTATCGAGGTAAGTTCATATGTAAATATTGTAATATAACTGTTATTTTAAATCATTTAATGCTATTTATATGATATTATGATTGTTATCATGCAATTCTATGCTTTGTGGTCATTGTTGGACAACATGCAAAAATTTTGTGAATTATGTGAAAAATGTGAAAGACTGCCGAAGTATCGTCATTAGTATTCTAAGGAGAATGGTAAAAGAGTATGAACGAGGAAAGTCCCGTTGAACCTTAGGAATAGATTCGAATATTTGGGCATCCGAACTCGTTGAGTTGAGTCTGAGTTCACTTATGGATGCGAACGTTCGAACTCGTTAAGTTGAGTCCGAGTTCACTTATGGATGCGAATGTCTGAGCTCGTTGAGTTGAGTTCGAGTTCACTAATGGATACGAATGCCCGAGCTCTTTGATTTGAGTCTGAGTTCGCTTATGGGCGGGTTACATGGTAGCTTGGCTACATATGTGGCACTTATGTGCAAACTTTCCATGTATCCGAGTTATATTCCGATGTGTTCAACGGGTAAAATTCTAGTGAAATGAAAGAATACTCAAGATGCAAGTGACGTATTTGTAAGTGTTGTGGAATGGGCACTTTGGACAGGTATGTACTTAACCCTCGGGTTGAGACTTGATACGACAACAATAATATGGTAAGATGATTAATGATGAATAGAAATGTGATATATGTTTTGGTGATATTATGCTAATGGTGGTTGGTATAATTGCTTTGTTAAGTTATTTTTTATTTGCATGTGGACTTACTAAGTATCTATGCTTACTCCCTCCTTTTCATTCTTTGTAGTTTTGACAAGTCAATTTGGAGATCGGAACGGTCGGAGGCACGCTCACACTATCACTGGACAATCGCGGTATAATGACTTGTAATTTTTGGAAATATGGCATGTATAGCATTCCAATCATTTTGTGTGTATAATCTTACGGTATTGCCCATGGATGGAATGAAAATGTTTGAGAATGATTAGCTATTGGAATGACTAATCAAGTTTATATATGATAACATGTATGCTTTATGTCTTAACTAAACCATGAAAATCCTTGGAAAGGTAAAATTTGCAACAAAACAGAATCAGACAGCAACAGTGACGTGAATTTGAAAATTCACTAAAAATATTATAAATGGAATTAAATGATGAATAAGTTACAGAATCGAATCTTGATGAGTCTATTTTCATATGGAAGAAACAAAACAGGTAAATGAGTTATATTTTATGAGATATTTAAGTTTTGGTGGAATAGGGTTAGAGCAATCTTTGAATCCCCTATTCTGAATTTAAAAATTCACCATAAATGGTACAAAAACAATTAGGAGTTTTACCTTACATGTATGAAATTGGTGTTGAGTCTAGTTTTATTAGAAACAAATAGCATAGTAATTGAAACTTTGTACAGGGATATATCTGATTTGTAATACACAGGGGTCAGAGTAGCTGAACCCTGAAATAGGGGAGACTTTAACTAATAAATTGTACTAATTGGCCCGACCAAAAATTCTAGGAAAAAATTAGTAAGTAGATATATGATACTAGTTTCAGGTAAAATTTACGGAATTGGATTTAGAGTTTCGTAACTCGAGATATGGATTTTTTTAGTGACTATGATGTAGTTAGCCAGCTTGTCTGGAAATTCTAAAATAAATTGTTTGAGCTGTTTAATTAATGAATTAAGTCCGTTGACACCTCGTGCTCGACTCCGGCGACGGTATCGGGTACAGTGGCGTTACATTATTAGTATCGGGTACGGTGGCGTTACATTAATAATATAACTTAGGGATTTTTATGGATCAAGTCGAATGAATAAATCGTCTGATTCAGAGTTAAATAACAAGTGAAGTCTAGGTGGATTTTTCCTTGGGTATTGTCTTAATCAATCGAGTTTTTCCCAAAAGCTTTTCCCCAATTTTCTCTATGTGCACCCTTAGTTTAGTTAATTAGTTTAGATAAACAAATCCCTTAATTTTTAAGCTAGATAATAAAAAGAAAGTAATTACTAGTACTCTTGGTTCCTTTGGGTTCGACAATCCGGTCTTGCTAAAGTTATACTACTGTTCGATAGGTACACTTGCCTTCATCGTGATAATAATTAGTTTTAAGAAAGATTAATTATAAATTTTTAAAACTTGTTGCGAATATCACGTATCAGAAGTAAAATTCAACTCTTAGTGCATGCAAATTTATAAATTTGCTTCACAAAGTATAAAGTTTTATGCATTTATTAGTAAAGATGGAATGATCATGATCATTTCTTGTTTGTGTATGTTTTAACTGTTCAATTATTCCATGTTAAGTGCCCTTGAAGTCATGTATGTGTTTGTGCAAATAAGAGTGGCAATTGGCTTGGAAAATAGCCTTTTATTTGTCCATACGGGTAGACACACGGGAATGTGTCTAGGCCGTGTGTGACACATGGTCAGCGTCATGGTGTGTGATCCGGCCATGTGTCCCTTACACCTTAATTAGCTAAAATAGAATGCCCACTAGTAAACACACGGGTAGAGACACGACCGTGTGTCTCAGCCGTGTGAAAGACACGGCCTTAGCACACGAGCGTGTGACTTGGTCGTCTGCCCCTTTTTTGCTGATGATGTCATAAACAGAGAGTTGCCCGGTCTGAGGACACGGGCGTGTCCCAAGCCACATGGGCGTGTGTGACTACACGGCCTACCCACACGGGCATGTAACTCCCCAAAATAAGAAAATTTTCTAAGTGTTGTAAAAGTTCTGAAAGTTCTCTGTTTAGTCCCGAACCATACCCAATGTATGTTTTGGGCCTCGATGGCCCATATAAGGGACGATATACATGTGAATTAAAATTTTTAAATTGGACGAAAATTCATGCCTTGGTTTTGTATGATTGTGTGAGTTTATGTCCGGTAACGCCTCGTATCTTGTTCCAGCGTCAAATACGGGTAATGGGTGTTACATTCATTGTTTCAATTATGTGGCATAGAAGCTCACATTGCTTTCTTATTCCTAATAATGTAGCTTTATGAATGCCGAAGACTCATTTGCCCTAGCAGCTAAGCACAACAACCCTTTATCAGTTAATTTTGAAGACATTCACATTTTAAAAACCCAGAATTTATAATTATATCAAAGCTCAGAGGGTCTTTACTCTACTTTTTCTACAACCCAAAAGATAAAAAAAACTTACCAGTTCCCTTTTTTCCTGCTTCTAAACTCAAATCCATACAATAGCTGCAACATGTATAACTTCCTCCATCCATATTATCCTATTCTTAGGATGACTGAAGAAGACGATGCTTAGAGAATAATATTCTAGGAGCAAAAGCAAGAGGCATTCTGTTTCCATGCACTTATATATATACCATTGGCATGATCTTCACATATTTTTGCCGCCACTCAATCCTAATTATTTTGTCTCCCACTATGGAACCAGACAATTCCAATCTAACTAAACTAAGGTTGGAGTTTAGTTGTCCTCCAACTAGCCACTCAAACTTTAAAATAACTCATTTGAATCCTCAAATTCCATTTTTCTTTCAATTTTATCTTGAACGTATCCTTAAATTCAGTTTCCTAAAGGGATTGGGTGTGACAAATTTGGTGTTTTTTTTTTCAAATTTTTTGGGTTTTGGGAAACCCAAAACCAGGATATTTTTCTTTCACCTAGAAGACCCAAAGAATGCTTTGGGGTAATAAATGTAAACTTTTTTATTATCTATTTTTCTAGGATGGGAATCATGGAAACTTTGGTTGGTCAGAGTCAGTTTAATTTTCTACTTTTATGTTATAGCTTGATGATACTTAAATTGACTAGAAAATATGTTTATGCATATGTATTATAAGCATGCCTTATAGTTTAAGAAAAAGAATCTCAAAAGTTCTTGTCATGACTTTTTAATCATTCATGATTGAAATTGGACATTAAAAATCTTGTATGTTTTCTATAAGATTGAGTGGTAGAAGGTTCCTTAGCAAGACCTACAACCTCTATTGGTGGTCTCTTGTGATCGCATGACAATTTATCGGCCTTAAGGTAGGTATTTTCATGTGGACTTTATCAAGTAGATTTCTTAAAAAGAGATAACTATCTTGTGATAGCATATGGTAATTATTTGCCTTGAGGTAGGTATTATCATGTGGAACTCACTGAAGAAAGTTTTATTTTTAAAGACGACAACTAGTCAATACATGTTACTCAGTGAGATTGTTCGAAGATGGCTCATTCGTGGTGCACATTATGATAGATGCTGAGTTCATGATTATACACTCATGATCATTCTAGTTAAGTAACTGGAACGATGGAAAATCTGCAAGTGTACACAATCGTAACAAGTAATAAAGTGACAAGTAAATGTCGGGTTATCGTACCCACAGGGACTGTAAAAAGAATTATTTATGAAATTAATTGTAAAACACTTTGGCGAGGTAAAAATAATTTGGTTTTAAAAGATGTTCAAAAACTATTTAAAAACTAAGTAAATAATTAAAATAAAACAAAGGAGTTCTAATGCACGATTTCAAATAAGATTTAATCAAGATAACATACTTGTTTTGGATTAATTACATTTCTTTAACTTAGAATTATGAAACTTATTTTTATATTGCTACGAATAAATTCACGGTAACTCAGTAATTTGCTAACTACTGCTCATACATACTTATTAAATTAATCATTCTCTTGAACATTTTTCAATGTCAATCCAAGCGGTTAATTAATCTTCACAAGCATATAAAAGATTAAGTGAGGTAACAGGGTATTTCTACCTTGAAACAGTTTAATCACAAAAATCTTGCAAGTTATACAAGGCATATGTATCGCTGAATACAATGCTAATTTAAGCTTCAGCTACCTTAGAAGAATAAACATGCACTGATTAAGCATTGTGTCTATTAATTATAATTTCAATGCGATTTAATAATTAATTCATTAGTTATTTAACAATTATATTGCAAAAATAACTTAGGCATGATTTTACTTAACCAAGCAATTTACCGAGGCCTATAACAGCATAAACATCATTTTAACAATTCAAGCAAACATAATATAATCAACCCAACACAAACTTAATTTAAGCTAAATTGATTAAAATAACCATTTCAATAGCATAAATATTCACAAACATGTTCGTCAAAACAACAACAGAAATTAAAGAGATAGGGAACAAGAAGCAAATTTGTTGTTTCTCCATGGCTTGACTAGTTGCTCCGTTCTTCCTTCTTCGTTGCCCTCAGCTATCAAGGTAGCTTATGAACACCTAATTGTTGCTCCAAAATGTCTAATGAGAGCCACTTTCCCAAGAGAAGAAATCAGCACTTGAACAAAAAGGGAAATAGGATGGAAAAAAAATGGAGAGAAAAGTGAGAGAGGAGAAGAGAGAATGTTGTGGGATTGAGGGATGGTTTGAATAATCAGCAAGGGGTGGATTTTACAGCTGATTGTGGATGCTAAAAATATCAAATTCCAGCAGCCAATGAGCCCCCTTATGGCCAGCCATCTACTTGGCAAAAGTTGAGACTTTCAACTTTGCTAAAAATAGCCTGGGGCAAATCCACAAAGCCACAATTAAAGGTGGGGTTTGAATGCAATTTGGAAGTCTTTCAAGGGCCGTTTTGCAAGAATATTTAATCAGATAAAATGCTGATTTGGGTCAGAATATGGACGGTTCTGGGTTGCCCAATTAATGGCTGGTTCGGTTCACTCAATTTGGTTCGACCAGTGCGGTTCAACTGGACCCTTTCTTCATAATTAATTAAAAATAATTTATTTAACCCAAATTAAATGGGGAATAAATTAAAATTAATTAAATTATGAATTAATACACATATTTGGACCGTCTTATGCTGGAAATTAATGTGCCTCGATACTTCAAATTGCTTCTCGATTTTGTGCTTTCAGTAGTGTTAGCCGAGCCAATTTTCGCCCTTTGCGCGAATCTATCGAAAATAGTCAAAATTAATCAAAATTAATTATAAAATTAACTAAAATTCACCATGTTCATATTTTTAACACAATTTAATTATTTTATAATATTTAATTATTTTTCAACAAGAATTTAACTAGAATACATAATTTAAGTAAAAATGGGTATGAAAAAGCATATAAATTTTTGTGTTTCCACACCCCCAACTTAATTCATTGCTCGTCCCGAGTAATGCACAAATTTTGAAAAGAATTTATTGGAAACACTTTTGAAAAACTCCTTCAGAACAACATTCTCCCTAAAATTATGAATTTGATATACTCATGCTCAAAAACAAGAAATATGATAGTTATACGACTTAAGCATAACGTTCAGATTAGATTCAACAACTTATTATAATAGCAAATTTTAGACTAAATGCTTTTGTAACAAAGACATGTTAACCCTTACCAATTTGATTTTTATTTCTTTATTCAAGACTAAGCTGCAATTATTAAGCTTAACTTATGTCTTCATATGTTGATCGTAGCAACTTCTCTCCACTAATGTAGGTAGCATTAGGACTTTGAATCAATAGGTCTTTATCAAGGTTGTAATGTGGCTAGGCTAGGGGTGGGTGAAAGATGGATAAATTTTGGCTTAAAACCCTAGACTCAGCGTCAATCGAACCTTCGAAATTTTTACCTTTGATACACCAACTTGACTTTCATATGCTCTTTTGTACATCTCTTTCAAATACATGTGCTCTCTCTTTTTTTTAAGCTAACACAAGCACTTACTTTGTGTACTACAATTCTCGAGCATTTGATACTTCTTTCAACTCCCCCAAACTTATTTTTGAAGAACATTTTGAATAGTACTAAGTTTAGTGTTTAGGACAATTTTAAGATCATTAAGAGAAAAGTAATGGCTAAATATTGCAAGGGTCGAAATAAAATTAGGCCATATAGTCTCAAAGTTGGGTTTCAAAGGATAAGATTTACCATGGTGGGCTTGAAAGGCTCAAACAGTCCAAACAATAGTTGCCTAAATCATTTCCAACGTTCCATGCTCCCTAGGATTTCGCCTTAAGAAACTACTAAGTCAATTCTAAAGACTTAAAATTTCATGCATACCTAACTTTCCTAAAGAACTAAAAGTAGGAATTTGCATGCTCTATTAAAAATACATTCATGTCATTATTAAGCTAACATAATAATTTATTGAAATAATAGAACTTTATTCATACTCAAGTTTAGCATACTTAACAAAATTCAAATTTTTGAACAAAATATATCCTAATCATAATTAAAAGAAAAATTTTATTCTGAGTGGAAATTTCGGTCCCCCCAACTTAAAATGAACAATGTCCTCATTGTTTAAAGTGAATAAATACTATACACCAGGTAGGATTCCAGAAAAGAGGAGGCAAGTCAATTTGACTGCTTAAGTACCAAGCTGTCTCTGAATCCAATCCTAGATATGTATATATCTATTGCCACACTTTATATTTTGTGACTTGTTCATATTTACTCATAATTTTCATCTTTTGTTTTATTGTGCAAAAATAAAAATTCCTAATTAAACTTAATCCTAGAAATAATCTATAAACAAAAATAAAGTAAAGTCAAGGTCACTCCCTTTTATTTATTTGCAGATCCTTCCGAATTGGACTCATCTTTTGCTCTATCATTATTGCCTTTGCATGAATCGCTTCACTCCTTCTTTGATAATGGACTCTATGGTTTAAATATGAAATCTGGGAACTCAGGCACAAAAATAAACAGGTCATTGTATATTTTCTTAAAAGCACTTCTCATCGAGTCATCCCTTATTTTTTAGTATCTCCAATAGGCTTGTTGTTGCCATTGCATATGTTGCATTAAGTCCATCAATTTTGATAGCTCATCTCGAAGGTTTGGGCTAGGCGATTGAGCTCTAAATATTGAAGTTTTAGCATCAGGTTCAGCTTCTGGCTCCACTGATTCTACCTTATCAGGGACTTCAAATGATTGCATCGTGGGATCGTCTTCTTCATTAGGGTCCTCAGGTTCCTCACTTCTTTCAACTCGTTGATGTAGAACTGAGTCTCTAGCTACTCGGTAGAGGTCACAATATATGATTGTGCCTTGGCTATACCCTGTCTTCCTTACATTTGCAAGAATTTCAGCTTTCAAGCATAGAATTGTTATTGTAATTGGGAAGTGAGCAGGGCTAGAGCGTTTAACAACACGATTCCGTATTTCCCTCAAGATGATCTTTCCCACATCAATGGTCTTACCAGTTAAGATTGAGTACAATAAGACCATTCGCTCTAACGAGATTGTAGTCCCATGTGAGCTAGGCATAAGGCTGAATCAGATGAAGTAAAACCATACCTTCGCAAGTGGCATCAAATATTCTCTTAGACAAGTGTGGATTTCTTGTTTTGACACAGTCCACGTAGAACCCTGAACTGTCAGTTCCTCGAGAATTTCTTGCAAATTCTCAGGCTTGATATTGCTCATTAATGTGGAATATTCATCATTTCCAAAATCAGGTAATTCAAAGAACTCATTAATAGCATTTGAATTTATTGGTACTTTGATTCTGCGAACTAGAACTTTTGTCATCTTGCTTGAAGTTAAATTTGCATAGAACTCACGAACTAGCTCCTTATCCACACTAGGTCTCTTTTCACAAAACAGTTCCCAATTGAAGGTTTCAGCAACTTGAAAAATACGTGCCATAAGGTCTCTGTAGTTGCTTTCCTTTAATGTCAAGCCTGTAACACCCCGTACCCGAGTCCGTTACCGGAATCGAACACAAGGTGCACACAAACTTAGTTTAACTATCTTCACAGTCCATTTAGAAATTTCCGGACAAAATTTGGTTCTTTGCGTCGATGACGCCTTAAAATCATATCTTGAGTTTCAAAGCTCGAAAATTTGTTTCGTAATTTTTCCATAAAACTAGACTCATTTTTCCATCTATATATTTGTTTCTAGAATTTTTGGTCGAGCCAATTAGTACAGTTTATTAGTTAAAGTCTCCCCTGTTGCAGGGATCGACTACACTGACCTTCGTGCGTTACTCGTTTCGTTTTGTCCATATGAAAATAGATTCATCAAGGTTCAATTTCATAATTTATTCACTATTTAATTATACTTCTACTATTTTTAGTGATTTTTCAATCTCATATCCTTCTTCTGCTGTCATAGCGATTCTTTATCGATGAACTATGCCAATTTCATGAATCTTTCCTTGGCCTTACTAATCATCCATCATACATGACACAAATTATGGCCACCTTATCAAAATTAAAGTTTCTAAGACTCGTGGCTATAGGTTCTAGCATCCCACTCAACGACCACATAGGCCATTTTCACATGGCTTAAAGTTTACAACCCACAATTCAACAAAACATAATAGCCTATACATGCCAAATGTTCTCCTAGTTCAACTACGAAGACAATACCAAAAGATTTCCAGCGGTGTGATGACTTCAACGACGGTTCGAACACGCAACAATACGAGTCCAAGAGACCTAAAATGGGTGACAAGAAAACACCGAGTGAGTTTATAACTCGATGAAGTCATAAGCATTCATCAACCATCCATTAATAAAATTTTCACAACATCAAACAATAAGCGAGGCTAGGTACTTCATCCATATCGAAACTATACCATAATTCCTCGGACCTTTCGGTTCAATCTCATACCAAGTCATACATCCACATTTCATATTCTATACAATAAGATATTTGAGGCATTTTACACACCAACTCATTCACACCACAATCATACAATTGCAATCATCACATAGATTTAAAGCTTACCAAGCTCAACCCGAGCATGAGCGTATTGCCTATTCGTCATGAGCTCAAGGTACTTACCCGATCCGCTGTCGGGATTAACTCGATAATGTCGCACACTCGGTGCCAATTGTAATGCAAGAGCATATAGTGAATCCGCACACTTAGTGCTATATATTTTCAGCTCGCACACTTAGTGCTATATAATTTTCAGCTCGCACACTTAGTGCTATATAATCAAACTCGCACACTTAGTCTTTGTACAATTTTAAACCCGCACACTTAGTGCCAATCTTGTCACCGTGTCCATTTATACCCGCACACTTAGTGCCGAGACCAATACCTTATGCATTTTGCTGCCTTTATACATTCAACAATGGCATCATTGCATACACATACATTTTCATTTACACATCAACTCATTTAAACACAATTGCGTATATATTATGGTCATTTACATCAACACCAAATATATGCTTAATGACTTACATTATGTAGGGTAGAAACGGTTCCAATCGACTACTCGTTTGCTTTCTCCTTTCCTTTGTCCGATTTAGTCCCCTTTGCTCGAGCTAAATCAAACAATTCACCTCTCCATCAAACACAAACATACGGCATTCATATACATTATTATGATTATTGCGAATACTTAACACAACTAAGCTAAAATTTACTCAATCTCATCTTAATTTATTGCTACTTATTCATCAAATTCCCAATACAGGTATTTAACACCTATGCAACAAAACCGAATTAGCAAACACCCATAGCCCATGGCCGATTACAACTTAAACACAAGTCAACAAGATCTCATGATTTCAAATCAAACTCTTCTCAAGAATGCACCATGCGAACCCTTAGATGATTAAACATCTAATTTAGACAATCTTAGAACATCTAAACGACACTTGTTCAAGGCATTAAACCACTACATGTTCGGCTATTACCTTAGGTGCATTAGAAATTTATACTATCAATAAGCTCAACTTTTTGCAACAACAATTTCTTCCTCAAGGTTTAAAGGCTAAAATCAAATTATTCTCCCATTAACCATAAACGAATGTACCATACCTCCATCAAGATTTCAAGATTCTTTTGGCTTGGGTTAAGTAAGAAGCAAGATGATTAACCTAAAACAAGCTTGAATTTTAAAACAAATCTAACACTTTTCACTAACCTTTCTTCTCCTTCCATGACCGAAAGTCTTTCTCCCCTCTTCCTCTTTACATTCGGCCAAGAAGAGCTTAAGTTCCAAGCTTTGTTTTCATCACCCTCTTGCTAGCTAAAGAAGAATGCCGATTTGCTTTAGGGAGATTTCCCCTATTCCTTCATCTTTTCAAGTCATGGCAATTGTAACAAAAATGAGGAAGGATGAACAACCAATTTTCTTCCCTTTTTTTTCTTTGTTTTGTCACGGCACAAGAGTATCCATACACACATTTTCTTCATCATTTTCCTTTTTTTTCATTTCTTTATTTCCTTCCATAATGCACTAGGCCAACATGTCTAGGACATGTTTTCTTTGCCCATCATCATGTCATGGCCGGCCACTAACCTTAAGAAATGGGTTATTTGACATGCAACTCCACCTTTGTGTTAACATGCACTAATAAGCCATTTAAAATTAGCCTATCATATTTCACCATGTTTCACATTGATCCCTATTTAATAATTTCTCACAAAATTGGTAAAATTAGAGAATGAAACTTCCACATATGCATGCACACACATAGTAAGCATAGAATATAACAATTAATTATTTTTATGACTCGGTTTAGTGGTCCGAAACCACTTTCCGACTAGGGTCAATTTAGGGTTGTCACAACTCTCCCCCACTTAAGAAATTTTCGTCCCGAAAATCTTACCGGTAAATAGGCTCGGGTATCGCTCTTTCTTAGAGTCCTCAAGTTCCCAAATGGCTCCTTCAATTCCGTGTTTATGCCACAACACCTTCACTAATGGGATTTTCTTATTGCGCAACTCTTTTACTTCGCACATCAGAATGCGAACCGGCTCTTCTTCATAACTCAAATTAGGCTGAACCTCGACCTCAGATGGAGTAATTACGTGTGTCGGGTCAGACCTATATCGTCGAAGCATCGAGACATGGAAAACGTTGTGGATCCTTTCGAGCTCAGGGGGTAAAATTAATCGGTACGCTACTGGCCCAACTCGTTCAGATATTTCATACGGACCGATGAACCTCGGACTCAATTTGCCCTTACGGCCAAATCTAAGCACCTTCTTCGGTGAGACTTTGAGAAATACCTTGTCTCCAACCCGATATTCAATGTCTTTTCTTTTCAAATCCGCATCGACTTTTGGCGATCCGGCGACTTTCAAACTTTCACGAATTACTCGAACTTTTGCTCGGCATCCTTAACCAAATCAACCTCAAGATTTTTCCTTCACTAAGTTCATCCGAATAATGGGATACGGCATTTACGATCGTATAAAGCCTCGTAAGGCGCCATCTTAATACTTGATTGAAAGCTATTGTTGTAGCGAATTCAACCAAAGGTAAATACCGTTCCCATGAACCACTAAACTCAAGGATGCAACATCTCAACATATCCTCGAGTATTTGAATTATCCGTTCGGATTGACCATCGGTTTGGGGATGAAAAGATGCTAAAATGCAGCTTGGTACCCAAAGCCTCTTGCAACTTCTTCCAAAATCGCGAGGTAAATCTCGGATCTCTATCCGACACGGTGGAAATAGGCACCCGTGTAGTCTCACAATCGAGAAAGCGTACAATTCGGCTAGTTTGTCCATTGAAAAATCCGTGCGTCGACGGGACAAAGTGAGTGACTTAGTCAATCTATCTACTACGACCCAAATCGCATCCTTCTTACTTGCGACAATGGCGGTCCGGATACAAAGTCCATTGTGACTCGATCCCATTTCCACTCGGGTATCGTGATCGGTGAAGTAATCCGATGGCACTTGATGTTCCGCTTTCACTTGTTGACATATTAAACATTTGAAACAAAATCGAGATGTCTCGTTTCATACCATGCCACCAAAACCGACGTTTCAAATCGTTGTACATCTTCGTACTCCCGGGTGGATTGCCATTCGGCTACAATGGGCTTCATTTAGAATTATCGAAATAAGTTCAATTCTTTGGAACACACAGACGACTTCGAACCTCAAACAATCGTCATCATCAATTTGAAACTCGATTCCTTGTTCGAACACACTCGGCCCGTTTGCAAGCAACTCCTCATCAACTTTCGAGCTTCCCGAATTTGATGAGCCAACAATGGTTTGGCCTTTAATTCGCTACTAACACATTGTCGGGTAGGATAGACAAGTGTACATTCATCGCTCAATAAAGCAAGCGGTGATTTCGACTTAAGGCATCCGCAACCACATTAGCCTTTCCGGGTGATAATCAATGACGAGTTCATAATCTTTTAACAACTCGAGCCATCGTCTTTGTCGCAGATTTAAGTCTCTCGAGTCATCAAATATTTGAGACTTTTGTGATCCGAATACACATGGCACTTCTCACCAAATAAGTAATGTCGCCATATCTTTAAAGCGAATACGATGGCGACCAATTCGAGATCATGGGTTGGATAATTTTTCTCATGTGGCTTTAATTGTCTCGGCGCATAGGCCACAACTCGACCTTCTTGCATCAATACACAACCTAACCCAAGTAGGGAGGCATCACTATAGATGACAAACTCTTTGCGATTCGGGCGTACTAGAACTGGAGCTTTCGTCAAATGGGTTTTCAATTGGTGAAACTTTTCGACACTTTTCCGTCCATTCAAATTTGACATCTTTACAAGCGGTTTTGTCATGGGTGTGGCTATCATCGAGAATCCTTTTACAAACCGTCGGTAGTAAAGCAAGCCCAAAAAGCTCCTAACCCGGTAACATTCCTTGGAGGTTTCCAATTAACTATGGCGAAATTTTGTTCGAGTCCACCACGACACCGATCACGGACACCACGTGCCCCAAAAAGCTAACCTCTTTCAACCAAAATTCACATTTACTGAACTTTGCGTATAACTGTTTATCTCGTAAGATTTGCAACACTAGCCTTAGGTGTTCAGCATGTTCAGTTTCATCTCTCGAATAGACCAAAATGTCATCGATAAATACAACTACGAACCGATCCAAGTATGGCCTGAAAATTCTATTCATTAAATCCATAAACACCGCAGGGGCATTAGTGAGCCCAAACGGCATCACCAAGAATTCGTAGTGACCGTACCTTATTCTAAAAACGGTTTTGGGTATGTCCGATTCTCGGACCCTCAACTGATAGTATCCCGACCTCAAATCTATCTTTGAAAACACCGAGGCTCCCTTTAATTGATCAAACAAATCGTCAATTCGTGGCAACGGATATTTATTCTTTATCGTCACTTTATTGAGTTGGCGGTAGTCGATGCACAACCTCATGCTTCCGTCCTTCTTTTTCACAAACAATCTGGTGCGCCCATGGAGAAAAACTCGATCGGCGAAACCTCTATCCGTCAATTCTTGCAATTGAACCTTCAATTCCTTTAACTCCGTTAATGCCATACGATCACGGGCTATTGAGACCGGCGTAGTACCGGTACAACCGATCTTGAAATCCACTTCTCGAACCGGTGGCAATCCGGTAACTTTTGGGAAAAACATCTGAATACTCACAAACCACTGGTACCGATTCGAGTTTCCTTTCCGTCTCTTTACTTTCAAACACATACGCAAGGTATGTTTCACACCCTTTTCACATATCTCCGGCGGTCATAGAAGATATTATCATTGGCACTCCTTTTAAATCGATGAGACTCGACTCGGACTACCTCATTATTTGCACTCCTCCAATCAATGGTTTTCCTTTTGCGGTCCACCTTTGCATCATGTACTGATCACCAATTCATACCAAGAATAACATCGAATTCATCAAATGGTAGAAGCATCGGATCGGTAGGAAAATAGGATTCTCGAATTATTAGGGGCATCTCTTGCACACTTTATCAACAATGCGTATTGACCCAAAGGGTTTGACACCGAATTACGAACTCGATGAGACTCAACAGGCAGAGTCTTACTGGATGCTAAGGTTTCACATACATATGAATGAGTAGAGCCGGGGTCAATCAATGCAATCACACTAGTATCAAAGAGAGTAAAAGTACCAGTGATAACGTCAGGGGAGGATGCCACCTCTCGTGCGCGGATGGCATATGCTCTAGCAGGAGCACGGGTCTCGGATCGAACAACCGTGTCGAGGCTCCTCTCTGATTACCACCCCTACCTCCAGAAATTCTCGGGGGCCTACCTCTAGCCGTCGTTTCACTAGGTCTTGCACCTTGCATCTTATTCTTCTCATCTAGCTCTGTGCAATCTCTAATGAAGTGGTCCTTGAACCGCATCCATAACAGGCCCTATTAACAGACTTACCCCAACATTCACCTAGGTGTCGTCTTCCACATTGGGGGCATTCAGGTTTCTCTTGACGATTATTGCCCACACTAGCTACCGAAGTAGCTCGGGAGTCCGTCAATGGTCGGGCTCTGATGGAAATTCCCGCAATCGCCCTCGACTTATTAGTGTCCTCCACGAACCTCTTTCTGATGAGAATGGAGCTTTACCCGTCGATCTTTTACGAAAATCTCTAGCTTCAAATTCAGCCTTCTTCTAATCTCTTGCACATAGCAACCTCATCAGCCACACACTCCCGAGCATACCGACTAAGTCTTACGAACTCATGTTCGTATTTAGATACGGTCATCCGGCCTTGCTTAAGTTCCAAGAATTCCTTACGCTTCTGATCGATGAACCGTTGACTAATGTATTTCTTTCGAAATTCAGATTGAAAGAAATCCCAAGTAACTCGTTCATTTGGGACTATGGATATTAAAGTCCTCCACCAATAGTAAGTGAGTCTACTTAACAAGGATATAGCACACTTAAGACATTCATCGGGTGTGCATGACAGTTCATCTAACACTCTAATGGTGTTATCGAGCCAGAACTCAGCCTTTTCGGCATCATCAGTAACTATGGCCTTGAACTCCTCGGCCCCACGCTTCCTAATCAAGTCCACAGGTGGTTTACTCAGCCTCACAGGATCAGTAACTGGAGGCATTACGGGCTCTTGGGTGGAGTATTTAAATTCGGGAATGGTTGGACAGTAGGATTGGTTCGGGCATATATTGCGACCCACTTATTCATCATGGTGAAGAAGGCTTGTTTCGCCCCTTCAGCTTGATTATTCGCGGATGACTGAGGCTCAACAGGCGGTGTCCCTTGCGCAGGAACAGCCGCTACACTTTCAACGTCATCCGCCAAGGGTCTCTCTACCCCGGGTTCCATTTGCAAATCAAAACAAAAACTTCAACCGTCAGAAGTCATCACATTTCTAAGCACTAACATTTTGGGCATGTATAGCTAGACTCACACGCGCTATGGTAGTCCTAGAACCGACTAAACCATAGCTCTGATACCAATAAAATTGTAACACCCCTAACTCGTGACCGTCGCCGGTGTCGGACACGAGGGGTTAACGGCCAAATCCTCTCAAGGTACCAACCAATTTGACATTACCAGTCAGGCTGGAAAACTGCATCACCGTCGCCTTAAAAATCATATCTCGAGTTTCAAAACTCGGAAACTGGTTTCGTAAATTTTCCCTGAATTTAGACTCACATACCCATCCATGGATTTATTTCTAGAATTTTTGGTCAGGCCAATTGGTACAGTTTATTAGTTAAAGTCGCCCATGTTACAGGGGTCGACTACACTGACCTTCGCGCATTACGACCTGGATATCTTCTCGTACAGGGCTTCAATGCTCATGTAGTTTGTTTCTAATGAAATTAGACTCAAAGGGAAATCTGTACATATAAGGCACGACTTCTAATTCCTTCTGGATAATTTATGGTAAATTTTCAAAGTCGAGACAGGGGATCCAGAAACCGTTCTGGCCCTGTTTCACGAGAACTTTAATATCTCTCAGTATACTGCTCATATGGTCGTTTCGTTTCATCCATATGAAAATAGATTCATCAAGGTTCAATTTCATAATTTATTCACTATTTAATTCTACTTCTACTATTTTTAGTGATTTTTCGATCTCATATCACTGCTGCTGTCCGCAACAGTTACTGCAGTAGACTATGCCAATTTCATGAATCTTTCCTTGGCCTTACTAATCATCCATCATACATGACACAAATTATGGCCACCTTATCAAAATTAAAGTTTCTAAGACTCGTGGCTATAGGTTCTAGCATCCCACTCAACGACCACATAGGCCATTTTCACATGGCTTAAAGTTTACAACCCACAATTCAACAAAACATAATAGCCTATACATGCCAAATGTTCTCCTAGTTCAACTACGAAGACAATACCAAAAGATTTCCAGCGGTGTGATGACTTCAACGACGGTTCCGAGCACATAACAATACGAGTCCAAGAGACCTAAAATGGGTGACAAGAAAACACCGAGTGAGTTTATAACTCAGTAAGTCATAAGCATTCATCAACCATCCATTAATAAAATTTTCACAACATCAAACAATAAGCGAGGCTAGGTACTTCATCCATATCGAAACTATACCATAATTCCTCGGACCTTTCGGTTCAATCTCATACCAAGTCATACATCCACATTTCATATTCTATACAATAAGATATTTGAGGCATTTTTACACACCAACTCATTCACACCACAATCATACAATTGCAATCATCACATAGATTTAAAGCTTACCAAGCTCAACCCCGAGCATGAACGTATTGCCTATTCGTCATGAGCTCAAGGTACTTACCCGATCCGCTGTCGGGATTAACTCGATAATGTCGCACACTCAGTGCCAATTGTAATGCAAGAGCATATAGTGAATCCGCACACTTAGTGCTATATATTTTCAGCTCGCACACTTAGTGCTATATAATTTTCAGCTCGCACACTTAGTGCTATATAATCAAACTCGCACACTTAGTCTGTACAATTTTAAACCCGCACACTTAGTGCCAATCTTGTCACCGTGTCCATTTATACCCGCACACTTAGTGCCGAGACCAATACCTTATGCATTTTGCTGCCTTTATACATTCAACAATGGCATCATTCCATACACATACATTTTCATTTACACATCAACTCATTTAAACACAATTGCGTATATATTATGGTCATTTACATCAACACCAAATATATGCTTAATGACTTACATTATGTAGGGTAGAACGGTTCCAATGCGGCTACTCGTTTGCTTTCTCCTTTCCTTTTTCTGATTTAGTCCCCCTTTGCTCTGGAGCTAAATCAAACAATTCACCTCTCCATCAAACACAAACATCGGCATTCATATACATTATTATGATTATTGCGAATACTTAACACAACTAAGCTAAAATTTACTCAATCTCATCTTAATTTATTGCTACTTATTCATCAAATTCCCAATACAGGTATTTAACACCTATGCAACAAAACCGAATTAGCAAACACCCATAGCCCATGGCCGATTACAACTTAAACACAAGTCAACAAGATCTCATGATTTCAAATCAAACTCTTCTCAAGAATGCACCATGCGAACCCTTAGATGATTAAACATCTAATTTAGACAATCTTAGAACATCTAAACGACACTTGTTCAAGGCATTAAACCACTACATGTTCGGCTATTACCTTAGGTGCATTAGAAATTTATACTATCAATAAGCTCAACTTTTTGCAACAACAATTTCTTCCTCAAGGTTTAAAGGCTAAAATCAAATTATTCTCCCATTAACCATAAGCGAATGTACCATACCTCCATCAAGATTTCAAGATTCTTTTGGCTTGGGTTAAGTAAGAAGCAAGATGATTAACCTAAAACAAGCTTGAATTTCAAAACAAATCTAACACTTTTCACTAACCTTTCTTCTCCTTCCATGACCGAAAGTCTTTCTCCCTCTTCCTCTTTACATTCGGCCAAGAAGAGCTTAAGTTCCAAGCTTTGTTTTCATCACCCTCTTGCTAGCTAAAGAAGAATGCCGATTTGCTTTAGGAGATTTCCCTATTCCTTCATCTTTTCAAGTCATGGCAATTGTAACAAAAATGAGGAAGGATGAACAACCAATTTTCTTCCCTTTTTTTCTTTGTTTTGTCACGGCACAAGAGTATCCATACACACATTTTCTTCATCATTTTCCTTTTTTTTTATTTCTTTATTTCCTTCCATAATGCACTAGGCCAACATGTCTAGGACATGTTTTCTTTGCCCATCATCATGTCATGGCGGCCACTAACCTTAAGAAATGGGTTATTTGACATGCAACTCCACCTTTGTGTTAACATGCACTAATAAGCCATTTAAAATTAGCCTATCATATTTCACCATGTTTCACATTGATCCCTATTTAATAATTTCTCACAAAATTGGTAAAATTAGAGAATGAAACTTCCACATATGCATGCACACACATAGTAAGCATAGAATATAACAATTAATTATTTTTATGACTCGGTTTAGTGGTCCCGAAACCACTTTCCGACTAGGGTCAATTTAGGGCTGTCACACGGCCTGTTCACACAGGCGTGTGACCCCTGTATGGTTGAAATTTTTCTAAGTTTCCAAAATTTTCATATGTTGTCGGTTTAGTCCTGAACCACTTCTGAAGCATGTTGAAGGCCTCGTAGGCTCTTATAAGGGACAATATGATTCTGTTGAATGATTTATGAGAATGAATGCTTATGTTTGATAAATGTATGCTATATATTGTGAATTAATTGGTAATACCTCGTAACCGTACTCCGGCGACATATACGGGTTAGGGGTGTTACATTTATTGGTATCAGAGCTACGGTTTAGTCGATTCTAGGAATTATGTAGCATATGTGAGTCTAACTATACATGCCATATATATAAACTGAGATAGTGTGATAACACCTGATGTTTTAAACTGTGTTTTCATATAGTAATGGATCCCAATTGAGCTATAACCGATGAGGTTGAGAGTAATGCGCCTGCTCCCGCGCTAAGGACAGTGCCATATGATTCTAGGCCAGTGATGAGTAGTCAGGGAGGAGAGGCTAAAGAAGTCTTTTTTCCAAATGATGAACGAATGGTTCACCCAATACATTCGTACGAACCTGGTTGTTCAACAACCTCTACCCCCACTTAATCCCCAACCCATACTTGTAGCTCCTCAAGGAGTCGAGCTTTTAAGATTGAATAAACCTCCTGTTGACAAGATCCACAAACACGGAGCGGAAGAGTTTAGATCCAATGTTGATGATGACCATAAGAGAACTGAGTTTTGGCTTGAAAATACGATCCGAGTATTTGATGAACTTTCCTGCATGCTAGCTGAATGTTTAAAGTGTGCTATATCCGTTTTGAGAGATATCGCATATCAGTGGTGGAATACTTTGGTGTCTATAGTACCGAGAGAATGAGTGACCTGGGAATTCTTTCAGACAGAGTTTTGAAAGAAATATATAAGTCAGCGATTCCTTGATCAAAAGCATAAAGAGTTTCTAGAGTTAAAATAGGGCCGCATGACTGTTATCGAGTATGAAAGAGAATTCGTACTGTTAAGCAAGTATGCTCGAGAGTATATGTCTACTGATGAAATAATATGCAAACAATTTATTGATGGACAAAACAAAGATATTAAACTTCTGGTTGGAATATTAGATTTGAAAGAATTTGTTGTGTTAGTTGAATGGGCTTGCAAAGCTAAAGACTTTAGCCGAGAAAAGAGAAAGGCTGATTCAGAGGCAAGAGACTTGAGGAAGAGATCAATGAGTAAACCTTATCAGTCCTCGTCGAAGAAATTCAGAGACTATTTTAACCAATCGATAGCTTCAGTGGGATATTTAATAGAGATCGTGGAAAGCAATATACCAGCCATAAAGCTCAAGCTATATTAGTATCGAGTGTTGAAAACATGAAAGATGTTAAAAACCTGAATGTCAACAATGTGGAAGACGAAATTTTGGAGATTGCTGGATGAAAAATAATAATAGAGCTTGTTACAATTTGGTTCGTGAGATCATTTTATCTGAGATTGTTCTGAGTTAAATGAAAAAGATAAATGTCAGCATGTAAGATCGAGCAATACAACAACGAGAGGGAGACCACTAAGAAATATGAGAAATGTATCCAGTGGTATTGGTGTGATGAGAGATTCTGCTTGAGGTCTGAGGCATGAGCACCTGCCCGAGCTTATGCTATTCGTGCACGGGAGGAGGCATCATATCCAGATGTTATCACCGGTACTTTCAGTCTCTATGATACTAATGTGATTGCATTGATAAATCCAAGATCAACTCATTCTTATATATGTATAAATTTAGTATCTAGTAAGACTTTGCATGTAAAGTCTACTGAATTTGTAATTAGAGTATCGAACCCCTTAGGGAAATGTGTTTAGGTTGACAAAGTCTGCAAGAATTGTCCATTAATGAATCGGGATTTCTATTTTTAGGCTAATATGATGTTGTTTCCATTCAATGAATTTGATGTGATTTTGGGTATGGTTTGGCTAACGATGCATGATGCTATAGTGAATTCTAGATGAAAGAAAATCGAACTAAAATGTTAGAATAATGAGACTATTAGAATTGAATCTGATAAATAGTTTTCCAGTTTTGATCTCGTTTATGTTAGCTCAGAGATTGTGTGAAAGGGGTGTGAAGCTTATCTTGTTTATGTACTTGATATGAAAGTGACAGAAACAAAGATTAAATTAGTACCAATTGTGTGCGAGTATCCAGATGTATTTCCTGAAGAGTTACTGGGTTTACCACCTATGAAAGAGGTTAAGTTTAGTATTAAATTAGTACCGAGAACAATACCGATATCGATAGCTCCGTACAGAATGGCTCCGATAGAGTTAAAAGAATTGAAAGCTCAGTTGCAAGAGTTGATAGATAGAGATTTTGCTAGATCGAGTTTCTCTTCCTCGGTGCACCGGTGTTATTGTTGAAAAAGAAAGATGGCACGATGAGAATGTTATAGACTATTTGCAGCTTAACAAAGTGACAATCACGAATAAATACTCTTTGCCACGAATAGATGATTTGCTTGATCAATTAAAATAGGCAACAGTGTTTTCAAAAATTGATTTGAGAACAGTTTATTACCAGTTGAGAGCTAAAGACTCAGATGTGCCAAAGACCGCATTTAGAACAAGGTACAGACACTACGAATCCTTTCGAACAAACAAATGCACCTGCTGTTTGTATGGACTTGATGAACTGGATTTTTAGACCGTACTTAGACCGATTCGTAGTTGTATTTATTGATGACATTTTGATTTACTATCATGATGAATCCGAACATGTTGAGCATTTGAGAATCGTGTTACAAACTTTGAGAGATAAATAGTTATTTTTAAAGTTCAGTGAGTTTTGGCTACGAAAGGTTGGTTTTCTGGGACATATAGTTTCAGCCGTGAGTATCCGAGTTGACCCGAGTAAAATTTCTGCAATTATAGATTGGAAACCTCTGAGAAATGTATCTAAAGTCCATAGTTTTCTGGGACTAGCTGGCTATTATAGATGATTTGTAAAAGACTTCTCGATTATTGAAACTCTGATGACATGATTGCTTCAAAAAGATGTTAAATTTGAGTGGTCAGAAAAGTTTTAGCAGAACTTCGAGTAGTTGAAAGCATTATTGACAGAGGCACTAGTGTTAGTTCAGCCTGAGTCAGGCAAAAAATTCGTAGTTGATACGGTTGAGCCCAAAGACTCATCAAGGGCTGACAAGGAACCTTTGGAGCCACCCTGAGGACCGATAACTCGAGCTCAAGCCAAAAGATTCAAAGAGGTTGTTTCAACTTTAGCTAATCGATTATAGGGAGAGACTGTAGCTGGGCTCATTGAACGAACGTGGACAAGTCACCTGAGCAAGCCTTGCAACCTTCTACAAGCCCATCTTGTTCATTCATAGCCCATTGAGCTCAATTCCAGCTCGTTTTTAACTTAGCAATATTTTGTTGCTGGAAATAAGGATTTCAATCCATTTTAGTTATTTTAGTTTGTGTCTTTAATTATGTCATAGCTTGAACATCATTAATATGTGTTCTGCATTTAATAAAGTCATGCATTATCTAACTTTCATGTTATTTAAGTTTGCATCATTAAATTAAGTCATGCATTAAGTAACTCATTTGTTCATTTAGTTTACATCTTAATTAAATTATGCATTTAAACATCTTATTTGTTTGTATTAGAGTGTTATTTAATTTGGCTGTTACTTTTTAATGCACAAGTTATAGTGTGTTTAATTTTTCTTAAATAAAATTAGTTGTGTGTTCAATTTTTGTTGTAAGAAAGTTCAAAAGGCTGGACACATATTTTAAAGCTACAATAGGGTTGTTCATTTTCCAAGAAGAATCAAATGTTGTCATATTCAAATAGCTGTTCAGTTTTGGCATAAAAGAGTGTGCATTTGGTCACTTAATTGCTGGTGCATAAACGAAACATTTTTGTTGGATATTGAAACACTCAAAGCTCATTATGGTGGCTTTTCGAATGGACCAAGTGTGTCTCTTCAAGTTTGATCAGTTTTTGTAGTCTTTTTCCTTCATTATGACACCATTAAAAGAGGAAGTTACACAAGCTTTATGATTCGGTTACAAGGGAGTTGAAGGGACATAAACTAAACACAAGAAGAACACATTAAGTCTTCATTAATAGATAGAGTCATGCCTTTTCATCTATACCAGGATCAAATGAAGAGACATGACCATTAGATTTCCTACATGAGTTAAAAATGAAACTAAGGCTTTTAATAACCTTAGTTAATTGCTGAAGGTGAAAGGTCACAAATAGGCATTCGAATAGTCATAATAGTGCCTATAAATAGATTGTAAGAAGACATTATTTTGGTTAAGAAAACTTTTGATATTTTTATGATTTTTTACATCTTTGTTAGTTTAATTCAATTCTCATTGTTCTTCTAAAACTCAAGCTGACTTATCTAGCATTGCTAGTGGTGTGACAGCCCTAGTTTGACCCCAGTCAGAAAGTGGTTTCGAGACCAAAAAATCGAGTCACAAAAATAATTAGAGGTTATATTCTGTGCTTAATATATGTGAAAGTTCATGTGTAAAAATTTCATGCTTCGATTTTGTCATTTGTATGTGAAATTTAATAAATAGGACTTATGTGAAAATTTTTTAAAATGCTATAGGTTAATTTGTAGTGGCCAAATAAATTGTAGTGTAAAATTAGTGGATTTGCATGTCAAATTTCCCACTTTAGTTGTAGTGGCCGGCCATGATAATGATGATAAGTAAAATATGTATTATATAATAATATAATAATGGTAATGGTTTAATTTATGAAATAAAAATTAAGTAAAATAACAATAGATAATAGAAAAACAAAAGAAAAACAAAATGTTTGTTTCATCTTCTTCCTTACTAGCCGAACCTTAAAGAAGAAAAGGGGATATAGCATTCGGTCACTTTGAGCTTGAATTAAGGTATGAAATCCATGTTAGTTTTTGAAATTTTTGCATATATTAAGCTAGTTACTAAGTCCCTTACTTGCCCATGTCAAAATTTTGAATTTGGTAGTAATATGAGTATTCGGCTATGGAAGATGTTTAAGGGAATGGTTGTTGCCTTCATGATTTAAGGAATAATTAGGAATGGGTGATGTTTGAACTAGTTTAATGTTCTTATAGATAGTTTGAATGATAGAAAAAAAATCGGCTTGTGTAATTGTGAAAATGCCGAATGTGAACATAGATAATAGTTGAGTAATGCTTGTGTTTAAAATGATGGAATGGAGTGGATCCTTTAAATGTGTTATGAACAATTATAAGTTAAATTAATGTTTGCTAAATTACCATTGTCATTGCCGAATATGTGTTTAATTAAAGAAGAATTTGTTGTTGGATGTTTCAAGTGATTTAGATAGTTATAAAGTAAGTTTGAGATAAGTATTATGTTTTTGAGAAAGGTTAATACGTTTGGGTTGAATTTGTGGCTAGTTCGGTTATGATATGCATGGATAATAGTATAGGTGTACTAGGTGGTGGTATTTAATCAATGTGTTGTAAGAGAGAATTGATAATTAGGGTTATTTTGTTATACCCAAATTTGATCAATAAATAAATAAAATGTTTTAATATGATTATATCATAGCAAGATTTATGCTTTGATTTTATTTCAATTTGTAATTTGGCACTTGTCCATGATTTGATAATTGGATGTGTATGTATATTAATTTACAAAAATTTGAAAATGCAAGGTAATAAGTTAGGAAAATGTTCCATGATAGCCTAAGTTTATTAATAGGAATAAATGCAATGTTAATATTTAGTTGCTAGTGTTTATATGTGTGTTAGCCGAATTTGAACTTGAATAATGATTTGAGCACGATGTAGTGTATTGAGATTATGCTTAAGTGAAATTATAGATATGTGATGAAATTAATTGGTGATATACATGTTTAAATAATATGAATACAAAGAGTTGTGAAAGAGTAAATTGTAGTAAATCTGCTTGGGACAACAGCTGAATAAATTATGTAATTAAATCTTAATGAGTCTAGTTTCAAATGAAATCAACGAGAACAAATTTTGACTTCTGTACAATTAGAAATTTGATTCGTAGTAAAGGGTGGTCAGATTAGTCAAACAGTGAAACAGGGGAAACTTTAAGAAATATCTGGTATTGATCGACCAAACTAAAAATTTTGAAAATTTTATGGATAAAAGATATATGAGTCTATTTTCAGATAAAATTTACGGAAATTGAATTGGAGTTTCGTAGCTCCAGTTATAAATAATTTAGTGACTGTTGCTCAGGAAGACAGCTTATAGTGAATTTGTGATTATGTGGTAAACATTAATAAAAATTTGTTAATGAGTTGCTTATTGTTTTCTTATAAACTTACTATGATCTATATGTGTGAAAGTCGAATATATATATATTATATTTTTGAAGTAATGCTTGAATAGTCGAATAATTACTAGTTTAAAATTGTTGAATTTAAGCTCAAAAGCATAGAGGGGCAAATTCGGATAAGGAAAAGAAAAAGTAGTTGAATAGCCGATCCGTGACTGTTCGAAAATATTCGAGGTAAGTTTTAAGTAGTTATATATAATATTATTCGAAAATGATATGACAGATTATGAGAATTAAGTGTTACTTGTCATATATGTACATGGTCGAATGGCAATTTGTATTGGAAGTAAAAAGTGATATGTTTTCATGATCAAATGATAGTGTTAGATGGGAATGAGTAAGATTTTACGTGTAAACTATTATGTATTTAAATGTGAGTGATGAAATGAGATAAAAGTGAATGAAGTATAGGATGATATATTCGAATGATGATTGTACCTAAATTGGTGTGATTGTGTTGTATAAAACTTGTTGATTTGAATATTGTACAGTACTATTCAGGCCTTTGAGCCTAGCAGGCTATAATGCCGGTGAGATATTATTCGGGCCTTTGAGCCTAGCAGGCTATAATGCCGGTGAGATATTATTCGGGCCTTTGAGCCTAGCAGGCTATAATGCCAGTGAGATATTATTCTGGCCTCGAGCCTAGCAGGTGAAATGCCGGTGAATGAATTCGGGTTTTTAAACCTAGCAGGCTGAATGCCGGTGATTTGATAAAAGTCTAAAACTAAGATACCTCGTGTTAGAACAATGAATGAATACATTCAATACGTTAAGTTGGCCAGGTACGTATTATGTATTTATATTTGAGTATGATTTAAATTGAATCATAAGAGTATAATTTGATACATATGTGAATACATGATATATTTATATCTATGATTATGATATATTCGGTCAAGATGTGAATGTATGTGAAAATGTTCGATTTATTTATGCCATATGAATTTAGATTAAGTGTAATTAGAATGCTAAGTGTGCATTATATGCTTGTGTATATTCGGCCAATGGTAATAAATATATAGGAAATGACCTTTTGAGAAATTGGATAATTGATGTATAATTGAGTTTGTCTGTTGTATTGCTTAAAACTTACTAAGCTTATGAAAGTTTACTCCTTTTGTTATATTTCTCTGTTTTATAGATTGTTGATTCTAGTTACCTGCTCGGGGAGGGGATTGTCAGCAACTCGTCACACTATCTATATTTTTGGTGCTGCTATATTTTGGAAATAGTATGGCATGTATAGAACAGACTTAAGTGAATGTTATTTTGAGATGTTTTTGTATATATGCCATGTGAATATGGCAACTTTTGAATGTCGATATAAGTTGAATTTCTATCTTTGATGATGTTTGGCTATAAGTATAACTGCTAATTAAATTATGTAAATGTGTATGTACTAATGTTGAAATTCGGATTTGTAATTCTTCATAACCCATTTCGGCGACAGATACGAGTTATAGGGTGTTACAAGTGGCGTCCAACTTGTTTTCTTTGTGAACTTATCACTCTTTGAGTGTGGCGTTGAATCCCGATACCTTTGGTTTCTATCTTCTCATAGATAGTGGGTAAAGGTCCTTTTTAACTATCAACATTTCCACCTTAAAAGTCAATATAAGATTTGGGTCAATACTACCTATAGTATTGGTTCTTTCTTGGACCTTAAGCCTTTTTCCATCCATCCAAATTATTACTTTCAAAGTTATCTTATTTTTCTTTGTTTAAACGAAACATTCACTTAGACTATTCCAAAATACTTAAAAAAACCATCTTTGCTTTAGCTTACACTTAGCCAAATTCACTCAACTCCAAATTGAACGAAACTTCTCTATTTTACGATCGGGCAACACTATGACTCGAAATCAACTCACAAGACGAGATCATATCAGTAGTTTTCAGTGATGCATTGTTAAATGGCTTGGGTTGTGTTTTGATGCAAAAGGCAAAGTTGTAGCTTATGCCTCGAGACAGTTGAAGCCGCACGAAAAGAATTATCCTATGCACGATCTAGAGTTAGCCGCATTAGTATTCGCATTGAAAATTTGGCGTCATTACTTTTTTAGTGAGAAATGCCATATTTATACCGACCACAAAAGCTTGAAATATTTGATAACTCAGAAAGATTTGAATTTGCAACAGCGGAGATGGTTAGAATTGCTAAAAGACTATGAATTGGTGATTGACTATCATCCGGGAAAAGCGAACGTAGTTGCTGATGCTTTGAGTTGAAAGTCCTTATTTTCTTTGCGTGCTTTGAACACACAATTAGCCTCGTCTGACGATGGATCAATAGTAGCCGAGTTAAAAGCGAGATCATTATTTCTACAGAAGATTTGTGAGGCTAAAAAATTTGATAATGAATTGCAAGCAAAATGAGCTCAGTGTGAGTTGACTTTTGATTCAGAGTTTCGAATAGGGCCTAATGACTCTTTGATGTTTCGTGTAGAATATGTGTACCAAGAAATTCTGAGCTCATTCAGAAGATTCTAAAGAAAGCACACAGTAGTTGTTTATCAGTACATCCTGGAAGCACAAAAATGTATAACGATTTGAAATAGCTTTATTGGTGGCACGGCGTGAAACGAGATATCTCAGAATTTATTTCGAAATGTATTACAACCTATTATGATTCCTAAATGGAAGTGGGATAGAGTAACAATGGATTTCGTATTGGTTTGCCCTTATCTCTGAAAAAGAAAGATGCGATCTGGGTTGTTGTTGACAGATTGACAAAATCAGCTCATTTCATTCCGGTACGTACAGATTTCTCGCTTGATAACCTAACTGAGTTGTATATTTCTGAAATTGTGAGATTACACGGTGTTCCCCCATCTATTGTTTCAGATAGAGATCCCAGATTTACTTCACGATTTTGGAAGAAATTACAAAAAGCTTTGGGTTCAAAGTTGCATTTTTGCACTGTGTTTCACCCGCAAACGGATGGTCAATCTGAACGAGTTATTCAGATACTTGAGGATATGTTGCGTTGTTGCATTCTTGAGTTTAAAGGTAGCTGGGAGAAATATCTATCATTGATTGAATTTGATTACAATAATAGCTTCCAATTGAGTATAAAGATGGCACCGTACGAAGCTCTATATGGTCATAAATGCTGAACACCGTTGTGCTGGAGTGAGCTTAGTGAAAATAAGATTCACGGGGTTGACTTGATCAGAGAGACTGAAGAAAAAGTGAAAGTAATTCGCGATAGTTTGAAAGCAGCTTTGGATCAATAGAAATCATATGCAGACTTGAAACGAAAAGATATTGAGTTCCAGATCGGGGATAAAGTGTTTTTGAAAGTGTCGCCGTGGAAAAAGATATTGCGGTTTGGTCGGAAAGGGAAATCGAGTCCGTGATTGATCAGACCGTATGAGATTACTGAGCGAGTTGGACCAATGGCATATCGACTATCTTTACCATCAGAGTTAGAGAAAATATATAATGTACTTCATGTATCAATTCTTCGACGATACCGATTCGACCTTTCACATGTTATTTCCCCAATCGAGGTTGAAATTCAGATGATATGTCATATGCTGAAGAACTGATTCCAATTTTATCTCGCAAGATCAAAGAGCTGAGAAATAAGAGAATAGCGTTAATGAGAGTATTATGGCATCGACACGGGATTAAAGAAGCTACATGGGAACCCGAGAACGCTATGAGAAAACAATACCCAAACCTATTCACTAGTAAGATTTTCGGGGACGAAAATCCCTAAGGGGGGAGAGTTGTAACAGCCTCTTTTTAGCCAAATCAGAACAGTGGTTTCGAGACCACAAATATGAGGTTAAAATATTTATTTTATTATTTTATTAAATTTTACAGCATGATAAAATTATTGTGTGAAAGTTTCGTCAAGAAATTTTACTGTTTGAATGGTTAATTTGGTAAAAAGGACTAAATCGCGTAAAATATAAAATGCATGTTTTATTAGTTAAAAGTATTAAATAGCTATGAAATTAAATTGTGGGAGTCCTTATGTTGAAATTAAACCATGGTTAAAGTTAGTGGACATTTATGTCCATGGTTTATGTGAAATAATATTTTTTTATTAAAGGTTATTAAGGTAATTGTTAAATAAAGGTTAGTTAAATAAAATTAAAACAAATGAAAGGCTTCCATTATCATCTTTTTACCCAACATTAAAAGAAGAACAAGAAGAACTAGGGTTCTTCATTCGGCTAGGAAAAATTCAAGCAATTAGGTATGTGTTTTGTCCTGTTTTTAATGATTTTTACGTTTTTGAGATCGTTGTAGCTCAATCTATCTAGTCTGTTCCTTAGATTTCAAAACTGTTACAGATTTTAAAAGTTGCCATTGATGAATATGTATGAGTTTTTGTAACACCCCTTAGCGTATACGACGCTGAAACAGGGTATGAGGCATTACCAGACATAAACTTACACAATCATACAAAACCGAGACATGAATTTGCATCAAAATTTAAAACTTTTCATTCACATGCATATAATCCCTTATATGGGCCCACAAGGCCCAAAACATACACTGGGGGTGGTTCGGGACTAAACCGGGGACTTTCACCACTTTTACAACACTTAGAAAATGTTCTTGTCATGGAGGGTTACACGCACGTGTAGGTCGGCCGTGTAGTCACACACTCCAGTGTGGCTAGGGACACGACCGTGTCCTCAGCCCATGTAACTATCTGTTTATGACATCATCAACTAAATAGGGTCACACGGCCAAGTCACACGTCCATGTGCTTAGGCCGTGTGGCGAATTAAATTCCAAAAATTAGGCGCAGACTTCATACGGCCAGGGCACACACCCATATCCTGAGGCCATGTCAATTACACGGCTGAAACACACGATCGTATCTCTGCCTGTGTGTTACTACTGAGCATTCAGGTTGGGCTAATTAGGGTGCAGGGGACACACGACCGGATCACACGCCCGTGTGGACAAAAACAAGGTTATTTACCAGTCCATTTTGCCACCCTCACTTGCACACATTCATACAACATTATATGACAGAATTCATGGCATATAAATGGCTTCAAAACAACTACCATCAAGCAATAGCATATCATTCTCATACCATCATCTATCATACATTATAACATCATGCCTTACCAATTCATAACATGCTAAATTCACACCCAAAGAGCATTAACATACGAATAAACTCATATCCATTATATATCAAGCAAATATAACCCACATCACAAAACATTGACATATGCACATACATAAATATATGAGCTTACAACCAATTAGCCAATATAGGCCAATTTGCATGGCTACAAATTACGCCCAACCTTTAGCCATCACAAACTAATACGTTTAGCTAAATCATAATAACTCATACTCCAAATGACTAAGTCTCTATACATTCCATAAACTTAGGAGGTTTGTATTCACTCTTACCCCATGATGATAGCTTGATAGTGTGATGGTATCTCCGGTGGTCTCCAACCCGAGCTAGCTAAATTAACCTATAAGAGATGATAAAGGAAGGGGAGTAAGCTTCAAAGCTTAGTAAGTCCATATGCAAATAATAAACAACTATTAACATTCATTTACATTATCCATCCATAAGGATACTATTATTACAATTTGCATTAAATCTCATGATTACCACTTATTTATTCATAATGCTTACTCTTTTATCTTACAAACACTAATTGCATGTCTTGGCATTAGACTAGCAACCATAATCTCCCCATTATAGCATATCACATTATTAACAAGTTATTTCAACATATAGATTAACCATCTTTCACATATCTATAGCTCATTTCTCTTTATGATTTCATAATGACTTTAATCGATGATTATACTTGTCTTTCCTTTTTCTCATATCTATTGAATCACAGCTTAAGTATGTACCTCGTACTATATCACAACTCAATTAAGCTCATAAGCGTAACACATGATTATCTTCAAATCTTATCAAGTGTTTGTCATGTTCAACAATATGAACACACATTATTATAATCTATCATAATCTTATGGTCATAATTTATTCGGTCACAAGATTATCAATATTTCACAAGCATAACTTTCTTGTATGCATTCTTACCACATATTCATAGTATGCCTAGTCCTTTATTCATGAGTCATAAGTACATACCTGTACTGACTCATATCATATTCTTTGCTTCCCCATCATTGACGTAATTGTCAAATAACTCACTAATTTGCCTGTTGAACACTTGGAATACAATCGGAAACACGGAAGCTTGCACAAAGTGCTTCATGCGTAGGCACATGCTACCTCATATCACATATCACACATTTCTTGCTTTCGAGCTAATCAAGGGCCTAGTCACACAAGCTAACAGTTAGGACGTAAGTACTCGGGCTGCTCACACAAGCTAATAAGTACCCACAACACATGCTGAGCTACTCAGCCACTGGTAGAACGTACAAGACCAGCACCCGGATTCACATAGACACATATCACATATCTCATGAGCTCAACACATATAGTTCTTAGTGACATGTCACATTGTATCCTAAATTATTCCTAAGGTTCAAACGGGATTTCTTTGACGTCACATCTTTATCGAATTCATTCACAATGTCATTCTCATAGACTATAATGTCGTTCATACACTCGTCATAACAATTAAACATAGAAATTCATACATTAATAAAGTATTAAAACATGATACAATATTGCATTATTTACACATGAACTTACCTTGACACCAAAATTTGCAAAGAGGGACCTAACCGTCAATTTCTCGTTTTTCCCCCGTTCTAGGTGCCAACCTCGTTTTCTTTGATTTATAACATCACATTTAGCTTACTTATTAGTCACATTATTCATTGTGACCCAAAAATCATACTATGAAAAAATTACATTTTTGCCTCTAAACTTTATGATATTTACACTTTTACCCCTAGGTTCGTAAAATGATTTTCATTATTTCTTTATACTTTAAGCCTATCTGAACCCTTTTTATAACTATAGCAGCCCACAATTTCCATTAAAACACACTTTTACTTCATATTTTATAACTTTTACAATTTAGTCCTTTTTGACATTTTTATCAAAAATCACTTAGTAAAAGTTGTTTCCCTAACCATAAACATTAATCATCAAAATACACAAATTCCTAACATGGGTCAAACCCTAGACTTTCATCATATCTCAAATAAGTGGTAGAAATAGGTAGATCATATCCAAGGATTTCAAAAACGTAAAAATCATTAAAAACAGAGCAAGAGCAGACTTACTATGGAGCTTGGAAAGCTTGAACAAAACCCTATCGATGGTGTCCATGCAAGTTTCTGCCAAGGGTTGAAGATGACAAGAAATTTTGGATTATTTTCCCCTTTTATTCTTTTAATTACCAAATGACCAAAATGGCCCTAACTTAAAAATATTCTATTTCACCCATTTCATGTCCATTTTTGTCCAAAAAAAAAACCAATGGTCTAATTACCAATTAAGGACCTTCAATTTAAAATTTCATAGAAATTTGACACCTCTAGCATCTAGAACTCAAGTTTTGTACTTTTTAAAATTTAGTCTTTTTAACTAAATTGAGTGCCCAAACGTCGAATTTTTCGAATGAGATTTTCATGAATTCTTTTCATGAAATTGGAGACCATAAAAATTTAATAAAAATAAATTTTCTCATGTAGGATTTGTGGTCTCAAAACCACTGTTTCGACAAGGCCCAAAATCGGGTTGTTACAACTCTCCCACCTCTAGGGATTTTCGTCCCCTCAAATCTTACCAGAAGATGTTTCTTCCAACTCTTATTAATCGCTTTCACTAATTTCTCAGAATCTCAAATTGAATTCACCTCGTATATCTCTTTCCAATAACCTTTGGACTTTAGCACACCATGCCGTAGCATATCGTCAAGATCTCAGTTACTCTCTCAGGTATTCATATACTCAGTTATTCTGTCAAATAATAACTCTGTACATACTGAAATGATCATATGGATCTTTGCCAAACAATCAACCACAATCCAAATAACATCTTCCTTTTCGGAGATTATGACAATCCCGATACGAAATTTATGGTAACTCTATCTCATTATCACTTTAGCACAATCATTGACTGTATTAGTCTTGAATACTCTTGATTTTCAACTTTTATCTGTTAACATATCGTCATCTGAATACGGATTCTAAAATATCATGTAGCATACGCAATCACTAGCACATCTACTTATATAACTACACATTTTACTACTCTTGGATGAACAGACGTGCTGCTACTGAGTCTCGTACAAAAAAAAACCTTCTGCATAAGTTCTGGATTCATAAGCACGCAAATTCTATTTAGAATTAACAATAATGGTCGGAATCATGTTCGACTTGATATTCAACCTCAGAAGTAATCTCACTCTGAAGTCATTTAGATTACCACCCACTATCACATTTCTAAGCTTCTCAGTTTCGCAAGGAAAACCTAGCTTTAGCATTTAATTTAGAATTAGACCATCATCAAATAAGGTCTCACAAAAATAAACAAAAATTTTCCATCCAGGCATCTATAGCTATAACTACTTTCTCAGAGATTAAATCAATAACTTACTCGGAATCTTTCATTATCACAAACCATTGACACTATCTTAAATTTCAAGTCTTTCTGGGACATTCAATATTTTAACTTTTTGGACCAAGAAGCATGTGACATTTCCCGTCGAATACACGAAGTCATCAAATTTTTAACATAAGCATAAAAGTGACCTTCTCTAATTCACCAGTGGAATAGTTCTTTTTAATGTAACTTTAATTGTCTGAAAGTACAAACTACCTCTTTACATTCTTATATTCAAACCTATCCTGATCTATTCAATAATACATCAGTGAAAAGTCACAAATTCTTTTCTCAATTTTGACTGAACTCAGAACTAGAGCTTCGATTAATAATACTTTCAACTGTTTCCAACTTTGTTAACATGCACAGATCATTCCAACATTCATAAACATGATGATTTTATCAATTGGTACAATTTTAAGTACAATTTTAACTCATAATAAAATTATTCGATTAGAACAATCTAATAGGTATATCTCTATATCATACTTTCTAGAATATAATTTCTTCATTTGGACTATCCATCTTGTAACATCTCGAAATAGGGCCTAAACGGAATAGTGGTTGCGAAACCACAAATTTGAGGTAGAAAAATTTATTTTATTATCATTTTAAGGTCTATGGCATGATTGCATGATTGTGTGAAAATTTCGTTTAGAAATTTTATCGATAGAGGGTCCAATTTGATATTTAGGACTATATTGCAAAAGTTGTAAAGTGTGTGTTCTAGTTCACAAAGGTATTAAGTACTTGTGAGTAATGGGTTTTTAAAGTGGAGGTCCTTGGATAGTAATTAGACCATTATACTAGTTTGGACAAAAATACCTAAAGGAAAATAAAACACCATAGTTTTTAATTAAGGGCATTTTGGTCATTTAGTTATTAAAATGAATTAAAACAAAATTAAAAGCCAATTTTTGTCCATCTTCTTCATTAGGCCGAAATTTCAAGGCTTCTCCATAGCTAGGGTTTGTTCCAAGCTTCAAAGCTCCATAGTAAATGATTCCAAGTCCCATTTTTAATGTTCTTTACGCTTTTGGAGTCCTAGTAACTTGATTAAGCTTATTCTAGCAATAATTCAACCTAGGGTTCATATTTGGAAAAATACCCATAGGTGAAATTTGTGTATTTTGGTGTTTTATGATAGAATATGAGGTTTTAAATTATGTTAGACAACTTGTGCTACTCGGTTTTAAGTGAAAACGAGTAAAAGGGCTTAATCGGTAAAAATACCTAATAGTCATAAGTACATGTTAGAGTGAGAATTTGATGTTGTCATAGAAGGGAAAAATGATCAGCATGTCATAAAACATAAGAAAATAGGATGAATTTTAATTTCCGAGCCTTGGAGAAAAAGTGTAAATATGTAAAAGTTTAGGGGTAAAAATGTAATTTTTCCAAAGTTTGGGTCAAGGACTATTTTAATAAATGTGAGTATTAAATAAGCTAAAAATTTTTATTATAGATCAAGAAGAACAAAATTCGGAGTTAGACCGGGGAAAGAAAAAGATAGTGGACTAAATCGATATAGTTGATCGTATTTTGTTTCGAGGTAAGTTTGCGGTAAATAAACGCAATATTCTATTATTTTATGTTAATGTTGTTAATTTCCAGCATGTGTATAATTGTTTTATGAAATTATTCAAAGAATACTCAAGCATGAATTGATGGAGAAGTAATTTCAGAAAGTCTCGGTTGAACCTTAGGAATGTGTAGGATACAAATGTCATGACATTAGGGTTTAAGGATACCATGTAAGACCATGCCAAGGCATGGCAATTGGTAAGGTTTCTAAGGCAAGGAAATCATGTAAGACCATGTCAAGACATGGCATTGATAAGTTACTATAAGGCAAAGGTCCCATGTAAGACCATGCCAAGGCATGGCATTGGTCAGTTCATAAGGCAAGGATACCATGTAAGACCATGTCAAGACATGGCAATGGTAAGTTTCAAAAGGATACCACGTAAGACCATGACAAGTCATGGCAATGGTAAGGTACCCGCGTATCCTTATTATTCCAAGTGGTTCAACGGGAAAATTTAAAGAGAATATCAAGGTAAGGTAAGGTAAGATGAGTTATACTAAAAAGGTAAGACAAGTTCATGCTAGAAGAGCAAAGGTAAGTACATAATGTTCATGTATGCTTGATAAGGAAAAAGGTAAGTAAAATGTATTAATAAATTTGATTAAGTAAGTACGTATTTAAGTAAGTGAGTAAGTGAAGAAGTTTAAAATATGTCTATGACAATTAATGAAGTTGCATTAAGTAGTATCATGCCAAGTAGTAAGATAATTCTTATGAATGTTGTTATTTATTTGCATGCAAACTTACTAAGCTTAATGCTTACCCCCTTTTTTTTCCTTATTTTTATAGTTTTGTCAAGCTAACTCGGGGATCGTAAAGTACGTCGGAGGTCCAGGCACACTATCACGAGGATTATTTTGGTATAGCTACACGTTTTATTTTGAGTATGGCATGTATAGCATCGTAGCCATTTTGTGTGTATGATCTTATGATATGGCTGATGAATGGTATGTAAATGCTTGATAATGATTAGCTGTTGGAATGGCTAATCAAGGACATGTTTGGTGTTATGTATGCCTAAATGCTAGTTATTCCATGGAAATCATGAAAAAGGTGAAATTAGCTTTAAAATAGTATCGGACAACAATAATGACGTGAATTTGGAAAATCACTAAAAATAGTAGAAACAGATTTAGATAGTGAATAAGACATAGTATTAAAGCTTGATGAGTCTATTTTCATATGGATGGAACAAAAAAGGTATATGAGTAATAGTTTATGAGATATTTAAATTTTTGTGAAACAGGGCCAGAGCGATTTCTAGATCCCCTGTTCTGACTTTGGAAATTCACCAAAAATTGTACAAAGATAATTAGAAGTCATGCTTTCTGTGTACAGATTCCTTATTGGGTACAGTTTTATGAGAAACAAACAACATAATAATTGAAATTCTGTACAGGGAGATATTTAATTCGTAATACACAGGGTTCAGAGTAGTCAAACCCTGAAATAGGGGAGATTTTAACTAATAAACTGTACTAGTTGGCCTGACCAAAAATCCTAGAAAAAATTTAGTTGATAGATATATGAGTCTAGTTTCAGGGAAAATTTACAGAATTGGATTTTGAGTTTGGTAACTCGAGATATGAATTTTTAAGCTACTATGATGCAGTTAGCCAGCTTGTCTAGAAGTTCTAAAATAAATTGTTTGAACTGTTTAGTTAATGAATTAAGTCCGTTAACACCTCATGCTCGACTCTGGCAACGGTCTCGGGTTCGAGGCGTTGCACGTCTATATATATACCCATGAATTCACATAATTTATTCCTTTAGCTGAGGACATGCTTAAATACGTGTAACTCAAACTACATCTCAACAAATTAGCTTACTCTGATAAAAGCAACTAGGTTGATTTCAACTATCGAATAATAACATATCACTATACTCTTTTCAACAGTATTAGCTCGAGGAAACAAATACCCTAATTAGACTCGTCAACTTTAATGAAACTTACTAGAGGAAAGAGATCCACCATACAATTTTTGAGCTTGTGCTCTCATCATTTATGCCATTGGATAACAATTCCTTACATGAAAATTAGAGAAATCTAGAAGAAAACAATACCTACCAGCTTTGGAATTCCATCGTAACAGAGATAATACACTTTCCAAATATTATATATACAACAAGATAACGTCCAGTAGAAATAGATGAATAGTCTCTCATTAAGTTTTACCACTGACTGTATTCCAACATATTAGGTAGATCCCGAAGAGAGAGATGAAATAATACTGATTATAAACCAACCAGGCTAATAGTGCTTTCGACTAACATTAGAGTTAGCTAACATTCTCACAACATAAGAACTTTATCAGAAAATGGACATTGTAATCTATTCAACCATAACTATTACACGCAGACATCTTTACAATTCAAACATCATTTCTTCGACTAATTCTGTTATCATAAACCCCGTATTATTTTTCTCACTAATGAAAATCAATTCGAAAGAATTTTCTGTAAACGCATCTCTAGACTTCATACCTAATTGAGTTGATTAGCCGAGACTAACTTCTTCTTTACCCGTGACCTTACATAATCTATATAATCATTAAAACAATCTAATATTTCTTCTAAAACTGAGTTCACTTGTCACACTATACTAAACTCTATTTGCATTACTAATTATTTCACCACTGAACTCTTTAGTTTCACACTTATGAACTTATTCAACATGATTCTCATGAATTTTCGTTATAAAAGCAACATTGGTAAGGGGGTGAGGTCGTAAAGCCTCTAACTTGACTTTCATAAATACACACATATGACTTAGCATTCATCATTAATGTAATATCATCATAATCACATAGTTCACTCCAAGAAAATTAACACACTTATTTATTTTACAAATGTTTTCTGTCATCCATAATTTTAAACAATGAATTTACTTACTCAAGCTCAATATTAATATCTAATTAAATTCCAACACTTAGCTTTAAATTTACAACGTTTGTCAAATTAGAGAACGTCTTACGGTTTTTTAGTACGTCATTTACTTGATGCCATATTCTAACTATGGTCTTACACGAAGTCTCATATCGACGCCATGTCCCAAACATGGTCGTACATGAAATCACATATCGATGCCAACGCCATATCCCATACATGGTCTTACGTGGGATCATATATCAATGCCAATGCCATGTCCCAGACATGGTCTTACATGGGATCACATATCGATGCCAATGCTATGTCCCAGACATGGTCTTACATGGGATCACATATTAATGCCAATGCCATGTCCCAGACATGGTCTAACATGGGATCACAATGCCATAGCCCAGCTATGGTTTTACATGTCATTACGATGCTATAGCCTAGCTATGGTCTTGCACGTACTCAAATGTACTGCCATGGTCTAACCATGGTCTTATCCGTCAATTCATCATTGAACGATCATACTCATCTCCTGCGTTCTACTCAATTTGATCTCCCAGTTCAATTTCCATACCATTATAACATTTAGGGTTCCATAACGAAGTCATAAAAAAAAATTATATATTCTCTAATATAACAATTAAACATGAGATTCAACTATATGGACATACTGATTGTGCATTATTCAAACAAGTGTACATACACATACATTCCATCCATTGGGTAAGTTTACTTATCATATTCACTTGAACAAATAGATTGGGCATATAACATCATATGAATTCCAACATACATGGATGAGCTTATCATAGCATAAACCTTCGTTTCATTTCATTTTTCCACATTTCTCATGTAACAGCCCGATTTTGGGCCTAGTCAGAATAGTGGTTTCGAGACCACGAATCCAAGGTCAGATAAATTATTTTATTATTATTTTAACATTATAACATGTTTATATTAGTGCATGAAAAATTTGGTGAAGAAATTTTAGCGTTTATGAGCTTAATTACGAAAAAGGACTAAATCGCATAAAGTGCAAAAGTCCTATTTTGTTAGCTAAAGGTGTCAAATAGCTAGAGAACCTTAATTGGAGGTCTTTAAATGGAAATTAAACCCTTTGGAATAGCATGACCGGCCATAGGGACAAGGAAATAGAAAAGTCAAAGAAATTAGATGGGTTGGTGACTTAAGTGAATAGATTGAATAAAATAAAAATTTACCTTCATCCTCCTTACTCTTTCTTTATTCCCACCAAAATATCAGCCACTAGAGGGGTTTGGGAAGCTTGAAAGTTTCAACAACTTATCCCTCCTTCAAGTAAGTGATTTCGATAGTTTTCTTAATGGTTTTTACATTTTTAAACCCCTTGAAGCATGAGCTTTCAAGTGAGGGGACCATTTTGCAAAATAAGTGAAATTTTAAGGTTTTTCCATGAGAGTGTTCATGTATTTTTTTGAAATTTTATGAAATAATATGAGTATTAGATGTGTAATAAACAACTTTTGTGAAGAAGCTTTCATGGAAACCCTAACTAAGGATCATTTTGCATAAGTTGTAAAATAAGTGATAAATGTATGAAATAGTGGAAATTTTGGATTACTATAAGAGTAAAAAGGGTTTGGATAGGCTTATTATATGAAGAAATTTGATAAAAATTGATTTTCGAACATAGGGGTAAAATGGTCATTTTGTAAAAGTCTAGGGGCAAAATGGTCATTTTGCCCAATATTGAATTTTTGAGTGTCTAGATTAAGATGCTGACCAAATGAGTGAATTTTATTATTGTAGATCAAGGAATTCAAAATCCGAACCTAGACCGGAGGAAGGCCAAGTAAGTAGATTAGACTAACTAATCGCCATATTTTATAATCTGAGGTAAGTTGTATGTAAATAATACAACTACATTGTTATTATATGTTTTTGGATTGCTATAGCATGAATTGCTTGATTGTGAAATTGAGAATGTATGATGATAATCGAGACAATAGAATCTCCTGATTGAACCATAGGAAATAAATCAAATATTCATGCCATGACGTATGGGTTATTATGAGCCAGTGTAAGACCATGTCTGGGACATGACATTGGCATTGAGACGAGAGCTAGTGTAAGACATTTCTGGGACATGCATCAGCCTCGAGACGTAAGGCAATGCAAGACATGTCTAGGACATGCATCGGCTACGAGATGTGTCAGTGTAAGACCATGTCCGGGACATGGCATCGACACAGATATGTGAGAACTAGTGTAAGACCATGTCTGGGACATGGCGTCAGCCTCGATGACGATAGTCAGTGTAAGACCATGTCTGGGACATGGCATCGGCTTGAGATATGAGCCAGTGTAAGACAATGTCTAGGACATGGCGTCGACATTCTACCCCATGTTTTAGGCTTATTGATTATCTGGTAGTGTTCCAAATGGTTCAATGGTGAGAGTTATGGTTTAAGTTAATGAGAGAAGTATAACCTTGTTGTGAGTGGTACAGGTACTGGTTTTGTATGTATGAGATGTGAGTTCAAAATATGCTATATGAATTGTAATGGATAGTGATGAGTAAGTTGTCTTATGCCCTCTCTTGTATTATGAGCATGATGATGAATGGTAGAATTGTTTTTATATTTATTTACTAAGCCTTGTGCTTACTTCCTCTCCTTTCCATTTTCTTATAATGTCGCCTAAATAGCTCGAGGACCAACGGACGTTGGAGCCATCGATCACACTATCAGCCGAAGCACTCGGTATAGTTAGATCACTTGTTTTGAGAATGGCATGTATAGGGCTTAGGCTTTAAATGTTTTGTGTCATTGGGAATTGGCCAAATGTGTTAGCTTGGGTTAAAACCCTTTATTTTGTATAAAGCTTTAAATAAGGGCCAATATTCATTTTGTTATATATACATAAAAGATGTTATTTTCGTGGATGAGCATATTGCATAGAGAAGTGTTGTCTATTGTGGTTGTTTTAGTATGTGGATCATTCTTGTATTGGTGTTGATTGGTTTTGTGTAGGTTATGTAAGGGTGACAAAGAGGCTTGGTAGATAGCCTTATTTTTGCCCACACAGGTAGACACACGGGTGTGTGTCTAGACCGTGTGTGACACACGATATGCCCCACGGGCGTGCCATCCGGCCATGTGTCCCCTGCAGGTAAAATTTGCAAGTCAGTATACGTGGTAGTAAACACACGGGCAGAGACACGACTGTGTGTATCAGCCGTGTAAAGGACACGGCCTAGCACATGGGTGTGTGTCTTGCCTGTGTAGCCCTTAAGAATTGCTGACATTAGAAACAAAATGTCCAAGTTTTTGCACACGGGCTAAGACACGGGCATGTCATGGCCGTGTAAGGGACACGATCCATGGACACGGGTGTGTGCCAGGTCGTGTGAAAATCCCTGGAGGTTCAAAATTGGAATTAATTCCACACAGGTAAGGACACAGGCATGTCCCTGTATGCTTAGGTCGTGTGAGCCACATGAGCCAACAGTACGGCCATGTCGAATTGGTCATACGGACGTGTGGCCCTGTGTCTAGTGTTATTTTTCAGAGTTCTTTGAAGGACCCGAATTGGTTCTGATTGGTTTTTAAAGGAATACTTGGAGCCTCGTAGGCCATGTTGTAGAAGTTTAGATAAAGTTTTAAAGTTGACCAGATCTTGATGATTCAGAAACGTAGAAACACAAGTGTTCAAGGTAAGTAACGCCTCGTATCCCGTCCCGACGTAGGGTATGGGTGTGGGTTGTTACATCTCAACTTATGGTATTTCATTTCGTAGATTAACACATGCATATTCATGAACTTCTATTCATACCCTTCCGAATTTCAATACATTGTAAGCACATTTCAATCATCTCAATAATTAATTTTAGCACTATCGAAAATAGCTCGGTTGGAAGTCATCTTTGTCTTAACAAAACAATTTCGTTAGAGCCAGGAGATATCAAACTATCACGAATAATAATATGGCATGTATAGCTAGAGTCGCATACGCTAGGTTAGTCTGAGAATCAATTAAACCACAGCTCTAATACTACTAAATATAACACCCCTTACCCGTATTCGATGCTGGAACATGGTACGAGGGGTTACTGGGCATAAACTCACACGATCATACAAAATCGAGACACGAATTTGCAACCAAATTTAAAACTTTTCATTCACATGCATATCATCCCTTATATGGGCTCATGAGGCCCAAAACATACACTGGGGGTGGTTTGGGACTAAACCGGGAACTTTCGGAACATTTACTGCACTTTGAAATTTTTCTTATTTTGAAGGGTTACACGCCCGTATAGCTAGGGACATGCCCGTGTCCCCAGCCCATGTAACTCTCTGTTTATGACGTCATCAACTAAATAGGGTCACACGGCCAAGTCACACGCCTGTGTGCTTAGGCTGTGTGGTGAATTAAATTCCAAAAATTTGCTGCAGACTTCACACGGCCAGGCCACATGCCCATGTCTTGAGGCCATGTCCTTCACACGGCTGAGACATACAGTCGTGTCTCTACCCGTGTGTTTACTACTGAGCATTCAGATTGGGCTAATTAGGGTGCAAGGGACACACGGTCGGATCACACGCCCATGGGGCCGACTGTGTGCCACACACGGCCTAGACACACACCTGTGTGGACAAAAAGAAGGCTATTTACCAAGCCATTTTGCCACCCTCACTTGCACACATTCACACAATATTACATGGCCCAATTCATGGCATATAAATGCCTTCAAAACAACTACCATCAGGCAATAACATATCATTTTCATACCATCATCTATCATGCATTATAACATCATGCCTTACCAATTCATATCATGCTAAATTCACACCCAAAGAGCATTAACATATGAATAAACTCATATCCATTATATATCAAGCAAATATAACCCACATCACAAAACATTGACATATGCACATGCATAATTATATGACCTTACAACCAATTAGCCAATATAGGCCACTTTCTATGGCTACAAATTACACCGAACCTTTAACCATCACAAGCTAATGCATTTAGCCAAATCATAATAACTCATACTCCAAATGACTAAGTCCCTATACATGCCATAAACTTAGGAGGTTTGTATTCACTTTTACCCCATGATGATAGCTTGATAGTGTGATGGCATCTCTAGCGGTCTCCAACCTAAGCTAGCTAAATTAACCTATAAGAGATGGTAAAGGAAGGGGAGTAAGCTTCAAAGCTTAGTAAGTCCATATGCAAATAATAAACAACTATTAACATTCATTTACTTTATCCATCCATAAGGATACTATTATTATAGTTTGCATTAAATCTCATGATTACCACTTATTTATTCATAATGATTACTTTTTTATCTTACAAACACTAATTGCATGTCTTGGCATTAGACTAGCAACCATAATCTCCCCATTATAGCATATCACATTATTAACAAGTTATTTCAACTCACTTCACAACATGCACATCATTTATGAGTAATCATAATTTCAACATATAGATTAACCATCTTGCACATATCTATAGCTCATTTCTCTTTATGTTTTCATAATGACCTTAATCGATGATTATGCTTATCTTTTCTTTTTCTCATATCTATTGAATCATAGCTTAAGTGTTTGTCAAATCTTATCTTATCAATTAAGCTCATAAGCCCAACACATGATTATCTTCAAATCTTATCAAGTGTTTGTCAAGTTCAACAATATGAACACACAATATTATAATCTATCATAATCTTATGGTTATAATTTATTCGGTCACAAGATTATCAATATTTCTCAAGCATAACTTTCTCTTATGCATTCTTACCACATATTCATAGTATGCCGAGTCATTTACTCATGAGTTATAAGCACATACCTATACTGACTCGTAGCACATTCTCATGTTTCCCCATCATTGACTTAATTGGAAAATAACTCACTGATTTACCCGTTGAACACTTGGAATACTATCGGATACACGAAAAGCTTGCACAAAGTGCTTCATATGTAGGCACATTGTAACAGCCCAGTTTTAGCTAAACCAGAGTAGTGGTTTTAGGACAAAAAATCCAATGTCGTAAAATTATTTTAATAATATTTTTGTGTTTGCAGCATGTGAATATATATGTGTGTAAATTTCGTGAGCTAATTTTATCGTTTAATAGCTCAATTTGAGAAAAAGGACTTAATCGCGTAAAATGCAAAAGTTGCATTCCACTTGTTAAAAGTGTCTATTTGCTATGAGGCATTAAATAGGAGGTCCTTATGATGATATTATACCATTTTTAAGGTTAATGGGCATTAATGGACATCTATTATAGAAATTTTAATGTTTATAACTAAGGTTATATTAGTAAATAATGAAATAAAGGTTACTAAAATAAAACAAAAAAAATTTTGTCCATCTTTTTTTCCATTTCTTCAATCGAATATTAGAAAGAAAGATAGGGTTTGAAGCTTTAGTAATTTCGGCACTTTGGAAGCTTGATTAAGGTATGTATTTTGCTCGATTTTTTTATTATTTCTATGTTTTTGTGATCATTTCTTTAAGTACTAACTAGCCCATGCCTCAATTTTTGAAAGTGTTGATGGTTTTGAAAGTGTTGATGGTTTTGAAAGTTTCCATTGATGAATGCTTGAGTTCTTGACTGTTTGATGATGGAAAATGAGTATTTGTTGATAGATTATTATGTTTTATAAAGTGATTTTTAGTAAAAATGCATATTAGGGATTAAATTGAGAAAAATGTAAATTGAGGGGTTAAATGTATGAAATATTGATAATTATGGGTTGTTATGGAGTCTATAGAAATTTGGCTAGTATGTATTTGAAAAAGATTGTGTAATTTTATGTATTTGTGAAATAAAGACTAAATTGTAAAAAAATGTGAAAGTTTAGGGCTAAAGTGAAAAAAATGCCCAAATATGTGTTTGTGGACTAAATTGAATGTGTTGATGAATAAAAGAGTTAAATTTGATTGTATATAGATCAAGATAAGAGGAACCCGGACTTAGATCGAGGCAAGAGCAAAGTACTCGATTAATCGATTAGCTCTGTAGTTTTTACGTCCGAGGTAAGTTCGTACGTGATAAACATTGTTACAATTATGTTTTTAATGCTTTAATAATGCATAAATTGTATATATGTGACTACAACTGTGTACGACGACAAATCTACTATATTTGGCACTTAGTGTGCGTTTCGAAATAGCTTCGGCTATATACAACACTTAGTGTGCGAATTGGAATAGCTTCGACTTTATGTGGCACTAAGTGTGCAATACTAAGATAACTTCGGTTCAATGTGATGGCACTAAGTGTCCGATATTGTTATAGCTTCAGCTAATCATTTATGGACTAAGTACGTGAGTTATTAGAGAATTGAAAGATTCTCGAACGATTTAACGTATTGAACAAAGAGGTGAGAATGAAATAAATAAATATAGGAAAGTACAGGTACGTACGATACCTATGTGGTAGTTGATACTATGTGTATGAAGCTTGATGAATTTGTGTATACATGATAAATGGTTATGGATTAGAATTGAATGATGATATGAGAACAACTAAGTGCCTATTAATTGATGATTTGTATATTATGAACTATTTAGTATATTTGTTATGAACTTACTAAGCTATAAAGCTTACTGTGTGTGTTATTTGTCTTTGTTTTATAGAGTATCAAAGCTAGCTCAGACATCGAGGATCATCGGGAACCATCATTAACACAAGGGGACACACGGCTGTGTAACATGACCGTGTGTCACACACGGCTGAGACACACCCGCTTGTCTCTACCCATGTAGACAAAAATAGGCTATTCGCAAGGCCAATTTGCCACCCCAACTTTAAAGTACCTACACAAGATAAAATGGTACCATTTCATTATATAATTAGGCAGCCATAATCGTCAACCAAATGCACTATTCATACCATTATAATTTCATCTATTCCAATTCCCAAATCACTGCCATTTACTTAGCCAAATTCATGCCAAAACAATATCAAACAATATAATTCATTTATCATAATTCACATGACCATTTTAACTTCCATAATGTCTTGGTTACAACCATGCCAAAATAAACCAAAATAAGCCATCACTCATGGCTATATTTATACAAACCAAAACATATACAATTACAAGCCATTTCTAATATCCAAAAACACATCAATATTAGGATCATTTACAAGTCAAATTTCATGGCTATAATCACAACCAAAATACCACATCTGGCCTATACATTCCATATACCATAAATGTATAATTCAAAAGTACCAACTTAGGTGTTTGATAGTGCGATGATATTCCCGACCACTCCCGGATCTGAGCTAGCCTTGATTCACTATAAAACATAGAAAAATAACATGAAGTAAGCTTCATAGCTCAATAAGCTCGTATGTGAATAACTTAATGCATCGAATCAATGCAAATCAACCAATAACACATGACAAAACCATATAGAGATTAACTACAAACCTTTCTTATGTCTCAAAACATGAGCAAATACCAACTCATCGAACTTTCACTATTTCATACTCGAATAGGTTCTGTACATACCTATATTGCCTCGTACTAACCTCTTCCTCAACCACATCATTCGTTCACCCGTTGAACCATTCAGAATAGAAATCAGTACCCAGGAGTCTCGTACAATAAGTACCTATACCATGGCCCGTAGCCAAATCAAGGTAACTTATCTGAAGAACTATTATCATGGCCCGAAGCCAAATCATCCGATATGCATGGCCCGAAGTCAAATCGGTAAAATACGCACCTGAAGTGCTAAGTATCACTTACTGACATGTCAATAGTATCTGAAACTATTCTTAAGGTTCAACCGGGTTTTCACACTTTTCGTTTCTATCATCAAATGCATTCGTAGAGTTTTTTTAACAATTCATACATTATCCATAATCCTATTTTGACAAATTATGCAATATTAAAGCATTTTAACATACACTTATGATGTAATCATCACATAGAACTTACCTCGTATTCAAAATTGACAAATTAGGTCGACTACTCGATAACCTTGCTTTTCCCCTGATCTAAATCCGAATTCTTTCTTTCTTGATCTATATGAATTCAAAGTAAACTTATTTATTCATCTACTCATTCAATTAATCCAAAAATACACATTTTGGCATTTTTACTATTAGCCCCTAAACTTCTCATTTAATCAATGTAGTCCCTATGTCACAAATACACAAAATTCACACAATTCAACAAAACTCATGCTTAACTGAATTATATATAGGTCCCTAGTACCAAAAACTTTCATTTATTTCACATTTCAACCACACAATTTGCATATTTCACAATTTAATCCCTATTATGCATTTTCATCAAAAATCACTTAACAAAACATGTAAAACTATCATCAAGCTTTCATATTTCAACATTAAACATCAAAGGACACATAGATTCAACAATGAAAACTCTCAAAATCTTTAACAGTTTCGAAATTAAAGGGAAGGGCTAGCTAGATTGAGCTACAACGATTACAAAAACATATAAATCATTAAAAACCAAACAAAAATGGACTTACAATTGAGCTAGGAGATGACCGAATGCTTCAATCCCTAAAATGGCTTTCTTCTTTGTTAAATTCGGCTAAGAAGAAGATGATCATGAAATGAAATTGTGTTTTATTTAATTTATTAACCTTATTTACTTAATTACATATTTAACCTTATTAGTAATTCAAAATTTCAATTATGCCATGCCATTATCATCCGCTATCATAATAATGGTCTAATTACCTCTTAAAGACCTTAACTTTAAGGTTCTATAGCTATTACATACTTTTAGCTAATAGAAATCCACTTTTACACTTTACGCAATTTAGTCCTTTTTCACAAATTGAGCATTTAAACAGTAAAATTTCTTTACGAAACTTTCACACAATAATTCTATCATGCTGTAAACTTTAATAAAATGATAAAATAAATATTTTGACCTCATATTTTTGGTCCCAATACCACTACTCTGATTTGACTCAAAAACGGGCTATTACAACTGTGGCTGATTATGAACAAGAGTTTGTGTGACTTAGCAAGCACGCTCAGGAATGCATACCATCAGAGGTAATTATGTGTGCACAGTTTGAGTACAGTATAAATGAAGACATCAAGCTGTTAGTCAGGATTTTAGAATTGAAAGAATTCGTAGTTCTGATTAACAGAGCAAATAAGGCTAAAGAACTCAGCAAAGAAAAAAGAAAAGCAGATTCTGAGGCTTATGATACAAGAAAATGACCTATGGAAAAATCATTGTCATCTCCATCGAACAAATAAAAGGAATTCCACATTCGTTCAATAGCTTTAGTAGGTTACTTTGAAAGAGATAAAGGAAAGCAACATTCAAGTTTGAGAACTTAGGCTACATCTGTAGCGAGTATGGGTAGCATCAGAAATAACAAACCTGAATGTCAATAATGCAATAAACGACACTTTAAGGAATGCAGATTGAAAGATAGGTCGTGTTTTAAATGTGGTTCTTATGATCATTTTCTCAGAGATTGCTTAGAAAGATTAGATAAAGAAAAGGCCCTGAATACTCGTTCAAGAAATACAGCTACAAAAAGGAGACCACCCTGAAATGTGGGTAATAGTTAAAGTGGAACAAAAGATTCTGTTGTTAGATCTAAGGCACAGGCACCAGCTAAGGCTTATGTGATTCGTGCTCGAGAGGAAGCTTCAACACCTAAGGTGATCGTTGGTACATTTTCTATATTTGATACTAATGTTAATGCTTTGATTGTCTCGGGTTCAACGTACTCATATGTATGCACAACCTTAGTGTCAGATAAGAAAATACCTTTTGAGTCTACTGAATTTGTGGTTAAAGTAACAAACCCTTTAGGTCATTATTGTGTTAGTTAATAAAGTCTGTAAAAGCTGTCTTTTGATAATTTGGGGTTGCAACTTTCTGGCTGATTTGATGTTGTTACCTTTTGATGAGTTTGATGTGATTTTAGGTATGGACTGGTTAACTCTGCATGATGTTGTAAACTGTAGATGAAAGCATATTGTGTTAAAATATTAGAACGGTGAAAGGATCCGAATTGAATTAGATAGATTGGATGGTACATCTAATGTTGTCTCAGCTATGACGGCATAAAAATGTGTTAGAAAGGGCTGTAAAGCATATCTAGCTTACATAATTGATTCCAAGATTTTAGAATTAAAATTAGAATTGGTTCTGTAACAGCCTATTTTTCAGTGAAATCGAAATAGTAGTTTCGGGACCACAAATCTGACCCAAAAATATGATTTATTTTTATTTCATTATATGGTCCAGTCGTGAGAAAATTTTGATACAAAATTTTATCAATTTAGTGCTTAATTACAAGAAGGACTAAATCGCATAAAATGAAAAAGTTGAATTCTAGTAGCTATAAGGATCAAATAGCTACGGAATTCAAAACTAGAAGTCCTTATATGGTAATTAGACCATTAAGAAAAGTATGTAGATTTTTCTTGGTGACACATCCATGGAATTATAGAAAAAGGGCAAGGACTAAATTGGAAATACCAAAATACTTAATAAATTAAAAAGATGATAAAAGAAATCATCTCATTTTATGTCATCTTCAACCTAAAACACATGGAAATCCTAAAAGAGAGAAAAGAAACTTTCAAGGCCTAATTGGGTAAGTTCTCTTGTCTCATTTTTAGTAATTTTGGTATTTTTAAAACCGAGATAGCTTAATCTCTCTATTTGAGGGATTAACTTGAAAAGTTATCAAGGTATGAAAATGGGTCATGGATGTATTATGCTGGAAATTAGAATTTTATGGTAGAAAATGAAATAGTCTTGATAGATAAACAACTTTTACAAAGTGATTTTTTATGGAAACATGATTTAGGGACTAAAATGAAAAGTTGTAAAATTTGATGAAAAATTCTAAAATTTTATGAATACATGTGCTGGAAAATTTGTAATGGGGCTTTGATTAGGCTTGGAATAAGGAGTAATTTGCACAAGTTTCATTTTTTGGGCCCAGGGACAAAATCGAAATTTATGGAAAAGTTAGGGGCAAAATGGTAATTTTACCTAGGACGTAAATTGAGTCCATTTAAGTACAAAATGTGTGAAATTAATGGTTAAATTCATTTATATAGATCTGGACAATAATAATTCAAGGTTAGATCGAGGAAAAGAAAAGATTTTGGACTAGTAGACTTTTACGTGAACAAGTGTCGAGGTAAGTTCGTGTAACTTAATCGAGCATGTAATTATGTTAATTGAATGTTGTGTCTATATGTAATATGATTTATATTGATGTACATTACTTGAATGCTATCATGAGAAATTTGATACATGCTTGAAAATGGTGAATAAGAGTTGAGTCCCGATTGAATGTTAATTTCGATGATTATATGCGCTTTCCCGAATCTAATAAGGTCCTGCATTGTTACGGATAGGATTTAGCTCGGAGGAGTAATCCTATTAACCTTGTTATAAAAAGGATTTAGCCTAGACGGGTAATCCCGATATAATACCTTTCGAGTATACGTTATGATTAGGGTTTAGTTTGGGTTGGTAATCCTAATCGAGCTCTTCTGAGCTTACGTTATATAAGGGATTTAGCCTGGACTGGTAATCCGGTTATACAATGTGTGGTTTGAGAGAATGTTTCTTGGTTAAATGCCCTAATGGGTACACTTGAATAAGAAATTGACGGATTATTGATTTGTACACTTTGAGTGTACTACTTAAGCATCCATTGGAATTCAATGATTCAACAGACATAGAACTCTTGACATGGCACAGGAACTTTGAGATGAATTGATAATGACTTGAAAGAATATTGCCTGATGAGCTCATCTATGTTACTTGATTGATATGAATATTTTGGTGACCAACATGTTTGATTGAATTGTATGTGATTAGGCAATTTAGCCAAATGGATAGAAACATAACATTGTATGCCTAGATTTAATAAGCAAGATTGGTAAGTTTAGTTTTCGTTATACGAACTTACTAAGCATGTAATGCTTACTCCATTTTATTTTTCCCTTGTTTTATAGTGCTCAGAAGCTCGTGAAGGTTGGAAGATCACTGGAACATCGTCACACTATCAACTAGTCATTTTGGGTATACTTAGTAAAATCATTTTGGTATAATGGCATGTATAGGACAACTTGGCCAATAGTGGCTTGGAAATGTTATTTTGTAACCTAGCCATTGGAATGGCTAGTAATGGTTTATTTTGGTATGATTAAGTAGGTTATGATGTTATATTCAATGTGATATGTTATACCTATGTGCTCAAATGATGCTAATGCCTCAGTTATTCCAAGGTAAGTTTATAAACACATATGCATGTAGTGATATGCCTTGTTGAATGATGAGGATTTCCCAATTTGAATGCTTGAATTGGTTGGTTTTGGATGTGTGTTTCAAGTGCAGGTCTTGGGTGAAATTTTGGGTGAGAAATAGAGCTAGAAATGGCTTCATTTTGTCCACACGGGCAGACATACGGGCGTGTGTCTAGACCGTGTGTGACACACAGCCTGGTAACATAGGCATGTGGTTAGGCCGTGTGTCTCCTGCACCTTAATTTTGAGAAACAAAATGCTCAGAATTGGACACATGGGCAGAGACACGAGCATGTGTCTCGGCCGTGTGTGCCACATAGCCTAGAACACAGGCTTGTGTCTTGGCCGTGTGAAACCTGCACCTAATTTCAAATTGAATTAATTAACCACATGGCCTAACACATGGGAGTGTAGCATGGCCGTGTGTGCAAGTCAAAGAGTTACACTAGGTCAAACACGGCCTCCAGCACGACCGTGTCCCAGGGTCACACGGGCGTGTAAGCCTGCACCTTGGAAAAAATTGTAATTTCGCGAAAAATTATTAGTGGTCCCAATTAAGTCCCGACTCGATTTTAATGCTCGTATTGGACCTCGAGGGCCCAATCAAGGGACATTATGAATGATCTCGGTAAATAAATAGTAATGTACGTAAATTAATTGAAAAATGTTTTGAATGTTCTGGTAATGCTCCGAAACCCTATTCCAGCGACGGATACGGGTTAGGGGTTTTATAGGTTTTGACTGTATGTGAGTTCACATATGTATTCCCAGAAGAGTTACCAGGGTTACCAGTGGTCAGAGAAATTCAGTTTGCTATTGAGTTAGTACTGAAAACATCTTTAATATTGACAGCTATGTATAAAATGACATATACAGAGTTGAAAGAGTTGAAAGCACATTTACAAGAATTGATAGATAGGGGCTTTGCTCAGCCCAGCTTTTCTTCTCGGGGTGCTCTTATTTTGTTCGTTAAAAAAAATATGGGTCTATGCGATTATGTATCGACTATCGACAGCTCAATAAAGTCACAATCAAGAGCAAATATCCTTTGCCACATATAGATGATTTGTTTGATCAGCTGAAAGATGTGACAGTGTTTTCAAAGATTGACCTCTGATCTGGATATTACCAGTTATGGGTTAAAGACTCAGATGTGCCGAAGACTACTTTCAGAATTAGGTACAGACACTATGAATTTCTTTTTATGCCATTTGGTTTGACCAATGCACCTTCTGTGTTTATGGATTTGATGAATAGAATATTCAGGTCGTGCTTAGAAAGATTTGTTTTTGTGTTCATTGATAGCATTCTGATCTATTCCCGAGATTAGTCAAAGCATGCCCAGTATTTGAGAATAGCTCTACAGACTTTACTCGAAAAACAATTGTTTGCTAAGTTTAGCAAATGCGAGTTCTGGCTTCAAGAAGTTAGATCTTTGGGATACGTGGTATCAACAGACGGTATTAGAGTTGACCCGAGTAAAATATCGGCTATAATTGATTGGAAGCCTCCGAGAAATGTTTCAGAAGTCAAAAATTTTCTAGGTTTTGCTGTGTATTATTAGAGATTTGTTAAAGGATTTTTAATGATTGTTACGCAGTTGACAAAATCGCTTGTTTTGATGGAAAAAGGCAAAGTGGCAGCGTATGCTTCTCGACAATTAAAACCACACAAAAAGAATTATTTGACTCGCGATTTAAAGCTTGCAGCTATTGTGTTTGCTTTAAAGAATTAGTGAAACCACTTTTGCGGAGAAAAATGTCGTATCTTCACAGATCACGAGATCCTGAAGTATTTGATGTCAAAGAAAGATTTGGAATTGTTGAAAGATTATGATTTGATCATCGACTATCATCCAGGAAAGGCTAATGTTGTTGCTTACGCTCTGAGTAAAAAATCTTTGTTTACTTTGTGAACTTTGAACACACGATTGATGTTAGTTGATGATTGGTCTACTTTAGTTGAATTAAAAGCTAGACCGATGTTTTTCCAACAAATTTGTAAAGCTCAGAAAAATGGCAATGAATTGATTGCTAAATGAAAATAGATTGAGTCGACATCTAATTCAAAATTTCATATTAGTTTAGAAGAAACCGTGTATGTGTTCTAAAGAATTTTGATGTCATTCAGAAGATTTTACATAAAGCTTATAGTAGTAGTTTATTTATACATCCTGGTAGCAATAAAATGTATGGCGATTTGAAACAGATGTACTGGTCGCCAGGTATGACACAAAAGATTTCAGAGTTCGTATCAAAATGTTTAATCTACCAGCAAGTTAAAGCCGAGAATCAAGTACCTTCTAGTTTCTTACAGCCTGTAATAGTTCCAGAATGGAAATGGGAATGAGTTACAATGAATTTTGAATCGGGATTGCCTCTATCTCCAAAAAAGAAAGAAGTAGTATGGGTTATTGTAGATCGATTGATGAAATCCGCACATTTCATTCCAGTGCATACGAATTATTCACTAGAGAAATTGGCAGAATTGTACGTTTCTGAGATTATTAGACTGCACGGTGTGCCGATGTCTATTATCTCTTATAGGGATCCATCATTTACTTCTCGATTCTGAAGTAAATTACATGAAGCTCTGGGTACTCGACTGTATTTTAGCATAGCGGTTCATCCACAGACTGATGGTTAGTCTAAGCGAGTAATTAAGGTACTCGAGGATATGCTCCGATGTTGTGTGTTAGAGTTCGAAGGTAATTGGGAGAAATTTCTATTGTTGGTTGAATTTGCATATAATAACAGTTATTAGGCAAGTATTAAAATGGCACCGTATGATGCTTTATATGGTCGAAAATGTCGAACTCTGTTATACTGGACTGAGCTGAGTGAGAAAAAGTTATTCGGTATTGATTTGATTCAAGAAACCAAAGAAAAAGTCAAGGTGATATGGGACAGTTTGAAAGTTGTTTCTGATCATCAGAAATCTTACACAGATTTGAAAAGAAAAGATACAAAATTTCAAGTCGGTCACAGAGTATTCTTCAAGGTATCATCGTGGAGAAAAGTTCTTTGATTTGGCCGGAAAGGAAAGCTTAGTTCGCAATTTATCAGGCCATATGAGATCATTGAGAGGATTGGGTCAGTGGTTTATCAATTGGCTTTGCCGTCAGAGTTAGAGAAGATTCATAACATATTTCATGTATCGATGTTACGATGTTACGATGGTATCGATCAAATCCTTCACACGTGATTTCACCTATAGATGTTGAGATTCAGCCAATATGACGTACAGTGAAGAACCGATCAAAATTTTAGCTGAGGAAGTTAAAGAATTGAGAAATAAAAGTATAGCTTTAGTTAAAATTCTATGGAAATGTCATGTAATTGAAGAGGTTACTTGGGAATCGGAAGAGGCTATGAAAGTGCAATACTTGAACCTCTTTTATGGTAAGATTTTCGGGGACAAAAATTCCTTTAGGAGAAGAGTTGTAACAGCCCATTTTCAATGATATTGGAACGATGGTTCTGGGACCACAATTTTGACTATTAAATTATTATTTTATTGTTTTATTATTTTGATATCTATGGGATTATAGTAAGGTCATACTAAAATTTTGTTAAGAAATTTTGATGTTTCCTTTATTAATTAAGTGAAATGGACTAAATCGTAAAAAGTCTAAAAGTGGAGTTCTATTAGTTAAAAGCGCTAAAAAACTATGCAAAGGAAATCTAATGGACTTAAATGGTAATTAGACCATTTATATGAGATAGTGGATGTGCATGGCAAGGTATTAAAGAAAATTTGATAATAATTAAAGGTTAAAAAAGTAAATGTGTAATTAATAGTTAAATTAAATAAAACAAAAGTTAACTTCATCTTCCTCAATCTTTTCTGTAGCACCCTAAACCTAGCCCGGACGTTATGGCCGAATCCGACATGCCACATCGAAGCGTTCAAAACATTTTATATTGTTGATCCAGAAAATCTTACTTAGTTTTTTAAAAGATAATTTCAGTATAGGTTAAAGTGAATGGAAACTGTGCACCAGGTAGGAAATCGGAAAAGAAGAGGTGAGTCCATCAGACTGCTTAAGTACCAAGCTCCCTTCGGATCCAATCCTAGACATGCACACCACCATTGCCACACCTTAACGTCGTGTATATTTCTAGGAAACCGATTTGATTAAGTCCTTTTTAGGAAAAGTGATTAATTTTGGAAAATATCTTCATTGCGGAAGCTTTGATTGTTGTTGTGTTATTTTGAAATCAATTACTGTTTTTTTTTTAAAACGCACCCTAAAGCTATCCAGTTCCAACAGTTAATATAAGTAATACCTATCTTAATAAAACATATCAAAACCATCAAAAATAATTAAGCGGCATTATTACAACTTAAAACCCAAATCATAAAAATAAAAGAAAAGATGTCCAATTCACCGGAAGAAAACAGGAATTTGCAGAACGTGTGGCCACTCCGAATTCCCTCACAGCTCCAAGCCCACTATGGTTAGGGTTTACCTACGTGGGTGAAAAATAAGGGGTGAGTTTGGGAAAACTCAATGTGTAAAACAACCCAACCATAGTCTAAATCAGCTCAAACCACAGAAACAGAATAAGTTTGCCTTAGCCTAGAACAGAAATTCAGAATAAAGCCCATAGGCCCATAACAGAACAGAACAGATATTACATGTTTATGCTGAAACCCAACCATATCCAACCGTATACACCCCCGTACCAACCTTACACCGTGTGGGGAGACAACTCGACCCACCCTGTAACACCCCTCGCCCGCATCAAAAGCCGGGACGGGGTTCGAGGTGCTATCTGACTTTTACTAACGCTTCTATACTAAACAGGGCCAAGAAATCTCAAACAATTAAAAACTTTTCTTTTCTTTTCTTTTTTTGCAATATGTCCCTTATGCGGGCTTACGAGGCCTAAAACATACATCCGGGGTGGTTCGGGACTAAACCGAGAACTTAAGAAAAACTTGAAAAATTCATGCTTTAATCATTATAAACTTATCACTAAATACCATAGCACATACATGCATAATTAAAATGGATTTACAACCCCATAATCAAAATAGGCCAACACATACGGTTAAAGCCATATCGCATACTCTAATATTTACATACCTATACATGCCATAGACCCAAAGTACTTGAATTCACTACACCAATAGCGTTAGCTCGACAGTGTGATAATATCTCCAGCGAACTCCAACCCGAGCAAACTTGGCAATCCTAGAGAACATGGGAAAGAAGGGGGGTAAGCTTTACGCTTAGTAAGTTCTTAAGAAAACAATTAGCAGCTCATTTACATGTTTAATCAATGTTTACAACATATACTCAATTTCATGACAAGTTGTCTTCCTAAGCAACAGTCACTAAATTATTTATAACTGGAGCTACGAAACTCCAAATCAATTTTAGTTAATTTTCCCTGAAAATAGACTCACATGTCTTCTATCCATAAAATTTTCAGAATTTTTGGATTGACCAATCAATACCAGATTTTTCTTAAAGTTTCTCCTGTTTCACTATGTTACTATTCTGACCATTCTTCACTTTGAATCAAATTTCTCATTGTACAGAATTCAAAACATGTTATCGTTTATTTCATTTGAAACTATACTCATTAAGGAGTCTAAGCATATAAATTTTATTTTATAACCATCATTGTAAAATTTACAATGATTTTATAAAAATAGAACAGGGGACCTCGAAGTCATTTTGACTCTGTCCCACGCCACTTCAAATATCTCATTATCGGCAATTCTTTTGCTTACACAATTTCTTTTATAAGAAACAAGACTCATTAAGCTTTCATTAATAATTTATTCAGCCTCTAACTAAACTCCCACTATTTATGGTGATTTTCCAAAATCATGTTATCTTCTTTGTCCCAAGTGATTTATTACAATCTACTCTTTCACACATTCTTTGCTTTCATATTATTTAAACATGTATATCATGTCATTCAAGATTGAACTTATATAACATAGGCATTTAAAATGCTTCACTATCAACTTTAATTCAATCAAAACGAACAAAATACAATATCATATCCACATTTAATTTTCCATTATCATAATCACATATAACAATCATATACTTCCACATAACTTCACAGATTTACCGAATGTATCACGATCACATTTATAGTTGTAACACTTATTCACATATGCATCACTTTATACACTTATAATTCAATCCAAATCAAAATCACATACGAGTACATAGTACGTACCTGGCCCTCATAATGTAACATACATAATCAGTAGTAGTTTACCTCGAACATTCAAATTTATAATCTTATTCGAATCATCGGCGTTAAGCCTGCTAGGTTTAAACCCCGAATTCAATCACCAATACAAATCCTATGGGACTTTAAGCTCGGATATAGTACCAGTATGAAGCCTGCGGACCTTAAGTCCGAATATAGTACCAACACGAAGCCTACGGATCTTAAGTCCGGATACAATTCCAGCACGAAGCCTGCGGGTCTTTAAGCCCAGATACAATTCCAGCACGAAGCCTGTGGGTCTTTAAGCCCGGATACAATTCCAGCACGAAGCCTATAGACCTTAAGTCCGAATACAATTCCAGCACAAAGTCTGCGGGTCTTTAAGCCCGGATATAATTCCAGCATATAGCCTACGGGTCTTTAAGCCCGGATACAATTCCAGCACGAAGCTTGCAGACCTTAAGTCCGGATACAATTCCAGCACGAAGCTTGCGGACCTTAAGTCTGGATACAATTCCAGCACGAAGCCTGCAGACCTTAAGTCCGGATATACATCAAATATCATGCATATTTAATCATATATTAACACATCTCATTCAACATATCACATCAGTAGTCATTTGCTACATTCGGATATAATCTCCATATGAACACCGTCATTTACATTTTGGTTCAAAAGTCATACATAAATATCACATATCCATTTCATCATTCAAGCTTAACCCATAGTGACCATTCGACTATAAGTCATATACATAAATTATTTATCACACAACTTAATTCAAGTAGAACCAAAAGGTCACAATTCATCTAATATACACATATCAAGGCATCATCAATTATATACTAAAGGTGACTACTCAAAACTTACCTTGGATTTTATCGAATAACTACGGATTGACTAATCGACTAGTTTCGCTTTCCCTTTATCCAAAATTGGCTCCTTATGCTCTTGAGCTTGAATTACACAAATTTAACTTATTGTTAATCAACTAATCAAGCATTGTATCATGAGCATATTCGGCTTTCACACATTTTAAACATAGTAATAATCATGCACATTAAAATCAAAGTGCAATTAATCCCATACACAAAAATATAGGACACTTCACTTCCATCTACTTATATACACGTATCACATAAGACCATTTCATACTTTCTATCACCTAAACAAACAACAAATTTTCCAATTAATTTCTTGAGTCCACATTCAGCATCTATATCCATAAAAACACATTAGCCAATTACCATAAATCACCTAAACATTTTTCACTTAAATCACACATACATATCATGCTAGCACATAACACCATGATTTTGTTCTAATTTGGACAGCCAATAATTTAAGTATTACAATGACATATTAATTAGCTAAGTACCATAAATTTGTCCTAATTTGGACAGCCAATAATTTTGACATTACAGCAGCAAATTAATTAGTAATAAACTATCTTAAGTTCAATTTTAACTCCCTCATGCAAAGAAACAGACAAGCATGCAAGTTAACTTCAACATTCGGTCAAAGCATTTAAATAAAAGAATATGCATGCTAAATTTCCAGCATTTGGACAACATTTCAACTTGAAATTTTCCAGCCTTTCACCTTCAATATTTGAATATTCAAAAGTAAAAAGAAGAGTACAACTAATCAATTAAAATTTTGAACATAATTCAAGGTATATGTTCAACTAAATATTCATGTTAACTCATAATCAATAAGATATTATGTAGAAAATAAAAACATTATTAGCATGCATGCTATCTACATACAACAACCATTCAACTTCCATCTATTATCAACCCTCAATACACAAAACATCAAAAACAACATCAAAGAAATATAAACATCCATGACCAAATGTCATCTTCATCCATTTACAAAAATTTTGCCATGAGTGACTTCTATACTTGATGACCACTCCAAATATACAAGGATTTTCAATGAAAGAGCATTAAACATACCTTAATCTATACATTCACCATAGCCGAATGCCTTAGCTTCATTTCCTTTTTCTTTTCTTTATGGTTTTCGGCAAAAATGCAAGAAAGGATGGGTGTAACTTTGTTTTTATCACCATTTTCTATTATATTTCATTTTAATAAGCCCATTACTAAATTAATCTTTGTAATTTAATATCAAAACCTTTTTAATGGTGGTCCATTACCGTCCACTTACCTATATAGTGGCCAAATATCATTTAATAATTATATTTCTTCTTTCTTTCTCAACATTTGGCAAGCACAGGGCAAGGATGTATGGCTTCCCCTTTTTTTTATTTTAAAATTTAAACCATTAACTATTATAATATAATATATAATGCATATATGGCTAATCAACCATCATCATGGCCGGCCACTTACATAAAAATGGGGAATTTGACATGCAAATCCCCATATTTTAAGCCATGCAATATTTGACCACTACACTTCAACCGACCACAATTTCAATATTTTTCACATAAGTCCTTTTTAATTAATTTCACATTTAAATGACAAAAATCAAAGTATGAAACTTTCACACATACACTTTCACTTATAATAGGCATAGAATATAACATTTAATTATTTTTGTGACTCAATTTTTGTGGTCCCAAAACCATTCCCGACTAGGGTCAAATTAGGGCTGTCACACACCCAACTGCTACACACCATAAAATTTACAGCATGGCTGCCAGAACAGATAATGTGACAGAGTCACCAGATACAGATAATCGTGGTAGAGCCACCAGAACAGATATATGTGGCAGAGCCACCAGATCAAATAATCGTGGCAGAGCCACCAGAACAGATATATGTGGCAGAGCCATCAGATCAGATATTTGTGGCATAGCCACCAGGACGCTTCCTCCATAATATAACCCATGTCCCCATGCAACTGAAATAATATGTCGTGGCATACGTATACAGAAATAGAACATCATGCTTTTCAGAAAAAAAATAACCCTAGGGGTATAATGGTAATTTTGCATACATAGGGGTGTTCAAGTAATTTCACTATTATTAAGGTTTTCATACATAACATAGCCATTTACGTACGATCAGAAACACTTACCGCGTTTTCTTACCAACTTGGGCTCGTTGGCCCATTATCTCGTTTTTGGCCCATTAAGCCAAAAAACATCGAAATGCACGAAATCGCGCATTCTGCAGTCTTATCACTTTAATTTACCATATACATCAAACTATTAATCTCATGAGCATTAGCACACTCGCAAGATCTCAAAATACCAGCTTTTCGGCTTTTGCCGATCTAGTCTATAAGAGGGTGTTAGTTACACACATGTTTTATGACGATATCTTGTGAGATCCACACACGAACGCCTACAATTGGATTACTAATTAGTTAATCTAACTATTCAAACACGAACTACATATTAACCCCTTACAATATTCGACCAACCACACCTACAGATCATAGTAAGCTTATAAGAAATCAATAAGCAACTCATTAACAAATTTTTTTGTCAATATTTACCACATAATCAAAATTTCACTGCAAGCTGTCTTCTTGAGAACCAGTCACTAAATCATTTAACTGGAGCTACGAAACTCCAAATCAAGTTCCGTTAATTTTCCCTGAAAATAGACTCATATATCTTCTATCCAAAAAATTTTCAGAATTTTTGGTTTAGCCAATCAATACCAGATTTTCTCAAAGTTTCCCATGTTTCACTGTCTGACTAATCTGACCACTCTTCTTTACGAATCAAATTTCTCATTGTACAGAATTCAAAATATGTTCTCGTTTATTTCATTTGAAACTAGACTCATTAAGCTTTAATTACATAATTTACTCAGCTTTTAAATCGTATCCAACAATTTATGGTGATTTTCCAAAGTCACATTACTGCTACTGTCCCAAGCAGATTTATTACCAAATCACTCTTTCACACACCTAACTTGCATGCATGTTATTTAAACATGTATATCACCAATCAATCATCACATATCTATGATTTTACTTAAGTATAATCTCCATTTCATCATTTTAAAGCACAACATGTTAGCCGATTTTTTTTTCCCTTAGCATCTAAGGCACATGCATGCTCATTTGTTTGGCTCAACTTCACCTATCTTCCATTTTTCATCAAAAGAACATGAAACAACAACCATTTCCTTCATTTTAATTCATGACCAAATGGTCACAACACAACCAAAAACCAAAATATGCTTCAAGAGTTAAGGTAGAATCAAGAAGAACCCATGAACATCAAAATAGAAGCAAAGTACCAAGAACTTACCTTCAATTTTCCTCCTCCTAGTGACCGAATATTCAAGGGTTTCCTCCCCTATTTGCTCTCTCTCAAATTCGGCTATGAAGAACAAAGAATAAACAAAAATCTTCCTTTACTTCCTTTTGTTATTCTTACCACTCAACATTTTATGACACATAAATGATATACTAATATTTGTGCCATACTTATGCCATAATTCCAATAAAAATGCCCATAATGCTTATCATGCCCATCATGGAACATTTTCCTAACCCATTATCAATTTTTAACAATTTGTACCATAAATTATTAATATCAAGTGCACATATTGTCTACCACTAACATGATGACCAGCCACTACATGTAAAATAGGAGGTTTGACATGCAAATCATCCTATTTTGCACTCCTATTTATTTGGCCACTACAAATTAGCCTATAGCATTTTCAAACATTTTCACATAGGTTCTATTTCATAATTTCACTCCCTTTTTCTTATGGAACAAAAATTAACTAAAATTATTGGGTCCTATCTTAAGCTTGGGCCTTCTAGAGGCCCACAAACATAATTAAACCTATGCCAACATTCACAGAATTCCTAAAAATTTGGGCGTTACAACTCTACCCTCCTTAAAGAAATTTCGGCCTCGAAATTTACCTGATCCAAATAGTTGAGGGTATTGTTGACGCATAGTCTCTTTTGATTCCCAAGTAGCTTCTTCCCTTCCCTGATTACGCCAAAGCACTTTCACTAACGGGACAGATTTCCTTCTGAAAACCTTAACATCTCGAGCCAATATTTGCACAAGCTCCTCCTCAAAGGTCAAATCAGTCTGAACTTCAATTTCTACAACTGGCAGGACATGAGCAGGGTCAAAACAATAACGCCTTAACATGGAGACGTGAAAAACATCGTGAATCCTGTCTAACTCTGGAGGCAATTCCAACTGATAAGCCACTGGGCCTACTCGCTTCAAAACCCGATAAGGCCCAATGAACCGCGGACTCAACTTGCCCTTCTTACCGAACCTTAATATCTTCTTCCAAGGAGAAACCTTTAAGAAGACCATATCACCTACTGAGTACTCAATCTCCTTACGCTTCAAATCTGCATACGACTTTTGCCTATCAGATGCTTCTTTTAACCGGTCCCTAATTATTCTGACCTTATCCTTAGTATCAGCCACCAACTCTGGTCCAAGAATTTGTCGCTCTCCTAGTTCAGTCCAACAAATAGGTGTACAAAACCTTCGTCCATACAGTGCTTCATACGGTGCCATTCGAATACTCGCCTGGTAACTGTTATTGTATGCAAATTCTGCCAACGGCAAGTAATCCTCCCAACTACCTCGAAAGTTAATCACGCATCCCCTCAACATGTCCTCCAGAATCTGAATAACCCTCTCTGACTGACCATCAGTTTGCGGATGGAAAGCCGTACTAAAGTTCAATCGCGTCCCCAATGCCTCATACAACTTTTTCTAAAACCGAGATGTGAATCGGGATCCCGGTCAGAGACAATCAAAACTAGGACTCCATGAAGTCGTACAATCTCCGCCACATACAGCTTGGCTAACTTTTGAAGCGAAAAGTCAGTACGTACAGGTGTGAAATGGGCTGATTTGGTCAACCTATCCACAATCACCCACACCAAGTCTTTCTTTGATGGTGTCAAAGGCAACCCACTCACAAAGTCCATGGTTACCCTCTCCCACTTCCAAAGTGGTATCTTCACCGGTATGTAGATCTAGAAGGTAATTGATGCTCACTTTCACTTGTTGGCATGTCGACATTTTCCTACAAACTCGTTACTTCTCGCTAAGTCCGGGCCACCAAGACAATTCTCGCAAGTCGTGATACAACTTATTCCTCCAGGATGCATGGCACATAGTCCCCATGATCTTCCTTCAATATTATGCGCCTTAAATCGAGTCCTCGAACACAAATTCTTCCTCGAAAACACAGAACTCCATCACCATTTAAACCGAACTTAAAAGTTTCCCCTTCCTTAACTTGTTGAAAACGAGCAACCAAAGACTCATCTTCCATCTGCTTTTCCTTAATCTGGTCCACCCAGGTTGGCCTTACTTGCAATTCAGCCAACAAACTGCCATCATCATACAGACCCAAACGAGCAAGCATTGCTCTCAGATCAGATACGGTTCTACGACTTAAAGCATCGGCTACCACATTAGCCTTTCCCGGGTGATACTCGATCGAACAGTCATAATCCTTAAGCAACTCAATCCATCTCATTTGCCTAAGGTTCAGCTCTTTCTGAGTCAACAAATACTTAAGACTCTTGTGGTCTGTGTATATAATACACCTCTCCCCGTACAAGTAATGTCTCCAAATCTTAAGTGCAAATATCACTGCCGCCAACTCCAAATCATGAGTAAGATAGTTCCCTTCATGAGGTTTAAGCTGTCGTGATGCATATGCAACCACCTTACCCTCCTGCATTAATACGTAGCCCAAACCCACGTGTGATGCGTTACTATACACAGTAAATCCTTCCCAGACTCTGGCTGAATCAACACAGGTGCTTCAGTTAGAACTTTCTTCAACTTCTCAAAAGCTTCCTGCTGCTTCTCAGTCCATACAAACGGTACTCCTTTCCTTATGAGTTTTGTCGAGGTGCGCCATCACGAAAAACCTTCCACAAACCTTCAGAGTATCCCGCCAACCCTAGGAAACTTTGAATTTCTGACACCGTCCTAGGTGGCTTCCACTCCAAAATTGCTTCAATCTTTTGAGGGTCCACCTTAATCCCTTCGGCAGAGACCACATGTCTTAAGAAGGTTACCTCCCTCAACCAAAATTCACACTTGCTGAACTTCGCAAAGAGTTCCTTCTCCCTTAACACTCATAGCACTATACGGTGATGCTCATCATGTTTCGCTTCAGTTTCAGAATATACTAGGATATCATCAATGAAGACAACTACGAATCGATCCAAGAATGGTTGGAACACCCGATTCATCAGATCCATAAATGCTGCCCCTATCCAACAACTCTTGAATTTGTGCCTTTAGCTCCACCAACTCCTTCGGTGCCATTCTATACAGTGCGATAGACACTGGTGCCGTTCCAGGCAATAAGTCGATTCCAAACTCCACTTCTCGGTTCGGAGGCAATCCTGGAAGCTCCTCCGGAAAAACATCTTGGAACTCCTTTACAGTCCTAACCTTATCCATTGACAATCCCTCCCCTTCCGACTGACTTACAAATACCAAATAGGTCTCATAACCTTTTCGAATCCACTTTTCGACTCTTAATACTGACACCACATTGGACAAATAATCCCTTTGCTCGCCTATCATCATAACCTCCTCACCCTCCGTGGTCCTTAACACCATTCGTTTTGTAGCACAATCCAAAGTCGCCCTATACTTAACAAGCCAGTCCATTCCCAGAATGAGGTCAAACTCTCCGAACGGTAACTCCATCAGATCTTTAGGGAAAACCTTGCCTTGAGTTTCTAAGGGTACGTCCCTATATAGTTTGTCTACCCTAACCGAATGACCTAAAGGACTTAACACAGATACCCCACTTACTATCTTCTCAGAGTGCACACCCAACAACCCAGATATGGCAGATACAACATAGGAATGAGTAGATCCAATATCCACTAAAGCAGTATATGGCATGCCAGAAACCAAGAACGTACCAGTTATGACGTCAGGTGCGTCGCCCTCCTCTCGACGACGAGCTGCATGCACCAAAGCTGGCTATCGAGCTTCAACATTTTTGACACCCTTGCCAGGGGCCCCGACCTCGACCGTTTTTATTTCCACCCCTACCTTGTCCACGTCCTCTCGGTGGTTGGGGTCTACCCCTTACGGGTTTAGCAATCCTCTGTTCAGCAACTTGAACCTGATCAGCTTTCTGAGGGCAGTCCAGTACTCTATACTCCATAGATCCACATCGGAAACAAGCACCAGAGCGTTTCCTACACTTGCTTAAATGTACCTTACCATAGTCTCCACAGATTGATGGTTTGACCACATTCATCGGCACTGCTCGAACTAGTTCCTCCACTCTTGCTCTCTTAATAATCCTATTTGCACCACCTGAGGGTCCTGAATCCCTCCGGAAACAGTTTCGATCCTTCTCCTGATTTTGCTTTTCAACACGCTTAACCTCCTCAGCGATCCTTGCCTTCTCCACCAAGACCGCGAAGTCTCGCTCCCTCTGCGGAGTGATCAACACCCTGAGGTCATCTCTAAGACCATCCTCGAAGCGCACACTTTGCTCATACTCAGTAACAACTATGCCCACGACATACCGGCTCAACCTCAGAAACTCGGCCTTGTACACAGCAACTGTTTTACCTTCTTGCACCAGATTCAGGAATTCCTTCCTACGGGCGTCTATATAACTTGCTCCAACATACTTCCCTTCAAAGGCCGTCTTAAACAGTTTCCAAGTTACCCTATCAGCTGGGGTTCCTTCTCTTCTGATGAGCCACCTTGGTAAGCCTCAAATCCGTAGCAACGATACAGCTCCCTTCATCTTCTGCTCCACAGAGCAATCCAAGTCATCCATAATTCGTTTTGTGGCCTCTAACCAATATTCTGCCACATTCGAGGCGATACCAGACACACCCCTAAAGATCTCCGCTCCGTTGGCCCGGAGTCGTTTAGAAATCGATCCTCGAATTTCGTTGCCTGAACTTGTCCCAGCAACCCTTTCCAGAACACGAAGCATTGCCTGCAACAGAGCGTTATCCCCGGTACCACGATCATGAGACTCCACTTCCGTTGCCGATGGTACTGGTGCATCTGCCGCCGGCATATGTCCCGAAGACGAAGATACCACTCGAGCCCTTCTCCGGCCACGTCCACGGCCTCTTCCACGAGTAGCTCTTGTACTCATATCGTATTATCTGTTTACGAATTTTAAGCATTAACTTAGTATTCCAGTGATTATTACAGATGTTTTATGAATCAGACAATAATTCAAAGTTTGTTTTCGCAGAATCGAAGTCTAGCTACAGTTTCAATCTCTTATCAGATTTTCCTATGGTTTCAGTATCATCCTTTCTAAAGTGTCCTAGTAGGGTTTCAGTACAGACAGATAATTCAGGAAAATATTCAGAAAAATTCAGAATAATTACAGACTTGAGTCGGAGATTCGGAATACCATTTTCTAAAGATCTAAATTTTGAAAATCAAGTTTTTCGCATTCTTTATAAAATTTTTGCTTTCGAAAATCTTTTGTTTTTATAAACCCATTCCACAGCCGAGTTGTTGCAGCCTAGGCTCTAATACCACTAAATGTAGCACCCCAAACCCGGCCCGGACGTTATGACCTGATCCGACATGCCACATCGAAGCGTTCAAAACATTTTATATTGTTGATCCAGAAAAACTTACTTAGTGTTTTAAAAGATAATTTCAGTATAGGTTAAAGTGAATGGAAGCTGTGCACCAGGTAGGAAATCGGAAAAGAGGAGGTGAGTCCATCGGACTGCTTAAGTACCAAGCTCCCTTTGGATCCAATCCTAGACATGCACACCGCCATTGCCACACCTTAACGTCATGTATATTTCTAGGAAACCGATTTGATTAAGTCCTTTTTAGGAAAAGTGATTAATTTTGGAAAATATCTTCATTGCGGAAGCTTTGCTTGTTGTTGTGCTATTTTGAAATCAATTACTATTTTTTTTTTTCAAAATGCGCCATAAAGCTATCCAGTTCCAACAATTAATATAAGTAATACCTATCTTAATAAAACATATCAAAACCATCAAAAATAATTAAGCGGCTTTATTACAACTTAAAACCCAAATCATAAAAATAAAAGAAAAGATGTCCAATTCACCGGAAGAAAATAGGAATTTGCAGAACGTGTGGCCACTCTGAATTCCCTCACAGCTCCAAGCCCACTATGGTTGGGGTTTTCCTACATGGATGAAAAATAAGGGGTGAGTTTGGGAAAACTCAGTGTGTAAAATAACCCAACCATAATCTAAATCAGCTAAAACCACAGAAACAGAATAAGTTTGCCTTAGCCCCGAACAGAAATTCAGAATAAAGCCCATAGGCCCATAACAGAACAGAACAGATATTACATTTTTATGCAGAAACCCAACCATATCCAACCGTATACACCCCTGTACCAACCTTACACCGTGTGGGAAGACAACTAGACCCACCCAACCGCTACACACCATAAAATTTACAGCATGGCTGCCAGAACAGATAATGTGACAGAGTCACCAGATACAGATAATCGTGGTAGAGCCACCAGAACAGATATATGTGGTAGAGCCACCAGATCAAATAATCGTGGCAGAGCCACCAGAACAGATATATGTGGCAGAGCCATCAGATCAGATATTTGTGGCATAGCCACCAGGACGCTTCCTCCATAATATAACCCATGTCCCCATGCAACTGAAATAATATGTCGTGGCATACGTATACAGAAATAGAACATCATGCTTTTCGGAAAAAAATAACCCTAGGGGTATAATGGTAATTTTGCATACATAGGGGTGTTCAAGTAATTTCACTATTATTAAGGTTTTCATACATAACATAGCCATTTACGTACGATCAGAAACACTTACCGCGTTTTCTTACCAACTTGGGCTCGTTGGCCCATTATCCCGTTTTTGGCCCATTAAGCCAAAAGACATCGAAATGCACGAATCGCGCGATTCTCGCAGATCTTATCACTTTAATTTACCATATACATCAAACTATTAATCTCATGAGCATTAGCACACTCGCAAGATCTCAAAATACCAGCTTTTCGGCTTTTGCCGATCTAGTCTATAAGAGGGTGTTAGTTACACACATGTTTGCGACGATATGCTGATGAGATCCACATACGAACTGCCTACAATTGGATTACTAATTAGTTAATCTAACTATTCAAACACGAACTACATATTAACCCCTTACAATATTCGACCAACCACACCTACAGATCATAGTAAGCTTATAAGAAATCAATAAGCAACTCATTAACAAATTTTTTTGTCAATATTTACCACATAATCAAAATTTCACTGCAAGCTGTCTTCTTGAGAACCAGTCACTAAATCATTTAACTGGAGCTACGAAACTCCAAATCAAGTTCCGTTAATTTTCCCTGAAAATAGACTCATATATCTTCTATCCATAAAATTTTCAGAATTTTTGGTTTAGCCAATCAATACCAAATTTTTCTCAAAGTTTCCCATGTTTCACTGTTTGACTAATCTAACCACTCTTCTTTACGAATCAAATTTCTCATTGTACAGAATTCAAAATATGTTCTCGTTTATTTCATTTGAAACTAGACTCATTAAGCTTTAATTACATAATTTACTCAGCTTTTAACTCATCTCCCACAATTTATGGTGATTTTCCAAAGTCACGTTCTTTGCTGCTGTCCCAAGCGCATTTATTACCAAATCACTCTTTCACACACCTAACTTGCATGCATGTTATTTAAACATGTATATCACCAATCAATCATCACATATCTATGATTTTACTTAAGTATAATCTCCATTTCATCATTTTAAAGCACAACATGTTAGCCGATTTTTTTTCCCTTAGCATCTAAGGCACATGCATGCTCATTTGTTTGGCTCAACTTCACCTATCTTCCATTTTTCATCAAAAGAACATGAAACAACAACCATTTCCTTCATTTTAATTCATGACCAAATGCTCACAACACAACCAAAACCAAAATATGCTTCAAGAGTTAAGGTAGAATCAAGAAGAACCCATGAACATCAAAATAGAAGCAAAGTACCAAGAACTTACCTTCAATTTTCTTCCTCCTAGTGACAGAATATTCAAGGGTTTCCTCCCCTATTTGCTCTCTCTCAAATTCGGCTATGAAGAACAAAGAATGAACAAAAACCTTCATTTACTTTCTTTTGTTATTCTTATCACTCAACATTTTATGACACATAAATGATATACTAATATTTGTGCCATACTCATGCCATAATTCCAATAAAAATGCCCATAATGCTTATCATGCCCATCATGGAACATTTTCCTAACCCATTATCAATTTTTAACAATTTTTACTATAAATTATTAATATCAAGTGCACATATTGTCTACCACCAACATGATGACCAGCCACTACATGTAAAATGGGAGGTTTGTCATGCAAATCCTCTTATTTTGCACTCCTATTTATTTGGCCACTACAAATTAGCCTATAGTATTTTCAAACATTTTCACATAGGTCCTATTTCATAATTTCACTCCCTTTTTCTTATGGAACAAAAATTAACTAAAATTACTGGGTTCTATCTTAAGATTGGGCCTTCTAGAGGCCCACAAACATAATTAAACCTATGCCAATATTCACAGAATTCCTGAAAATTGGGGCGTTACATTTTCTCCACTGAAATTTCAAAGGAAGGATAGCTATTTAGGGTTCTAAAGTTTCGGTTGACTTATATGCTTGAATGGTAAGTGTTTTTCATCCCATTTTTAATTATTTCTATGTTTTTTATATCGTTTTAGCTTAATCTAGCTAGTTCGAAGGTTAATTTGTAAAAATGTTAAAGGTTAAGGGACTTGTCATGTATGTCTTTTAGTAGGTTTTGATGTTAAATGATAGATTATGAATCTTGGTTGAAAAATGAACAAGTTTTGTAAAGTGATTTTTGATGAAATGGCATTTAGGGATTGATTTGTAAAAATAGTAAAATTTCCTGTTAAAATTATGAAATGTTGGTTTAAATGAGTTGGTATGGGTCCCTATGAAATTTGAATAGCTTGAATAGAAGATGAAAATGGTTAAATTTCAAATTACGAGCTTAAGGACTAAATTGTGAAAAGTTAAAATGTTAGGGGTACATTGGTAATTTTGTATTAAATGAAATGTGGATTAAATTGATTAAAATTGTCTATTTAGATCAAGATAAACCATGAACGGACCTAGATCAAGGTAAAGCAAAAGCTTTGGATTAGTTTGACTTAACTACTATACCCATAGACATCGAGGTAAGTTCGTATGAACGATTATCGTGTTTATGTTAATTAAATTGAATGTTTATTATGTTATTTATGATGTAAATGGATCGATACATAAATGTATCAATGTTGTAATAAATTGGCGGATATCGAGTCCCGGTTGAACCTTAGGAACTCGTAGGATACAAATGACATGTCATTAGGGATTTCATGTTTCGGGTGTTGATCTTGAATATCCTATCTATGGCTGAGGTCTTGCATTTGTTGTGGATTCTCCATAGCTCGTGTGAGCAGCATCGTGTAGCTTACATTCTGACCCATAGCTCGTGTAAGCAGGCCTATTTCACAGCTCATGTGAACAATGCTGTAAAGGAAAGGTTACGGCTATCTGTAAAGGCGCACTTCATGTGAGCTTTCTCGAGTATCTGATGTAATTCTAGATAGTTCAATGGACAAGAAAAAGGAAAGGAAATGATAAGTATGTAAATGCAATGAATCATGACATTATGGAACATTGAAGGTGCAAAATGTTATGTTTATACATGATGAATCACATATCCAATGGATGATTTCATATATATATATGAACAAGTGTACTAACTTGTGAACTTTATGTTGTTGTTTACGTTGATGTCAAGCTTTTGGTTATGGTTATTTTATGCTTATGCTTTATATTATGCAAATTATATAGTAAGTTAAGCTTGGTTTATACGATCTTACTAAACATTCATTGCTTTCGTAGTTGTTTTTCCTTTGTTTTATAGATTATCGGAAGCTCGATCATTTTGGAAGCTCATCGAAGATCTATCACACTATTCAGATGTAACAACCCGATTTAGGGCCTAATCGGAATAGTGGTCTCCGGACCACAAATCCGAAGATAAAAAAATTATTTTTATTATTTTTATGAGGTTATAGCACGATTATATGAGTGCATGAAAAGTTTTGTGAGTTAATTTTAATATTTTCAAGCCCGATTGCGAAAAAGGACTAAATCGCAAAAAGGGAAAAAGTTACATTTTAGTACCCAAATGTGTTAAATAGCTAGAAAATCAAAATTGAGGGCTTTTAAATGGAAATTACACCCTTTTTAATAGTGTTGGTCGGCCATGTGATGGATTTTAAACAAATAGTCAAAGTATTAGGTAGATGATGTCATGATTTGGTGATAAAATTGTAACAGCCTAATTTTCAATGGTGTCGGAACAGTGATTCGAGATCACTAAATCCGACAAATGAGTAGGAAATATTATTAATTTAGTGAGTATAAGTTAAATGTGAAGTTAGGAAAAATTTTGAAATAGTGAATAGTGTACTAAAAATAAATACTAAAATAATTAGAATCGAAAATGAGGTATTGAGACCTCAGGAATTTTAAATCGAGCCATAAATATTTTTATAAATATTTATAGAGTGTTAATAAGTTAGTATTAAAGTTTAGTCAAGAAATTTTAAAGTTCTGATAGTTAATTGAACAAAAAGGACTAAATTATATCAAATGCAAAATTGTGGAAAATGATTAAATAGCTTAAATGATAAAAGAAAGAGGGTTTAAAAGGAAAATAAACCCAAGGTCTATTTGGGCTGGACGGCAAGAGCATGAAATCAGCAATAAAATAAGGAGAATTAAGGGCAAAATTGCAACATTGCAAAATTTACTTAATAAAGCTAGGACTAAAGTGGAATTATCTAGATTTTTCTTTATTTTTATGCATTCTCATCAGCAAAAATGCCATGGAAGAGTTCCCTTAAGCTGGTTTTTCATATTTTTACTTCAAGTAAGTTTAATTCTTGATTATTTCTTGAATTTTTTGTGTTTTTATGATTTTTACAACTAGGTCCACTTGTTGAATTCATTAGTTTTTGATTCTATGAAAGAAATTGAAAGTTGATATGAATATGTGCTGGAAGTATATGATGATTTGGCATGGAATTAGAGCTTCAAATTGTTTATATGCTGATTTTTTTGAAAGAATTGAATAGAAAGTGAATGTTTGGGACCTAATTGTAAAAGAGTTTGAAGTTAGAGTTTTATGTGGAAATTATGAATTTCAATAGTTATGAAATAACTTATAATGTCTAGGAAAAGTATTAATTGAGAAAATTATCTTAATTGAGGGGTTAATTGAGCAAGGACTGAATTGTATGAATTGTGAAATTTGAAGCAAAATGGAAATCAACATTTTGCACTAAAACTGTTTTGGACAGCAGCAGTAGTCTAACTTTGAAAAATCACCAAAAATTTTAGAAATGGAATTAGAGGATGAATAAAATATGAAATTAAAGCTATTGAGTCTAGTTTCTTATAGAAGAAATGATGTAAGCAATGAAATTTTAAATCATGAGATATGATGAATTTTGTGAGACAAGGTCAGAATAATTTCGGGTTCCCCTGTTCTGACTTTGTAAAATAATAAAAATAATTATAGGATTAAATTTATATGTTTAGAATCCTGAATGAGTCTATCTTCAAGAGAAATAAGCGAGGACATCATTCGAATCCTGTACGAGAATATAATTAATTTTTAGTGAAGAAGGGTTGGAACTGTCGACAGCAGAACAGGGGAGACTTCAATGAATAAACTGTATTAATTGGACAAACCAAAAATTATGAAATTTTTATGGTAAGAATAAATATGAGTCTAGTTTCTGGGAAAATTTATGGATCTTAATTTGGAGTTCTGTAGCTCAATATGAAAATAATTTAGTGACTATGACACAGATGGGCAGCTTGAATATTCACATAAGTAGATAGTGAAAATTATGGATAATGTTACCTACAAGTGTTTTGTTTATACTAAGGATGTGGATGGAGAGGAGGAGGAGGAAAAATATATATATATATATATATGAATGACTCATGTAGAAATTGATCACATGCCCGATTATAATCGATAAGTGTTGAATTAGAAATGATATAATGATTTATTTGGAATATTTATTATGAAATTATGATTATCATTATGATACAAAAATTGAACTTGTGAGTTTATATGGCTAAAATTTTAGTGATTATTTGTTAATTTTATGAATTTCATGATGTGTTATTTCATATGTATTGATGATAAAATCGTGAATAATGTAAAAGCATGAAAATTGAATAAATAATCAAATTGAGCATTTCAGTTCAGTGACAAGATGAATTGAAGGAAAAGACCATGTTTGGACCATGGCAACAAGTGATAAGTGATAGCTTCGGCTACACTTATCTGATCAAGGAAAAGTGAAAGTGATAAGTGATAGCTATCACTTATCTGATCAAGGAAATGTGAAAGTGAAAAGTGATAGCTTCGGCTACACTTATCTGATCAATGACAAATGACAAGTGAAAAGTGGTAGCTTCAGCTACCTGATCAGTGAAAAGTGGTAGCTCCAGCTACCTGATCGGTGAAAAGTGGTAGTACTGGCTACCTGATCAGTGAATAGTGGTAGCTTCGGCTACAAGTGACAAGTGATTTCCGTACAAGACCATATCTTGGATATGGCATCGGTGTGATATATGCTACTGTATAAAACCATATCTGGGATATGCCATCAGTGAGATATGTGATTCATGTAAGACCATAGCTGGGCTATGGCATCGATATGTGATATGTGATTACGTGTAAGACCATAGCTGGGCTATGGCATCATTATGTGAAGATGTGTAAGACCATAGTTGAACTATGGCATCGAGAAAACGAATTGCTCAATTCCGTAAGACGTTCACTAATTTGAAGAAGTTTGGGAAGTATTACATGGAATTATGCGACATAAGGAAATACGAGTTGATGAGACATGAGCATAAAACTTGGTTGATGAATGAGTTCATTTGTGATTATAAATTTCTACGCCTTGAGTGTATTATCCGTATGAATTGGTATTCCAAATGAATTAATGAGAAAACTTCTAGTATGAAATAATCTAAGTTCGAAATGAAATATCATGAAAATGTACTTGAAATACATTGGTATGTCTTGTATATGCTATTTGAATTCATAAATGTAGAAAGTAAATGTATGTGGAAATATGAGATGATGATATCTGTACATGGAATTTATTGATGAATACGTACATCCAAATTTATATGATAGATTTTAGTGAACATTGAAATTGGGCTCAATAAGTGATTTGGCAATTTAAATCGTGATTGGTAGGAAGAGTTAATGAATTGCATATTTATAAATTGTTACACGTATTTTTCTGAAATACGAGGAAGTGATGGTAACTGATACATGGAAATATGAAACTATGATATATATACAAAAACATGGAATATGTTTGATAAATGTGTTCATTCATAGTTATGGAATTATGTACCTCATGTGTGCTATTTGCATAAAGATGATATTTCAAATACTTTGGTGAATAAAGCTTAAATATGAAATAGTATGAAATCGAAACAAATTGTTATGAAAATGTATTTAAATTATCTGTAAGTGTTTCATGCTTCTCGATAATGCCTCGTACTCTATTCCGGTGACGGATACGAGTAAAGGGTGTTACATTTAGTGGTATCAGAGCTATGGCTTAGTCGGTTCTCAGACTAACCTAACATGTGTAAAAGTTCAGCTATACATGCCACTGATCCGTGATAGTGTGATGTCTCCCGACGCGTATGAGCACCGTCTTGCTTAGACAGAAGTACTCTCCAATCGAGCTGCACTGACCATGTTCAATGTGATGCGAAGGTGTTTGAATAAAATTACGATTATGATAAGTCTCAATTTAGAAAAGTATGAATAAAAGTTTATGATTTATATATATATAAGTGATAACACGTGAGATGAAAGGTCATGTTGTGATAAATATCCATACTTGCTTGATGCTCATATGATGTAGTGCACTTGGCTTACTTGATAAGATGAACGGGATAAATAGAAATTCGTAGAAGTATGAGTAAAAGTTCCTAATATCATGATACGAATGAAAATGTCATTGCCTTGATTTAACGTTGAATGTTGATGAATGTCAAAGATATTTTTTATGAGATAAATGATTATAATGAAATGAATTTATCTATGTTAAATTGTTTGGACTGAATTATGTGATTGTAATTATATGTATATGATGATGCACGAAACGAAAGTTGTGATTGTGATATAAATATCTATGTTTGTTTAACCCTTATATGATGTCATGAGTATGATTTGTTCGAGTAGATGAATGGATAAGTCAAGTTATCCAGAAAACATAAGATGCATGCATAATTATACTTGACTAAATGAGATAACTGGAAAGTGAGCATTAAATCAATATGAATGTTAGTTACTCGAAATGAATAACATGATTGAGATATGATTGCTATGAAGAAAACTGTGTTACATGTATATGTATATGAGAGTTGAATCAGAGGCCCTACGACCCTTTCCCTTACCAAAGTGGTGTTTTATAATGGAATTTCATGAGATTTACCTTTGAATAAGTTTCCGGTTGAGAAACCAAAGAGTTCAGTGCTAGAATAATTATAAATATGATTAGAGATTGAAGAATGAATTGATAAGTAAAGTCAAAACCAGAAAAGTATTAGATTGGCATAAGGATTATTGGAGTTATGCACTGTTCCAGTTAGAGAAGAAATTTATTTTGATAAATCGAATTACTAAGGTACAAGGTCGAGAAAAGTGCAAATCAAAATTTATTCAGAACTAGTCTTCTTTAGTAAAAGTAATATGAAATTTGTGATGGCAGAAATAGTTGGGGAAATGATATCTGAAATGTGTAATATCTGAGTGTGACAGTTACGATTGGACAGATTTTAGCAGTTTCTTCTAAGATGTTCTATGTGTTTATCCGTTCCCAGAAATATTTCTATGGTTATTGATCTTTTGAAGAAATTCTTGTTATTTGGGGATGTTTTCTAATCCTGATGTTAAATGAAAGCATTGGTAGCCTGACTGGTTTATAATTTATATTGCTCTATTCTTTCGGGCATTCTATTATATTCTGCCTTATAAAAAAATAAAAAAATAAAAATATGATGAGAGAATATGTATGATACTATGATTCTGTTTCTTCTACTTGATGCTCCATTTGATATGTATATATATGGGAAGATACATTGTTCTTGTTGCATTTGATTCCAGTGAGGCTAAATGATGTTTTCTACTGGATTTCTTTTCTCTGAGGAATTATCGGGATCTTCTATATTTTCCTATGAGTTTGGTTTTCAATTTTCTGGCATAGTATCGTATCTTGGGTTTCTTTATTCTGGGTTTTTCTATCTTGGATTTCTTTATTCGGTTTTCTTGTTATCTTTATTCTGTAATTTGTCAACTATGACTCATGTTCGGAGTGCATTCTTCAGCTCGTGATAATCATGTCAAATATGGCTATACTTCTGATTTGATTTGGGTGATGTAATGATTTCAGTATTGGGATTTTTCTAATTTTCGTGTAAGGTTTGACAACAGTAAAGGTATAAGTGATAAAAGTGCGAGTTTCAATCGGTATGGTGGATTACTTCTCTCAAGTAAGTCAATTATAGTTAATGTCTTCAATTGAGATATTTTAGTACTTGAGCTAATATAATTGAGACGATTTTGATTAACGTAATGAATGAATAGTAAAGGATGGAATGATGAATCGTTTTGTAACTAGAAGAAAAGATTATTTTCGAGGTTATATCGGAATTATTTCCGTAGCGGAAAAAGGAAAATGTGATAGTGAGTAGCAAACTAAAAGAGTACAGTGAGGATCGACTTCTGATAATGAATTTCAGAATATATGAGAAATTAAATAGATATATTGGAGGCACCGCCTGAGTGAAAGTTCTTCAACACTGAATATGAAATTGAGGAATCTAAGTGAAGACCACTTTCTGGTAAGATTTTCGGGGACGAAAATCCCTAAAGGGGGGAGAGTTATAACAGCCTAATTTTCAGTGGTGTCGAAACAGTGATTTGAAATCACTCAATCCGATAAATGAGTAGGAAATATTATTAATTTAGTGAGTATAAGTTAAATGTGAAGTTAGGAAAAATTTTGAAATAGTGAATAGTGTACTAAAAATAAATACTAAAATAATTAGAATCGAAAACGAGGTATCAAGACCTTGGGAATTTTAAATCGAGCCATAAATATTTTTATAAATATTTATGGAGTGTTAATAAGTTAGTATTAAAGTTTCATCAAGAAATTTTAAAGTTCTGATAGTTAATTGAACAAAAAGGACTAAATTGTATCAAATGTAAAATTGTGGGAAATGATTAAATAGCTTAAATGATAAAAGAAATAGGGTTTAAAAGGAAAATAGACCCAAGGTCTATTTGGGCTGGACGGCAAGAGCATGAAATCAGCAAGAAAATAAGGAGAATTAAGGGCAAATTTGGAAAATTGCAAAATTTACTTAATAAAGCTAGGACTAAACTGGAATTATCTAGATTTTTCTTTATTTTTATGCATTCTCATCAGTAAAAATGCCATGGAAGAGTTCCCTTAAGCTGGTTTTTCATATTTTTACTTCAAGTAAGTTCAATTCTTGATTATTTCTTGAAATTTTTGTGTTTTTATGATTTTTACAACTACGTCCACTTGTTGAATTCATTAGTTTTTGATTCTATGAAAGAAATTGAAAGTTGATATGAATATATTCTGGAAGTATATGATGATTTGGCATGGAATTAGAGCTTAAAATTGTTTATATGCTGATTTTTTTGAAAGAATTGAATAGAAAGTGAATGTTTGGGACCTAATTGTAAAAGAGTTTGGAGTTAGAGTTTTATGTGGAAATTATGAATTTCAAAAGTTATGAAATAACTTATAATGTCTATAAAAAGTATTAATTGAGAAAATTATCTTAATTGAGGGGTTAATTAAGCAAGGACTGAATTGTATGAATTGTGAAATTTGGGGCAAAATGGAAATCAACATTTTGCACTAAAACTGTTTTGGACAGCAGTAGTAGTCTAACTTTGAAAAATCACCAAAAATTTTAAAAATGGAATTAGAGGATGAATAAACTATGAAACTAAAGCTTATTGAGTCTAGTTTCTTATAGAAGAAATGATGTAAGCAATGGAATTGTAAATCATGAGATATGATGAATTTTGTGAGACAAGGTCAGAATAATTTCGGGTTCCCCTGTTCTGACTTTGTAAAATAATAAAAATAATTATAGGATTAAATTTATATGTTTAGAATCCTGAATGAGTCTATCTTCAAGAGAAATAAGCGAGGACATCATTCAATCACATGCGAGAATATAATTAATTTTAGTGAAGAAGGGTCGAATGTTAGCAATGAGAATAGGGAGACTTCAATGAATAAACTGTATTAATTGGCCCAACCAAAAATTATGAACTTTTTATGGTAAGAATACATATGAGTATAGTTTCTAGGAAAATTTATGGATCTTAATTTTGAGTTCTGTAGCTCAAGATAAAAATAATTTAGTGACTATGACACAGATGGGCAGCTTGAATATTCACATAAGTAGATAGTGAAAATTATGAATAATGTTACCTACAAGTGTGTTGTTTATACTAAGGATGTGGATGGAGAGGAGGAGGAGGAAAAATATACATATATATATATATGAATGACTCGTGTATAAATTGATCACATGCCCGATTATAATCGATGAGTGTTGAATTAGAAATGATATAATGATTTATTTGGAATATTTATTATGAAATTATGATTATCATTATGATACAAAATTGAACTTGTGAGTTTATATGGCTAAAATTTTAGTGATTATTTGTTAATTTTATGAATTTCATGATGTGTTATTTCATATGTATTGATGATAAAATCGTGAATAATGTAAAAGCATGAAAATTGAATAAATGATCAAATTGAGCATTTCATTCAAATGACAAGATGAATTGAAGGAAAAGACCATGGTTGGACCATGGCAACAAGTGATAAGTGATAGCTTCGGCTACACTTATCTGATCAAGGAAAAGTGAAAGTGATAAGTGATAGCTTCGGCTACACTTATCTGATCAATGACAAATGACAAGTGAAAAGTGGTAGCTTCAGCTACCTGATCAGTGAAAAGTGGTAGCTTCGGCTACCTGATCAGTGAAAAGTAGTATCTCCGGCTACCTGATCAGTGAAAAGTAGTAGTATCGACTACCTGATCAGTGAATAGTGGTAGCTTCGGCTACAAGTGACAAGTGATTTCCGTACAAGACCATATCTGGGATATGGCATCGGTGTGATATATGCTACTGTATAAGACCATATCTGGGATATGCCATCAGTGAGATATGTGATTCATGTAAGACCATAGCTGGGCTATGGCATAGATATGTGATATGTGATTACGTGTAAGACCATAGCTGGGCTATGGCATCGATATATGAATATGTGTAAGACCATAGCTGGGCTATGGCATCATTATGTGAAGATGTGTAAGACCATAGTTGAACTCTAGCATCGAGAAAGCGAAGTACTCAATTTTGCAAGACGTTCACTAATTTGAAGAATTTTGGGAAGTATTACATGGAATTATGCGACATAAGGAAATATGAGTTGATGGGACATGAGCATAAAACTTGGTTGATGAATGAGTTCATTTGTGATTATATATTTCTACGCCTTGAGTGTATTATCCGTATGAATTGGTATTCCAAATGAGTTAATGAGAAAACTTCTAGTATGAAATAATCTGAGTTCGAAATGAAATATAATGAAAATGTACTTGAAATGCATTGGTATGTCTTGTATATGCTATTTGAATTCATAAATGTAAAAAGTAAATGTATGTGGAAATATGAGATGATGATATCTGTACATGGAATTTATTGATGAATACGTACATCCAAATTTATATGATAGATTTTAGTGAACATTGAAATTGGGCTCAATAAGTGATTTGGCAATTTAAATCGTGATTGGTAGGAAGAGTTAATGAATTGCATATTTATAAATTGTTACACGTATTTTTCTGAAATATGAGGAAGTGATGGTAATTGATACATGGAAATATGAAACTATGATATATAGAAAAACATGGAATCTGTTTGATAAATGTGTTCATTCATAATTATGGAATTATGTACCTCATGTGTGCTATTTGCATAAAGATGATATTTCAAATACTTTGGTTGTAACACCCCTAACCCGAGACCGTCGCCGGAGTCGAACACGAGGTGTTAACAAATTTCAAACCACTTATTGATAATTTCCGCATAAGTCGCCAATCTGTGTACTAGTCGCTTCAAAAATCATAACTTGAGTTCTACAACTCGAAAATCAGTTTCGTAATTTTTCCCTGAAACTAGACTTATATGTCCATCTACATATTTTTTCTAGAATTTTTGGTCAAGCCAATTAGTACAGTTTATTAGTTAAAGTCTCCCATGTTACAGGGGTCGACTACGCTGACCTTCGTGCGTTGCAACTCGAATAACTCCCTGTGCAGGGCTTCAATACTGATGCAGTTTGTTTCTATAGAAACTAGACTCAAAAAGGAATCTATACATATATGGAATTATTTCTAAATGTCTCGGGTTAATTTATAATGAATTTTCAAAGTCGGAATAGGGAATCCAGAAGCCGTTCTGGCCCTATTTCACGAAAACCCAAATATCTCTTAACATACAACTCATATGACCGTTTCGTTTCTTCCATATGAATATAGATTCATCAAGGTTCATTTACATAATTTATTCACTATTTAATTCCATTCCTACTATTTTTAGTGATTTTCACATCCACATCACTGTTGTTGCCAAAGCATCTATTTCTAGGGTAGACTTTCTCTAACACATAGTTTCAATGATTCAACCACCCCTTTTTCATATATAGTCCAAAATATAATCATGATGACCCATTCTAATGGCTGGTCATTGCCAAACATTTCCGTGCCTCTTAATGAGCATATACATGCCAAATGATTATAACATTATGCTCAAAACATTTATAAGCCATTTTCGCATGGCTATTCAAAATTTTACATACCAAGTTCAAACAAAACATAATAACCTATACATGCCGAAATGTTCTCTTAGACCATCTAAGAAGAAGATACCAAAAAGTCGCTAGTCGGTGTGATGACTTCGATGACGGTCCCGAATACGCAAAAATTCGAATCCAAGAAACCTAAAATAGGTGACAAGCAAACACCGAATGAGTATATAACTCAGTAAGTCATAAGCAATGCACTACCAACCATTAATAACATTATCGCAAAAGGAAACAAAATGGAACGAGGCTAATTACTCCATTCAAACCGAACTATACCATAGTTCCTTAGACCATTCGATTCAACCACATACCAAGTTACACATTCACATTCCATATACTAATCAATAGGATATTTGAAGCAATTCTATACACCATTTTGTTTTCGTCACAATCATACATCTACATGACCTTTCACTCATTCCACGATAATTCTTATGTACGTGACTTCAATTTACATTGTCACATAGGTTCAAACTTACCAAGCTCAACCCCAAATATAAACATAGCGCCTATTAGCCATGAACTCAAGGTACTTACCCGATCCGCTGTCCGTGATCAACTCAATAGTGTCGCACACTCAGTGTCAATAGTGATTCAAAAGCATATAGTGAGTCCGCACACTTAGTGCTATATAATCAACTCGCACACTTAGTGCTATATGATCAAACTCGCACACTTAGTGCTGTACAAGTTTTAAACCCACACACTTAGTGTCATTCTCATGATCACAAATGTTTATACCCGTAAACTTAGTGCCGAAATCAACAACTCAATACATCTCACCTCTTTTCCTTTCATTCAACACTTCCATCACCACATACATACATGTATATAAATTCATCATTCCTTTCGGCATAATTATATAGACATTATGTCTATTCAAATCAATACAAAATATATGCTTAGTGACTTACCTTGTGTTGGGTAAAATAGTCCAAGTCGGCTACTCGATGACCTTCGTCTTTCCCTTGCTTAATTCTCCTTCTTTAACTCCTTGAGCTTAATCAATAAATCAACTAGTTTAACCATCTTGCTAAACATTCATAATTCAATTACATATGCATATGTATGTTTGTATATTCGGCAACCATCCTCACTTATTACCCATTTAGTCAATAATCTAAGCCAAGATAAGGCTTCAATATGGTTGCCTCTAACCGAATACATGCACACCAATCTACTTCATTTGGCGAATATGCATGTCTATGTTGAGGCCAATTTTACACTTAATACTACACAAAAAAAACAGCATACATTTTACTAACTAACGATTACATATTGTAGCTCAATACACATCTCTCATTTACTTCATAACGAAACAACATCACAAGCAAATATACACCTTAAAATAGTATATATGTCATACCAATACATCATGTGCAAACATATATTCATGTAGGTGCAAGGGCGAATCTCAAGTTGTTTATATCCAAATATAAACACATATCCAAAGCTCAAATCTTACCTACCATGCAACATGCATGAATCATACTTATGGATATACCATGACCGAATACATCACAACACCATAATTTTGGTCATGATTAAGCAAATAACTTAATGTCTTACTCAAAAATACTAAAAAGAAAGTCCAAGAGCCATCAATCCACCATCACATAAACCATTAGCAAGCTTCATATTTAACATGCAATGGCATTAACACAAAATCCACCTTGCCAAATACCATCCCCATGATATAACAAAGATTTGAACCATGGGCTAATAAGAACATCAAGCTAGCAACTAAAAACATGCATGAATCTCATGGCACAACCTCAAACATACCTTAATCTTGATGCAAGTATAGCCAAATCTCTTCCTAATCCCTTCCAAACCAAACATGAAGCAAAAATTCCTTCCTTCCTCTTTGGTATTTTCGGTCAAGAGAGAATGAAATGGATGAGCAAAATTTTTTCTTTTCTTTTCTTCAATGCTGCAGCAATGGGGGTTCACTCACACACATTTTTTTTCTTTCTTTATTACCCATACTTATTTGTTTATTGTTTCTCCCTAATGCACCAACAAAATATGTTTCATGACATGTTTAGCCCATACTCCTTGTCATGGCCGACCACCTCCTATAAAAGAGGGATATTTGACATGCAAGGCCATTGTTTTGCATGCATGCTTTAATTAGTCATCACACATTTCCCCATCATACTTTCAAAGTTTTCTACTAGGTCCTTTCTAGTAAAATTCACATTTATAACTCTAAATCAAACATCAAAAATGTCACACGAATTAACACATATCATAAGCATCAAAATGAGCATTAAATTATTTTTATGCCTCGGTTTTATGGTCCGAAACCACATTCCGACTAGGGTCAATTTTGGGGTGTCACAACTCTCCCCACTTAAGAAATTTTCGTCCCGAAAATCTTACCGTAAATAGATTTGGGTATCGCTCCTTCATAGAGTTCTCGGGTTCCCAAGTAGCTTCTTCTATCCCGTGTTTGAGCCATAACACTTTCAACAGCGGAACCCTTTTGTTTCGCAACTCCTTCACTTCACGAGCTAGGATACGAATCGGTTCTTCTTCATAGCTCATATCGGCTTGAATTTCAACCTCTGATGGACTAATTACGTGCGATGGATCAGATCTATAGCGTCGAAGCATCGAAACATGAAAGACGTCGTGAATCTTTTCAAGTTCAGGGGGCAAAATTAAACGATACGCAACCGAACCGACTCATTCGGATATCTTATATGGCCCGATGAACCTCGGACTCAATTTGCCTTTACGGCCAAATCTGAGTATCTTTTTCCAAGGCGAAACTTTAAGAAACACTTTATCTCCCACCTGATACTCAATGTCTTTTCGTTTCAAATCCGCGACGATTTACGACGATCTGTGGCGCCTTCAGACTTTCACGGATTACCTTTACTCATTCAAAGCATCTTTAATCAAATCCACTCGAAAATTTTACTTTCGCCGAGCTCGGTCCAAAACAATGGTGTACGGCATTTACGCCCGTACAAGGCCTCGTAAGGCACCATCTTAATACTTGATTGAAAACTATTGTTGTAAGCGAATTCAATCAAAGGTAAATATCGTTCCTATGAACCACTGAACTCGAGGACGCAACATCTCAACATATCCTCAAGTATCTGAATTATCCGCTCGGATTGACCATCGGTTTGTGGATGAAAAGCGGTGCTAAAATGCAGCTTGGTACCCAAAGCTTCTTGCAATTTCTTCCAAAATCGCGAGGTGAATCTCGGATCTCTATCCGACACAACAGAAATCGGTACCCCGTGTAATCTCACAATCTGAGAAATGTACAATTCAGCTAGTTTATCCAATGAAAAATCTGTATTCACGGGGATAAAGTGAGCCGACTTAGTCAGTCTATCAACAACAACCCAAATCGCATCCTTCTTGCTTGCTGACAATGGCAGTTCGGACACAAAGTCCATTGTGAGTCGATCCCATTTCCACTCGGGTATCATGATCGGTTGAAGTAACCCTGAAGGCACTTGATGTTCCGCTTTCACTTGTTAACATATTAAACATCTCGAAACAAAGTCAGAGATGTCTCGTTTCATACCATGCCACCAAAACCGACATTTCAAATCATTGTACATCTTCGTACTCCCCGGGTGAATTGACATTCGGCTACAATGAGCTTCGTTCAGAATCATCGAAATGGGTTCTGAATTTCTTGGAACACACAAACGATTTCTGAACCTCAAACAATCGTCATCATCAATTTGAAACTCCGATTCCTTGTTCGGAACACACTCAGCTCGTTTTGCAACCAACTCATCGTCAACTTTCTGAGTTTCGCGAATTTGATGAGTCAATAATGGTTTGGCCTTTAATTCGGCTATTAACACATTGTCGAGTAGGATAGACAAGTGTACATTCATAGCTCGTAAAGCAAATAGTGATTTTTGGCTTAAGGCGTCCACAACCACATTAGCCTTTCCCGGGTGATAATCAATGACAAGCTCATAATCTTTTAACAGCTCGAGCCAACGTCTTTGTCGCAGATTTAAGTCTCTTTGAGTCATCAAATATTTGAGACTTTTGTGATCCGAATACACATGGCACTTCTCACCAAATAAGTAATGTCGCCATATCTTTAAGGCGAATACGATGGCAGCCAATTCGAGATCATGGGTCAGATAATTTTTCTCATGTGGCTTTAATTGTCTTAACGCATAGGCCTCAACTCGACCTTCTTGCATCAATACGCAACCTAACCTAAGTAGGGAGGCATCACTATAGATGACAAACTCTTTGCCAGATTCGGGCTGTACTAGTACTGGAGCTTCCGTCAATTGAGTTTTCAATTGATCGAAACTTTTCTGACACTTTTCCGTCCATTCAAACTTGACATCTTTCTGAAGCAGTTTCGTCATGGGTGTGGCTATCATCGAGAATCCTTTTACAAACCGTCGGTAGTAACCGACAAGTCCCAAAAAGCTCTGAACCTCAGTAATGTTTCTCGGAGGCTTCCAGTTAAGTATGGCTGAAATTTTGCTCGGGTCGACTCGAATACCCGATGCAGATACCACATGACCCAAGAAGCTAACCTCTCTTAACCAGAACTCACACTTGCTGAACTTAGCATATAACTGCTTATCCCGTAATATTTGCAACACTAATCTCAGGTGCTCCGCATGTTCGGTCTCATCTCTTGAATAGACCAAGATGTCGTCAATGAACACAACTACGAACCGATCCAAATATGGTCTGAAGATCCGATTCATCAAATCCATAAATACCGAGGGCATTAGTGAGCCCAAACGGCATCACTAAGAACTCGTAGTGACCATATCTCGCTCAAGGCGTTTTGGGTATGTCCGAATCTCGGATTCATGAATCGTAATAGCCCGATCTCAAATCTATTTTTGAGAACACCGAGGCTCCTTCGAGTTGATCGAAAAAATCATCGATACGTGATAACGGATATTTGTTCTTTATTGTCACTTTATTAAGCTGACGATAGTCGATGCACAACCTCATGGTTCCGTCCTTATTTTTCACAAACAACACTGGTGCACCCCAAGGTGAAAAACTTGGTCGAGCGAAACCTCTATCCGTCAACTCTTGCAACTGAGCTTTCAACTCCTTCAACTCGGTTGGTGCCATACGATATGGAGCTATCAAAATTGGCGTAGTCCTAGGTACAAGCTCAATACCAAACTCTACTTCCCGAACAGGTGGTAAACCCGGTAATTCTTCGGGAAAAACATCCGGGTATTCACAAACCACCGGCACAGATTCGGGTTTTATTTCTAACTCCTTATCATCAAGTACATACGCAAGGTATGCTTCGCACCCTTTTCTTACATATTTCTGGGCCAACATTGATGATATTACAGTTGGCAACCCCTTCAAGTCCGTAGACTCAATTCGAATCATCTCGTTATTTGCGCACCTCAAATCAATAGTCTTGCTTTTGCAATTCACAACCGCATCATGCACGGTCAACCAATCTAAACCGAGTATAACATCAAATTCATCAAATGGCAAAAGCATCAGGTCCGCCGGAAAGCAGGACCCTCGGATTACTAGGGGACATTTCTTGCACACTTTGTCGACAAGCACGTATTGACCCAAAGGGTTTGACACTCGAATTACGAACTCAGTAGACTCAACAGGTAGAGTCTTCTTTGGATGCTAAGGTTTCACATACATATGAATGAGTAGAGCCAGGGTCAATCAACGCAATCACACTAGTATCAAAGAGAGTGAAAGTACCAGTGATAACATCAGGGGAGGATGCTTCCTCTCGTGCACGGATGGCATATGCCCTAGCAGGAGTACGGGTCTCGGATCGAACAGTAGATCGGTGGCCCTCTCGACTACCACCCCTACCTCCTAAAATTCTTGGTGGTCTACCTCTAGTTGTCATTCCACTAGGTCTTGCACCTTGCATCCTATTCTTCTCATCAAGCTCCGTGCAATCTCTAATGAAGTGGTCCTTGAACCGCATCCGTAACAAGCCCTATTGGTAGACTTACCCCAACATTCACCTATGTGTCTTCTCCCACATTGGGGCATTTGAGTTTCTCTTGACGGTTATTGCCCACACTAGCTACCAAGTAGCTCGGAGTCCGTCAATGGTCGTGCTCTTATGGAAATTCCCTTGATCGTCCTCGATTTATTGGTGTCCTCCCGAACTTCTTTACAGCCGAGAACGGAGCTTTACCCGTCGATCTTTTGCGATAGTCTCTAGCTTCAAATTCAGCCTTCTTCTTCTCTTTTCCAAGTTCCTCCGCCTTGCGTGCTCGTTCAACTAGTGTTACGAATTCTTTTATCTCCAAAATACCCACTAGTAGCTTTAAATCTTCATTCGATCCTTCTTCAAACCTCTTGCACATAGCAACCTCATCACCACACACTCCTAGGCATACCGATCGAGTCTTACGAACTCATGTTCAGATTCGACATCTTGTCATACGGCCTTGCTTGAGCTCCAAGAATTCCTTACGCTTTTGATCGATGAATCACGACTAATATATTTCTTTGAAATTCTATTTGAAAGAAATCCCAAGTAACTCGTTCGTTTGGGACTATGGAAATCAAAGTCCTCCACCAATAGTAAGTGAGTCTCCCAACAAGGATATAGCACACTTTAGACATTCATCGGTGTGCATGAGTTCATCAAACACCGAATGGTGTTATCAAGCCGAACTCGGCCCTTTCGGCATCATCAAGAACTATGGCCTCTGAACTCTTCAGCCCCGCTTCCTAATCAAGTCTCTGGTGGCTTACTCAGCCTCACAGGTCGATGAATCGATGGCATCTGTGCTCTTGGGGTGGATTATTCAAATTGGAATTGTTGGACAGCCGGATTGGTTCGGGCATATTCGCGACCCACTCATTCATCATGGTAAAGAAGGCTTGTTTAGCCCCCTCACCTTGATTATTCGCAGATGACTGAGGTTCAACAGGTGGCGTCCCTTGTGCAGGAGCAGCCGCTACACTTTCAACGTCATCCACCAAGGTTCTCTCTACATCGGGATCCATTTACTAATCAAAACAAAAATTTTAACCGTCAGAAGTCATCACACATTTAAACATTAACATTAAGGCATGTATAGCTAGACTCATACGTGCTATGGTAGTCCTAGAACCGACTAAACCATAGCTCGATACCAATAAAATTGTAACACCCTAACCCGAGACCGTCACGAGTCGAACACAAGGTGTTAACAAACTTCAAACCACTTATTGATAATTTCCGCACAAGCTGCCAATCTGTGTACTAGTCGCTTCAAAAATCATAACTTGAGTTCTACAACTCGAAAATCAGTTTCGTAATTTTTCCCTGAAACTAGACTCATATATCCATCAACAGATTTATTTGTAGAATTTTTGGTCGAGCCAATTAGTATAGTTTATTATTTAAAGTCTCCCATGCTACAGGAGTCGAATACTCTGACCTTTGTGCGTTTCAACTCGAATAACTCCCTGTGCAGGGCTCAATACTGATGCTGTTTCTTTCTAAAGAAACTAGACTCAAAAAGGAATCTATACATATATGGCATGATTTCTAAATGTCTCGGGTTAATTTATAATGAATTTTCAAAGTCAGAACAGGGAATCCAGAAACTGTTCTGGCCCTGTTTCACGAAAACCCAAATATCTCTTAACATACAACTCATATGACCGTTTCGTTTCTTCCATATGAATATAGATTCATCAAGGTTCATTTACATAATTTATTCACTATTTAATTCCATTCCTACTAATTTTAGTGATTTTTCACATCCACATCACTGTTGTTGCCAAAGATCTATTTCTAGGGTAGACTTTCTCTAACACGCTTCTATGATTCAACCACCCCTTTTTCATATATAGTCCAAAATATAATCATGATGACCCATTCTAATGGCTGGTCATTGCCAAACATTTCCGTGCCTCTTAATGAGCATATACATGCCAAATGATTATAACATTATGCTCAAAACATTTATAAGCCATTTTCGCATGGCTATTCAAAATTTTACATACCAAGTTCAAACAAAACATAATAACCTATACATGCCGAAATGTTCTCTTAGACCATCTAAGAAGAAGATACCAAAAAGTCACTAGTCGGTGTGATGACTTCGATGACGGTCCCGAATACGCAAAAAGTCGAATCCAAGAAACCTAAAATAGGTGACAAGCAAACACCGAATGAGTATATAACTCAGTAAGTCATAAGCAATGCACTACCAACCATTAATAACATTATCGCAAAAGGAAACAAAATGGAACGAGGCTAATTACTCCATTCAAACCGAACTATACCATAGTTCCTTAGACCATTCGATTCAACCACATACCAAGTTACACATTCACATTCCATATACTAATCAATAGGATATTTGAAGCATTTCTATACACCATTTTGTTTTCGTCACAATCATACATCTAAATGACCTTTCACTCATTCCACGATAATTCTTATGTACGTGACTTCAATTTACATTGTCACATAGGTTCAAACTTACCAAGCTCAACCCCAAATATAAACATAGTGCCTATTAGCCATGAACTCAAGGTACTTACCCGATCCGCTGTCCGTGATCAACTCAATAGTGTCGCACACTCAGTGTCAATAGTGATTCAAAAGCATATAGTGAGTCCGCACACTTAGTGCTATATAATCAACTCACGCTTAGTGCTATATGATCAAACTCGCACACTTAGTGCTGTACAAGTTTTAAACCCGCACACTTAGTTCCATTCTCATGATCACAAATGTTTATACCCGCACACTTAGTGCCGAAATCAACAACTCAATACATCTCACCTCTTTTCCTTTCATTCAACACTTCCATCACCACATACATACATGTATATAAATTCATCATTCCTTTCGGCATAATTATATAGACATTATGTCTATTCAAATCAATACATAATATATGCTTAGTGACTTACCTTGTGTTGGGTAAAATAGTCCAAGTTGGCTACTCGATGACCTTCGTCTTTCCCTTGCTTGATTCTCCTTCTTTAACTCCTTGAGCTTAATCAATAAATCAACTAGTTTAACCATCTTGCTAAACATTCATAATTCAATTACACATGCATATGTATGTTTGTATATTCGGCAACCATCCTCACTTATTACCCATTTAGTCAATAATCTAAGCCAAGATAAGGCTTCAATATGGTTGCCTCTAACCGAATACATGCACACCAATCTACTTCATTTGGCCGAATATGCATGTCTATGTTGAGGCCAATTTTACACTTAATACTACACAAAAAAAACAGCATACATTTTACTAACTAACGATTACATATTGTAGCTCAATACACATCTCTCATTTACTTCATAACCAAACAACATCACAAGCAAATATACACCTTAAAATAGTATATATGTCATACCAATACATCATGTGCAAACATATATTCATGTAGGTGCAAGGGCCGAATCTCAAGTTGTTTATATCCAAATATAAACACATATCCAAAGCTCAAATCTTACCTACCATGCAATATGCATGAATCATACTTATGGATATACCATGACCGAATACATCACAACACCATAATTTTGGTCATGATTAAGCAAATAACTTAATGTCTTACTCAAAAATACTAAAAAGAAAGTCCAAGAGCCATCAATCCACCATCACATATACCATTAGCAAGCTTCATATTTAACATGCAATGGCATTAACACAAAATCCACCTTGCCAAATACCATCCCCATGATATAACAAAGATTTGAACCATGGGCTAATAAGAACATCAAGCTAGCAACTAAAAACATGCATGAATCTCATGGCACAACCTCAAACATACCTTAATCTTGATGCAAGTATAGCCAAATCTCTTCCTAATCCCCTTCCAAACCAAACATGAAGCAAAAATTCCTTCCTTCCTCTTTGGTATTTTCGGTCAAGAGAGAATGAAATGGATGAGCAAAATTTTTTTCTTTTCTTTTCTTCAATGCACGGCAATGGGGGTTCACTCACACACATTTTTTTTTCTTTCTTTATTACCCATACTTATTTGTTTATTGTTTCTCCCTAATGCACCAACAAAACATGTTTCATGACATGTTTAGCCCATACTCCCTTGTCATGGCCGCCACCTCCTATAAAAGAGGGATATTTGACATGCAAGGCCATTGTTTTGCATGCATGCTTTAATTAGTCATCACACATTTCCCCATCATACTTTCAAAGTTTTCTACTAGGTCCTTTCTAGTGAAATTCACATTTATAACTCTAAATCAAACATCAAAAATGTCACACACGAATTAACACATATCATAAGCATCAAAATGAGCATTAAATTATTTTTATGCCTCGGTTTTGCGGTCCCGAAACCACATTCCGACTAGGGCCAATTTTGGGCTGTCACATTGGTGAATAAAGCTTAAATATGAAATAGTATGAAATCGAAACAAATTGTGATGAAAATATATTTAAATTATCTGTAAGTGTTTCGTGCTTCTCGATAATTCCTTGTACTCTATTCCGGCGACGGATACGAGTAAGGGGTGTTACAAAAATAATGCCTAAAAGCCTAGCTATCATTTTCTTCTTCTCTATCTTCTTTCTTCACCGAAATTATCATCAAATATTGAGGTTTGAAAGCTCAAAAAAATCTACAGCAACTTAAAGCACTCATAAGTAAGTGATTTTAATTAGTTTTCTACAAGATTTTTACACTTTTGAGACCCTTAAAGAATGAGCTTTCAAATGAGGGTGATATCTTACAAAATGGTCAAGAGTTTGGGATTTTTCCATGGATGTATTTGTGGTATATGTGAGTTTTTAGGGAGGAATATGAGTCCTAGTTGTGTTATAAACTACTATTATGAAGGGTGTTAGCATGAAAACACCTAAAGGGACTATTTTGCTTATGTTGCAAATTAAGTAATAAGGGTGTGAAATAGTGAGAATTTGGGGTTGCTTTAGTAGTAAAAATAGTTTAGCTAGGCTTGAAATACGAAGAAATTCGATAAAAATCGAATTTTGAGCATGGAGGTAAAATGGACATTTTGCTAAAGTCTAGGAGCAAAATGGTCATTTTACCAAAGATGTAAATTTTAGATAGCCTAATTGTGTTTAATGACTGAATGAGTGCATTTTGTTATTATAGATCAAGATTTGTCATAACCGAGCTTAGACCGGGGCAAAGCCAAGTAATCCGATTAAGCCGACTAGTCAAGTACTTTTTGCAAACTGAGGTAAGTTGTATGTAAGTAATACAACTATATTATTAATGCATGTATTCGATTGTTATTGATTTCATATAGCATAAATTTCTAGAATTGAAACTAAGTATATGTATTTATGATTGAGAAAGTCGAAAGATCCAGTAAGCACCCCAGGAAACAAACCGGATATTCATGCCATGGCATGGGGTTATGTGAGAGCCAGTACAGGACCATGTCTGGGACATGGCATCAGTATTGAGATGAGGGCTAGTGTAAGATGTGTCTGGGATATGCATCAGCCGCATCATGATAGCCCGTGTAAGACCACGTCTGGGACATGGCATCGGCGTAGAGGTGAGTGCCAGTGTAAGACATGTCTGGGACATGCATCAGCCTCGATGATGTTAGCCAGTGCAAGACGTGTCTAGGACATGCATCAGCTAATTTTTGTGCTAGGTAAGACATGTCTGGGACATGCATCAGCACGTATACACAAGAGCTAGTGTAAGACCATGTCTGGGACATGGCAGCGGTAACTTAACCCATGTTTGACGCTTATAGAATATCCGGTAGTATTACAAAAGGTTCAACTTTAAGAGTTAAGAAAGAGATTTAATAAGGAAAGTATGATAATGTTGTAAGTGTTACAGGTACCTATTTGGTAGGCATGAGTAATGAGCTTGATTAGAAAATATGATTTGAGTTTATGGTAATGAGTAAGTCCAGTTTATACTTACCTTTGAGCTATGAGCATAATTGATAAACAGTGAAGTTGTTGTTCTATATATATATTTATATGCAACTTACTAAGCTTTATGCTTACTCTCTTTCCTTCCCTTTTCTTTCAGTACTGCCATTTTGCTCGAGGATCCCTTGAAGTCAGAGATATCAATCATACTATCAGCCGTAATACTCAGTATAGTTGGATTTATATTTTTGATTATGGCATATATAGGGCTAGACTAGGGAGTTGTATTATTGAGAATTGTTTATGTATAATGGCTTAAGATATAGGCCCTTCATTTTGTATTAAGCCTAGATAATGGCTATTATTGATTTTGGCAAATGTATATGATGTTCCCTCTATGGATGAATTGATGTCTTTTAGGATGGAATTAGCATATTGAAATGATCTTGTGTAGGTTGCGCAAATTGGGTAACAAAATGGCTTTGAAGATAGCTTAGTTTGTCCACACTGGTAAGACACACGGGCGTGTGTTTAGACCGTGTGTGACACACGGCTCATCCCCATGGGTGTGTTATGGTTGTATGTCCCCCTGCACTTAAACTTTTAAATTAGTATTGTCCACGGTTAGGCCACACAGGCGTGTGCCATAGCCGTGTCTATAAGTTAGTATTGCCCACGGGTAGGCCACACGGACTTGTGTCATGGCTGTGCCCTAAAGTCAGTGTCGCACACGGGCTGAGGACGTAAGCGTGTCCCGAATCACACAGGCGTGTGGAACCCTAAAGCATGAATTTCAACAAGTTTTTCTTAAATTCTTAGTTAAGTCTAAATCGTCTCGAATGTATGTTTTGGGACTCGTAAGCCCATTCAAGGAACTAATTACTTATGAAAGTAAAAGTCTTAAAATTTCTCAAAATTTTACCGCCCGGTTTTGTATAATTGATTGAGTTAAGTCAGGTAACACCTCGAACCATGTCCCAGCGTCAGATATGGGTAAGGGATGTTATATTTAGTGGTATCAGAGCATGGTTTAGTCAGTTCTAGGACTAACCTAGCTAAAGTACGAGTCTAGCCATACATGCCATATATATATTGATAGTGTAACGATTCCTGACAATTATAAATTGTGTTTTTCTTATATAGTAAATGGATCCTGATGGAACCACGGTAGATGACGTGGAAAGTAATGCGCCAGCTCTCGCAGAAGGGATCGCGCCGATACAGAGTGAGCCCTTAAATATGGGCCAAGGCGGAGGGGCTAGGAAAGCCTACCTCCGAATGATGGATGCTTGGTACGCAGAGTTCGTTCGTACGAACCCGAACACTCCACCTCCCCCACATCCTTCGATTCCTCAGTATGCTCAGGTGGCTCCGCAAGGTGCGGACATGTTTAGGAGAGAAAAGCCTCCGGTAGACAATATTCGGAAGCAAGGGGCCATGGAATTTTGGGCTAATGTAGATGATGAACCGGAGAGAGCGGAGTTCTAGATAGAAAATACCATGACGGTATTTGATGAGCTATCATGCACACCCGATGAGTGCGTGAAGTGTGCCGTGTCACTCTTACGAGACTCGGCTTACTGTTGTACTGAGAGAGAGGATCACTTGGGAATTTTTCCAAGAAGAGTTTCGAAAGAAGTATATTAGCCAGAGGTTCGTAGATTAGAAAAAGAAAGAATTTCTAGAGTTGAAGCAAGGTAGTAAGGCTGTGATGGAGTATGAGCGTGAGTTTGTGAAGCTCAGCAAATATGCACGAGAATGCGTATCCACTGAAGCTACTATGTGTAAGAGGTTTGAGAATGGCCTCAATGAAGACATTCGAGTGTTTGTGGGCATCCTAGACTTAAGAGAATTTGTGGTGCTCGTTGAGAGAGCATATAAAGCAGAAGAGCTGGTAAAGGAGAGGAGGAAGGCGGCCATTGAGTCGTGAGATTTAAAGAGAAGACAGATAGGGAAGACGCATCAGTCCTCCTCCAAGAGGTCGAAAGAAATTAATATCCGATCGAACACTTCAATGGGATTTTTGATGAGGAAAAAAAATCGACAGAATATGACATCTAAAGCCCAGACCACTTCGGTTGCTAGTGTCGGCAGTATCCGGCCCAATAGGCAAGAGTGTCTACAATTTGGAAGATGCCACATGGGTAAATGTCGAGTAAATGAGAGGGGTTGTTTCAAGTGTGGGTCGTTAAACCACTTCGTCCGAGATTGTCCCGAAATAAATGACAAAGAGAAAAATCAAGAGGTGAGGGCGAGTAGTGCTCCTTTGAGCGGCAAACCCCAAAGAAATATGGGCAGTGGAGCTAACAGTAGAGGCGTGACTAGAGATACAGTGGCGAGGTCCGAGGGCAAAGTGCCTGCGAGGACTTATGCTATCTGTGCCCGTAGGCAGAATCTCCTGGCGTGATTACGGGTACTTTTTCTATTCATGGCATTTATGTTGTTGCTTTGATTGACCCGGGGTCTACCCACTCCTATATATGTATAGATTTGATGCCCCGTATAAACATGTTAGTAGAGTCTACTAAGTTTGTAATAAAAGTGTCTAACCCATTAGGCAAGCATGTATTAGTGGACCAAGTATCTAGAAATTGTCCTTTGATGATTAAAGGCCATTGCTTTTTGGCCAACTTGATGTTATTGCCGTTTAATGAATTCGATGTAATTCTTGGGATGGATTGGCTGACCTCCCATTGTGTTGTAGTAGACTGTGGAAGAAAAGTAATTCAGTTAAGATGTGAGGATGGTGATGTTCTTCAAGTAGGGTCAGATAGCCTGCCTATGGTAATATCATTTTTAGTCACCGAAAAATATTTGAGAAAAGGTTATGAAGCTTATTTAGCTTTTGTCCTGAATACCCAAGTGTCCGAGTCGAAGATTCAGTCAGTACCAGTGGTTTGTGAGTTTATAGATTTTTTTCCGGAAGAGTTGCCCGAGTTACCTCCAGAAAGAAAAGTTGAGTTTGGTATAGAGTTAGTTCCCGGCACAACACCAATCTCGATTGCACCGTATAAAATGGCCCCCACTGAGTTGAGGGAGTTGAAAGTGCAGTTGCAAGAGTTAACAGATAAAGGTTTTGCTAGACCGAGTTACTCACCATGGGGTGCTCTAGTGTTTTTTTGTGAAAAAGAAGGATGGGTCGATGAGGTTATGTATCGACTATAGACAACTTAATAAGGTGACAGTGAAGAACAAGTATCTTTTACCGAGGATTGATGATCTCTTCGATCAACTGAGATGAGCCACTGTATTTTCTAAAATAGATTTGAGGTCAGGTTACTACCAGTTAAGAGTCAAGGAACAAGATGTGTCGAAGACTGCTTTTCGGACGAGATATGGGCATTACGAGTTTTTTGTTATACCTTTTGGATTGAAAAACTCCCTAGCGGTATTTATGGACTTGAAGAATCGCATCTTCTGACCGTATTTGGATAGGTTCGTCGTCGTTTTTATTGATGACATCTTGGTTTATTCGCGTAACGAGAATGAGCAGGCGGAGCATTTGAGAACTGTGTTGCAGATCTTGAGGGATAAGAAACTTTATGCCAAGTTTAGTAAGAGCGAGTTTTGGCTCAAGGAGGTCAGGTTTCTAGGACATATAGTGTCGGGTGATGGAATCTAAGTTGATCCAAATAAGATCTCCACCATGGTGCAGTAGAAAGCACCGAGGAATGTGATAGAGGTTCGCAGTTTTCTGGGGCTAGCGAGATATTATAGATGATTTGTAAATGGATTCTCCATGATAGCTACACCGATAACAAGACTACTGTAGAAAGATGTCAAGTTCAAATAGACAGAAGATTGCCAACAGAGCTTCGAGAAATTAAAGGCTTTGTTGACCAAAGCCCCAATTTTAGTGCAACTTGAGTCAGGCAAGGAATTTGTAGTTTTTAGTGACGCTGCCCTAAACGGTTTAAGGTGTGTGATAATGCAAGAAGGCAAGGTTATAGCCTATGCCTCGAGACAGCTAAAACCTCATGAGAGGAATTATCTGACCCATGATTTAGAGCTAGCAGTTGTGGTGTTCGCCCTGAAAATTTGGCGACACCATCTGTATGGTGAGAGATGCCAAGTATTTACCGATCACAATAGTCTAAAATATCTAATGACTCAGAAAGAGATGAATTTGAGGCAACGACGATGGTTAGAGCTAATAAAAGATTATGAGTTAATTATCAACTATCATCCGGGAAAGGCGAACGTAGTCGCCAACGCTTTGAGTAGGAAGTCATTGTTTGCCTTGAGAGCCTTGAACACTCAATTGACTGCATCTAGTGATGGATCAGTTCTAGCAGAGTTGAGAGCCAGACCAACTTTCCTTCATGAAATCCATGAAGCTCAGAAATATGACGAGAAACTACAAGCCAAGATAATTTAGTGTGAATCAGAGATTAAGTCAGATTTTCGTATTAGTACTGATGGGTGTGTAATGTTCAAAGACAGAGTTTGCGTACCCAAAAATAGTGAGTTCATTTAGAAGATTTTACAAGAGGTACACAGTGGTTGTTCATCAGTTCACCCGGGTAGCGTGAAAATGTACCACAACCTTAAGAAAATTTATTGGTGGTCGAGTATGAAAAGAGACATTCCAGAGTTCGTTTCCAAGTGCCTAGTGTGTCAACAAGTAAAGGCTGAACATCAAGTGTCTTTGGGTTTACTTCAACCTATTATGATTCCCGAGTGAAAATGGGATTGTATCACCATGGACTTCATGACCAGTTTGCCTCTAACCCCGAAAACGAGAGATACAGTATGGGTTATTGTCGATAGACTCACTAAGTCAGCACACATCATACCAGTGCGTGTCGACTACTCCTTCGAGAAGTTGGCAGACTTGTATGTTTCTGAGATTGTGAGGCTTCTTGGTGTACCGTTATCGATTGTATCTGATCGAGACTCGAGGTTCACCTCGAGGTTTTAGAAAAAGTTACAAGAGGCTCTGGGAACCAAATTAAGTTTCAGTACGGCATTTTATCCGCAAACTGACAGACAGTCGGAAAGAGTAATACAGATCTTAGAAGACATGTTAAAGTGTTGCATTCTTGAATTTCAAGGAAGTTGGGAAAACTACTTACCATTGGTTGAATTCGCCTACAACAACAACTATCAGTCGAGTCTGAAAATGGCACCTTATGAAGCTTTGTACGGGCGAAAGTGCCGAAGACCCTTATTCTGGACTGAGTTGAGAGAGAATCAGATTCACGGGGTGGATTTGATTAAAGAGACTGAGGAAAAAGTTAAAGTGCTTCGTGACTGTTTGAAAGCCGCCTCAGATAGACAAAAATCCTACGTGGATTTGAAACGAAAGGAGATTAAATTTGACATTGGGGATAAGGTATTTTTGAAAGTTTCCTCGTAGAGGAAAGTCCTCAGATTTGGTAAAAAGGGCAAGTTAAGACCTCATTTCATAGGACCTTATAAGATTACTGAGAGAGTAGGGCCTGTTGCCTACCATTTGGAATTGCCACCAGAGTTAGAAAAGATTTACGATGTGAGAAAAGATTTATGATGTTTCACGTATCTATGTTACACTGATATAGATCAGACCCTTCGCATATAATTGCACCAACTGAAGTTGAGATTCTTCCAGACATGACTTATAGTAAGGAGCCGGTCAAGATTTTAGCTCGAAAAGTCAAACGGCTAAGAAATAAAAATATACCACTTGTGAAGGTTTTGTGGCATAGACATGGAGTCGAGGAAGCCACATGGGAACCCAAGGAGTCTCTGAGAGAACAGTACCCAAACTTATTCACTGGTAAGATTTTCGAGGTCGAAAATCCCTAAGGGGGGAGAAATGTAACAACCCGATTTAGGGCCTAGTCGGAACAGTGGTCTCGAGACCAAAAATTTGAAGATAGAAAAATTATTTTTATTATTTTTATTATTTTTATGAGGTTATAGAACGATTATATTAGTGCATGAAAAATTTAGTGAGTTAATTTTAATATTTTCAAGCCCGATTGCGAAAAAGGACTAAATCGCAAAAAGGGCAAAAGTTACATTTTAGTACCCAAATGTGTTAAATAGCTAGAGAATCAAAATTGAGGGCTTTTAAATGGCAATTACACCCTTTTTAACAGTGTTGGTCGGCCATGTGATGGATTTTAAACAAATAGTTAAAGTATTAAGTAGATGATGTCATGATTTGGTGATAAAATAATGCCGAAAAGCCTAGCTATCATTTTCTTCTTCTCCATCTTCTTTCTTCACCGAAATTATCATCAAATATTAAGGTTTGAAAGCTCAAAAAAATCTGCAGCAACTTAAAGCACTCATAAGTAAGTGATTTTAATTAGTTTTCTTCAAGATTTTTACACTTTTGAGACCCTTGAAGCATGAGCTTTCAAATGAGGGTGATATCTTACAAAATGGTCAAGAGTTTAGGATTTTTCCATGGATGTATTTGTGGTTTATGCTGAGTTTTTATGGAGGAATATGACTCCTAGTTGTGTTATAAACAACTATTATGAAGGGTGTTAGCATGAAAACACCTAAAGGGACTATTTTGCATAAGTTGCAAATTAAGTAATAAGTGTGTGAAATAGTGAGAATTTGGGGTTGATTTAGTAGTAAAAAAAGTTTATCTAGGCTTGAAATACGAAGAAATTTGATAAAAATCAAATTTTGAGCATGGGGGTAAAATGGTCATTTTGCTAAAGTCTAGGGGCAAAATGGTCATTTTACCAAAAATGTAAATTTTAGATAGGCTAATTGTGTTTAATGACTGAATGAGTGCATTTTGTTATTATAGATCAAGATTTTCCAAAATCGAGCCTAGACCGGGGCAAAGCCAAGCAATCCGATTAAGCCGACTAGTCAAATACTTTTTGTAAACAGAGGTAAGTTGTATGTAAATAATACAACTATCTTATTAATGCATGTATTCGATTGTTATTGATTTCATATAGCATAAATTTCTAGAATTGAAACTAAGTATATGTATTTATGATTGAGAAAGTCGAAAGATCCAGTAAGCACCCCAGGAAACAAACCGGATATTCATGCCATGGCATGGGGTTATGTGAGAGCCAGTATAAGACCATGTCTGGGACATGGCATCGGCATTGAGACGAGGGCTAGTGTAAGACGTGTCTGGGACATGCATCAGCCACATCATGATAGCCCGTGTAAGACCACGTCTAGGACATGGCATCAGCGTAGAGATGAGTGCCAGTGTAAGACATGTCTGGGACATGCATCGGCCTCGATGATGTTAGCCAGTGTAAGACGTGTCTGGGACATGCATCGGATAAGTTTCGTGCTACTGTAAGACGAGAGCTAGTATAAGACCATGTCTGGGACATGGCATCAGCCTCGATGGGAATAGCCAGCGTAAGACCATGTCTAGGACATGGCAGAGGTAACTTAACCCATGTTTGACGCTTATAGAATATCCGGTAGTATTCCAAAAGGTTCAAATTTAAAAGTTAAGAAAGAGATTTAATAAGGAAAGTATGATAATGTTGTAAGTGTTACAGGTACCTATTTGGTAGGCATGAGTAATGAGCTTAATTAGAAAATATGATTTGAGTTGATGGTAATGAGTAAGTCCAGTTTATACTTACCTTTGAGCTATGAGCATAATTGATAAACGGTGAAGTTGTTGTTGTATATATATTTATATACAACTTACTAAGTTTTATACTTACTCTCTTTCCTTCCCTTTTCTGTCAGTACTGCCATTTTGCTCGAGGATCTCTTAAAATCAGAGATATCGATCATACTATCAGCCGTAATACTCGGTATAGTTGGATTTATATTTTTTATTATGGCATGTATAGGGCTAGACTAGGGAGTTGTATTATTAAGAATTGTTTATGTATATTGGCTTAAGATAAAAGCCCTTCATTTTGTATTAAGCCTAGATAATGGCTATTATTCATTTTGGAAAATGTATATGATGTTCCTTCTATGGATGAATTGATGTCTTTTGGGATGGAATTAGCATATTGAAATGATCTTGTGTAAGTTGTGCAAATTGGGTAACAAAATGGCTTGGAAGATAGCCTAGTTTGTCCACACGGGCAAGACGCACGGGCGTGTGTTTAGACCGTGTGTGACATACGGCTCACCCCCATGGATGTGTGTTATGGCCGTGTGTCCCCCTGCACTTACACTTTTAAATTAGTATTGTCCACGGTTAGGCCACACGGGCGTATGTCATGGCCGTGCCCTAAAGTCAGTGTCGCACATAGGCTGAGGACATGGGCGTGTGGAACCCTAAAGCATGAATTTCACCAAGTTTTTCTTAAATTCTCAGTTAAGTCTAAATCGTCTCAAATGTATGTTTTAGGCCTCGTAAGTCCATTCAAGGAACTAATTGCTTATGAAAGTAAAAGTTTTAAAATTTATCAAAATTCTACCACTCGATTTTGTGTAGTTGATTGAGTTAAGTCAGGTAACACCTCAAACCATGTCCTAGCGTCAGATATGGGCGAGGGGTGTTACATCAGAAGTCAAAGTGGTAGATTTTGTACATTTTGGCGAAGGTTTATAATGGCATGTATAAGGTGGTTTATATGGTGTTGTGATGAAAATGTAAATGGTATTTTGGTATGTTTGTATCTTGATGTTTATGAATGCTTGATGGACTTATAATGCTTGTTTAGGTAAGTCCTTTTAATCAGTTTTGAAAATTTTTGTGTATGGCATTTTGGTACAAGATGTTAGCTTGGAAATGGTCAATTGTGTTGTGTGTTAGGCACACAACTTAATGAAGTCTTTATGCACGAAATTAAGTAATGTTCCATGTTTTGGAAAATGTTATGTTGTTATAATTGTGGTGTCTTTCAATGGCATATTGGTTAGTTGATTTAGGATCTTAAAATGGCAAAATGGCATATTGATGTGTGTTTGGATGTTGTTTCGGTCCCTTTTAAAGTGTGCTTAAATAGGTTGAATGGTTATGGATGTAATGGATTTGAAATGGCTTGATTCTAGGTAAATTTTTTATCTACACGAGCGTGTGACTCAGACATCGCCAGGCCGTGTGTCATTGATGATTTCTTTAGGGTGCAAGTTAGTGAGTTACACTTCCTAACACACAGCCTGGCACACGGGCATGTGGGTTAACTCAGAGAGTTACACAGCCGGCACATAGACGTGTGACCCTTGTTTTGTAATTTTTGCATCTTTTTCTTAAGCTTTCCAAATTGTTTCAAGTTAGTCTTGATTTGATTTTAAGATATTCTTAGAGCCTCGAGGGCTCGATTTAGGAATAGTATGCATGTGTATGAATGGTTTATCAAATGTTTCTCATTGTATAGTTATACTCTATAACCCTAATCCGATGACGGAGATAGGTTAGGGGTGTTACATTTATAAAGCCTTACAGCATGTTTGGTTGGCTGTAATGCTAAGCCATTACTGACTTAATTTCAGAGGCCCTCCCTATTCCATTGTTTGGTTGGTGTAATGGGCTATTACATTCTATTCCATGCTTGACCTTATTCAGGCAAACCGCTGTTTACAATTCAAGACTTCCCACGAATACAAATTCAACGTGAAAAATTTAGGTCAGAGTTCAACTTTACCCTTTTATTTTTTTCTCACGTCTGAACCTTTCTTTATCCATTTCTTTCTCACATCTGGAGCTTTCTTTTTTTTTTCATTCTTCTTTCCATTTCCTTCCAACCTCTTCCCAAGTTCTAACGAAGGATTTTTCAATTAGGTATTCTATCTAATGACAGTTTGTTTAAGTTACTGTTCTTTTTTTTCTCTTTTGTCTATATTTATTTTTTTCATCAATTGACTTTAAGGAATGTGTGTATTTGGATGATAGGGAAGGTTTACCGCTATGGGACTCATCGGCGGTCTATTTCTCAACAAAGAAAACTCATAAACCCTAAAAATACAAAACCCCCAAACCCAGAAAAAAAGCTTAAGCTTAAAGAAATTTGGGAACTTTAATGGTTGGTGGATCAAGATCCAGTAATAGTTGATAGTATTTCAGTTTTTTTTCCTCCTTCTTTTTTATTGAAGAAATTTAGAAACTTAAGCTTATGGTTTACATTTTTCTTATTTTCTATTTTCACTTCAATCTAAAAACCAAAACTTTACTTTTAAAAAATGGAGTTTGCAATTTTGTTCATGGTCAGAATATTTTAGCTTCTTAAAAAAGGTATAATTCTTCGAAGGTTGTGCAGAACTTTTGTGGTTTTGAGCATGGTTCAATTTTGATTTACTGACTAAGGTAACATGCTGAAAGTCAATGATTTTTTATTGATTTTCTACTTTTCTTGGAAGCAAGAATTGAGAGTTGTTTGATTGATTTTCTGCAATTTACCAACACTACAGTAGTTGGAACTTGGGTTCGATTTCTTTTTTAATCTGGTATTTTAAGTTATCATCCGTTCGATGCCTTTTTTGAATCCTTAAGTAATCATTTGTATAAATTCTGACATATTAAGAATGAGTAATATGGTATAGTGTGTGGCCTCCGTCATTGCTAATCCTCTCTAGATGTACCTTTATCTCTTTCTATTCTTGTGTTAACAATTCTTTTCTTAGCCTGAAATGTAACCTTTTTTTGCAATCACTAGTTGGAGTTTGGAATTCAGTAGTACTGATAGGGCACATTTCTAGACAGTTTCACTGGTCACCTCTATTGCCTTCTACAAGAAGGTGAAGGATCATGTTAAAGCCTTCACTATCTTTTTAAAAATATTGAAATAAAATGTATTTCTAAGAGGATGATAGAACTAAGCAATGAGTTTGCAGAGATAACTTTTGCTTTAAAAAGGGATCATTATCCATAAAGAGTTTCTCTAATGCATCTTTTGGAAATTGCCTTCTTTTTGAAGTAGTCATTGGAAGCTGTTGCTTATAAAACCTTTAGAATTATAGTTTTTCATCAAGTATTACAGTAGTATTCTCAGATGACCATACTATGAGCTATAACATCAACTGATGGTAGGCTTCAGAATGTCTTGCTTACTGATTTCTAGAATTTTAGTTTCTCATCAATCTTGCTGTTCTTGTTTATTGCTGACATGTGCGCTCTGTTTAATGTGATTCAATTTTAGACAGCCATCCATTAAGGTTTCTTTTTATTGATTTTCTTTACTGTTGGATTATGTATATTATGTATATAACCTTAGAAGCAAGATTTTTAATAATGCAAATGCAAGTTTATGTGGAAATTGTGGTACTGATAATACTTTATCAGCTGTTGTTCCTGGACCTTCAGCCTTGATTATCGATTTCCACAGTCTTGAGGATTATTTAAGTGTAATTTTCAAGACCTAAATATCTTGTAACTTGTCATTGTTTCATTTTTTATCTTTTCATAGTTTCATTTTTGTTTTTAGGCGTTTAGTTAAGTAACTTATATCTGAGAAATGACTAATTCCTTAACTTATTTTTTGGGCAAGGGCTTTGAGTTCCTTGATCTTGGAATAATAATTAGCATATAATATCAACTCCATCTCTTTCAATGGCAATAAAACTTCATTTTTTTTCTTTATATGTTTGTGTTTCTAGTTTTGCTTGATTTGTCATGTCAAACAATTTTTCTTTTTCTTTTTTTCTGTGTGTGTATGTGTATTTATTCTCTTTAGCTTTGAATGATGGACCTAATAATAGTACAAAGGGACAATCTAAACTCTATTACTGCTGATTTTTTGTTAGATTAGAGTGAATTAGATATTAAAGACGGGTTTGCTAACGAGTCCCCTTAAGAAACTCTTTAAACTTAGTTAATATTCTATTTATGGTCATAACATTGTATTGAATGTAGTAGTTGATAACTTATCATTTTTAGTTGGAACCATTATGTGTTAAATGTGTAGTGGTATATTATTATTTCAACAAAAGGCATCTAGTTTAATAAGGTTGTGTTTTCTTTGGCAGAATTGACTTCAAGATAAGGACCATAGAGCTTGATAGAAAAAGGATCAAGTTGCAAATACTGTTGGGCAAGAGAGGTTTCGTACAATAATTATTGGGTATTGTTTTGGGTATTGTTTTGCATAAATCTGTTATTTGCATAATTATTGGGAGGAATAATACAGCTTTGTAAATATAAAATATCAAATAATATTGCTAGCAAAGATAGTTTGAAAGAAGATTGATAAGTAAGATCTTTGGCATTATATAAAAGATCTATTTTACCATTTATGAGGATTGATGTAAGTAATGAGAATCCCTAAGATATTTCATCAAGATGATGAGATAGATGTGAAGGCCAAGGGCAAATATAAAACAAATTGCAATTTGCACCTTAAAAGAAAGGGAAAGAACTATTTTGGCATATATGCCTTCATACCACTTACTCATGCTGAGTTGTCTATAGATATCAATCTTTTGTTTTTTCCTCAATTAACATTCTTACATTTTATCTCATACTAAATAAATAATGAGTTAGTATTTGATATATTAATAATATGTTTTTTATTATTCCACAAATAATTTTAAAAATTTTCATACATCTCTTTTTTAACATTTTATTATACTTTTTAACATTTAAAAATCCCATAAATAAAATGAAAAGCTTATTTAAATACAAAACAAAAGATTATAAATTTATTAAAATGTAATTTTATTAAAAATTGTGAATTGAGTTATACATATATATGTGTGAAACAAATATATTTATTAGTACTTTATTATTTCATATCTTTGTTATGGAATATTATTTATAAAATATCTAAAAATAATAATCTTATTTCATGATTCAAAAGTTTACACTCATGTACTTTATCTTATTACTTATATCATTATTATAAAATTTTCAATTCCATAAATATACATAGAGAATATTACTTTTAAATCTTAAATGGCTACATGTAAAATATTTATAACGTTTCAATGACTACATGTAAAATATTATAAGTGATTTAACAATTATAAGTGAAGGACTATAAGTATTGACTTATATTTTTAGTTATTAAAAGTTGTACCTCTTAAACTTATTTGAATAATTATATCTATTGTTAAAAATATGAGTATTCAAATAAACATGTATTTGGATTATTGTATTTATATAAATAAACATGAAATTCTTTGAAAATAAGATCAATTTCAGTTGCAACAAACTTTGAAACTTTGAAAATAATATTATTAATGCTTGATAAATTATTTACTTATACATAAGTAAATATATTTTTAAACAGACTTATCATATTTATTAATATGTATTGTTCATTTTTCTTTCACAATTTGTTATTTCTTCCTTTTCTTATTTGGCTTGTTTGATTGCTTTGTATTCACTGAATCACTGTAAGTTCTTTGGAAATTAAATCATTTGATTTTGTTTTACTGTTATTGAAATTAGTATTGGAGAAATGTGACCCTTTTACTATGATTTGAAGATATGTAACACTTTAATATCTTGCAGTAATGGCTCATCTGCCTTTAATAGTACAAAGTGAGAGGCGTGAAAGAATTGGTCTTGCTATTACAATATGGTTGCAAATGTGTACAAATGCGAGTTGGTTCTTAGTTGCATTGGGTGCCATTCATAGCCTACATACTTATAGACCAAGGATTAGATCCTATATTTTAGATTTTTATGCAAAACGAGATTATGTGAAAAGACTTGTATATGCTAGTGATGAGACCTGTATTGAACAAGTTAGGATGAATAGAACTACCTTTTTTAAACTATGTGAGATGTTACAAACTTTAGGGAAATTGAAGTCGTCAATGAACATGCTTGTTGCTGAGCAAGTGGCAATATTTTTACATATCATTTCTCATCACCTTAAAAATCGAGTTACCAAGCATCACTTTAATAGGTCTGGGGAAACCGTTAGCAGATCATTTCACAATGTTTTAAATGCTATCATACACTTACAAGATGTGTTATTTAAAAAGGCAGAGCCAATTACAGTTAACTCTACAGACCCAAGGTGGAAATGGTTCAAGGTATTTGAGTGAGTTCTATATGTAGCTCACACATAATTTAGTCCATTTAGATTTAAATATAGTATCCTAACCCGAGGTTTTATACATGTGATGTAGAATTTCTTAGATGCTTTAGATGGAACCCACATCAAGATTAGGGTTCCAACAGTTGATAAACCTAGATATCAAACACGAAAAGGTGACATAGCAACAAATATGTTAGGTGTTTGTACACCTAATATGCAATTTGTTTATGTTCTTCCTGGTTGGGAAGGTTCTGTTGCTGATGGACGAGTTCTTCAAGATGCCATTAGTAGGAGACATGGACTAAAAGTTCCTCATGGTAAAGTGCAAAATTAGAGAAATTTGAAATAATTTTTAAGATCATACTTTTTTGGGAAATTAACCATGATAAATAGTTTCTTTTTATAGGTTGTTATTATCTAGTTGATGCTGGATACACAAATTGTGAGGGATTTCTTGCACCATTTAGAGGACAAAGATATAATTTGAATGAGTGGCGTCAGGGTTACCAGCAAAGTACTCCGGAAGAATTTTTCAATATGAAACATGCTTCGACACGTAATGTTATTAAAAGATGTTTTGGGTTACTAAAACTTAGATGGGGAATACTTAAGAGTCCATCATTCTATCCTGTGAGGGTGCACAGTAGAATCATTATTGCATGTTGTTTCCTCCATAATTTTATTCGAACCTATATGAGTCTTGATCCTATTGAAGTGAAGTTGGGAGAAGGATTACCTAGTAATGTGATAGATGACGATGAACCGAATATCATAAATATTCATCCATCGGATGCATGGGCTACTTGGAGGATGGAACTAGCCAATCAAATGTTTGATGAATGGAAATCATCTAGAAATTAGTTAGGTTTAGGGTAAAAATAGTAAACGTTAAGTTGTTTATGTTATTTCATATATCTAGTTTATGAAACTTTGGTGGTGTTTGAATTGTTTTTTTTTTGTATTGTACTAGACTTGTTGAATGATAATTTATTTTCTTTTGATTCATCATGTGTTATACTTTTATCAAGTGTTGACCTTTTGATGCATAATATTGAACTTAATTTTAATTTGCGTTTTTTCTTAAGATAGTTATGTCAGGTTTTTCACAATCAAGTGTTTCTTCCCAAAATTCTCAAAGAACCAAAAGGAAATAGGTTCCAGAAGAAGATGCTACATTGGTTGCTTGTATGGTCAACTTGCACAATGTTGGAACCTTTAATGCAGATACGGGATTCAAAGCCGGCAATTTAAATGAGTTGGAAAAAAATGTTAGAAAAAGTTTTACCCAATGCCATGTTGAAGGCTAAACCTAATCTTGAATCGAGGATTAAAACATTGAAAAGGGATTGGTCAATCGTTTATGACATGCTTAGTGGAAAGAACAATAGCAGCTTTGGTTAGGATGAGCATAAACAGCTTGTCGTTGCTGAAGATACAGTGTGGAACTCATATATAAATGTAAGAATTATTTCAAATATTTATTATCTTATTTTGACTAAACTTATATCTAATATGAATTTCTCCTTTTTATAGAGTCATAAAGAAGCCGCTCAATTCAGATATCGGAGTTTCCCTTATTATGACCAACTTACTGCCATCTACGTAAAAGATCGAACCACTGGGAAAGATGCTCAAACAGCCGCTGATATTATTGAAGAAATAGATGTTGAGGATATAGCTGATACAAATACTCATGAAGAAAGAAACGATTTTCATGGATGCGAAGCTGATGTTTCTTTAGATGACATGGATCTTTCAGCTACACAACCGCAACCAGCTAGAAACCAAGGTGATTCCACATTATCAAAGAAGAAAAAAAAAAGAATTCTAATGCAAGTGATTTTTCTACTTCATTTAATGATGCTATCATTTTATTGGTGGAAAACATACGGACCGTTGGCCTTGAAATCAATAAGAGTATTGCCTCTGAAGTGCTAATTCAACAAAAGTCAGAAATTACCATTCAGGAAAGTGCTCTGAAATTATATCCAACATTATGTGAAGTAGAAGGTTTAACTGAGAATGAGCACTATCGTGCATTGAGCAAAATTCTAGATCATCCAACGCAAATGCTCATTTTCTTTAGTACTTCTGCTGACCATTAAAAATCATGGTTGTATTGATGATATTTTGGTAACTTTTTGTGTTTGTAATATTTGGATGGTATAATGACATGATAGAATGTCATTACAATGTTGTAATTTTTGAGGTTGTAAAATTTTATAACATATGGATTATTACATATAAACTAATGAAATCATGTAACTTTTTGTTAATATATGAATATTATGTTTGGATGTGAAATATAATTCTTAAGTTATTTATTACTTCTAATATTTTATTTTTTATTGTAAAATATTTAAATTATTTGTTTCACTAATGATATTTTAGCACATTAAATATGTATTACAATTTAAATATAATAAAGTAGATTACATATTATTTTTATAGTATTATATATTATGGTTTTTAATTCATATAATAATTACATTAAGAATTTTATTAAATTATATATCATTTTATTAAATTATAATTAATAATAATTATGTTAGAATATGGTTAAATTATTTATTATATTTATTAAATTATTTTTAGTAATAATCTTATTAAAATTTAATAAGAATAACAATAATCATCTACCTAAAAAATTTCGCTAAAGATATTCTGGTCATTTTAATTTTTTTCCTTATGCTATTATAACATCATTCAATTCAACCAAACACAAGAATACTATTACAGTTCTATTCCATTTCATTCAACCAAACAGTTGAATTATTAATTATAACTCTATTCCATTACAGAGCTATTCAATTACAGTTTTATTCCATTACAGCCAACTACGCTTAATGTTGCTAGTAAAATCATGACTACATTATGGAAAATCACCAAGCAGTGAGTTGTTGTCCCATCTGTCGAGTTGATGAGGAATCGATAAAACATGTGTTTCAAGAATGTCTCTTCACACGCCAAATCTTGGAAGATTTAAAAGTGGCGTCCTCACCCTCCAAGAGAGAAGTTAGTTGGAAAATTTGGTTAGCAAAAGAATTTATTAACAATAATCAGGACATATGCAAGGTGATTATCATTACTTTTTTTGGGCATTATAGCATAATCGTCACAGAACCTACCATGAAGGAGCTATCCAAAATGTCGATGGATTAATTGCATTTATTAAGGCATACATTCAAGAACTAGAGAATCTAGGAAATGCAACAACAATTATGCAAAGGGTACCGGAATGTTACAAATGGGAACCACCAATAGGAGAAGTCATGAAAGAAAAATCTGACGCCTCATTCCATCAAAATACAAAAGTGCAGCAATTGGGATTCTAGTTAGAAATAGAGAGGGTCTAGTAATGGTGGCATGCAGTTACCCGTATAAGCATGTGGCAGATTCAACAGTGGCTGGAAACAAAGGCATTTTTGCAAACCCTAATTTTTATTGAGGAGCTAGGGTTTTGAAATATTTTGGTGGAGGGGGATGCCCTAACGATTATCAATAAGCTAAAATCTCCTGAGGAAGACAAATCAACCATTAGTATTTTAATTAAAGAAATCAAAGAACGAGTTAGGGGGTTTGCTTTGATTGATTTTAGATACGTACCTAGGAAGGCAAATGAAACAGCACACATTCTAGTCGAGGAAAGGAGGAGGCACGCTTCACCCAGGTTTTGGATAGAGGAAGCCCCGATCGAAGTGGAGGCAAAGGTAGAGTGAAATCAATGGGACATGCATAATGAGAGATGAAAGGGGGTTTTTTTATGCTGGAGGATTTAGAGCTATCTTACACTCCAATGCTGTCAAATGAAAAGGAGTGGGTTGTAGTCAATGAAGTCATACCGTCACCGAAGGGAGTGGAAAGAAAATTTGTTCCGATTTACAGTGGTGATCAACTTTGAAGCATGAAATTACAGAGGGGTGTCGTTTCATTTTCTTAAGAAGTTTGTTTTATTTTTATTTCTATGTTATTCAGATCTTTTCTATCGTTTCTATTAGTTGTTTAGATTTATTTCTTCAAGTTGGTTATTTAATACACCAACCCACATAACCAATCAGATTTAAGATGGGTGAGGCAATGTAACGACTACTTCTCCCAATTTTAATATCATCAGCTGATTTTTGTCAAAAAGAAAATATGGTTCATATTTTTACACAGTTCTCTCCATGCATATAACGTGTAAACATGTATATATATATATATATATATATATATATCATTTTTATAGGCTTAATAGTATAAAAAGCCCTCAAACTTTTTTAAAATAAAGTAATTAAGCCTCTGTTATTTTTTTTCACTCATTTGGGTACTTGAATTTTCATAATGCATCAAAAAGACCTTCAAATTTTTTTTAAAAAAAGCAATTAAGCCCTTGTTTTTTTTTATATTCAATTGGGTACTTGAACTTTCAAAATGCATCAAAAGGCCCTCAAACTTTTTCATAAAAAGCAATTAAACCCTTGCCTTTTTTTGCACTCAATTAGGTACTTGAACCGCCATTAATTTTTTCAATTAAATACAACCATAGCGTGACATTTGGCAAAAAAAATGATAAAAATAAAAACAATAAAAGTTATAAATATGATTAAATTTTAATAAAAATATAAAAATTATAAAAATCATAAAATTATAAAAATTGTAAAATCATATAAAAATCATAGAATATTATAAAATATATAGAAATATAGACCAATTATAACATTTTATAAAGTCATAAGAAAATTATAAAAATTGTAAAGAAATATAAAATTCATAAAATATATATATAAATTATCCTAGTAAACGAAGAATTTAATGATTTTTCTATAAATTTAATTATTTTTCATTTTTATCAATTTTCGCCACAAGTTACACTATGTTGCGACACATGATGGCTTTAACTGAAAAAAATTAGGTGTCGTTAACTTTAACGGTCAACAATTAAAGTTAATGGTTAAAGGGTCTTTTTGATGCATTTTATAATTTTTTATGGTTTTATAAAATTTTACAAATTTTCATACTTCTTTTATGATTTTTTTAAATTTTAAATATTTTTATATTTTTATTAAAATTTAATAATTCTTATAAATTTTATTGATTTTTATTTTTTTCGAATTATTTTTTGCGACATGTCATGCTGTGGTTGTGACACTGGGTAGCTTTAACTGAAAAAATTAGAGGCAATTAACTTTAATGGTCAACTATTAACGTTAATGGCCAAAGGGCTTTTTTGATACATTTGATAGTTCAAGTTGCCAATTGAGTGCAAAAAAAATTCAGGAGCTTAATGCTTTGTTTGAAAAAGTTTGAGGGTCTTTTTAATGCATTTTGAATGTTCAAGTACCTAATTGTGTGAAAAAAAAAAAGCAAGGGCTTAATTGCTTTTCTTTTTTGAAAAAGTTTGAGGCCTTTTTTATACATTTTGAAAGTTGAAGTACCCAATTGAGTGTAAAAAAAAAAAAAGCAAGGGCTTAATTGTTCTTTTAAAAAAGTTTGATGGCATTTTTTATGCATTTTGAAAGTTCAAGTACCCAATTGAGTGTAAAAAAAATACAATGACTTAATTACTTTTTTAAAAAAACTTGAGAAATTTTTACGCACTTAAACTTTTTTTTTTTATTTATCAAAATGCATAAATTAAGTTGTTAATATATAACAATTTATATCAATTTTAAATGTTTCCATATTAATTTGGATTAAAGATATAACTTGTGATCTCGATTGGAGAATATTATTTTTCCATAAAAATAATGTCTACACCCACGTTTTGATTTGTAAATTTTACACAGTAAAAAAATATGATTACATATAAGTTTAAAATTTTGAACCGCATATTGAAGAAATTGTGAAGGGATGAGCATTTAAAATGGGAATAACATATATGCTATAATTTTCCATTTCAAAATGGGAATCTATTCATTATTCCCCAACTTACAGTGTAAATTTTCTTTCTTTATTCTTAATATCAAAGTTTAGGTATAAATATGATATTATTTTATTGTACATATGTTTTTCAAAAGTTTAAATAATCAAATTATTGTTGTGTTGTTTGTTGACATATAATTTGTATTTAAATAATCAAATACATTTCGCATTTATTTACTGCTTACTATCCACTCATTACCCTCAAACAGATTGCAGCACTATTTTATAAATTTTATATTATTTAATACCAAAAACAATTGTAACATACTCATTCTAAAGTGCATACAGATTTTGTGCTATTTTCTCACTTTTCACCAAATAAACCTACATATTTATTTAACTTTGAGTTTGAATTTATAAAACAATTAAACGGTATTAGTGACCAATATATAAACCAATTATTACAATATCATTCATAAAATATAAAGAAATTGAATCATATTTACGTGCTATATAGAGAAATAATACCGAATTTTCAATAATTTTATCAATATTTACCAACTATACATAAATTAATCAAATATTTTAAAAAAATTAATATTAATATTTTATTACAATAAATAAACAAATTATTTTTCATAACGTAAAAATTTTGCTTCAAACCTTCACCATAATATTATTTTCATTTTATTCTTAAAATATAAAAATATATATTCACTTTAATAATATCTTTATCCGTAAAATTAATCTTTCATAATCAAATAATAAATAATCCTTATTCCCAATTTTAAGATTTTTATAACCTTTTACATTAAAATTATTTACCTTCCATAATTCTAGCATTAATATGCAAGGAAATCTTGCACATGGTATGAATCTTGAAAACCCAACAATAATTTCATTTTTTAGAGTTTATAACTAAAACATAGGTATAAAATAGTATATTTCCGATCAACTAAAATTTGAATAAACTCAATACAAAAGCAAAATGAACTAACAAATTAAAATATATTCAAATATAAATCGAAATATATATGGAAAAGATCCACAAATGGTATGATAGAAGAATGGGTTTCTGTAGTTTTCATTTCTCATTTCAATGATATATACACATATGAAGCCCAAAACTAATTCCTATATATCAAGAGTATATCAAAACAGAAAACAAGAGCAAAGAAATTTGAAATCTTCTATATATCAGGAGCACATCAAAACAGAAGGCAAAAGTAAATAAATTTGAAATACAAATAGATTTGATGGGATTCCATAGGAACCGATCTTGTGGTGGAAGTCTTTTGTTAGGCCCCCTCAAAATGGATCTCAATAAGAGAGACCAATATTGTCCCAAAGAAAGAGAAAGTGAGTTTGAGGGACTGGTTTTATTAAAATATCAGCGAGCTGATCAACAGAGGATACGTGTGCAACCTGCAAAGTACCATTTTGCACTTGATCACGAATGAAATGAAAGTCAATAGCCACATTTTTCATTCGTGAATGAAAAATAAGGTTAGAGCATGTAAAAGGCTGAAGACCAAGATCATTTAACAGATAGCAAACCCAATTCATTTCAATAGTAGTATTAGCAACAGATCGATATTCGACCTCGGTAGAGGAATGACCAATGGTTCGTTTCTTTTTGGAGCTCTAGGAGATGGGGTTACGACCCAAATAGACAATGTAAGCACTGGTGGATGAGAAGTCGTCGATGTTTCTAGCCCAAACAGTATCAGAGAATGCAAGTGAGGAAGTAGGAGAGTCATGGTAGAGCTAGAGACCATGATGAGAAGTGCCACAAAGATATTTGAGTAGTCGTTTAACAAGGGCCCAGTCTTCGGTGGTTCGCTTGTGCATAAATTAAGACAACTTATTAACTTCAAGGGCAATGTCAAGGCGTGTAAGTAATAGTTATTGTAAACTACCCACTATTGCTCGAAATTCTGAAGGATTAAATAAAGCAATCCCAAATTGTAATGATAGTAAGGAGCTTGTTGGTAGTGGTGTTTGAACTGGTTTAGCATCTAACATCTGTGCACGAGCAAGAATGTTCAACAAGTAACGCCGTTGAGAAAGAAAAAAAAAACCATGCTTGTTGGGAAGAACTTCAAGACCAATAAAGTAAGAAAGCATGCCTAGGTCCTTAAGTGAAAATTGACTTGCTAAGAAATGAACAAACAGATTTCCACTGCATCATTATACCTAGTGACAATTAAATCATCAGCATAAACAAGCAGATACAATGAATAGCCATCAAATTTGAAGTCAAATAGAAATGTATCAGCATGTGAAATTGAAGAGTTCTTGATACCAAGCTTGAGGTGCTTGTTTTAGGCCATAGATAGCTTTTCGAAGCTTACATACATATGACGAAAAATCTCGATCAATGAACTCTGACGATTGACTCAAATACACATTTAAACTAAGATGGCCTTGTAAAAAGGAATCGTTGACATCAAGCACTAAGAACAAGACGGATGGTGATTGGTTTGATTACTGGACTAAATGTGTTATGATAATCAACTCCTAGACGTTGATGAAACCCCTTTGTAACTAATTGTGCCTTGTACCTGTCAACCGAACCATCTGAGTTATGTTTAATTCGAAAAATCCACTTACAACCCATTACATTTTGACCAGAATTAGGTGGCACTAGCTCCCAAGTTCCATTCCGAACAAGTTAACATCATATTCTTCTGAAATTGCACCATGCCATTTTGGTTCTTTCAAAGTTTGACTTATTGTTATGGGTCTAAGGTCAGATGATTTGGATAATTGAGTATGAAGGCTTAATTTTTGAATAGGTTTATGAATGTTGGCTTTTGCTATGGCTTGCATTGGATGGTTTGGTCGTGGTGTGTTTTGGGTAGGTTGAGGGACGGGAGGTGAAGGGTTTGTAGTGGAAGTCAGTGGGATGGATTGAATTTGAGAGTCATTTATAGAGTGGTGGAAAGTGGTTGTTTGGTTTGTGACGGGTAGATTTTGTGTTGGAGCTTCACATTGGGGTTGTTGGGTATCGATTTTGAATGGTGATATGCATGATGGTGGAATGTTGACCTATATTAGTGGTGGAATATAAGTGGAAATAATGGTGGAATTTGGACAAGGAGCTTGAGTAAGTAAAGATGTAAAAGGAAAGATGGACTAAATAAGCTTCACATGTCTAGAAACATAAATATTGGTTGTGGATGGATCATAACAAAAATAGGCATTTTGAGTAAGAGAATACCCAAGGAAAATGCATGGTTTGGAACATGATTCAAGTTTGTGTGTTGTATGTGGACAAAACCAAGGATAGCACAGACAACCAAAAACTTTCAATTTGGAATAATTGAGAGAAGCACCAAATATTCTTTCATAAGGAGAAAAATATTGTAATGTCGGAGTTGGCATGCGGTTGATCAAATATACAATAGTGGCAAAAGCATTAGGCCAAAAAGTTAATGGAATGGATGCATGAGAGAGTAAAGTGAGACATAGTTCTACAATATAGAGATGATGCCGCTCGGAGAAGCCATTGTGCTCGGGAGTGTGGGGTGGAGTAGTAAAATGCGATATGTTGGAAAAAAAAAATGCTTTCAGAGACCACAGTGAAAAATAAATTTGGAGAAAAATCAGAGTTTTAAAAAAATTTCAAAACAAGAACTTGGTTGTGATATCTAAAGTAATAAACACTTAATCAAAATTGTACCTTTTCGATTTGTCTAGGATTAACACTTCGACCAAGTAGTCTTCTCTACTATCTTCAAGCTCACGTCTGCCGAGTGTGGGCTCACTTCAAATCAGAATTTTTTTCACAAAAATTACTAGTGGGGTAATTTCAAATTTTCTTTAAACTTCTGAGTCAAGCTGTAAATTAGAAAAATATCTCTAGAAATTTTTTAAATAATTTCTTCAAAGAATTTTCTCTTTACAACTTTCTCTTAAATTAGAATGTGTAAAAAATAATAACCCAAGGCTTTCCTTATATAGAGAGAGTTTAAAGAGTTCTAACTATGATTAAACTTAATCATTTTAATATTAAATTAATATAATATTGATAAATACTAGATTAAATTTAACATTAAATCTTGCAAAATTAATAGAATATTTATCTACAAGATAAATATTAAATTCAATTTAATATTAAATCTACTAAAATAATATTATTATTGGAATGATTAATTTGAAATCAAATTCTCTCGTTCAGTCCCAGTAAGAAAGTAATTCTTCCACTACTCAACCACTAGAGAACCACCGTCGTTGACCATTCGTCGACCACCAGAATACCATTAGCATCACCGTGTCTGACGGTGCAGGTGTGACACCCTCTCAGCACCCCGAGTCGGTTCGATCCGGGTCAAAAATGACCCGACCATTCCAGTCTAACCACCAGATAGACCGTCGGCCTAGTTTCACATATCGGGCCCAGTTCAACCAGTTTTGGGTCTTAGTCTTGGTTTTGGGCTCCTAGGCTCAATTTACGATCTCAGGTCTAATTTTTCAAGTTCAATTACCCATTGGACCAATTGTTTAACTTGAAAATTAATTTCCGAAAATATCATATTAATTTTAATTAATTTGATTAAATTAATTTTACTTAATCAAAATTAATTTTCCCAAAAATCACTTAGATTTTCCAAATTAATTTTTCAAGAAAATAATTTATTTAAATTCTCTAGTTGAATAATTCTTACAACCACCCAATTTAATTCTGCATCGAATAAATCAACTCAATTAAATTATTTCCAAAGTCGTAGAATTTTCTTCTGATTCAAATGCAGTCCAATCGAGCTTCTGTTGAGCTAATTATGTTCAGAAGTATCGTAATTGTAATATGTCCAGAAGCATCGTTTTGATAATTCCCAATTACTTAATCATGGAGTCAGCCCACAAGAAGTACCATGATCGAAAACTCTTTATTGTTTACTCTTTATGAAAGCAATTCATCCAACTACTTTGTCCAATAACCTCGTCAAGTGTGTGTTAACCTCATATGATATCATTGATTATTTGAGTTAAATTCGTTCATTCAATACAATCATATTTTATCTCATTGTCACCATTGTGTCTTCTTAATGATTAATATGATCACTTTCAATAAAGAAGATACTTAGGATGGAGATTCTCAAAGATAGAAAAGCATATAAATTGTACCTAAGTTAGAAATGGTATATTGAGAAAGTTCTTTGCAGGTTCAATATGCAGAATACCAAGCCTATTAGTACTCCATTATCAGTCCACTCAAAATTTCGTCGATTTTGTCTTCACAATTAGATGATGACATTGACTATATGTCACGTGTTTCATGTTCCAGTGCAGTGGGATCTCTCATGTATGTTATGGTTTGCTCACGTCCAGATTTATCATATGCAGTTAGTATAGCTAGTATATACATAGTGAATCCTGGCAAAGAACACTAGAAAGCGGTTGGTAGATTTTCAGATACTTACGAGGTACTACTGATGTTTGTTTACAGTTTGGAAAAACTTGAGATGGAGTCATTGGGTATGTTGATTCTGATTTTTCTGGAGACCTTGATAAAAGAAGATCTCTCACAGAGTATGTTTTTACTATTGGGGGTTGCGCAATCAGTTGGAAAGTCACTTTGTAAATTATAGTTGCTTTATCTATTACTGAAGTTGAGTACATGACGATCACTAAGGCTTGTAAAGAAGCTATTTGGTTAAAGAAACTCTTTGGTGAAGTAATAAAGGCCTTCAGATCAGTACGGTGTTTTGTGATAGTTAAAGTGTCATTTTCCTTACGAAAGATCAAATGTTTCATGAGAGAACAAAGCACATTGATGTTCAGTATCATTTTGTGTGTGATATTATTGCTCGTGGGGATATTGTTATGAGCAATGTTAGTACTCATGAAAATCATGCAGATATAATGACTAAGTCACTTCATATAACAAAGTTTGAGGATTGCTTGGACTTGGTTTGTAACACCCCGTACCCGAGACCGTTACCGGAGTCGAACACGAGGTGCTAACCGACTAATTCATTTACTCTCACAGTCCATTTTAAAAATTTTCCAGGCAGTTGGCTAACTGTGTCACTGTCACTTTAAAAATTATATCTTGAGTTCCAAAACTCGAAAACCAGTTTCGTAATTTTTTCCTGAAACTAGACTCATATATGCATCTACAAATTTATTTCTAGAATTTTTGGTCGGGCCAATTAGTACAGTTTATTAGTTAAAATCTCCCCTGTTACAGGGTGCGACTACACTGACCTTCATGCATTACGACCTGGATATCTCCCTGTACAGGGCTTCAATACTGATGCCGTTTGTTTCTATAGAAACTAGACTCAAAGATGAATCTATACATATATGGCATGACTCCTAATTATCTCTGGTTAATTTACAATGAATTTCTAAAGTCGGAACAGGGAATCCAGAAACCGTTCTGGCCCTGTTTCATGAAAACCTAAATATCTCTTAACATACAACTCATATGACCGTTTCGTTTCTTCCATATGAAAGTATATTCATCAAGGTTCATTTACATAATTTATTCACTATTTAATTCCATTCCTACTATTTTTAGTTATTTTTCACATCCATATCACTGCAGCTGTCAACCTCTGTCCTTAAGGTAGATTTTACCTACTTCATAATTTCCTTGATTCAACTAGCCCTTTTAGCGTACATGGCACAAAAGATGATCACGATTAACCCTTCCAAGGGCTAATCGATTCCAAACATTTCCACATCTCTTAATGAACAACATACAAAATGATTATGATACCATGCCAAAGTGTATACAAGCCATTTTCGCATGGCTATCCAAATTTATACAAAATCAAAGGGTCTATGACCAACAAACGAAAGAGTAGTCCTATACATTAACCAAAATATCCTCTCACTACTAGACTATTCTATACATGCCATAAGATATTCCAAAACATAGCAGTACCAAACAGTGGATAGTGATAGTATGACTAGTTGCTGACGATCCGGAGCTGTAGCTTCAGAATGAGACCTATAAGGCAGAGAGAAGCAGAGTAAGCGGAGTAAGCATTACAATGCTTAGTAGTTTTAAGCAGTGTCAACAGATAACAATCAAATTATAATATAGTTGTTCGTATTTTATTTCACTCTTCCTTCGGGCATACCATCCCTTTACCGAATATGCACATCTCATCATATACAATAGGCGATAAACTCTCACATAAAAGTGAGCTCATGTGACATAGATATATCGTATGATTTCACATAACCTCTCACACTAATCGATGTCACATAATCATAGGAATAGTCCCATAGATTGCTCTCGTATGCATCATATATAAACTTGGAGTACATACTGTTTAACCTTTCGCATTATGTATATTTATAAGCAATTCTTATTGCGAAGTCTTACCGGACATAATCTCCACACGTAGTCATCGGGTCATACCCGGACATAATCTCCACACGTAGTCATCGGGTCTCACCCGGAACATATTTCCAAGTTTCATGTACACTTAATCACATGTTACAACATTCACATTAGCCATTCGGCTTTACCACATATATATATACACTTTCACATTCATCACGTCGGCCATTAGGCCTTATCACATATATATATACATTTTCACATTCATCACATCGGCCATTAGGCCTTATCACATATATATACACTTTCACATTCATCACATCGGCCATTAGGCCTTATCACATATATATATACATTTTCACATTCATCACATCGGCCATTAGGCCTTATCACATATATATACACTTTCACATTCATCACATCGGCCATTTGGCCTTATCACATATATATATCTCATACATATTTCTTATTTTTCTTGTACATCAATTTCAGCAATAGCTTATAAGCAACTCAAATAGTTTCATCAAAGTTTACAACAAGATCACATATTCACTACATGCAGTTTTCCTGAGCAACAATCACTAAATTGTTTATAACTGGAGCTACAAAACTCAAAATCAATTGCCGTTAATTTTCCCCGAATGTAGACTCATGTATCTTTCATCCATAAAATTTTCAGAATTTTAGGTGTGGCCAATCAATACCAGATTTTTTCTTAAAGTTTCCCCTGTTTCACTGTTTGACTAATCTGACCACTCTTCACTACAAATCAAATTTCTCATTGTACAGAATTCAAAATGTGTTCTGTTTGATTTCATTTAAAACTAGACTCATTAAGGAGTCTAAGCATATAAATCTTATGTTATAACCATTTTTGTACAAATTATAATGATTTTCCAAAAATAGAACAGGGGATTTCAGAGTCATTCTGACCCTGTTCCACACAACTTTAAATATCTCTTTATAGGAAATTTCTTTGCTTCCACGGTCTTTTTTATAAGAAACTAGACAAACTAAGCTTTGATTACATATTCTATTCAGCCTATAATTCCAGACCAACAATTTATAGTGATTTTCTAAAATCACATTACTGCTGCTGTCCAAGCAAATTATCACAATTTGCTCTTAAATTTCCAAGTCCAAACACTTATGAACTTACCATTTGGGTTTAAGACATATCATGGCCACATCATATCTTATTAAATCAACTCATTATGTCCTATTATGATTGAATTTACTCAACGATTAATCGCTTAAAACTTACCTCAGAAGTGGTTGACGACTAGATATCCACGGCTATCCGTTTACTTTCTCTTTTCCCTTATCCGACTTTGATCCTCTAGGCTCTTGAGCTAAATCAAACAATTTACTTCCCAATCAAACACAATCAAACGGCATCCATATACATTTTAGAACCATTCTTAACATATTTACTACTCAAGCATGTAACTTAACAACTTAACCATTAGTTGCCGAACCACAAACAAAACATATTCATACGTCAATATCTCAAACATTACCATAACAACCAATATGCAAGATATCACATATACATAACTTAGCTTATGAGAACATATGTATTACATCATAAACACATCTTTTACCAATTACCTCACTTAAGCCAAATTTTTATAATCAACCACAAAGAAAAATATACCACAAATCACACTTCCAAAATGAGCTACCTCTATGGCCGATTATACTTCATCATTAACATATCTCATTTTCGAATCATATAATCAACATTTGTTCAAGACATCAAACCTCTTTAATTTCGGCTATTACTAATATAAACATTCACAAATCATATTCTTAGGAAGACCGATTTCTTTCCATAACACATTCATCATCAATACATAGATGAAACAATCAAAATCCTTCCTTTATACCCTAGCCGAATGCTCCAATCATCCATCAAAATTACAAATTTTAGCATGGGCTAAGTAAGAACCATGATTATTTACCTAAAACAAGTTAAAAATTTCACCATTTGACATAATATACTAACCTTCTTAATGACTCAAGTGACCAAAAATTCTTCCCCTCCTTTGTTTCCTCTATTCGGCCATGTTGAACAACCAAGAAAGAATTTTGTTTCTCCTCCCCTTTATCTAGTCACGGCAATGGGGGGGGGGGGGAAACATGGATGAGACAACTTTGTTCTCATCACCCCTCCCATCCATTTCTTTATTACTAACCCTAGTTTTATTCTTTCTCCCATAACACACTAACACAACATGTTTCCAACATGTTTCACCCCATAACATTTTGTCCATCCTCATGCTCATGGCCGGCCACTACATATTAGGAGGGGAAAATTGACATGCAAGTCCTCCCTTTTGACTACATGCACTATTAAATCCTTGTAGATTAGCCTATCACATTTCAAAAGTGTCACACAAGTCCTTTTGACTAAATTCACATGCAATTTACTAAATCGAAGCTTAAAATTTTCGCACATTCATATTCACATATTTTAGACCATAAATATCACATCCAAATAACTTGGTGACTCGGTTTAGCGGTCCCGAAACCGCTTTCCGACTAGGGTCACTTTAGGGCTGTCACATGGTTGGTGTTCATTGTTGAAGAACACCCCTTAAGGGGTTTCGTGGAAGAGGTGGAGAACTTGTTCATTGAGAGTTCGTGATGAAGAACTTGTTCGTTGAGAATTCGTGTCAAGATGGAGATTTTAGAGTTAAGTGACTTGAATCCTTATTAAAATAAAATACAGTGATAAAATAAAGCAAAAGTAAAATCCATATAGAACTATACTTCTTTTCTTTTACATTGATTAGAATAAGGTGTTCCAACCTTACTACACTGCTTCTATTTTACATTGATTAGAATAAGGTTTTTCAACCTATAAATAGATGTAGTCTAAACTCCTCTTGTATCATTCGAATTCGACATTAGTGAATTTTCTTCTCTTCTGCCCGTGGTTTTTACCGAAAGGGTTTCTACGTAAAATCTGTGTGTTCTTATTTTTCTTTCTTTTTACTTTGCGATCATTCTATATTGTCATTGTCAATATTCAACTTTTACACCTTTTTTTCTAGACTTCCAAATATTTGGTCTCTTCTACTAGATCTTAGATTTTTCTTGGGAGGCAACCAAAGTGTTGTTATTTTATTTATTTATTTTACTTCCATTTTATTTAAAAAAACAAAAAAATTAAAATAAAAATTAGTACATTTATTTTAGTACTAAAAAAGAAAGAAAAATTTTAAAAAATGAATTTTTTTTAGAAAATTAAAAAATTTTAATTTAAAAAAAAGTGCTCCAGATGGTCTGGGGTGATCCACACGATGGGCACACAGGCGTGTCACAGATCGTGTGAACACTAGAGATAATTTTTCAAAATTATTTTTTTACCCACGCGGTTTGAGTGGAGGCACACGGTTGTATGACCCACACGCCCAGGTACACAGGCATGGGAGAAGCGAACGACAACAACACAAGGTCTGGGTGATTGTTCACAGCCTAGACATACGGGTGTATCACAAGCCGTGTAAACAATGGAGCTAATTTTTCAAAATTATTTTTTGACCCACACGGTCTGAGTGGAGACACACGACCTAGAGACAGGGTCGTCTGACTCACACGCCCATGTACATGGGCGTGGGAGAAACGAACGACAACAGCATACGGCCTGGGTGATTTCACATGGCCTGGCCACACGACCATGTGTGACACATAGCCTGGACACACGGGCGTGTCACAAGCTGTGTGAACACTCGAGTAAATTTTTAAAATTATCTAATAGGCCACATGGCCATGTGCCTCACACGGCCTAGCCACATAGCCATGTGGCCCACATGGTCTAGCAGATGGCCATGTACCCCTTTTTCCTTTAAAGTTGGTTTTCTTTTCTTCTTTTGTTTCCTTCCTACCCCAACCAAAGTGATTTCATTTAGTTTTATGTTTTATTTATTTTTATTTTTATTTTTACTTTTATTTTTATTGTTATTTGTTTTTTATTTTATTTTTTAAATTTATATGTTTTATTTTATTATGCACTTTCTTTTTTTATTTTTTTGTCGACTGTTTTTCTATTTGTTTTGTCATCTCTTTATCTTATTTTATTTTTGTTTATTTTCTTATTAGTGTTCTCAGAAATATGTACTTCATTTAGAATCTTCTACGATTTCAGATTTCACTATTCTGACAAATTCAGACAAATTCAGGGTAGTTTCAATTCTCTCCCTCCCTTTTGATATTTTCCTTATTGGTTTATATTTATTTGTACATTGAGGGTAATGTACATCTTAAGTGTGGGGATGATGTTATATGTTTATGCAATAAAGTCTCTGAATTATTGTTTGTGTTTAAGTAATTTTCTCAAACCTATCATTAAAGTTAATTTTTTTTTAATTTGGAGTTTTTATTGATTTTGTTTTGGAATAATTTATGGATTTTTGTGCATTTTTTTATTTATAATTTAATCAAAGAGAGAGTCAAGCATGATAAGTCGTATGTCAGAAATTATTGCTTTAGGTTGTCTCCCTGAATTAAAGAATTATTTTGAAATTTTAAATTTGCAAGTTTGACATCAAAACCATAATTTTTTGTGAGTTTTTAAGCCAATAGAGCATATATTTTATTTCGCATTCATTTTATTTTTGGTTGTATGTCAACTTGATTTGTTATTCTATAACATGTTTCAATTATACATGTCGAGACCACATTATTGATTTGATATACAAAGATGATAGAGGCACTTAGGATTGAACTCGCCTAACCTTTAAACATCTTACCTGTTGTATTATCCCCTAGTAAACCCCGTTGATCCTAACACATTTTTTTCTAACTCATTAATTTTAACCCATAACCCACATATATGTTGTAAAATTATCCTTTTTATTGACTCCCCTTTTGTCGAGATTTGATTTGGTTAGTTAGGTCTGACTATGTTTCATCATTTAAATTGTTGAATTTTAATTTACTCTAAAAAAATCAAAACAAAAAGAAAACTAAAGAAAAATAAGAAAATCAAAATAAAAAAAATATATAATAAAATTTTGATTGAGCTTGAACTGTTAGTTTCATATTCTGTTGAAAAGCTCATTTCCCCTATTTATTTTTTGTTCATGTAAATTCTTGTAACTAAGCAAATGATCCTTTTTGTGGTTTGACATCTTTATCAACTTGGCTCTCAATTGTAACCAACTTTTTTGTCATTTTTCATACCCTTAACCTAAGCCCCATTACAACCTTGTAAAGACCTCTTGATTGGTATGTCATCTCATTCTATAGTGGTGGAGTTTTGATTTTCAAGCAAGCATATGGTAATAACAGTTCTCATTTGATTGTTGAGTGCACATTACTTGAACCTTAAACACTCTATGAGTGTTTTAAGTGAATCTTAGTGAATGTGTTAATTCTTCTTGAGTCTGGATTTCAGGTAATTATTGAGATAGGGAAGATGCCTATGTTTTTATGCTTTAACATTTTTTTGCTTAGATTGCTTGTATTCTTTAATGTCATTTTAGTTTAAATTTCCAATACATGATTATCTGTAAATTATCCAAAAAAATTACCAATGAAAATAATAAATTGAGGGGGGTTAACTTGAATGTGGGTTGAGAATTTTGCATGAGAACAATCAAATGCTTAAGTGTGGGGATATTTGATAAGTACTAAAAGTAACATGTTTTAGCCTCATTCTTTATGCGTTTTTTGGTGATTATTTTATGTTAATGGTGCATTTTATGCTTCTAATCCTTTAAATTCATTTTTTTTTTTTTGCTTAATAGAGATTTGGGAGAAAAGGAGTAAAAAGAGAGAAAAAACCAAAAAATCGAAGCAAACTACAAGAGCCACATGGGCTGACCCATTCCACACGGCCTGGACGCACAACTATGTGCGCTCCAAACTTTGAAAATACAATTTTTAGGTTTTTTTTTTGGCATTCTAAGGTGTATATATGACAAAAATATGAAGATAGGAGTGAGCTGCCATAAAATATTCAAGAAAAACAACTCAAAAAACACCATTGAAGCTGACTCTGAAGCAAATTTCCATCAAAATTGAATATTCACATTTGGTTTCTTAGGAAATTATCATGAGTTTCTTTATCTCTTTGGGTTATACTGTCTTTTGGATGTTTTTATTTTCAAGCATGAACTATGAAACATCTCAAAACTCGACCTAGAAGTTTAGGCTTGATTCAGGAAGTCACAATGATCACAGAAGTGATCGTGGGAAATTTAGTTTAACAAACTGAAAAAAATACAACATTTAAGTTCCATAAAAATGCTCAGAAATAAAGCCCCGTTATTACAAAAAAAAAAATTTGCCCAAAGAAAACCATTTACGAAAAGCCCAAATTAAAATCGTACCATAGTTCTTATAACTGTTTACATTTCAAAACCATTTACCAAAATAGCAATCGGAAAGAAGACTCTTAAATATGTTTCATTATAATGACTACCCGAGACCTCCGGCATACCGAGTCCAAGCTTTAGAAAGCGATAATGTACCTGAAAGGGGAAACACTAAGGGGGTGAGCCATACGAGCTCAGTGTGAGTCCTAAAAGGTGGCAAACAACATAATTATAGAACAGAAATCCAAATAGCAGCCCATTGGCATAGTGTATTTACAGAGATACACAGAAACAGAGGGTAAACTCGGAACCTATGTCCCGACCATGCACCACAATCAACACACTTGGACTATACACAGAATCACAACAAGCAAACCCATCAACGGTTTGATACCAAAACACTTTCATCACAAACACAATGATAAGAAAGTCAGACTTACGCTTACACCTTAATACCCGCAACTAGAACAGTCGCGAACGTTAAGACAAGTTGATAGAATACAAACAAACAGACTTACACCCAGTCACTCAATCAGATGCGTATGAATGCAGTCAAGCAATAAAAACCCACCCATCCAGCCAACACACCTCTCCATCCCCCGATCATACCCCAAACGAGTTGTTTAAGCTCACCAATCAAACACACCACAAAGGACCTCGAAAGGCCCATCCAACCCTATACACCATGTATGTGGGCTAAGCCACTCAAATAATAATACGTAACAAAGCTGGCATATATGTAATACAGTGCATTGCGATAAACTACTATACAGACATGTTGCAGTTTAAACTGCTAGATCAGATAATAATATGCAGCAAAGCTGACGTACATGTGATACAGTGCGGTAAACCACTATACCAATAAGTTGCAGTTAAACTGCCAGATCATATCAAAATCAGTCTTCCTTCTCTTCACAACCAACCCAAAAATTACTTTATGCAAGTGTGTGTATGCTTACAACCTCATTAAAACAATAAACATATCAACAGCTAGTCAGACAGAAATAGACATGCACATACCCAGCTAATCGGATTCATAATAAGATATCTCATACAACCGTCACAAATGACACATAAGCCGAAACCCAGATCAGAATCTTAACTACCCTTACTAAAGCCTAGACAAGGGTTGGAACACACAGACACATTTTCAGATCAAAAACATACATAGAACTAAAATCGCTGACTTAGGGCCACACAGGCCGTGTACTCTGGCCATGTGAAAATGCCTAGGTTGTGTGGGGGTCAACACGCACATGTAGGGGTCAACAAGCTCGTGTAGGAGAAGGCACACGGCCGTGTAAGCCAAGGACATAGCCGTGTGAATAGGTCGTGTAACTCTCTGTCCATTTGTGCTAAAATAGAGTACAGGGCAAACACGGCCGTGTGAGGGTTTCACATGCCCGTGTGGGATCCATAAATCCCAAATTAGCCACACGACCGTGTGGCGCCAAATCACTAAAACCCTAATTCCCAAACGTACACGCCTGTGTGCCTAGGGGACACGACCGTGTGGGAATAGACTAAAATCCCCAAAAAGGCTACACAGCCGTGTGGCCAGGCCGTGTGACATCAAAATTAGCCCGGAACCCTAACTTCCAATTCAACAGGGTCGTGTAGACCACCTGTGTGGGGGCACACGCCCATGTGGCCACCTTTGTGGTCACAAAACCACCCTAAAATAGCCTGAAAAATCGTGCTTTCGCACTCAAAACACTTCTCATCCCTCGATAACCCAAAATCATACCAAATTGAACAAGTTCTAAGCATAAAATAGCAATGCAGCATCACAAATAACCTGTTACGAATACATACATGTGAAATGCTGACTTTCACAGAATCAACTCAAAAATTCGCAAATAAAATATAAAATATTAGGAATCGACACTTGATTCGTGATCAATGACTTCAAGACATTAACTCGACAACAAATGTGCGAAGCTCTCCGAAATCTGCAAGCAAAACTATTTCCCAAAAGAAGAAGAAAAATATAAATATAAATAAAAGCAAACAAAGGAAAGGAAGAAGGAAAATGAGAAAAAGAAAAGAGCCCTAAAACTAGAAAAAATAATAAAATAACATTAAATAAAGGAAATAATTATCCAAACTTTTAAAACCAAAAAAAAATCCCTCAAAACACTCCTAGTAACTCGAACCCAAGACCCCAAACTAAACTAACACACAACCAACCACCAGACCAGCAGGCCCATTCTTACACTAAAACGTGCAACTAAACATAATAGCACAACCTGCTCACTGACCCTAACCATAGAACTCAAAACTTCTAACCCTAAAATTCAAGATGTTACAACTCACCCCTCCTTAAAGAAATTACATCCCCAAAATTTCCCACTAACAGAACAATGGTATAACACACGCTACACCACTACGCTCTCGCTGTGCACTCTAGTCCTAGAGCGCTACTACGCTAGACTAGAACTCAAGACCTCATACACACACCTAGAACACTTAACCACTGAAGTAGATATACATTTGTCCTATCCCACACAATTACTATGCTCTAACTAAAACGTCGAAACATTCACAACCATACATGTTTCAAATTCGTCCAGGACACTCCCAGATCTGATATTTTGTGGACCCACGTCAAAAATAGATCTGATATTTTGTAGACCCACGTCAAAAACATACTCCTGCCTTTTTCTAGCAATGGTACAGATGGCGCTTCTTATAGTGCTCACAAAACGGAGCGCTAACACCACTACTAGCACCCTCCGCAAAACTTTTATTGCTACTCAAATGCGTTCTAACACGCTTTGCAGACAGAGGCTCCAACCTCAGAGGATTGCGATCTCTTTTCTTCCCACAATCTACGCACCCAGCTTGAAGCATTTCTCTAGTCCTCTCTAACCTAGCTTCAAACACTTTCTCTAACACTTCCCTCACTACTTGAGTCAATGCCTCAGTACCAAGCTCCGAGTTATCGCTACTCGAAGTTGGCGAAATCGTATTTACCTCTGACTCTTGAACAGATACACGTCTCGGAAAAGCAGACAACCAATCACGATCTCGCTTACATTCAGAATCCATATCTATCTCGTACCTAAGCTTTAAGAATCTACAATTTCCAAAATCACACACAATCATAGATGTATAAATATTACAGTTCTAAGCTTATCAAACTAATCTTACAATTCCCTAATTTTAGTGTGAACCGACATTAGAGTCTCAGACATCTCGTTTTTACAGAAAGTCCTTCCAATCACAAGTCATTTCAAAACACTATGGTTTAGTTTCCCGAAATTTTTTTCCTTTAAAATGAACACATGCGCACACAGTTACGTAAAAACATAGGCCGTGTTTTTGCAAACCTGGATGTGATACCACTAAATGAAATACCCTAAAACTCGGCCTGCCAAATTCTGAAGGTCACATTGATCACAGAAGTGATCGTGGGAAATTTAGTTTAACAAACCAAAAAAAATTTAAAGCATTTAAAATCCGTAAAAATGCTCAGAAATAAACTCTTGTTATTACAAAAAAAAATTTGTCCAAAGAAAACCATTTACGAAAAGCCCAAACTAAAACCGTACCACAGTTCTTATAACTTTTTACATTTCAAAACCATTTATCAAAATAGCAATCAAAAAGAAGACTCTTGAACATGTTTACTTATCATAACTGTCCGAGACCTTTGACATGCCAAGTCCAAGCTTTAGAAAGCAATAATGTACTTGAAAGGGGAAACACTAAGGGGGTGAGCTACACGAGCTCAATGTGAGTCCCAAAAGGTGACAAACAATAGAATTATAGAGTAGAAATCCAAATAGCAGTTCAATGGCATAGTGTATTTACAGAGATATACAAAAACAGAGGGTAAACTCGAAACCTACATCTCGACCATACGCCACAATCAACACACTTGGACTATACACAGAATCACAATAGGCAAACCCTTCAACGGTTTGATACCAAAACACTTTCATCACAAACACAATGATAAGAAAGTTGTAATTACGCTTACACTTTCATACTTGCAATTAAAACAGTCACGAACATTAAGACAAGCTGATAGAATACAGACAAATAGACTTACACCCAGTCACATAATCAGATGCGTATGAAAGTAGTCAAGTAGTAAAAACTCGTCGATCCAGCCAACACAACTCTCCATCCCCCGATCACACCATAAAAGAGCTATTTAAGCTCACCAACCAAACACACCACAAAGGACCTTGAAAGGCTCATCCAACCCTACACACCATGTATGTGGGCTAAGTCACTCATATAATAATATGCAACAAAGCTAACATATATGTAGTACAGTACATTGTGGTAAACTATTGTACAGACATGTTGCAATTTAAACTGCCAGATCAGATAATAGTACATAGCAAAGTTGACATACATGCAATACAGTACGGTAAACCACTGTACCAATAAGTTGCAGCTAAACTACCATATCATATCAGAATCAGTCTTCCTTCTCTTTACAACCAACTCAAAAATTATTTTATGCAAACGTATGTATGCTTACAACCTCACTAAAACAATGAACACATCGACAGACAGTCAGACAAAAATAGACATACATACACCCAGCTAATCAGGTTCAAAATTAGATATCTTGCACAACCATCACAAATAACACATAAGCCGAAGCCCAGATTAGATTCTTAACTACCCTTATTAGAGCCTAGCCAAGGGTCGAAACACACAGACATATTTTTAGATAAAAAACATATACAGAACTAAAATTAGTAACTTAGGGCCACACGGTCGTGTGGGGGTCAACAAGCCCATGTAGGGGTCAACACGCCCGTATAGGAGGAGGCACACGCCCGTGGGAGCTAGGGACATGGCCATGTAAACAGGCTATGTAACTCTCTGTCCGTTTGTGCTAAAATAGAGTACATGGTAGACACGGCCGTGTAAAGGTCTCACACACCCTTGTGCCCACCAGACACAGACGTGTGTCCAAAACACGCACGCGTATGGGATCTCTAAATCCCCAAATTAGCTACACGATCGTGTGGCCCCAAATCACTAAAACCATAATTCCCAAACGCACACACCCATGTGCCCAAGGGATACAGCCGTGTGGGAATCGACTAAAATTCCCAAATCGGCCACACGACCATGTGGCCTGTAACACCCCTAGCCCTAGTCTGATTGCCGGTTTAGGCTATGAGGTATTACCGAGCCAAACAATTAAATTTTTTTTTGTCCATATAATCAATCAACAAAGACAGAAATTAAGCTGAGTACATACTGATCTTTAAGTTATATAAATGCCATTTTCATATGGCTAAAATATTTACAATACAAAACATAACCATCACCGGCCTAACCTATACATGCCATACCAAGGCCAAAATATAACTGTACCAAAAAGATCGATAGTATGATGAACTGCTGATGATCCCCGAGTCGGTGGCCAAAATTGACAATCTATAAAACAAAGAAATAAAATAAAACAGAGTAAGCTTTCGAGGCTTAGTAAGTTTTAAGTGTTTCAAACAATTAAAACGTATCATTTAAAATCTAACATTAAGTATCACAAGAACCCAAATTTAATTTGTAAATTACTTGGCCAAAAACTCACAAGTACATTAATTATAACCTATTGGCCGAATATATATATATACATGAATACACAAGAAAATTCTTAGTACATATTTCACTATACTATATGGTTCATAAAATTTCTTTAAGACACATGCTTTTACAATGACATACATTGACCAAATAAGTCATTCTCTTATTCTTAAATACGGTATTCATTCACATACATATACACACACTCACACATATATATATACCATTCTTTGATACTAATAATTTGTTTTGAAGTCAATTCACTTATGAGTACGTAATACGTACCTTAGCAGGTATAACATATATAATACATACTCGCACGGATATTCAATGTCGTAATCATACTTAACTTACTGACACCGGTCCTGTCAAGTCTTAGGACTCGAAACATATATCTAGCACAGCCTGCAGGTTTTTTAACCCGGATGTCATTCCAGCACGAAGCCTGCAGGTCTTTAAGCCCGGATACAATTCCACATCAAATAACATGTCTTTTGTTTTTTTTAATCGTATTCTAACACATTTTATAGAACATTTCACATTATTAGTAGCCATTGGCTACATTCGGACATGAGCTTCTTATGAACACCATTATTTCATTTCAGCTTAAAATCATGCATGAATATCACACGTACCTTTCATCAATCAAGCTTAACCCTAATTTACCATTCAACTATAGGTCATACACTTAGATTCTTTACCATTCAACTTAATTCAAATAGAACCACAAAGATCAAAATTCATGTAGTATATATATGTCAAGGCATTATAAATTTTATACTAAAGGCGATTACTCAAAACTTACCTTGTATCTTTTTGAACAAATTTCGGGTTGCCTATTCCGCGACTTTAGCTTTTCCCTTATCCGAGGTTGCCCCTCTATGCTCTTAAGCTTTAATTCAATAAATTTTAAACTAATCATTAATCAATTATTCAAGTATTACTTTCAGAATATAATACATATATATTCGACTTTCACACATACAGATTATAGTAAGCTTATAAGAAATCAATAAGCAATTCATTAGCAAAAAAATTTTTTTATCAATGTTTACTATATAATCACAATTTCACTATAAGCTGAATTCCTGAGCAACAGTCATTAAATTACTTATAACTGGAGCTACGAAACTCCAAATCAATTGCCATAAATTTTCCTTGAAAATAGACTCATTTATATTTTATCCATAAAATTTTCATAATTTTTAGTCTAGCCAATCAATACCATATTTTTCCTAAAGTTTCCCTTTTTTCACTGTTTGACAAATCTGACCATTCTTCACTACGAAATAAATTTCTCATTGTACAGAAATCAAAATATGTTGTCATTTATTTCATTTGAAACTAGACTCACTAAGGAGTTTAAGAATATAAAATTTATTCTATGACCATTTTTATACATTTTATAATGATTTTATAAAAATAGAACAAGGGATCTAGAAGTCATTTTGACTCTATCCCACATTACTTCAAATTTTTCATGATCGGTAATTCTTTTACTTTTATGGTTTCTATTATAGAAAACTAGACTCATCAATCTTTAATTACATAATTTATTCAGCTTCTAATTCAACTCCTACAATTTATGGTGATTTTCGAAAATCACCTTACTACTGCTGTCCCAAGTAGATTATTACCAATTCACTCTTTCACACATTCTTTGCATACATATTATTTAAGCATGTATCTCACCAATCAATTTCATCATATATATATCTATAAATTTGCTTATACATAATATCAATACCACATTGTGCTCAAATCATTTTTCAAGTTCAATTTCACCAAGCTTCAACCTAACTTAACCTATAATAGTTCATAACACATTTAAAGCACATACCTTACTAAATTTTATCATAGTCCACAATCAGCCATAGTACATTCGGCCATGGCATAGACACAATTACATTTAACTTGATTTCTTCATGAAAAATTAAGGCTATAACCGAATAGCCTTTAACCATTTAAACTACAAAACACAATTTATAACTTCAATTTTACAAGCTTATATCATAAGAGTTTCTCCATTAAAATTTTCAATGTATATTCGGCTATAACACAAACACTTAATCTTTACAATTACAAATTCAAAAACTTAACATACTTTTATAATCTCAACCAAATAGAGTACTTTTATTGATTCGCAACAAAACATCAACATAACATTTCTAAATGAAAAATCCTCTCATGACCGATTGCTCCTATAGCTACCAAAATGAAAATTTGCACATAGGTTATGGAGGAATTAAGAAACTATCCTAAAACACACAAGAAATTTCTATCAAAACACTTCAAACATACCTTAATCAAGGCTAGGAAGGGGTAGCCGAATGTTTGTTTTCCCCCCTTCTCTTCTTGAAATTTTCGCCAAAGAAATCAAAGGATGAACCAACTTTGGTTTCTCCTCCCCACTAAGCCATTATTCTTTTATTTTTATTCTTTAATTCATTTAGTTTAAATTAATGTTAATATAATATACATATAATATATATGAATCAACTACATGGCCGGCCACTAAAGAAAAATGGATAATTTGACATGCAAGTCCATTTTTTTTTAACATGCATTAGTCGACCATATTTAAAATTACCTATCACATTTCACAATTGTCTCACATAAGTCCTATTTAATAAATTTTACATACAATTGACAAAATTAAAGCAAGAAACTTTCACACATGCAGGTTCACATACAATAAGCATAAGATATAACGGTTAATTATTTTTGTGACTCGGTTTTGTAGTCCCGAAACCACTTTCAGACTAGGGTCAAAAATAGGGCAGTCACATGGCCAAGCTGTGTAGCATCAAAATTGGCCTAGAACCCTACCTCCCAATTTAACACGACTATGTGGACCGCCTGTTGAGGGCACACGCCCGTGTGGCCACCCGTGTGATCACGAAATTACCTTAAAATAGCTCAAAAGAACGTGCTTTCGCACTCAAAATACTTGCCATCCCTCAATAACCCAAAACCATACCAAATTGAACAAGTTCTAAGCATAAAACAGCAATGCAGCAACGCAAATAACCGGTTACGAACATACACATGTGAAATTTTGACTTTCACGGAATCGAATCAAGAATTCACAAACAAAATAGAAAAGATTCAAAACCCACACCTGATTCACGATCAATGACATCTAAACATCGACTCGATAACAAAGGAGCGAAGCTCTCCTAAATCCGCAAGCAAAACCGTTTCCCAAAAGAAGAAAAAAAGAAAAAGAAAAAGAAAAGCAAACAAAAGAGAGGGAGAGGGAGAACATGAAAAAGAAAAGAGCCCTAAAACTAGAAAAAAATAATAAAATAATAAATAACACTAAATAAAAGAAATAATTATCCAAAATTTTAAAACCAAACAAAAATAATCCCTCAAAAAACTCCTGGTGACTCGAACCTAAAACCCCAAACTAAACGAGCAGACAACCATCCACCAGACCAGCAAGCCCATGCTTACACTAAAACGCAAAACTAAACACAATAACACAACCTACTCACTGACCCTAACCAAAAACTCAAAACTTCTAACATTAAAATTTGGGATGTTACAAACTAATTTTCTAAATACCCGGGGGAGATGAACCCTATGATGGATTCTATCGTTTGATTTTTATTTTACGCAATAAATAGTTAGATCTTACTCTCAATTATGTGTGCTTAATTCTTGATTTAATATTTCTAGATTATTGATCCATGTTTGAAGTTCAAAATGAAACTAAATTTGTTAGTCATTATGAATCTATTGAATGTAAAAATTAAACATATTTCCTCATATATTCTTTTACAAAGAAAGTTGTCATGACTTTAATGATATTAGAATTAGGTTGAGAAAATTATTTAATTGAGAAATTAATTAATTTTATTTAATTAATTGAATAAATAATATTTGTTTTGGAAAATAGAAAAATAAATATTAGGTTGAATTAAATTATAAAATGTTGAGTCAAAAGTTCAGTAAGCATATATAATAGGACCTAATACTGGAAAGGCCCCAAATCCCTCATATTACATGTGAGGGGCGTCGACCCTAGTGTTATTATTTAGGGTATGCTACCCCCTTTCTCCTAATTAGACTAGAAGAGTGTTTTCAATTAAATAAATGTTATTTGTGCTACTTTTATTCAACCAGTATTCTCCTCTCTCTTCTTATAAATAGATGACACTAGTAGAGTTATTTACACACAAATTTCATATACTGTTATTTTGCCAAAAAGTAGTGAGAATTTATTTTCTTAAAATAAATTATATTTTCTAGAAATTACAATTTTTTTCAGTTCCTATTGAGAAAAGTACTTTCCTACTGAAAGTAATAAATTCATTTCTTGTTGTGTTTGGTTCGTGTTGCTCGAGCCCACACTTGGCGTAATTTGGTGGACGAGGATAGCAAAGAAGATCATTCAATTGAAAGCTGAGAACATATCGAATCCATCTTGCATAAACCATAGGTACTTTTCAAGAAAAATCTATTGTTAAAAATTTTAAAAATCGGCTCGGTTTTAAAATTTTTAAACTTCCGCTGAAAACCACTTTCTAAACCGAATTTTTCCAACAATACCAAAATTTCTAATCAAATAACAAAATTTCTAATGGAAACCAGAATTTGTAACCAAATACAAAAATTTCACACCAAATACCAATATATGTAACGTAATACCAAAATTTAATGTTCTCTGCTCTTTCAAGATCCCACAAATTCAAATCTTTCATAAAAAAACTCAAAATTTTAGATGTTGATAATCGAAATCTAGAAATTTTTTTAGAACAAATTTTTTTTTTCAATTTTTTTTGGTTTTCTTCAAAATTTCATTTTTTTTCTCATCTAAAATTTAGAGTCTAAACCTAAAAAATAGTTTTAAAAAATATTCTCGTATTTTTTTTAATAAAAACCAACACCCAAAAGAATTTTTTAAGAATTTTTTGATTGTTTAACACCCAAATCTCTTCATGCAAACAAAAAATGGTGATGGATATCCCTTCATGAAAACAAATTTCTCTCAATCATTTTGATTCTTAGGACAAGAATAGAGACGAGTTTTGATTATAATGATGAAATAAATCAAAGAAAGTGGCTTTTTTTCCAAGTTGAAAAGTCAATGTTCAATAACAAAAGCAAAACAATGGATTTTCTATTTTCTTGATGAATGAGAGAGGAGGACTGATTGAATTCTCGAGCAAATTTTGGGTAACTTTTAACAAATTTGAACAATGAAATGATAGGTTAGGAGGAGGTGAGTAACGTACTCAAACCTTAAGTCGAACCAACGACTAAAAATAGAGATCAAAAAAGGAGAGTTAGAAAGTTCGGCTATAAATCTAGGGAAACGTGGCCTATTTTGGCAAAATTGTTATCAGATTTGGAAAAAGAGGTCAAAATAATGTTAAGGTGTATTTTTGGTGTTAGATCAGCCAACAGAGAGTGACAACCTTCTTGGCAATTGTTATCAAATTCTGGATTTTGATATACCAAAATTTCTAACAACATCTTAGAAATTTTCGTATAACCCTTTACCTTTTTTTTTTTTTAGAATATCTAACAAGATGCTCTTAAAAATTTTGGTATCTGTTAGAAAAAGTGGTATCCATTAGAAATTTTAATATTGCATTAGAAATATTGGTATCCATTAAAATTTTGGCATTGCATTAAAAATATTGATATTGCATTAGAGATTTTGATATTACGATAAAAATTTTAGTATTAATTAAAATTTTAATTTCAGATTAGAAATATTAAATATCCATTAAAATTTTTGCAAGTTTATAAAAATAACAAGTTTTATTTTATACAAAAGGTTATGAGAATAGTTGGAAACGGTACAAAGGACCCGTTTTTGTTTTTGAATTACAAAATGTTAATTTCCATTTAAGTTAAATTTCAAAAATAAAACAATAACATTATCGCAAAGCAGTGAAGTCAGAAAAATTTTTTAGAGGGGTCGGATAAAATTTTAATTTTTCATAGTTTATATATTTATAATTTATAAATAATTAAATCAAATTTTTATAATTTTAAAGGGGTTAAAGTGTAATTTTATTTTTTATTAATGTAAAATTTTTTAAAAAAATTAAGAGTCTAAAAAATAATTTTACATTTTAGGGATTGGGCCATACCAGGCCCTGGCTTCGCCCCTGACCGCAAAGACAGTTTTAGTTCAGCTCTCGGGAAGTTGAGGGAAGAATTGCTCAAAGGCTTCCTTTGTCAAAAAACGTAAGAAAGAAGCTTTGGTTTTTTTTTTTTTTTTTAATTCAAAAGCAAATGATTAATGGCGTAAGGCCATGGGAAAGAAAAAAAAATGACTTTTTCTTTTCTATTGATGGAAGAATGACATCTGGCCTTTGAAGATGTATATGCATTCGACCATTAATAATAAAAGGACGATGGCTTTCGCCCATTCCTCCACGAATGAAGAATAGGTGGTTATTTTTATTTTTGGATCCTACAGAAATAAGTTTCTCCTAGATACGAAAAATACTTAGGCTTCCCTATATAGTTGAAGAAATTTAGACTGTAAAATTGTAGATAATTCTCATGATGTGATCTTGTCTTGATCAATTAATCAAGATTGGTGTCACATTTAATGATTTTATAAGTTCATTAAATTTTAATTTTGTATTTATTTTTTTGTGTAATAGATTATAAATGTGATCATTTTCATTGGTGTTAAAATTTGTAATTTTTTATTAGAGTTGGTAAAATAAGTCCGAGCTTAATGGTTTGTTTGTGTTGATCTGAACCTATAACAATCTGAATCCGAAAAATTAGATCTTAATAAAATTTGAGTTTGAGAAAAATTTAAACTCGAGAAAACTTGAGTTCAAAAGAAATTGAGCTTGAGAAAAGTTGAACCGAAATCAAGCCTAAGATAAATCCAATCTAAAATCTGAAAGAATCCAAATTTATGAATATATATAAATATTGAACAGTAGCTGGAATTTTATTCCAAAACAACACCCCAAAATAAAACAACATGAGTTTTAGAAAAATAAAAGAAGAAAGACAAAATAAAGGCCCAAATGAACGAGCCTAACCCAGCTAGAAAAAGGAGGAAGCTCTAGAAACTTTAGTGTTTCAGTCGAGAAAATCAACAGTCCCACCCTCTGAAAAGCAACAAAACATGGGGAAACTAATCTTTGAAAAACTTTTCAACATTGCTAAGACCTTTCTTATCCCATGAACAACACAATCCCCAGATCTCTTCAAAAAATCATACCTCTCTTATCTCTCTCAATCGCTCCTCTTGCAAACTTAGGAACACTATCTCGTGATCTCCATTGTTCTCATGTCTTCAAGCCTTCAATAGCCAGTAAGTGTGCAACTGCATTATCGTTCGAGGGTAATATTTGAAAATACAGGCATGAAACTGCTTACCCAAAAGTTTTCCATCTCTGATTAGGGCTCCAATTTCTGATCTATCCTCTCCTTCATTTGACAATTTATTTATGACAGAAAGTGCATCTCCTTCAACTTGCATGTCCATTAAACCTAGATCAAATCCCTCCTAGACACTTTGAATGCATACAAGCGCTTCCACCGCAAAATCTGAAGGTACATTTGCATTAATAATTATTTTTTAGCTCAGAACTTGTCCCTCTGAGTTTCAAATCACAATTCAAGAGCATGAATTTTCATCTTTTTTTCTGTAGGCCGCATCAAAGTTGATTTTCACGAACGGAGGTTTCGTCGGTTGCCATCTTTTCAACTCCATCCATCGAATAGGTAAGGGAACTTGTAACCCATCAATCTCACGAATATGATTTCTTATAGAGTCTGCTATAGAAATTCCAGATCTTCTTTGACCCTTATGAATCCACTTATTTCTTTCTATCCAAATGGCCCATAAAGCACATGCGAACAACCTGCAATATTCGTTGGTGTTGTGTTCAAAATACCAGGTGAGCCACTCCAGTAACTCCATATTTAACATTGTTTCATGCTAAATCCGGCCTAAATGATGCCACAAATCCTTTGTCACAGGGTAGTCCTGCAGGGTATGGGTACTGGTTTTAATTCCACCTGCACATCGCGGACAGATACTAGAATTAGTCATTCTTCTATAGTGTAGCATACTTAGGGTACGCAGATAGTTTTTTTAGATTTTCCAGATTGTAATTTTTTGCTTAGAGAGCAATTTTAAGTCTCACGATTTTTTGTAAAAGTTCCTAATTTGTTCCTGGTTGTGTACATGGTTAGCTTCTGAATCCTATTGTAATAGAGCTTTGTATGCACTGCGAACTGTAAATTCTCCAAACGCCTCCCATATCCACACCTGGTAGTTTTCATGTTGAAACTTGGACAATAGGATATTCAGGATCCATCTAACATCATTGTCACTAAAGTTATCTCAAATAAAATCCACTTTCTTTTCCCTACTAACATCGCCAATCAGATCTGCTACCAATAGATTATTCTGACAACGTACACTATTTTGAATTTTTTAGTTTGGAGCTCATGGTACCCATGCTGAGTCCTGAAATAGAATTTTTGTTCTAATACCTACTTTGTATCCCAACCCCTCCTGGAGCACTCCTTTCACAGCCTAAATACTCTTCCAGGTATAGAAAGGTATAGCCCCTAAACTTGCACTCTCAAAATTAGAGTTCGACTAACATTTCATTTGCAGAGTACGTGCAATTAACGTATTGGGATAATTAATAAATCGCCAACCCAGTTTAGCAAGTAACAAATCTGCCTCCAAGCACATCAATGAATCCCCCCAATTTTCATGGCTCTTCTGCCACCAAAAAGATGCGCAAATGTTTTCCATCTCAGAACATAACTATTTAGGCAATAAAAAAATAAGCCATAGAATATGTAGGAATAGCTTGTAGAACGAATTTTACGAAATTTTCTTTACCACCTTGTGATAGGAACTTAATACTCTAATTGGAAATTCTCTACTTCATGCTCTTTTAAAACTTGAAACGCCAATTTTCCCCCACCCTGTAACACCTTTAATCCGTATATGTTGCCGGAACACGGTTACAGAGCATTACCGGACAAACGGAATAGTAAACCATTCTTTCATCTAGCCCCCAAGGCCTTAAAAATACTATAGAAAAAGTTCGGGACTAAATCAGAAACATTTGGAAATTTTAGGAAAAAGTGAAAAATTTTGGTCTGCAAGGGTCACACGGCCGTGTGGCCAGACTGTGTGGACATTCAAAATAAGGACACATGGTCGTGTCCCAGTCCGTGTCCATACCCATGTAACTCATTGACTTGGGTCACACGGCCAAGCCACGCACTCATGTGACAGGCCGTGTCACCCTCGAAATGGTCTCACACACCGGTGTGTCAAGCCGTGTGCTAGGCCATGTATCCACCTGACTTGTATGCTTTTAACCAGTAGGGGACTCACGGCCGTGTAGCCCTAAAATGAACCTTAAAACACAAGTTTACCATTTCAAGTTTGCTTTTTAAAATGACATTAATTGAGTCAAAAACACACCAAAACCAACTTAATAAGTGCCTAACCAATGTACCCTCATTGGTACCACAAGTATATATGATTTTACAACAAAATAAACATCGATTCACTCAAGCAATACCTAATCAAAATACCTATAAAAGGTACCACAATCACAACATTTCATTTATATATATACCATACATACTAGCATAATAACTATACCTCATTCTCATATGTAAGTTGGTTATTTCCACAAAATATTATTTTATAATATTTAAATAAGCCAAACATTAACCAAACCACACAATAGCCTATACATCCCATATAATCTGTATTAAACATTCCAAAAACTACCGAGATAAGTTGGATAGTATGACTTGAGTGCCGATCCGGTCATCCAACCTTCCGAGAATCTACAATGACATTAAATAACACAAGTAAGCTTAATGAAGCTTAGTAAGTTCGACGTATTAAACGATAAATCTTACCGAACTAATTATAATAATTCAAACAATAATAATCATCCAAGAAACTTCTTGTCATTCACAACTTCAATCGATGCATTCATCCATATTCAGATCAATGTGAAATAAATAACATATCTTTCAAATTCATTAAACAAATTACCATACTGAGATTTTCCATTCGAAGAAAGACTTATAGGTAAGAGTACATAATCAGCAAAAGCTCATAAGAGCTACTCCCGAACACGACAACAAAAGCTCATAGGAGCTGAACAGAAGCTCAAAAGAGTTGATCCACCCACATCGCGCCAAACAGAAAGTATAACACGAGAGTTCACAACGAATGTTGAAGCTCGGTTTACTTCGGTAATATACCGATATCTCCCTCTAATACCATTTCCATTCCAAACCCCCGTAATTTACCAAAGCACGAATGTACTCTAATCTCGCGTTCAAACCAAACCAAGTATCAAAAACAATAATATGACTCAATTTACTATTCATTATCCACAATTAAAAATAAATATATAAGTTTTTCAATGTTAATCTACTCAATAATTCATATTGATGTTAAATTTAAACCATTCGAACTTACCTGGACTAAATTGTAGTAGTTGCAGAAGTTCAGGGACTATTTTGCTATTTTTTCTTTTCCACGAGTATTTACAGGATCTTGATCTAAATGTAAAATTCCTCATTTATCAGCATATATTTCATTTCCAAACTAATTTACAATTAATACTCTTTTATTTTTCATAATTACACAATTACCCCAAACTTTTACAATTTTTACAATTGAGTCTTTTAACCCTAAATTCATAAAATTAATCATTTTTCTCAAATAAATAATTTATCTAAATATAATAGGCCCTCAAACAGCCCCTAATAAGCATCAAATTCACTAACAAACCTTAATATTTTGACATTTTCACAATTTAATCCTAAAATCAAAATCTAACAAAAATCACTTTAGAAATTCATCAAATAGCATAATCAAAGCTCCAAATACATGGTATTCATCAAAAACATTCAATATTCATCAATGTAAACTTCCAAAGTTTTTAGCAGAATCAAAAAAGAAGGTATGAGCTAGCTGGACCTAGTTGCAACGATCTTAAAATATAAAATTTACAAGAAACGGAACTCAAAATTTACTCATGCAAGAGGGTGAATTAGCCGAACCTTCAAACCTAAGCTTTCATGGTGTTTCGGATATGAAAAGAAGAAATGTCTTTTAATTCCTTTAATTTTTGTTTTGATTTTATAAAATTTATCATTTTACCATTAAATCATGTAATATTTCATAGTTTTCATCCATAATGCCATCCAAAATTAATGTTGAGGAATATTTACTTTATTGATCCTTTATAATTTAATAATCAAGCTATTAAATCACTTAAATACTATAACTTCTATATTTTGTCTCTTTTCAATTTAGTCCTTTTTCTTTAGTTAACTAACTAAACATTAAAGTTTCTTAACGAAATTTTAATACAACCTTAATAATACTCCGTAAACATTTATTAAAATATTTACGACTCGATTTATAGAAACGAGTTCCTGATACCTCATTTTCTAAAACCATTTGACTTTAAGGTCATACCATTTAAACCTAATTATTCTTTCAAATAGTATAATTTACCAATTCAAAATTTATTTTAACACCATAATTGTCTCGTAAATATTAAATAATAATATTTACGAACTTATTCGTTAGATCTGTGGTCCCATAATCACTATTTCTGGCACCACTCAAAATCGAGTTGTTACATACCCTACCATATTAGGGAGACCTAGATATTTTTCTGCATTAGAACTTCTAACATTTAGCATTCGTGTAAAAGAGTTCCTTAGTTGTTTAGTTGTATTTGTACTAATTCACGGAACGTGAGAAGCGGATGGATAATCATTTGCTTCCGGAAGAAATCGAAGAATTTCTTGGGAATCCTACAAGATCCATTCGTTCTTTTTTCTCTAATAGATGGTCAGAACTTCATCTGGGTTCGAACTAGGGGTGTTCAATCGGTTAACCGACCCGAAATAACATTAATCGAATTAACTGACCTTTCAAAATTTTTAACCGTTAATCGAACCAAAATTTTTTTAAAAAAATTAATCGAACCGAAAATTTTTCTGTTAATTCGGTCGGTTAACCGAATTAACCGAAAATTATATGTTTTTTTAATTTTTGGTTAAAATAAGTATAAAATTAACCAAATTAACCGAATTAATCGAATTAACCGAATTACCAAAATTAACCGAATTAACCGAATTATTTGTATAAAATTATATGTTTTTTATTTTTATTTTTCGTTTTAGATTTTTATTTTTATTTATTAAATTATTTGTAATTTTTATGATTGGGTTGGGTAATTGGGTTGGGTTGGGTACTTGAGTTAATATATATTAGATTGAGTATTTGGGTTTATGTTGGATTGGGTTTGAGTGAATAGTGAGCTATTTATATATTATAATATTTTTATTAATTTTTTCGGTTAACCGAATTTTTTCGGTTAACCGACCGGTTTTGAACCGAATTAACCATTAACCGAAAACTCAAAAAAAAATTTAACCGACCCCCAACCGAATTAATTTGGTTAACCGACCGATTAACCGAATTCGATCGATTAACCAAATTTTTTTGGTTTTACCCGAATTTTACACACCCCTAGTTCGAACCCTACTGAGAGGTCCACTAGAGATCAAAAATTGTTGAAGAAAGAACAAGATGTTTCTTTTGTCCCTTCCAAGCGATCGGAAAATAAAGAAATAGTTAATATAAAATCATAGATTTCTCATAGTTTACACACTGACCCGAAACCTCTTCATACTTATGCAAAATCTTCTTTAAAGTTTGAACCCTCTGATCCAATGCCTCCCCAAACAATATACCGTCATCCACAAATAGTAAGTGGGAAATCTTTGGGCCCATCGACTTACTCTAGCTCCCTCATCACCCCATCCTTTTCAGCTAAACTCATTAAATTCGACAAACCTTCACTACATATCAAAAAAAGATAGGGGCTTAAAGGATCCCATTGCCTTAGTCCTCTTGTTGGCTTAAACTTTTCACCTTCACACTCTTTAATCACTATCAAATAGAAGACTGATTCAATACAGTGCATAATAAAGTCAACCCACGAATTAGCAAAACCAATCTTCAATAGCATTTGACATAGAAAAGACCATTCAACACGATCGTATGCTTTATTCATGTCCAATTTCAATGCCAAAAAACCTATCCTCCATACTCTTTTTTGCTTGAACATATGCAGAACTTCATATGCAAGTAATACATTATTAGTGATCAATTGGCCTAGGACAAAGGCATTTTGAGCTTCATCAATACAATAATCTAGGAAGTGATTTGTTGCCATTTTAGAAATTATCTTGTACAGAACCGAGCACAAACTTATAGGTCTAAAATTTGATAAGCTTGTAAGTTGAGCAATTTTCAGAATAAGAATAATATTAGTAGCATTGCAAGATTCAAGGGACATACCTTCATTCAAAATGCTTAGATAGAAATTACTCACATCCTGTCCAATAATATGCCAAAAATGCTGATAAAAAGTTGCTGGAAAATTGTCGTTACCTGCTACTTTCGTTGGTCCCATACTTTTCACTGCAATAAAAATATCCTCTTTCATATAGACTCCCGTTAACATCTGATTCATCTCATCTGTAATTTTTCACTCCTCTCCTGAAAAAATATGTGTGATATTTTAAATATTATATAATTAAATTATAAATGATTAAATTATTAATTTTAAACTTTTAATTGTGAAAATAAAATAATTTTTCATGAATTGTTATATATGTATAATAAATATTCAAAGTTCATAATCATTTTAAAATACAAAATTTAAATTTAATGATTATATAAAATACGTAGTGATGTAATATATTAATTTAATGATATAAGAAAATAAATTAAGCCTAATGAACTCACCTATTGAATTTGTTAAACTTTTAATTAAAGAAAAATCAAATTAGTATGTACTCATTATCCCATAATTCATCTGAAAATGAATAGGAAAACCTTTTAAATAATTTTTCTTGCTAAATTGAGACATTTTTATGAATACCAACTTGAATTACAAAACTGATCAAATAACATGACTTTTGTGTCATTTGTTTTCATTTTATATATATATATATATATATATATATATATGTTTAGGAATTTAGATTTTTAATATATGGTATGTGACACGCCATATCAGTATACTTGTCTAGTGGTATGCCATGTGTTAGCTTTTCATTGAAGCGTCTATTAATAGTTAAATCGGTTAATGATAGTTTTTATTTTTGAAAAGGCTAAATGAATTTTTTTTATCATTTAGGGCTAAATTGAGTGCATAGTCAAATCAGTTAATGACTCTCTTAAAAAAGAATTAAGTAAAACACTAATAACTCGATATAAGTTAAAATTATCTTAAACCAGATATTTCAAACTTTTCTTCAATTGGAGGTATATGTCAAACTTTTTTTCGATTCAATATTTCATACTTCTCAAAAAAAATTAGTAAAACACTAATAATTTGAGCATCATGGTTAGGAATGGCTAAATAAAGGAATGGGCAGATGAATAGGGAAACGGAATTCTATTAAGATTCTACCATATGGTGTTGCTGGCTGCAAACCACGATGTGTGAAGCTTCGAGCTTTGCAGGGGACACTTTAGTGTTCGAGCATCAAGGTTAAATAAGAAAAAGAATAATATTGACTGGTCCTTCAGGGCGACACAGTGACGACGGTAATTAGGTTTCATAGAGCAACACCGTGATTTTAGTCAGTAAGCTGTTTGGGGCTACACTGCGACAACGGTAAGGTCCTACAAGGCGACGCTTCAAAAGAGGCTTAATGAGTAATACCATGGCTTGGCTATGACAACTAGTATAGTCTACCAAGACTTTAAACATGGAGTAAAATTATGTAAGACCATAGCTCGACTATGGCAACATCGAGAGTTCGTCGGAATAGTAAACATGGGGTAATTCGTCAAGACAATAAAGACGAGAGGATCTATTAGGACATCAAACACGAGACGTGTAGAGGAAAAACCATAGCTTGATGATGGTAGTTCACCAAGACTATAAACACGAAGTAGTCTGCTGAGACAACAAACATGGGGTTTATCATTAGGATAGAAATCATGGGAATCACAAATATGGAAACAAGGTTAAAAAGGAAATACAAGAGATAGTTAGCAAGTGGGTTTTGAAGAATCCGTCGAATAAGGTAAAAGTAGTAGAAAGGGGAATAGTCCACCAAAACAATAATCGTAGAAATTAATAGGGCATAAGGGTGGTAACCCAATAAGAATAGACATAGGTAATGTCGTGCCAGTAATGTCTTGTACATAGGCAAAGGAAGAGGACTTATCTGTAGATCGCGATTAAGGTTCCGCCATTAAGAACCGCCAAGTAGGGTTCAAAGAAGCTATTTATGTAAAGGGTGAACCTTGGAAGGTTGTTGAGAAATACGCACCCGATATAAGGTTAAACTACGGAGAGGGTTAATTATCTATACTCCAAATCAATAAATCGACAAAGAGGGGTTAATTAGAACCTATTGACAGAAAGAGGTATTAAGAAGGAATAATCGAGTGACAAATATGTCTATTAAGACTATTCCTCTTTAAGATGAAACTATTGAGAAAGTGTCAGCCAAAGGGATAGTTCTGTAGGGAACCATCATATAAGAGAAATAGTAAACTCAAATGGTCACTCAGATGACAATCTACCAAAATACTGTAGGCCCAAGCAGTTCCCAGCAGACAAAATGTTACACTTATAAGTAAGGTATCACGAATAAGACAGATTACAAGGAAGTAATCTAATCCCTACTTAACCCAAGTGGGACTTAGTCCGCCAGAGTGGTGTAGGACCTCATTAGTTTGCAGATATACCCAAAGACTATGGTAAGAAAAATGAGTCTGACAAGGACTAAACAGATCTAGAATGATTTCCAAGGGGAACATACCTAAAGGTCATTAAGAGGGTAGGCCAACGGACTACCTTATAAGGACATGGTGGAAAGAATAATCTACACTAAGAATAGATGAAAAAAAGAATATAAGTAAAGGAATGACAGAGTCTACGGATATGGCAAGACAACCGAGGACTCATCAAGACTAGTCAAAGGTTGACAAGATTGGCCAGGGGAAGATCGCTTAACGATCTAACCGCCAATGGATAAGCTCGAAAATAAATTAGAGACCACCACTTCGGGTTGAAAGAAATTATTCCAAATGATCAGGAAGTTAATCATAACTCGTTTCTTTTCATTTACTACCCCTACAATATGGGAATTATATTTGAGTGAGTTAGTAAAGAAACTCACTAAATTCTTTTAAAGTTTTAGAATTTTGGCTTATACTTGCAGGCTCATGGGTGATTAAGGATCTCGATGAGGGACCAAACCATACTGTGATAAATCAAGAAGCAATTATTAGTTTGGTGTCATGCACATATTAGGGGGTACCTTTAGAGGCTTCATCTAAGGATCAAATAGATTGTAACCAAACAATTCCCTTAGAGTTGAAACTGGAGATAGTTTTTTTATTTTAATTTAAGGTTTCTGTTGTAAAAATATTTATTAATAAGTAAAAGTTTGTCTTTGAATTAGTTAAGTTTAAAAGTTGTGGCAGAGACCAATCCAGTCCATTTTTGGCACTCCATACCCAGATTAGGCAATCAAGTCGGGTGAGGGTGTTACATTTAGAGTTTATTTTACTGCACTTTCTTCTTGTTCTTAGTTTTCTTGTAGTTAGGTTAGTTAACATTGTAGCTTTAGTTTAATATATTTCAGTTTCCTTTACTTTAAATCCATTAAAGCTTGTTCCTTTTATATTTCTTACTTTAGATTTTCCTATTGTATGCTTCTTTTTACATGTCCTTTAAGTTTTCTTGCATAAAAATGCAAAATTTTATATTTTTCTTAAGCTTTTCTTTAATGGCTTCCATGCGTTTCATGTTCATGTTCATTAACTTTATTTTTAGTATGAGTAACTAAACTTTAAAGTGGGTTGGTTGATGGAGATATGGTGAGCCGATTTTTGGATAAGGGACTAAACCATAATAAATTGGACTAATTTGAATGAACCTAAAAACTTAGAATTGATGATCCTAAGGGAATATCTAGGCAAGTGAGATCGAGAGATCTTATTGGGAACCAATTCATTAGTTCCAGGTTAATCAATGAGATCGAGAGATAATCCAAATTAATTTGTCTAACTTGGTAAAATTAAGACCGAAAGGTAAAATTGAGCCACTTTAGGAATTTAAGCGATTTGGATCCCTAATTTGAAGATTGGTAAACCACATCAAGATCAATCAACCATCGTTTGTTAATTAATTGTTAATTTCATAATTTTACACATTTTACAATTTAGTCCTTACAAGCTAGATCGTAGATTAGTTCAACTCCCATTGACTCTATGGTTTGCCATAATATAATTTTCTGAAATTAGTTGGTTAGACTCTTTATTTGCATACTCGTTATTTAGAAATTGTTCAATCCCCGATTCTCTTGGGTTCGATCCTTAGAATACTCTAGTGTTCCATTGTAACACTACAAATATTACAATTGACCTATCACACTTGTAGTAAGTCGAGATATTTTATTCTAGTTCCCAGAGTTTTGATTTTTCTCTTTTCATTTAGAAGGATGGAGAGAGCTGGTCAACCACTAAACTAGGTCGATCTTAATCTTAATTTTGGACTTCAATGCTCATTCACATAAAATCTAGCACGCCGCTCTTTTCTTCACAAAATCTCATAGGTTGCCTGAACAATAAATCCCCCACTAGTTCTCCTGTTCAAGCTCTCAAACTGGATAATCCTCCAGTCTACTTTGGTTAAAAACTCGGTGATGCTTAAACTAGGTTTACAAATCTCTTGTATAAGTAGTTTATCATGGATAAAGGCATCGTCAGCCTTATTCCAAACACAAGAATCCAACTATCCACTCCACCCAACCCAAACTGAAATGTCCTCCGACTCATCTTGGCTTAATATCGCTGTGCGTTCTAAGCCCATCTTGATCGCAATAGCCTACTGGCCAACACAAATAGAGCTTGCAACCTCTCTAACGCTACTTAGACACACTATTGCACTACTCAAATACCTCAAATCGATTGCCTCAATAGGACACTTCACTTGCTCCAACTATCCTTAATTGTACACTCTAGCTCGCTGCCTATATGAACCTTTATTGGTTCCAACAATGGGAAACGTAAATGATTCTCATGTTTAAACAGTAGCAATTTTGCTTCTATATTGTTGGAAAATTACGACTGCAAAACAAAATCATTAGCACTAATTGGAAAATAAATCAAGCATAAATAAAAGAAAAAATCATTTATGGGCATCGAAACCACCAAATATAAATTCCTACGAAAGAATAACAGGAATTAGCAGTATAGAGCAGTAGGGTTGAGTCCACAGGGACTAGCTATCTAATTTCGCCTTTTCCCGTGACCAAAATCGCTATCGCGGTCATAGTCATGCCGACGACCCATGCATAGAAATGCTGAAAATAAAAATAAAAATGGGGGTTTAAATTGATTAAGATAATAAAAAAATAAAATATGAAAAATAAAATAAAAAAATATTCAAAAATGCAAAAATAAATTTAAGAAAATAAAATAAATGGACAAATGAAATATTTTTTTAAGCTTAGCCTTAGCCTTGGTGTACTCCAATCTTGAATTGATCCATGAAATAAATCTTCCATTCCAAACAATAAGCTGGTTATAGCGACCAAAAACGTCCCAACTGCCAACTTTTCCTTATGTAGTTAACTTTGGTACAACCTGTAAACCGACTCTTGCCAAATTTCTAACTGCGATATACGTGTTCGCCATTTAAGATTTCGACAGCCTTGTGATCTAAAAAGCCCAACTTGAATCAATGGCTGCAATCGCATGGGCCATTTAAATTCGATCTCTATCTCCCTTGACAGAATGCAACTGGCTTTTTCCACCTAGACACATCAATTTGTTCGTGGGAATTCGAACACAACACGACTGATTTGTCTTCCCAATTGTATGTCAAACAACTCCAACCCAACATGCACTTTTTGAATCAAAGCTGAATCAACTTTAAGGGACAAATTTGTACTATCCCATATAAAGGAAAGATAGAAAATACAACGTTGAGATTTTTTTTTAGCGGGTTCGTATCTCACAATTGTTTTGTTGGAGTAATTTTCGGGCTAAAGCTAAATAGGGGTTTAGTTAATCATACTTTGAAAATAGATTTGTGAAATTGTGGGTGATGGAATGGGGAGGGGCCTTGGAAGGAAATTAAACCAAAAAAAGGTTGAAAGTAAAAAAAAATGAAAAAGGAATTTATTAAGTGCCAGAGCAAAGTGTGTGTTCAATTGGATGTAGTCACTAGGAATTTATACACACTTTTGTGCTAAAATTTAACTAGATTTTTCCTAAATATTATCATTATATAATCCTAAATATTATCACTAAATAATTCTGAATATTATCACTAAATAATTCAAAATTTTAAAATCAAATTTAAACTAGAGATTAAATTTAAACTAATCACAGAGTTGTAACAATATAAAAAATCCTTCAATCTTTTTCCAACCACTTTAAAAAAATCTTCAACCCTTCAATCTTTATCCAGACATCTTTGAATCTTCAATCTTTCAATCAAGCCCTCCTCTTTGCTTTTTGTTCCAATTTAGCTCCTTTTTTTAAGAGTTTGAATTCAGCACACCAACTTCACTCCTGATAAGCAAAATCCAAATCTAATTGCATTTTATCCGATAATTAACCAATAATAAATATATTAAAAATACGAATTTATCTTGTTATCAATCACTATGTTGTGGAAGAACCACCGCCTTAGAAGCAAATTCACCCTAGTCGGTGTAATTGTGTAGCGGACATTGCCCCCCAAGGTTAACACATAACTTCAATATTCATACATCCGAATAAGGAAGGTGGAACACAATTGGTATTGCTCTTCTTTGAGGAAGCGAGCACTAAGATAAAAAATAAAGCTTTAAAGCTGGTCGGAAAAACTTGGACAGAAAAATCACACTAGGTTCAATTCTTAGAAAAGGTTAAAGGGGTCACAAATGGTCCTACTTAAAATTCAATATCCTAGACAGAATTTTCTCTAATGTAATTTTAGAAAAATGCCAAAGTTTTAGAGAAAAGAAAGATGAGAGAATCGAGACGAATGAGAGAAGCTTTCATTTTGTTGCTTGTTAAAAATGAGGAGAAATGACCTCCTATTTATAGGATTCTCAGATGAGCAAAGTGATCCAAAAATTCAATGGCCATATTGCAACGGTTAGATTCCAACGTTCATATTGCAACAGTTAAATTCCAATAGTCATATTGCAACAGTTAGATTTCAACGATCATATTGTAACAGTCAAATTCCAATGACCATATTTTTGCATTAGCAACACTAGGCACTATTAACATATTAGTAGAAGCTAATGATTGAGCTTTTTATTAGCATGAATTTAAACTTAAATTGCAGATTAATGATCATGAAATACTTGAACAACCGTTTCCTACCTATATAGAAGTTGTTGTTGTTGCATACTTAATGAAACTTTTTACTACTCGAAGGGGTTTAGACCTTTCTTTTTGGTTTTTTTATGCATAATTTTTTGGGTTTTAATTCAATTTGATTTGTTGGTATTGTTGTTATGCCTGATTGATTATTCCTTGCCCATGTTGAACGTTGTAAGAATTAGATAGGTGATCAAACCAGTTAGATCATTAATTCTCAATTTAATTATAAAATAATTTTTAGAAAATTCATAAAAAAGAAAAAAAAAATAATCACAAATAAATAATAATAGAAACATAAACATTCATTTATAAATTATAAAATCAAAGCTAAATATTTGAATTAGCTTCAACTTGGTTTACTTGATTCGCCTGAATTTTTAGTGGCTCAATTGGTTTTTTGCTAGTTTAAATCTTTCTTGATTTTTTTTTTATTGGTTACATCGATTACATTATTGATTTTCTATTCAACTAGTTCAATCAACCAATGCAATCTAATTCTTTCAACTAGTTTGTTCTGCCAATGCAGTCTGATTTTGATACTTAAAATCTTTAACCTTTGTATTTTGAATTTCTCTTTTTGAGATTTGAATGGAAATGAATTACGAGTGTATTTGTTTCACAGAAAATAACTTATGAAAAAAATATTTTTTTGATATTTTTTTGTATTTGTTTTAAGGAAAATAGCATGGTCAATAGAAAATGAATTACTAGTCAATGGAAAATAAATATTTTTTTTCAAATGATTTCATCTTTTGAAAAATGTTAAGTCATTTTCGTAAAAGAGCCTATCATGAGTAACTCGATTTTATATTAAAAGCCAAATATTATTAATAATAATGTCTTATTTTCCAAAAATATTAAAAATTAATATCAAATATTAAAATTTTCAATATTATTATATGTACATATTTATATTTAATCATATAATAAATCATTAATATTCTTAATATTCTTAATTATTTTAATAAATAATTTAATATTAAAATTTTATTTTAATAATAAATTTTAACATTAATAATTTAAATTTTAAGTAATATTATTAATATTTTATTTAAAAATATATTAATATATTAATAAATATCTATTAAAATTTGTAAATATTTAGTAATAAATGTTTTGTAATATTAAATATAGATATTTTAATATAATATATTAATAAATATAATATTTGTTTAAATCTTGTTTAGTTTCATTTATCCTTCCAACTCCAATATCTCATTATTCTACTCTTATATATATAATATGTAACTTCAAATTTAAATTTTAGTTAAGCATGTATTACTATTAGGTCTATATAAGATATTATTTATTATAATATATCATCTTATTATAAAATAAATTTAAATTATTTAAAAAATGCTTATATGACATAAATGTCTTTTATTACAAAAAAAAACAAGTTTCCAAAATGGTTTTAAAAATATTCTAAATATCAAAAATATTTTATATAAAATCATTCAAACATTAAAATATATTAATTTTTAAAATATAATCAATTTCCAAAATCATTTAGTTTAAGGGACACAAATATTTTCATATTACCAAAAAAGTATATGAATAAAATAAATTATTTATTTTACAATAGTTTAATTTTACCTTAAAAATTTTCAATTTTTTTATTTTTATTGCAATATCTAATATAAATTTGAACAGTTCAGATATTTGTCAGGAGTGTCTGTTTTTATATGGTGAAAAATAATTACCGTTGGGTAAGTAAGCCTTTTGCCAAAAGTCTCTTCATAGTGATGTATCAAAAGAAGCATCTTAAACATGTTTTGGAAAAAGAAAAGAAATTTTATGTCACACTCTCAGGAAAAGTGAAAAAAAAAATCCCCCCCAAAAAAAAAGAGAAAAAGGCAAAAATTAATAAAAAAAGATTCGCTTTCCTAGTCTGGCAATCGAAAGACGGCTCTCCATTTCCATGTCTATCCCTTTTGCAAGAATTCATCCCTCCTTGCCTTCCTCCTCTCTAATTATATTTTCTACATACTTTTAATTTCGTAATTTGCTTCAGAAGTAAATAAGATTTCGAAAACGTTAGATTTCGAAATAAACAAACAAGGGCTAGTAGCTTTTTAATTTTGTAATGGCTGCGAGTGCGAATCCGACGGGGAATAATCAGGAAGCTTCGTCAAGCCAGAAGGTGACGGCTCCTCCTCCACCAGCCAATGGCGTTTCCGTTAATTCCAACAGCAGCGGGGGCAATACCTCCGCCGCCGTCTCTGCTGATACTAAGTCTGCGTTGAGGCACAACCCTGGCATCTCCGTCGACTGGACGTCTGATGAACAATCGATGCTCGAAGATTTGCTCGCTAAGTAACTCCCTTTCCTGTTTTCTCACTTCAATTTTAATTTCTCCAACTTGTACTCACCGTTTTTTCTATTCCAACTCTCTCTCTCTCTCTCTTTTTAATTCGGAAATATTATTTATCTTATCTTCAAATCTTTTAGTATAAGAAAAAAGTTAGTTCAGGTTGGTTAAGACATCAATAGCAGATTCTTGATGTCAATTTTCAACTTTTATTATGTAAAGTGAATTACTGTCTTTGTTGACATGAGAACCTTTTTAGTTCCACTGAGTACGCATTTGCGGCCTTATTATTTGTTTAAGAAAACTGAAGTGATAATGTTTTTTTTGTCTCTTTATATCTGTGTTTCTCAGTTGTATCTCGTTGTATCTCGTTGTATCTATTTATGTATTAGTTTCCCTTGATGAATGCTAAATTCCGTTGAGAACACAAGTTATGTATTTCAAATATGTACTGATAATATTGCGTTTGCAGGTATGCCTCTGATTCAACCATAGTTCGATATGCTAAGATCGCAATGCAGTTGAAAGACAAAACCGTTCGGGATGTGGCACTGCGTTGTAGATGGATGACTGTAAGTTGGTCATTTCGAAGTTTATGTTATTGGAACTTTGACACCATTATTAATTTATTTTTTTTTCTTTGGGTGAAAACAGCTTGAAAGAATTCATCATATGCATAACTTCTTAACTTGTTCTCCTTCAAAGCAGTTTATATGGTTCTAACTTCAATAAATTGACTATTTTGGATCAAAAATTTCATTTTACCTGAACCTTGATAGTTTTGTCTAAAAACTCTTTGTTAAAGAATTGCATTTGTTTACTAAATTTTGCTCCATTTTAGCATCTGTCGCTTTAAATGATAATTTTTATGGTGGAATAGTTTACAGCTTAATGTGCTGTTGTAATAGATTTTCTTGTGTTTTTCACTTGGTACAAGTAAACATGCGTGTAATTTTGCAGTCTATTTGAATCATAACTTACTTGAATCTGTTTGCAGAAAAAGGAAAATGGCAAACGAAGGAAAGATGATCATAATACAGCAAGGAAAAATAAAGACAGAAGGGTATGCTTTTTAAAGTTTTTATGCTAGTACAATTGATGCGATGTTTTTCTCCCATGCTTTATGTTTCTAAATTGGATCCTTGAAGCATGTTTTCTGGAGAAAATTCGGTTCCCATGATTGTTTCCTAAATGAAATTGCCTAGCCTGTGTGTTAGCGTCAGTAGTTTTTACTATGGTCACAGTTTTTACCTATGACCGATGATGCCATGTTTAAGCATTCTTGACTTGACTGTTGCTTGAAATGAATATACGTCTAGCGTCTACCATTCATTTGTGGTTGTTGTACTCTCATCATTCTCCATTAAACATGCATGTCAAAATTCTTGACTAAGGTCTGCCATAAAAGATACCTCAAGCTGGAGGGCAACTAGATAAAAAAAATCAAGGTTACATAAATGGAAATTCCCATTATATCTCAGGTGCATGTTTAATTAACTAAAAGATTTATCAAGCATGTCTCAGGCATAATTAGATGTGGTTGAAAGTTGAATTATGCCCGTTGTTGTTTAAGCCCAGGTGGGTGAAGGGACTTCACCTTCTCGTTAAAAGCTTCCTCAGCCCTCTTAGTTAGGCAGTTCTTCTATTTGCATCTTAGTTCTTTATTTAGGTAGGTTGCTTCATTTCCTGAAAACTCAAGTTGATAGGACATTGTTTACAGGAAAAGGGTACAGACTCTTCTGCAAAGTCTACGTCTCATCTACCAACTAGGCCTAATGGTCCTTCATATGCTCCACCAGTGATCCCTATGGACAATGATGATGGCATCCCATACAAAGGTTTGAGCTGAACTTTTTATCCCTATAGACAATGCTTATTTTTAGGATATATCAAATTTTATCAAGCTTAGAACTTGACTAGTGCACAGGTTTATTTGGAGCTGACAAGGGTCAGTGACCATGTAGATCATAAATCTTAGGACGTGTCTAAAATTGGCCAATGGAAGAATGGAAAACGGAAAGAGGATAGGATAGATTAGAGGGAACTTTATTTAAGATGGCAATATGATCATCTTGCTCTCTATACGCTTTTATAATTTGAATCATGTCTTTTCAGCTATCGGTGGTGTGACAGGAGACCTACTGGAACAAACTGCTCAAATGTTTAATCAAATATCTGCAAATTTTTCATCCTTCCAGGTGAAATATTTGGTTTGAATACAATTTCCTTCATAATTGTATACCTGTGTACATCTGCTCTGACTTTCTTCTAATCTGTTACTTTCTAACTTTGCATTCATTAATGCTGCTGCTGCTGCTGCTGCTTCATTTTGCTTTAAGTGGCCATCTTTCTCTTTCAACTCTCAAGGTTTATGCGTTGTCAAGTTGTATTCATAGGAGTTGATATCTTTCTATTATTCTGAGTATAATATTTTCCCACTGGACCTGTTTGTATCAGGTCTTTGGTGGTTTGAGTGAAAGTAGCAACGTGTTAAAAATTGGAATAAAAAAAGAATGAAAAATCAAATAGTGAACCAAAAAAATTTCAATTTTATCAGAAGGTACCAACACTCTGATTTTGTAGATGTAACTAATACTTTGTATGCCATTCTCATGCATGCAAAGATTATTAGACATCACTTTTCAATTTCATTTATTACTCAGATTCTTCAATATTTAATATTATCTGTTATTTTTTTGCCACCTAATAAGTTTATGCCAGTTTACTGTCTAAAGGTTCTGTATGAAAAATGAAAGTTTTTTGATGATTACAACCATCTGTTTGGTTGGCCTTATTATCATATACTGTTGTAGGTTTGGAAGCCGCTGTCTCCCAAGTATCTTCATATTCTTTCTTTATTGATTGTTATTATTCTTTTTTCCATGCAGATACATGATAATATTAACCTCTTATGCAAAGCACGGGACAATATCCTCACAATCTTGAATGAGTATGATATTTCCTCTATGCTCTCTGTTACGTGTCGTCCAAATTAGATATAGTTGCATATTTATTGCACGATTGCAAGTTTGTAATAGAAAACTAAAGATCATGTTAAAGTTGGAAAAGTGAAAACAGGGGCGTGTTTAGGGGGCCAAGGAGGGACCCTGGCCTCCCAAAAATGGAAAATTACTATTTCAGTCCCCTCATAAATGATGAAATTATAAATTAATAAATAATAAAATTATGGTTTGACAGCTTAAAATTTGGCCTCTCCTAAAAGAATTTCTAAATTTGCCCGTGTGAAAATAAGGAAGACAAATGATCATACAACTGGCCAATCCAAAGCAAATGATGTGAAAAAGTTCTGTCAAGGGTATAGTTGGTAGTTTTAGCTCCTGAACCTTTTTCTGGTAGCAATTTTGCATTACTTTTCATTGTGCTCCATCATTATACCATAAAATTTACCCGCCACTAAGGCTTGCTTGGTATGAAGGATGGAATGGAGTGAGGATGGTATCTTTGTAAATCACATGTTTCAGTTTCATAACCACTTTCCTCCTTTGTAGCTTAACTGTCAGATTAACTAAGCTTTATGAATCTTAACCCTTTGATTAATAGCCTTTTCCTATAAATCACCTGGTCTTGTTGCAAGATAGATTTGGCTTGTCTAATTTGAAGTTATGATGATTGCCCTCAACTCTGTTACGTCTTTGCTGAATAAAATTGACAACCACTGATGTATGAAAATATTCAGATTTATGTGAAGATTCTGAAAGTAAAATTGATTAACAAGTCAAATACTTGGGTGTCCCTTGGCTTTGATGGCTAGATGCATGTGTCATTGTCATTAAACCTTAGATATGGATACGAGTCTGGGTATGCTCATTTTTTGTAAGTTTTTCCATATGTGTGGATGATCGTACCATTATTCTTGTGTCCAAGTATTTGTCATACATGGGTGCTGTAGAGAAACTGAAGAGTCCGGGTAACATAGAAAAAATAAGCTTTAGTGAATTTGGAGGTATTCATTATTATTGCATGCTATCGTGTATAAAGATATGCGAAATTGTTTCGTTTGATTAGTAGGAAATTTCGTTAGCTAAGGTGTCAAGAATTGGGAAATTTCATCTGTTGTCTGTGAATTTGTTCTTCACATCAGGATTCTTATAGCACATTGCGTTCGAACATATATAGCAATTTACAGGATGTGTCTTCTGTACATTAATTAACATGGACGAGTCATCTGCAGCTTGAATGACCAACCCGAGGTGATGAAACAAATGCCTCCACTTCCTGTCAAGGTAAATGAAGAACTGGCCAACAACATCCTTCCTCAATCGTCCAATGCAATGAAATCATGACCCAGGGCTTACTGATGATACTTCTGACCATTTGTCTTGAGCTAGGATACTCAACACCGAGCTTCTGAAATACATTCGGGTTTAAGTCAGTTGAGATGAAGTAATGTTTTTGATGCGTGTTATTTCTTTATAAATTAGAATGTGACAAATTTCATTTCTTCATGATTAAATTGTAAGAACTATAATAGTTGATGTAGCTTGTGAATATTTAGTTTTGTAGAAGGAAACTGTCTGTATAATCATTGAACAAATGTTGATCGTAGTTGCATTTCAATGCAAAGAGATAAAATGTTTTAGTTGCTTGCCTATACTAGTAGCCGCAGTTATGGATTTTTGTTGGCGATCCTACGGATAGAAAAAGACTGAGCTGGAAATGATATGAGGTACAATTAGATATCAATGACTAAATCCGACACATTCAAACTATTATCAGAAATAGCATACCAAAGCCTTTTGACAATCAGTTTCCAGAACAATATCATCCTTCTGCAATGATTTTAGCCAAGAGCGAGCCTCACGTGCAGCAAGAACTTTAACCATGTCACTCTTCATAAAACCGGTGATGGAACGAACATAACCTCCCTGCCATGGAACCATAGTTATTTAAAATAGCGACATCAAAGTTGCATTTTTCAGTTTACTTGCTGGCGGACAGCACCAGTGGTCATCACCACCCTCAACTAGTGTTCTAAAAATCGGCTGACTCATGCACATTTTTTAGCTACCAACCAACCTTGCAGGAACGACCTCGCCTGATACACAACAGATTCCGCCATCATTCTAAAAGTAGATTGGGACTCAACATCTAGCAAATCCCAAACAACTTTGGCATGTGAACAACAAAAAAGAACATGATCAATGTCTTTTTCTGACTGTTGACACCTAAAGCAGAGAGAATCAACTTGGATTCCACGATGAAAAATCTTACTATTGCACAGAAAAACCCACGCAAACAACGCCAAAGATAAACCTTTAACCCCCGTAGACCAACTGATCGGCATATGAAGCACACAGTCAGCATCTTATGGGGTAAGGAGTCCCTCAACCATATCTGTATCCAATGCACCACCGTTAGTGGATTAAACCATTGACTTCCAGATGTTCACAACCTTCAATTGGAGTAGAATTAATAAAAAAGAATTATCATTCACTAATCCACGAATCATTGTGCCCCTCAATCGCCCTCGCATCACCAACTCAGCATCTAACCCCTCTATAAAGCACCTTAATAGCCTTATGAATACTTTTCCAAATGAAAGAAGGAGAATTACCTTCCAACTCATCAAGAAACCCACAATTCACCGAAAGGAATTGCCAACCTTGCTTCTCGAGTTGTGAAAACCCAATCTACCAAATTGTTTAGGAACACAAAACCTATCCCAATAAGCATAGTGAATTTTCCGCCCATCATTATCAAAACCCCGCCAAAAAGAACTCATCATCTTCAGTAGGTCATCACAAGCATTATGAGGTAGTAAAAACACGTGCTGACTATAGACTAAAACAGCCTGAGCCACCGTTTTAAGCACAACTTCCTTACTTGCACTAGAGAGAAACCTATTTTTCTAGCTGTGGATATGCTTGCTCAATGCTCCTTTAGGAAAGCAAAGACTTGCTTTCTTTTATGCCCAGTTAGTGACGAAAGTCCCAAATAACGACCATGATTAAGAGGCATTGAAACAACAAGAATAGAACAAATTCTCTAACGGCCTTGTTGCTTGGAATTAGAACTAAACATAATTCCAGACTCAAAGAAATTAATGGCCTACCCAGAAGCTTCATTGTAACATAATAATGACCCCTTCACCGCCTCAGCTTCTGTCTCCATAGCACAAAAAAAGAAGAAACCATCATCTGCAAAAAGCAGATGTGATAATGTAGGACTCCCCTAAAAATAGAGAGTCCATGAATATCCACTCATCTCTCTGCGTTCATCATCAAATAACTTGGCCCCTCAGTGCACAGAATGAAAAGATACAGTGATAATGGATCACCCTGACAGAGGCCTCGTTTGGGAGAAATTAGTCCCAACTCAGTGCCATTAAACAAAATGATATAGTTGACGAAGGGAACACAAAGCATCATCCAATCTACTTATCTGTGATGGAACCCAGCCTTTCCAAAATAAAATGAAGAAAGATCCAATTCACCATGTCATAGGCTTTACTAATGTCAACTTTTAAAGCGATCTCACCCATCAAACCTCACCCTTTATTCTTCATGTGATGAATGGTTTCAAAAGCAACCATCGCATTATCAGTAATGAGATGACTTGGAACAAAAGCAAATTAAGACCGAGAAATGAATTGAGGTAACAAGATCTTCAGACAATTCGTAAGAACCTTCACCACCAGTTTATAAACAATGTTACAAAGCGTAATCAACCTCAAATCTTTCATAGATGTCGGCTTCTGATTTTTTGGAATTAAAACTATAATGGAATCATTAATCTAAAAAGTGGGGGAGCAGCTACATTCAGCCTTCACAACACGCTGTAAAAATCTCCTCACCAATAATATGCTAGCACTTCTGATAGAATGCAACATTTATACGTCAGCCTGAGAGCTTTATCTGGATGCATTTCAAACAATGCCAGTCTAAACTCCTCAGTAGTAAAAGGAGAAAGAAGAGCATTATTATCAGAGTGTACAACGAGAATCAAAATCAGAAAAAGCATCAAACTGCAACGTAACCAAAACCGAAAAAAGGGAAGTAAAATAACTAAGAACAATGAAATGCATGCCCGCCTCGTCAGTACATTGCTGACCCACATCATCATAAAGCATAGAAATATGATTTAACCATTTTCTTTTACTCACCCAAGCATGGAAAAAATCTAGCTCACTGTTTCTAAAACCCCTCTTGAGCAAGCAAAATATTTAAGTCAAAACATAACTTTAGAACCTCATCATCATTATTCCCTATAGAATATGACCGGAAAAGTTCCTCCTTAACAACCTTAATACAAGAACTGAAATTTCCTCCCAACTTGTACCTCCATTAAGAAAGAGAAAAAACACAATTACTTAACTTGGCAGAAACAGACCCATTCGACACCATAAACCAAGCATCTGCAATGACATCAAAAAAACCTGTTTCACTAAGCCAAAACTTCTCAAACTTGAAGCGCCGAACTCTTGGGGTTGAAAACCTAGCTTTCACCACTAATTTAATAGGTGAGTGATACGAAGTGGGACACACACGACTATAAAGCTTATGGAATGGATAGCGTTGAACCCACGCATCATTTACAAAAGCCCTATTAAGCCTTTCCATGACAAAAGAACTGGTTCCCCTACCCCGTTCCCAAGTAAAAGAGGAACCTCTAAAAGATTACAGTCTGAAACACAATCACGAAAACCATCGAGCCAAATAGTAAGGTAAACTGCAGCACCTTTCTTATCATTAATTGACAAAAGATTATTGAAATCCCCAAAGCACATCCATGGAAGAGAATTAAGGGACGTCAAATGTCTTAGCAAAGCCCAAGAACCACGCTTCCTACTAGACTCCGGAAAACCATAGAAACCAGTAAGCCTCTATTTAAAACCATTGTCTAACTCAACAAGAGCATCAATGTGATTCTAAGAATACCCGAAAATAGAAATATTAAAAGTCGAATTCCAAAATAATGCAAGTACAGCACTACGACCAAGACGGTCTACACATAAACAATAACCAAAAAGTAAAGAAATGCACAATTCTTTATTTTAATGAACTAAAGTCTCGAATAAAAACAAAATACTAGGTTTATTAGAATGAACAAGCTCCCTGAGAGTGAGTACCGCACGGGGATTACCAGTCCCCGGCAGTTCCAAGCAATACAAATCATGGCTTCCGATGGGTCTCCACTAAGAGACCGACCGATACAGTAGTTTGATTAAAGCTAGAGCTGCCCCAAATAGTAGTATGCTGGGCCGTATCATTTGAAGAAACATGCTGAGCTGAAACATTAGAATCGAGCCTAGACTTTTTTTTTTTTTTAATAGAATCTTTAATGGATTGTTCAACACTCCTAATTGGCCCAAATAGATACCCCGGAAAAGGGCCATCATTCGATAGTCCACTTGATGCCCCTTGGCCCTGATCATTAGCTCCAACATTGACATTGGGAGCTACCTGTTTTAGATAAGAAAGCCATCTATTTTGGATGTGTGAATTACTCTCCCCTCCCACTATGTCATATAATCCCACCGGAAATGTGGCCCAAAAATTCTCATTCTTTCTTAAATCACGCCTCCACTAAACAAATTGTTTTCGATTCCTATGTTTGACCTCCGCTCGTATATCCTCCGACCAACCTTAGATTAGCTCCCCCTTCGAAAAGTCGATCAATCTTTGGCAACTAGAGTGATTGTGCCCTATTATACCAGACAAATAATACACAAGAGGAAGCCGCTTATAACTAAAACTGACCTCAAAATAAGATAACCCCGTTTTCTTAATTTCTTTTTCCTCATAAGAGGCTAATGAATTTCTAGATGCACACAAATTCTCGTGAAGATATTCAACACGTTCAGTATGCTACTAGCATTATAATCTAAGAAAGAACCCATAACATTATCAAGATTCTTTGCCAAGGCTTACGAAGCAAACCGGGTGGCAAATCATAGACTTGAACCTAAAAATCCGCAAAGAAAAAATTAACATTCTTTGAATTCTCTCATTGAGCCAACTTATAAACCAAAAGAAGACAATTGTTAAAGGACCATAGACTCTGAAATAATCTTTTTTAGATCCACCACATAAAAAATTGAATCAAAATATAACCAGTTATCGCCAATCAATTAGATGTTAGCACATCTAATCGAACACCACAAAAAATCCTTTCCACAACCGCAAAGTTTACCATCTTCTCTCTGAAAAACTTACCGACAAGACATAAATCATAGTCAATGTTGACAACAATGAGATCTTCAGGACCGACGACCAACTCCTCTTCTTCCTTGTAACACCCTATACTCAGCCTAGACAACAAGGCCAAGTCCGGAGAGTTAAATTAAAATTTCCACAAAACAATACTTCTAAATCTTTGTTAAAAGTCTTTCCAAAGCAAACCAGAGTTTAACAAACCTAACATGTAACACCACACACCCGTACCCTTCACCGGGACGGAATACGAGGCATTACCTAACTCTAAACTCATGCTTTCAAACATCTCCGAGTTACCAAAACTCTGCTCAATTTAGAAAAAAAATTCAATTTCTACTTTAAACTTCTTATCATGGGCCTACGAGCCCCAAATCGACCATTGGAAACCATTCGGGATCAACCCGAGTCCTTATACCATCTATAGAAAATTTGTCTTTGAAACAGGGCAGACGCCCGTGTCCTTCACCCATGTGGAATTAATTCTAAATGCACACTTACAGGGGTTTTTCACACAACCTGGCACATGTCCGTATCACTGGCCCGTGTCCTTCACACGGCTATGACACGCCCGTGTCCTAGCCCGTGTGCAAAAACCTGGACATTCTGTTTCTGACGGCAGCAGCCCCAAAATGTCACACGGCCAAGGCACAAGCCCGTGTGCTAGGCCGTGTCCCTCACACGACTGAGACACACAGCCGTGTATCTGCCCGTGTGTTTACTACCATGCATACTAACTTGAAAATTTTACGTGTAGGGGATACACGGCTGGACCACACGCCCATAGGGCAGACCGTATTTCACACACAGCCTAGACACACGCCTGTGTGTCTATCCTTATGGACAATATAAGGCTATTTACCAAGCCTCTTTGCCACCCTTCCTTACACAACCTATACAATAGCAACCAAAACCAATATAAGACTATCTCATGCAACCAAATCAGCCACAATAGACAACATTCCATTTGTGCATTTTGCTCATCTATGAAAATAACATCTTTGCATATAAATCAAAATGAATATTAGCCATCGTTCGAGGCTTAATACAAAATAAGAGATTTATCCCAAGCCAACACAATTGGTCAAATTAATAATAACACAAAACACAAGTCTATGTCCCTATACATGTCATATTCAAAAATATAAATCAAACTATACCGAATACTTTAATTTGATAGTGTGATCAATATCTCTGACTTCCGTTGGTCCTTGAGCTAGATAGGCGGCACTATAAGAAAATGGAAAAAGAGAGGGGGTAAGCATAAGGCTTAGTAAGTTGCATATAAATAAATATACAACATAACTTTACCATTCATCAACAAGTATCATAATACACAAGTGGGCATAAGCAAAACTTACTCCTCAATATTCAATACACATCATATAGTATATAATGGGGCTCACATTTTATACATATCAAATAGGTACATGTATCACTCACAACACGGTTATACTTTTCTCATTAACTAGAAATCAAAACTTTCACCGTTGAACCATTCGGAACGCTATCGGATATTCCATAGCCTCAAACATGGGGTAAGGTGCCGACGCCATGTCCTAGACATGGTCTTACACTGACACATTTCATAGCTGATGCATGTCCCAGACATGTCTTACACTGGTTTACATTTCGAGGCCAATGCATGTCTCAAATATGTCTTACACTAGCACTCGTCTCAATGCCGATGCCATGTCCCAGACATGGTCTTATATTGGCTCTCATAATGTGGCCGATGCATGTCCTAGACATGTCTTACACTAGCTCACACAAATGACCCAAACGTCATGACACAAATATCCGATTTATTTCTTAATGTTCAAACAGAAATTCTACTATCTCTATTCTCATCACATTTTCTCATTTCCACAATCAAGCAGTTTATGCTATAATAATTTCAATACAATTCAAACACATATATTATCAATGTAGTCGTATTATTTACATACAACTTACCTCGGATCACAAAATGTGGCGACTAGTCGATTTAGTCGATTTGCTTGCCTTTCTCCCGGTCTAGGTTCAGATTCAGTATTTCTTAATCTATAATAACAAAATGCACTTATTTAGTCACTTTATCAACCTAGGCACTCAACAATTCATAATTAGGCAAAATGACCATTTTGCCCCTAGAATTTGACAAAACGACCATTCTACCCCTAGGTTCAAAAATCTATTTTCATCGAATTTCTTCGTATCTTAAGCTTAGCCGAAACCTTTTTACTCTTATAGAAACTCCAAATTCTCACTATTTCACATATTTAACATCTATTTTACGACTTATGCAAAATAATCCTTTTAGGTGTTTTCATGAAAAATCCTTTCACAAAAGTTGTTTATCACACAACCAAGCTTCATATTCTTCCATAAAATTTCAGAAAACACTATAAATGCTCTCATGGCAAAACCCTAGACATTCAACCGTTTTGCAAAATAGTCCCCTCATTTGAAAGCTTATGCTACAAGGGTTCCAAAAATGCAAAAATCACCAATAAAGGATATGGAAATCGCTTACTTGTAAGAGGAATAAGTTGCTGAAATTTTTTAAGCTCAAAAACCTTAAAAATTGCTGAAAAATCGGTGGGATAAAGAGATAGAATGAAATAAAAAGATGATAGCTAGGCTTAGGTTTTATTATATTACACCTTATGTCATCAAATTTTACTTAATGTTGACTTTTCAACATTTTTGATTACCCATGGCCAGCCAAGCTATCACAATAGGGTCTAATTGCCCTTTAAAGACCCTCAATTTTTATTCTCTAGCTATTTGACACATTTAGCTATCAATTTAGGACTTTTTCACTTTATGCGATTTAATTCTTTTTCGCAATTAAGCTCACAAAAGCTAAAATTACTTCACCAAATTTTTCATGCACTCTTATAAACATGTTATAACATCAAATTAATAATAAAATAATTTATTCAATTCTGAATTTGTGGTCCCAAGACACTATTCTGCCTAGCCACAAATTCGGGCTGTTACATAACATGTAGTACAAAAACTAGTATCTTAACCATCATATGTCTTGAAACTACTGTAAATGAGCCAATGGTAATAATAATGATATAGTGGATAAATAGTATGACCAAGCTCCTAATCTGCTGACCTGATCAAATCTGTGGGTTACATGTGATTCAGTCAACAGAAGAAATGAATTAATTATCTTATAAAGAAATAACTATATGTTCAAATAGATTTAGGTTAGAACCAGTAAAGTCTCATATTCGAGTTCAGAACAGAAATAGATCCAGTAAGTAAATCATTCAGTTTATCAGAATATAACAGAACAGTTCAGACAGATAGTAAGCTAGATTATTCTCAGATACAGAGTAGATCTACATAAATACAGTTTTCCTATTCCCTACTGCTACACACCATCTTCGACCAACCCAACACACCAAATAAGTTATTAAATACTCATCCAACCCTACACACCACACAGTGTTGGTATAACATGTTCCAATAATTGAAAACTGGCTAAAGGATAAGAATACAAATATTGGTGATTTAGCCACTGTCTAATAACAAAATACTTCCTCCTTTACTCAATTTCCACCCAATACAGATGCAGATTTCAAATATTAGCTAATACAGAGGCCTACACAACCGTTCAGATACATTTCATGTTCATACAGAATAATTAATATCATTAATAGACATCATACGCAGTACACACATACAGGTTTCCAGTACTCAGTCTCAGATCACAAAATAGTAATTTATACAATTTAAGTCAAATTATTCGGGCACCATGAAACGCCTACATTCTCTTCAAATGACACTTGTAACCCGAAAAAGTAATTTTACATTTTTTGTCCACACGTCCATATGGTTTCACACGGCCTAGATAGTTGACACATGTGTCTCCACACGGCCAAGCACTCGCCCTTGTGCTTCACACGGCCTGACACACGCTCGTGCCACTTACCCGTGTGGTCTTAATGTTCAAATAGTGTGTTACATGACTTGGACACACACCCGTGTCATCGGCCCATGTGAACTCTACACAAAATATTCTCACACACGGTCTAGACACACGCCCTTGTCCTTAACCCGTGTGTCTCTAATTCGTGAAGAATGAGTTATACGACTTGGCACACAGCCGCGTCAACAATCCCTTTTTTCGACGACTAAAACTTAAAGAAGAAGGGGTTTTCGATACCCAATTGATGTAGCGTCAGTGCAAGGGTAAATCACAATACTCCCAAAGCTTCAAAACAAGATTCAATCACTCAATTAACTTTAAAAAATGCTCGATTAGAGCACAAAACTAAAACTCGTCGAAGATTTCGACACAAACTTCCAAATAAACAACAACAAGAAAACTTTTTAAAGGTGTGACTCAAACCCCTGACCTCAAACATATACATAGAGCACAAAGCCACAGATATAGAGATTTAATTACGATAGAAACCAACAGTCAAACATTTAATTTTTTGGGGGCATTACATTCCTTTTCTTCAAGAGAAAATATTTGAATATCCTTTTCCATGAAAACAAACAAGAAAGCGAGCACCACCAAAAAGCCAAAAAAAAAGGAACTTTGACAATACAAGACAAGAAATTACAATTAAGGGTCCCTTTGGATGAGCTATCTGTTTACTTACAGTTAGTGTAAAAACAACTATTAGAAGTTGTGTGATCCAAATTCCAGTTAAACATAAAATACAAGTGGCAAGATAGGGGGTTCTACAGAGGCGAAGGCCGCAACCCATCATAGATCCTTAATAAGCAAAATATTGGATTGGGGTCGCAACCAGGGGTACTCTGGCCCCTGTGGTACGATACAGGCTACATAAGTGGAATTTGTATAGAAGTTTACTTCCTCTATTTGATGTTGATTCAAATAAGGTGTTTTAACCTTACTACATTACTTCTATTTGACTTTGATTATAATAAGATTTTAAACCTATAAATTGACGGAATTGTCTCTCTTCTTGTATAATTTGAATTCAACATAGTGAATTTTCTTTTCCTCTGCCCATGGTTTTTTCCTAAAAGGGTTTCCACATAAAATTCTGTGTGTTCTATTTTCTCTCTTTTCTTTGCTATACACTGCCATTATTGTTGTCCTATTTTTACAATATCGGTGGTGGTAAGATTAGATATTATAGTATGGGATAAAAAGAAAGCTAAATGCACCACACTAAAAGTAAACGCTCATCTAAAGGGGCCTTGAGGCAGACAAATACGTAAACTCAAAATAAAGAGGCAAACATGTAAAGATTTATACTTATTCAAAAATCAATATTCTAATTGTGCATGTTTTATCTGTCTTGTGTTATTTGTTTATATATTTTTCTTGTTGAAGTAAATCATTTGTTTTTGTAGAGTAGCCAAAATAAATAAATTTTTAGTAGAGATGGTATAATCCTCCATTTTGTTCCGTTTCAAATACAAGTACATGTTTGATAAAGATTATTTTTGTTAATATTTTCTTCTAGATTTAAATGATTATCATATATTCATGTATATATATATATCAAACACAAATATTAAATATTAAACTTTTATTTGATTTTTATGAAAAATATGAATATTGTAAAAAGAAAGAACAAGAGTATGAATAAGAGCACATTAAGATTGATACAATTTGTGACACCCTACACCCAATCCAATTGTTGGAGTTGGATGCGAGATATTACATTCATTACTGAAGCAACTTGATCTAATTTCCATTTTCAATAGTCATTGAGAATATCAAGCATTAACAACACATAACAACACTTTCACATTGATTGAAACCAATTTCAAGTAATTTAAAGTGATTAAGAACATTTTAAAATGAGTTTTAGGTGTTCAAGGATGATCGAGACTAAGTTCGGGTCTCTGGGGGTCCAAACAACTCAAAATAGGAGAAGGACCCCTATCTGACCCAGCTGTATCAGTACAAGTGCATACTTGTGCCAATACATCTAGCTAACACTGTTTCAATTTTTATTATTAACTTGTACTGATACATCTGACCCCTTGTATCGAAACAAGTTCACCGAGACTAAAAAAAGACCCCTAAAGCCTCCTAGTTTGGCTCAAAACATTACCATTTCATTTCAAAACATTATGGGTCACTAAAAACATGTTCTAAACATCATTTAAGCATATTTAAACACATTCAAACACATGGCTAATAACATGATAACAACATTTCCAATTTCAAACATCAAGTTCACTAGCTTGGCATGTAAGCATCACTTGAATCATGGCATACACACTTCATTAAGTCATGCATTTCATCATATCTAGATAACTACACCTTTACACATATTTATACATGAATGACTATGCCTAGATTACAAATTCGTAACATTGCAATTACCAAAACATCAATAGGGACTCCAAAGCTACATTTTGACACTAGGTACATGCCAACCCAAACTTAACATTCAAAACACGATACAAACATTTTTGAGCTGGGAATTGAGTCTTAAATGTCACCAACCTTCTCAAAACCTTGATACCTAATCAATACATGTACACAAAAATAAACAAATCTGCACACTAAGCAAAGATGTTCAATGGTGCAAACATAAATTGAAAACATTGCATAAACCAATTATGCTTGTAAGCTAATTATGAATTCGTATATAATCACATATTTATAATAAGCATCTTTATGCTAAGTTCACTACTTAGTGCTTTCCTATGGAATTCTATATTCGGTTTAAGTCATGTATATCATCTTCTCTATATGCTTTCAAAGCTTTATACCACCATATCTAATATCACATTTAGATGCATCATCAAATTGTTGCTATATTGATTCATATTTATCATGCATAAGACATTTTCATAATAACATTCATGTCTCATTTTACCAATTGCATATATCTATTTGTTTTTATAACATCATCGGCCCTCAAGGCTCATAATACACAATTAGCATGATCTTTCACCTGATATCATCCATCACATTAACATTGTATTTAATTTTAGAGTACTACTATCAACTTACTATAGATTGAACAAACAAGTGCAATTTCCAAGTGAGTTACCCTTATGTTTGTTTATGTTGATTCTGATTTTGGTATTTAGTTTTTATTTTATTTTACAATACACCTTTTTATGATTTTGTCGTAATATGACCTGGACATGAATAGTATTTAGACCTAATTAGTTTGTTATTATTTGCTTATAATTTAGTTTAAACAAACCCTTCTTGGGTACGTGATAATACTCTAGAACGACATATTTTTATGTGCTAATTGCTTGTTTATTTTGAGTGTGGCCCTACTAATTTGAGCTATTTATGGTTTTTTATCTTTCAGAGACTAAATTGGAAGCAAAAGGATATTTAAAGGCAAAAAGTGCAAATTTGAATATAAAATGGGCCAAATGTGACATAGGGAAAAAGGGGGTGTCAAAAATGCAAGTATGGAAGACATAAGGGCAAAAGTACAAAAGAAGAGATTTTATAGCATAAGACTCTATTTAATGTTAAATTATATTAGGATAATTATTAATGATTATTATTTAGATTTAATTTTAGGATTTATTTTCATTTATCTTTAATTATCTTTAATTATCTTTGTTTATTTGTATTTATCTTTTAGAATTTAATTAGGAATATGCTAGGTTTCTTAGAACTATAAATAAGGGATAAAGTGACACAAATAGGACGGATCTTTTTCTGTAAACACTCTTTCCCTCATAAAATTAGCCTTTTGTTCTTTCCATATTTTTTCAATAAAAATTTCATTTTCATTATATTTATTTCTTTTTCCCCAAAAATCATGAGCCACTAAATCTATCTAGCCGAAGGTTGTCAAAGTTCCCCAAAAAGGGTTCATGGGGCTTAGAATCAGTACTTAGTATTCATCGCTTCTCCGCATTACGGGGCTGACGCTTCCGTCCACGTCCCTTAAAAGGTGATCTTTTCAACGTGTGCAAAGGCGGCTGCTTTGTATGTTTTGGGAAGGCTGCACAGTCGGTTTGTTAGCTTACTGCGTCAGAGGTTGGCGAGCCAAAGAGACAAAATAGCGTGAGATTCGCCATTGAGAAGTGATGATCTAGCATAAGATGATCCCACAAAAGCGATTGTTGGCTAAAGTCAGGTTCCGCTAAATTGTAAGTCTAAATTTTTGGAGCTGATGGTTGTAAGCGTCCTCTTCCACAAAAGCTGAGGATTGAACCCAAGGCGAATCGAGACAACCGGAGGCTGGGATCTCTCCATAAGAACACATTTTCCTCAACTCTATTGATTTCTATTATTTTAATTTTAATTTTTGAAATTCCAATCAAAACTTTTAATTCTGTTTTTTATTTTTTTTTTCAAATCAAAACTTTTAATTCTATTTTTTTAAAAATTTTTTCAGGTATGCTGTAACTCCTCGTACCCGAGACCGTTGCCGGAGTCAAACACGAGGTGTTAACGGACTTAATTCATTTACTTACACAGTTCATTTCGAAATTTCCAAGCAAGTTGGCTAACTGCATCACAGCCACTTTAAAAATCATATCTCGAGTGCCAAAACTCGAAAACCGATTCCGTAAATTTTTCCTGAAACTAGACTCATATATCCATCTACAAATTTTTTTCTAGAATTTTTGGTCGGGCCAATTAGTACAGTTTATTAGTTAAAGTCTCCCCTGTTTCAGGGTTCGACTACTCTGACCTTCATGCATTACGACTTAGATATCTCCCTGTACAGAGCTTCAATACTTATGTCATTTGTTTCTAATGAAACTAGACTCAAAAAGGAATCTGTACATATAAAGAATGACTTCTAATTGTCTCTGGTTAATTTATGATAAATTTTCAAAATCAGAACAGGGAATCCAGAAAATGCTCTGGCCCTGTTTCACGAAAACTTAAACATCTCATAAAATACGACTCATATGGTAATTTTGTTTCTTTCATATGAAAATAGACTCATCAAAATTCGATTCCATAATTTATTCACTATTTAATTCCATTCCTACTATTTTTAGTGATTTTTCAAATTTACATCACTGCTGCTGTCAGCATCTATTTTAAGGTAAATTTTACCTATTTCATAATTTTCCATGAATCAATTAGTAAATTGACATACATTATTTTCAAGTGTAATCACGATTAGCCATGACGTACGTAGCACCAATAGGACCATGATTGGCCATTCCAATGGCTAATCATTATCAAACATTTCCACACCACTTAATAACCATATCATAAGACCATATATACAAAATGACCATAATGTTATACTCAAAATATACAAGCCATTTTCGCATGGCTATACTGAATATACATTACCAAAAGATACTTAATTAACAACAAGGGTCAGCCCTATACATGCCATTATCAAAGTTCAACTAAAGATATACCAAAAGAGCTTAGATAGTGTGGACGACTTGACTTTGACACTCCGAGTCCGATGGTGACGAACAAAATCTATAAAACAGAGAATTAAAGCAAGAATAAGCATTTTGATGCTTAGTAAGTTTTAAGTAATGAAATTATTTACAACTAAGGTATAGCGTTCAGATGACTAAATGAACAATTGCATATCGCATATTCCCAAAATCATGTTTACTTCACGCTTCAACCATTATATTCATACACTCGGATCAAACCGACTAAAGGCGGAAGCTTGTTAATCAATTGAGCGAATACTATTTAAAAGGAATCAACCTTTCCAATGCATATCTGAAACATACCTTATCGTTTGGATTTATGAGCGTATTAATTGAAGTTATTACAGCAAGATCGCTCATTTCCAAACCCAAGTACCTTCTTCGATTTAGCGGATATAACTTCGCACAAATGCCTTCGGACTTAGCCGGATATAATCACTAGCAAAAATGCCTTGGGACTTAGCCGAGATATAGCAACTCGCACAAATGCCTTGGGACTTAGCCGGATATAATCACTAGCACAAATGCCTTGGGACTTAGCCGGATATAGTAACTAGCACAAATGCCTTGGGACTTAGCAGGATATAGTAACTAGCACAAATGCCTTCGGATCTTAGTCCGGTTATCATCCGAATAATCATGCACATATATCAATAAATCATAACACATTTATATTTCATTTTCATTACTAGAACTCAAACACAAGAAACTTATCAACCTTTACCATTTTCGGCTCAATAGCCACATACAAAGAGCATGATTTTGGTTGCCTTTGTAACATGATCTCTATACACATTCGGCTACCAGTCATAAGTATAATTAATTACCTCGATAAATAATTCAAGTAGAATCATTATATCACCGTTTATTTATTATGCTTATATGTCATGACTTAATCAAATCATAAACTAAGTTCCATTACTCAAAGACTTACCTTGGATGTTGTCGAACGACTTCAACGGCTATTCGATTACTTTTTCCTTTCCCCTATCCAACTTTGATCCTCTAAGCTCTTGAGCTAAATCAAACAATTTATCTCTCAATCAAACACAATCATACGGCATTCATATACATTTTAGAACCAATTCATTTGAATCAATTTACCGCTTAAGTCTATCACCATTTCGCTTTCAAATTTGTGTACTTGGTAAGTCACATTAAACTACTACAAATATAACTTTAATACATATTTATTTTCGAAGGTCTCAATGACACAAGGTGTACACATAAGGCACTAACATACATATAAGTATATATATATATACTTATGTGGTGTTCATATTTTAGTCGATTACTTAAGTTATGCACAACCACGTATTTATATACACTCTCATATTCATTATTATGAATATTGCCGAATACTTAACACAACTAACCTAAAAATTTACCCAATATCATCTTAATTAACTTCTACTTATACATCAAAATTTCCAATACAAAGTATTTAGCACCTATGCACTTAAACCGGATTAGCAAACACCCATAGACCATGACCGAATGCCATTTAAACACAAGTCAACAAGATCTCATGATTTCAAATCAAACTCTTAACAAGAATGCACAATGCCGAACCCTTAGATGATTAAACATCTAATTTAGACAATTTTAGAACATCTAAACGGCACTTGTTCAAAACATTAAACAACTACATGTTCGGCTATAACCATAGGTGCATTAGAAATTTATACTATCAATAAGCTCAACTTATTGCAACAACAATTTCTTCCTCAAAGTTTAAAGGCTAAAATCAAATTATCTCCTCATTAACCATAACCGAATGTGCCATACATCCATCAAGATTCAAGATTTTTGGCATGGGCTAAGTAAGAAACAAGATGATTAACCTAAAATAAGCTTGAATTTCAAAACAAATCTAACACCTTTCACTAACCTTTCTTCTCCTTCCATGACCGAAAGTCTCCCCCCCTTCTCTTCTTTTCAATTCGGCAAGGAAGAACAAAGATGAACTTTGTTTTCTTCACCCCCCAATTTTTATTACTTTATTACTAACCCTTTTATTTTATTATTTTTAACACAAAATATTAACACAAAATATTTATAATATGTTTTAACCCATAGCATGGCCGCCACTATCTAAAATTTGGGTAATTTGACATGCAAGTACAAGCATTTTCTAACATGCATTAATAGGCCACTTTGACATTTGCCTAGCACAATCCTAAATTTTCTCACACAAGTCCTATTTGATAAATTTCACATACTATATACAAAATTTAAGCATGAAATTTTCACGTGCATGTTCATATATAATAAGCATTAAATATGACTGTTAATTATTTTCTTATGGCTCGGTTTCGTGGTCCCGAAACCACTTCCCGACTAAGGTCAATTTAGGGCTGTCACATATGCAAATTTTCTTGGGCACGATTCTGACCAGGATTTCGAGGAACAAGCAATTGTGCAAATCCGGTCCCTGAGGATTTGACCCTACTTCCCTTATACTATTATTTTTATTATTTTCAATATTTTATAGGGATAGGATATTTTTTGTGCTCTCAACGACCGCATCAGTACGATCTTCGGAATACTTCCAAAATGTTTCGTTGTAAAAACAAAAATATATTACAATTTGACTTGTACACTTGCAGACACCACACATATTTCCATATCTAATAGCATAATTTTTAGCCCCGTCGCATGCACGCTGGGGCATGGTCACGACGTGGAGATTGTAAAGTCGTGATGTCGATTCTAAAATTTTCAAAACTTTACAATTTGGTCCTAATTCATGCTCGAATTAACAAAAAGAGCTTTCTTAAGCTTCTGTGGGACCCAAAAATGATTGTGATGCATATTTAAAATGTGAATGATACTTGTTTGCATATGTGATTGTTTGAATGTTGTAAATTGTATGAAGTTACTCCCGCAATGAATGTAGCATCTTACAGCTCAGACCCAACGATCAGGTCGGATGAAGGGTGTTACATCAACACAATGCAAATAGATGGGTTGATTTGCATACTACAGATGTTTGAGATGAACCTTTAAAAAAGCACAAGAGATAAAGTTAATTATGAGAAAAATATTGTTTTCATTGTTACAACAACTGAACCCACATTTGGTTCCCTATAAGAGATTGTACTTCTTGCCAAAAATTGTAACAAACTTCTTAAGCATTTCTCCAAGAAGGATAAGAATTCATATACTAATAAATTTTCTAGCAAGAGAAAAGGAAAGGTTACTAAAGATCATAAGAAGAAAGAAATTCAACATCATGAATGTCAAAGCTTTGAACACAAAAGTTGAATGTATAAATACATTCAAGAAGACAGAGAAGTCCCTAAATGTTACTTGGAGTGATAAAAAAAATGATGATGATCAAGTAAACAACTATGTTGTTTTTTGCAACAAAAATATGTTCCGTTACTTTGAATGTTTCAATAACTGTAAAGACAAATTTCGAAGAGATAATAATAGCGATGTTGATATGTGTTGACGAGCCACATGAAGTTTGGAAAGTTGTGACTTGGTATTTAAAGATAATGAAATCCTCAAAATTGGAAACCCCGCTGTGAAAAAAAGAAAAACAAAGATTAGTTGGAGAAATCAAGTACAAAGAAGTACTTCTTAATTTAAAAGCAATTTCATAAAATTAGGCATGTAAACACAATATAAATACATGAGAAAATAATCAAAGCATTCCAACATTTATAGTAATATGAACTTAATACGAATATACAAATATGTTTAAATTTCTATATAATGAATTATTAACATGTATAAATTTATAATACTTTGAATACATGCAAAAAAATAAACAACACAACACATTAATTTCTCTAAATTGAATTACTACGATAAATTATGCAAAATATGTTATGAATTGAGACATCAAATAAATACAAATTTTTTCTTTAAACTGAACCACTATAACAAACTATGTAAAATATATTATAAATTGAGACATGACACAAATTCAATATTTTCTTCTTTTAAATTAAATCATTGTAACAAACTATGTAAATGTTATGAATTGAGGCACGAGAAATACAATATTTTTCTTCAAATCGAATCACTAAATAAAACTCTACAAATAATAAATGAATTGAAATATTACATAAAAATTAATTAAAAATAAATGCAACACAAAAAAAAAATCAAAATTATTAAAATATGCTTAGGAATACAGAGTTATTAAAATTATTAAAATTTATATAATAAATAATTATAAGAAAAAAATGTTGTAAACGTAAAACATACAAATTATTGAATTATTTTTTATTTTCAATTGTTATCCTTTCATGTCTCATTTTTCATGCCCTTCCATTTCCTTTATTTTATTATTTAAAGTCATAATCAATTCAAAATCAAGTCATACCATTTACTTGGAAAATAACTTTTATAATTTTGATATAATTTAATACAAACATTTCATGATCATATATGTTAAAACAATTTAGGTGATATTAACAATGGCTTGTTGCTCAACAATAGTATCATTTACCAGTAAAAGATAAAAACTCACAGGAAAATGAATTAAGCCAAGTTCCCAATAGTTTGGTATTATATATTTTTTCTAATTCTATTTTTGTTTTATTGTTAATTGTTAATGTTCCAAGTTAGTGACTATCACTCTTAATAATATCGTTTTCAAAATTTAAATCTATGTCTCCCCTTAATAATACCATGTGCCTTACCATTACACTTAACACTTATTCATTATATTTTAATATCATATTAACATCCAACCAAACACACATTCTTCAACCCTAATACTTGATAAATTAGTATAAGTAGATAACATTTCCTGGGTCTCTTTTTGTCAACTGCCCTCAACAAGAGATGTAGATGTTTATTGTATGTATTAATTATAATATATTAAAATTATTTTTAATTTAAAAGGAAAATTGTACATTTTCACAAATAATATAACCTAAATATTATAGCAATTAAAATATAATATGAAATGAATTGTTGACATAATAAGTAGTAAATACATTCATTATCTACTATTATGGTAATTAATTGTCTTAGTTATAAATTGTGTTAGTAGTAACAATTCACAATACAGTATTACAGATCAATAATGCAGATACTGAAAAAGTGTATTAATGAATTACTTAGAATATTTAATAATTTAGAACATATAATTAATGAAATAATTAGAAAATAAATTTTAAAACTATACTCACTTTAAATATAACTAAAAAATAAATATTTTAAAACTCAAACAATTAACCAACAACTGAAAAATGTGTTATTCAAAAGAAGAAGGTTACCTGGAATTTGTAGTTAATATGAGGGTGATTGTTGAGGTTTTTCTATTGTCCAAGTGGTTGTGGCCTGGGCACTGGGCAGCTGAGTTTGATTGGATAGTTGTCCAACTGGGTGCAGTAAAGTCAAGCCTTGTGTGGCAACCATGGACGAATTGTTAACCCAAACTGGAATTAAGTTGTTCACCATGTTTCCACCAACTGTACCACACATTTGTGTATGCACAAAATGTTGATAAAACTTAATCTCCTTCCTAATAACATCTTTTTTTGCTGTAAAAAACAAAACACCAAAATTCTTATAGCACAAATTAATTTAGGGGTTTGGTTTGATTTAGCTAAACAAGTATGCAAAAAAGAAGCCCTTACATTCTTGGAGCTCAATCATTTGCTTACTCAACTTTGTATGATCTTTCAGCATCGAATTTTCGTTAATCAATGATTTTTGCTCCATCTGCCCATTTTACATACAACAACACAAAACGGTCAGATTGTCAAGTTGATTAAACACTTAAATTATATGGAAAGCTAAAATGAATATTTTTTCTTCATTAATTATACAAGTGATTACCTGCAATAAGTTGAATTGAAGTGATGCTTGAGCAGCTTGGGATTTCAACTTCTGAAACCGTTGTTCAAGTTTGCAAGTGTAAAGCTTCTTCTTTTCCTTAGCCCTCAAAGCTGATTTCCGATTTATAATAATCCTTTAATTTAAAAGAAAATGGTAACATTGGAAACTGCGAAAGTAATAAAAATAAAGAAAAATAGTATTATCCAACTAAAATCCATGCCTTTTTGCCCTCTTCGGATCAGTTCTTGCTATGTTTTCAAGTTCTTGATGAGAAAGTGGTCGTTTCCTGTATTCAAATGGCTTCTCCATGGGTTGTGTTGGCAGTGCTGAGTATAAGAAAATAAATATTTACTCAATATTATTACAAGGATGGTTCAATGTTTTTTTTTTAAAATCTCATCACATTAGAAGGATGGTTCAATGTATTAGTAACACATATCATTCCTTTTTAAATTAAAATGAGACAGGATGCTTTCGTTTAGAAATCTTTACGATGAATTGAATTTAAGGTAAACTATCTATTTAGTCGCGTGAATTTACTCGTATTCTTATTTTGATCACTCATTTAATAAAATTGTTATTTTAATCATTCATAATAGATAAATTGTTAATTTTAGTTATTTTACTGTTAAAATGGGTTTGATCACTAAAAGGAATATTTAGTAACTTAGTATAATAACAACAAATTTAACCCTTAATATTTATTTATTCATTTAATTAATTTAACCCGAATTTTGAAAATAACAACAACAATAAATTTGACCCTTAATATTTACACATTATACCAATTTGATCTTGATTATAAAAATTTAAATTTTATTAAAATTTATAAAAATAGATAAAATACTCAAAAACTATTAAAAAAAATAGGTATCAACTCCTTAGAAACTCCATGAATTTTTTTCTTTTTTAAAATTTTTATTATGTGAATTTTGCATCTTCATTTTTTACTTGTGATTTTACAAATTATGTGTGATGAGCATAGATACGAAGGTATTACAAGAAAAGTTGACAAAGACGACTGGATAGGTGACAATTGGAGCGAACATCAAAGTAAAAAAGTAGGAAGTAAAAAAACAATAAATGCTAGTGAAAAGATGGTGGGGGATGAGATGATTTTAGACTGTAGGGTAAAGAAGACAGTGTTATTATTATATTCATTGGATCTTTGTTACTTTAATAAGTGTTTGGTGTGCATTTGTTTTAAGTGATTTGCAATAGGATTTAATTTCCTCTTTAGCAAAGTTATCCAATTAATTTTATGATGTATAAATATTAAGGGTTATATTTATTTTTATTTATTTATTAAAATTAAGATTAAATTAATAAAATAAGTAAACATCGAGAGTTAATTTTGTTATTCTATTAGGTCATGTTAATATTTCTTTGATGATCAAACCCATTTTAACAATAAAATAATTAAAATTAACAACTTATTTCATAAGAGTTATTAAAATTGACAACTTATTTTATATGAATAACTAAAATAACAATTTTTAAAAATAAATTACTAATATAAGAACACAAATAAATCTGAGTGACTAAATAAATAGTTTTGCCTCAAGTTTGTGGAGCAAATAAAAAAAATTTAAAGCACTCTTTAATGATGCCATTATCTTAAATAATGAGATTAAAAATATTATTTTTAATTCATAACAAGAGTTGAAATTTTCACCAATTTTTAAAAAGATTTAAATTAATTTTTTATTAAAATATAGATTAAAATATTAAATTTTGTAATCTACGTGTACTTAATGTTATTTTTATTTTATTTATTAAATTTTTTATAATTTTTAAATTATTTTTAACGTTATATTTAGTATAAATAATATAATGTTAGCATGGAGTGTATGTAACTACCACATCGTTATTTCATTAAAAAATAATTTGATTATTTTAAAATGTTAATCATCAAATTTAATTAAAAATAAAAATATTAAAAATTAAATTAATCATTATTATATTAAAATAATGAATTACAAATCTAATCAACCTTTACCTTCTTAAATAATTTCTAGAATTGATATATTGGTTAGAGAAGAGAAAAGAGAACATTTTGAGGAGCCATTAGGAAGGGAAATCATGTTTATTGTGACCCATATTTTATGGCTAGTTTTGATATAAAGATTGAGATTTGATTGATGTACCTGATTGATGAAATGCATTTCCAGGCTTGGAGGATGAATTCTCCTCTTCTTGGATTGCCTTCTCTCCCTTCTCCATCAATCACCAGTATTTTATTTTTCAAATAAGCAAATAATTTCTTTAAATATAGATACAAGGAAAACGATATTGAAACCTAATATACGCCCAATTTTGTTTTTTGACAGATAAAATCATAAATTCTTAAATCTGGATTGGATTTCTTGCAATTTGTTTAGTATAGGGTTACTTACCATTTTAAGGTTTTTTTTTTTTTAAATTTGTGTAGTATAGGCTTACTTACCATTTTAAGCTTTCCTTATAATGTTGTAAATTTGTTTAATAATAGTTCTAGACATTATGTTAAAAAAATAGATATATAATCAAAACTTATAATAAGATTATTAAAAAAAAGTATTCAATTTAAACATTTCAGCTTCCATAATTAGTGATAAGTTTTTCGAGTTTATTCTACTTCTTTATATGGAATTGAAATTTAAGAGAATAATTTTAAGCCTATCGATTAAAATGTATTTTTTCTAGTGCATTGAATCATAATATTCTAGGTAAATCGTATCATTAATTATAAAATTTTGAGAAAATTTTTGCATTGATTATTTAATTATAAAATTTACAATTTAGTCATTAAATTATTTGAAAGTTTTTATTTAAGTCATTGAACTATTCAAAAGTTTTTTATTTAAGTCATTAGATTGTTAAGTTTTTTTTTTTTAAAAAAGAAAGTTCCGTCAACGCGCTTCAATCAACGATTTGACGATCGTTATACTAGATCAGTACCCATGGACAAGTACAACAACATACATTAGATGCAAGTCGATCTAATAATTAGTGTCGGAGATCGGAGAAAAAATTTGTTTGAATTTTAGTTCGCAAATTCATGATGTCCAAAGCTGTTTCATGGAAAAAAAATTGGACTCCAGAAGAAAAAGGGAAATAGAGCTTTTGATTGGTATAAGCAATGCAAATAAAGAAAGCCATATAACATCATTTTTAACATCCTAGTCACTTAAATTTGTTGGGGATCGGCCTGTATAAGCAATGAACAAGTAAAATAGAAAAGATCAAACACACAAACATTTACATAGAAAACTCTTCCAAAGAGGATAAAAACCATTAGCAAAAAAGGCTTTGGCTTTTCAATAAATGAGTAAACAAACAAGAGTACAATATGGAGAAAATAAATCTAAATGTACTAAACGTACAAACCCAAAACCTGAAAACAAAGCTCTAACTTGGGAACAAATTTCTCTCTATAGTTACCATGAAAACTCTCTTAAACTCATATGGGACTACATATTGTCGCCCTCAAAGAAAAACCTTGCTAATTAGCATATCAAAACATCGATAGAATGGCCCCTTCAAATATGATGAGATAGAAGGGCTAAAATGACTAAAATATCCTTAAAGTAATCAAAGTTCAACTGGGAGAAGACGTTCTGTTTAGAGTCTAAAACATGACTGCATTAGGTAAGATATTGTTGCGACGTCACAACTCTCCTTGTCGTGACGTTGCCCTTTGCTCGTCACATCGTCACAACGTCACATATCTCCTCGTCCTAACGTTGCACATTTGTCTCCAATAAGTGCCTGCAAAACGTCTGATAAATGCAAGGCACACCCCACATAAACTTTTATTTTCCTTAATTTGGTCAAATTACACATTGTCCTTATCTTTTCTAAATTTACAATTTAATATTTTTTTCCACATTTTCATATTCAAAATTTTCTTTATTGTTTTCCAAAAAAAAAATCCTTTAACAAATTTCTCTCTATAGTTACCGTGAAAACTCTCTTAAACTCATATGCAACGACATCTTGTCGCCTTCAAAGAAAAACATTGCTAATTGGCATATCAAAACATCGATACAACGACCCCTTTGAATATGTGGAGATAGAAGGGCTAAAATGACTAAAGTATCTCTAAAGTATTCAAAATTCAACTGGGAGATGAAGTTTCGCTTGGAGTCTAAAACGTGGCTGCATTAGGTAAGATATCGTTGCGACGTCACAACTCTCCTCGTCGCGACGTCGCATGTCTATCTCCAATAAATGTATGCAAAATATCTGATAAATGCAAGGCACACCACACATTAACTTTTATTTTCTTTAATTTGGTCAAATTACACTATTGTCCTTATCTTTTCTAAATTTACAAGTTAATGTTTTTCCCACATTTTCATATCCAAATTCTACTTTATTGTTTTCCAACAAAAAAATCCTTATAATACCTTTAAAATATTATGTTTATTGTCTCATTATCAATTTTTTTCTCAAAAATTTATTGTAACGGTTCCTAGAATAATGTCACTTACTATACCGAAAAATTTGAGATGTTACATTACGAGTGGGGATGGGTCAATGATCCGCCACAATTCGTTGTGGCAAATTAAAGTCCTTTCGGCACTTAACAAGCTTGTTTTCTAGCTCTTTTACATGTTTTTATTCTGTTTTTAGTTTTTAGTAAGTTAATTTTAATTTTTGCAAAATAATACAATTTTTAGCCATATAATGACCTAATGGGCCTATACGGACCTAAGAATGAACTAATGAGCTACTTGAGCATGCAGGACACTAATTTCAGGTTGAGAACGAGAAGGACAAAGACAACATCGCGACATCAGACTATGATGTCACAACACCGAATATCGATTAATATAGATGAAACTAATAAAGACACAAGGAAAACACACACCTAATATACGCCCAAATTTGTATTTTGATAGATAAAATCATAAATTCTTAAATCTGGATTGGATTTCTTGCAATTTGTTTAATATAGGGTTACTTACCATTTTAAGGTTTTTTTTTTTTTTTAATTTGTGTAGTATTGGCTTACTTACCATTTTAAGGTTTCATTATAATGTTGTAATTTGTTTAGTATAAGTTATGGGTAGTTTTAGATATGATTAAAACCTATATAAGATTGTTAAAAAAGTATTCAATTTAACATTTCACCTTCCATAATTAGTGATAAAATTTTCACGTTTATTCAACTTCTTTATATGGAATTGAAATCTAAGAGAATAATTTTTAAGCCTATCGATTAAAATGTATTTTTTTCGAGTGCATTGAATCATAATATTTTGGGTAAATTGTACCATTAGTTATAAAATTTTGAGTAACTTTTCGTTTTGATTATTTAATTTAAAAAGTACAATTTTATCATTGAATTATTTGAAAATTTTCATTTAAGTCATTAAACTATTCAAAAGTTTTTATTTAAGTCACTAGATTTGTAACACTCCCTACCAGTATCCGTCATCGGAACAGGGTATGAGGCATTACCGGAGATTATCGAATCATTATTAATTAGGGGAAAAGTAAAATAAAGTAAACATGAAATATTTAATAAATTCGTATAACATGGTAATCAACTTACGGCTTATCTGTATTCAACATAATTATGCAAAGCATAATTATTTGAATTGATCATGAGCCCTAATACCTATTCTTATCATATTTTTAGTCATATAATTCATATAAATACCAAGAAACATGTATGGACTCAACTTTCATTAAATTTCTCATATGCATATACTTTTACACATCATTTATTCACATAACTTATAACAATCATATCTATGTATTTTAAATACGCTTTCATAACAACTTGTTCTGATTTTAGACTATCTCACATTGGAGCTTTACTCACCAAATCATTTGAAATACTATCTTTATGCAAACAGTACACTTGAGTTGCACAATTCTATAATTATGAACAAACACATTTATAAAATATATTCCATGTTCATATATCATAGTCTCATGTCTCCATATATCAAATATATTACCATCATTTTCTTGTGTTTCAGATAAATACATATAACCATACATAAGCATGTCATTCACTATTTCTTCCTGTCTATCACAATTTCAAATGACAAATTCATATGAATGAGCTCAATAATAACCATGAAAATACTTACCACATTCTTTTACACATGTTCCACTTATAACATTTTTTTTTTATATTTGGCTTGACATTTACTAAGCAATATCAGATATTCATTTATTAGGCAATATCAAATATTCAAATTATTCTATAACATATATAACATTTAATTCAAACATGAATTTATAACAATTTTCATTTTAACAAAGTTTAACATTTACTAAATATAATCGAGCATGTGATCAATTTATGCATAAGTCACTCACATATTTTCCTCCTCTTCCTCTCCATTTGACATCCTTAATGTATATAACACACTTATAAGTAACATTATCTATAATTTCACTATTTACTTATTTTATATTCCAAAGCTGTCCATCTGTGTCATAGTCACTAAATTATTTTTAACTTGAGCTATGGAGCTCCAAATTAAGATCCGCTAATTTTCCCTGAAACTAGACTTATATATCTTCTTACTATAAAATTTTCAGAATTTTTGGTTTAGCTAATAAGTACAGTTTATTCTTTAAAATCACCCCTATTTTGCTGTCTGATAGTTCCAATCCTTCTTCACTAAAAATTAATTATCTCCTTGTACGGGATTCGAATAATGTTCTCGTTAGTTTCTATTGAAAATAGACTCATTCAGGATTCTAAACATATAAATTTAAGCCTCTAATTGTTTTTTTTTCAATTTTTGATGATTTTCCAAAGTCAGAACAGGGGAACCCAAAATCATTGTCATAAATATGTTTATGAATTGTGATAAAGAGAGTTATGATGTGACAAAATATGAACATGTTGTGATGACTGTTGTGACAACAAATATAAGGGTATGTTATACATGCCATATGACAGTATGTATAATGTGCAAATGATATGGTTATGCAGAGAATATGTATGAATAATCAGTAAAGTAATATTTGATGACAGTATGAATATTTTGGCCTTGTGACTTGATGAGACTGTTGGATTTAGTTGGCATGTCATCGGATTGTGAGTAATCACTTATATGTGTTGTGATATTTGGGGATTTGAGCCCAGTGATAGTTTTTTGAAATATAAGGGAATGGGAGCTAAGCTCCATTCACCGAGATATGTGTGTTTGGTGGGTTAGAAAGTGCTAGCTATAAGCTACACTTATAGGATATGTTCGACTCTATGAGTCTACGTATGGTGTGTTGCAGATCAGTATATCCGATGAGTGAAAATAGAGCTCACTTTTATGTTTCATAGCCCTAGTGCCAAATTATTTTAAAAATTGTATATATGTGTAATGTGATGTATGCCTAAACGAGTATGTGGATGCTATGCAAATTATTATAAATTGCATTTAAATGGAATTTTATGTGACTATATGCAATTAATATGTATCGGAATATATGCCTAAATATTCTACAATTCCATTGCTTACATCGTTTCTTCTATAAGAGACTAGATTCAATAAGATTTAATTTAATATTTTATTCATCCTTTCATTCGATTTCTACAATTTTTGGTGATTTTTCAAAGTTAGACTACTGCTGCTGTCCAAAATAGTTTTAATGCAAAATGTTGATTTCCATTTTACCCCAAATTTCACAGTTCATACAATTTAGTCCTTGCTCAATTAACCCCTCAATTGAGCTAATTTTTCTCAATTAATACTTTAGTCTATCATTTTAAACTACTTCATAACCCTTGAAAATCAGAACTTTAGCACTAGACCTTAATTCCAAACTCTTTCATAATTAGGTCCTAAAATCAAATTCCATCAATTTTACTTGATAAAATCATCATATATCAAAATTAAAGCTTCAATTCTATATTTATTCATCATATGCTTCCAACACTCATCCATAACAACTTTAAAAATTAGCCATGGAATCAAAAACTAATGACATAGTAAGTTGGACCCAATTGTAAAAGTCCAAAATCTTAGAAATTTCAAGGAGAAAACAAGAATTAAACTTACATGAAGCTAGAGTATGAAAACCAGCTTGAACCCTCTTCCATGACTGTTTTTCAGCTGATGAAAATAAAGAGAAAATGAAGAAAATTCTAGATATTCCAATTTGGTCCCATTTTTATTTAGCTAATTTTGGTAATTTTTCAATTTTGCCCTTATTTCACCCATTTCCTGATTTTTCTCAGCTATTGTCGCCCAAAATATCTCTTTTGGGCTTATTTGCACTTTAGGTCCTTTCTCATTTGATAATTGAGCTAGTTAATCCTTCTAGCAACTTTTACACCTTTTTCAATTTAGTCATTTTTATTTAATTAATCACCCAAACGTCAAAATTTTCTAACGAAACTTTAATACTACCTTATTGACACTCTGTAAATATTTATAAAAAAATTTATGGCTCAGTTTATAACACCGAGATCTCGATACTTTTTTTCTCAATTTCTTGACCAAATAAATCTTTATAAAACACAATTTACTATTTCAAATATCTTTTAAAAGCTACATTTAGCTCATAAATATTAAATAATATAATCTACGAGTTCATTTTTCGGATTTGGTGGTCTCGAACCACTATTTTCGACATCGCTGAAATTTGGACTGTTATAAGATTGTTAAGTTTTTATTTTTAAAATAAATAAAAAGTTCTGTCAGCGAGCTTTAAGCAACGATTTGATGATTGTTACAGTGGACTAGTACCCATGAACAAGCACAACAATATACACTAGATGCAAGTCGATCTAATAGTTAATGCTGAAGATCGGAGAAAAATATTGTTTGAATTTTAGTTTAAAAATTCATGATGTCCAAAGCTGTTTTATGGAAAAAAAATTGGACTGCAGAAGAGAAAGGGAAATAGAGCTTTTGATTGGTATAGGCAATGCAAATAAAAAAAGCCATATAACATCATTTTTAACATCCCAGCCATTTAAATTTGTTGGGGATTGACCCATATAAGCAACGAACAAATAAAACAGAAAAGATCAAACACACAAATATTTACATGGAAAACTCCTCCGGAGAGGATAAAGACCATCGGCAAAAGAAGCTTTAGCTTTTTAATAAATAAGTAAACAAACGAGAGTACAATATGGAGAAAATAAATCCAAATGTACTAAACGTACAAACCCAAAACTTGAAAACAAAGCTCTAACTTGGGAGCAAGTTTCTTTCTATAGTTACCATGAAAACTCTCTTAAACTCATATGCAACGACATCTTGTCGCCCTCGAAGAAAAACATTGCTAATTGGCTTATCAAAACATCGATACAACGGCCCCTTTGAATATGCGGAGATAGAAGGGCTAAAATGACTAAAGTATCTCTAAAGTATTCAAAATTCAACTGGGAGATGAAGTTCCGCTTGGAGTCTAAAATGTGGCTGCATTAGGTAAGATATCGTTGCGACGTCACAATTCCCCTCATTGCGACGTCACAACTCTTCTCGTCGCGACGTCGCATGTCTATCTCCAATAAATGTATGCAAAATATCTGATAAATGCAAGGCACACCACACATTAACTTTTATTTTCCTTAATTTGGTCAAATTACACTATTGTCCTTATCTTTTCTAAATTTACAAGTTAATGTTTTTTCCACATTTTCATATCCAAATTCTACTTTATTGTTTTCCAACAAAAAAATCCTTATAATACCTTTAAAATATTATATTTATTGTCTCATTATCAATTTTTTTCTCAAAAATTTATTGTAGCGGTTTCTAGAATAATGTCACTTATTATACCGAAAAATTTGAGACGTTACATTACGAGTGGGGATGGATCAATGATCTGTCACAATTGTTGTGGCAAATTAAAGTCTTTTCGGCACTTAACGAGCTTGTTTTCTAGCTCTCTTACATGTTTTTATTACGTTTTTACTTTTTAGTAAGTTAATTTTAATTTTTGCAAAATAAACGTTTTTATGCAATTTTTAGCCATATGATGACCTAATGGACCTATACGGACCTAGAAATGAACTAACGAGCTACTCGACCGTGCAAAACACTGATTTCAAGTTGAGAACACAAAGGACAAAGGCAGCATCGCAACATCGGGTTGTGGTATCACAACACCGAACTTCGAAGCCAAAGAATTCAGACTCGAAAGGTAGTGTCACGACACCAGGTGACGAATCAGCATAATTTAATCAAGGGTGTTTTAGTTTGCATAATAAATAATTATCAGTTTTGAAGGTCATAATTAACCTAATTATGTTAGACATTTTTTACTATAAATAGGAATATTTAGCCTTACTTTGAGGGGCTTGGCCAACTGAGCCATTTAATTTAGGCTTAAGTTTTTATTTTTAGTTTTTCTTTTATTTCAATTTAATCTTTTTTATGTTATAATCATAATTTTGTTCTTTGTTTACCTTGGATTCGATTTTGATCCAAGCCTTTAATTAAGTAGTTATTTTATTTATTTCTTTTTTATTTTCAATTGCAATCAGAATTATCTTTAGATTGTTAAATGAAATCCAGTTTTTGCGCGCAAATCAACATTGAAATAGATTTATTCTCTTATTTCCTTTCTCTATGTAATTTACTGCTTTGCATGTTAAATATTTTCTATTTCTCTCCAAAATCGATTTATTCTCCTTCATTTAGGGGAAATTAGCCTAAATATGTAATTAGCTTTATTTTTTTTCTTTCTAATTTACCCTCTCTCTGGGGCTCTTTGTTAAATGGCAGTAATAATGGAGTAAAATATTTTTGGAAAAACAAAAATGTTGGTTGAAGGATTAAAATGAAGAGATGGCAGGATCCAATCTTCCTTTACTACTATTCTTATTAAAAAGCATATAGTTAAAATGTAAAAAAGTATTAATTTATTATAAGAATAATAAAATGATAAAGTTTGGAGCTTTAGGTTTGTTAGAGTAGATAGTAATTATAAGAAATTTTAATGTTTTAGATGTGCAAATATATCTTAAAAATGAAAATTGAAAGCTAAAGCAATTAATTGGAGTGGTCCAATGATATGTTCAAAAAGTGGCCCATAATTGATGAGTATATTTGGGGCATTCAGACAGAATTAGCCTTAATCACTTTCGTAAAAAAAAAAAAAGTGCTTTTATATATATGTTATGGTCAAGCAAACCATTTGGTTTTGATAATTCCTTGATCACAACATTCGGAATTTGCGTGGTAAAAATAATAAAGATTCAAAACTTTAGTGCGTTTGTATAGAAATATAAAAATTGATTCCAGGTTTCTACCGCTAAACAACTAAAGAAAACTGCACCAAAATGAAATTTTCCAAACCAACCATTCCATTTTTTTATTTTCTTTTTCTTTAAAGTCATTTATAAGAAGGAAAAAAAAAAGTAAACTATTAAAATAGTTACTTTTATTTGATTCACGTTATATTTTAGTAACTTATGTTTGAAATGTTACGTTTTTTAGTCAATAACGTTATCATGTTGTAATATTTTAGTCTCCGAGTGTTACAGTGACGTAGCATGTTAAATCATCATTTCAAATGAAAATTTTAGGTTAAACAATACAATTGGCCCTTATATTTTTTTTAAGTAATTTTTTTTTCTTTTATGTTACTTGAACTTTTCTTTCTTTTCCTTTCTCTTTTTCTTCTCTCTCTTTTTTCCTCCCTCCATTTCTTTTAACGTGGTTTTTCTATGTATTCTAATTGTTAAAACTAGTCCCCATAGCTTTATTTTTTAAATAATTTAATTTTTTTTCTTTATTTTCCTTTTCTTCTTCCCCTTATTTTTCTCACTTCTCATATTCTTCATTGCAGAAACATAATCTTTACCCACCAAATAAATCAAGTTTTTGGTTCTCTCACATGATTCCTAAATTGAATTTCACTCAAAACCAAATATCAATCATTCTTAATCAAAATTTGATTTGAATATAACCTAATTTTGAAACTAAAATTGAATCTAACTAATCAATATAAAAATTATATCCTTAATCAAATCTAAACATAAATTGAATTCTTTATATTCAAAATATTTTTTTCGTTTCCAAGCTTTTACAGAATTGTGTAGATTATTTCTTGCCTTTTATTTTATTTTCTGATAAATAAAATTAAACAAACAATAAAATTGATCTAACCCTTCTTACATATTTCCAAGCAAGCTTGATTGGAAGTTGAGCATGGATGAACCAAAGAGAGAAAGGGAGCATGAAACCAATCTAGTTTGGGTAAAGATGATGGTAAGTTTTGTATGGTGGTCGTTAGTCATTAAAAGTGTAGAGCTTATTTGAAGAATTCGTGAAACAACATAGTTTCAAGAGGACGAGAATGTTGTAGGTAAGATAGATAAGGTGGTCGTGGGGTTGGTTAGGAGGTTAAGGGAACAGGTTCGGAAAACATTGTTAATGGTAGATTGTCATAAATAACGACTGACGAGGTCTTCGAGTGAAGCAAGCTTGTGGACTAGGTCATTGAGAGATCCAAATTGGTTTATTAAATTAATGATGGAAGATGAAGGTTTGTAATTGTGGGGTAAGAATATACAAATCAAGTTTTATTCTGGTTTCAGCTTTTGCCTTTTTCTTTTTTCATAAACATAAAAAGATTTTAACAAATAGAAAATATAGAAAAATTATGTTAAAAAAGATAAAGAAAGGAGGAAAACAAAAGAAGAAGTAGAAAAGTTTAAAAAAGGAAAGTTAAAATAACATAAAAAATTAAATTGCTCAAAATAAAAAAAATAGAAGGCCAACTGCATAGTTTAACTTAAATTTTTGTTTAAAAATAATAATTTAACGTGTCACCTTAACTTATCATTATATTATTAATGATAATTAATGATGTAGTGACTAAAATATAATAATATTTTAATATAAGTAACTAAAATATAATATTTTAAATATAAATAATTAAAATATAAACTATTATAAATAAAATAATTATTTTAATAGATTATCGTTAAGAGAGAGTAAAGAAGCTGTTATACTCTAGCCCTGAAACAAGGGGAAGGAAAAAGGAAGCATAGAGAAACGGGGAAAAATAAAATAAAATAAAAATCCGGAAACGCAAATTATTGCCTCCCTCCATTTTTCTCCCACATATAAATATTTTCAAATCCAAAATAATCATAATTAAATAATTATTATTTTCATTAATTTGCTCAAAATTATTTGATAATTAAGTCCTCACCCTCCATTTTTGTTCTTCTTGTTGCTTCTCAGATCTGAACTTCCTCAGAAATTTAGGGGCGAAATCGATTCGGCAAATCAGCGAGGAAATTAGATAAAACCAGGCGGTTTAATACTAGAATCCGATTCGAAATGGATGATTTTCCAGGTTTACTGGCCAAAGATTTTGGGATCAAACCCCAAGGCAAGTCAGCCCCGATGGCACCTCCTAGAAATCCTTCATCTGGTACCAATTACGGGTTTCGATCCGATTTTACCCGGTCCTCATACGGCAACGACAGATCATTCTCCAATTCCATTTTCGACGATCAGGATCGCGACGGGCTCATGTTTAACGACTTCTATGGTGGGCCCCCAAAATACTCCTCGGAGTCGCGAGCCACAGCTGAGCAAACGTCGTCGCACGATTACGACTCATTTTTCAAGGACTCTAAGCCGCCGGTTTTTGACAAGCCTGTTTACGATGATGACCTTTTCGATGGATTACCCGGGGTCAAGAGCTCTTCATCAGCCTCGGCTGCTAAGTACGACAACGTTTTCGGGATCTCCCAGTCTACGTCTCGCTCAAGGGACAAGTCCCCAGGCAGCTCGCCGTTTGATGATCTGCTTGGGAATTTAGGGAGTAAAGAGTCTGAGACGAAGACGAAGAGCGAAAAAATGAAAGCGGAGAAAGACGCGCCTCTTTTTGACGATTTGCTTCCTGGTTTTGGTCGGAGTAGCTCTCCCGCATCGGCGAGGTAATTTACTGGTTATAAGGCTTGGGTTTTATATAAATAAATATTGTACACTTCTATGTTGTATGTTCTTTTTTTATTTTAGAGTTTTCCGATTTATGGTATTTTGCATAAATGTGCTTCGCATTTAAGTCTGCAGTTTCTGGGATTTGGTTGTGATATTGGCAGCTTAGATATCAGCAGTTAGCTAATAATGGGGAAAATATTTCAATGAAATTAGTATTCTTAAGCCCAGTTTTTTATTAAGCGGATGTGGTTAAGATTTTAGTGCTTTTTTCTGTAAGTGCACTGATCAAGGTTATGTTTTACTGGTTGTCTGTTCTAAATATTGACAAGTTAGCCATTTGTCCAAAAATGTTAGATACTAAAGACGGCAACTTACTTGCAAAAATTTACTTAGGTTACTTGAATAGCTAGACCTATTTGTCAATTAATGCCTCTTTATTGTCAAACCAGGCTCACACTTGCTTGAATATAACATTTTATTAGAAATTTCACATGAATACAGATGTAGCTTTACTAGTCCTACTTCGTCCTGCTAGCCTCTGCAATATTTTTGTTGGTACAGGAATGATTGTCATCTTCTGTTTTTTTCTACTTGCTCATTTAAGGTGCCAAAGTTGCTCGGTGGAATTCATTATTAGGCTGGATTGGGTAGGTATCATGTTGGTTATCCAAGGTTTGTTAGAATAGGACAATAGCAATAGGTAATGCCAGAGACTTCGAAATTTTTCTTGTGAGATTTATGAACATTTTTTAGTTTTTAAGTCATTTGATGGGTAGAATTTAGAAAAAGGATGAGGCTTTTACTGTAAATTGCCAATGTGTTAGATGTGGCCACTATGCCAGAGGTAAGTGGACCAAACATGTAAAAACTTTTTACAAATTTGCAATTACAATTGTGTTTAGTTTAATTTGAAACTCTTTGTGCATGTCACTGCTAGCTTAGTGTGAAGAAAGGCAGTAAAAGGACTACTTATGTTTATGGTACATTTGAACTCTAAACATATTGTATGAAGCTTGAGATATGTATCTTTGGACTCTAAACTTACTTTAGAGTTTAGACTCTATATTTGTCTTTTTTTCTTAATAAGACTTAGCTAATACCATATAAATATTAGCTGATGTCATTCTCCATTCTTTGGACAGGTCAACATCAGATGCTGCCCCCCAGAAACCGACCTCTAATTCAAGCAAGACTGGCTCTAATGTCATGGAGAATCCTTTTCATGTCTTTGAATCCACATCAGACACAGTAGATTCATCCTCAGGGCTGTTTGTGGACCCTTTGGAAGAAATAACTAAGCTGAATGGATCTGGGAAGTCTGGAGTGTCATCTGTAAATGAGGGACTATTTGATGATATAGATCCTCTTGAAGGTCTTGGAAAATCTGTGCCTCTGTCAACTGAGATCAATAAGAGAGGAATGGATAGGAACCCTTTAAGAACAGCGAGTGGATTGCAAACTCCTGCTAGTAAAGAGCCAAATGATGAAGATTTTGAGCACTATACTAAGAAAAGGATGCCTTCTACAGAAAATTTTCCTGAATCTCAGCAACCTGTGTTTGACATGCCTAGTATGTCAACTGATTTTCATAGCTCTGTTCATCACACTGCTAGCCCTCCTCCTTACTCAAATTTTGGTTCTAACGACACTAGCTCCCAGGTAAATGCAACTCCAAGATCTGAAGAGAACTTTGACACATCTGAAGATGTGTGGCTCACTGTGTCAGAGGTTCCTCTCTTTACCCTACCTACTAGTGCCCCACCCCCTTCAAGACCACCACCTCCAAGACCACCACGAGTTTCAAAATCAGCGACAGGCTCATTTTTTTCCTCTAATGCAAAAAAGAAGATCAATGACAATTCTTCTTTCCCAAATTCAGCTCAGTACAAAGACACCCCTCATTCAACTCGTGCTGCTGCAGGCAGCTCTGTTGCATCTCAAGTTGATGAACTAGAAGATTTTGCAATGGGTAGGGCCTGGAATAATGTGGACCATGCTGAAGATTTTTCTGGTGATGATTTTGGGACCAACTCTGCTGCTGTAGCTTCTGCTGCTGCGATGAAAGAGGCAATGGATAGAGCAGAGGCTAAATTTAGGCATGCAAAGGAAATGAGGGAGAGAGAGAATTTGAAGGCTGCAAGAAATAAAGAGGCTGGTGTAATGGATAAAGATGAGAGAGCTATGCAAGATGCTTTGGGTAGAGAAGCTAGAGAAAAGCACGAGAGATTGGAGCGTGAGAAGCAACAAAGGGAAAGGGAGGAGGAAGAGAGACAGCAACGGAGATATGAATTGGAGAGGGAAAGGGAGGAGAAAGAGAGAGAACAAAGAAGGCTTGAGAAAGAGAGGGAACAGGAAAGGGCCAGACAAGCTGTTCAAAGGGCTACTAGAGAAGCTCGTGAAAGAGCAGCAGCTGAAGCTCGTGTGAGAGCTGAAAGGGCTGCAGTTGAAAAGGCAGCTGCTGAAGCTCGAGAACGTGCCGAAAGGGCTGCAGTGCAGAGAGCACAAGCTGAAGCCCGTCAAAGAGCAGCAGCTGAGGCAAGAGAAAGAGCTGAAAGAGCTGCTGCGGAAGCGAGAGAAAGGGAAGCAAAAGAGAAGGAAGCTCAAGAGAAGGCTGAAAGAGCTGAAGCAAAGCTTAGAGCTGAAAGAGCTGCTGCAGAGAAGGCTGCTGCTGAGGCTCGAGAAAGAGCAGCTGCTTCTGCAAGGGCAAGCCAGCAAAATAATGACAATGATCTTGAATCCTTCTTTAGTATGGGTTCTCGACCAAGCAGTGCTCCAAGACCAAGAACTAACTCTTCTGTAAGACTATAAGAATGTCATACTGTATTCAGCTTCTGCTTTGTGTTGTAGTATCAGTCTGTCCAGTTTCTAACCCAACCTTTTGCTTTTGCAGGATCCCCTGTTTGATGGACAAAATAAGGGAGGGCCTGAAGTAGCTAGGGGAACATCTGCCGGATCCTCATCTAGCATGAGGAAAGCTTCTTCAAGTGCAAATATTGTTGATGATCTCAGCTCTATTTTTGGAGGTACTTGCAAACTTGAGATGTAATGATCTTTGTGAATCTGTAATGTTTTATATATGTTCTTCTTCATAGTTGATAACTGACCAAACTCCTCCTCTTGCTAAAGCTGCTGCATCCTCATTTGGGGAGTTCCAAGAGGTTGATGGGGAAACTGAAGAAAGGCGAAGAGCCAGGTTGGAACGCCAGCAAAGAACTCAGGAGCGCGCGGTATGTATTCTTTGTTGCATGATTTAGTTATGTTTTCTCTCTTGTCCTGTTATAACTTATAAACTGCTTGCTAGCTCTCTTTTACTATTGAGTTCTTGTATCCAGGCAAAAGCACTGGCTGAGAAAAATCATCGGGACCTTCAAGTGCAAAGGGAGCAGGCTGAGAGACATGTAAGCAGATGCAGTGAACATTCTTTTTCTTTTTACTTTTGTTCATTCTATTCTTTTTCGTCGTCTTTTTATTTTTTGAGTGGGCTTTTTGTTGGAGTTTACTTTTCAATGTGATCCAACCTAAATGACTTTTTTCTCCTGACCCCAGCCTTCATATCATATACATTACACAATGGCACATTTGATTGCTCTTCACTTCACTCTGCCTTCTTTAAGGTCAGGGTTTATAAAGTTAACTCTAGGGCAGGTTACACATTTACTTATTCTTTGTACTAATCTACTAACCTTTTTTTGAAAGGATTGTACTAAATTACTAATATATACAAAGGAAATCGGTTGCTTTGGCTCTGGATAAAACTTACATGAGGAAAAATGAAGATTAACTTGGTTCTTGATCCTTTAACATAATTATGTGGAGACTCCTGATAATGTTATATATAATAAATTGAAACTTGGTCCGTATTTTTGTCTCAATTCATAACCCCCGGTATCACCAGTGAGATGCCTTAGGACTGAGGAATAATGTCAAATATGAAACTTTAGGTTTTTTTAACATGCCCAACTAGTCTTGCACCCGAATGTTATGTTAATTTGGATTTGATTGGCTCAAGTATTGAATGTAGAATAATACATACTGTGGTGAAAAACTATTCTGTCATGAAAGCATTTTGTATAATATATGTCTGGAATTTACAAGTTTCTGTACCTACGTGCACATGTCTGCAAAAGTTTATTTTAGTTATTGTTTGTCTAATATTGATCTATGATCTTATTTCAGAGAATTTCTGAAACACTAGATGTTGAAATCAAGAGATGGGCTGCTGGAAAAGAGGGAAATTTGCGTGCTCTGCTGTCAACATTGCAATATGTGTGTTATAACTTATTACAACCATTTAATCTTCTTTGTCCTCTCTTGCATAGTATTTTATGTAGGAACCAGCTGTCTTTCTTTCCTTTTTTTTTTTTTCCCCCCTTTTTTTGGCTATATATCTTGCACAGTTCTCATTTTATTGCCCACTGTCTGATGTACTACATTTTTGAGATGCTTCATACAAGCAGTAGAGGACTTCAAAGCAAAGTATGAGATACATTGTTGAAGGAAGACTGAGCGAGAGGGATTCAAACATAAGAAACTCCTTGAAATTTAACTCTAAGCTTTTTGATAATCTCCTATTTAAGTTGCCCAACTCTTTTACATTCACTGCATTGCTGTTATGTCTGATGGATGTTCTGTAACATCTGATGCTGATTTTAAGTAGAATTCAAACTTGAAAAGGAGACAGGGCTGGAAAGTTGTCCAGCGGCCATTTTGTTAGCTTAGACTTGTGATCTAGCAGGCTTTTAGAATTAAGGACTAAAAGGCATAAAAGTATGTCTTTAGAGCTTCTTCCCTTACATGATGTTCACCAGCTAGCTCTCACAGTTTCATTCTTTCAGTCAAGGAACTACTGTTGTGACATGCATGCAATTATTTAGTGGGCATTATAGTTTCTTGAACCACTGTAAGGTATGGTAGGAAGGTAAGAAAGGATTAAGGAAGGAAAAAGTTTTTAATCTAATGGTTGAGCTACATAACATGTGGCATCCCTGTTCTTTGCTTGCTACCAAATGAGCCAGTGTAGGTGGATGTTGAACTTGGTGTAAGCATCTAATACACAATCATGTAGGATACATGCATCACAGGTTCTTGAACTTACCTATGCCAACATTCATCTGAAGGTTTGATTAGATTGATTGTGATGACCACTGCTATGATATTGACAAGAGGTCCTTTTAAAGTGAATGGAAAGGGACCTTATGAAATTTTCATGGTTGTTTCTCTTCATCATTTTGTTTATTTGAATGTGTTGTAGTACAAATTTTATTTGGTTACTGATTTAACTAATTTGTCTCTTGAACCTGTTTGATATTAGGTCCTTTGGCCCGAATGTGGTTGGCAGCCTGTTTCTTTGACGGATTTGATTATGGGTGCTGCAGTTAAAAAGGCTTACAGAAAGGCAACACTTTGCATCCATCCCGATAAAGTCCAGCAAAAAGGTGCCAATCTTCAACAGAAATACGTTGCAGAGAAGGTGTTTGACTTGCTTAAGGTACTTGGTAAATCTTTTGACTGAAGCACTTCATGCTTGTTGTGCCATTTTAGTATTAGAGCCTTTAATTATACTGATTTCCATTTTTATGATGCTATCTTGCATAGGTCCTTCATTTAGTTTTCTTTCTCAGATAGCTTCATTTTGTTTCCATTTAAAACAGGAAGCCTGGAACAAGTTCAATTCAGAGGAGCTGTTCTGACCTTCGATTCTTGGGTTATATAGCCAATCAAATTCATGGTTTTACACTGTGCCTTGGAGTGGAACACATGACTGTTCTATCTGCTGCTGTCTGCTTTGGTTTGATGAACCATTAATGAGCAGTTAAAGCTTGTCATCGGCCCGGCGCTGCTTGAAAAACATGGGAGGGTTACGTGAGAGGGTGCAGTACTGTTATTTGGATCAGGTTGGTGTATATTAAGCTTCATCCAGCTTGTGGCTATGGAAAGTTATATAATTCAGCGAATCAATCAGTTAAAATCATCCGCCCCATATGCATAAGATGAGGGGTATTTTGTGTTTATTCTTTTTATAATACAAATATAAATTGGCAAATATGGCTGTAAAACAAATATCATGGTATAGTGTATGATTGTTGAGGTGGTTCGTATATATCCTCCTTTTTCTTGTTTCTTTTGGTCTCTTGTTAAGGAAATTATTTTTTTAAAAATTCTATCGTTTAATTTTAATTATTCATATTCGACTGTTTGAATGCATAACTTCTTTTTCAAAACATAAATGAATAACTAAATAAAAATTTTGCATACTTACTTTCATTTGAAGAAAAACATTGTCACGTGTTAACACTCGCATTGGATAAAGCTATAATTTGATGCACCTTGAGCCAACTTTTTTGGTTTTGGAGACTGCGAATTCCGTTTCAGTCAACTGCTGCGGGATCAACTAAGATGGTATGGTAAATACATCTGTAAAATAATAGCATAGTATAATTAACAACCTAAAATACATAGGTAGGCTTAAATGTATTTTATAAATTAGAAGTCTGGATTAAATTTTATGTTATTAAAACAAAATAGTTTGGTTGGTTGGATTATTGAAAACATTTGCTAATATGCCATTTTTTCCTACCAAATTGTAAAGGAAAGAGCCATTGCTATTTTTCCTCTTTTTTATTTTCATTCCTAAGATTGTTTGTGGTATTTGGACCACTATATTCGTCCTATTTATTTTTTATTTAAGCTTATCCCAGTAGGAAAATAAATAGTATCTCTATCGTTTTTCAGAGAAGGAAAATTGAGGAAATCAGTGGCATATATTCTCCTAAACTACTTGTGGATCGGAGAGCTTTGCTCTTCTCTTCTATTGAATGCTAATCAATCTTTTCTGCCTCTGCCTTTGCCTCAAAAATGTTTGATGGTTGAAGGAAAATAACAAAAATTGGAAGTAGGTAAAGAGGTTCATCCTGTCGTGTGGAGTGATAGTATTAAAATGGCTATAGTGGGGACGAGAGAAGTTGGGTTGTCGAGCTTTCCATCATCATCTTCATACCTTAGATGGAATTCCAGAGCCACCTACTCTTCTTTCTCCTGCACACTATCAATGGTAAATTTATCTTGTATATAGCTACAATTTTCATTTCCAGTCATAGATAATAGGTACAAACTCTCTGTTTGCTGTGAAGATTATTTACTTTCTCTGTATAGCATCATCAAGTTCAAATTCACAGTTGAAAACGAAAGAGTTTCATATTTTCGGAATAACCAATTAAATTTTAAAATTAGTACAACTCAAGAGCTTCTTCTTGGGAATTGTTAAATATATTGTTTTGTATAGCTACTACTCCGGTTCTAGTCTTATATGCATGCATGTTGAACCATTGGTGTGTAACTTGATGAGTAAATTGATTCCTTCTCGTGGATGTGTTACCTGTTCTGCTGTTCAAGAATCGTCAACTCCTACAAGTGAGTGAGTAGGTTTCTCCATTCTAAGTGGTGTGACATAGAGCTACTTTTGTCCATAAGCAAAGCTCATCTTTTGGAGTCGCGAGTTTGCTTTAAAAAGTGTTTCCATTTGGTATTAGCCACCGCTGAGAATAAGGAGGAAGGCAAGCGCCCCAAACCAGCAGCAAAGTCACTGCCCCGGAGTTGATGTGGGAGGATGTTGTTCCTCCATTGAAAACAATACTTGAATCCCAACATCATCTCTCTCAAATCCAACTCTCTTTCCAAGACAACAAGGTTTTGTCTCTCTATTTCCTCCTTAATTTATTAATAATAGATGGGGTTTATGAATCTTGTTCACATTCCGAACTTGACAGTTGGAAGGTTCATTTCTGAAGAATGGGTGGCCTTATTCCTTCTGGGCTTTCTTCCCTAATGAAGAACTTACAGGTATGAACAGTATATGACAAACTCAGCAGGTCCTCTGAAATTGAATGATGGCTGACATTGTTTTTGAAAAAGGTCCAAAGGGCTTTTCATTGTGTTCATATGGGTGGGGAGCAAGCACCGTGGAGCCTTTCCTGGTTGATGAGAAGAAAATCACAGCGAAGCATGTAGTTTTCTGGGTTGAAAAGCGTTTGGCAGCTCAAGGAATCATCCCTGTTTGGAAAGAATGATTATTATTATTATATATAGCATTGGAAAACAACAACACACGCCATGCCTTGCGTAATTATTTCATCATCCATTCTCCCAACACTTTTCTCGTAGACTTCAAAACTCTAAAAAAATAAAAAACTCTTTTATTTCGTTATTTATGAATGGTCCGACTTTTTCACTATTTGCAGAAAATGATTATTTTTCTCGAAAGCGCATCCACATCAGCGTGAAGTCAGGGTATGTGTCAATAAAATGTTTCTTTGAGAGAGCGTTTTGTCTTTTTTTTTAGTGTTAGAATTTTTAAGGTTTAGAGTTTTAGTATTTTTTAAGAAAAAATTAATTTAATTAAAATTGAAGGTTAATTAATTAAATTAACTATAAAAATAAAAAAATAATTAAATTAGGGTTTAGGGTTTTTAAGGTTAAGGTTTTTGATTGTTTTAGGATTGAGGTTTTAGTGGTTTAGAATTTTGTGTTTTTAAAGGAAAAATTAATTTAATTAGAGTTAAGGGTTAATTAATTAAATTAACTATGAAAATAAAAAATAAATTAAATTAGGGTTTAAGGTTTTTAAGGTTAGGGATTTTGATTGTTTTAGGATCAGGGTTTTAGTGGTTTTGGATTTTAGTGTTTTTAAGGAAAAATTAATTTAATTAGAGTTGATGGTTAATTAATTAAATTAACTATGAAAATAAAAAACTTAACTAAATTAGGGTTTAAGGTTTTTATGATTAAAGTTTTTGATTATTTTAGGATCAGGGTTTTAGTGGTTTAAGGTTTTAGTGTTTTAAGGAAAAATTAATTTAATTAGAGTTGAGGGTTAATTAATTAAATTAACTATGAAAATAAAAAAATCAATTAAATTAGGGTTTAAGGTTTTTAAGGTTAGGGATTTTGATTGTTTTAGGATCGAGTTTTAGTGGTTTTGGATTTTAGTGTTTTTAAGGAAAAATTAATTTAATTAGAGTTGAGGGTTAATTAATTAAATTAACTATGAAAATAAAAAAATCAATTAAATTAGGGTTTAGGGTTTTTAAAGTTAGGGTTTTTGATTGTTTTAGGATTAGGGTTTTAGTGGTTTAGAATTTTGTATTTTTAAAGGAAAAATTAATTTAATTAGAGTTGAGGGTTAATTAATTAAATTAACTATGAAAATAAAAAAATCAATTAAATTAGGGTTTAAGGTTTTTAAAGTTAGGGTTTTTGATTGTTTTAGGATTAGGGTTTTAGTAGTTTAGGTTTTTGTGTTTTTAAAGGAAAAATTAATTTAGTTAGAGTTGAGGGTTAATTAATTAAATTAACTATGAAATTAAAAAATTAATTAAATTAGGGTTTAGGGTTTTTTAAAGTTTATTAATTAAATTAACTATTAATTACGGAAAAAAGCTCACACGTGAACGCTCTTTTGCTACAGTAGTATCTGAAAAAATAAATTTGAGAATATATTTCTGAACAAATAGTGTTAAAAACGCTTCAAGAAGGATGCACTGTCAGTAAAATTACGGAAAAAAGGTCCCATGTGGACGCTCTTTTGCTGCAGTAGTATCTGAAAAATAAATTTGAGAAGATGTTTCTGAACAAATAGTGTTAAAAACGTTTCAAGAAGGATGCACTGTCAGCAAAATTATGGAAAAAAGCTCCCACGTGGACGCTCTTTTGCTACAGTAGTATCTAATAAAATAATTTTGAGAAGATGTTTCTGAACAAATAGTGTCAAAAACGCTTCAAGAAGGATGCACTGTCAGTAAAATTACGGAAAAAAGCTCCTACGTGAACGTTCTTTTGCTACAGTAGTATCTGATAAAATAATTTTAAGAAGATGTTTCTGAATAAATAGTGTCAAAAACGCTTCAAGAAGGATGCACTGTTAGTAAAATTACAGAAAAAAGCTCCCACGTGGACGCTATTTTGCTACAGTAGTATCTGATAAAGCCTTAAACTATAAATGAGCCAAATTTCATTCCCAGGTTGCATAAGTTACAGCAAGAGAAATTGAGGCTAAAGTAAAATAGAAACTGAAGATGAGTGAACGTGTTAGTGTTGTTATTTACTATGATGGCGAGGTCCGTGACACTGAGAACGGCGTTGTCTTTTTATCGGAGAGCACAACACGACTGGTTTTTAACCAGAACATAGATTTGAAAGAAATTCGTAAAAGAATTAGGCGTAAAATCTTCGGAACGACGCCAATAAAAGTTTTGTCTATTAAGTATCGATTTTGTACTTCGGTTGATCTTGTGAGATATGACTCATTCGACATCAAAAGTCCTCGTAGCTTGGAGGCAATAGTCCAGACTCATCTTGCTAGTGGATCACCTTATCATGAGTTATATGTACAATTTTCATCACCAAATGATACATTTGCGACTTCAACATCTAATGCTGTTCGAGAGGAATACACGACTCCTGCCCGAACTTAGTTAGTGGGTGGCAGAATACGGAAGCGCCTGTGTTTAGTAGCAGTATGGAATACACAACCCCTGCACGACACTCCGTTGGTGGATGGGACATGTACCTAGGTGGGTCGATGTTTGATACTGGAAATACGTACTGGAAATGACATCAACTTCTAGTGGTTGGCAATCTATATCGGATTGGAGACGTTATGAAACATCTAGAAGAAGGGATGATGTACTCCCTACGACATCTACCAGCGAGGGGACCTCATTCGTTGCAGATGATGGTGGGTCGGATGATGAGTCCGATGTGGATCCACCTCGAGAGCTCGGCCCTGATGGTGTAAAAGATGGATTATTTTCTGAACCGAGGCCTGTTCCAACCATAACTGAAGATGTTGAAGGGGGTTCAGATGAAAAAGAAGAAGATCCACGATTCAGGGCGTACTCACCTTCAGCCCACATGCATAATGTCGATCTATCTCAAGATGATGCGTTGGAGTTTCCAGATCTGTCATACAAAAGGCGTGACCGTACAAGTTCATCATTGGATTCGGGTGAAATTGAAGTTGGTAGGGAGTTTTCCAATAAGGATAGTTTTCTTACTGCATTGAAATAACATAGCATCATAAACGGGGTTAACTACAACATGATTAAATCCAAATCCGATAAGTTTGAGGCCAAGTGTGCAGTGCAAGACGATACGTGTTCATGGAAAATCATGGCTTCATTGAAGAAAAAGATAGGCTTGTGGAAGATAAAAAAGTACAAAGGTCCACATACATGTGTTGGCGGTAAAGTATCACTAAGTGTTTAGGGTTTTTGAATAAAACTGTTATTACTTAATGTTGTATTATTTAACATACTTCGTTGACAGGTGTTTCACAAGATCATCCCAAGATGGATTCAGATATGTTAGCTAGCTTAATACTACCGACGCTGAAGACGGATCCAAAGACTTTATTGCTGGACTTAATTGCCAATATTCGTAGCCAATTGAAGTACACGCCCTCATACCGCAAGGTTTGGATAGCTAAGCAGAAGGCGTTGGAAAAGATGCATGGTAGGTGGGATGCTTCATATAATGAAGTGTGGCAGTAGTGTCAAGTGCTGGAGAGATATGTCCCAGGTTGCATAACAGACCTTGAAACGGCACCAGCATACTACAACGATCGATTGCTCCGTGGATGCCAAGTGTTCAAGTGTCTGTTCTGGAGTTTTAAGCAATGTCAGGATGCATTTATATATTGCAAGCCATTGGTACAAATTAATGGTACCTTTATGTATGGTAGATATACCAATCGGCTATTGCTAGTTGTGGCACAGGATGGCAGTGGGAGAATCATTCCAATTGCATTTGCAATAACACCTGGGGGAGTCAGTTGATGATTGAAATTTTTTTCTTTCTAGGTTAAGGAGGCATGTCTGCCCCCAACCTGATATATGCATTATATCGGATCGGGGCACTGGAATACTAGTCGCAATTGAGCGACAAGAAAGCCAATGGCATTGCACACACCATCGGTATTGCCTAAGGCACGTTGTGTCCAACTACTACGGGCAATATCAATCTACAACTGAACGATGACATGTGACCAACATGGGTATTTAATCTCTATTAATATATTTCGTTTGTAATATTTAATTTATTCTGAATGGAAGAATGGTATGTAATTTTCGTTATCAACTTATATTGACAGGGTATGAGATAAGTAAAGACCGTTTTTATGAGATGTTAGCGGTTTTGCGTTCAGTTAATGAAGAAGGCGCAGATTACCTTTGTAACATACATTTTGAACAGTGGATACAAGCATACGACGGCGGCCTACGATATGGTCATATGACATCAAACCTGGCTGAATGCATAAATTCTGTTCTAAAAGGAATGCGTCATTTGCTGATAACAGCCATTGTGCGAGAGACATATTTTCGTTTAGCAGCACTCTTTCTAAAGTGAGCAACGAGTTATAAAGGCCATGTATAGTGCACGAAGGTATTGCAAGAGATTAACAAGGCGAAGGCACAAGCCAACACCATGCACATAGTGTGTCACGATCGCAACAACCTATGGTTACGTGTGACGGAGTTTGACAGACCGAACCAAGGTATTATTGGCGGGCAATATCGTGTACACTTGAGAAATAGGACATGCGACTGTGGGGTGTTTGACGCATTACGTTATCTATGCGCTCGTGTAATTGCAGCTTGTCAGAATCTCCGTCTAGATCCCATAACGTATGTCGACCAAGTGTACAAAATAGAATACATGTACAACGTGTGGAGACATGTATTCCCACCGATCCCAGATGAACGTAAGTGGCCGTCTGTATCGCTTGCTCCGTTTAAGCTGTTACCGGATAGAGAATTGAGTCACAAACTAAAGGGTCGACCTTGTGTGACTAGAATATGTAACAATATGAATATTCAAGAAAGAACGAACCAACAGAGGTTGTGCGGATGGTGTAGGAACCTAAGCCATATAACTCGATCATGTCCAAATTGGAATAGCTGATAGTTGTTGTAATAAAATTATGTTGCATTATTTATATTTTATTAAAAAATATAAAAAAATATTAAAAATATTGCCGTAGTCAAAATAACATTTATTTTAATAAAAATTATTGGCTAATTTAAAAGAACATTTATTGTATTAAAATTAAAAAAAGTAAAGTACAATTAAAATATTAAAAAAAACTTTTATTTTATTATATGAAACTATATAAAAAAAGTTTCTACAAATATATTAAAAAAATCAATGTTGGTGTCGGTCAAAATCAGTGCCACATAGGGGTCGTCGACGTTTACGCTCTGGGTTCCTCATTGGTTCAGTTTCCGAAGAGAGTTGTAGTTGCTCCGGTAGGGGTTGTGGTTCCTCCGACAGGGGATCTGGTTATGTGTGTTGGGAGGATGACCCACCTTGATAAAATAATGAATGCGGAAGTATTTGCATCACCCATGGTAGAGGTGTTTGAATTCCATAAGGCGATGGGGAATGGTAAAAAGAAGAGCTTCCCGACGGAGCATCGTGCGATCCCTTATGCGACGGTGGCCTATTGATCGGTGGTTGACTCAGAGTAATTGGGAACGGAGATGAACCGGGCCATGCATTCCAACTTGCCATAGGACTGGGAAAAGGAAACATAAAAGGGTTAGGATACATATAAGGGCCAGGATACGCACCAGGCATAATCTAAAAAGGCTGTGATATGGGTGTCATCGGTTGAAGTGTTGGCACAGGTGGCTGTGTGGGCGCTGTTGATGGGCCTGGTGATTGTGTGGGCGCTGTTGATGGGCCTGGTGATTGTGTGGGCGCTGCTGATGGGCCCGCGTCGTCATCCCTTCTTCTTAGATTTAAAGGGCCCCGTCGTTCCCTTTGTACATGAATTTGTCGTCGCCTCTCCTCTTCCGACAGTAAATATAGCTTGCCATGGATCCTAAACTATGTCATGTATTCCGGCACGCATGCTAACTCAGGAACGATGATCGATTCTCGAGTAGGCATATAGTCATACCAATTTTCCCACATTTCGATATATTCTGACCAGTGTCTCAGCCAATCCGTATTCAATAGTAGTAAGTCGACTTTGTGCTCATCATCGAGCACCTCAGATTCCACGGGAATCAGTTGTCGGAATCTAAATTGCCGCAATACCCTATTTGATTGGTGCATCTCCACGATAGCACAGTTTACTAATGGGACCTTCACATGCCAAATGTTCAGATTTTCAAAAAAATCATCTAAAATTACTGCCCGAATTGCCGGATCCTCGTATGGTCTCTATTGAAACTATATGAACATGATAAAAATATTAGTTATATAGGTAATACTAAATAATAAATACTAAATATTAAATACAAAACAACTATTTTATTATGTATATATATTTTATTTAATACTTACTTATGCTTCCGACTGTTGGTCTTATAGAAGCCGTATATCTTTAAGAGATGTGGGTATTCCAACATAACTCGCCGAATGGTTCCACCTAATTAAATAATTTTTTAGCATACAATTATATTTTAAATCTACGTAATAATTGTAAGATCTAATATAAAATTTACCTAGTTATTAGTGGGAATGTATATGGGTGGTTCACTCGAGGACGTAAAGATGAAAAGTGAAATCGTGCCCATGATTGCAGTAGTGATAGGCATCTTTCGATTTTGGCTTTATTCGGTCGCGTCGCCCCGCACATCTCCTGTAACAATGTTGCTAACACGGCAGACCCCCAATTTAATTTACCTGCTACTTTAAAATCAACGAGTTTCAGCAGCCATCTTAGATGTACGCGGTTTCGTGACAAGTCCGGCATCAGATAACCTCCAATCATCTCAAGAATGTATGCCCGAGCTTATCGCATTCTTTCTAATTCAGCCGAATCATTGTCCGGCTCCGGAAATGTGTCTTGTAACCAGCCCATCTTGATCCGACCTTCGTTAATATTATCTGGAATAGCACCTAAAAGCTCGTAGCATATGGCCCCCAATCAGCAAATTGAACAGACCCGGTGACTTTGTACCCATCGACCGACAATCCTAATTGCAATTGCACGTCTTCCAGAGTGATAGTACACTCTCTGCATGGAAGATGGAAAGTGTGCGTCTCGGGTCTCCACCTCTCTATCAATGTACTGATTAGTTTCGGGTCCAACTTGCATCCTCAGCTTATCGTGGTCACGTGCCAAAAACCCGTTTCCCGCAGGTGATTCTCTATCAATGGCGATGGAGGACCAGACATATTACGGATATAGCATTGCAACACCCGATCTACAGACTGTTATAAAAAAATTATAAAATAAATATTAATTAAAATTACATAAATGAAAAAAAATTAAATACTATTCAAAAATTAATTAAACTTATCACTTACCATTGTTATTTGATCGACGGAGATGTGTTTCGTATCGAGACGAATTAATTCTCCGGCCATTGCTAACACGATCGAATATTTTCGTAATTTAAAAAACAAAACTAATTCAAAAAAAAAATTAAACACAACTTTTTTGCAAAAATTAGAGACAACTTTGACAAAAATTGAGAGAAATTTAAGAGAATTTGGAAAGAATCTAGAGAGATTGTGAGAGGACTATTGTGTGAAAAAATGAAAGGGGGAGGGGCCTTTTATAGTTTTTTTTTTGACCGTTGGAGTTCAAACGGTCATATGACCGTTTGGGGCAAAACGCTTCCTTGGGGGAGTGTTTTACTGACACGTACCCTGACTTCACGCTGACTTGGACGCGCTTTCGGGAAAAATGGTCCTTTCCTGTAAATAATGAAAAATTCGGACCATTTCGATAAATAACGAAATAAAAGGACTTTTTTTAGTACATGCCTTTGTTGTACCACTAGTCCATTTTTATTATTTAAATATTAAAATTAAACCATGTTAAAAACAATAAACAAAAATCAGTGAATAAAATTTTTATAGAATATCATTATATTAATTTTTATAAATATTTAAACTTGATATCAACAAATTAAAATTGTCAATTTAAATCTTGTTTGTTCTTCAATTATTTTATAGAAAGCACATATCGTTTTTAATATTATTATTTTAATTATAAATATAATGATTTAAAATTTTTATTCAAATGAATAAAATACATTACGCTTATAATTATAAAAATACTTTTTTATTTATCATCTAAAATACACACAAAATATTATTATAATGTCATAAAATGAGTAGAAATATACTGTCATATGTAAATGAGTAATTTTTAATTGACTTTTTATTAAAATAATTAAATTAATTTATCATATGTGAGAAAACCATTTGTTTTAATGACACAACAACTAGCTCCAAGTTCCTTGGGTGCTTCAATATACACATATATATCTTCTATCCTATCAATGCGATCAACCACTTAAATTTTTTCTCTTTAAAAATTTAATTTTCATTTTGTATAAATATGCAATTATAACTAATTTATTTATTATTTAATATTAAAATTCCAACTTTTACTTTACTCTAATAAACGTGATTCAAATTTTCACTGATTCACAAGCATAAAAACTTACCATTTTTTTATCCAACTTTTCTGTATATGATCTAATATTTATTTTGTTGTTTTCAATCTAATATTTAAATTTATTAAATAATCAACCAGTTACCCACCAAATAAATATTCAACCATTTAATGAGAATAGTATTTTTTTTTGATAAGCATTTTAATTGTCCACTTAGATCTATTTTGAAAAGAAAAATTAAAGATTATTTAATGAATTGGTTATGTTTTAAATTGTTTTCAATTTTAAATTATAATTTTCATAATTATAAATTTAACTAAATATATTAAAGAAAATAATAATAATAACATTTAATTATTAAAAACCATTTCCATAATAAATCAACAATATTTCTCGAAACTTACAAATGAATTTTGGATTGAAATAAGAAAATAGATAGAATCACATATTTACCTTCAAAATCAATTATGATGTTTTAAAAATTAAAACTTATATATTATTATATTTTAATTTTGCATCATGTAATTAGTGAAATGATACATTTTTTAAAAACAATCTAAATATAATTTAATTAATAAATATAATAAATTAGTACATTGTACGAATAAGAAAATTTGTTTATTCCTATACTTCACTTCTTTATGAATTTAACTCCAAATTTCATATTGTGAGTTTGAAATATAAGACAATCATTGACAAGTGAGTTGATAATGATTTACTCTGTCAGATGTAAGTCAATTTTAACTATATAAAAATAAATCATTTTTATATCATTAATCTATCTTATTATAAAATTATATCACGAGTTAACTAAATACTAATTTAATTTAAAACCCAAAAACTTTTTTAGATAACAAATATTTTAAAAATTCTTCCAACTTTTAAAATTCTTATATAATATATTTAAACAAAATAACTTAAGCCACTATTTTAGAAAAAACTCACTTAAATAAATACCATTTTATATATTCTTTATATAAAAACTAATTATATATATATATATATATATATATATAAAAGTACGAGTTTGAAAGAACTCTTAAACAGACTAATATAACATTTATTGTCCATTATATTAATAAATTTATCATTTTAAATATATTTTTGTTTATTTGCAAAATTATTACATTTATAATTAATAAATTTAATTTTAGTAAATATTTGGTTATAAGAAAATATAAAATATTTATAAATAACTTATTATTTTGAATAATCTTCCTTTGTCTTAATTACATAAAACTGTATACTGAAAATGAAAAATACTGTAATTATGATTTAAAATTTTATATTAACAAGAAATAAATAAATAAATTTTACGTTCAACAATTTGAGTAATTAAAATATAGTATTTGAAAAATTAATAAACAATTAAAAGCATTAAAACAGTTGATATGAAAGTTAATAATGTGTCTTGTTATACTTATGGAAGTATCCCGCCATCATTATTTTATGAAATAAGTCGATACGGGGAATTGGATAATGTAGAAGACAACATTAACATTTCCTATTTGCCTACTGAAACTAGGATGCTTTCCTGATTATTCCAACATTGTTTCAGACCAAAAAGGGTAATTATACAGTCAAATCCAGAGAAAACTTGGAAGAGGCAAAATATAGAACAAAACAGTCCCAGAGAATAAGAAATGAAAAGGCCACCAAAACAATTATTTCAGTATAAATAAGAATCTTAACCCTATGTCGACTGCTTTCAAGGTTTAACCCTTTGCCCTCATGGAACTATGTCTTTAAGCTTAAACTGCCTGCGCAACAGGTTCGGCTGATCTCGACGCTTCTTGGCTGAAAATAAGGACGCCAAAAGAACCCCGAATTAGCAGAAAGGAATGATCTCAGTGAGGGCAGCCCATCCACACGAGGAAAAATAAAAATAAAAATGTAGGGATTGCTTTACCTTTGAATTCCTTCTCCAACTTCCATTCTGAAAAAGTTGCCAATCTTCACTGGTGAGCCAACTTCCTTTGATACATTATCCAAAATTGTCTGGCACAAGGTATAAGTTTTAATCCACTATTTTACTTTTAAAAACCATATACACTTGCGCAATCAGAAGTATTACTAGTCAACAAGTGTTTTAATGCACTCAAATCTTTACATCGTGTATAGACAGAACGTTCCCCATAGGCTGATAAAAGTGCAACCACAATGAAGTGAGTGCACCACCAACTACTGGGTACAAAGCTTCAAGGCAAGACTAACTTTGAAAGTCTCGACCTTCTGATACCCTCTTTTTAGCCCCTTTGAATTCCCAATCCCATGAGCAAATAAGAAGAGCTATGAGTTTCATATTAGTTAAAAGCAAGTTTAAGTTTGAAATACAACAGAGAGGATACCTTGATACTTAAAGAATCATTTAAGAAATACTTTTGCTCCATAATAACAACCTCCTCAAAGTATTTACGCAGACGACCATCAACCATTTTCTCTATGGCCATCGGAGACTTTCCGGTACTTATGGCCTGACATAAAAATAAATCAGTATCCATAGAAATGAAGTTTAAGACCAGGATAGTCACATTACATTGTATATGATGCATCAAAATAAAACTACTTCCAAATATTATGCAAGAGATTACATGTTGACATGTATTTTGCAGATATATCCAAGAAGGCTTTGCATTTTCTAAGGCTTTATATCTGTAAGTTGCTATTAACTACAAATGACAGCTATCACGCTAGGAAATGGGAATCAGATATTATTGTACATATGCAAACATTTCTGTCGAACAAAATCTTCTCCGCAGACCCAATAAAATCTTCTCTTCCATTATGAAAGGAACAAAAACATAGAAATCATGGTTATTAAATCCTGCCCCCATTATTGTTAGATGGCCATTCATTATTATTAGATTAGTTTATTATTATTTTATTAGGAGAGGTATTAGGAGATTTCATTTATGAGTATTTTATATCTTTAGGAGATCTTTAATTAAAAGTATCTTTGGTATTAGGGTTTAAAAGTCTTTATTTATTTAGAGTCTTTCTTTTAATTTCCTTAGCTTATAAGTTTTTATTCAAATAAGTAAACCTATGTAACCTCTATTTAAAAGACTAATTGAGAGAAATAAAATTAATTAAAATTTATTCCAATATTCCGAGGTTTAATACTCTCGCTTAAAGACTCTAAGGTTTGGAATTCCCTTTGACGAGTTCCACCTGTTCGTCATAGGTTATTCATGAGGAAGAAGTAAAAATAAGGGAAAGAGCCCGGCTAAGACAGTTTGCCTATGAATGTCTGCTCAATAGGTGAAACCTTTCAATAAATGAATATATGTACCATAAATAGTTACCATCTAAAAGACTTAATTATATATGAAATGTCCACTTTGAACTTGTAACCAATAAACCACACATGACAAGACCTAGTCTAAAGGGTCTTACCCAATAATACACATAGGTTGAATTCCGACCAAAGCACTTATGTGACTTCACTTGACGCAATTTAGCAAAGGAGTCTACTGGTTTGCAATACATCTTTATCAAAAACTTTGACCAGGTATAGACCCCTTCCAGATAGGGACTTCAGAACAGCAGTCCATCACTATGGCTAGTCCAGGTTTAAGAACTATACTAACAAGACTCCCTGGTCATCTCCTTGCTAGTGTCAAAGGTTGTTCCCATAGATGAAGATTAAAGTTTTGGCATAATTCAAATTTGCAAACAATAGAGGCAACTGAGAATGGAATTACAGGTACCTGAGACTTCAGAATCTCGCGTTCATTGTTAAGCACATCAGAGGTCACACCTTCCTTTGTCAAGAATAATGGCTTCGCTGCCACAATATGCATTGCTAGCTCTGAGCCAACCTTTTGGAGGGCATCCAATTGAGAAATCTCATTCTCAACTTCAAGAGATAAAATTCCAGCAATACGGCCCAAACCTACATCCACATTAAAAATTATTATATCTTTTGTTGTGCCAAATTCTATTTGCCTTGCAAGGAATTAACATTACAACTAAGATAACACGTTGAAAAATGGGGGAGAAATGCACTCGATGTCTGTGCGGGCAGGGATGCAAGCATGCTGGCTATCAAACAATACAATAACACCACGAAACAAACCTGGTCGAGGACATCTATGGAGGTAAGCAGAAACAACTCCATGCGAAGATGTTGACATCACAACACCCCTCCTGAGTTTTATATTCTCTCCCATCATTGCAGCCACTTCTGTAACTGCATTTTGAATGGTTTTCTCCCCACTAATTTTTGGATGGTCAAGATTTAATTTTAAGTCCTGGTAGCAATTGAATAATCAAGGAGCTTCAAGACATGGCAATTCCCGTTATAGTTGCAAAAGAGTGGGAGAGGGGAACAGGTATTTGACACATACTCAGAATAAAATGCCAACATAAGTAGCTTATGCTAACCTACCAAACCTTTTATTCACTGATTTGATGGGAAAACCAATTAGTGTTTCATGACATCTGTAAACAAGAATGAGTTCATAATAAAAGTTTTAAAGCACATATGATTACCTTTTACAACCATAACAAGAGAATTCACTTAGAAACGAAAACCAAAGTTGCTTTTTTGAATTTTGAAGAGATTAGACAAAACTGCATTCGCTACTTAATACAGTCCATTTTTCCATACCCCATAAAGAACGTCAGAATTTTATCCCCAGATGAGGTCCTATAAAACTGATTCTTATTGATCACAAAGATTGAAGATAGAGTGAAACCGTAAAAGAATCTTCCAACCTATAAATATGGACTAAGACATTGTGTACATGGAAAAGGGTAAAAACAAACAACATATCTCATGCCAATTCAAAAAGAAATAATAACAAGCTTTTGTATAGAAATTTCTCACCTCTAAACACTCAGGCCCAAATGAGAAAACCCCAGGAATCTGTTGGGAAGAGTTTTGGACAAACAAAGCTTTCTTTGCCAATGCCAAAGCCTGTATGAAACACAATATCAGTAATTTACAAGCAATGATGCAGTACCAATAAAAGTAACAACAGTAGCATACAAGAAAGGGAAACAGAGAGCAAAACTTTCAAGAATAGGCTTCAAATGGGAATTTTTGCGCTAACAAGAAAATCATTAACCCCTTTAACTCGCACTAACCAAGTACTCAAAAATTTCATTCCTGGCAACGAAATCCGTCTCGCAATTAAGTTCAATTACAGCAGCCTTGCCCTCATTTTGAGCCAGAGCAAGCAGACCCTCAGTAGCAGTCCTTGACGATTTTTTCATGGCCAAAACCTTTCCTCTTTTCCTCAATTCTTTCTGTGCAGCCTCTGCATTCAATTCAAAATCATAATCCAAAATAATTTGATATAAACCAATTCTAAAAGGGCAAAAATAATATCAGAGAAAAACAAAAAAAAAAAATCAGCCTATTTTCTATTGAATACCAATATCCCAATTGCAATCAACAAGAGAAGCCTTGACATCCTTTATGGGAGCACTCGTTCTTTCCCTGAGTTGCTTGATAAGGCTCATTTGCTCAGCAGAAGAAGCTGCCTGAGAATTGAATCTTCTCGAAACCCAATACAAATAAGCAGTTTTTGAGGCTTTGGTATCTGTAGATTGAGCAAAGGAGGTTCCTTTGGTTGCCCAAGTAGAGTACCCATGTCTGCTACAAGTACTCAGCCTGATGTTGTACAAAAAGATCCCAAGCGGTTGTTTTGCATTTTTGAAGAAAGCCATTTTCTATGTCTAATATTTTTGCTGCAGATAACGACAGTTACAAAAGAAATCCATAAAAAAAAAGAAGACGACGTAAACAGAAAAACCAAGAGTTCCTGTTTGAAGCAGGGTTTAAAGGTTTTAAGAGGATCAAAAAGTATTGGTAAAAGGATTCAACTTTGTATATGTATATATTTAAAAACAGAAAAGAGAGGCTACCTTTGAATGAAACGAGTGGATTTGCTAAGATACAGAAATGGAACACTGAAAATTTGATGAAACTCTCTGAAGTCTAAACGAGTACGAAGTATAAACCTGAGTTTCAGCTTTAGATGGTTTGGAATGTGGAAGCTGGAACTAGGTGGAGAAGACTGGATCGAATGGGCTTAAAACCCAACTCAATTGTCCGAGGCGAACCCAAATTTGATGCAGACACTATGTTTCATTTGTTTCCAAAAATTTGATCAGCTAAAGTCATGGAATTCGAATCAAGCAAAAGTAATATATGCTCATCAAGTAAAACTCTTAAATTGATAGCTAAGGGTGTTATTTTGTTAGACAATCAAAGTTGGGGGATTTTAAAGGGAAATTAGACCCTATTAGAAGATCTTGGCCAGCCATGAGACAAGGAAGGGTATTTGGTCAAAGGGTTAGGTTGGTTGATGTCATAATATGCATTTTAATAATACCCTAAAGCTAGCATTCACCTTCTTCATCTATTTTTCTTCTCTTTGACTGAAAATCAGCCATAGGAGAGCTTGAAAGCTTTAAAAAAATTCCAGCCACTTATTCCTCTTTCAAGTAAGTGATGTTAATGGCTTTTTTTTTTTTTGAATATTTTTGCATTTTTGAGACCCTTGAAGCATGAGCTTTCAAATGAAGGGTCTATTTTGCAAAATGATTAAGAGTTTAGGGTTTTTCCATGAATAGATTTGTAATGGTTGCTAAGTTTTTATGGAAGAATATGAGTCTTAGTAGTGTAATAGACAACTTTTATGAAATGTGTTAGCATGAAAACACCTAAAAAAACTATTTTACATAAGTTGTAAAATAGTTGATAAATGTGTGAAATATTGAGAATTTGAAGCTGCTATAAAAGTGATAATGGTTCTATTAGGCTTGAAATATGAAGAAATTCGATAAAAAATGATTTTCGAGCATAGGGGTAAAATGGTCATTTTGTCAAAGTTTAGGGGCAAAATGGTTATTTTACCAAAGACGTGAAATTTTGATTGAAAAATTGTATTTAGTGACTAAATGAGTGTATTTTGCTAATAAAGATCAAGAATTGCCAAATCCGAACCTAGATCGGGAAAAAGCCAAGCAAATCGACTAAACGACTAGTCGTATGTATTTTGTAATCCGGGGTAAGTTGTATGTAAATAATACAACTACATTGCTACTCTATGTGTTTGAATTGTCATTGAATTAATATAGCATGAATTGCTTGATTGTGAATTGAGAATGCATAATGATAATTGTGATAGTAGAAATCCCATTAGAACCCTAGAAAATAAACCGGATATTCATGCTGTGACATTTGGGTCACTTTTGTGAGCTAGTATAAGTCATGTCTGGGATATGCATCGGCCACATTATGAGAGCCAATGTAAGACCATGTCTGGGACATGGCATCGGCATTGAGACTAGTGCTAGTGTAAGACATGTCTGGGACATGCATCGGCCTTGAGATGTAACCCAGTGTTAGACATGTCTGAGACATGTATCGGCTAAGAGTTGTGTCAGTGTAAGACCATGTCTGGGATATGGCATCGACACGGATAGGCGAGAGCTAGTGTAAGACCATGTCTGGGACATGGCATCAGCATTTTCCCTCATGTTCGAGGCTTAATGAATAACCGATAGTGTTCTGAATGGTTCAACAGTGAAAGTTATGATTTTGAGTCAATAAGAAAAGTATAACCTTGTTGTGAGCGGTACAGGTACCAAATTGTTATATATGAGATGTGAGCTTAATATGTATATGTGCTATGTAAATTGTATGGATATTGATGAGTAAGTAATGCTTATGCCCACTTTGTATTATGAGTTTTTGATGATTGATAAGTAGTTATTGTATATTTATTTATATGCAACTTACTAAGCTTTTATGCTTACTTACTAAGCTTTTATGCTTACTCCCCTTTTCTTTTCATTTTCTTATAATGCCGCCTAACCAGCTCAAGGATCACCGGAAGTCAGAGATATCGATTACACTATCGACCGAAGCACTCGGTATAGTTGGATTTATATTTTTGAATATGGCATGTATAGGGCTTAGACTTTATTATTTTGTGACTTTGAGAATTGGCCAAATGTGTCAGCTTGGGTTGGAAACCCTTCATTTTGTATTAAGCCATGAATGATGGCTAACATTCATTTTACGTTATAAAAGATGCATTTTCATGGTTGGTTAAATGCCTTTGTGGTTGATTTGGTTGTATGAATTGTGTTTGTTCTGGTGTTGACTAGTATTTGTATGAAACTAGGCTTTTTAAGGGTGGCAATAGGGCTTGGTAAATAGCCTTATATTATCTACACAGGTAGACACACGGGTGTGTGTCTAGACCGTGTGTGACACATGGTTTGCCCCATGGGCATGTGGTCCGGTTGTGTGTCTCCTACACGTAAAAGTTTCAAGTCAGTATGCATGATATTAAACACACGAGCAGAGACACGGCCATGTGTCTCGACCGTGTTACGGACACGGCCTAGCACACAGGCATGTGCCTTCGCAGTGTGGCTTTTGGAGCATGCTGACGTGAGAAACAGAATGTCCATGTTTTTACACACAGGCTAGGACACGAGCGTGTCGTGGTCGTGTGAGGGACACGGGCCATTAACATGAGCGTGTGTCTTACCGTGTGAAAACCCCTGTAGTTGTGAATTAGAAATTAATTCCACACGGGTATGGGACACGAGCGTGTCCCTAGGTGCTTAGTCCGTGTGAGCCACACGGACCATCAGCATGACCATGTCGAGAGGGTTACACGGGCGTGTTGTCCTTCTACATGGGCGTGTGCCCTGTTTTAAAGGCAAAATCTTTATAGTTGGTTTAAGGACCCGGAACGGCCACGAATGGTTCCCATGATCGATTTGGGGCTCGTAGGCCCTTAATGAAAATTTTAAAATAGAAATTGAAAAAGTTTTAGTTTGGGCCGAGTCTTGGTGACTTGAGATTGTTTATGTGTATGAGACCAAGTTAAGTAATGTTTTGTACTCTACCTCGGCGTGGGTTATGGCTATGGGGTGTTACATTTAGTGGTATTAGAGCTATGGTTTAGTTGGTTTTAGGACTAACCTAGCGAGAGTACGAGTCTAGCCATACATGCCATAATTGTATATTGATGTTATAAATTATGTTTTTATATAGTAAATGAATCCTAATAGAGCCACGGCGGATGAAGTGGAAAGTAATGCGCTAGCTCCCGCCGAAGGGACCGCGCCAGTTGTGAGTGAGCCCATGAATATGGGCCAAGGTGGAGGGGCTAGGGAAGCCTACCTCTGAATGATAGATGCTTGGTACACAGAGTTTGTTCATGTGAATCCGACCATTCCACTTCCTTCACCTCCTCCGATTTCTCAACATGCCCCAGTAGCTCCGTAAGGTGCGGATATATTTAGAAGAGAGAAGCCTCTGGTAGATAAGATCCGGAAACAAGGGGCTGAAGAATTTCGGGCTAGTTTAGATGATGATCCAGAGAAAGCAGAGTTTTGGCTGGGGAATACCATTAGGGTATTCAATGAAATGTCATGCACACCTGAAGAGTGTGTAAAGTGTGCGGTGTCACTCCTACGAGACTCGGCTTATCAGTGGTGGAATACTCTCGTATCCGTTGTACCGAGAGAGAGGATCACTTGAGAATTCTTCCAAGAAGAGTTTCGAAAAAAGTATATTAGCCAAAGATTCATAGACCAAAAGAGGAAGGAATTCCTAGAGCTAAAGTAAGGCCGAAGTCAGTGACGGAATATAAGCGTGAATTTGTGAGGCTCAGTAAGTACGTGCGGGAGTGCTTGTCCACAAAAGCCACCATGTGTAAGAGGTTTGAGGATGTCCTCAGTAAAGATATCCGAGTATTTGTTGGTATTTTAGAGATAAGAGAATTTGTAGTGCTCGTTGAAAAGGCATGCAAAGCAGAAGAGCTGGTAAAGGCAAGAAGGAAAACAGCTTTCGAGTCGCGGGATTCAAAGAAGAGACAGATGAAGAAATCACATCAATCCTCATCCAAGAGATCAAGGGAATTTACTACCCGATTGAATACTTCTGTGGGATATTCGAATAGAAACAAGAACCAGCGGAACACGACAGCTAGAGCCCAGACCACTTCGATCGCGAGTGTCGGCAGTACTCGACCAAATAGGCTTGGGTGTTGATAATGTGGAAGACGTCACTTTGGCGAGTACCGAGGAAACAAAAGGGGCTGTTTCAAGTGTGGGTCACTAAACCACTTTATCCGTGATTGTCTTGAGATGGAAGAGATAGAAAAGAAGCAAGAAGTGAAGGCTAGTAGTGTACCGTCGAGGGGTAGACCACAAAAGAACCCCGGGAGTAGGGCTAGCGGTAGGGGTGCGGCAAGAGATACCGCAGTGAGGTCTAGGGGTAGAGCGCCTACAAGGACTTATGCTATACGAGCCCAGGAAGAGGCAGAGTCTCCCGATGTGATCACGAGTACCTTTTCTATCTATGACATATCTGTTATTACTTTAATTGACCCAGGATCTACTCACTCTTATATTTGTATGGAATTGATACCTCGTATGAGCATGATAGTAGAGTCCATTGAGTTTGTGATAAAAGTGTCCAATCTTTTAGGAAGACATGTATTAGAGGACCAAGTGTGTAGAAATTGTCCTTTGACAATTAAAGGTCATTGTTTTTTCCGGCTAACTTGATGATATTGTCGTTTAATGAGTTTGATGTAATCCTTGGGATGGATTGGTTGACTACTCATAGAGTTGTAGTGGATTGCGGGAAAAAGATAATTGAGTTGAATTGTAGAGATGGGAATGTTCTTCAGCTTAGACTAGATGAGTCAGATAGATTACCTGTAATAATATCGTCTTTGCCTGCCGAGAAATATTTGAGAAAAGGATATGAGGCTTACCTAGATTTTGTGTTGAATACTCAAGTGTCTGAGTTGAAGATTGAATCAGTGCCGGTAGTTTGTGAGTTTACAGATGTGTTTCTGGAAGAATTACCCGGATTTCCTCCAGTGAGAGAAGTTGAGTTTGGAATCGAGTTGGTCCCCGGGACAACACCCATCTCGATTGCTACAAATAGGATGGCTCCAACGGAGTTGAAAGATTTGAAAACACAGTTGTAAGAGCTAAAGGACAAGGGTTTTGCGAGACCGAGCTTTGTGGGGTGCTCCGGTACTCTTCGTTAAAAAGAAAGATGGGTCGATGAGATTATGTATCGACTATAGACAATTCAACAAGATAACAGTGAAGAACAAGTATCCTTTGCCAAGGATCGATGATTTGTTCGATCAGTTGAAGGGAGCCACCATGTTTTTTAAGATCGATCTGAGGTCTGGCTACTATCAGCTAAGGGTTAAAGAGCAAGATGTGCTGAAGACTGCGTTTCGGACAAGATACGAGCATTATGAGTTCCTCATTATGCCTTTTGGTTTGACTAATACCCAGGTGGTGTTTATGGATTTGATGAACCGTATTTTTCGATCGTATCTAGATAAATTTGTCGTCGTCTTTATTTATGACATATTGATTTATTCGCGTGATGAGAGCGAGCACGCGGTGCATTTAGGAGTTGTGTTGCAAACCTTGAGAGACAAGCAGTTATATGCCAAGTTTAGTAAGAGTGAATTTTGGCTTAAAGAAGTCGGATTCCTAGGATACATTGTGTAGGGTGACGGGATCCAAGTTGACCCAAGTAAGATATCGGTTATTGTTGAGTGGAAACTGCCGAGAAATGTGACAGAGGTCCGAAGCTTTTTGGGTTTGGCCGGATACTATAGACAGTTTGTAAACGGATTCTCTATGATAGCTACCTCGATGATGAGACTACTGCAGAAAGATTTCAAGTTCGATTGGATAGAAAAGTGCCAGCAGAGTTTCGAGAAATTAAAGGCATTGTTGACTGAAGCCCCGATTTTAGTGCAACCAGAATTGGGCAAGGAATTTGTGATATATAGCGACCTCCTTGAATGGTTTGGGATGCGTGCTTATGCAAGAAGGTAAAGTAATAGCTTACACTTCAAGGCAAGTAAAGCCATATGAGAAGAACTACCCGACGCACGATTTAGAGTTGGCTGCCATTGTGTTCGCGTTGAAAATTTGGAGACACCATTTGCATGGTGAGAAATGTTGGGTATTCACCGACCATAAGAGCCTAAAGTACTTGATGACTCAAAAGGAGTTGAATTTACGGCAACGTTGATGGTTAGAGTTGTTAAAGGATTACGATTTGGTAATAGATTACCATCCGAGAAAGGCGAACGTCATTGCTGATGCATTGAGTAGAAAATCGCTATTTGCGTTGAGAGCAATGAACACCAATTTGGTATTCTTTGATGATGGTTTGGTTTTAGCAGAGCTGATAGCTAGATTGACATTTCTACAAGAGATCCGTGAAGCTCAGAAAGGGGATAAGAAGCTACAAGCTAAGATGACTTAGTGTAAAATGGAAAATGAATCTGAATTTCGTATTGGTACCGATGGATGTTTAATGTTCAAAGAAAAAGTTTGTGTACCCAAGGACGATAAGCTTATTCAGATGATTCTGAGAGAGACACATAATGGTTGTTTGTCCATCCACCCGGGCAGTGTGAAAATGTACAACGACCTTAACAAAATGTATTGGTGGTTGGGTATGAAAAGAGACATTTTAGAATTTGTATCTAAGTGCCTAGTGTGTCAGCAAGTGAAGGCTGAACATCAAGTCCCTTCGGGCCTACTTCAGCCTATCATAGTCCCCGAGTGGAAGTGGGATTGGATCATCATGAATTTTGTGACGGGTTTACCGGTAACCTCAGAAAAGAAGGATACAGTATGGGTTGTTGTGGATAGACTAACAAAGTCGGCATATTTCTTACCAGTGCGTATCGACTACTCCCTCGAGAAACTGGTTGACTTGTACGTTTCTGAGATTGTGAGGCTTCATGGAGTGCCGTTATCGATTATCTCAGGTCGAGACCTGAGGTTTACCTCGAGGTTCTAGAAGAAGTTAGAAGAGGCATTAGGAACCAAGTTGAGTTTTAGCACGGCATTTCACCCGTAAACTGACGGATAGTCGGAAAGAGTGATTCAGATTTTAGAGGACATGTTGCGGTGTTGTGCTCTCGAGTTTCAGGGAAGTTGGGAAAGATACTTGCCATTGGTGGAATTCGCCTACAACAGCAATTATCAGGAAAGTCTAAAAATGGCGCCTTATGAGGCTTTGTATGTACAAAAGTGTCGAATGCCCTTATATTGGACTGAGCTCGGAGAAAGTTAGATTCACGGGGTCGATTTAGTCAAAGAGACTGAAGAGAAAGTTAAAGTGATTTGTGACTGCTTGAAGGCCACCTCGGATGGGAAAAGATCTTATGCGGATTTAAAACGAAAGGAAATTGAGTTTCAAATCGGTGATAAGGTATTTTTGAAAGTTTCCCCGTAGAGGAAAGTCCTCAGATTTGGTAGAAGAGGCAAGTTGAGCCCCCGTTTCATAGGAGCTTATGAAGTTGTTGAGAGAGTAGGGCTTGTTGCCTATCGATTGGCCTTGCCATCAGAATTGGAAAAGATTCACTATGTGTTTCATGTATCTATGTTACGTCGATATAGATCAGACCCTTCGCATGTGATTGCGCCGACAGAGGTTGAGATTCATCTGAACATGACTTATGGCGAAGAGCCAGTCAAGATTTTGGCTTGGGAAGTCAAACAGTTAAGGAATAAGAGTATTTTGTGGCATAGACATGGGTCGAGGATGCCACATGGGAACTCGAGGAGACTATGAGAGATCAGTACTCGAACTTATTCACCGGTAAGATTTTCGGGGACGAAAATCCCTAAGGGGGAGAAATGTAACAGCTCGATTTAAGGCCTACTGGGAATAGTGGTCTCGGGACCACAAATATAGAGTTGAATAAATTATTTTATTATTGTTTTGATTATATAAGTGCATAAAAAATTTGGTGAATTAATTTTAACGTTTGTGAGCCCAATTGTGAAAAAGGACTAAATCGCATAAAGTGCAAAAGTCTTAAATTGATAGCTAAGGGTGTTATTTTGTTAGAGAATCAAAGTTGGGGGATTTTAAAGGGCAATTAGACCCTATTAGAAGAGCTTGGCCGGCCATGAGACAAGGAAGGGTATTTGGTCAAATGGTTAGGTTGATTGATGTTATAATATGCATTTTAATAATACCCTAAAGCCTAGCATTCACCTTCTTCATCTATTTTTCTTATCTTTGACCGAAAATCTGCCATAGGAGGGCTTGAAAGCTTCAAAAAAAATTCTATGCACTTATTCCTCTCTCAAGTAAGTGATGTTAATGGCTTTTCTTAAATATTTTTGCATTTTTGAGACCCTTGAAGCGTGAGCTTTCAAATGAGGGGTCTATTTTTCAAAATGATTAAGAGTTTAAGGTTTTTCCATGAATGAATTTGTAATGGTTTCTGAGTTTTTATGGAAGAACATGGGTATTAGTAGTGTAATAGACAACTTTTATGGAAGGTGTTAGCATGAAAACACCTAAAAGGACTATTTTGCATAAGTTGTAAAATAGTTGATAAATGTGTGAAATATTAAGAATTTGAAGCTGCTATAAGAGTGATAATGGTTCGGTTAGGCTTGAGATACAAATAAATTTGATAAAAATTGAATTTCTAGCATAGGGTTAAAATGGTCATTTTGTCAAAGTCTAGGGGCAAAATAGTCATTTTACCAAAGATGTGAAATTTTGATTTCCAAATTGTATTTAGTTACTAAATGAGTTTATTTTGCTAATATAGATTAAGAATTGCCAAATCCAAACCTAGATCGAGGAAAAGCCAAGCAAATCGACTAAACGACTAGTCGTATGTATTTTGTAATCCGAGGTAAGTTGTATGTAAATAATACAACTACATTGCTACTATGTGTGTTTTAATTTTCATTGAATTAATATAGCATGAATTGCTTGATTGTGAATTGAGAATGCATAATGATAATTGTGATAGTAGAAATCCCGTTAGAACCTTAGGAAATAAACTGGATATTCATGCTGTGACATTTGGATCACTTATGTGAGCTAGTGTAAGACATGTTTGGGACATGTATCGGCCACATTATGAGAGCTAGTGTAAGACCATGTCTAGGACATGGCATCGACATTGAGACGAGTGCTAGTGTAAGACATGTTTGGGACATGCATCGGCTAAGAGTTGTGTCAGTGTAAGACCATATCTGGGACATGGCATCGACACAGATAGGGGAGAACTAGTGTTAGACCACGTCTGGGACATGGCATTGGCACTTTCACTCATGTTCAAGGCTTAATGAATAACTGGTAGTGTTTCTAATGGTTCAATGGTGAAAGTTATGATTTTCAATCAATAAGGAAAGTATAACCGTGTTGTGAATGGTACAGGTACCAAATTGTTATATATGAGATGTGAGCTTAATATGTATATGTGCTATGTAAATTGTATGGATATTGATGAGTAAGTAATGCTTATGCCCACTTTGTATTATGAGCTTATTGATGATTGATAAGTAGTTGTTGTATATTTATTTATATGCAACTTACAAAGCTTTTATGCTTACTCCCCTTTTCTTTCCACTTTCTTATAGTGCCGCCTAACTAGCTCAAGGATCACCAGAAGTCAGAGATATCGATCACACTATCGACCGAAGCACTCGGTATCGTTGGATTTATATTTTTGAACATGGCATGTATAGGGCTTAGACTTTATTATTTTGTGACTTTGAGAATTGGCCAAATATGTCGGCTTGGGTTGGAAACCCTTCATTTTGTATTAAGCCTTGAATGATGGCTAATATTCATTTTGAGTTATAAAAGATGCATTTTCATGGTTGGTTAATTGCCTTTGTGGTTGATTTGGTTGTATGAATTGTGTTTGTTCTTGTATTGGCTAGAGTGATAGAGCCCAAACTGTATGGCTTAGAAATGTGGCCTTGTGGTCGAACTGTGTACCTTTCGAAGTATGGGTCACACGGTCGTGTTGTAGCTCGTGTACAAATTGAAATAGGGTCACACAGTCGTGTCATCAGGCTGTGTAACTCTTTGTGACCATGTGGGTAAACCTGCACCTAAAAATCAAAATCACACACGCCATGTTGTGTGACCATGTGTGGCACACGACTGTGTGACAACCCATGTCCCAAGCCTTGTGCTCTTAATATTGCTTCCAAAACAAGGCAAAACAACACTAATTTCCTTAGGTACTAAGCCAAAACCAAATTAGCCTTAAACATGCTTTCAAACACATGTAATCAAGGCTAAAACATATCAAATCATTCGCCCTAAGTGCCTAACCAATATGGCATCATTTGGCACCACAAATCATGCACTAAATTAATCTAATTTCAATGCTACAAGTTCATACCTTAAACATATATAAAACTACCACTTTAACCATACCATTCACATTCCATTCTAGCATATCCTATTTTCTTTTAAGAGGCATAAACAAAGTGGCCAAAAACACATATACATGGACATTTACAAGCCAAAACTAAAGTCATATATATATAAATAAGTTAAAAGTAAGTTCAAACCACTTCATATTTGCAAAATAACATAAAAATCCCTAATACATGCCATTTATAACCATCACCAAAGTAACCAGAACATCTACCAAAATGATGGACGGATAGTGTGTATGAGCTCCAATTAGATTCCTATCGCTCGAGCTTTCCGATGATCTAAAAGAAAATAAAAATAACTAACGCAAACTTACCAAATAGGCTTAATTTACATATTTTATGCATAATTCCATTGGCATGCTCATGTGATTATTCATTTCCTAATTACAACACCAATCTCACAAGTTAGTGAGTTCAATAATGAAACATAGAATCTACCCATTTCATGAAACATATATTTGGAACGTATCCACATACATTACATTCATCACACCTCCAATGTGTAACATTCATATATTTCAAGCATTTATACAGCCCTTTCCATTTCATTCATTAAGGTTACATAACATATTCTGTAATTACAATTATTCCATTAAGTTTCATTTACTCGTTGAACCAAATGAAACAATGTCAGATACACGGGAACAATGGTCACATAAAGTGTGCTTGTATCTGTAACTGTAACCGTATCTGTAATGCTCACAGGTGATGTTAAATGGGCCTACTTACACGAGCTGTGGGTCGAGATGTAAAGTTACATGATGCTGCTTACATGAGTAGTAGAGAATCCGCAACAAATGCAATATCTCAACCATCAGTAGGACATCCAAGACCTGTACCCGAAATTGTATAAACCCTAATGCCATATCATTTGTATACTAAGTATTCACTAGGTTCAAACGGGACACATTACATACTCAAATTCTTTATCTTCATTCTATTATACCTTGTCAAAGATACATCTATGCAACTTATATTTCAAACACAATCATTAATTTAATTAACATTATAATCTAATCTAATTCACTGGTTAACATTTACCAATCAATTAAAGCTATATAAAGCACAACATTAATAAAACATTCAACCAAAATAATAATTAACCAACTTAATCAATACACAAACTTACCTATACAAAAATAATTACTAACACAAATCGATGACTACTCTGCACTTTGACTTTTTCGCAATTTGAGTCTGACTTATTCATTTCTTGATCTAGATAATAATTTTCATTCAATTAAACAATTCAAATAGCTTAAGTTTAAGCTTATAACCCTAATCAAAATAAATTTATAAAATTACCCCCAATAATTACCCTTTATACAATTTAGTCCCTAAATTAAAACTTGGAAAATTTCCACAATTAAATTAAAAACCCTTAAGCCGAATTCATTGTAGTCCCTTTACAACCCTTAACAATTAAATAATTACAATTAAACAAAACCTATTTCAACATTATAGCAATTAAGTCATTAAATTTAAAACTAATTAAAGCTACTTTACAAAATGTTCCTATTTAGCCATCAAGCTCATAAATTTGACAAGTAACTTCACAACACTTCAAATTCATTGATGGTAAGTCTTTAGAATTTTAATAGTTCTATAAATTAGTCCATGGGCTAGCTAGATTAAGCTAAAACGATTCCAAAAACATAAAACTTACTAAAAAGGGAAGCCAAAATCACTTACATGCATAGAAGAATATGAACCAAACCTTTAAGCTTTATTTTTAGGGTATTTCAATTGGAAAAAACCTATTGGAGAAGATGATATCCATCTTTTCTTATTTAATTTATCATTTTATTTACTAAATTACTTATTTACCGTTGTAAATTAATAGAAATTTCTTTAATCATTAAGCCAAAACAATCCACTACATATAGGTTTGGTTTAATTACCATATAAAACAATCTAATCATACTCATATAGCCAATTGACACAATTTACCTATAACAATTAACTTTTGCAGCTTTTACGATTTAGTCATTTTTACTTAATTAAATAACTAAACATTAAAATTTCTTAACCAAATTTTAATACTACATTGTAATAAATATAAAAATAATAAATAAAGAATAAAACACTGACACACTAGTCAAAATTATAGTCTCAAAACTATTGTTTTCGACACCATTGAAAATGGGTTGTTATAGGTTTCATATAACCTCGTTGAATACGAAGAAATTGGAGGACTAATGGGCTATTGATGCCTTTATCATGAGAGTTAAAAGCAAGCATGTTCAGTACTCACTTATTGATAATAGATTGCAGAGTTTAGCATACTTATATGAGAGGGCGCATAAGTTTGTTGAGGCAGAAGAAATCAAAAGACCAGCTCGCAACACCTTTTAGAGGAATGATAGGCAGTTTAGGGGTCGTAAAAGTGTGCGTGGCCAACAAGGTCCTTCTTCTCAGAGTCTACGGTTCTAAGGTGAGGGAAAATAGAGGAATTATTCACATAATGAACCATCAAGGGCATTCCAGAGGCCTCAAGGCGAGCACATGAGAAAGTATGTTCGCTATGGAAAATTTGAAGCTTACACTCCTTTAAATGCTTCTCGTACCTATATTCTTAACCAGGTGAGAAGCTTGGGAATTTTTTCGAGTCCACCATCTATGCGACCTAGTCAGTATGTGATGAGGAAGGAAATGATCCTATGGTCGTGATAATAACTATTGTTGGATTCGAGGTTAAAAGGATTTTGGTTGATAGTAGAAGTGTTGTAGAGGTTTTAACTTGGGACGCATATAAGAAGATGGGATTGAAGGAATAGGCTTTAAATAAGGTGAGCCCTTTATATGACTTTGCTAATCATCCAATTGAAGTAAAAGGGTGTATTACTCTACTCGTTACCCTTAGGGATGGCAAACATATTGGTATAGAATACATTCAGTTTTTTGTGGCAGACCATCCTATGACTTACAATGCCATTTTTGGGTGTCCTATTATGAGAATGGTTAGAATGATAATTGCTACCTTTTGCATGAAAATCAAATTTCCTACCAAAACGAGGGTAGGATTCATGAAATCTGACCAGTAGTTAGCTAGACAATATCATATATTATCGGTTAAATAGACTTGCGAGCAAGAGTTACAAGGTTAGAGTTCACAGCAGGTGGAGGTGGCTAGTTATGTTTTATATTTGGATAATTTGGATGTTAGAAGCAAGGAAAGAGTTCACAAGCCAAAGGCAACAAATGTCACAGAAAGAAGCAAGGAAAGAGTTCACAAGCCAAAGGCAACAAATGTCACAGAAAATCTATAATTATTTTATGATAACATAAAAAGGTTGGTAAGGATTTCATCAACATTAGTTGAAGAGGAAAATATGGACTTAGTATAGTGCTTGAAGGATAATTCAAATATTTTTACATGGTCAGTAACGGACATGCCTGGTGTGGACCTACAGGTGATTGTACATCGGCTGAATGTGTCTCCTGAAGCCAAGCCAATTAAGTAAAAAAGGAAAAAGTTCACTCCATATTTTGTGGAGGCCATCAAGAAGGAAGTTGGGAAATTTCTTTCAACGGGGTTTATTTGAGAAGTGGAGTGCCCTGACTGATATCGAACGTTGTTATGGTAACAAAGGCTAATGATGGAAAATGTGCATTGACTTTACTAGTCTCAACAAACCGTACCTAAAAAATAGTTTTCCTTTTCCATCAATTGACAGATTAGTGGATGCTTCAGCGAGTTACAAGTTCATAAGCTTCATTGATGCATTCACAGGGTATAATCAAATTTTTATTGCTTAGGAGGACCAAGATAAGACTTTTTTTTTTTACAGAGAAAGGTTTGTTCTGCTACCGAGTTATGCCTTTTGGGTTGAAGAATGCATAAGCAACCTATCAATGACTAGTTAATAAGATTTTTAAGGAGCAGATTGGTTGCAATATTAAGGTTTATGTGGATGATATGTTAGTTAAGAGTACTACTTTGAGGGGGCATATTGAGGAAATGTTTGAAGCTTTTGCTATTTTACAAGCTTATAACATGAAGTTAAATTAAGAGAGTGTGCTTTTGGAGTAAGAGTAGGTAAGTTTTTGGGTTTCATGGTTTCAGAAAAAGATATAGAGGTATACACGGGTATATGGCATGATCGTATGGTCTGTGTGATTTAGGTGTCAATTGGTATAAATGACCACAGTTAGTTACACAGCCATGAGACCTTGGATTACACGACATCAGTTTGTAGCATGGCTTGGGGACTTAGCTGTGCGGTTCTACTCTACACGGCCTCATCTTGGCTACACAACCTTGTGACCCCTATTTTGTATTTTTGCCTCTTTTTTTTTTAAATGTTTCAAATGAGTCCTTGTTTTGTCTTAAATTGTTTTAGAGCTTTTATAAGCTCAATTTAACCCCAATAATATATATGAATAACATGTTTTTGATTATATGTTTGATGATTAACATTTGCTTAGAGTAATTTTACATTGATATAACATGATGTTGCTCTATCATGTGTGGTAACGTCTTTTAACCCTAATTTAGCAACCGATATGGGTGAGGGGTGTTTCATATAATTCAAAATTTGAGGAACCATTGTTGCAAGTTTAATAAGAAGAGGTACCTAACCCTCTATTTAGATCAAGAAAAATGGTACATCATACATTGAGAGACTATGCCATTCCCAACTTAAATGTTGTGTGAGACAGTATCAACAGGACGATGGTCAATGCTAATAATTTTGAGATTAAGTCTTTGATGATCCAGAATAATTTACGTTTTCAGGGTTCGATGAATTAAGACCTTAAATAACATCTTAGTTGCTTCTTAACCTTGTATGATACTTTTAAATATAATAGGGTATTTGATGACGTTACTCGTATTCGGGTCTTCCCTTTTTCATTATGTGATGACTCTTTTATGTGGTTAGATTCACAGTCAGTAGCTTCAATTAGAATGTGGGAGGAACTCGTCAATCGATTTCTTGTAAAGTATTTCCCACCAAGCATGACAATGAAAAAAAGGGTGAACATCACCAAATTTCAGTAGTTAGAAGGGGAATCACTCTATAAGTTGTTGGAATGCTTCAAACTTATGCTACATAAGTGCCTTTACCATGGTCTTAAGGATTGGTTGCAGTTACAAATTTTCTATAATGGTTTGGATGGGAATTAAGGTCTAATTTAGATGGAGTATCTATAGAGGTGTTCATGTCTAAAACATATGTTGAGGGTTGCCAACTTATCGAACACATGGTAATGAATTCATACATGTAACTGACTAGTGAGTTCAAGTATAGAGCTAAATCGTCGACTGTGAATGCAATCAATGGTAAGGATAAGTTTCAATAAATCCTCGAGAGGCTTAACAACCTCAAAATTAACACTTGTATCTGGTAGTCCATGTAGGTATTGTTTGGGGTAATAAGAAGGGAATTATGCTGAGGTAAACTATATAGGTAATAGGGATGGTAACTCCTATTTGAATACTTATAACCTGGGGTGGCGTGATCATCCTAACCTTAAGTTGGGAGAAAACCCATCATTAGTAATGACCCTTTAATTACCATTAGGGTGAGTAAGCTTGATGAAAGGATGCATTCGATGCACGTGACAATGTATCAAATGCAAGGTCAAATAGAGAAATTACTCCAAGCATTGCAATCAAAGGTCAACACGAGTATCCCTAGTAATACTGATAATAACCCTAAGTGGGAAGGTGAGGAGCATGCAAAGGTTAGGCAAACTATAGTGGTAGTGGATGATGAGGATGATGCCCCAATTCCTAATGTTGAAAAAGGGTAAGTAGATATAACCATGCTACGACGTATGAACACCGAGAAGAGAATCAACACAAAATATCAAGAATTAAGGCGGCTTAATTGCAAGTGTGATTGGTCAGTTATAATATTAGTAAGTGTTACAATGGAATACTTCGAGTATTCCAAGGATCGAACCCAAGAGAGATTGGACGATAAGGTAACTAACAATGATTCTGCATGCAAATAAGAAGTCTAGCTAGCTAATTACAAAATGTCATATTATGAAAAATCATCATCAAATGCTAACTACACTAAGTTACACCTAAAAGAATTAAATCGAATAACAGAAAAAAGTGCACAAATATCAATTAATGAAATCAAGTGGTCGGTTGATATCCATGTTTCTAGTCAATTCTTGGATTAAGGATCTAAATTACTCAAACTCCTAATTGGTTCAATTTTAACTTTTGATCACCATTTTAACCAATTAGACTATTTAGCCTGATTTATCTCTCGACCTTGCTAAACTAAATCGGGACAATTGAATTGGTTCGCAATAGAATCTCCTCTCGGTTTCACCTATCTAAATTTTCACCTATAGGCATCAATTCTATATTTTGAAATTTATTCAATTTAGTCTGTTTTTTATGATTTAGTCCCTGACCCAAAAACTAACCATGCAACATTTCAATTGACAAACCACCATAAGATTTAATGACTATCCATCACCAAAATACAAATATCAATTTAGTTCATGTTTAAATGATTCATAAAAGAAAACATAAAAAGGCAAGGTTGAGAAAATCTTAGTGACGCTTTAGAGAATTGTTGCTGGAGAAGATAACAACACTACTGGTGATGAAAGAAAAACCAAAGTTGAGATTTTTACACTTTTGAAAGTTCTCAAAGATAAAATCTGTTGGATATTTTAAAGAGAAATCAAAGTAATAAGGGGAAAGTTTTTGTATCTAATTGAAAGGAAGTAAAAGCTACGGTAAAATGAAGAACTACCATTTACTAACTAACAAGCTAAGAAGGGAAAAACTAAAAACCTAAAAATGGTGTAGGGAAAAATAAAAGAAAGCTAAAAAAATGATAAAGATGGCTCTTTTATGTTTGGCATCAAGTGTGCCTTTCAATGGAAAATTTAATTCGAAAACGATTTTCATATACAACAATAATACAAGTGTTTTGGGCTAGAGAGATCCTAGACATTTCTGGCTTTCAACTGAATGACCTTTTTTCTTATGATTGTAACACCCCTAACCTGACTCCGTTGTCAGATTAGGGTTATAGAGCATTACCGAATAATCAAAATATAATTTAACATTATATCATTTAATATATTTATCTTATTCAAAAACCTATCAAATATATGCATTCCTAAATCGAGCCTTCGAGGCCATAAAAATATCTTAGAGAAGCAATCCAAGACTAATTTGAAACAAAACAGAAGATTTAAGAAAAAGATGCAAAATTTGAAAACAAGGGTCACACGGTCGTGTGACATAGCCCAGGTCATGTAACAATCGAACGAAGGGACACACAGCCGTGTCCCAGCTTGTGTCTCCACCCGCGTAACTCATTGAGTTAGGTCACACGGTCGTGTCACAAGCCATGTAGCTATAACACCCTTTACCCGTACCCGAGGCCGGGACAAGGTACAGGGTGTTACTATGTACAAACATGACATTTTCGGGAAAATTTCGAGTTATAAAATTTCGTTCCAAATTAAACCAATCAATCATATTCATAATGTCCCTATTATGGACCTACAAGGCCCAAGACATACATTGAGAATGGTTTGGGACTAAACCGAGAACTTAAGAAAGTTTTTGGAAAATTTCCTAGGTTAAGCCTCTCACGCCCGTATGGAGGCAATGCACACGCCCGTGTGCTTTGGGACACACCCGTGTCTTTTACCCATGTGAAATTAATTAAATTTATTTCTCATTTCGAACCTACAGGGGTTCTCACACGCCCAAGCACACACCCGTGTCCCTGGCCCGTGTCCTTCACACGGCTTAGACATGCCCGTATTGTCACATGTGTCAAAAAACTCGAGCATTCTATTTATGATGTCATCATGCGTTTAGGGAAACATGGCCAAGACATACGCTCGTGTGCTAGGCCGTGTCCTCCACACAGTTGAGACACACGGTCGTGTCTCTACCCTTGTTTTTACTACCATGCATGTGGACCCTTTTGGAGAATACAATTCTAAGCCAATGGTTACCCTCTACAACCACTCATATTCGTGAACCTCAATGGTGTTTAACATGGCCTAAATATGTCCAAGTACTACCATAAATGGTCTATTGCATGTTAATCTCATCTCATCGGTTATGTACATGCTAATTTATCCTCTTTATATTTAGGATTTCCATCTCATTCAAAAACACATTTAGACTTGGCTCATTGTTATAACTCATTACCAATTATGACCTAACCATCCTAAGTGATTTGGTCACATTTCATATGTCTATTTATAATATACCATATTTAATCATCATAAGAACATTTAACCACAAACAAGCACAATTAGTAGGTCATAGCCTACATCAAAATGAGCCATGTCTTATGGCCATATACAAAAAGAATAAGTTTAATATTTAAGCCGTTACATAGGCCAACAAATGACACGTATCACAAAATAACCAAAACCTATACATGCCATTGGAACAAAATAAAGTATCTATATACCAACACAAGACAAGTTGATAGTGTCGACAATGCTCAAATCATCTTCCAATCTTCACAAGTCAACGAGCTCTGTAAAATAGGGAAAAGAGAAGGGGTAAGCATTAACATGCTTAGTAAGTCCGAATAACAGGAAAGTAAACTTACCGGTTATTTAGCATGTAACCATATAAGACATTCAGGCCAAACATTTATGGTAAAATTACCTATCACATGTACTCAACCATCAAGTTAGTCTTATGCTAGTACAATGTAACATTCTTCATAGATGAGCTCATCAATTCAAACATGTCTATTCCCATTTAACATTTTAATCCCGTCGAATTTCTTGGAATCTCGATGGATATCTCGTTTACCATCAAATCATGCAAGTGATCTTTTAAATACGCACTCTCGTGAACCTTACTTTTATGGTGGGATTACCAGTCCAGGCTAAATCCCCCACAACGTAACTCATAGAGTAATGTCAGGATTACCAGTCCAGGCTAAATCCCCTACAATGACATATACTCCTACGAGTTTAGGTCTGAATTACCAGTCCAGGCTAAATTCAGATCCTATTCAGATTACTTGTCTGGGCTAAATCTGTCAAAGCACACATATTCTTCAAGATGCTAGATCACTATAGGATCACCCGTCCGAGCTAGATCCTTTATACCATTATTTCATTTTCGAGTAATCCATCAGACATCCCTTTTTATTCATCTGGGACATTTCATCATAACACTAATAATTCATGAATTGTCATACAATCAATATTACTATTATAATTCATACATGTACATACATCTTTAATGTATTTAAAGATAGTTTACATTCGAGTTACACGAACTTACTTGGTAATTGCCTAGGTTTCGTATTTCAGTTATTCCGAAATCTTTCATTTTCCACGATCGATCTCCAGAATTGGTTCCTTGGGGTCTATATCAATAAAAATAAATTATTAATACCTCATGCTATTTATTTCGGACCTAAAATTCACCCCCAGGAAAAATGACCATTTTGCCCCTAACATTTCAAAATTTTACAACTTAATCCCTAGGCTCGTAAAATGAAATACATGCAATTCCTTGGTTACCCAAGCCTAGCCGAATGTATTATAAACTCATACTAGCCCACATTTTCCTCTATTTCACATTTTTACCACATATTTTGTACCTTTTGCGAAAATGTCCTTTTAGGGGTTTTTCATGAAAATCACTTAGGAAAAGATGTTTAACACAATTCTAACTTTCATATTCCCCCATAAATCATCAAAGGACAAACATGTCACACATGGGTCATTTTGCATACATGAACCCTAACTTAAAATATGGGTAGAAATGGAGAGAACATGTTTCAAGGATCTAAAAAATACAAAGAACATTAAAAACGTGGCTAGGATCACTTACTATTGAGCTTGGAAAGTAAAGAAACCCTAGATATGGTGTCTCTTGGAATTTCGGCAGAAAGAGGGAGAAGAATGGCTGATTTTTTCCTTTATTTCCCCTTTTTATTGATTTTATTACCAAATGATCAAAATGCCCTTCCTTACTAAACTTCCAAAAACTTAGAAATTGGGTAAATTACTCTTTAAGACCTGAAAATTAATAATCTAAAGCAATTTCATGCAAATTACTTCTAAAATCCAAGTTTTGCAATTTATTCAATTTGGTCTCTAATTTCCAATTGGACACCTTACACTAAGAATTTCTTCATGAAACTTTAACACATGCTTACCTTCTTGTTATAGGCCTCATAATAATCATAAAATATATATTTTGACATCAGATTTGTGGTCCCAAAACCACTGTTCTGACTAGACTCAATTTTGGGATGTTATAGTAGCTCTCTGACTTGCAACACATGGCCGTGTCGCAGGCCATGTGCTAGGCCGTGTAACTCATTGACTTAATATACTAGAAATTTACAAATGACACATGACCGTGTAGCTAGGTCGTGTATGTCACATAGCCGTATGACTTAAAACAATCCATTTCAAGGCCAAAACACACTTAACCATCCATTCCATTTGTGCACACATTCAATTGACCTAAGCCTCAATCAAACACTTATAAACATACCATTTCAAACATCTTAATTCATCTAACTAATATGTAATTCAAAGGCACCACATTTGTGTCAAAACATCATTGATCAAATCAAAGCAACATAACCACATTTCAAGCATAGAACCTAGTTCTTTTATCTACCAAATGATATCACATATGACCCCTTACATGCCATCACAAACATACCAAAATGGATCTTATATACAAGCACTTAAAAGTGGTCAAAATGACCTAACTTGGTAAGGCATTAAAGTCAATCAAACCAAACTTAAACTTCAAAGCATGTGCATACTGAAACATCCATTACACATTCAGAAAATACCATTACAAAAGTTCCTCTAGATGTCATTTATAACCCTGGCCAAAATACACAAAACTACCGAAATGGTTGCTGGATAGTGTGATTAATCCTCGACAAGCTTCCAACCGATCGAGCTTCTGACAATCTATAAAACAAAGAAAAGTAACTACATAAGTAATGAGTGCTTAGGAAGCTCGTATAAACTCAAACATAACATACCATTTCCTTAGTACAAACTATAAAATATGTATAATGTCATTACCAAGACCATAAGCTTAGTAAAAGCCTATATAAGCACCATCAAATTCTTAAGTTAGTAGGTTCATCCATGATACATATGAGTTTAAACATATAGTAAGTAGATTCCATATACACATAATTTAATTTATCAACCTTTTCATAAGATCATGAACCATTTCATTTATATACTTACCATGCCATTTCCTTTACTTACTCGATGAACCATCTAGAATTACATCAGATACTCGGGAATGCTCACATATAGTGTGCCTTTCTATATAATCATAACCTTTCCTTTTCAATAGTGCTCACACAAGATGTGAAATGGGCCTGCTGACACGAGCTTTGGGTCGAAATGTTAGCTCCACGATGTTGCTCACACGAGCTGTGGAGAATCTGCAACAAATATAAGGCCTCAGCCATCGGTAAGACATTCAAGACCAACACCGGAAACATGAAATACCTAATGACATGTCATTCATATCCTAAGAATTCTAAAGGTTCAAATGGGATTCGTTATCAGTCAATTACTCAAAAAATCAATTCATAAGCATTTTCAAGTATGTTTATATTAACACAATATAGTAAATAATTAATTTAGCTATCATTAATATGATTATAACTCATACGAACTTATCTCAATAACTATGGTCGTAAAAGTAGAATTTGAAACTAATCTGAAGCTTTCCCCTTCCTTCGATTTAAGTCCGATTGTTGTTTATCTTGATCTAAATAGATAATTTCATTCAATTAAGCACTTCAAGTATTCAATTTAATCCATAATTCATATTTATGTAAAATTATGAAATTACCCCTAATATTTTAAATTTTCACAATTTATTCCTTAAGCTCATAACTTTAATTTTAACCATTTTAACCTAAATTCATGTTAACCAATTCTACAAGGGACCTTGGAATAGCTCTGTAACATCCCAATTTTAGCTAAATCAGAACAGTGGTTTTGGAACCACAAATTCAAGGTCATAAAATTTTTTTATATTATTTTTGGTGTTTATAGCATGTGAATATATATGTGTGAAAATTTTGTGTGCTAAGTTTATCGTTTAAGTGGTTAATTCGAGAAAAATGACTTAGTCGCGTAAAATGCAAAAGTAGCATGCTATAAGTTAAAAGTGCTTAATTGTTATGGCTTATTAAATGAAAGGTCCTTATGTTGATATTAGACCATTTATAGTGGAATTTGACATAAATGGGCAAGTATTTGATGTTTATTAATGTTTTAAATCAAGGTCAAATTAGTAAATTAGTAATTAGTATATGTTTTAATAAAACAAAACATAAAATCATCTTATTGTTCATATTTTACAACCGAAAATCAGCAAAAAAAAAATAGGGTTTTAAGCTTTCAACCATTCGGCCATTGCTCATCTTGATTGAGGTATGAAATTTGTTCGATTTTTGATGATTTTTACGTTTTTGTGATCGTTACTTTGAGTACTAGCTAGCCCATACCTTAATTTTTGAAAGTGTTGATGATTTTGAAAGTTGAAATTGATGAATTCGTGTGTTCTTGAATGTTTATGATGGAAAATAAGTATTTGTTGATAGATTATCATGTTTTGTAGAGTGATTTTTAGTGAAATTGCATAAAAGAGACTAATTTGTGAAAAGTGTAAAATATGTGGTTAAATGTGTGAAAATAAATATGGGCTGTTATGGAGCCTATTGATATTCGACTAGCTTGGGTTTAATTGAAATTGATGTAAATTGTGTTTTTATGAAATAGAGACTAAATTGAGAAAATGTGAAATTATAGGGTTAATGTGTAAAATGTCCCAAATTGTGTGCTTTGGATGAAATTGAATGAATAGGTGATTAAATAAGTTAAATTTTGAATACATATAGATCAAGAAAAGAGGAACTCAAACTTAGATCGAGGTAAGAACAAAGTACTTGATTAATCGGCTAGTTCCATTGTTTTTACGACTGAGGTAAGTTCGTAGGTGTTAATTTCATTGTAAATGAATGTTATATGCTTTGACATTGTATAAAATGAGTTTATGAGATTATGGATAATGTTTGAATTGTGAATACGACTATACAGAAGTGTTCAACGATGAAATCAACAAGAAAAATTTCCCGGTTAAACCTTAAGTACAGTGATGATGATAATGTAATATCATTAAGTTAATGCATTGGCTTTGAGCCATGATATCAGCACTCCGGGTGCGAATAATACCTTGATTTAAGTTAACAAGCAAAATTTCCCGGTTAAACCTTAAGTACAGTGATGATGATAATGTAATATCATTAAGTTAATGCATTGGCTACGGGCCATGATATAGGTATTTTGAGAGGAGCTACCTTGATTTGGCTACGGGACATGGTATAGGTACTCCAGGATAAGTTACCTTGATTTGGCTATGGGCCATGGTATAGGTACTTATCGATGGTGATTCGTGAGTATCCGATTTCTATCTCTAATGGTTCAACGGATAAATGAATGCCATGGTTGAGAAAGAGGTTAGTACGAGGTGATACGAGTATGTACGTAACCTATTCAAGTACTACATTGAGAAAGTTTAATGAAATGTTATTTAATCATGTTTGAGGCATGAATAAGGTTTGTATTAATGTAATGTTGATTTGGTAATGTGCAAATGGTTGAATTATATTATTAGATGAATTGAATTGCTTAACTACGAACTTACTAAGCTATGAAGCTTACTGTGTGTTATTTGTCTATGTTTTATAGATAATCAAAGCTAGCTCAGACTTGGGGATCATCGGGAAACGTCATCACACTATCGGGAAATTGTTGGTACTTTTGAAGCTTGTATATATATGGTATATCACATGTATAGGTTAGAGTCATTTTGGTATGTTTTGAGCTATGATGTTAGCCATGTGATTTGGCTTGTTAATAATGTAAATGTTGGTATGGTTTTAGCCATTTAAGTTGGCTTAAGTTATGTACTTGATAAGTGATATACGTGATGCATATAATACCTTATATGTTGGCTTGATTTGGCATATTAGTATATGGAATTTATTAGTTGAATTGGTTGATGATATATAGAGCTTGATATGTGATTGATTTGGTATGTTTTTGGTTGCCTAAAAATGTAATGAAGTGGTGCTATTTTGGTTGATTTGTATGCTTGTGGAAAGAGTGGAAAATTGGCTTTACAAATGGCTTATTTTTGTCTACATGGGTAGAGACACGGGCGTGTGTCTCAGCCATGTGTGACACATGGTAATGTTATACGGCCGTGTGTCCCCTAGGGTAGCCCTACGAATTATGTCAGTGTACCTTACAGGTTTGACACAGGCGTGTCTTCTGGCCGTGTGTGTGTCACACGGACTCGCACACGGGCGTGTGACTGACCGTGTGACATAAGTCAGTATACCCCTAAATGGCACATGGCCTAGCACACAGGCGTGTGTGGCCATTTCGAAGGGTACACGGGCTAGACACACGGGCGTTTGGCCAGCCGTGTGACCCAAGTTAGTAACCTCCCTAATTTTCCCACGGCCATGGCACACGGGCGTGTCTCCAGCCGTGTGGTACAAGTCAGTATGTATGCCCTGTTTTCACACGGCCTGTGACACGGGCGTGTCTGGTGACCGTGTGAGGCACACTGCCTGTTCACACGGGCGTGTGACCCTTATATGTTTGAAAATTTTCTAAGTTTCTCAAAGTTTGCAAATATTATCAGTTTAGTCCTGAACCACTTCTAAGCACGTTTTAAGGTCTTATAGAGCCTTATAAGGGACATTGTGAATATTTTCAATTGATTTTAAGTATGAATGTATAAATGTATGTGAATGAGGTGTGTTATTTGATAATGCCTCGTAACCCTATTCTGGTGACGGATACGGGTTAGGAGTGTTACAAGCCCTTAATTACCAACATTTCACACCAAAACCCATGGATTGACTCTTTTAACAATTTAATCCCTAATCTCAAAATTCATAAAAAATCACTTAATAAAACAAGTTTGTTTATCAAATAAAGTTAATAATGTATCAACTATCATCAAAACACATTAAAAAAAAACTCTGACAAGTCCCTCAACCTTTAACAGTTTTGCAAATTAACCCCCAATTTAGTTAGATTAAGCTAAAACGAGCTCAAAAACATAAAAACCACTAAAAATAGGACTTGAAAACATGCCATGCAATAGGATTTATACTTACAAATAAATTCTCACTAGTTTTGGGAAGAATAATAATATCTCAAAATGTATGTAACTTATTTTATTTTTTAGCCCTATCGGTGCCACCTATTTATGTAAAGAGGAAGTGAAACCCTAGTGGAATTAGTAGAATGCATTGAATGTCTGTTTAATAGAAAAACAATCCTTCAATTAAGAGAGAGGGGTGGCTAACCCTAGTTATTTTAACTAGGGTTGTCACCCCTAATGTTTACTATGAGGGGTTTTGGGCCTCTCTGGTATCGGGTTTGTTAGTTATTTTACATGGAAACTTTACTATAAAAGAATCTATGAGAAAATATAATTAGTTTTTACCTTTAACGAATTCACTATGACCAATTAATTTATTCCATTTTTGAACTTGAATTAATTAAATAATAATTTGAAAAACTTAAATTAATTCTCAAGTTATTTCTATACTAAATGAGAAACCACATTCATTTTCGAATGTAACTCATTCTCTAACTTTATCATTTCTATCTATTTCATTCAACATGCAATTCATTTCTGGTTTCAATAAGCTAATGAAGGGACTGACTAGACATATGTGATTAGCGTTCAAATGATTTATATTAAAGTTCCAGTTTTTTGCCTATTAATTATAAACTCATTTAGTTATGAAGTCATTCCACTATAGTATTATGACTAAGCTCTCCCCAATTACATATCACTACATAAGCCACTCGACCAGTAGTCGTCCAATGACCTTGTCATAAGTGTGTTATCCTCATAGGATATATTTTTTCTCCCAATATGATCATATTTTATTTCATGGTAACTATTACATCTTCCTTCATGAAAAGTCAATTACTATCATATAGTAATTAAGTCATTCATCACAAAGATAAATGACTCGTGACCACCTTTACTTTTCATCTATCATGTAATGTCAATGAGAGGATATCATTTGTCAATGTCTTGTGCTATGAATTCTACCATTGTGAATGATGCTACATATAGTAGAAGTTGTATACCCAAGGGACCAACTTTCGGTTCCTAATCTATTTGAACTTAGGCTTTTACTTACATCAAAGTATAAGAGTCACTCATGCTGCACTATGAACGTCACAAGTGAATAAATCCATAAATGGATTCATGATCTATTCTACTCAGGTCTTATTGGATGTACTGTCAATCACATCTATGTCTCTACCTTCTAGAGTTATCCATTCTGATGCCCAAGACAAAATATCTCCTCAATTAGACTTGATAAATGACATATTAGTCTTTGAATCGATTTGTTCATTTGTTTTCAAACATTTTTAAATTTTTGAACCTAGTAGTCAAAATTTGCAATTTTGACGTTTGGATAATGGCATTCCCTCCATGTTGGTTTTTCAAAATAGTCCATGCTTCTCTTGCTGATTCACAAGTAGAAATCTTCTTAATTGTTCCATGTCAACTTCACTAAATATAGTGTTTAAAGCTTGTGAGCTTTTGTGAGTAGCCTTTCTTTTCTTTAATAGTGCATCTGCTTCTATCTTTTAGTCGTGTGTTGCCACCAACAATTGTCATAATGGGTTGAGGCCACCCTTTTTCAACAGCTTCACAAGCAACTTCATTAAATTCATTCAATTAAATCCCTAATTCAACAATTTATCCAACATGAACCATGCTTAAAAACCTATGGACTTCCAAGACTTCAACTTAATTTCAACAAAACTTTGTTTTAAAGTTTCTAAAACATCAAAATTAAGTAAAAATGATTTAATTGACTTACCAATTAAAGCTTAAAGCTCCCAAACCCTAGTTTCTCCTTTTATTTTCTTTCTTTCTTTTCTTTCCTCTGTTTCGAAATGCTTCTGTTGTTCTTTCTTTCTTTATTTCATTTCATTTATTCTTTTACTTTATAATAATAATAATAATAATAATAATAATAATAATAATAATAATAATAATAATAATAATAATAATAAATATATTATTTAATAACAAATATATATATATATATTACAATTGGACACACATATATTTTACACTTGCCTATTATCATCACCATCCAATTTTCCTTATTTTATTTATTTTATATAATTTAATATTTTAATATAATAAAATCTTTTGACTTAAATAAAAATTAATTAAATAAATATATTACAAATGTATAAATATATGCATTACACTTGTATAATTTAATCACCATACATTTGTCTTTATTTTAATTTATTTTTAATAATAATAATCATAATTTGATAGAATAATAATAATAATAATGATAAATAATAAATATCTATTTACTTAAATAAAAAGTAATTAAATAAATACCTTACAAATGTATACATACTATTATTACATTTGTATATTTTTATCATCATACACTCGGCTTTAATTTAATTTAATTCATAATATGATATTTATAATTAATTAATTTAATAATATATTTTATAATTAAATTATATATATTTACATGATTAAAATCTAAAATATCTTAGATTTTAACATGTTTGCAATATAACTTATGCTAAATGGTTTATTTGTCATTTTAGCCTTTTTACTTTTTATTAATTTATAATTCAACTTTTACTCCTTATTCAATTTAATCTTTTTTCCTAATTTCTCTTAATTAGGCTAAATTCACTTAATTAAAGCATATTTAAACATACAACTAGACTCAAAAATATTCCTAAAAAATATTTACGAACCCATTTCGCTAAGACAGACACCCGAAAATGTACTTTTTTGATGCCCATGAATTTTGGGTCATTACAAGAATATTATTAATTAATCACATATAATACTTATGAACAAATCAACCACAATTTTAAATTGGTTAGAACTCACACCTTGAATGAAAGTCCCACAATACTAGATCCACTCCTTCACACTCCTACGCTTCAGATCTAACCAGATCTCATCTCGATCTGATTATAGCATAATGGTACATACACCAAAAACATACATGTGTCAATTTCGGCTATACAATCCATTAAAATCCTTTCATTAAATTGAATGAGAATCACTTACTCTATCACTCTTTCAAATGGAGATCCAATAATATTTTTACGCTAATGTAACTCCAAGCGTTCTGGATTGAAACCTTTATTGAAAACATAATATATATAAGATAAATATATATAAGTTTTGGCCTTACAAAGAAAAGAAAGAATTGTGTTTAGATTATGCTAATCATCACATATGATTTACCGATTAGATCAGAAATTACAGTTCAACGAAAAACTTGAATAGATGGAGGAAGAACGATTATAGAGAAACAAAAATATAAATAAAGAAAAGATGAGTAGAAATGTAACATATCCAATTGAAAAAGAAATAGAAAGAAGAGTAAAGGAGATTTGATTACAACCAAAAGAAAATAAAAAAGGAGAATAATAGGAGAAAAATAGGTGGTGACGATGGCGGCGATGGTGGCGGCAAAAAGGGAAAATAAGGAAGGGTGGTTATGTGGTGGTGCAACATTGACAATTGGTGGTTAGAGTGGTGACAAAAAAAATATGGTGGTATAAGGTGGTGGAAAAGAGAAAAAAGGAAAGAGGAGAGAAAAGATTAGAATAATGAAGAATAATGGTTCTTTGGTGATAGGGGCGGTACAAACAAATCAAATGAGAGGAAAAGGAAATGAGGGAAACAAGGGAAAAGAAAGGAAAGGGAGGGAACAAAAAGAGTGAAAAGATGAGTAAATAAGGAAGGAAGGAAGAAGAAAATGGAGGAAAGAATCTTGAGTGTATGGCAACATTTTTGGGCGACAAAAGGTTTTGACCAAAGGGATGTGTCGAATTTAAATAAAAATTCTAAAAGGGGGACTTGAACTTATGTCTCAAGGATAACTAAGCTTGTTCTTAACCACTAGGCTAGAACTCCATCTCATTCAAATGATAAAAATAACTAAAAGAAAACGGGGCGTGACACCAACTATATCCGACTCTACCTGAATAGTTAATAGGGTATTCAATGTCTAATTACATATCAATTCATATTCAAAATCATAATTCTATACCAAATTCCATCATCAACTATATCATAGATCATATATCACCATTTCATATTTACTCAATTCATCACATGAATCACAATCAATTATATCATACTTATTTCTATTATATTCAATTTAGTTCAATTTCTCAATATTCAATATCAAACAATACGAATTAGTTTATATGACATTATAAGCTTACCCTGATAATAAATCATGCACTCAGCATATATAGAGATATATATATTCAATGATCTCAAATCATAAAAGTACAAACCAAATTTCTCTTATCATTCGACAATGACTCTCGCTTCTCCTTTCTTTCGCAATGGCCTGACATCGTCTATAGCTTTATTCGATAATACAATAGACAAAATGATATTAGATTTCATCAAATTGACATTCAAATACATAGCTACTCATATTTTGCATTTTATTCAATTTAGTCTCTATACTCAGGATATGCATGTTTTTCAATATCTAGCATTGGATCAAAATTTGATTTCGCATTCTTTCATTAGAGACACTATACTTTCTATTCATAACATAATTTCTTGACAGATTTTCAATTTATCCAATTTAGTCACTAATGTTACAAAGTTATTTAACAAACTTAACTAGTTTTACTTTTTAGTCCTTTTTTCAATCTAAGCTTATTAACTATCAAATTGAAGCCTAATTCATCAATTTCTCTCTAATGGTAACTTGCTAAGAGCTTAATGATTGAACAAATTAAAGCATGAGCTAGCTAAATTAAGCTCCCATGATCATAAATCTATAAAAATTCCATGAATTTAGTTTTGTTACCTAGTAAAATTTGGTGGTTGAATGTTGAAACAAATGAAATATTTTCTTCTTTTCTTTCTAAGATGGGACGACCAAACATGGATGAAGAAGATGATGATTCATCTTTCATCCCACTAAATATTTATACTTAGACTAACTTTGGTTTAGTTTAATTAACCTTACTTAATTAACTAATTAAAACATTATTAAATTTAATTTAAACATAATTTAATATTAATGGAATTCATCATCAACATCCACTAATTCATATTGAATAATGGTTAAATAACAATTTTAATTCTTTGGATAATTGTTTTCTAGGCCCTTAAACTTTTTTAAAATTAAAATTCAATAGCAACTGGACTTTTACAATTTAGTTCCTGAGTTTTAATTAATCATTTTCTCGGTTATATTGCTCAATCAAACTTTATTATATTTTTATATCAACTCCGTAAATATTTCTATTTTATATTTATGGGCTTAGTTTATATTTTATGGAAATGAGGTTCGAAATCATATTTTTCAACACCATTGAAAATCGAGTTGTAAATATTCTTATTTTATATTTACGAACTTAGTTTACTGTTTACAGAAATGAAATTCTGAAATCATATTTTTCAACTCCATTAAAAATCGAGTTATTACATATCAAATCCAAATTTTAAAAAATGAATTGCAGACTAACTCACGACACCTCTAATGCTCAATTTCAAATAGAATTAGAGAATGATATCACACATGACTATGGATAGAATCTTTGAAAAATTATTATATGACAAATTGAAGAATTTTGGGGTATTACAACTTATCTTACAAAGTTAGAAAAAATGATAGGCACGTGTAATGGACGAGTTTAATTAGTTGTATATATTAATTAATATATTATATATTTATTAAAAATTATAACCTTTTAAAAATGTTATGATTGAGAAATTAAAAATATAATAATATAAATGTATAATTAGTAGAATATTAATAGTTTGTCAAAAAAAAGTTGGAAGGATATTATAGCATATTATTTTATAAACTGAACATATTATTTTAGAAATGTGTATATATATATATATATATATATATATATATATATATGATAATTTGGAAGATATTATATCAGTTAATTTTTACTATGAAATATTAAAAAATTAATTAAAATAATATTTTGGATTCCAAATTAAATTGTAGTTTGAAAAAACCATTTAAAAGTTTGAAAAAAACCATTTAAAAAACAAAAAAATATTAAGGATTAATTTTGACTAATTCAATTATTTAAATATGCAGAAGGACTTTTTAAATAAATATAAAACTAGGAAGGATTTATGTTGGAATTTCCCTCCATGTAACCTTTAAATCTAAAATAAACTTTTCTTTAAAAAAAGCGTAAATCCTTTTCTTTAATTTCTTTCTCCTGTCTACCTTCATCATTTGAAAGAACCCTTAGTATATTGTTTTTTTGGCTTTAAATAATAGATAGGTGCCACTCCTAAACTTAATTTTGAAAAATTAAATCATTAAGTTATTTAATCCACTTGCATCAGAAGTCCAATATATTCACTTTTTTTTTTCTCAGAAAGAAAAATTAACTAATTTAATTCCCTAATATAATCATTCATCAATCTTATTACGCTCATAACTTAAGTTACTCTTGCTAATTTGATCTTAGCTTTGTGTTAAGTTATATTGTGTTACCCAACATAAGGAAATTTTAATGGTTTCTAAAATGTTTCAGAAAAGACCTTAAGAGACAAATAGATTTCTATTCTTCTATATCCGCTATGCTAGCAACCTAAAGAGAGTTGACCATGGAACCCCATTCCACAATCTCCATCCTGAATTCCCCAAATTTGTCCTAATTCATTCTGAGAGGCTTCCTGAGAAAAATTGTGCATGATGAGTCCTTTGTACAAAGTAGTTCCAAACTTCTTTAGCAACTGGGTAGCCCTTAAGGACATGCAAATTATCTTCTGATTCATGATGGCAGACTGGACATGACATATTTTGTCCAACACCCCTTCGTACGCGTTCTAAGTTAGCAAGCAATCTTTGTTTGCGAGCCAACCATAGAAAGAATCGAACGCGATGAGGTCCCTAATATTTCCAAACAGCTTTCCACTTATCATCTTGTGTGTTCCATGTGTCTTTTTTCATTGTTTAATACACTTTTGACCGAAAACCTTCTATTTATTGTGTGTGCCCAAAAAATCTTGACGGGGCCTGTCAGCGGGTGTGAAGGAGAAGTGTTTGTAATTTTTTTTTAACGATTTCTACTAACAACCTTTTCCTAAAAGATATTCACTTTTATCCTAGTCTTTAAATTCAATTGGTTTGATTTAAATTTAGTTTCCTTCCATTCTAAAATTAATGAGAAAAAAATGTACAAAATTACACAAAACATTAAAAATTACCATGTTAATAGGAATAAATTAAAATTTGAAATAGAAATAAAATTATTAAAATTTTGAAACAAAAATAACTCAAAAAGAAAATTTGCATTATTATTTTCACGATTACTACAATTAGTTTCTTTTAAGCAAATGTTATTTAAAGGTAAATAGAATATTTAGTCACAACACATTGTTGGCAATTAACATATTCAAGGAAATATTTTATAATGATAAAATATATATTCACGTATTTATGGAAATATTTATACAAATTGTGTTAAATATATATTAAACTATTAGGTTTTCCTAACTTATGTTAATTTGAGTTATAGTAAATTATTTGAAAAGTATTTCACCATGCAATATTAATTTTTTGGGTACACTACACTCAGAGGTGAAGGCAGAAAATTTTTTAGGGGCGGATGAAATTTTAATTTTTTATAGTTTATATCTTTATAATTTGTAAAGGATTAGCCCCTTGGCTTCGCCCCTGACTACACCCATTGTAAGAGGCAAAGCTAGAACAATTTTTTAAGGGTTGAATGAAATTTTAATTTTTTATAGTCTATATCTTTATAATTTTTAAAGGATTAAATCGAATTTTATAATTTTAGGGGGACTAAAGTAAAATTTTACCTTTACTAATTTAAATTTTTAAAAAAAAAAATTAAAGGGCTAAATGACAAATTTTTATTTTGGGGGCCTGCTAGTCCCTTAAATTCGCCTCTGCCCATAATCACTCTAAAATATGGTTTATTCTATTTTAGTTACTTTAATTTTTTCTCAATTTAATCACTATAAATAAAATAATTGTGTGAACTAATCACTATCATAAAAATTTTAGTTTTCTTTTAAGGGATTCTTGATTGAGAATATTTTTCCTTTTACCATTTTAGAATAATCATGAATGTAATTGACTATATCTTAGAGTGACCATAAATGTAGTTTACCCTAAATTAGATTAAATTAATTACATTGCAAAAATAAAAAAATTAAATGTAAATATCAAATATAATATTTCGAAAATTTTGTTGACCTAACTATTTTAATAAATAATAAAAGTAGTTATAATTAAAGATACATGTGCTAGCTATGTAACCTATCATTGAAACTGAATTTTCCTATATGTATGATTTGGTGAGAAGCCCTGTTCTGAAAAATTATAAAATTGAATAGGAGGAGTGTTGTTAGATTTACAATTAAAGTGATTAGTCAATATATTGAGATTGAGTGAATAGATTTATTGCTCTTTAATCCCTAACACTTAAGTAAGCTTTGGTTTCGTTTATGTAATTTTGAGTTGTAATTAAAAAAAAACAGTAAAAATAAAATAATGAACACATAAAGTAATTACTCCAAATGGTAAAAAATTATGACTCATCACAATTTGGAAGGTAGTGCGTTTATCTAAGCAACCAATATCCCTTGAAAACATAAAAAATTGCAGACAAAAAAAGTATTATTTAAACTGAAAATGACCTTTACAGCATTGGTTCTCAGGTAATATGTACCATCTGGAGCAAAGTCATTAAACTGTTGGAAAAAATTGCTATTGCAAAACTTTCCCAGGAATAACAAGGGAACAGTACCTCTACTTGTTCAAATTACAGTTCCACTGGGAATCAAGGCATCCTTCACTATCGTCACAATCCCACTCTTAATGAAATATCCATCCGTTTCCTTTGCAGCTTCTTGCACATTGTCGTTGTTAATGATCTGAAATTGCCACATTCATTTAAATAAACATGGATTTGATATTAGATGGGATAAGAAGTTAAATAGTTCCAAATTTGTGAGACAGTGATTAATGCACTAAAACTTTTTCTTTTTTAAATCTTATACTGTCAGCACTTTCATGTACCACTGCCTTCAGATTCAACCATCCACAAAGGTAACAAGCAATAATAAACTTGATAAAAGAATATTTCTTATTCCTCAAGCTACATGCAGAGGAGGCAGCACCAATGTGATATTTTACCAAATGATACACTGAAACTCTTCTCTTTTTCCAAGGAAAAGCGTTTAGTTACCAGTTCAGAGTCAGATCATTCAAAATAAAAAGCAATTTAATAGATAAAATAAAGACTTAACCTTCACATCATCGCCTATCCGAGCATTCTTGTCAATGATGGCTCTCTTGATGTGCGAATTCTTTCCGATACCAATTGGAACACTGCCCTTTGCAGCCAGAAACTTTCTGTCAGCCTCTGTCTGGAGGATGGTAATGAGGAAATAGAGATTATTATGGATACAAAATGATATATGTCGGTAAAACAATAGAAAAGAAAGCTAAGAACTCTCAGGTTGAGCTACCTCATAATAATCTGCTCCCATTAGTAAGGTATCTTCTATGATTGCACCCTCAGAAATGCAAGATCGGAGACCAACAACAGAATGGTGAATTCTACAGTTCTGCAATCAGCAAAAAGCCCCGAGGATAAACTCCTAAGTAATCTAATTTCCAAGTAGCCAGTAAACATTTCAAAGCAATACCCCCAAGGAACTAACCTTAATAACACAACCCTCACCAACAACACTATCTGTAACATTAGCATTAAGCATTTTGGATGGAGGCAAATAGCGAGGCTGGGTGTAGATTGGAGATGAACGGTCATAGAAGCTGGGGAGAAAGTCCAAAAAAATAAAAGTAATTAATTAAGTTGATCCATCATGATTGTAAAATGATAATCCAGTGAGGAATCAGAACTACCTAAAATCCGGCACTGGCTTTTTGGTAATTCCCAGATTTGCATTGTAAAATGCCTCTATTGTACCAATGTCTTCCCAATAGCCATCATACAAGTAAGCTTGCACCTACGCATAACAGGCAATTAGACTTCCAGAATTAGTTTTTCTCAGTTATGTGAAGCAAAAATTTCAACATGGGAACATAAACAAACTCCATCATGAATCAAATTCTATTACTGGAGCTTCATTCTAGCATACATGACAAAATTATTCTAAGGTATGCCCTCGACATGAATGTATATCCTGGACATAACCTTGTTTGAAACTGTTTGTTACTAGACAAAGACAGGGCAGGATCCAATCTCCACATTGTTCAACTTCTTGTTGCAAATGCTAGTGCTGAGAACTAACTTGACGAATAAATGAATTCCAAAATATCATGTTTAAAGAAGAGCATAGCTTTCCATGAAAAAAGAAACAGAACTGGGTGCCTCAGATATTGAAAAGGAAATAAATAAGCTACTAGGATCTATGTTTTGAGATCATCTCCATTACTAATTCAGTTTGGTAATGGTGAAGTCCATTCAGATGGAGGAATGCAGAAAAGAGTACTTACCCTCATCCCAATGGAAGTAGCACCTGGAATGACTTCACTTCCAAAATCATTGGCACCAGGAAACTTCTTCGAAAGAAGGTCCAACATCGCCTTTTTACTGACAACATATATGCCCATACTAGCAATGTAAGGCATTTCTTTTGCTCTCTCGTCATCAAGACCTAAAATTGTGGTGTCAACCTAAAACAACACCATCAAAACTAGAACCAGAAACAATGACGTTCATGTAAGAAAATCTCATGGTCAGGAGGATCCTACCTGCAAAGCTTTGAGTTGGTCCCCTTTGGGTTTCTCAGCAAATTCAATTATACGGCCTTCGTCATCAATCTTCATCAGACCAAAGGAAGCAGCCCGTTTTTCATCCATAGGCAATGCAGCCACCGTAATGTCAGCAGCAGTCTCCCTATGAGCCTGAATAAAACTTTCATAATTCATTCTATATAAATGGTCCCCAGCAAGAACCAAGAACTCCAGAACATTATGTTCCTCAAACAACCACAAGTACTGCCTCACAGCATCTGCAGTCCCCTGTCCATAATCAAAGTCAAAACACAATCTTTTTAAAAGAAAAATCATAATCATAATCCGTAAACAATTTAATCCAGTTTAGTAGCATCGCAAACCTGGAACCAATTTGGGTTCTCGGGACTTTGCTGAGCAGCAAGAACTTCAACGAACCCTTCGTTCTTGTAACCACCCATGTTACTAGCATATGCGCGGGAAATATGGCGATTGAGAGAAGCGGAATTGAATTGAGTCAGAACGTAGATTTTGGACACATTACTGTTCAAGCAATTGCTAACGGGAATATCAATTAGCCTATAATTTCCTCCTAATGGAACAGCCGGCTTTGCTCTCTTCTTTGTTAGCGGGTAAAGCCTTGTCCCTGCTCCACCTCCTAATATAATCCCCAAAACACTCTGCCAAAACCAATCAAAGTGTCATCAGCAAATGCTTTGGCATTAGAACAATATTTCATCAGAATCACACAAAGATAAATGGAAACTTACTCGACTAACGTCGGGTTCAAGACATGTCTGCGAGTTCTTGGAATCCGAAACGGCCTTCGGCGAAACGATCAATGTAGTACGTTCCTTTTGGCGGGAACCGGTAATGGTTCTAGAAACAACATGGTCGCCGGACAAAGAAGAAGCCGAAAAGGACAAGGTCCGAGGAGCAGTGGATAGACGGCTCCGAGAAACGAAAGAAGCATTGGACGACGACGAAGCAGGCGACCTGAAAGCACCCAATGCGGCCATGCTCGCCATTTGCGGTTTCGCGGTTTAACTCTAAAATGAGTGCAAGTATGTGGGAGTGGCAGCTTTGTGGATCTGATGTTTGACGGGATTTGTGTGAGAAAATTAATTAGTAAAAAGTATCTGGTGTTTGTTATTTCACAACGGTCACTGCTTATAATTCGTTGCTATAAAAACTAAGCTTTTCTATTTATCATTTAATAAAAAACTTATATGTAAAAAATTAATTAATCTCTTATATTAAATTTACATCCAGTTAAGTCCTTTTAGTTAATTAAAATAATTAATTATTAATAGTTGTTTTCATTAACTACATTGACAGTTAAAATAAATTAGCGAGTCAATCAAATAGTGACAAGTGATCATTTCGATTTAATTTAATATTTTTTCATAAAATTATTAAAAAATTTAAAAATAAAAATAGAAAATTTTCAAAATATCAAAATTTTAAATATTTAAAAAATATGAAAATCCATATGAACTTTTAAAAATTATAAATATTATAAAAATAAAAAATTCTAGTAAATTATTAAAATTTTGAAATATGAAAATTGGCTCTGGTACCAGATTGTCCCGAGAATTTGAGGATGAAATTTGTAATGTGATAGTCAGAATCGTATTTTGTAATTTGAAATTAAAATTTGAAAGATTGTTTGATTAAATTTTTGAAAGGAAAATAATTAAAAACATAGATTTTTGAAAACTTAAAATAAAATTTAGAGAAACGAGTTTTGATCTCTAAAATGGGTATTTCCAATCGTGCCTTTCATTCTAAATCTGATAGCCTTTTATAGAGGGCTATTGTCTATTAACATAATTTGAAACAGGAAATTCAATTCCTTACATTATTACATAATTGAAACTTCTCAGAGAATATATTCTCTGGTTACAAAAATACAAACTACAGAGAATATTCACTATTCATGCTAAAGAATCTTACTGTTTTTTCCAGAGATTTCTACTGTTCATACCAGAGAATATTTCCTGTTCATTCGCCTTTTCTTGCAGGGAATATTTACTGTTCACGCCAGAGAATATTTCCTGTTCATCTTCTTTCTTTTACATCATTTTTTCTTAGTTCTGGTAATGGTTACTGAGGTGGTATCATCTGCAAGATCCACTGAGTTGATTGAAGATGTTGAAGATTTCTCGTCTTTAGATTGAGCTTAGCATTTCAGCCATGAGTTTTTTTGTATTCCTTCTTGGTCTTGACTTGAGCTAGGATTGCATTAGCTATCGATTTTGCTTGAAGGAATTTTGCTGTGGTTTGATCCGGGGTTGCTGACTTGCATAATCTCGAATTCTTGTTGAAAAAATTATCCAAATATTTTGAATCATATTTTTCATCATTAAATTTGTCCCACCATTTAGTTCTGAATTTTCGAACTAATAATGGAATTCCAGTATGTGGATCTTGTTCATAGGAGTAATTCCAAGAAACAATTCAAGAAATACACAGTTTTGAGAAAAAATGAATTATTCTGTAAATGTGTTTTTGGTTTGGTTCTGGTTGAAATTTATCAAAGAATTTGGCCATAAGTTTTGAATTTTCTCCAGTAGGATCTCAAAAGATGATGTTTCATACCAATTCCACCATTCTTGGAACCAGTTTGGGATTTTGAATTGGGTACTGTATTTGAAATATATGAGCCAGGATTGTCTCATATGTTGATTGTTCATTAAGAAGGTGATGTACCATACCATTTGGTAATCCCATTATGTAAAATATGAATGGTCGTCAATTTTGGTAGTAAATTTGGCTGGAAATTTCTTTGGAGAATTTGGGTTTTCACCCCAATCCCTTGGTCAAAGAATTTTTAATATTTGGCCTGTTGAATTTGTAATAAAATTTGGATCTTTTGGGTCTGTGTAGTATTTGAAAAGTACTGATCTAGTTGAACCAATATGTTTTCATAATACTGTTGAGGTTTTTGAGAATCCAATGGCTTGAAATGCCATCCATTGGAAAGTTATTTTGCAAGTATATGTGGAGGTTTTTTTGAAAATTCTCCCTCCATAATAAGAATTTTTTCAAAACATTTGCTTGGAAAATATTGTGAGGAAAAGTGTAGCAGTCTATGAAGATACTACTATTTCTTTTGGAAAAACATCTTGGAGAGATGCCTCTTTAAAATATTTTTGAGAGATTCTGGTTTGTGTAAACAATCTCTTTATTTTTTGAAATCTTTGTTGCTTCACCGAAAATTTGCTTAAGAGGAGTTTCTTCTTTCATTTGAGAAAAGGCCAATGCCACTTTTGGAGATTAAAAAAGAGACTCAATCCATTTTTTTTATTTAAGAACCAATTTCATTTGGATCTTATGCGTCTTGAACAAATGTATTTTTGGAAGATTTTGATGAGGAGGATGATATGTCATTTTCTTCTTCGTGGCAAATTTCATGCCATGACTTAATTGGTTTTGAGGAAATTTGGGTTTTGGATGTTTCTCCTATTTTCCCTTTCTTTTTGTCTCTGAGTTTGGGTGACATTTTTGAAGAAACTCTCTGGTGAGAAAATCAGACAAAGAATTAGTTTCTCCTTTGATGTATTCAATATCAAAATCAAATCATTGCTTGCCATTTTGTAAAAATTTGTTTTGAGGCAATATTTTGAATATCTTTTTGTAAAACTTCTTTTGCTGATTTGCAATCAATTCAAAAGAAAATTTTGATTTAATTAATCACTTTGGAACTTTGTAATGCATAAACAATTGATAAAATTTCTTTTTTAATAGTACTATAATTTTGCTGAGTTGGATTCTAGTGTCTGGAAGTAAACTAGACTATTTCCTCCTTTCCCCCTTTAACTTGTTTGATGATCCCACTGTATTCTATTTCAAAAGCATTTGTTTCTACTATTTTAGGGGCATTTGGATTGGCTAAATATAAACAAGGAAGCTTAGTAATTTGTTTTTTAATCTGGGAGATAATATTGGAATGATCATTTGTCCAAGGTTGTAGATTCTTTTTGAGCATATCATATAATAGTTTACATAATTTGGTAAGACCTGGATAAAAGCCTATGACATAATTGAGGCTTCCTAAGAATCTTTGTAGTTGGACTTTATCAAGGATTTGGTTTGGGAATTTGCTAGCAAATTCTATGGACCTTTCTATTGGGGTAATGGTTCCTTGGGTAATGTAATGACCTAGGAATCTTACTTTGGTTTGGAATAAACTTATCTTAGATTTAGAAACTACTAAACCATTGTTTTTTATGACTTTTACAAAGATGGATAAATGTTTGAAGTATTTTTCTAAAATTTCTAACAACACTAATACATCATCAATGTACACTATTGTAAATTGAGAATATTGGTAAAAAATAACATTCATTATTCTTTGAAATTCGGATGGAGCATTTTTTAATCCAAAAGGCATGACATTCCATTCATATTGTCCAAATGGTACAGTAAATGTCATTTTGTATCTTTCTTCTTCTTTTATTTAGATTTGCCAAAATCCCGATTTCATGTCAAATTTTGAGAAAATATTTGCATTGCTGAGTTTTTGTAACTAATCTTTTTTGTTTGGTATTGGGTACATAATCCATTTTAAGGCTTGATTGAGAGGCTTGTAATTAATTACTAATCTTAGCGTTCCTCTTTTGAGTTTTGCGTTTTTCATTACATAAAATGCTAAACAACTCTAAGGAGAACTATTTTTCCTAATTAATTTTTTATTAAGAAGATCTTGTATTTCTTTTTTACAAAATTTCTCTGTTTCTTTGTTTATTTGTATTGGTCTTGCTTTTGTGGGTATTTGTCTTTCATCAAAATTATTTTCATATGGTAACGTTACTTCATGTTTTTTTTTCTATCCCAAAAGGCATTAGGAATGTCAGAACAAATTGTTGATACTATTTCTTCTTTGACTTGATTTGATTTATCCTTTTTTGGGCTTCTTTTTTCTAATTGTTCACTCAATTTTTTAAAACATATTTCTTCTTTCAGAAAAGAGATTTGTTTCTATTTATGATTAATTAAATTATTGATTTGCCCATTATGGATGGATAAAGATTTTAATAAGTTGAGATTTTTTATTTTGGGTTTTTCTGCAAAAGGAAATTCTACTTTAGTGTTTAAAACTTTAGTAGAGACTGAACTATTTGTTACTTTATATGGTTTGAGTAAGGATATAAATGGAGTTCCTAATATGACATCTTGGGTAATATCTTTTACCATTAGAAAACATGTTTGATATTTTATACATTTGTTACAGATTTCTGCATTAGGAATTTTGTAAGTATTTTTTAGTTTTTTAACGTTTGTAGCCTTAAGAGATTTTGATGTTTTGTCATAATACTTTGTTGGAATTATCCATTCTCTAATACAGTTTTGGTTTGCTCTATATCAAAAAGGGCTATTGTTTCTAATTGAAATTCATTATTTATAAAAATATTTATTTTTATTAAATATCTTTGGATAAAAACTTCAGTTAGAACCATCATATATTCCAGTGTATTTTCTTCAGGTTCGGGTTCAATTTTTGACGAATTATTTTCTGGGATTTCATGTTTTAATGTCTGCATTTGTTTTTTCATTTATTGTTGTTCCATTTTAAGCTGAAAATGTTCCAACTTAATTTGTTTTATTTCTAATTGTAATTCAGAATTTGTGATTTGTCTGGGTTTTATTTTTCATATTTATTAAATATTAAATATTGTATATTGTACATTTGTGATTGACTAGAAATAGTCTCTTTTTTCTTTTTCTAGTTTATCTTTTAATGAGGATTTTAATTTCAAAAGGTATTTTCTTTTAAGTTTTGGATCTTGAATTTTATCAATGACTTCAATCATAAATTTTTATCTCTGGTTAACATATCAATTGAAGGTTCATTTTCATCATCAGAAGATTAGGATGTTGTATGTAATTCATCTATTTGTAATTCATCTGTTTTGGTAGATGTATCATCTTCAGAAGAAGTTGTTTCTAAGAAAATCTCATTTATTTTTTTGTTCTATTTCTTCATCTAGATTTAAATTGTTAATTTTTCTTCTAATTTTACAATATTTTGAGATGTGTCTTGGTTTTCCACATCTATAACATTTTATTGTTTTATCTATTTTGTTTTCTGTTTTCTGTTGTTTCTTTTCTTTTCTGTATTTTCTATATTTCGGGTTTTTTTTATAATATTCTGAAATATTCTTTTTCCTATTTTTTGGTTTCACAGGGCAACATGTTTTTGAAGAAGAAGGTTCATTCCTAATGTCAAATCGGTGGCAAAATGATCCTAACTCCTTTCTACATTAATATCTTTCTTTATTAAGTTGTTTTTGTAATTTTAAATCTTGACAAATTTTCAATCCTTCTTTTTGGGTAAAACTAATTAGTTCACCATATGTAAGTTTTTCATACGGAATAATACCTTTATAATTTTCTCTTATTTGATTTCTATCTTTTTCTCCTAATAAAGTAGGAAGTCCTACTAAAAAGTTTTCTTTCCAGAATGGTTGTTGGTCATCAGATCTTTGCATAACTCTAGTCATAAAGACATCTTTATACCATTTAAAATCAATTAATTTTTTGCATTTTAAATTTGATAATAATTCTGAATTTCTATCTTTAAGATGACAAGGATCTCCTATAAAGTGTTTAGAGATTGAGAAAATTAAAGTTGCTACTGCATCTTGGATTTATCTCCCTTGATCATCTTTTTTTATTGCTTTCAAGATTTCTTCTTGTCAGGTTTTAGTGAGTGCATGGTCCCACCATCCTTTTAATTGACTGGTAAACCCAGCAACTAAAAGATTGGCTATAGCATGACCACTAATTAATCCATTTTGGTTTTGGGTTTTATAAACATTTGAAACCATTGTCATTTGTTGTAATAAATTAAGAATATTATATTCAAATATTCCGTCTATATTCCATTCATAAATTGTATTAGCATTGTATTTATTTTAGAAAACGAGTTTTTCTTCTATATTAAGACCGGCTGCAATAATTTTTGGATAATATAATCTTTTTAGTTCTTTCCAGGTCATTTTGTTGATTTGTTGTTCATCTGACTTGTCAGAGTCAGATTGGGAATATTAGTGTAATGTGTTTACTGAATGTTGGGCTTGCATTGGGGTATTAGGTGCAATTAATTCAGACTTGTAACTTTCCAAAGCATCTAGTCTATTTTGGATTTCTGTTAAGAAATCATTTTGGGATTTTTGGAAAAGTTTTGGAATTTCATAAGGTGTAAATATTGGTTCTTTAAAACTTTTTTCTACTACGTCTTTTACTGGTTCTTTCTTAATTGGTTGATTTTCTACCAATTTTTCAATATAATAATCTAATTGTTTTCCTATTGTATGAAGACTGATATTTGTATAGTTATTTTGTTCTACTATCATTTTAATATCTTTTGATGAGATTTCTTCTCCTGCATCAAGAGCTTTCATTCATAAAAGATTTGCTTTTATTCTAGTATTTTGTGAAGATATTGAACCTCCATTAAAGGGGATGTTGATATTCAACTTCTCTTTTATTAGTCGCCATCTAGTATTATATTTTATTGTATTAATGATTACGGATAATATTTTTCAAACCATTCAAAGAATTTTATATGAATTTTATGGGTATTTATGTATTCATAATATTCTTGAAGAATGCTTTCTTTTTATCATTATTATTTTAAAGTAATCTTTTCTTTTTTGCTTATTTTGTTGGAATAGAAGTGTTTTCTACACCATACCTTATTTATCTCAAAAGATTTTTCTAGAACAAATATTTCTAAATTTTCTCATTGTCTTGCATTATTAGTTGTCGAAACCTTTTTTTGAAATTGAATTTTTAAAAATAAAAAAGGGAATCGTAACCATTCATTTTTTTATGAGGTGCGATCGGGTCACCTCGTAATTTGATAGTTTTAATAAACGTTTGATTTGCTAAAACAACGATTTTTGGTCTATAAACTTCGAGAAATGAGTTCGGGAGTTAGTTACGCACGATGAAGGATTAGCACCCTCGCAACGTCCAAAATTATTACCTAGTTGATTATTTAATGTCTTAGTGTCAAAAGTTGAAAACTTGAAAACAGTTTAAAATATGACCCCTCTTTGTATTAATGTTCTTTACTTAAAAATTGTTTGAATAAATCGAAACGTATGTTAAAGGCCCTTTCATCTCGAGGTAACAAAATGTCACACCTTTTAAGTTAGGACACGACACCTCAAATCCTTGAGAATAAGCTTGCCTTTTTTTTTCATTTAAATCTCATGTATTTTTATTTGAAAAGGATATTCGGTCATTTAGGTTTAATGAGAAAATTGAAACCCCATAAGTTAGGGCACGACTTCTCGAATCTCCAAATACGGAACATTGCTTTATTTTTAAATTTTCCTTTTTGAAAAATAACAAGTGTAATATTTAAAACGATGGATATTTATCTTATTCGGGGTATAGTATAAAAACAACTAATTATATCTAACATAATGCATGATGTAGTGATTATGAATCAAGATAAAATTACTATATAGATAGAATATTAGAATGATAATGTAACAGCCCGTTTATGGGTCAAATCAGAACAGTGGTTTCGAGACCAAAAATCCAAAGTAAAAATATTTATTTTATCATTTCTTTAAGGTCTACAGCATGATAGAATAATTGTGTAAAAATTTCAATAAGAAATTTTATCGATGGAGTGCTCAATTTGACTAGAAGGACTAAATTGAAATAGGTGCAAAATTTGAGTTCTATAAGTTAATGGTAGTAAATTGTTATGAATTTTTAGTTAGAGGTACTTAAATGGCAATTAGACCATTATACTTTAGGGTGGACAAAAATGGGCATAGAGTAAGTGAATTTATAAAGTTTAAGTGAAGGGTAATTTGGTAATTTGGCAAATAAAGACAAATTAACTAAATAAAAGATTCCATCTTCTTCAATTTAGTCCCCCTAACCGAGATTTTTGAGGAGAAGACATAGCTACGGTTTGACCAACTTTCAAGCTCGATTGTAATTCCATTCTTGTCTCGTTTTTAATGATTTCTACATTTTTGAGATTTTGGTAACTCGATCTAACAATTTCAAGGACTAATTTGAAAGAAATTTAAAGTCTAAAATTTTACCCAAGTTGGATGTGCTTGTATTTTGATGTTTGATGATAGAAAATGTATGTTTGTTGTTGGATAAACAATATTTGTAAAGTGATTTTTTGATAAAAATGTCAAATAGGGACTTATTTGTAAAAGTTATAAAAGGTGTAGAAAAGTGTGAATAAATAAAAAATGTGGGTTTTTATGTGTACAAGTAATATTTGGCTAAGCTTGGGTTGTGATGAAATTGAATGAAATTCATTTTACGAGCCTAGGGACTAAATCGTAAAATGTTGAAATGTTAGGGGCAAAAATGTAATTTTTGTCATAATGTGTTTTTGGACTATATTGAATAACGTGATGATTAAATAAGTTAAATTTGACATTATAGATCAAGAAAAACGAAGTTCGGATCTAGATCGGGGGAAAAACAAAATAATTGACGAATAGATCCCTTTTGTCGTTTTTGCATTCGAGGTAAGTTCGTATGTAAATAAGATTTATTATAATTTTATTTTAAACGTTTTAAGTTTGTATGAATTGTGTAAACGACTCTATGGAAATGTTCGACGATGTTTTGGCAAGCGAGAAATCCCAATCAAACCTTAGGAATAGATTAAGATACAAGTGACATGTCACTAGGGTATTATGTTATGTGATCCGGGTGCTGGTCCTATACGTCCTACCAGTGGCTGAGTATACCAGTATATGTTGTGATTACTTAACAGCTTGTGTGAGTAGTACCGTGTAGCTACGTCTTGACTGACAGCTTGTGTGAGCAGGCCCGTTGATGGCTCGAGAGCAAGCATATATGTGTTATGAGATAGAGGTAGCAATGGCTACATATGTGACACCTTGTGTGCAAGGTTTCCCGAGTATCCGATATTATTATTTCGAGTGGTTCATTAGGTATGCCAACGATGAGAATAAGTATGAAATTATTACGAGATGGTACAGGTATGTACATAAAGCTTATGATTATTAAATTCGTAAAATGATGATTTCAAGGTGAGTTTGTGATGGAATGAATTATGGTCATGAGATTATGGTAAATTACATTATCTTATTTTATATTACTTGAATGTTAAATGTATGGTAAGAATTGTTTACTCCTTTTATACGAGCTTACTAAGTATATAGCTTACTCCGTTTATTTTTCCATGTTTTATAGTGTTACCAAGCTAGTTCGGATTGGAGATCGTTGGAGATCACATCACACTATCAAACTGTCATTTTGGGTATTGATGATTTTTAAACATTTTGAGTATATGGCATGTATAGGGACTTGGTCATTTTGGGTATATGTGTCATTGTGAATTTGGCCAAATATGTTGGCTTATATTTGTTTAAGGTGATATGGTATTTAGCCATGTAATTAGCTTATTTTGGCTAAAATGGTTGTAAGCCTATTCATATAAGTATATGTGCCAATGCCTTTTGTTTATGTGTTTTGTAATGGTTCGCTATATGTTTATTTATGGCTATATAGTTTTGTTGTTAAATGATTGAGTTTGGTTCGTTGGTATGCTAAAAGGTCTATATGATACAATGCATATTAATGGTAGCCATATTGAAGCTTGTGGAATGTGAGTGGTATGATTTTGCTAGGAAAAATATGATGTTGTAAATATGTTAGATATTGAAATGACATGATTTAGCCTTGATTGTGGATGTTTTGGTTGTCTAAGTATACTATGGTTTGTGCCATTTGATGTTGTGTATGTGCTTGCAAATGAGGGTGGCAAATTGGCTTGGTAGATAGCCTTTATTTTTGTCCACACGGATAGACACACGGGCATGTGTCTAGGCCGTGTATGACACATGGCCTGCCCCATGGGCATGTGTTTTGGCCGTGTGTCTCCTACACCTTAATTTTGAGAAACAGAATGCTCAGAATTGAGCACAGGGCAGAGACACGAGCGTGTGCCTCAGCCATGTGAGGGACACAGCCTCGGACATTGGTGTGTGTCTTGACCGTGTGAAGTCTGCTCCTATTTTATGAAAATTAATTAATCACGTCCTAGCACACAGGCGTGTGGCTTGGCCGTATGACTTCAATTTGTTCATGCCTTGCAAAACAGAGAGTTACACGGGTTACGGACACGGGCGTATGTGACCACTTAGCCTGCCCACACGGGCATGTCCCAAACCACACGGGCGTGTGACCCTTGTATGTGACGAAAATCTTCTAAGTTTTGTAAAAAAATTCCTAAGTTCTTGGTTCAATCCCGGACCACTTCCAATACATGTTTTGGGCCTCGTAGACTCGTATTAGGGACTTTATGACTGAAAGCAAATGGTTTTAATTTGATGGAAATTTATGACTCGAAATTGTATGATTGTTTGCGATAGAAGTCCGATAACGCCTCGTAACCCTATTCTGGCGTCGAATATGGGTGAGGGTTTACAGATGAAATATAAATAAATAAGGGTATACTTTAATAATAATATCATAATCTAAACAAATAGATGAAGTAACGTACAACCAAATAAATGAAAAATACATGATTAAAAAGGCACAACTTAAAAATACCAAAAAATAATAAAAGGAATAATAAAATAACACATAAAGGAAATAAAATAAAATAAAATGAGATGACAATATGATAATATGTACAAATATAAACAAAATGAGTTTAGAAATAAAATAAAAAAGGCAAGGCAATAATGATAAATAGATAAATAAACAAATAATAATAAACTCTAAAAAAGAGTCCATGAAAAGGGTGAAATTAAATAAAGGACTTAATTGAAATTAAAATGAAGTTAAAGGGATAAACTATAAATAATAAAATAATTAAAACAGAATTAAGGATTAAAATGAAACGTGCAAAAAGGGATGGGGATTAACTGGTAAAATATCCCAAACCTTGCTAAACACGGCATTTCATTTGGCAAGTCGAGGGACCAAATTAAAAATTAAAGAAAATTGAATGGCCAAATTTAAAAGGAAAAAAAAAAAGAAATTTGGATCAACATAAAATGCGCGCAAAGGGACAAGGACTACATGAGAAATTATTCCCAGTCTTACAAACGTATCGTTTCATGATGGATTGAAATGAAACAAAGCTAAAATCGCAGGGTAAAATTAAAAAGAAAAAAAAGGAAGTAGGATTAAACTGAAACAGGGTAGAAAGACAAAAGTGCCCATAGTGTAAATAACCCCTCTAGGCAAAAACACGCGGATCCTAGAGGTCTTGGGTCAGATCTCGGGTTGCCCCCCCCCAAAACGACATTATTTCAGGGCTTTTCCCTTTTAAAACGGTCCAAGGACCAAATTGAAACAAAATAAAAATGCGTGGAAAAATGAAAAAAATAAAAAAAGGATAGGACTCGATCAAATATAGCCTCAAAAGCGGAAGGACTATCGCTAAAATAGACCATTAGTTAAAAACGCGCAGATCCTCTGGATAGATCGGGTCGAATTTTAGGTCTTAAGCAAAACGACGTCGTTTAGGTAACTGATGCTTAAGTCCAAAACGACATCATATAGACCTTTATATAAATAGTAAAAAAAAAAACTTCTATCCTCATTTTCTAAAAAAAAATTCTCTCTTCTTTTTTTTCTCTCTAAACTCTCTCCCCTTCCGGCTTAGGGTTCCGGCGAGTCCCACGGCAGCCACCGGTTGCCGGCGACAAGCTCCGCCACTCCCAGTCGCTGAAAATGCCGAAAATAACCCCCTTTTGTCCCTTTTTAAACCTAGGTTTAGATCTAAAGGCGAAAGCCTTAAAAAAAGAAAAAAATTTTGTCGACGCCCTTCTCTTCCTTATGACCTCTAGTATGCCCTTTGTCGAAACCATTTTTTTGAAATTGACTTTTATTTAAAAAAGAAGAACGGGAGTCGCGACCAATCCTTTTTAAGAGGTGTAATCGGATCACCTTGAAACTTGATTTTTTTAATATAAGGTTTAATTTATTAAAACAATGTTTTTCGGTCCACAAAAATCCAGAAATGAGTTCGGGAGTCGGTTTCGTACGAGGAATGATTAGCACCCTCGTAACGCCCAAAATTGGTACCTAATTGATTAATTAATGTCTTGATGTTGAAAGTTGAAAACTCGAAAAGAATTTAAAATTCAATCCTTCTTTTTATTATATTATTAATTATACTTAAAAATCGCATGAAGAAATCGAAACGTATGTGAAAGACCCTCTCATCTCGAGGCAACAAGATATCACATCCCGTAAGTTAGGACGCGACACTTTGAATCCTTGAGAATAAGTTGCCTTTATTTTTTATTTGGAATCTCATGTATTTTAATTTTAAAAAGGATATTCGGTTATTTTGGTTCAATGAGAAAAATCGAAACCCCATAAGTTAGGGCACGACTTTCTCAAATCTTCCAAATACGAAATATTGCCTATTTTTGAAAGTTTGTTGGCGCATTCGGGTAAAAATTAATGCAATATTTAAAATGATATATGTTTGGTTTATTCGGGCATAGTAAAAAAATGCGTAAGTATGTTTAAACACGATTCATGACGTATTTACAATAAAATGAAATGATAACACCAACGATATACAAAAATATCAAATTAATAAACGATGATGATATACAATAATAAAACACCAAATAAGCAAACAATGATCCTATTATAACTTCTAACTTTATACTAATTGAATGATAATGAGGAAAATAAATAATAATACTGAAAGACAAGTGCACAAATAAAGAAAAACATAAACATCATATATATATTTTATACATATAAAAAGGATAAGAGATAATAAATAGATAAATAAATGAAATAATGTTCTAATTCTAATATCAATAATCAAAACACAAAATAATAACATTAATAATAATAATAATAATGATAATAATAATAATAATAATGGGGTTACAAAATATGCACAAATAAAGAAAATAAGAATAATATGAACTAAAAAGAAGTGAAAAATAAATAAAAAAGGAATATGTATATATGTAAAAAATAAATATATAGATAAAAATAATACATATAAAATCTAAAAAATTGATATTAAATAAACACGTGATTAAATTGTAATTTCGACAAAATTGCAAGTATAAAACATAATAAAATAAAATGAATTGAGTAGTAAAACAGTGCAAAGGACCACTTCAAAATGCGCAAAAATATGAGGGATTAATTGGAAAAATATCCCAAAACCTGCGTTATTTCCCTTGATAAGACGAGGGACCGAAATGAAATAAAAGTAAAATTACAAGGTAAAAAAATTAAAAAGATAGAAATAAAAATAGGAGTTGATTTTAGAAACAGTCAAAAATAGGGACAAAAAAAAATAGACACTATTCTTATCAAAACACGCGGGTCTGAATTGGGTCGGACCAGATTCGGGTCATCGGGCCATCTGATACGATGCCTTTTCAAGTATCCCTCTTTTAAAATGATCTAGAGACCAAAGTGAAAACGAAATAAAATTAAATGGTCAAATTTAAAAAAGAAAAAGGACCACATTGCAATCCACTTAAAAAGCAGAAGGACCATTCGCGCAAATATACTGAAAGTTAAAAACAAGCAGATCCTGCTAGCGGGTCGAGTCGACGCGCGGATCCTGAGGTGAAATGACGTCGTTTTAGGGCGTTAGAAGACTGCCCTAAACGACGTGGGGCTGTATAAATATAAAAAAAAATTCAAAATCCTTCATTTCAGCTACTGTTTAAAATTAAAAAAAAAAAGAAAACATACTTTTTTTTTCTCTCTTTAGGCATAGCCCAGTATCCGACCATGGCCATGGCTCCGCCGTGGTTGGAGTAAAAAGTTATTATTTTTATTAATTTTTTTTTTAAAAAAGGACCTAGATCAGAGGGTGATTCCCTCTATATTTAAAAAAAAAACAAAAGGAAAGGGAAAGGGTTTCAATCTAAGGCGAGTCACGCCCTCTCCTTCGACAGAAATAGACCACTTTTCCTCGAGAGCAACGAACCTGCGCACTCACGGTGACGGCACGACGAGAGCGGTAAGGTTTTCTTCTTTTATTTTTGTTTTTATATGTGTATCTATAGAAAATAAACGTAAAAATCTACCTTTTGAAACTGTTCGTTTGTATTCTTGGATTTTGATTTTTTTGTATTTCTTTCTGTTTTTTGTATTCGATATTTTGTAAAAAAAATATTACATTGATATATTTGGCTTTTATAACCATTTACAACACTATGTTTCATTTTGCTATTATTTCTATTATTTCTGCTTTCGTCTCTGCCTTTTTCTATTATCTTCTCCTTTTGTTCTGTTTTGTAGGGCTAGACGAGGTCAACGGAAAGGGAGTAGGTGGCCATTTTGCTTCTTTGGTGAAATGGCAGTCAAGGATGCCAGACTTCGGGACGAGGCATACGTAGGGCAACTGAGGGAGTAGCGGCGCACATGGGGTGTTAAGGCTAGGTTTAGCTAATAGTGTTTAGGTTTTTTGGGCTAATCAGGCATTGTAATTTTGGGCTTGTATTTGGGTTAGGGTTTTTTGTAAATGGACTGTTTAATTTTTGTATTTTGATTTGGTTTTATTGGTTTTATTAGTTTTAGGCCCAGGCAAATTGGGCCCACTCTCAACACTAGCTGCCCCTCTTTGCTCGTTGTCGTGTAACGAGAATGGAGCAAAAACTTTTAAGAAGGACCAACTTTGCTCGGCCTTGCCGAATCTTGACCTCTTGGAGCTCATTTTCTTCAAGTAGCCTCTTTCTAAGCCACTGCAACTTCAGAGGTATAGAATTTGTTGCTTCCATCTACTCCACTGCAACTTCAAGAAGATAAGATTAGTAGTTTTAATCTTCTCCACTACAACTTCAGGAAGATAAGACCTGTGAACTTGATGTACTCCACTGCAACTTCAGGGAGATAAAATTTGCTATATTCGATATACTCTACTGTAGTCTGCTCCGCTGCAACTTTAGGGAGATAAGACTTGTAACTTCAATCTGCTCCACTGCAACTTCAAGGAGATAAGATTTGTAGCTTTAACCCACTCTACTGTAACTTCAGAGAGATTGGATTTCCTGTGTTCAGCCTGCTCTATTGCAACTTCAGAGAGATAAGAAATGTAACTTTGATCTGCTCCACTGCAACTTTAGGGAGATGAGATTTGTAGCTTTAGTTCGCTCTACTGCAACTTCAGAGAGATAGGATTTGCTATCTTCAGTCTGCTTTATTGTAACTTCAGAGGGATAAGACTTCAATCTACTCCACCACAACTTCAGGAAGATAAGATTTGTAATTTTCGATCTACTCCACTGCAACTTCAGGGAGACAAGATCTGTAACTTCAATCTGCTCCACTGCAACTTCAAGGAGATAAGATTCACTATTTTCGATCTACTCCACTACAACTTTAGGGAGATGAGATTAGTGGCTTCAATCTGCTCCACTACAACTTCAGGGAGATAAGATTTGCCATTTTCCAACTACAATTTCAGGGGTGAGGGATTTATAGTTTCTCTAATCTTGTTACACCATTCTTTAGAGCACATGACCTGTAGAATCCATTTTATGGGCCTATTTATGCCTAGTGATTAGGATGTCATGATCAGGATGAATCAAATGCTCCTAACTAGATGTGTATGAATGATATTTGCATGCATGCAGAATGTCATTTTTCGATAATGATCCCTTTTTAATGCTTAGGTTGTCATTGTTCGTCGTTTATCAAGATTCTATCACTGATGTGTTACCATACTTCTTGTTCAGCTGGTATCTTTAATAGTCACAATTTAGACTATTCTTTCTTAAATGTTTCCAACCCTTAAGTTCGGTTAGTTCTGAATAGTGGTCCTGTTTTTAGATTGTCATACTATTTAGAAAACCTTTCAGAACAATATGCAAGACTCATTTTTGAATGTTATTAGTCTATTAATCGTCATTTCAATGAAAAGATTATCGCAATGGACAAAAGGAATTTTATTGAGAACAAAGCTTGAAATGAATAAATTAATCAAAGATAGCAAATATTGCTAAAATACAAAGTGAATAAGATGAAAATAGGTGCCCCGGATATCGTAGCATGAGCTTCTTCGCGGTAACTTCTCGAGGACCATTTTGAGCTTGATATGTGTTTTAGGAGATCTAAAATACTTTGTTGGTGCCCCCAAGATGTAACATTTCTCTTTCTTGTTAGTTATGATAGGATAGGACTTTCATATGGCCCAGCTTTGATCAAAATTTGAATTGTCCTTTTTCGGGTTTTCAACTCAAAACCCCTTTAGTCTCAAGGCGCCCTTTTGTGAGTTTTTACCTTGGCCACTCCTTTTTTTTTTAGGTGAAGTATTTCTTGACTAAATTTGAATTCACTGGATTGGGCAAGTTTTTTCCATCCATCTCAATTAAAATCAATGCTCCTCCAAAAAATGCTTTCTTTACCACATAAGGTCCTTCCCAATTTGGCATCCATTTCCTTCTGAAATCCTTTTGTATGGGCAAGATCTTTTTCAATACTAGGTCCCCTTCATAGAATTCTCTGGGATAAACCTTTTTGTTGTAAGCTCCCATCATTCGCTTTTGGTACATTTGACCATGACGGATGACTTTCAACCTTTTCTCTTCAATTAAGTTTAGTTGATTGTATCGGGATTGGATCCATTCTACTTCATTCAATTTCAATTCTGCTAAAACTCTGAAAGAAGGAATCTCAACTTCAATGGGTAAAACTTCTCAATTCCATAAACCAAAGAGAAAGGCGTTGCCCCGGTTGAAGTCCTGACAGATGTTTGATAAGCATAGAGGCCTTTTGAAACTGTTCGTTTGTATTCTTGGATTTTGATTTTTTTGTATTTCTTTCTGTTTTTTGTATTCAATTTTCTGTAAAAAAATATTACATTGATATGTTTGCCTTTTATAGCCTTTTACAACACTGTGTTTCATTTTGCTATTATTTCTATTATTTCTACTTTCGTCTCTGCCTTTTTCTGTTGTCTTCTCATTTTGTTCTGTTTTGTAGGGCTAGGCGAGGTCAACGGAAAGGGAGCAAGTGGCCATTTTGCTTTTTTGGTGAAATGGCAGTCAAAGATGCTTGGCCTCGAGACGAGGCGTAGGTGGGGCAACCGAGGGTTAGGTTTAGCTGACAGTGTTTAGGTTTTTGGGCTAACCAGGCCTTGTAATTTTGGGCTTGTATTTAGGTTAGGGTTTTTTGTAAATGAACTGTTTAATTTTGGTATTTTTATTTGGTTTTATTGGTTTTGGGCCCGTGCAAATTGGCCCTATTACACCCTTCTTACAGAGCCCGAATGAAACCTTAAAGGGCTTCCATAGCTTTCGCGAACGGAGGAAACCTTCGATGGTAGCGTGATACGAAGAGGCAGGTAATGGGTTTTGTTTTCTTGTTTCACTTATTATTTATTTGCTTTGAGTATAAGATCAGAGAAAAAAATAAAATTGCTACCTTTTGGTTTGGGCCCGGGCAAAAATGGCCTATTACATTAGTTATTGAGGAATATATTGGTGACATATTAGGTGAGTTTTGGGGACTCTTTTCCTGTCTGGCATAGCTAGGTTGAGCTATATTTGATGAATTATCTATTAATTGTAAATTGGTTCTAAATGCTATTGGGATTGAGGAGACAGAGGCTCTAGCTCCTAAAATCTACCATTTGTGTTTCTGGATTTGATTCTTCTTCTAAATTTATCCTCCTAAAAGTTGTACTTGTACTTCTTATTTCAAAGGAATGCCTTGGAGGCATTCTCCGTGGCTTGTTGAATATTAATTCAATTGTGCCTTCTTGGTGTTGGGAGATTTCACTTAATGAAGTGTTTTTTATTGGAGTTGCCACAAGGTCTGTAGCACCCTCAAGTTTCCACCTATTAGGAAAGTATATTTCATGCCATTGTATTGTTCTTGGGATTGTGGTATGAGATCTTGAGGTATCTGTTTCTATTAAGAGGGTTTCTCCTTTTGGGCTTTGAAGTAAAGCCTTGGTATTAACTATAGAATACGTAGCTTTGAAGTGGAGTCTATAGACTAAAGTTAGTACCTCCGAACCAAGAAGCATTTTGTAGTTATGAGTATGAATTTGGAGGGTCAAATATTGTAAAATATTTTTATCAGTTAAAGATACCATAAAATTTGGATAACAATTAAAATGTATTAGGCCAATACATAAGCTTGTTTCTATAGTTCCTAATAATGAGTCATTAAACATGATATGTCTTTGGTCTTTTAAGACAATTAAAATTGAGGTATTTTTAGTGGCTTCAACACTAAAAGGTTTGACACCAACTTGGACTAATCCGAAGTGGACATATTTGTATTTTTGTTCTTTGAGTTTATTAATGACGACTTTATCTAATAATTGAATTGTTTCATATTCTTTTTGAATAGGTAAACTCCTTTCTTTTGTTTTTATAACGTAACTGCAAAAAACATTTAAATTTTCAAAAATTGTCTGCTTATAAACATTGTTTGTTGGAACTCTTGGAAAAGTCCAATTATAAAATCTTTAGGGAATATTTTCGTAATGTTCTTCTTATTCATTAATGGTGTTGTTTGAGGTTTGGTCGGACTCTTGGGATTGATTGGAAGCAAAGCTTACAGAAGAATTGGTTCTTCTAAGAAAGGGAAACATTCTTTGTTTTCTTATTTCCTATAAGGGAGTTCTACTATTAGGATTTCTGGATTACTATTGTTGCCTACAAGGATACTTTGTCATTGACACTTCTAACCCATGGCTAACTGGATTGTGTATCAATACTCAGCAAAATAATAATACATTAATAAAGACAGTTAAACCAGAACTTGGAAATATTGAAAACAAATTGAATAGTTCAAAACTTAGAAATACCGCTCCTCTTTGGCTCTAATAAATTATTAAAATTTTTATAAAATTGATAAAAAATTAAATTTTATAAACAAACCTACAAATCATCCAAATAATAAAAGTTATTAAAAGTATTAAAATTAATATAAACTTATAAAAATTATATAAAAATCATAAAATTTGAATTGGACCGGATCAGTCGGTTGGACCGATTAAACCATAATCAACAAGGGTACCAGTCTAAAGAAAATCATTAGATCGATTAACTTGGGACAGTTGAACCAATATTTTTTAATATTTTTTATTTTTAATGTTTTATTTAATTGAACTAGACGGATCATCAAATTGGCAAACTGATGGCTTGATCGATTCAACCACTGGTCTAATTCCGAAAACCTTAGTTATAATATTTCATTCTAACATAAGCTAATAGTTGGATAATGAAATTTTGGTTTGATAAAAATATTAAAAAAAAAAATCAATTCAATGGTCTAGTTCCCAAGTTAATCGGTTTAATAACTTTCCTTGGACTGGGACCCTTATCAATTCCAGAGCTAACCAATCCAATTTAATTTTTATGATGTTTTATAATTTTTATAAATTTATATCAATTTTAATATTTTTATAACTTTTATAATTTTTATTATTTTGAAGAATTCTAACACTTTTAAAAATTTTAAATATTTAAAATAAGTTTAATTAATTTTATAATTTTATAATATTTATAAGTTTTCATTATTTTTTATATTTTAAATTTTTATAAGATTTTTATGATTTTTAATCATTATTTATGGAAAAATATTAGATTAAACTAGGAGTGCCACATGTCACCATTTAATTGATCCATCAATTTATTTTATTGGTCAATATGGTCAATGACGAAAGCCGTTAACAGAAGGGCTTAATCGATTGTTTTAGTTAAAGACGAGAGCTTAATTGGGTGCAAATTTAATACAAGGGCTTAATTAATTTTTTTTTTGTGCATTTTCTTAATGGCTTTTTTGACATATAAGTTAATAAAAATATATACTTCATTTAATATAAGGTGAATATTTGATACAGTCTCAATTGACCTTTTTTATTTCACAAACATTCTTAAAAAATTGACACATATATATTTTTTTTAATATTTTACTATATCCCTATAGTACACTTGTCGACCCCCTGACCCTACTCCTAGAATCTAAAAACTCCATTGACATTATATCAAATAATTTCCCTTTAATATATTGGAATATTTTTTGATATACAAATGTTGAAATTTTTTAACTCTATAAACAGACGGGCTTCAGAGACTGATAAGTGTGAGAAAATAATTAGTAAAAAATATCTGGGGTTGTTATTATTTTGCAACTATCACTTGCTTATAATACGTAACTATAAAAATTTACTAAATCTTTTTCATTTATCATTTAATAGAAAATATATACTCCATTTATGGCTAGTTTGGCAATGCTTTTGAAAAGTGCTGGGAAAAAGTGCTTTTGAGAAGTTTGGTTTAAAATTTGAGTGTTTAGCATTGCTGTCAAAAAGTGCTTTTGAGAAAAAAATGTCCATTTTAGACATGTTATTATCAAATAACAAATATGCATTTAAATAATATTTAAATTAATTAATATTATTATATTTTAGTAAAAATATAAAACTTATTATAACTTGTTGTTAATATTTTAATATATGAAATATAAATTTTAAATATTTTTAAGCAATAAATATTAATTATTTATAAAATTTAATTAGAATATATAAATTATATTTTAAATATAACCATTAAATATTTGTAATTGGTATTTTAAATAATATTTTATTTTTAATTAATGATTTTAACACATTTGTTATTAAGCACCAAGAAAAAAAAAAGAAAAAGTACAATGTTATTAGAGGGGAAAAGTGCTTTTGGGAGAGGAAAAGCTAAAAATTTTAGTTTCTCCATTTCAAGAGTGCTTTTGAAAATCACTACTGAAAAGTTAAAAATTTTAGCCCAAAACTTGTTTAGTATAGCTTTTCTTCCAAAAGTACTTTTGGAGCCAGAAGTATTTTTTTTAAGAACTGCAGAACAATCCCTTAATACATTGGATTATTATTTGATATACACATTTTTAACTTTATAAACAAACTGTCTTAAAAGACCGATAAGTATGAGAAAATAACTAGTAAAAAGTACCTGGGGTTGTTATTTCACAACTATCACTTGTTTATAATACGTAACTATAAAAACTTACTAAATCTTTTTTATTTATCATTTAATAAAAAATATAGACTCCACTTAATACATTGATTATTATTTGATTACCCATTTTTCACTCTATAAACAAGCGGACTTAAGAGACTGATAAGTATGAGAAAATAATTACTAAAAAGCATTTGGGGTTGTTTTTTTTTGCAACAGACACTTAATTATACTTCATAACTATAAATACTTATAAATTGAAGTAGGGCAACTAGTACGTAACGTGCAACCTGGTGTACAAAACGCATCCTAGCGTACAAAGCGCATACTCGCACACGAAGTGCATTCTAGCACACAAAGCACATACTGGCACACGAAGTGCATTCTAGCGCACGATGTACATATCTGGCACACGAAGTGCATCCTGACGCATAATCTCATACATAAACCAATCCTATGGTATGCCAACTATATTCAACACAGCTCGAACAGGTAATAGGGTACCAATATTCAATTCATTTACAATTTAGTACACATATCATTTCTCAATTATATTCACTACCACAATCCATTTTATCATCATATCACATATATTCCATAACATTCAATATATTTCCACTCAATTCCATAACACACATCATATTTCAAAACAATTCATACAAGTTTTCAATTTATCCATTTTAGTCCTTTAATTTGGAAAATCATATTCAAGCTCAATCCAAGGGTTCATATTATCACTATCTACTCACCTTGACACCTTGAAATGCAATTAATATGTTTATGCAACAATTTATAACGATCCTAAATCATAAATGTACAAACTGAAGTCTTGCATCACTCAGTAATGTGAGATAACTAACACTACAAATTATTAACAAGTAGTAGATGGCTTTGGCTTCCTGTTGAAAATGAGTAGAGTAGTCGTGACATTGTAATTCACAAAACTTCACGTGGTTAACGGAGTGGCATTTTTATTGAAGAAAAGAAAAGAGTAGAGTGGTGGATAATTAGGCCAAAGCAAATCAAGTTCCTTCACATCATCAAAATCATCAAGTCTCACAATTCACCATAAGTTTACATATTTTCATATCTAAAGCATTTTATCATATATATTTTTTAAAGTCAATGTCATACTCCACAATAACAAAAGCACATGAATTTCAATTTATCTCATTTGCCTTTCCCATATTTATTTTCCAAGCATAGTAATGACATTTAAATATACTCCTTTGATTATAACAGTACAACCATATTTCATCTAACACACTTATCACACAAAAATGTCTAATAGGTCATGCTTCACATATTTCTTAACGTATTCAACACATTTAAAATATGAGAAAGCTCTTCCAAGGCTTTCACTCCACAATTTTCCCTTTTCCTTTCTTTCTTTTCATAAATCATACAAAATAAAAATGAATGCATATCAACATAAGAGACTAACATTAAATAATCATATAAATGGCTCAACAACCAAATATATGCTTCCAAATATAAATTGAGGTGAAGAGAATGCTAGAAATTAATAACTCTTACCAAAAACCATACATTTTCATAATAGCTTGGTGTTTTCCTAATAGAACTCAAACCTAAAACGAGTGGATGATGAAGATGATAAGGAGGATGGCTCAAGAGAGGTTTTTGTGAAGTCATTTTACATGAAAATTGTTGATACCTTGATATAATAAAGGAGAAAGGAAGAGGATGTGGTGGTGTCAATGGAGGCTGGTTCGTCCAATCGAGACGGAAAGCCAAAGATTACAGGGATGAGGTGGAGAGAGTCTGACGGCTAAGTACTAGAAGTAAGTTGGTAGAGTATAGGCTTTGTATGCTAAAGATACCATCCCTTCTTCATCGTCTTTTGGGAGATTTTATAGGCAGAGGTTCCGTGCAAGATGGTGTTGACATGTTGCGCTTTCCATCAAACCATCATTTTCACATGTGTAGGATGGATGTCTTTGATAAGACGATGATGTTTGGCATGGAATAAATCCTTTTATTTATTCTGACTTGGTAGTATGGAGTAGTTGAACCCACGTGAGGTTTGATGACCAAGAAAATCACGTTCTTAACAAAGATCACGTTCTTGAAGGAATCAAATGATTAACTTCCTTGAATGGTTTCTCCCCACTTATTTGAATGGTTAAGACGGGAGGTGAAGTTGTTAGTGATCTTTCGGTTGATAGCAGGTGGAGTTTATCCCTTTGGTGGCCTTCTGTCTGGCCACGAGAGGTATAACAAAAATGAAGGAAAATGTTGAAAGATTTATGAGATTTTGAGAGAAAAGAGGTTGAAATTGGAAGGGTTTTCTCTTAAATGGCAAGGGCCAATAAATGGCTGCTTTTATCCTCTTTGGTTAATTGTTTTCAACATTTAAAATACAAGAAAAGTGAAAGAGTCAAATGTTTCAAGTGTGTGGCTCACATATATCTCAACATAAAAGAAATGGGTTTGCAAAGTCAAAATATCATTTCATTACCGCACACTCCTATTTATTCTAATATTTAACCATAAACATGTCTCCTTCAACTATTACTTTTACTTGTTTGGGTTCAAAACTCTAAATCTACATATTAGGTTACAGGGACAACTTCTCTAGACAATATAATTTGATCTAGTATTAAGCTGCATAGTTGCAATTATAAATGGTATGTATGTATATGCTTGCTATTATGTTATATTTTGTAATAAATTTGAAAGATTAAAACAAAGAGATAAATATTATAATTACATATAAATTTTAATTGTGAATTTTAATATGGAATAGACATTAAACTTTAATTATAATTCAATTTTATTGATTTGATTGTGCATATGCTATAAGTAAATGTGAAATAATTTCACATTATAAATTAAAATTAAAATCACATATAATGTACAAAATCATAATTCATATGAGGTTGCATATTTTTGAAGGCAAGTAAAAATTTTGCATTTTATATAAAACAAGATACATTAAACAAACATAATATGAAATATAAATTTACAGAAAAGCAACATGCATATCATGAAATATTTTATAAAACAAATTATTAGCCTATCAAAATATATAAAATTTTGACAATAGCATGTAACACAAAACTAAATATTATTTAAATAATATCAAACTTAATAATTTAAAAACAATATTTTTATACAACACACAATATATAATATTTTAAATATAATTAACATAAAAGTAAATATAAAATTTTTCATGCTGGTTTGTTTGTTATGCTTCTTTTAGTTTCCACATTTTTATCAAAAGAAAAAGAAAAAGAAAAAGAAAAACAAATTAATTAGTTTGTCATGTAGTAAACCCTATTAATGCAATCAAACAAAAAGCCAAAGTCAACGTCCAAAGTAAAAAATAAAAATAAAAATTATTCAATTCTCAAATAAACTCTAAAATCATAAGTTATACCGACAAAACAACTCCAACTCCAACTGCTTCAAATTCTAATTCTAAATTATTTCATATCATTCTGCGGGGTAAATAGTAATGGTGTATATATATTTATATGTCCAGAAAAGGAAAAAAATACCATCCAACATCTGGGTTTAAATCCCAGACTTTTAAAACCCTATCCTTTGGACCAGAAATGGGGAAAAGAGATGGAATTGATTGGAAAATGTTGATCAGTGAATATCTATATGTTGGTATATTTAAACAAATATTTGTGGAAATTAATAAAAAAATGTTATATGTCAATTGTTATTCTCCACAGCAAGAAAAAAAAAACATATGCAGAAAGAAATAAATTAAATGTATAAATCTAACAATAATACCTATGGATGATTATTGTAAAAACAATACGAGGAAAAAGTATCCAACAGCAGAAGTACAACAAACCTATCAAATCCACAAACAAAGCACATAGGACAGTCTCAGCAATCATCTTTATATTCAGCTGCAGCAGCCGCCTGGTTGAGAAGCACTACCATCTCTACCGCCAAATGAAGATGCTTGACTTACATGTCCAATTTTTATGCCATAAGACTGCAATAAAGAGGGTTAAAAACATATAATGATCATTGCCTTTGAAACAATTCATGTTCCCAATGATTTCCTATAAAGCAACTGATGCACTGTCCTAAAACTTTAAGGGTGTACTTGATTGAGTCCAAAGCTGAAGGATGGGAAGAGGGAGTGAAAGTGGGACGGAAATATTGTTTTAGTATGCTTGGTAAGAAATGAAAGTGAAAGATGAACATTTTCCATCCTAATAGATAAAAAAAAAATCATTCCATATTGAAATGATAAGACAAAAGAAAATTAGAAAGATGTAACTTAGTTCAAAATTATGCATTATTAAAAACTTCCATTTTCTTTCCTTATTTTTAAACCCTATCAAATAATATATTTTTCTTTCTATTCATCTAACTCCAATTTTCCATCCTTCAAATTATCTTTTCACTCTACCAAGCAAAGCTTAAAAGAACATGGCCAATCTAATTCTTATGACTTCTACTTAAGAGGCATAAGCCAATTTCCAATAAATTCTATATGCTGAGGATGCAGATTAGAAATTGTGGTGAGTTCAACTCAATCATTTGATAATTGATATAATGAGATGGTAGAAATTGTAGTGAAAAATAAGCAGACAAATCTAACCTCATTTGATATGTCAATAACTCCATCCTGGATTTTCTTGTAGATTTTCGAAGCTGTGCTTAGAAATGCCTGCAAAAATTTTCTTGTTATAAATTAAGGTGATTGAAAGCTTATTTATACTCGTGCTATAAAGCATTCTCAAGAAATCATAAACATAAACAAGAGAACTAAAATTATAACCTCTTCAACATTTTGAGCCGTTTTTGCAGAAGCCTCCATGAATATCAGTCCGTGCTCCCTGGCAAACTGCTCACCTTCCTCTGTGCTCACTGCCCTTCTATGAGACAAATCACACTTGTTGCCAATAAGCATGACAGTCATGTTTGCATTTGCATGCTGCCTTGCTTCCTCCAACCAGCTAGTCAAGTGATTAAAAGTCTCCCTCCTGATTATTAATCATACAAGGATGTAAAAGTGTTATTATTGCAGCCAAGTACAACAGCGCAGATAAAATTGCTTCTATGAATAAGATATGCAGGTTGAAGAATGTAAAAGAAAAAAGGTCAATCGTCTAAAGCTTAAGTAACTTCATTGGCTAAACTCAAACTTCTGGAAAGAACAAATGTAGCACCTAGTAATATCGTAAACTAAAAGTGCACCAGCAGCTCCACGGTAGTAAGACCTTGTAATAGATCTGAATGATTCTTGGCCTGCCTGGAAAAACAAAGTACATTCAGCCCCTTAACTGGAAAAGAAAAAACATGCTTCACATTTTAAATATCTTAAGCTGGGACTAAGTGAGAAAGCTTGTTGCAATGGACATAGCAACCACTACGATCAAATGCCACCAAAGACTCTGGTATAATCAAGGGATATTGCTATCCTACTAAAAAGCATTGTAATGGTAAAAGTACCATATCGGCCCCTATACTAGGCATCGAATTGCATTTCGCCCCCTCTACTCAAGAAATGGGCAAATTAGTCCCTATACATTATATCAAAGAGTAAACTAGTCATTTCTTTTGAAAATATAATCTATTTGTACTGTTAAAATGCGTGTGCCTAATGGAATAACCAGACAATGATGTGTGTTGTGCCACGTGTACATCATGTTGACATACAAAAACCAGAAATGGATGAAACTTTGAACAGAATGGCCTGTTTGCTCCTTGATCCAACATACAAGGACTAATTTGCCCATATTTTTAGTAGAAAGGGCAAAATGCAATTTGAATCCTATTACAGGGGCCTCCATGGTGCTTTTATCGCATTATAATGCATTTTTTCCATGATAACATGGATCAGTCCTATGAATATTGAGATCAACCATGAACTTGTGTTCTTCAGAGATTGACTAGTAATTTGATATTAAATGTACAATTAAGATCCATTTAACATGAAAGTTTGACCTAGACAAGGTCATACACCGGCAAGCCAGGAATACCATAATTTTATAGGACGGGCAGAATTTTGAACCTTCAACACACCATTTTGATACTTTGTTAGAGAATCACTGTGCAATATAACAACACATACAGACACATTACACTGAGAACACTTGAAAGCCAAGGAAAAGGAAAAACCAACCGTATCCCATATCTGAAGCTTTATTGGCTTGTTCTCAATAGTGATCATTCTGGCTCCAAATTCAACACCAATGGTTAAATCATGAACAGGCTGAAACCGTTTGTCGGTGAATTGCAAAAGAAGACATGATTTTCCAACTCCTGCAAAAGGAAAATACTTATGCTAGATAGCACTACCATGATAAAAATGTTCACCGGAATGCAATTTCACTATTATCTCGACATTTGAATGCTATCACATTATCATGCTAAATAAAGCCATTACTCCATGTTAGATTGTGTTTTTATCTTAAGAAAAGTCATAGAAACCAATGGCTTCATCCAAATAAAAAATAAAATTGATGAAAATTTTACGGTGTCAACAAAAAATCCTCTAGAGAAGCTTTAATTTCCTAGCAGATTCAGAACTTAAAAACGTAAGAGCAAAGACCCATATTCAAATTAAAAGAAAAAAAAAAACTTCGAAAGAAAACAGGAAAGGGATCTTACCAGTATCTCCAATGATAATGTACTTGAAGAGGTAAGCGTAGGACATCTCTTCTGCTCGTATTAGAAAGAACCCCAAATACCCAAAATCTGAGACCTTTTTTACTTACGATTTATAAATGAATGGCCAGATCTTATGAACAAAAAGAAAAATCGAATTTTATCACTAAAAAGCAAAAGAAACAAGGAAAAAATAGTTCCTCTAAAACAAAAGTATTTAACTCTATGTTCTTAAAAGAGAATTTGAAAGGAAAAAAAAGTAATAGAGTGATCAATGATCTCTTTCTTTCTTCCTTCTAACACAGCAATTCTTTTATTTCAATTAAATAATAATAATAATAGAAGGAAACGAAACGCAACACCCTTCGTTTCTATAGCAACAGGCAGTTTGTCGGTTATCTTAACCACGAAGAATTATTAACAGAATACTTAAAAAAACTTAAACAACAAAATCATCCTTAAATTATATTAGTTTTTTAAATTGGTACCTCAATTATTCAGTTCTTACCTATTTTACCTAAACTTTGGTCCCGTAAAAAAAAATTTATTCAATCACAACTTGTCATGTAAATTTCTATTTATTTTACCCCAATTGTCAATGTAATAGTGTTGATTTTATCATTTTTTCTTATATTTTCTTCTTATCAAACCATTTTTACCAACTTTTCTTACATTTTATCATCAACCAAACATCCAACAAAAATCGATTGCTTCCTTGTACAAAGCTTCCACCATTTTATCATCTTTAAACTTTATTTGCTTCTACCATCTTCAAGCTTCCAGCCTTTTTCTTTCTTCACCCGATTCTTTCTTTATACAATGGTGTGAAAACTCAAAAAAATCTTTAATTAGAGAGAATGCATAAAAAAAAAGTCAAATTTTCACTTTCATATAATGATAGAGGGATTCCTAAATCACGCAAAAAAAAAACACTTTTTGAAGAAGAAAAAAGTAATTGAGATCAGTTTACAGATTTGTCTTAAATCGATTCTTTGCTTATTTGAATCGATTGTTTTGTTGATTGACTCAATTCTTTTTGTTGTTTGAATCGATTGTTTATTGTTTGAATCGATTCTTTGTTGTTTAACTCGATTCAAACGCCAACATTTTTTGGCTCATTTTCTTTTGCTCTCTTTTTTCTTTGCTTGAGCACCAAAAGCATTGTTGTTTCTTTTGAATCGATTGTTTGTTATCTTAAATCGATTCTTTACTTACTTGAATTGATTGTTTTGTTGATTGACTCAATTCTTTTTATTGCTTGAATTGATTCTTTGTTATTTAACTCGATTCAAAGGTCAACACCATTTTAGTATCTGTCCTTTTAATTCCATTAATGTTTCAATAACAAATAAAACTTATAAAATGGAAACACCCACAAAACAAAAAGATGAAGAAAGAAGAAGACTGGAAGCTTGAAGATGGTAAAAGCAGTTGAAGCTTGAAAATGATAAATGGTGGAAGCTTTGTACAAGGAAGCAATCGATTTTTTCTAGGTGTTTGGTTGATGAGAAAATATAAGAAAATCTAGTAAAAATTGTTTGATGAGAAGAAAATATAAGAAATCTGGTAAAATCAACACTATTATATTGATAGTTGGGGTAAAATAAATAGATGGCTACGAGGCAAGTTGTGATTGACTGAATTTTTTTTCTAAAGGGACTAACAGTTGGGGTAAAATTAGTAACAAATTTATAGTTTAGGTATCAATTCTAACAAAAAAAAAAGTTAAAAGTACCAATTTGGGAAAACTAATATAGTTTAGGTATCATTTTGTTGTTTAAGCAAAAAAAAAAACTATATCATTAAATTATTAACAAGTTTACATTTTGAAATGTTATAAGTCAGATCATTAAACTATTTGAAAATTACAAGTTTGTTACTAGTCCATTTCCAATCATGTGACTATTAAATAATGATTCATCATAGTGTAGATTACACTTAAGACTACTCAACTATTAGAAAGTTTGCACTTGAGTCACTCAATTTTGAAAAAAGTTATAAGTTGTTCATTGAACTATTTAAAAGTTTTAGGGTATTAGGGACCTTCTTAACATTTGTATTTCAGTAATATCGCTATCAACCGGCCTTTTCCTCAGGCAAAAAGCACAAATACCAGAGTTTTTTTCTTCATTTTTCTACTTTATGGTTAATTTTCCTTGAAATGGCATGAAACTTCGTTGATTTAAACTTGAAGCCCTAATGGGGAAGCTTTTTGATCTCTATCAATTGTGTCGAAGGGCCAGCAAACTTCAATACATTCCTTTTCTCAATGAAAATTTCTTCTTGATCTTTTAGATTGAGCCTTCGTCACTTAGAACTTTGCAACTAACTCATACTTGAATTTGGTACGTTTGAGTCTCATTTTTTATGTTTTAATTCTCTCTTTAAAAAAAAAGTATCCCTTTGCTTATGTAGTTCTTGTTTAGGGCTTGTTGAAACAAGATACTTTCTTTCTTTGCATTTGCCATTTTTTTTAGTATTTGGTTTACTTTGATTATAGTTATTGTGATATTTGGTTGCTGATAAGGGGTAGCTGTGTGAATAGCTTGATTGTGAATTTTCTTCGGTCAAGGTTTTGGTTGAAGGGAAAATGGTAAATGGGCTAAGAATGAAAAGTTGGTGAGTTGGTTAGGTTATAGAGGTGAGACATGGGGTTAACAATGGCTTTGCTAGGGGTTTGGGCTTTAAGTTGTTGATGCTGTTTGGATTCTCGGGTTAGGAAGTAATGGTGCAAAGATTAAGTGATCAAATTGTAAACTTATAAACTTACTAATATTTGATGACCAACTTGTAACTTTTTGAAATTGAGTGACCAAATTGTAAGGTTACTAACAGTTGAATGACTAAATTGTAAATTTACCGGTCCCCAATCTAATGTCCGTTGCAATGTTAATGGGACAATGACCAACTTGTAACTTTCAAATAGTTCAATGGCCAACTTATAACATTTTGTAATTGAGTGAAAATAATGTAGACTTACAAATAGTTGAGTGACATTGGGTGTAATTTACCCAAAAATAATTATTTGATAAGAAATTTTTTGACAAAATAAGAAATTTTTTTATTTACTAGATTATGGGACAATAATGATGCAGTTGAAAATCAAAATTATGTAAGAAATATATTTATAAAAATTGATATAAGAAATATACGAGGGTTTAGTTGAAATGGTAAAGAAAGTTGAAAATCTTGATGTTCCACATACTAATGTTTTAGGTTCAAATATTATTATACATGTGTGTGTATATAAAAATATATAAAAAAACAACACCTTAAAAATATAATTTACTTTGTAAAGAAATTATATTTCATTCATTACCTAATTGAGTTGTTGTCTAATTCGTGACATCAACTCAATAAAAGATTTAATATATAATATAGATAAACGCTATCGATATTTTAATTTATACTTCAAAAATAAATTAAATAAATGTAACAATTTTAAGTAATAATTTAAATTAGCTATTAAAATGTACAATGCAATAACCACAAGAGGAAGCAAGATTAATTACAAAAGTTAAAAAAGTGATCGAGAAAATAATCATAACAATTAAATTTAAAGGACTAAAAAGTCCTTGTTTAAACAATAGATGAAACAATAAATTATCCTTAGTTAAGTCAAAATTTGATAGGATTGTCAGATCAATAGCTTTATTTTATTAAGCATAAACTGTGACATCCTATATCTGATCAGATTGTCAGATTCGAATATGTGACATTACATTACGTTGCTAGAGAAAATAAAACAAACTCAATCTGACAAGTAACATGACATTCAAGTGAATAAATTCCCATACATTATCAACATATACACATAAATCAATTCAATGAATGCACATTAATCACATATTATGCATTTAATGGTTGTAAGAACTGTATAATATAGTTAGGATTCGAATTCAAACCTTTATTGAAAAAATTCAACATTGTGTCTCAAGACATTGAGTTCCATGTCTCGAGACAAACCTATTTTTATTTTAAAGATTTTTACTTCAATGTAGATATGTCTTGAAATCTTAGGGTCTATGTCTCGAGCAAAGCCCCTCAAGTCTCGAGATTGGCCTCGAGACCGACCTCCCATGTTTTCTTATTTTGGCTTTGATGTTTTCTAGGATGAACGTTTCGATCGAGTAGTCTTCTCTGCTATCCTCAAGCTCACGTCTGCCAAGTGTGGGCTGGCTTCGAATCAAAAAAAATTCACAAAAATTACTAGTAGGGTAATTTTGTAATTTCTCTCAACTTTTGGGTCAAGTTGCAAATCAAAAAAATATCTTTAGAAATTTTATGAAATAATCTCTTAAGAGAATTTTCTCTCTACAACTTTGTCTTGAATTCAAGTGTGTGTCAATAATGACCCAAGACTCTCTTTATATAGTAAGAGTTTAAAGAGTTCAACTATGATTAAACTTAATCACTTTAATATTAAATTAATATAATATTTATCAAGATACATATTAGATTAAATTTAATATAATCTTATTAAAATAGTATTAAGATATTAAACTTAATCACTTCAATATTAAATTAATAAAATACTATTAAGATATGTATTAAATTAAATTTAATATTAAATTATTAAAAATATTATTTTGGATTAATTACTCTAAAATTAAGGTCTCTAGTAAAATTCCAGTAAGACTGTAACTCTTTCAGTGCTCAACCATCAATGACCAATCGTCACCGGCCATCGGGACGTCGCTGTTGCAGCCATCGGCACCACTTTGTCTGATGGTGCAAGTGCGACACCCTTACGGCACCCCGAGCTGATTCAGCTGCTGACGATTCGATTCGGGTCAATGAGTACCCCGACTGGTCCGATCTAACCACTGGTTGAACTGTCTGCCCGGTTTCATATACCGGCCCCAGTTTGACTAGTTTTTAGGTCTTGATCTCGATTTTGGACTCTTGGGCCCAATTTACGATCTCAGGTCAAATTTTCAAGTTCAATTACCCATTGGCCCAATTGTCTGACTTGAAATTAACTTCCAAAAATATTATATTAATTTTAATTGATTTGATTAATTTAATTTTACTTGATCAAAATTAATTTTTACAAAAATCACTTAAATTTTCCAAATTAAATTTTCAAGAAAATTCTTTAATTAAATTTTCTAGTTGAACAATTCTCACGACCACCTATTTTAATTCCACATCGAATAAATCGACTCAATTAAATTATTCCCAAAGTCTTTAACATGATTACTGGCAGCAAATGACTGTAATAAATTGCTAGTTCGAGAACAAGCAATCCGTGGCAACGTTTCATATTTATCAATCCACATAATGCTGATGAGAGGATATCATTAACTCTTTAATTGAGCTATGAATTCTATTGTTGCTAGTAAAGCCATGTTATACACAAGTCATGTACCTAACATATTGGCTATGGGCTTGATCATCTTTAGAGCATAAGCTTCCCCTTATATCAAAGTAGATGAGTTACATACGCATGATTAGTGACTAACTCAGGATTTAGGTAAATCATACCATGAAAGTCACAGGTGAATTAATTCACAAACAGTTTCATAATTAATTCATCTTAGGTCCAGTCCAATGTATCATTCTACCAATGAATATATCTATGTCTCTACTCATGGAGTCAACTGCTTCAATAGCCAAGACTAGCCATCTTTCCCATTGGAACCGTAGACAACATAATAATCCTTCTTAGTATTTGAATCAAATGCTCACTTTGATTCTTTAACGGGATTATGGATTCATTTAGATTATTTACTGAAGTAAGTTGTCTTTCTCACAATGTAAACATTCTTTACAATGCCACTTATCTTCAGTTTGAACTTTAGACAATCAATGTGCTAATATTTGCATGTCACAATTTCCCTAAGCATACAAAATATTAAAGACATAAATACAAAAAGCATTATAGTGAAATGTGAAATTAACTTTAATTATTTATTCATAGTTCAAATAAATAAAAACGGTTACATGTTTACTACAATATAGGCACATTTCCCAACACATAGATCATGCAAAACAATATAGCATCATTTAATATCATTGGACACATGATCGATATTACAAATTTCGTAAATCAGGGGCATTTACTTTTAGCCAATCTTAATAAAGAATTTATTACTCATTGATCACTTCACCATGAATACATATGCAATCGATTAGTCATAAATATAGCAAGAGTTTATATGGATATTATTATTAATATATACATATATTTATGGACAGAACATCCACATCATTAATTGGTTAGAACCCATACCTTCAATTGCAATTCCGTTCACACTAACTCCAATTCTTAACACTCTTACAATGTAGATCTGAGCTTTGAACTGCATCATATCCACATTCAACACCATGTTAAATTTGGCCATACTAAATCTTGAAGAATATCTAGAGGTTTTATTTATAGACTAGGAGGACAATACTTACTCTTATCCACGATTTATAGATTTGAATCAATACCACTCTTATATATTAGAGTTGATATGAAGTATTAGATCTATACTTCCAATAACCAAATACAAACTTTTAGAATTGGTTTTTGACAGATTTAGAAAGGAGTAATGAATTTTAATCTTTGAATATACTTACTCTAACATTGATTTGATAGGAGACTTTTTTTTTATATTAATCGTCAGTAGAGATTTAAACCATCCCGATCTAGCCTTAGACAAAAATTTTATACTTATTAGAAATGACTAAAATAATATGATATATTCGAATAGTTGATCGAAATAAAGATCTATCAAGAACGAATATTCATTAGGAATTTTTAGATGACAAAAGGAATTTGGGTATAAAAAAATATATCAAAAGAGAATAGAAGAAAGGTGATAGTGGCGGCACGATGATGACACAACAATGACACGGTGGTGGTGCAACAGTGGCAAAAGAAAGGAAGAGGAAATGAGAAGTAAAGGGAGAAGCATGGAATGTGGCAAAAGAATAAGGGCGGTGGCAATGGTGGTGCAAGGTGGTAATAATGGTGATGTATGGTGGAACAAAATGGGCAGTGATGAACAAAAAAAGTGATAGTAGATGATGGTAAGGTGGTATCACGGTGATACAAACAATGGAAAAAGAGGAGATGTAGCGACAAAAGAAAAACAAATAAGAAGAGAAAGGAGGAGTTAAGAGGAAAGGGTGACACAAGGTGGTAGTTTGGAGAAAAAGATGATAAAAAAAAACAAAATGATTATTTTATTTGGGGTGGCACATTAGTCAAAGAGAGGAAACAAAATGGTATGTGAGGGAAACAAAGGAGAAGAAAGGAAAAGAAGGGGACAATGGAGTAGAGAAATGAGAAAAGAAGGAAATAAAGAGAAAAAAAGGAAGAAAGGTTATTTGTATATGACATCTCAAATGGGCGACAAGGAAAGGGTTGACCAAGGGGATGCCAAATTTTTTTAAAAAAAAAACACCCTAGGGGATTCAAACTTAGGTTTCAAGGGAAGCTGCACTACATCTTAACCACTAGGCCATAACTCATTCATGTACAAAAAATTAATGATAATAAAACATAAAACGGGGTATAACAGAATTGAAATTTATGATTTGGTGATGTTTGAATGAGTTTAGATAGGTTGAATTGGTGATTTTGTGTAGGTGTTAGTTTTAGACAAGTTTAAGTGCAAAATGGTAAGGTTTTGAACACTTGAAAATGTGCATTTTAGGCCTTTTTAGTCTCGAGACAAGAAGAGCATGTCTCAAGACTATTTGACTAAAAAAATTAAATTGTTGTGCAGCCAAATGCTTGATGCCTCAAGACATGTTGAGTTCGTCTCGAGACAATCTCATCTATGTCTCGAAACAAGTTGCCTTTATCTCAAGGCAAGAAAACATCCAACTTAAGTAAGTTTTACCATGCTTCAAGTCTTGAGACAAGAACCCCTTGTCTCGAGACATATAAACATTGAACCTAAAATAAGAAAATAGGAGAGGTCTATCCTGAGAAAGGAACTTGCTTCGAGACACATCCTTTAGTGTCTAGAGACATGTTATCATCGAAGAAAAAAATCTCCAAAATTAAAGTATGGCTTGTCTTGAGACATGGAGTCCTATGTCTCGAGACCTAACCTAGAATTTTGACAATTGAGTTCAAATTCGTGTCCTAACTTTGGTTTTGACTTAGCATAACCCTGTAATTAAATGAAATAAGATCTTCGACCTTATGAATGCTTGTGAATGGTTGTATTAAATGAATTTATTGTTATGCAATTGATAAATGTGAATTAAACCTGGTGAAATTATGTTGTATTAGTCTGAGTTGTTTCGGCAACGTAATGTGATGTCACACATTCGGATCTAATTAACGAGTTAGGTGTAGAGTGTCACATATTCAGATCAATCCAACAACACATGCATTGAAGCACTAGTTGGGCATAGAAGCATCGATTCCACAAACCACACCAGAATTTGCTTGTACACCCAGAGTATTTGAGCTGGTGATATGTTCACGACCCCCAAGATATTAGAGAACTATCACAATATAGTATGCGCATTGCGTTGAATCTCTCACTTATAAAAAAAACCCTATGGCTTGCCAAATATGCCTGTAACTCTATCTAGCAACGTTAATAGGGTATTTTCCATTACCAATTATCACATAACATATTTCCAACAGAATAGTGATCAAATAACACATAAGAAGCATTTATATATTCAACTAGCATGTCAAATAATCACATATATACACATTCATTCATTTTACTTCAAACATATCACATAGTAAAGTGTATACATACCTTTCAGTTATGTGCAACATTAACATCCTCTTTATTTCTATTTGGATATTGAATTATGCATATATATATATATATATATATATATATATTGAAAGCAAATTATGTAAGCACAAATTAGAATAGCTACCCATCTATGACTTTAGCTTTTCCTTTATCTCTAGATGTCTCAATGTTGTTTTTAGCTACGCTCGATAAATTCGATTTACGGAAACGCATTAATTTTACCTATTAAATATAAAAACACAAATAAACATGAAATGCATGTTATTCAATTTAGTCCATCAAAACCCTAATATCTGAAACACTAACATTTCACGATTTATCCAATCGAATCTTATTCTGACTTCATAAATATAGTATAGGGGCCTCAAACTACCAATTTATAACATTTATTCCCAACAGCTTAGATTCTTTACAATTTGGTCCTTAATGACACATAACTGTTCATATAATTTAAGCTTGATTCCAACTTAATTCAAAATTTCTCACCACATTTCTAATTTGTTATCTATATATCCAAGCTTAAACTACAATGAAAATTATAATTTTCAAACTTTTAATTCACTAATACATAAGGATAGTAGTTTGAATAAAGCTTAACAGTAAGAAAAATTAAAACATGAGCAAACTGAATTAAGCTTGAAGGAATAAGAATCCATAAAACAATTCACCAAAAAGAACCCATTTACCTTGTGGATTTTGAGCTGAAAGTGATAAAGAACAAAACTAGTTTTCCCCTTTTTTTTTAGTTCTTTTTCTTAGTCTAATAGATAAAGAGCAATAGAAATATAATATAATGAACTAATTCTTTTCTCATATTCATCTCTCCCACTACTTAAATGTTTAGTGAAACAAACATTAAACCAATGGTTTTTTGTTCACCAAAATAAAATGAGTGAAAGTGGACAGTTATGATAGTTTTAATCCACTAATCAAAACTTAAAGATGGGTAAATAGCTATCTATTCCTTGGCTTAATTCTCACATAAGGTCACCGACATTTCTTCAATCAAAGCTCATTAGTGAAGTCATTTGAAATTTAATCCTTATTCTTTATTTACTAACTGATTTTAGATTAATTCCAATTAATAATTCGACCCTACGATTCCATACTCGACACATGATCATTCGATTCTAACTTTTGGTTAACTCTGTTAGAATTAAGTGACCCAAATTCTTATTTAAATAAAATACGATGGAAAATAAAATAAAAGTAAAATCCATGTAGAACTAGACTTCTTTTATTTTATTTTAGAATAAGGTTTTTAAACCTTATTAAACTCCATCAATTTTATATTGATTAGGATAAGGTGTTTCAATCCTACTAGAATATGGCTTTGCAAGCCTATAAATAGACATAGTCTATTCCTCTTGTGTTTGATTCAAATTTTTCGACATGGTGAATTTTCTTCTCCTCTGCCCGTGGTTTTTTCCCCAAAAGGGTTTCCACGTAAAATTTGTGTGTTTTTTATTTTATTTATTTAATTTTATTTTATTTTATTTTCACAAATTGGTATCAGAACTTCTGGGTTATTCATCTCGATCACGGTAATGGCGTCTTTGAAGTATGAAATTCCGCTGTTGGATCGCAACACCAGATTTGTGTTGTGGAAAATTAAGATGCAAGCAGTTCTTGCATAGATGGATCTGGAGGATGCCCTGCTAGGGATAGATAAGATGCCTTCGACATTAACAGATGAAGAGAAGAAGCGTAAGGATCGAAAGACATTAACACAATTACATCGCATTTGTCCAACGAAATTTTGCAAGGCGTGATGAAAGAGAAAGCGCATTGCATTATGGAAGAGGCTAGAACAAATATGTATGTCGAAAACTCTAACAAGCAAGTTGCATATGAAGCGGTGTCTTTATGCTCATCGTTTGGAGGAAGGATGCGTCGTACGAACACTTACATGGTGTTTAAAGAAATTCTCTCAAACTTGGAGGCCATGGAGGTTCCGTATGATAAGGAAGATCTAGGGTTGATTCTACTTTGTTCGTTGCCCCCGTCTTATTCAACCTTTAGAGACTCGATTTTATATAGCCGCGAGTCTCTCACAGTTGATGAGGTTTATGATTCTTTAACCTCGTATGATAAGATGAAGCATCTTGTGGTTAAACCCGACTCTCAGGGAGAGGGTCTCATTGTTCGTGGGAGACAAGATCGGAATGCTGATGATGATCGTGGTAGGATACAGGAACGGAATCCTCGTGGTAAATCTAAGGGTCGATCGAAGTCTTCAAACAGAGGTAAAACTTATAACTTCTACAAGAAGAAAGGGCACATTAAATCTGAGTGCTATAAGCTACAAAATAAGATTAAAAGGGAGGCTGCGAATCAAAAGGGAAAACAACCAGAAAATTTCGGTGAAACTGATGTTGTAGAAGACTACAGCGATGGTGAACTTCTAGTCGCTTCTGTCAATGATTCTAAAGAAAGCGAGGAGTGGATACTTGATTCAGGCTGCACTTTCCACATGAGTCCCAATCGGGATTGGTTTACAACTTACGAAACAGTATCTGAAGGTGTTGTTTTGATGGGAAATAATGCTTTGTGTAAAATCGCGGTGTTGGAATAATTAAAGTTAAGATGTTTGATAGAGTTGTCAGGACACTTAGTGACGTACGACATGTTCCAGAATTGAAAAGAAATTTAATTTCGTTGAGTACTTTTGATTCAAAAGTGCAGATACACAATGAAAGTGGGGTTTAAAGATTTCAAAGGGTCCCTTGTTGTGATGAAAGGGCGGATAAAGATTGCCAAGTTATATGTTTCTGAGGTTCTCTATCATTCGGTAATGCAAATGTCGCTTCCTCTTCCTTGTCGATGATGATATTACTAAACTTTGGCATATCGCCTAGGGCATATGAGTGAGAATAACATGGCGAATTAAGCAAAAGAGAACTTCTTAATGGGCAAGGAATTTGCAAACTGAATTTCTATGAGCACTGTGTTTTTGGGAAGCAAAAGAGAGTTCAATTCACTAGAGGAATCCATAACATGAAGGAAACGTTGGAGTATATTCATTCTGATCTGTGGAGGCCATCCAGAGTGCCTTCGAGAGGTGGAGTTAATTATATGCTAACCTTTATTGATGATTTTTCCAGAAAAGTTTGGGTGTTTTTCCTGAAGCAGAAAAGCAATGTATTTTCCGCATTTAAGTCTTGGAAAATTATGATTGAAAAACAGAAGGGAAAACAGATAAAATACCTCTGCACAGACAATGGCTTAGAGTTTTGTTCTGATGAGTTTAATAGATTGTGCAAGTCAGAAGGGATCATGAGACACTTGACAGTTCGTCATACTCCACAGCAAAACGGCGTTGCAGAACGAATGAACAAAACGATCATGAAGAAGGTTCGATGTATGTTGTCAAATGCCAACTTACCAAAGGCATTTTGGGTAGAAGCGGCCTCTACTGCATGTTTTTTGATCAACCGATCTCCATCCCTTGCCATTGAGAAAAAGACTCCACAAGAGGTATGGTCTGGTAATCCTGCTAATTATTCTGATTTAAAGATTTTTGGGTGTCCTGCGTATGCTCATGTTGATAATGGAAAATTGGAACCGAGATCTATTAAATGTATTTTTCTTGGTTATAAAGCTCGTGTAAAAGGGTATAAGTTATGGTGTCCTAAAAATAGAAAAGTTGTGATTAGCAGAGATATTGTTTTTGATGAATCTGCTATGCTACCTAACCTATCTCTTAAAGACTCTTCCAATAAAGAAAATCAAAAGCAGGTGGAGTATCAGATTAATACAGAGTCAACTCCTCAAGCCAGAACAAAAATTAAGAATAGAGTTGCTTCTTCACCACAATACTCTATCGCCAAAAACAAAACTAGAAGAGAAATTAAACCTCCAAAGAAGTATGTTGAGGTTGATCTAGTTACTTATGCTTTAAATGTGGCTGAAGATATAGATGCAAATCAAGAGCCATCTAATTATTCTGGGGCGGTTAACTGTGAAGATTCAGAAAAGTGGATGTTTGCTATGCAAGAAGAGATAGAATCACTCCACAAAAACAGAACATGGAACCTTGTGAAACTTCCTAAAGGTAAAAAGGTTGTTCATTGTAAATGGGTGTTTAAAAAGAAAGAAGGGACTCTAGGAGTTGAAGAACCTAGATATAAAGCAAGGCTTGTTACAAAGGGTTACAGTCAAATTCCAAGAGTGGACTTCACAGATGTGTTCTCTACAGTTGTTAAGTATAGTTCGATTCGAGCTTTGCTTGGTATTGTGGCCATGCAAGATTTGGAGCTTGAGCAGTTAGATGTAAAAAACTGCATTTCTGCATGGAAAACTTGAGGAACATATTTACATACAACAACTAGAGGGTTTTATAGTCTCAGAAAAAGAAGACTATGTTTGCTTGCTGAGAAAGTCCCTTTACGGTTTGAAACAGTCACCAAGACAGTGGTACATGAGGTTTGATTCTTTTATGACTTCTCATGATTTCAAAAGAAGTAGTTTAGAAAGTTGTGTTTACTTTAAGAAAAACAGTGATGGTTCTTTTGTGTATCTACTTCTTTATGTTGATGACATGTTGATAGCAGCAAAAGATAAAGGAGAGATAAGAAAGGTTAAAGCCCAACTAAGTGAAGAATTTGATATGAAAGATTTAGGACAGCAAAGAAGATACTTGGTATGGAGATTCTCAGAGATAGAAAAGCAAGTAAATTGTACTTAAGTCAGAAGGGGTACATTGAGAAAGTTCTTTGCAGGTTCAATATGCAGAGTGCTAAGCCTGTTAGTAATCCTTTAGCAGCCCATTTCAGACTTTCATCGGCATTGTCTCCTCAATCAGATGATGAGATTGAGTACATGTCACATGTTCCATACTCTAGTGCAGTGGGATCTCTCATGTATGCTATGGTTTGTTCATGTCTAGATTTATCATATGCGGTCGGTCAGGTTAGCGATATATGGTAAATCCGGTAAAGAACATTGGAAAGCGATTCGATGGATTTTAAGATACTTACGAGGCACTACGATGTTTGCTTACGATTTGGAAGAACTAAAGATGGAGTTATAGGGTATGTTGATGCTGATTTTCTTGGAGACCTTGATAGAAGAAGATCTCTCAGAGTTACTTCTTTACAATCGGAGGTTGTGCAATTAGTTGGAAAGCCACTTTGCAAACTACGATCGCTTTGTCTACCAGAAGGTGAGTACATGGCGATTCTTGAGGCTTGTAAAGAAGCTATTTGGTTGAAGGGACTATTTAGTGAACTCAATGAAGACCTTCAAATCAGCACGATATTTTGTGACGATCAGTGCCATCTTTCTTACAAAAGATCAAATGTTTCATGAGAGAACAAAACACATTGATATTCGGTATCATTTTATTCGTGATATTATTGCTCGTGGTGATATTGTTGTGAGCAAAATTAGTACTCATGAAAATCCTGCAGATATGATGACTAAGTCACTTCCTATAACCAAGTTTGAGCATTGCTTAGACTTGGTTGGTGTTTATTGTTGAAGTTAAACCCTTAAGGGGTTTTATGGAAGAGGTGGAGAACTTGTTTATTGAAAGTTTGCGATGAAGAACTTGTTCATTGAGAATTTGTGTCAAGGTGGAGATTGTTAGAATTAAGTGACCCAAATTCTTATTTAAATAAAATACGATGGAAAATAAAATAAAAGTAAAATCCATATAGAACTAGACTTCTTTTATTTTATTTTAGAATAAGGTTTTTAAACCTTATTAAACTCCATCAATTTTATATTGATTAGGATAAGGTGTTTCAATCCTACTAGAATATGGCTTTGCAAGCCTATAAATAGACATAGTCTATTCCTCTTGTATTTGATTCAAATTTTTCGACATAGTGAATTTTCTTCTCCTTTGCCCGTGATTTTTTTCCCGAAAAGGTTTCCACGTAAAATTTGTGTGTTCTTTATTTTATTTATTTATTTATTTTATTTTATTTTTCACAAACTCAATTTAATAAACTTTGCCTTACAACTGATTTTTTCAATATTGTTGAAAATTTGGTCGTTACATAAACAATTACAGGGTTTTTACCATGAGCTCCAAAAAGTGTACCAAACTTTTTATTGTTTAATAAAATTTCTAACTTATACTCAAAAGCATTAAAAGTTTTGTAAAAATTAGAAACTTTGTTGTTAACTTGGGTCTCACACTACAATTTTCTATTAGTTTCTCATTGCTTTTAAAAAATATTTTTTAAAAGTATTACGAAAAGTGTTGTTAGACATAATCTTGTGAAATAAAAATATACATTTAAATAATATTTAATTTTGTTAATGTTATGATATTTTAGTAAGAATAAAAAAATAATTTTTTAACTCATTATTAATATTTTGATAGATAAAAATAAAATTTAAATATTTTAAAATAATTAATATTAATTATAAGTAAAATTTAATTTGAATATATAAACTATATTTTAGATATATAATGTTATGCATTTAAAATAAATTTCAATAATAAAAAATTATTGTATATCAATATAAATATTACATAAAATAAAATAAATTAAAAATAAGGGTTAAAAATATCATTTGACTCAAAAAGTACTTTTCCAAAATGCAAAAACTAAAAGAAATTTGCTTAAGATTCAAAAGCATTTTTATTAAAAGTAGTACCTAAATTTTTATTTTGTTACACGTTATTTAGAAAAATTGTCTAGACCAATTAATTAGAATCCGACAAGTTGTATATATCAATTATATTTTTCAATTATATATTTTTAAATGAAAGAAATAAGAAAGGAAACAGAAAATAAAAAATTTAAAAGTGATTATTATTGTAATTAATTTAACCAAAATAGACTTGTGATATTAATGAATTTGTTACCCACATTTATTTTTGAATTTGTTTCATTTAGCAAATAATAATTTCAATCCAAATAGATTATTGTTAGATAAAATGACTGGGATTTTAAGAAAAGAAATAAATTTATTTACTTGTTTTGAATTTTAATTATAGATTTGTGATATTATAATTGTAATCATTTAACAATTATAATTTAAATATAGAAGTTGATTTCGATTTGTGATATTCACGTAGAGGTTACTCGACTTCCACCCTTTTGGAAAGTCTTGTTTTTCATCCTTGCTCAATTTTTTGTGTTAAAGTTTGACGACTTTGGACTACAGTCTGAATTGTTCGGAAAAATTCGAGTGTCTCTTAAAACCTCTTACGATTTGAACATCTTCATGAGCCTCATAACATAAGTACTCTATTTAATCAAATTTATCACTTTAGATATCATAACAAGCAGCTGTTTTAGAAATGAAAAAGGAAGAATCCGTAAAATTACCAAAAAAACATGTTTGAAATGAATATGAACACATTGTTTTCCAAGTCAAATGTAATTGGATAATTAGTTGTTTAGGTTTATTTTTCATTTGAAAAAAATTATAATTTTAAATATTTTTTGTAATTTTATTTTTATTTGTCACGTATAAAAAATGTGAGATTATTACATGTCACCTATGATAAATTTATTTTAATGAAATAGAAAAGTGTAAAATTGAAGTAGCAAGGAAGTATGTTGGGGCAAAAATAGATTAACCCTCATATTGATTGTATTCCATAACTGAAATTAAAAGGAATAGTCCGTCAAACCACCCACGGCAAGGCTGTCAGTTTGTCTCATTCTTCGGACTTGGAACTGTGCACTGCTGTCAATAGCCGTTATGGGCACCCACTGCCAAATCATCCTTTGCATAAAATAATACCTACTCAAATCTTTGGAAAGTTACAAAACCAATAGGCTTGCTTCTCATGCTTCTAATAAAAAAATAGCATCAATTTAAGATCAATCCAAGAATTTGCAGTCCTCTATCCCCTCTTTCTCTGGATTTCTTTTCGTCTTTTTCTTACCCATCTTTGTTTATTTAACCCCACATAATAATATCCTTATTTTACTTCCAGGTTTTAATCTGAATTATATATATATATATGGGTACTTGATAAAGAGAGCAGTAAATCCAGAGAGAGGGAGAGATGGTGTGCGTGACTTGAACTTGCTTGCTTTGCCTCCCTATGATTATTCAACTGTAAGCGTTCACTGCTTGTGAACTTTTTCCTTTTCTTCTTTAATTAGTTGATAAGTTTATTGTTTTTATCCATATTGTGAAAATTATATTTATAAATGAATGTTTTTTCGCATTTATATTGCTTCACCTTCCTAAATCTTAAATCAGAATCAAGGAATTTATAGTATATGCTTCTACTTCATTGCTCCCTAAACTTTACTTTCCCCTCAATTGAGTGCCATTCCCTTTTACAATTACAAAATGAAGGTGATGATGATCTGCCTGGCTCCCTGGATGCCAACTAAGGATGGTGTTGATAAGGAATTGGCCCTTCCTAGTTGGCATCAGAGGAGTCAAGCAGGTCCATTTGTTGCCATCATTGCACATGCTTTTCTTTCTTTTTGGTTGACTGTTCTTTGTCTTGCTATTTTCCTTTCTCCGTATGATAGTAAATAAAAAAGTATTTGAGGCAAGTGAAGTCTGATTTGGACTTCGCCTTTTGTCTCAATCTCTTGGAAAGCCAGGGCGACAATCCTTGAGCTGCAAGCTGAATCCCAGTTTTAATACAACAAAATAGGATGATTTTTCTTTATTTTTATATTTATTTTCATTATTTTTCAAAATTTAAAAATTTAATTATAATTGTTATCCTATGAAATTCATTGGTGTGACATGATATAAAAAATTAAAGTAGAAAATTTTGATGGTTTTTTCCTTAAAATTTCCCATTTAAATTGGCTATGATAAAATATTTTTCTTTTGTTGGAATAATGTTATTTAGAAAAAATGGCATCAACATTAGTAATTGTAATAGAGAATAATATTAATTATTTAGACTAACTAATGATATTATAAAATAAAGGATTAAATTATATATAACCACCTAACATTTTAATCGAGAAGTTAATATTGGACTAGCTAAATTATATTAAAATTTAAAAGTATAAAAATTAAAATTAAAATTTAGTTTGAAAATCTTAAACAATGGTTAGCAACGAATATTTTAGGAAAACAATCATGGTTTGGTTATATTTACACATAAATAATAGTCATTTATTAATTATTTATATTGTTTAGCATGTCGTTATTGTAAATTTTAACTTTTAATTTAATAAACTTTTAAATAAACCTAAAATTTAGTTATCGAATTTCACCATATTATTAGAATAGGAAATTAGATTTAATTAAAATAAAATCAATACGACACTTAAAAAGGCAGCCAACTCTGACTATCACCCATTACTTTCCTTTAAAATTAAATTTGAATGCATAATTCTAAGTATAACAAAAATTTAAATTATTATGCCAAAAATAGAATTCAAATTATTCTCTTTCGTTTCTCTATATTTATCATAAATAAGTCAAATATTAACTTAATTAATGTAATGAAACAACAGTTGCATATTTAATATTTAGTGAAATTTGGGTATATACCATAAAACTTTTATAGAAACCATGTATTTACTCCAATCCTTTTAATTACAGAATAATTTAAAATATTTTTATTTAAAATTAATGAATTAAATGATATTTAAATAAACTTTCAAAGTATTAATTTTTAAAAAGAATTAAAAAATCAAAACTTACGTTTCAAATTAAAAATATATTCAGTAAATTGTATGAATAAATTTTAACAAGTGAAAAAATAAATACTGATACAAGGAGGGAAGCCTCTGATATCTTAAGTTTTAGCGAATGGAGCTATCTAAAAGGTGGAATATTAATCATTACCTACGATATGCTTTGCTTGTGGAAAATACGGGCATGCCAAATATATGTGTTCCTTACCTAGTAAAAATCAGTTGGAGGGGAAGAAGAGAACGAAATCTGTTCCAAACCAGAATACAAGCATTGGGGATTGATCGGGCTACGGTCCATGGATGATTGTAGAAAAGAAATCAAGGTGAAATTTTAGGGATTTTAAAAATCAAAAGGCTGGCATCTCGAGAAAGGAATCTTCAAGATTTAGATTTGTTGTTTTAATAGATTTGGGGAGCCAACATGATAAGGGACCTAGGGTCGATTGAATTAATTTGGGAGCAAGTGCAGTGGTGAAGGAGAATCTGAACGAGAAAGTGGAAAATGCAGAGGCTGGTATTAAGATTTTGGGGGGCACTAAAGGGGTGAACATTGAAAGGCCAATGAGAGTTGATAACCCAAGTTTTTCAGATGACAATAAAGGAGTTGGGCAAGGCACATTGGGTTTGGATAAGCCAGATTCAATTTTGAAAATTTTGGGCAAGAGGCCCATGGTTGAAGAAGATGGAAGCATTGTTTTGTTTTCAGCTCCCGTATCGAAAGGTGCAAGTGAAGCAATTTTAGCGTGTTTAAGGGACTCTAGAGCAGTGGAAAATAACAGTAACGGTCCCTTCCAAGTTTCAACTTTGCATACCGACCCCATAGTGTCTAAGCTTAACTCTAGTCATGTGCATAATTTGTAACAGCCCTAGCGCATATCCGTCGCCAAAATAGAGCTACGGAGCATTATCGGAGGTTAACATCTCACACGAACAAATATTCAAAAGATTCAAAACATATCATAAATCATAGCAATATTATTCAAACTCATACACATTGTCCCTTATATGAGCTCTCGGGCCCCTAAAAACACATTAGAAATGAATCGGGACTAAATAAAAAACATATAGAATTTTTTGGAAAAAGTTGAAAATTTTCATACTGCAGGGGTCACACGGCTTAGACACAAGCCCGTGTCTCAGGCTTGTGGGCATTCGAAGTAGGGATACATAGCCGTGTCCCAGTTCATGTTCGTGCCTATGTAACTCTCTAACTTGGGTCACATGGCCAAGCCACACACCCGTATGCCAGCACGTGTACCCTTCAAAATGGCCTCACACGCCTGTGTGCTAGGCCGTGTAACTACCTAACTTACAACCTTTTGTAAGCTACAAGGGACACACGACTGTGTCGCATAGTCGTGTGTCACACACGACTGAGACACACGCCCATGTCTTAGGCCGTGTGGACAAGAAATAGGTCATTTTCAATCCATTTCTTTTACCCAAATTTTTCACACTCATGCAACTCAAATGCACCCAATTCAAGCCTCCAAAATGTACCTAAAATGTGCATAATCAAGCTAAAACAATATGATACCAATTCAGACAACTAATATGCCCTAAGGCACCTCAATTTACATGACATTAAACATATCCAAGTACAAGCATAATCTAGTCATTATCAACTTAATATTTACAACCTAAATTCCATACCATTTCATACTACATTTTCCATATTCAAACATACCAAAATGGCCATTCATAACATGTATACAATTGACCATTTCAACACACAACAATCAAGTACCAAAATGCCAAAATGTTAACAATATAAAACCATTTATACTTGCCAACATAACAACAAAAACTTTCACCAAGGATACCATATTTACAAACCAAATCTATTGGCCATTTCATCCAAAAACAAAATACCTATATATGTCATTATATCCAAGACTTAAAAACGTCAAAACCTACCGATATAGCCTATGGTTAGTGTGATAGATATCCAATGAATTTCCAACCCGAACAAGCCTCCAATTAACTACAAAACATAGAAAATGAACACAAGGTAAGCATGTTATGCTTAGTAAGTTCGTAATATTAATTTATGCTTGTTAATACATTACATAATCTTAAAACACATATGTATCAATCCAACATAAGAATAAATGATTCATAAGCTTAAATCATATGAATTCATCCTTTTCATTGTCATGAAAACACATACTTCCTACCTTCCATAGTAATAAGGTAAATTACATCGAAAACTCTTACCAAAGCTCACACGAAGTAAAATCACAATGGTTGTTACCATCCCTTTCCATAGTTAGATAGTCGAAGCTATCCCTTTCCATATTTTGATGGTCGTCACCGTCCTTTTTCATAGTTGTTGGTCGTCACCATCCCTTTTCATTGTTGATGGTCATCACCATCCCTTTTCATAATTTGATAGCTAAAGCTATCCCTTTTCATAGTTCAATAGCCGAAGCTATCCCTTTCATTAGTCAATGATTGTTGATACACCGTGGGATTTTTCCATCGAGACACAATTTAATATTATAAAATAATAGAATTTAAAACATATAAAATGCTAGTTAAACGTACGAACTTACCTCGACGATAAAATGTAGAAATGAAGTTGATTAATCCAAACTTTTTTTTGCCTCGATCTAAAGCCGTACGAGGTCTATCTTGACCTAAATGAATAAATTCAATAAATTTAATAGCCATTCTATTAAATTCAATCCAAATTCATTTTTTTCAAAATTACACTTTTGCCCCTATTATTTTTTATTTCTTTACAATTTAGTCCTTAAGCTCGTAAAATGAAATTCATGCAATTTCACCCCTACCCAAGCCTAGCCGAATTTCATACAAGCTCACAGTGGCCCATACATTTCATTATTTCATAAATTACACTATGAATATTTCTCATTTTTTCAATTTAATCCCTAATTGGCAAATTCATAAAAAATCACTTTACAATAGTTTGTTTAACAACAATGATTCATTTTCTACCATCAAACTTCACAAACAGCATGAATTCATTAATGGAAAAACTTTAATCTTACAAATTAGTCCCTGGGCTATCTAGATTAAGCTACAACGACTTTAAAAATAAAGAAATCATTAAAAATGAGATCAAAATACATACCATGCTATCAAATGGAAGTGGGCAAACCCTAGCTATGGAGGTTTGATAGTTTCAGTTGAAGAGAACCAGTTTAGAAGGTGATATCCATTTTTTTCCTTTGTTTTTATGATTTTTAACCTTTATTTACTAAATTACTTATTTAACCTTTTAATACATTAAAAATTTCATTAAAACCAAGCCATAAACATCCACTAAATTCATTAATGGTCTAATTGCCACACAAGGACTCTCGCATTAAAGTTCTATAGCCATTTGATACCTTTAGCTACTAGAACTCTACTTTTGCACCTTTTACGATTTAGTCCTTTTTATCGAATTAACCATGCAAATGATAAAATTTCGTAACGAAATTTTTGTAAGATACTACTAACATGTTGTAGACATTAAAATAATAATAAAATAAATATTTTCACGTCATATTTTTTGTCCCAAAATTACTATTCTGATTTCACTAAAAACGAGCTGTTACATAATTCTTTTTATGGCCCTACTCTAATGGCTACTACACACTTTAACCCTACTTTCAAAAGATCAATGAAGAAGGTAGTAGAGTTAAATCCTGTTGTGTTGGACCTAGGTAAACATTCCACGGTTACATTCAAGGAAAATTAAAACCCGAATATTGGTAAATCAGGTTCAAAAGGGCATGGTTCGGGTTATAAAAGAAGCTCGTCTAGATGAGTAAGAAAGCTTAATCGGACCATTGGGGAACGAGGGGAGCTGTTTAAATTAGCGAGAACTTTCAAAGTACCGTTATCTGAATTGATGAACTCAATGGTCGAGTTAATCAATGCTCAACTGAATATGGATGTTGGAAAAGTATCAATGGATTCAGGTGACAAGCCGATTGATGGAACTAGAGTTAATGATCAGTAAATGTCATTTTTGGTTTTTCTGTTTTCTTATGAATTTATCAATATTTTCTTATCTCAAGACAAGAGTTAGTGGGAGTAAGGTAGATAATATTATTGCTAAATTGGGTTTTCATCATTCTCACCAGGTTGAGGCAATTGGGTTTTTTGGGGGCATATGGATTAGTCGAAAGAGTCAGTTCAAATGGAAATTATTTGTACCCACCCTCAGTTTATCTTAATTCAGATTATAGGTGTTATTTATTCTCAGCCTATTTTTATCACTTTTTTCTATGAAAGCCTGGATAGTCGAAAAAGGAATAATCTATGGGAGAATTTAAGGTCTATTATTCCTCCTAGTATTGTACCTTGGCTTGCAATTGGTGACTTTAATGTTATCCTGTCATCTAGTGAAAAGAAAAGTGGTCGTAATTATTTTATTATACCTAATACTTGCTTGTTTAGCCTCACACTGAGCTTGTTAAACTCACCCCATTACCTTAACTTCTCAGGTAATGATCGAACCTAGGATCGAAATTGGCATGCAGACATACGACGGGCCTCGGACTCCACTTTGTCATATTATTTTAATTTAATTATATTTTGAGGCCATTTTATTATTATTATTTTATTATTAGTTTTGGATTGTAAAGTTTCTTTAAACTGTTGTTTGGGACTATTTGATATTTTTGGATTTTTCATGCATGCATGACACTCATATTTGGTATAGATACACGTTCTTTATATATGTTGAAGTGGACTATGCATGATATATGACTAAATTAATAATTTGACTAGTAATGATACATTTTCGATACTAAGAAGGTAACAAAATGTTATTTTTTTTTTGGCAACGCCATCAGTAAGTTTTTTATAAAAACTCACCTAATTCACTAATTTGACCTAAGCATGTTTGGACTAAGTAAATAGACGTTTTTCAAAGTTAGCAATAAAAACCTCGATTTTACAAAAGAGTGTACTTGTAGGTTTTAAACTATTATTGGAGTAGGTTCGACACTAAGGTGTCCAATGTGACATTCACGATTCGGCCATAACGTCTAAGTTGGGTAGGGAAGGTTACAATCCAAATCTTCCACAATGGAAGCAAATGGATGGAAGTGATTCATACTCTATTCGATGAATTTTGCTAGTGATCCAGACCTTAGAAACCAGAGGTTTTGACAGATTCACTTGCATCGCAAATTGTGCAAATTGACCCCTCGATCCTTTATCCATTTGGAGATCAATTTTTACTACCTTTCGAATCAAGCTCCAAATCTCTTGAAGAATTCTCCTTTTGTAAAACAATTTAGAGAGCCTTGAAATACAGACCCAAGCTACAACGTATTGTGGAAAGGCCTCGATGGTCAAAAACTGAGTTGACCAAGGTTGGGTAGACAAATAGTGTCTGAAAATCACCCAGGGACCTTTTAAAAGAACATTATTATAGTCCAAAGTTGATTCAAATTTTTCCAAGTAATAGTCATTACCTATGTCCATCAGCTAGAATCTCATCGTTGGCTTCCATAAGGCACACACCTTATTCTACAAAGCTTTATATCCAATTTTCCTTCCCAACAACTATTATTAATGTCTTTGACATACTTTTTTCAATGAGTGCATAGACCCTATCAAAGAATTCAATAGAGGGCACTCCATCAAAGACACCTTTCCTTACATCTTCCTTTCGAAAATCAAAGTCATCCACTTCCCATTCATCATCCACAACATTATTCGTGGATCCTGTATTCAAGGTAGCATCCCTAAAAGAGATTGGTTTCGATGTTCCATCACTCAGGATTTCCAAATCTCCACCTTCATCTACTGGCTTCTCCTCTTAACGCCTAACTTTCTTCGTAACCCTACCAATCACAATCTCTGATTGTTCGCTCATTTTACATTGATTTTAATATTTGATTATACAACCGAAATCAAAAGTTATATTTTAGCCAAAATCAATACAGTACATAAATTTCGTTGACCTAAAACACTCAGTAACAAAGTCAATAAATTAATTATAGTTAAATTCTATATTGAAATTATGACAAATACACAAAATTATACAAATACTTTTCCATATCTTTGACTAATCCAATACTCTCAAATGGTATAAAAAATATCACATACATTTTACTATTTAATTATTACAATTTTAGTATACTTCATTATTGACTAACCGAATGTGATTTCAAATATCACATAAACAAAAATTTGGATTTCAAGAACAAAAGTTTCAAAACAAGTGATTAATTAAATTGTAAAGAATAAGTTATGAAAAATTCAATTAAATAAAGTTATTATTAATAAATGCAAATCAAAAGAAAATATATTTAATTAATCTATACATTATATAGCAATATAACAATATTTTCATATAAAGCCAAGTTAATATGCAAATTTTTAAGTCATATTATGAATAGAATTGTCCTAAACATTATTATATATTTGAATATAATCAACAAAAACAATTAATGGCAATTAACAAGAACAAATTCATTCTAATCCAATAGCCACATGTATTTAAATCCTATTTACTTATGTATTATTGATTAAACAAATAATTAGTTGATTTAATATTCAAATATTTCTATAAATATATACTTTAACTTTATACTTTGTACAACCATCAACGATATTATACATCAAATACAGTTCACCTAATTAATGGATTTTAAATTACTTTTCTTAGGTTATTAACAAGTGCATTTTCAATGTAAATACTATATTACTTTCCCATTCATTTGTTGAATTCAAAAATTGTGAATTAACTTCAACTTATATTTAACTTGTGCATTGTTTTATTTTTAAAAAATTACTTTTATAATAAGCATCCTGCTGCCAATCGAAATTGATTTGAGATTGATTTCACATTTAAAGATGCTTATTGTTTAGGTTGATTAAATGCAAGCAATCTCTTGTGTTCAAATTCAAGACTACGACTTGGGGGGTTTAGTGAAATTTTTTTGTGTAGAGAATTTCCTGTCTATGTTGGTTATGTTAAGTTTATGAACGTTTATTATGAAAATAGGATGTGATTCTTTGCCAAGAGAGGGTGTTACTAGACTGTCATGAGACTAGAACTTAAGTCTCGCAAATCGCGCAGCCTTAGGCAATTCCTTTGCTTCAAATATGCCAGAGTTAGCCTATCTCTCAAAAGTGAGAATTCTTCAATGAGAATTCTCAAATGCACCGAAATAAAGAGGAAGCAAACTCAAAAGATAAAGAAACTCAAATCAAACATAAAAGCTACAATAAAGTAATGTGCACAATGTGTTTGAGTAAATTCTATCAAATATATTTAATAACTATGAATGAAATGATTAAAAATGATGGGGGAAGGCCTCTTTTTATAGTTGAGCTCCCCTAGATCCAATGATATAGTTTAAATGACATTGACGATCAAGATTAAAACATATCTACAAGATGGGAGTAGTAAAGGATTTAAACACTATACAATCTTATCCTTTAGGATTTACAATATTCACCATGACAACTATAGTTTTACTAGAGTGTTCCACTAGGCTACCAAAGTACTCTAGTTTTACTAAAGTGTTCCACTGGGCCACTAAAGCTTTAAGTAGATTGGGCTTCTTCATGTGTTCGAAGAATCGGGCTAGTTTAAGTGGGTCAAATGAGCCCTATTTAATCAATTGACCTTTATGGGACGTTTTGTGTGCATTCGTTATGATTTTTAATTTGCGACCTGTGACATTCCCCCTCACCCATTCTCGTGACTCCATCGTTGCATCCTTTGGAATGATATTGATTTGACGCGTCTAAGAATTTTCTTAATGCTTTGGCCAATTCCCAACCATTCTTTTTGTTTGGTAGTTTCGTCCCTTGAAACATTTGTCTCGACTTATGTCTCTACTATCGTCTAACTGCAATTGTTTCTCTCTTTTGTACATTTTGATCTTAAGAGGCTAGCACTCTTACTCGCCCCCATTGTGACTCGCCTCAATTGGGATCCCCTCCAGTTGAGTATTGCCACTAACTCTGGTTGTAAGCCTCTCAACTTACCCGTTTCAGAACTTTGAAAGTAACCATATGTCTTGATGAACCTAAGATGATATGGCATTTGCTCTTGATAACACTAGCAAATTGTAACCAACAACCATGATTAACTTTCTTTTTAGTTATCATGCCTACACAAAAAAAAATCGGCTTTCATTAACACGTTGAAGAAATCCTTTCGACCCGAAAAAGAGAAAGAAATGAATTAGTAGACATATTTTAAAAGTGGGTCTAGAAGAACAATGTCCTTCAATTTTCTAGGATCGTACGGTACCTTATAGTTATTAGTCCATTTCCGATAATGTTGATAATGGTCAAATGACTCTTGGTAATCACATAAACTAGTCAAATATTTATCGATGTGTGCATAGTTATTAATGATTAAACTCAATGCAATGTTAAACTCGATAATTGACAATTTAAATTACTTCCCTCTAAGGTGAAACTTAACTACACCAATACTATTTAATGTAAAGTTTTCAAGCATATTGAATTCATAAGTGGTATAAAATTCATGAGTTAACTCAATTAACACTAGACAATTAATCACCGAGTAATTTTACCAATCAATATTTTCAAACAATCCAAATACATCATTATGAATATTCAAAGCATCTAAAGTCAACTCGTGAACATACTTTCAATGCGTAATGGATTTGCGACAAAGGTCTGCATACTATTTCCTTTCAGTTGCTTTGTTGAACGTTAAGGGCTTCTGTAATTCAGGTTCTGCAATTGGTAAAACATGCTTTCCCTTGTTGAGTCAATTCTGATGTTTTGATGCTTCATGCGTTGGCTTGGAGATGAGTTGAACGATAGCTAAGCTCATGTCAACAACCTCGGCTCACTTCGTTAAAGCCTTGGTAGTGGTCTTGCCCATCGCACAATCTTAGTTGAGTAGAAATGATATCGTTTCAGTAGTTGTGCACATTTGTGGACAAGTAAGTGAAGATGTTGGATCTACTGCCCTTAGTGTAAGTATTCTCATTCATGTATACTTGCATTTTTCGAACAATTTTAAAACTTCCACTATAACTATAAAAGCTATTTTCTTAACTAATTATTCCAACAACATATTGTCCTCTCTACCTTTTTCAATGTCATATTTCAACGCCTGTCAACACCTAAACTACTCCCTGCCTCTCCGCCCCAATATTCCCTTAATATTTTTGTAATATCCTGATTTTGGGCCTAGTCGGAATAGTGGTTTCGTGACCACAAAATTCGAGATAGAAATAATTATTTTATGATTATTTTAAGGTCTATGATATGATTGCATAATTGTGTGAAAATTTCGTGAAGAAATTTTATGCATAAAGTGCTTAATTTGAAATTTAGGACTAAATTGAATAAATTGCAAAACTTGTGTTCTAGAAGTATTTTGCATAAAATTGAATTAGATTATTAATTAGAGGTCCTTAAAGAGAATTTTACCAATTTCTAAGTCTATGGACAAAAATTAGGACATGGAAGGAATTTTGGAAAGTTTAGTAGTAAGGGCATTTTGGTCATTTAGGGTAAAATGAATTAAAATACAAAATTAAAAGCCAATTTTGCTCATCTTCAACCCCATGGCCGAATATAGCAAGGAGAAACCATGGCTAGGGTTTTCAAGCTTCCAAGCTCGATTGTAAGTCCGTTCTAGCCTCGTTTTTAATGATTTTACGTTTTTGAGTCCCTAGCTCGATTTAGCTTATGCTAGCAATAATTTAACCTAGGGTTTATATTTGGAAAAATACCCATAGGTGAAATTTGTGCAATTTGGTGTTTTATGATAGAATGTGAGGTTTTAAATTATGTTAGACAACTTGTGCTACTCGGTTTTAAGTGAAAACGAGCAAAAGGGCTTAATCGGTAAAAATACCTAATAGTCATAAGTACATGTTAGAGTGAGAATTTGATGTTGCCATAGAAGGGAAAAATGATCAGCATGTCATAAAACATAAGAAAATAGGCTGAATTTTAATTTACGAGCTTTGGGGCAAAAGTGTAAATATGCAAAAGTTTAGGGGCAAAATTGTAATTTTTCCAAAATATGATTTTGGGTCAATTTGAATAATGTGAGTCCTAATTAGACTATATTTTAAATGATAGAGCAAGGAAAACTGAAATTCGGGCTAAAATGGGGAAAATACCAAGTTGTGGACGAAATGGTAAAATAGCCATTTTAGCATACGAGGTAAGTTCATATGTAAATGTTGGTAACATAGTTATTATTTTAAATGTTTTAATGTTATTTAAATGATATGATAATTATTATGAAATATCATACTTGTGACAATTGTTTGATAATATGTCAAATTATGTGATATACTTGGAAAATGTGAAATACTACAGAGTATCGATATCGGCATTCCGTAGAAGATGGTTGAGACACATGATTGGGAAAAGGTCCGTTGAACCTTAGGAATGGATTAGGATACAAGTGACATGTCACTAGGATGGTTGAGCATCCGAACTCGTTGAGTTGAGTCCGAGTTCACTTATGGATGCGGCGTCCGAACTCGTTGAGTTGAGTCCGAGTTCGTGAGATGTAACTAGGCATCCGAACTCGTTGAGTTGAGTCCGAGTTCACTTATGGATCTGAACGCCGAGCTCGTTGAGTTGAGTCCGAGTTCACTTATGGGCGGGTTACATGGTAGCTTGGCTACATATGTGGCACTTATGTGCAAACTTTCCATGTATCCGAATTATATTCGATGTGTTCAACGGGTAAAGTTCTACTCAAATGGAGGAATACTCAAGATGAAAGGGACGTATTGGTAAGTGTTGTGAAATGGATACTTTGAACAGGTATGTACTTAACCCTCGGGTTGAAAACTCGATATAACAACAATATGGTAAGATGATAAATGAAAAGGTGATATGAATGTCTTGGTGATGATTATGCAAATGATGTTTTATGTTTGCTTATATGGTTATGTTACTTGCTATTTGCATGTGAGCTTACTAAGCATTTATGCTTACTCCTCCTTTTCATTCCTTGTAGTGTTGACAAGCCAGCTCGGAAATCGGAAGCGGTCGGAGGCACGCTCACACTATCCAGTATACCATCTTGGCATAATGGCTTGTATATTTTGAGTATGGCATGTATAGCATTATAATCATTTTATATGTATGGTCTTATGATATGGTTATTGAGTGGTATGGAAATAGAAATGCTTGGTAATGATTAGCCATTGGAATGGCTAATCATGATCATATTTGGTATTATGTATGTCAAATTGCTAGCTAATCCATGGAAACCATGAAATAGGTTAAATTTACCATAAAATAGATTCAGACAGCAGCAGTGACGTGAGTTTGAAAAATCACTAAAAATAGTAGAAATGGAATTAAATAATGAATAAGTTATGGAATCGAAGCTTGATGAGTCTATTTTCATATGGAATAAGCGAAACAGGTATATGAGCTATATTTTATGAGATGTTTAAATTTTTGTGAAACAGGGCCAGAGCGATTTCTGGATCCCTGTTCTGACTTTGGAAATTCACCATAAATTTTACAAAGATAATTAGAAGTCACGCTTTATATGTACAGATTCCTTATTGAGTTTAGTTTTATTAGAGACAAACGGCATAGTCATTGAAGGTCTGTATAGGAGATATCTGATTCGTAATATACAGAGGTCGAGTAGTTGAACCCTGAAACAGGGAGACTTTAACTAATAAAATGTACTAATTGGCCCAACCAAAATTCTAGAAAAATTAGTAGATATATATATGAGTCTAGTTTCAGGAAAAATTTACGGAATTGGATTTGAGTTTAGTAACTCGAGATATGATTTTTAAAGCGATTGTGATGCGTTAGCCGACTTGTCTGAAATTTTAAAATGAATTGTATGAGCTGTTTAATTAATGAATTAAGTCCGTTAACACCTCGTGTTCGACTCGGAAACGGTCTCAGTGCGGGTGTTACAATTTTCAACTTAAAAAAATTGAAAAGAAAGTGTAAAAACTGAAACGAAGTGGTCAAGCTTACCAAGCACTAAAACTAACACCATATGAACTACCATAGAAGAAAAAAGGTTTGCAGAAAGAAAGAAACTTTGAAATTTTTTCAAACTTTGATAAAAAAAAATGAAACACCATGGCCCAAGAATTTATACACTCTTTTGGCTAGAGAAAGGCTTGGTCTCGAATCACCAACAATAATATCACACCTAGTAGTTTCTAAATTCAAACAACAAGAAATTATTAGCGTTGTTTCCTAATGATGTGTTGTAACACACAACTATTAATACGCATATGTGAACGTGCGAGGTTTGGTAAAACATTGGCTAGATGTGTCTTTCAAGGGCATAGGCTTGTTGTTCCAAATTCTAAGTGTTTCCTACTAATTGTAGAGCCTTCGCCCTTGAACACACATCACCCTTCCTTTAAAGAAAGGACTTGATTATGCCTTGAGGCAAGCCACCATATAACATCCCTCTCAATTAGAGGGAAATTGTTATACCCTAGTTGTCCAAACAAAGAAGTAAGAACACAAACGGTGTGAACAAACCCCTTGGAGGAAACTCCCTGTGCTAGCAATTGAGCGAGTCCCACTGGTGAACCCCCACACCAAAATTTTGTCACAACCTCCCATTCGATGTAACACAAGGCAAATAATAACGCCACCCTACCTAGATTTTTACCATAAGGCCACTCGACTACTTCACTCTAACTCGTCAAAAGCAACTCCCTATATGGAACTTAGAGATACAAGACTAAGGCCCAAAGTAGCCAAGCCTTAGAAGGCTCTCTCTCTCTCTTTCCCTCTTCACCTTACCATCTTTGACCACTACATATTCTCTCTGCCTTATCCAACGAACACATCAAAACTTGCAACAAGCAAAAAGCAACACTAATTCTTTGAGAAATCAATAGATGATTTGATGTAGTAGTTGTTGATCTTTGATTTCTCCATTACCCTTTGAACTAAATGTAGTTTAAAATATATTAAGGATTAAAAACGCTTTATCACCTTAACAAGATGTTAAATATATAATATTATTTATAATTATAGTATATAAAATAAAATATAAAATATTTATTAATATTTGGGTTGACTTTAGACTTGAAAATGTCGTCCAATCCATTTTTAAAACATGACCGAAGTTAATACTTTTGATCTTGTATTTTTATTCAAATTCTCTTAAATATTATACTTTTAAATTTAGATGGTAGCTCTATTTTATTAAAAGTTTCAAATTTTCAAAAATATTTTTGGTAAAAAGTAAAACCTAATTTTATTTTGCTATGGAAACAACATATATATTTTTTACCTTTTAGATGTTTCTAAAACCTTGCATGTTACTTTAGCTGTTCAAGAAAGAATTGTTAAATTAATCCAACTTTACAATTGGTTTTCATAATTGACGTGTGTTTTATGAATTACGGCTACAAATAGGGAAACCGCTCTTAGCATAATTACCCATGGGTTTAACAACTCCAAAGATAATAAATTCATATATGTTTCCGATTTTTCTTAATTTTAAAATTAAATAAATTATTTTTTAAATTTTTCTAAATTTGAAATTGAGCAATTAAGGACAATTATCACCGTGTTCATTTCTTCTATCAATTTATTCTACTTTTAATTAGTATAATAATTCTCAATATTTACGCATTCATCAATTTAATTTTAATTCTAAAAATTTAACCCTCGACATTCATATATTCTATAATTTGTTCCTAATTTTAAAATTTTTGATATTCAATGAGAGCTAAATTTGTTAAAAATTTTAGAATCATAATCAAAATGATAGAATTTATAAATATTGAGGTTAAATATGTTATTATACCAATCGAAAGCAAGATAATTTGATGAAAACAAGGTAAACGGTATGTTTATGTCCTTAATTGCTTATTTTCGAAATTGATACCCCATTTTTTTAGAAAGATCAATTTATTTAATTTTGAAATTGAAAGAGAGTACCAAAAATATTGAAGAATGAAAATTAAATGTTTTTTTAATAGTAGGAGGAAATTTAGTTAAGAGTGAGGACAAAGGGTGCAGGTATATAAAATTTGAATCTTTAACCGGTTATATATGCCCATGTATAAAAAAAAGTTAATTGTATGAATAAATTTAGGCTTAAAAGGCTATTGATTTTGGAACTTGTCCTTTTACATCTCCCAAAATCACAATATTGGTTAGAAAGAAAGTGAGAAAACAAAGGATGAAATACAGACGAGAACATGAGAACTCACTAAAGAAATCAACCGGCTATAATTGTACAACACATGGAAGCCCTTCCTCACGTATATATATATATCATGAACTGCAAAGATAAAAAGTAATAAATTTCTCCCAGCTCATCAGTTGTGGGATCAATTAAAGGCCACGGATGGAGGTGTGGGATTGGTTTTATGGGTTTCCCTTGTAATAAAAATACTTCACATGATGGAGCAAGGGTCTTGTTGATGAGCATATGGCAACTCTTGATACACATATAAAGGCTGATTATAAGGCCATACATAGGCGGCGGGGGGCTCCTTGGCCTCTTCCTTCTTTTCACCGCCGACAGCACTAACGCTCACTAGCTCCGCATGCCCCACGCTCTTCCTTAGCCGACTTGTTAGCTGAACTGCGTCCACCCCATCTCCTGTTACCTCTATTTGGCTCTTGTCATCTCCTTTCAATGAAGCTGACTCCACCCCTATGAATCCCATTAATAAACACAGCAACGTTAAATTCTAATTTCATCATAAACTTTAAAACATTTCAATTGAGTCATCGTATGGATGATTACCTGAGAAACCGACTACTACCTTCAAGGCCTTGGAGCGGGATTTCTCGTCGCTCATAGTCACCTTCACTACCATCGTTTGCTGCAAAAAAGAACAACTCAATTCAGACTCTTCATGGTATTTGATATCATAAACACATACTCTACTTTCCATACCTTCATGGTGTCAAGAACAGAGCTGTTTTAGTTTTCCTAAAGAGAGTGGCAGAAATGTGGAAAATATCGAGAGAGGAACTACTTGTGCTGTTTGTTTTGTGTGGGAAAATATGAGTTGGTCAATTTATAGAGGCTGTGTTGTGAGTTTGGGCGATATTTCTGTGAAAGCTCCAGGAAGAAAGCTGTTGACCCTACCAAGTTTTACTTGGTCACCTCTTTCACTCCGGTCCCCTACTTTCTTTTCATCAATTTTTTTTATATAATATGACTTCTTCTCCATCCAAGCAAATAACACAAATTCATTCATGATTCATACTATATATATGAAATGCTGATGCTTGGGACTTTCTAATCATCATTGATGAAGAAACAAGCGCATTCATATTAATCATATCATAATAATTTACGTGACAAATATATTTATAAAAAAATTATTTAAAAATCAAATGAAATTTTAATTGAAAGGATAAAGAATTGTAGTTTTAAGTTTAATTCTCATCTACTAAATTTTTTTTTATAGATTTCACATGATTGAAATGACAAATATATCTCCACAATAATATTTTTAATTTATAAAAAATATTTTTGATAATTGCTCAACTAACTTGAAACCGGGATGATACCATATCAATGAGGGGGTGGATATGTATTTGATTTTGTTGATGACTCTTGATAACATTAGGATTTAGCCTTATGCAATAGGAAATAATTGTTCAACAAGGGATGATAACATGAAGGGGTAGACAGTGACCTTGCCCGTCAAAAAGTGATAGATTTTTCATTTAGTTCATTATATTTTTATGAAATTACATATTAATATAATAATAAAATTATATTTTAATACCCAATAATTTAAAATTTATCTTTGACCCCTTTTTAAACAACCTTTTAATTTCGTCCCAATGTTGAACCAAAGTATTATAATTCCAACCAGATCTTGTTGGCATAGAATATTTAAATTTGATTGAATTTGACTCTAATTATTTATTTTTATTAAAATTTAGTTATAAAATATGTAGAATAAAATTTATGAAAACATTCAAAATGAAAGAAATAGAATTCATGATTACATAACTTGTGGATATATACAACTTAATTAAATGGGTCATTGTCATGAAATAGGCATACTATAATTATTTTAAAATTCTAAATCCATTTACCTTATGCATTATATTGATGGTTTTTAAGTAATTGCGTCTGAATAAACAAATCTTTTAAATTTGTTTGGTTTTGTATTCAACAAAATTTAAACTTCTTTGTATTCTTTTATTTAAAATAAGATAATATTTGGATATATTTACTTGTAATTATTATAATTGGTGAGTTTTAATTGATTGGGATTGTTTAAGCAACCCACGTAATCATTAGTCTTGTGCCAGATCTTGAGTAGCTTTATCGAGATCAAAAGTAAATTGTGCAAAAGCTTCTAATTCGGTGAATTGTACCAGCAACTTGTTTCATAGCTTTAATTTGAGCTACAGGTCTTACTCTGGAGACAAAAATCCTCACATTAATAGCAAGTCCGGTTTAGCATTGAATAGATCGGCGGATAAGAAAATTTGTCTATCTGTAAAGGAAATCACATTAGTAAGAATATACGTTGAAGCGTCTCCCGACTAGATCTCAACTATTGGTAAAGCAATCATATTTCCTTCACCTAACTGAAAACTTGATTTAGTGGCTTTTTTTAAAAGGCGTCAATGCAAATAAAAAAATATCTCCTAAATAAGCTTCACGACTCGACGATCTTTGTAATAGGAGTACCTAATGACACTTTTCAATTCTTAAGGGGAGGGTGAGAATTAAAGTAATTACACCCAAATTCAATTTAAAATTTTTTTTACACAAATTCTAAAATTATATTATAAGCATAACATGTACGAAGTTTTGGATGATTATGACAAAAATTTCTTATATTATAAATTTTAAAAATATATATTATTAAAATATTTGTATATTTTATAAAGTTATAAAAAATCTTATTTAAATCCTAAAAAAATTCTAAAATTATGGCCAAAAGATAATAACATGTTATAAATATTTTATAATATATTTATTTATAATTTTTTTGACCAAGTATGAACTTAATTTATTTAGGATTCATGCTAAAAATAATACTTTTATTAATAAAAATGTTATAATTTTTCTTATCATAATTTATTTATAAAAATAACTTGTAACACTAATGACAAAAAGTATATTATTTATAGTAATTGTTATGAAAGTTTTAGACAATTTATAAAGTTTTTTTTTATCAAGGTTAAATATTATAATTTTATATTATATTGACTTAATTTACATATTATGTAAAGGGATATAATCTAGAATAAATATTTTTCAAATTAAGTTTATTTAAGTTTTTATAATTAAAGTTATATATTATTTGAACTATGAACTTAAATATTATAAGATCGATACTAATTATGCAAATAGAAAATGTTTTCTTACACCATTTTGTGATATATGTTACTATTTGAGAGAATGATGCTAGACATAAGCACCATAAAAAACTCGTGAACTCTTTAATTTGACACATTCAAAGTTTTGAAATGTGGTTGAGAAAACATTTGTTGTTATAAAAAAAATATTTCTCATATTAACAATATCAATCTAGTATAACATAGAAAAAAAAAAGGTGGATCGTACTAGTATGTTGCATATTTTATAACTTCAATCATAGGTGGAATTGAGATGATCCATATATTTCAAATAGTACATGGAAGAATGAGATCTTGATAATCTTAATGATGCAAATTCAAAGTCAGATAATGTTGAACTCGATCAAAGACTCAAAAATGATAATAAGAAGCATATGTTAAATATTAAAGATGGAATAATCTAAAAATATCTACTAGAACAATTAGATAAAATTGCATATAATGTTTATTTTTCTTGTTATTTTTATTATTAATCATATTATCATATACTTTTAGACTAACATAATACATATGATGATTTGATTTTAATTTTTGTTGTTTAAAATTTTTTGATCATTCTAATAATTTTATAATAATTAATATTTTTTAAATATATAAATTATGTAACTATATAATTATAATTTGTACTATGAAACATAACTTAGGAAATTACGATGTAATTATACTCTTGTTAATCAAACACATCTAGAAAATTACTCTATATTGTCTCAAAAGAAATATTTTTATGAACATTGAATAATTACTCTCTCCAACAACAAACAAACATATTCATATACATATAAATGAAAACGTTCATGTACTGGTTGAAGCCAAAATTGAAGATTATGATAATATTTTTCTAATTTTACAATATTTTATTTTCTAATTAAAGATTAAAAACAAATTAAAATTTTCAACTTCCTAAAAAAATTAAATAAAATTGCATTTAAATCAAATAAAAATTAAACTTCAAAATAAAAAAATATTTAAAAAAATATTAATAATATTAAAAAGTATTTAAGTATTCTTAATTTCTTCTTCTTCAATCTATCAGGTTAGTCGTTATTTTCGATATTCATCTTTTCTTCAATTTATCTATCAACTCCTTTAACTTCTAATATGATAAATTGTCTTTTAATGTCCATTCATTTGTTTAATTTCATAATAAAAACAATACTCTTTGCAGAGAATCAACCTTATGTAAAATTGACATTTTCTTTCTCATCCTTCTAAATTGAGTTATCTTAAAAAAATAGTGTTGGAAAGATCTAGTTAAGAAAACACTTTAGTTACAACAAAAGTTTAAATATGTTCTTAAAATTGAGTCGTTGTGATATTTATAATGATAAGCCTAAACTAGAATTATACTTGTGTTTTGTGCTAGGCAGACTCAAGTCCATCTGCTATATAGCCATACATGATACAAAAATAAACAAGTGGCTCACTAGCAAACGCAACTCTAGCGTAGTCCCCTTCGTCAGATCCTTTTACTATCAAAATGCTTGAGGATGAAAAGTATCGGACTAAGTTCATTTAAACTTAGTAAGCTCCAAAATAGACACAATTAGTTTTACCAGGATTCTGATAATCAACAAGCATCAATACTCGTAAGAAAAGAGCAACAGACTTTTTCGTGAGGCTCTGTTATACAGACATAATACACTAATTGCCATCCATAGTTCCTTGGCGGAAAATTACTCCAATTTAATATAACACATACAACACTTAGGCCGACACATTTCGCCTATTTATACATGTCTCCCACAACCCTGCATGGTTATCAACAACTTATCCTTGTGCCAGCCTCAGACCCATATCTCAGAAATCAAAATCACATACCGGTCATATTTATTTTCATTTCATATCCTTGTTAAGTCAAACACGTGTCCTCCCACAAGGTTGGGTCACGATCTGCTAGTCCAGTTTGCAATATAGTTGCCCTACTAGAGGCATCATGTATAGGTCTCCCTTCCACAATTTTCACATATCATAAATTATCTGGTACTGGGCTCGTGCAACAAGAAAGATGTTTTTACATTAACAATAGTCATACTCACACACATGTCTAGACACAACCCATCGATTCATTTACGGTAAAAGCAACTTACTGCACACAACCCACATATATGAAAGTTTCATAACTCAAAGAAAGTAAGAAAGAACTCACATGTACAGAGTTGGATGCGTTTTCACACTCTCTCCAAAAATGATCTATTTTTCTAAATTTTCAAAAAATCAATCTATAAAGCCAATTAACAAAGTATTTCAATACATATATGTATAGCTAATTTAGTCCCTTTCCATAGGTCACAATATTAGAGGATTACATAAGATATTTTTCTTTTCTAGTCGAAGCTTTGGCTTTTATACATAAATGGAGATTAATATATTAAGACATTAATTATTGAGTTTAATAATATAATTATGTTCATCGTATGGGTAAAATTTTGAATTCATCCTATATTTATATAACATCATTCCAATTTATAGAGTTAAAATTTTCCTTTCCAAATCGAGCAAATAAGTATAATATTTAATTTATTAAAAATTAATGCATATACTTTATATGAATTATCCTAATCAAACTATAAAAAGTATATATAAATTATAAAAGTAATGAAAATGTGAGAATGATTTAGTTTCCAAGTCAATCTTCTTTCTATATATAAATATAATCACTTTATTGTTGACAATGACTCCCATTGAGAAGCGACAAAAGGTTTCTTTTTTCTTTTTCTTTTTCTTCCAAAAGGAGTAACAAAAGTTAAGAAACTCAAACTCATGTTATTAATATAGTGAAATAATTAACACAATCAAGCATGTAGAATAAGGAGTTGTTAAATGTGAACCCTCTTTAGATAGTATTCAAGAAAAGAAGTAGGACCAAGATGATATAATAATAAAATAATAATAATATATTTGAGGCAATCTTTTCCTTTAGATGATTGTGGTTAATTTAGATTAAATTATAGAGCAGGTGCCTGAACTTTCTTTTTTCTATTCCTTGGATTTTTGTTTAATTTAGAAATGTACAAAAATCAAATTTAGCTCAGTTGAATGCTTAAGTTCACAAACTTGTTAATGATAAATGATTAAATAGATAAAAGAATGAAATTCAAAATCATATATATATATATATATATATTAGTTGATTTCAAGGAGTTGAAGAAAATATATGATACCACCTTTGATGACTAAATTCCCCTCAGAATTACTACAACACCCCCTTATTTAAATGTCTATCGACAACAATTCGCCATATAATCACTAATCTAGATAACATTAATTTTAAAGTTTGTGTGACCCGAATCTCATCATTTGTTAAAGAAATAAATACAGTGACAAAATAAGAGGATCTGTAGGGGCGAGAGGTCGAGTGCCATATAGAACTATACTTCTACTATTTGACTTTGACAACAGGGTTTTTCAACCCTTAAATAGATGTAATTAAAACTCATCTTGTATCATTTGTTTGTCAACTTTAGTGAATTTCTTCTCATATGCCCGTAATTTTTCCCCGAAAAGGGTTTTCATATAAAATCTATGTGTTTTTATTTTTCTTTTCTTATTGCTTTACAATTGTTCTACTATCATTATCGACGTTTATTATAGCAATCAAATTATCTTAATAATTTCTCACTAAATCTATTTCAATTTTTGCCATCTCAACTTGCAAAACTTAGATTCCACTAGCAACCAATTAACTAGGACAATGCTAGTAGTTAACCTAATCCTATAAAACCTACAAAATGAAGTTTAGAATAATAGGCTGAAAGCAAAGAATACAAACAAACATCAAAATCGAACAAAACCATATCAAAAATCAATGAAAACCTAGGTTAAATTAAAGAAATGGGATTAAATCAATGAAACTCAATTATAGAATCTCTAAAATTTGAGATACAACTCTTACGCAAAAGTGGGAAACTCTTAAAGAAGAGAGACATTGAAAATTGTTTAAATCTTAGTTTAATTGTCAAATAATTTAATTACGAATGATCTTATACTAAGCTAAGTTAAAATATTAAAAATCTATTATAATTAACTAGATAATAAAAACCTTTTTTATTTGTACCATAATCTATTAGTAAGGTTTGAAGTCTTCAGAATTTACTTCTTTCAATTTTTTTAGTGAAGGTACCAGGTATGTCCCTTTATTATACAAAATCATTCAAATTATTTCTTGTATTATTAAATAGATAAATTTAGTTTATGTATTAATAAAAAGAATTAAATAAAGTTAAATTTTAATAGAGTTTAAATTGAAGGTTTAAAGATCTCTTTTATTGTTTAACAATTTAAAAATGTTATTTATTGTTTAATAGTTTAAATTTGGCATTTACTATTTAAACAAACATCTTGTTCTTTCTTCAATAATTTCTGATCTCTAGTGGATCTATCAGTAGGATTCAAACTCAGATGAAGTTCTAACCATCCATCCAGGGGCGAAGCCTGAACAATTTTTTAGGGGGGCCGGATGAAATTTTAATTTTTTATACCCTATATCTTTATAATTTTTAAAGGATTAAATTGAATTTTTATAATTTTAGGGCGCCAAAGTACAATTTTACCTTTACTAATTTAAAATATTTAAAAAATCTCAAAGGCCTAAATAGCAATTTTACATTTTAGAGGGGCTGGGGCCCCTGCCAGCCCCTTAGATTCGCTATTGCATCCATCAAAGAAAAAAGAACAAATAGATCTTGTAGGATTTCCAAGAAATTCTTCGATTTCTTCTGGAAGCAGATGATTGTTCATCCGCTTCTCACGTTCTGTGAATAGCCAGACATTGAGAAATATCTAGAAAGGCACTTAGGAAATCGGCCTAATTCTATCTCCATTCATTCCGTTTGAAGAAAGGAAGAATTTTATTTCTTTTACTGATATATAAATTAAATTTATCTATTTAATAAGAGAGTGATTAATTTGAACCAATTTACCTACAATAAAATTTACCATAAAATTTACCATAAAATTTCTTATTTACTTTTGATAGATGGTAATCTTTTGTTCTTGCCTCGGTAAATAAATGTCAAGATCAAACTAACGTATGGGTGAAAACCATATTTCTTACTTACTTCATTAACGCAAGCAAACGTATATTTAGTACATGAAGGATAAGTTAACACTAACTGACTAACAGATGTTAACTACCTCAGCTTAACAACTAACTAACTGTCTAACTAACTAACTGCTAATTTCTTAATCCTAACATGCCCCGAGCTTGTTGTCTTCCTTTCCACAATTGCAACTCCACTGATTGAAACTCGAAGTTGACTTCTAAATCTGTTGAACAGACCTACTGCTAATGGTTTGGTCAATATGTTAGCAACCTGCTCTTGGCTCGGTACATGTCCTACATGAAATAAGCCTCGTGCAACTTTTTCCCTCACAAAGAATAGATCCAATCGCAACGTGTTTAAACTTCGAATGCATGACCAAGTTTCCTGCTATTGCCACAGCAGCTGAGCTGTCACACCACAGAAGTGCTTTGCCTCGAAGAGGAATACATAGTAACAAGGATTGGATCCATATTATTTCAGTAGTAACATGGGCGAGGCTTCTATATTCAGCCTCGGCAGTTGATCGAGAAACTACCTGCTGTTTTCTAGAGCTCTAAGAGATCGGATTTCTTTCAAGGAATATGCAGTAGCCGGATGTGGATCTAAGATCATCAGTGTCGGACCCTCAACCGGCGTCTGAAAATCCCTCAAGCAAGAACTTTGAAATTTTTGTAAAACTCAGCCCATGATCCAAGGTCCCATGCAAATAACGTAGTATTCTCTTGACAGCTTTAAAATGCATGTCCAATGGTTGGTGCATGAATTTTCAAACTTTTTTGACCACAAAGGCTATGTCCGATATGGTAATCACCACATACTGTAGCGCCCCAACTATGATCCTATATAGATGTGCATCTTCAACAGGGTTTCCTTCATGAGCTGACAATTGACATGTTGTTATCATAAGTGTGGGTGAGTTATTGGACCTGTCCATAGATGCCCTTCGCAAGAGATCAAGGATGTATTTCCTTTGGCTAAAAAAGATTCCAATGGATGTGTATTGGACTTCAATACTTGGGAAATAACTTAGTCTGCCTAGGTCTTTCAATGAAAATCGATCATCAAGCTTATATACAAACTGATCTATTACTTGAGAGTTGTTCCCAGTAACTACAATGTCATCAACATATATTAGAACATACATTAGCTAAGAGCCCGGATGATGAACAAAGAGAGAGCTCTCAACTTTGGAAGCAACAAAGTTAGTAGTGAATAGAAACTCTTTTAGCTTGTGGAACTAAACTCGAGGTGCTTGCTTAAAACCATATAGAGCTTTCCTCAATTTACACACCAACTGCTGACCCTTGTCTCTTTGCTGCTCAAAACCTGGTGGTTGCACCATGTAGATTTCCTCTTGTAAGTCACTATTCAGGAAGGCATTGTTAATATCTACCTACCTAAGAAACCATCCCAATGAGGCAGCAAAAGCTAGCACCACCCGAATAGTCACTGGTTTGACAACAAGACTAAAGGTTTCTTAAAAGTCAACACCTGCCTCTTGGAGATATCCTTTGACCACTAGTCTACCTTTGTACCGAGCCACCGAGCCATCAACATTTCGTTTGACCTTAAAAATCCATTTACAACCCACTGCCCGTCGTCCTGCAAGTAAAGGCACAAGGTCCCAAGTATGGTTGGCAAGTAAGGAATTCTATTCAGCATGGGCAGCTGCTGTCCAGGCAGGGCTTTGAAGTACTTCAGCAATGGAAGTAGGCTTTTGTTCAGTTAGGACAGAGGTGAACAGTTGGGGCTTAAAGATCCCACTTTTGAACCTAGTTTGTATCGAATGAGTGTTTACAAGAGGCATAGTCTGTCCAGAAGAAGCAGACGAATTGAATGCAGATGAGGGTGTAGGTGAGTTTCTAGAATCATACCGCTCAACAGTAAGCTCCATGCCTGACAGTGACTAACTAGATCCTTCCTCAGGAGCAGATATACCTTGGTCCATAGGAGGAGGGACAGTTGGGGCTAAAAAGCTACCTGTTATTACCATGGAAAGATGGGACTAGTGATGGATTGTCTGGACTGACTTCAATGAGGAGAGGGAGGTGAACCCATTTTGGAAAGGAAAATATGTCTCTTCAAAGGTAATATGCTTGGAGACAAACACTCGACCACTTTTATGAAAGCATTTATATCCTTTTTGATTGGATCGAACTCCAAGAAATACATACATATTGGACCGAAACTGTAGCTTGTGTTAATGATATGGCCTCAAACATAGGTAACATACACAACTAAAAACCTTTAGGTAGGTGTAGGAAGGTCTGACTTTATACAACACCTCATAGGGACTTTGCTTTTGTAGAATAGTCGTTGGGAGCCTATTAATCAAGTAAACACCATGAGCAAAAGCATAGGACAAAAATTCCAAGGGTAAGGTTACTTGAGCTAGAAGTCTCAATCCCATATCAAGAATCTACCTATGCTTCCTTTTAGCAACCCCATTTTGTTCTGAGGTGTGAGGGCAAGTGACCCTATGCTGGATGCCAAGACGAGCAAGCTCCTTAGAGAGTGAACGATACTCTCCTCCTAAGTCAGATTGAAGCATCTTGATGGAGCAACCAAACTGAATATGAATCATTTGATTGAACTAGAGAAAACATTGAAACACTTCTAACATGGACTTTAGAAAGTAGACCCAGGTATGTCTACTGTACATATCTACAAATGAGGCATAGTAGAGAAAACCATTTGATTTGACATGAGAAGGGCCCCAAATATTGGATTCTACTAATTCAAAATGTGATGAATATAATGTTTTTGAAGAGCTGAAAGGCAGCTTATGTGCTTTGCTTAACTGACAAACTGAAAAAACAGATGATATATTGTTACGATTGAAAGGAATGTTACAATTGCACAAAACAACACAAAGAAAATTTAAATAGGGGTGTCCAAGTCTTCTGTGCCACAACTCAAGAGGAGGAGAACATTGAGCTGTACACAAAAATTTCGAGGTAGACCGTGATGATGTAATAGGTGGGTGGAGAGGCGAACTAGAAACATTGAATCTGTAAAGACCATTATGCATGTGGCCCACTAGGAGGGTTTTCCTTTTCTGTATATCCTTCACAAAACAAAGGAATAGGTGAAATTCAAACTAAACTTCATTATCTCTGGCAAACTGACCAACAGACATCAAATTTTTGCATATAGTAGGGACATGGAGAACATTTTGAATGCGCAAAAGCCTAGAACCAACCACCATATTGGTGGAACCTACATTAGCAATAGGGACAGAATCACCGTTCCCCATTGACACATGTCTCGTACCTATATAGGGAGCAATATTTGTAAGAGATGTCATATCTGGAGTGATATGATTTGTCGCGCTAGAGTCCGGATACCAATCTTGGTCAGAACCTACAGTGAAGGAAGGTCGAGATGACTGATGGGAGTATGATGTAGGAGGCTGATAACATGGACTACATCTGTAAGAGCAAGTGGGGGCAGAAGAACTTCCCCAATCTTGGAACTGATGATAGTTAACTAATATTGACTGGTTGGGACTGACCCCCGAGAATGTTTCATCAAATCTGTGGTAGCAGGTCTGAACCAAGTGACCAATTTTTCCATATAGCTGGCATTGTGGCTTAGAACGGGACCAGCCTCGACTATTTACATGGCCCCTACCATGAGACCAACCATGACTATGTCCTCGATGACCATGTTTGTACTCCTGCTGATAGTTATTTAGAGTCCCAGTGTGCTTTAAAGTTTCAACAGTATCCTGCTTTTGATGAGAAACCGTGTTTGCTTGCAATGGCACTTCTGTTAGAAGAGTTATTTGCCTTGTTTCACAATCAAGTAACATCTCAGTTAGTAGGTCAAGAGACATTGAAGTAGCAGAGGCAAGCACGTGAATGGATTCGTATTCCATCGAGAGTCCAGCTAAAATGATACTGACTTGTTCTTGTTCAGTGATTGGACTGCCAGCAACGATGAGACTATCACTTAAGCTCTTCGCATTGGCCAAATATTCTTTGACTGTAAGATTCACTTTCATGAGGGAGTATAAAGCATGGCGCATGCTAGATATTTTGACATTAGACTTGGCGCCAAATATTCATTCAATGGCTGTCTAGACATCAAAGCTGGTCTTGGCCATCATAAGATGCACCAAAATCTCATCTGTGATTGTAGAAAGCAACCAAGACGCTAGGAACTTGTCCTGCTTCTTATGAAGAAAAAACGACGGATTATCAATGAGCTGCCTATCAGGTCCAAGTATGAGAAGAGATGGAATAGAGACTGTGCCAAGAACAAACCCTTCAAGCTCATATCCCTCAAGGATTAGTAAGATTTGATGTTTCCATAACAAGAAGTTGTGTTCACTAAGCTTGACCGTATCATGTTTGGAGAAGTACTAGATGTTCGACAAAGGAGTAGTGCTTTGATCTTGTGAAGGGAGCGCTCCCTCGGTGTTGGACGAATGTTATGGTGTATCACTCGTAGGTAGGGTTTCAGTAGCCATGAATGAAGCAAGAAGGAGAAGGAGAAGGAGAAGGAGAAGAAAACACTCAACTATGCCAAGAACCCTGTAGCTCTTGATACCATGTCAAGATCACACTAACGTATGGGTGAAAACCATATTTCTTACTTACTTCATTAACGCAAGCAAACATGTATTTAATACATGAAGGAAAAGTTAACACTATCTGACTAACAGCTGTTAACTACTTTAGCTTAACAATTAACTAACTGTTCAACTAACTAACTGCTAATTCCTTAATCCTAACAATAAATGATTCTAGAAATATTATTTATAGAATTGATTTTCACATAAGGTATCATGATTTTTTTTTATAATTAATCATTACAAGCAAACTAATTTGAACAATTTAACTCGTGTCAAACTAATTAATTAATTAACTCAAGTCAACTTAGGGTCCCTTTGGATGGGTGGTATGTTTCAGTGCAGAACGTTTAATTTTCTTTTTATCTCACGCTACAGTAATTAATTTCACCGCCAACTCTATTTTTACCCTAATCAGAGATAAATGTACCACCCATTTAAGCAACCCTTAATTAACTAACTAGCTCAAGTATAATCTTCACATACTGAGACTCAAATCTAGATATTCAAAGTTATTAAGTCCTCCTTTTTCTGGCACAACCGAACCCTCTCATTGGCATGGAATAGAAATTTTGAGTTTATTTGAAAAACGAAATTGATTGAGTATATTTTGATCAATTTTATTATTTCTTCCTTAAATTTTTTATTTAAATTAAATATAAAATATAATTATTTGTATGTATATAACATTAAAAATAGAAATTAAACTATAAAGATAATATTTCAAAAACATTGATAAATAAAAACCATAGAATAGAGGATGTTTATTCCCTATCATATATAATTTGGTAGGGAAGAAAAGAGATGAAATGTAAAGGGTGGCTTTAGGGTACGCGGTTTAGGCCTCTCTTGACCGAGACTGACCTCCCCCTACCCTCACGCCAAATATGATAAAGAAAGAAGCCTTTCCTTTTTCTTTTATCACCTTTTGGGGTCAAATACAATGTGAACTTCAATTATTGCATAGACTTCATGTAGAAAGTAAACCCTGATTATCTTATTAAACCATAGGATAAGAAACGTGTATTTGGATGAATGTAGTTTTATATCTCATCTTCCAAGTAGATACAAAATTATTGGTTGAAAGCTTTTACTTTAAACACATTTTAAGCTAATTTGTTTATAAATGTATATAGTTTTAAATTTTGTGTGTGTAATAAATTAAAGAGAATAATTATAAACTTTTTCCATTTAATCCCTAATTTGAGATTTAAAATAAAATAAATATAAATTATATATAATTCAATTAATTCAACACAAAATATAATAGATTAATAATTAATAATTAATTTCAAAGGAAATCTGCTTATAACATTTGCAAATACCAAAACTCCACATTGAATCTTTCAATTTAACTGTAATGAGTAAAATTCGATTCAACTCAAAAAAATTAGAAAAAATTTAAATTTCAAATTATTTGAATCGATTTAATCAAGTTAACTCGAATTCCTTTTTAAATTTCGAGTTCAAATTAAATTGAATTTTCAATTTTTTTTTTTTACTTTCCCTCCCATTTTGCCCCAAAAATTAAATCCTCACAAATTTTTTATTACCCTTACCTCCATAAATTTTTACTTCCAAAAGTCAAAATCTCCCATAAATATTTTATTTCTTCCCCTTTACCCCTAAAAATCAAAATATTCTTATTCTTTTTAATCAGTTGCTTTTATTTGTTTAATTCAATTTTGTTTGTATGATCATTTTAAAAAAAAATTATATAAAAATATCCGTCAAAATTATTTTTTAATTTAACTCGAATAAATAAATTCGATTCAAATTCCATCTCACTCAACTCGATTCAAGAAAATTTTAAAACGAGTTAAGATGATAAAATAAGATTCGTCAATTCAATTAGCCCGAAATTTTTTTATTCGACTCGATTGAAAGCTCACCCCTATATAGAAGTTCCGAAATAAAACTTTGATATGATATAAATAAAAATAAGATCAAATCATTATTTGAGATTAGAAATTAGAAATTGATAATTTTTTTATATTGGGTTCTAAATTTTTTGTTTAACTTAAATATTAAATTTGGTAATTATTCTTACATTAGGGCTTGAACTTGACAATTTTTCTCATATTGAGGCTGAATATTTTTTTATTCAAGTTAAACTTTAAATTTGACAATTGTTCTCATATTAGGATCTAAACTTGAAAATTATTCTGTATTAGAGCTTGAACTTTAAAAGTTTTCAATGACTAATTTAAATAATAATAAAATTTAAATCCTAATGTAATAACATTTACTGAATTTAAGACATAACTTAGAAAAAAAATATGTAGACCTTAATATAATAATGATGAAATTCAGAACTTGAATAAAAATATTCCAATGTAAAAAAAATTTGTGAAATTAAATTTTGAAAATGTGATTTAACCCTATGGGTGGGGTTAATTACATTAAAAAAATGAATGCAAAGGTGAGGATGACGATATTGAAATGATGTCATGTCAGATCATTTCTCATTGGTCAATAGCCAGTTGCTTTAAACTAATCATTAAATTAGATGCTAGCTTTGCAATGCAAACTCATATTGTTTCTTTCTCTAACCATAACCATTATATCGAAAAAAAACATACATATTTTTCTCAAATAATGTGAAAAAAACCAATGATTAATTTCTTTCCCATTTCTTATCATTAATTTATACAAAACAAAGTGTACTTAATACAATTTTTCTTTTTTAAAATCAAACTAAATTAAATTTGTACAGTTCAAGGACTCAACTTTTTAAAATTAATTATATATGGGATTTATTAAGATAGAGGTCAAATCATGATAAAACACTATGATGATTGTTATAAAATTAAACTTAAATATGATGAAGATGATAGGTTATCTCAGACTTGATTTTTTATGAATTACAATTGTGGTGGGTCTCTTGAAACTATTGACAATGAATTCTAGGTTGACCAAAGTTTGTTGTCAAGTTCATCTCATTATGGTGAGGCTAGAATGTAATTTCCTGTAGTTTGATCTAAATAATACATCTTTAATTTATTTAAGATCGGTTTATAATGTTTTTTTTTGAGTATATAATTGTTTATAATATTTTATTTATCGTTTGTACCATATATTTTATTTTTCATTCTTATTTCTCTTAAAAGTCAAATCAAACTAGTTGTATATATACGGCAAAAAACAGTATATATAAAATATATGTAGGATTTAATATGTAATTTGAGATTTTTTAAACATTAATCACATTATAGATTCTTTCCTCTTGTATTGAAAACAATTTGATGTAAATCAAACTAAGACTTAATTAGTATATATAATTTGAGAATTAATTTACATAAATAATTTCTTCTAATATATTTCCTCAATGTTAAATTTATAATGTATGCGCAATTTTGAGTGTGATAATAACACAGTAGACAAAAAAAGACAAGCAATTTGGTTATCAGCTAATATTAAAAAAGCAAGCCATTCTGTGTTTTAGAGAGCCCACAAGACTTCAAGGTCTACCCACCTTTATCCTATTTATCCTTTAGTTAATTTGAAAGAAAGTGACTTTTTTGCTTTTTAAAAGTAAAAGTCATCACTTATATTAATCAGCATTAACAGCATCAAACATAATTTGCCCATGCAGGCTATCACCATCTTTTCCCAACCCACCAAGTACGTAGCCTACTCTATTTGCCCATCTACTCACAAACCAGAAATATACAGAACCGAAGCTAACATTGAATTTATATCTCCCAATAAAAATGACATTATTTCTAGACACACTTATCAATATTTCTAATAATTTATCAAATTTGCGATTTAATAATATTTTTAAAGTGCTGAAAATTTTAAAAAATCGGTAGAAATATTGATACATCTTTAAAATTATTGATAAATTTTAGATATTTTGATAAAAATATTTTTTGAATTGAACTCACGATAGATTAAGAGTATTAGTATTAATTGGTTCTAACTTCTAATCCGATATTCAAGTTGTGCGTTACTAACTAATCTCACTTAAAAAGTTTGATTTTTAGACATTATTTAAAAACTAAATGATCCATACTAATTGTGTTGGTATCATTCTTAACCGAATCTTAATCTAATTGTGAAATAATTAAAAATCCAACATTTTATAAAGTAACAAATATAATTTTAAGGGTGTTCTTGCCAATATATATATATATATTAAAAAATAGATGCACATGATGATTCACTTAGACTTCCAAATCTTTCTTACCTCAATTTTACTATTTCAACCAAAGTAGTATTTAGCTTTTGTATCAACTTTTTTTATAGAGTTGTTATCTAATTATTTTCACCCATATTGCGGATGTGCCACAATCTAATTATTATGATGCACTGCACATATATTTGCACATTTAATTATTTTAATTTAATTGATCATAAAAAAGAAGTGGGATTAGGGAAATCAAATTTAGTCTGCCGACTAGCACTCAATTATTTCTTCTGTCTTTTGACACGGTTTCTAGGGTTTGTGGAGGGGGCTATGGAAGACAAGTTAGCAAATCTAGCACTTCTTGATGGGAAGGAGGAAGCGTTTCAAGAGAAGGGCGAGGTTGAGAAGGAGCTTAAGTTGTGTTTGGTTGGATGTTGTTTAACAGATAGTGTTGTGTTCTTTCCTTCCTTGAGGAACACTTTAGTTGATTTATGACACCCTATTGGTGGAGTTTTCATCAAAGATCTAGGAGAAAAGCGTGTTTTATTCCAATTCTTTTATGAAGTTTATGTGAATAGGGTTTTAGAGGGGACTCCGTGGTTTTTAAACAATCACTTGTATTGTTGCATAGGATCTCTAGCTAGGGGAGGATCTAGATACTTTGTTGTTGTTATATACGGAGTTCTGGGTGCAAATCCCCGATCTGCCTCCGGGGCTGATGTTGGAAGTTATGGCAAGGCAGTTTGGTTCTTTTCTGAGTAGTTTTCTTGATTATGATACAAAGATTTCTTTGTTTGCTGTGAAGCAGTTCATGAGGATTAAGGTCCATTTGGATGTTCGAGTTCCATTAAAGAAGATCGTGTTAGGGGCTAGTCGGATGGTATATGCTAGGTTTCAACATGAAAAGCTCAGCATGTTTTGTTTTCTCCATGGGAAGCTTGGGCATGGGGAGAGCTTCTGCCCTCTTAAAGTGAGAATAGATTCGGCTAAAATTCTATTTGGGTGGAATATTTCATTGCATGTTTCGGTGAGAAGAGGATCCTCGATGGTAAGTCGATGGTTACGGGAGACAGATGGAACAATTAGTCAAAGGGTGGATAAGGAAATGAGTCTAATGGGGAATAATTTTGGGGATAATGTTACGAATATTTATCCTAATCGTAATCAAAATTTAGTGGGGTCCACTATATACCAATTGGTTGAGGCAAATGTAGGAGTATCTCACTAGGAGAATGATTCGAAAGCTGATAGATATAGTGGTTCTGGGCTAATGGAGTTGGGTTCAAATGGTGAAGAGTGTCCTATTCAATTTGTTGAAGGACAGAAGATACAAAAGGTGCTCGAGGAGATTTCTACTTAGGTGATTAAAGGCGATGTTGGAGTGTTAGTGAAGGTCAAGTTAGATCGGTTAGCTTTGCCATACAAGGCAGCCGGGTGCAATGAAAACCTTAAGTTGGAATGTCTATGGGTTGGGGAGACCACGGGCTGTAAATCGTCTCATGAATAAGCTGACAAAAATAGGTCCCCAAATTATGTTTCTTATGGAAACAAAAATTAGTACACGAAGAATAGAAGTTGTTAGGAGAAAATATGGTTTTACTAATGGAATTGATGTGGAAGTAATAGGTTCTAGAAGAGGATCATCGTTGGGTTAGAGATAGAATTATGTGGTTAGTTTGTGAAGTTATGCAAAATATCATATAGATGTTGATATTTAGGATGAGCAGGAAGGTTTCTTAGGGTGCTTTACTAGTTTTTATGGTCACCCTAAGGAACGATTACGAAGTAACTCTTGAGATCTTCTTCATTAGTTGGGTCAATATCAATCTGTTCTGTGGCTGGTAGTTGGGATTTCACTGAGATAGTTTTTTCTTTTGAAAAGAAGAGTGGACAACTGAGAATGGAGAGGAGTATGGAGGCTTTAAGATCTGCATTAAAGACAATGATTTGAGTAATTTGGGGTATACAGGGTGCTAGTTCATTAGGAAGAGGGTAGATTAGTGGCAAACAACATTCGAAAGAGACTTAATAGGGGTGTGGCAAATTTAGCTTGATGGAGTTCTTTTCTAAATTATTCTATAGTTCATTAGACACATTCTTTTTCTGACCACTGCCCGATTGTAGTAGCTACGGAAGGTGAAGAAGTGGGTAGCGAAAGGATTGTAATTTCTATTTTGATAATAATTGGAGCTTGGAGGGTTCTTGTGAGGAAGAAATACGCTAATTTTGGTCTTCATCTGTGGATGATTTTCCTTTAAAATTGATTGGATTGAGAAGAAAGTTGAGATATTTAAGCCATTTGGTAAAAATGAATAGAGTGATTAATAAACAAAGGCTTAATCTCAGAATAATGAGCTTTATGAAGAGGAGCCAGATGATGATACCCTCGCTGAACTGAAAGAGATTCAACTTAGGCTAAATTTAGAAGATGATAAGGATGAATTGTTTTGGGAATAAAGAGCTCGTGTTATTGACTTTCTAATGGAGACAGGAATACTACCTTCTTTCATAAGGTTACAACTAGTCGGAAGAAGCGTAACAAGATTGTCAGTGTTAAGGGGGAAGGGGCGAGTTGCATATCTGAAGAAGAAAAGGTTTTGAAAATTACCTGTAATTATTTCATTGATATTTCCATGGCCTCTCATAAAGGGCATGCTCCACGGATTTATGCTAATGTTCACAGAAAGATTTCATCAGAGATGAATGATGAAATTTTCTGTCATTTTCGACCTGAGGAAGTTTAGGCTGTAGTTAAATCTATGGAACCTCTTAAAGCATTAGGTATTGATAGTTTCCCTGCTCTGTTTTATAAAAAAAAATATTAGCATGTTGTAAGGAATGATGTTATGAGATACTGTTTGGTGGTTTTTCGTGGGGAGGTTGTTGTTGAGGAGATAAATAAGACTCATATTATCTTAATCTCGAAGGTTAGTAGTCCCTGTAATATGACACAATTTAGACCTATTAGCTTGTATAATGTTTTGTATAAAATCATTGCTAAAATAATAGTAGGTAGAATGAGTGGCATATTGGGAGATCGTGTTAATGAGGTTCAGAGAGCTTTTATACCTGGCAGACAAATTTCAGACAATGTCCTTGTTTCATGTGAAATTTTGCATTCCCTTAAGATGAAGAGATCGGGTAAACAGGGCAATTTTGCGCTTAAGCTTGACATGAGTAAAGCTTATAATAGGGTTAAGTGGAATTTTCTAACAGGTATGATGCTACATATGAGACTTCAAGATAGTTGGGTGACGTTGGTTATGAAGTGTGTAACCTTTGTTTTGTATACAATCAGCATAAATGGTGGTACTAGTGAATCATTTTTACCTTCGAGAGGTTTGTGGCAAGGTGATCCTCTCAATCCCTATCTATCTTTATTATGTGTTGAGGGTATATCGTCTATGCTCAATAAGGTAAAGATGGTTGGATTAATAAAGGGGGATTGAATTGGAAGGGAGAGGCTAACCATATATCATTTATTCTTTGCTGATGATTGCATTATGTTTAGTGAGACTTTTAGAGAAGCTGATGAGAATATTCATAAGGTAATTTTTGAATATGAAAATGCTTTGGGACAAAAGGTTAATTATGATAAGTCTCTTATTTATTTTGGAGATAATGTTGGATGATTAAGTGGGAGATTGTGGGTAGCCTATTAGGTGTTCGAATTTTGAAAAACCCTGAGAAGTATTTGGATTTGCCAATGATGGTAGGGAGACATAAGAAGTAAGTGTTTGCATATTATTTGGATCATATTAGCACGAAAGTAGAAGGTGGGAGCATGATATTTTTGTCAATTTAGGTGGGGAAGAGGTCTTTATTAAAGATGTTTTGCAAGCTTTGCCTGTCTATGCAATGCAATGTTTTCTATTGCCAAAAGTGTTGCGCAGCCAATTAGAAAATGTTGTCAACAGGTTTTGGTGGAGTAATAACAAATCTCGATATAGTATACATTGGTCTACATGGCATCCACTTTCTTTGCCAAAAGCGAAGAGAGGGCTAGGTTTTTGTGATTTGTCCAAGTTTAACATTATTAGCTAAAAATGTTAGTGTATTATTTCCCATCCTGATAGTTTTTTGGCTAAAGTTTTGAAAGCCAGTTATTTTCCACAATAAGATTTTATGTTAGTTAGATTAGGTACTTAATCTTCTTTTACCTTGAAGAATATCTTAAGCACAAGAGGCTTAATTGAAATGGGAGTTGGTTAGAGAATTTGTATTGGGGATGGTGTGAACATATGGAATGATTCTTGGATTCTTGGGCCGAGAAATGAAAAAACTCAGTGCTAGAATATAGATGTTCGATTTTCTACTATGTCCCAATTGATTAATTCAAATACGTGTACCTAGCTTGAAGGATGAGTTAGATCCATTCTTGAGACCAATTAGGCTTAGAAGATGCTTTCAATCCCGCTTGCATGAACGAGACCTCCAGATACTTTTGTGTGGCATTATGAAGGATCGGGGGAATACTCTTCAAAGAGTGGTTACAAGTTACTGCTTGATGAAGAGTTACATACTAGGAGGGTATATCCTATGGCTATGTCTACTCTAATTACAATGTTTTATGCAAAAAAATGTGGATTTTGTAACTTTCAGGGAAAATTAAGATTACATTCTGTAGGTTTATTCGTAACTTCTTAACCATTTTCGGGAATTTATTGAGGTTTATGCTGCATGTTGATAAGTTGTATCCTTTGTGCAAAGAAGTTGAAGAAACGATGGATCATTTGTTGAAATCTTGTTCTGTCTCTAAGCAAATGCTGGTCTAGCTGAAAATCGAGGGCACTACCTGTTTCACAATTTCTAGATTATAAAATTTGGTTAGCAACGGTCTTCAACCAAACAAATAGATTGGCATGCTCTAAATAGATTGGTTCATGAAGGAATTAAACCTAATATTCAAGAGCTGGTGGTGTTTATTAAGGGTTACCTGCTGGAAATTAAGGCCATTAAGGAGTTGAGGCCATCTAGTTTCCTACATAAATAAGAGATCTAGATGCCCCCAGATTTGGATAACATAAAACTAAACTATGATGCTTCTTTTAACACTAGTAGAAACACTTCTACATCGAGTACTTTAACTAGAAATGAATTTGGGGAAATTATGGCTGCTTGCACTTACTCACATCATGGCATTGCTAATGCTTTCATAGCTAAAGCAAGGGCATGTGAACAAGCAGTTGTCTTCGCCCAAGACTTAGGGTTACGATTGATACAGGTGGAAGGAGACTCGTTCATAGTCGTTAAGAAATTGAACACTGGAACTCCTGATAGATCAGTATTGTGTTCGATTATACAAGATATTAAGGAAAGAATGGGTTATTTTGACAGTATTACCTTTTGCTTTGTAGGTAAATCGACTAATGAAGAGACTTACGGTTCTGTAAAAGGTGGGTGTCGTCTTTTGACACCATAGTATTGGATAGAGGAAGCTCCATCAGCGGTCGAACACACAACGACTATGAACTAGTAGAAATGGCTGTCACGGTGGGTAACAATAAAAACTAAGGGCTTTGGGTTTTTGGAGACTGCCTTATTTTTCACTCTAATGGTTTCCAAAGTAAGATTTCTCCTACGATTCTTTTACTAGTGGTTCATGCAACATTTCAATGTGTCTTTGTAGAGAGGATTTTTTTACTGGCTTCATTTAACGTTTTGGTTTTTAAGGGAAGAGATTTTTCTGGTTTTAGGTTTCCTCTTTGATTTTATTGTTGTTTGTTTGTTAATGAAAAATTCTGTGGATTTGTTGGGACATTTCTGTTCCAGGTTTGCTTTTCCCCTCTTATTAATGAATGCCAACTATTAAAAAATTATTATGATGCACTTGTTTGCATCTAATATAATTTTATCTCAGTTTATTTCTAGTTAATTAAGTAAAAATAAAAGTAATTAAATAAGTAAAAAATTAAATCCTAATCTATAAACTTTAACCCTAATCCCACCTTTTAAACCCTAAATCTAAAAATTTTAAAATTTAAACTCTAAACATTAAATTCCTATATAAATCTTAATCTAAATCCAAAATCTTGTTTTATTATTTTTATTGGTTAAATTTTATTTAATCAATTAATACAAAAATTAAAGATAATTAGAGTTAAAACTTTATTAAGGAGAAAATTTAGTCATATAAGATTTTTAAAATACACATAAAGTGGTATTTATGTAATAGATGCACAAAATGAACTTTTAAAGATAATCTTAATATAATTTAAGCTCTTTTCTTCAATTTTTTTCAATTTTACTTGTTTTTCATATTCTTTTTTGATTCGACTTTTTCACCAACATTAAACTTAAATATGATGGTAGATACTTAAGTTATTTCCTCGTAAGCTTATAAGATAACTACTCATTTAATTCAACAAAACATGTCTTCCTTTGGTTTTCGAGAATATTTTTTTATTTCATTTTCCTTTTCAGGAAATAATTTTCATTTTTTAAATTTTGAAAATTGAAAAATATGTTCGGAAAGTGGAAATAGTGTAAGACCCCATACTCGAATCGATCATCGGGTCCGAGTTATGGGATGTCTTATTCGTTGTTAGAGTAATTATGATCGATTACATTTCAAATTTACAGTTAACACATATTATTAATATTAAAACATCATTATGACATGTTGTACAAATGTGTTCGGGTCTTATACAAGCTTACAAAAGCTCTTAAGATGACTCAAGGTCGAATAAGGATCAAATTGTAAAATTTGCAAACTATAGGGTTGACATTGTGACTTTGGGGGTTCCAGGTCACAACGTAACTCACTGACTAGATCTCGTTGCAACGTTGAGAGTTCATTGTCATGATGTGATTGATTGTTTCCAAAAGAACGATATGCTACCAATTCAAGGCACATGAAACATATGTATAAATATGCCAATTCAACCATTTCAAATGATATAGCAATCCCATACATGCCAAAATATACCAAAATCTTTATTCAAGTTAACATTAATTAACCAAACTTCCAAAATGACCACTTACGATATAAAATTGGCTCAAAACCTAGGTATATGTCATTTATCGAAACAAAATGAAATATGCAAACATTACTGAGTTGAGGGCTGCAAATTGGATGCTGAATCACTTTTCGAGACTTTGAGATCCAACTATACCTACGCACGGAGTAAACAAACCGTATGCTCAGCGATAAAGCTCAATGGTACTTTCATGTTTCAAGTCGTAAGATGAGCATAATCACTATAAAGATTCAATCAATGTATGTTAATATTCATTTATATCAATTTACATGTTCACTATTCAAATATCAATCTCGTATGCTAGCTCATTTAATAACCAATTGAAACATTCAATACCATGCCTTATATTAACATGTATACAAACAATCCCATTTAAGTTCAAACACATATGCATTTTAAAATATGATACCCGATCCTCATTTCAATCAATTCCATTTGATGATACCAATATCAGATTTAAGGGCACTTCAATCAAATTTATGCTTATTTTGATGCCCACTTTGATTCGTTTTCTGCTTCATTTTAAGGGTACATCTTTACCCTTAAGGAGAGCATGGAAGCACTTATGAATCGTTTCCATCCTTTTCCTCTTCTGGATGATTAGGTCATTTAAGCTCTTGGCTGTTTTTCACTTTCTTTCACTCTTTTGTTATTTTTTTTTGTTTTGCTTTGCCACACGATCATTTGGTGAACTAGTATTGCTTGAGAGATTGTACTGGCGAGACTGCCTAAGTTGTGAGACTTAGACTAGTTAGCATTGGCAAATATTCTAGCGAAGTATTTTTTTGAGCTTTATTAAGTTTATAGATTTTTATTTTGCGGTTGGCGAGTAGCTTATTTTGGCGAGATTGTCACATCTAAATTTCTTTAAGGACTTGAATTTAAAAGAATTTTAGGACTTAATTGAGCAAATGGTGAGTTGCTGGACTCTATTGGGAATTTTGGAAAAAAATTTATGGTTGTTGGGCAAATAGTTAGGTTTCCATTCTGGTTTAACTAGAATAGAATTGGCTAATCCTTTAGTGGGAGACACAATAATCATCAGTGAGTGGTTAATTGGGGCTTTGATGACCATGCGAGAAGGGATATATATAGGGAAAAAGCCTTATTCAATAGAGGAATCCTTCTAAATTTTGATTTTATTTCCTTCTTGGTTGCATATTCTTCTTCAATCTCTTCAAATAAGGGAGGTTTAAGCAAAATGTTGCATGGGGAAGTGATCATGAGGTCTGAAGTCAAGAAAAAGAGAATTCAACGAACTGGTAAGCTCCTAAGTCCCTCTGTGTCCATAATTGGGGGAAAGAGAAGTAAGAATCCCTGAAGAACCTATATAAAAAAAATTTGATTTAAGGGTTAAGGTTAGATTACCTTTGATTTAACTAAGATACGATTGTTGTGCTTAGTTGCCAGGACAATGGAAGCTCTAGCATTTGAAAAGCTGAGCTGGCAAGGATATAGGAATTCAGGTGAGTTTCTGTGCTCCATCTTTGGTTGATTGATGACATTGAACTACTGGAATGATATGTGTTTGTGTCAGTTCTTTACTGTCTGGACCCGTGTTTATGTATGAACATAGTGCATGTAACTTCCCAAACCCGACCTAGATGTTATGGCCAAATCGTGAAGGTCACATTAGTCACCTATGTGACAAAGCTACCCTACTATTCATCGAAAACCTTAAGAATTCTCTCTTTTACGAAAAACCACGATTTACCTTTGTTATTTTGGGAAAACATTCATTAATTAAATCAATCATTCTTAGGTCATGTTATTAGAATTAGTGTGGTTTATAAAACACATTGCTTATAGTTGCTCTTATAAAACCTTATTATCTTTGGTTACAGTAGAAAACTCAATTAATAATCGATTTAATCATTAAGCAAAGCTTTATCCGATTTCAAAATATGCTTTTAAAACCAATTTATCGTGTTAAGTATGCATGCATGAAAAACTCAAAATAGAATAAAATCCAAACCACAGTCCAAACAAAAACGAACAAATTTACAAAAAATGTAAGTAGTATTATTTATAAGTCCGAAGTTCATTGTATGTCTGCATGCCATGTTCGATCCTAGTCTTGAGCATTACCTAAGATGGTTGAAACTATGAGGTGAGCTAACTAGCTCAATATGAGTCTAACAATAACAACAGTCAAACATTTACTCAAACATCAATTAGTAAATTAATGCAACATACCACATAGCATAAAATATTATCTTTTGAATGTGTCATGGACATTGATATGCACTTGCCTCGTTTGATATTTGAGTCGTAACATTTGCCCGATCATAAATCGAGTAAGTTAAGGTTCTTTCGAGAATGGTTGTATAGAAAGGAAGAACTAGGCTCAAAATGGTTCAATGTGGTTATTGGATAGTTTGAGAAATGGTGGATGGGATTCAGCTAAGGGTTCAAGTATGAACTAACACAATATTGGTGTGTTAACCCGTAACTTATGAGAACACCTAAGTCAGAAATGCGATGGAAGGATATTGGATAGTTGATGAAGACCTCAACCAGCTATCAAAGATGATAGGAACCTCGGTATAATTTGCACGCCACACTTTGGGAACAAAGTGATAAGTTTGAACAAAGACGTGTTGACGCCACAAGGGTTACTTTATAAGTCAGACAAGTCTTTGGAGAACAATGAGAGTTGAAAACAAACTCACAAAGTAAGAAAAATTCATAAATTTTTCATTAGCCTTTTCAAGTAAAATGAACTACATATTTATAGTCTAAAATAGGAGTTAGCCGAATAGGCACTTAGGGGATTTAAATGGACAGCAACTTAACACTTAAGGAAGTGGAAACTTCCTTAAAGCTTCTTAACACTTTCCATGAAGCTTCCTTGGACTTGGGAGACGTCAATGGTACACTTGGGAGATCTTAATCAACTGAAAATAATTAGAACAATTTAATGGGCTGAAAAACATGGGCAGATTTGGCCAAGGTGATTTAAGGTTTCTTGGAGGCTTCTTTAATGTTTTGCTTAGTTGAGCTAAAAAGTCTTGACTTTAATTAGCATTTTGGGGCACTCCAATGGCCATGCAAGTGTGAAACCCGAATATGAGGGGTCCTTTGGTGTGAATGCACGAAAATGAATGGCCATTCCAGGTGAAAAGATGTTGCAGCAATGTGAAAGCTCCAAGATGTTGCTTTGAAGAGATGGACGGCCAACCTTGAAGTGAGGAAACATCAGCTCCCTTGGCCCTTGGTTTCCACGAAGAGGTGTTGAATAATGAGCACTTATGAGCTGCCCAAATTCATGCCGTCCCATGTATGTTCCTAGACAAATTAAATGGAACAATTTAATTAGTTTAGGACACCTTTAATTTGGCTGAACTAAAACAAATTAAATACTTAGATTTGGCTAGACAAATTAAATAGCTACAGCTAATAAATTTGTCCCAACTAAGACACATTAAATTGATGCATGAACTAAGACACCTTTAATACTTTAATTTATTATGTCCAGATTTTGACACATTTATTTGATCTTAAATATTTTAATAACTTAATAAATTTATTCCAGCAACATTAATGCATAAAATTAAATAAAAAAGGAAACCAAGCTCATTGAGCTAGCATCAAGACGACATGAGCTCCTTGCAGCTGGATCGACCTAAGTCAGCTTGCACAATATTGCAAATTGAGCTACTTGAGCTGGTCACTTAGTGTTTAGCCGTTCTTTCTATCCTAAATTGAGCAATCTAACTTAACAAAGCTTCTTGAAACCTTTTGGCACCAGCTCGAGTGATTGGTCCCAATGACAGCTCCATAGATTCGGCATCTAACTCCTTGGCCAAGCTCGTATCAGACATAATGCAATACATAAAGAATCCTACCAACCATCCGCTACACACCACAATTTCCCCAGAACCTGTGACAATCCAAACCCGATCGGGATAGACCGGTCCAAATTTGAAGCATTACATTAGCCACCTAAGTGACTCTCTGGCTAACGACCACCCAAGACACACCCCGACATTATAACACCTCAATCTTATTTAATTGTTAGTTATTTATTAATGCGAAAGCAAATTATACGCCAATTTTAAACTTTTCCTAGGAAATTTAACCTAAGGGTATTTTTGTCATTTTACGACATATGGCAAAACTAACCTGATTTTAGATCTAAGTGTTTACCGACCTTTTTTTTAGTCAAATTATGCAAACCTAAAAATTTTAGCTTAACTTTAGTTCATTTATTATGTCTAATTCAAGTTTCATTATTAGTGACTAAATTGTAATAAACACTAACTATCAGGAACTCTTCTGAATTATAAATTAAGTGCATTTCTGTCAAAATTTACCCATTACGAGACTAATCCTAAAATTTTACCAAGTTTCCTTATCATCTAAGGCCCTAATTAGACTAATGAATTTTTAAGACTAAATTGTAACTTAAACAACTTGGAATACCAATTTAAAAAGATAAAAATTCAAACCCTCAAAACCCAAACGGTCATGTCCCCCAGATCGTGTGTCACTAATCAATTGTGTCCACTTCGTGAAAAACTTGTAGGCTAATCGCACATGCCTGTGTAGAAATCCCACATGCCCGTATGTGATAACTCCAGTCTCCACATGCCCGTGTGCAATCTCTCACATGCCCGTATGGACAAGTACACACCCGTGTGAAAACCATTGCACCTATTTTTATGAAAAACTCATTTTCAAACTTTATTTTTCATATTTTAATGGCCAATTAAACTCGATTTAACTACGATTAATTAACATACATATACATACATCTTCAATTGAATTTATTGACATCAGTGAAGCCCCAATTAAATAGAATTAGACAATCAATTCCATGCATATCAAACATTGAATAAATCAATCAAGTGGCGTACCTTAGTTGCTAGTAAACCACTCTATGGAAACTTCACTTAAACAATCGTTAGTATAAATTTCATGCCTCACATACCATGTTATCAAGCAATAATACACCCTAAATCATTCAATAATTAAACTCAAACATGCCTCAAAATTATTATAAAATTATTCAAAATAAAATGTCCAATATCCAAAGTCCAATTACAACCAAAATTAAACTAATTCCCGGGAGTTCCACAATGCCTGATTACAGTCTCTAACACGTGTAATAAAATCTCTACCAAGCTTAAATCACTTAGAACTCTCTTGTTTGGCTCCTCAACTGTAACAGCCTGGTTTAGACCCTATTCGAAAAAGTGGTTTCGGGACCACAAATTCGAGTCAAAAAATATTTTAATATTATTTTTGGTGTCAACAGCATGTTAATTTATATGTGTGAAAATTTCGTATGAAAATTTTATCGTTTGTGTGCCTGATTTAATAAAAGGACTTAATAGCGTAAAATGTAAGAATGGCTAACTAATTGTTAAAGTGCTGAATTGATGTGTTCTTTTAATGTGGGGTCCTTATGTTAATAATATACCATTGAAATTATGGATGGACAAAAATGCCTAAGGTTAGTGGATTTTAAATGAAAATAAAAAGGCTAATTTGGTAATTAATATATTATAATGTAATATAATTAAAAGAAAACATAAAATGGAAATTATGTTCATCTTTCTTGACCGAATGTTAAAAGAGAAAAGAAAGAAAGTAAGCTTGTTAGGTTCGGCACACTTGGAAGCTTGAATTAGGTATGTGTTTTGCTCGATTTTTGATGATTTTTACGTTTTTGTGATCGTTGCTTCATGTTCTAGCTAGCTCATACTCAAAATTTGAAATTTATGATGATTTTGTGTTTTTCCATTGTTGAAAGCTTGATGATTTTTATGTTTGATGATGAAAAATAAATATATGTTGTTAGATTAATATGTTTAACTAAGTGATTTTTAGTAAAAAAGCCTAATTAGGATTAAATTGTAAATTTTGTAAATTGAGGGGTCAAAATGTGAAATAAATGAAACATATGGGCTTATATGGGCTAGGGGTAAATTCGACCTAACATGGGTGAAGTCAAATTTTGAATATTTTGTGTTTTGTGATATAGGAACTAAATTGTGAAAAATGTGAAATGTTAGGGGCAAAAGTGTAATTAGCCCGTTTATGTGTTTTTGGATGAATTTGATTGAATATTTGATTAAATAAGTGTAATTTATATTAATTTAGATCAAGAAAAGAGAAAATCAGATTTGGACCGGGGGAAATCTAAAGTTGTTGAATAGTCTACCTGGTCTATTCGTCTTCGTACGAGGTAAGTTCATAAGTAAATACATGTCATTAAATTCGATTGTATATATTATATTTGTGCCTAATTGAACTATTACTTGTATATATATGTTCAAGCCGAATTTGTTTAAGTATGAAGAAGTATATATAAGCCTGAATCGATCGAGTTACGACGTCCGAAAGTCCCGTACGAACCTTAGGAATAGTTAGGATACATATGTTATGACATAGGATTTCGATATGTGATTTCGTGTAAGACCATGTTTGGGACGTTGGCATCAATTTGTGATTTATGTGTAAGACCTTGTCTGGGACAGTGGCATCGATATGTGATTACATGTAAGACCACGTCTGGGACGTTGGCATTGTACGAGCTTTTTAAATATCCGAGTATCCTTATTAATTCTGAATGGTTCAATGGGTAATATCGAGTTAAGATTGAATGTGAAATCGAGCTAAAAGGGTTAGGTATGTATTAAGTTAAATGATTGAGTAGTAAGGTAAGTATATACTTTATTTGAATAAATGAAATGTGCATTATGAAAGTGAAAGTTAAATATGCTTATGAATATATTGTATTTGGTCAAGTGGTAAAATAATGCTAAAGTATATGTATTGATATATGAAGTTGCAAGCTTGATATTATATATGTGGTTATGTTAGAATTAAGTGACCCGAATCCTTATTTAAATAAAACACAGTGGTAAAATAAAATAAAAGAAGAATCCATATAGAATTACACTTCTTTTATTTTATTTTAGAATAAGGTTTTTAAACCTTATTAAATTCCATATATTTGATATTTATTAGAATAAGGTGTTTTAGTCTTACTAGAATATGGCTTTACAAGCCTATAAATAGATATAGTCTATTCCTCTTGTAATCAATTCGAATTCGACATAGTGAATTTTCTTCTCTTCTGCCCGTGGTTTTTCCCCGAAAGGGTTTCCACGTAAAAATCTATATGTTCTTTATTTTATTTTTATTTTTTTCACAAATTGGTATTCGAGCTTCTGGGTTATTCATTTCAATCACGGTAATGGCGTCTATGAAGTATGAAATTCTGCTGTTGGATCGCAACACCAGATTTGCGTTGTGGCAGATTAAGATGCAAGTAGTTCTTGCGCAGATGGATCTGGAGTGTGACATCCCTAATTTAACCCTAGTCGGGAAGTGGTTTCGGGACCACAAAACTGGGTCACAAAAACATTTAAATACCTTATTCCATGCCAAATATATGTGAAAATGCATGTGTGAATTTTTAATTCTTTGATTTAGTTAAATTGAACGTGAATTGAAAGAAAAGGACTCATGTGAAAGGATTTAAATATATGTGGCTAATTTTAAGAGGTTAGTAAAAGAATGAAGTAAAATGGATGGAGTTGCATGTCAAATAGTCCATTTCCTAAGGATAGTGGCGGCCATGACAAGATTATGGGCAAAGGGAACATGTTTCCAACATGTTAGGTTAGTGGTGTATGTAGGAAGCCATAAAATAAAAGCTAGCATTAAAGAATTGAAAAAAAATGATGAGCATGGATGCCCCCATTTGCCGTGAATTGAACAAGAAAAACAAAAAAAAGTGCTCATCCTTTCTCAAATTTTTGTATTGCCGTGAGTGAGGGAGAGGGGGGTTTGGAGAAGCTTGGCCATACTTGCAACTAGATTGAGGTATGTTTGATGTCATTCCTTAAGATTCATGCATGTTTTAGTTGTTAGTTTGAAACCTACCTAGCCCATGGCTTAGATTTCTTTGCTATTTGATGGAGATGAAGTTCGCCATGGAGGTTGTCTTTCTTGGTTGGTATTTTAATGTTGTTGTGACGAAGCATGAAGAGAAGTGAGATGAATGTTTAATAAAAGGAGATTTTTGTGCCATTGAGTTCTTGTTGTTATATGTGTATGTGCATGAGTATTCGCCATGCTATAGAATCCATGTTGCAAAATAATTAATGCTTAATGTGATATATAATAGTACTTGTGAATGAGCTTGAGAGTATCTAAATTATTAGTTGGAGGTGCCGAATGTAGTCTTGGATGAATTTTAAAGAACAAAGAAATTTTGGGTGACTATAGGTCAAGGACATTCGGCCAAAGGCTTGTGTGCTAGCAAAGTCGGCCTAGATGGGGTAAATGTTAAGTGTTAAATGTTCATGAGATAAAATTTTGTGATTTGATGAATTAATGATGATAGTATAGTTGATGTCATGTATAAATATGTGGCAAGACGGGTAAACTAGTTAATTTATTGATTAAGCTCAAGAAGCTAGAGGTGGAGAATCAAGCAAAGGCAAAGGAAAGAACATCGAGTAGCCGAGTTGGAACCATTTTACCCAATACAAGGTAAGTCATTAAGCATATATTTGATATTGCTTAAATGATTGTAATATCTATGCAATTGTGTTTAATGAGATGAAATATATACAAATGTATGTGTATGAAAAATGATATTGTTGAACGTAAAAGAGATAGTGAAATGTGTAGGAAGTTTGCTTGGCACTAAGTGTGCGAGAAATAGATGTGTACGGTGACGAGATTGGCACTTGAGTGTGCGAGCTTGTAATGTATGGCACTAAGTGTGCGAGTTTGGACTATATGGCACTATGTGTGCGGGCTTGAATCACATGGCACTAAGTGTGCGTGATTGAGTATTAAGCACTATGTGTGCGAACTCTACACATATCTCCGATTGAATATTTATATGGAGGTGTGACTTTATCGAGATGAGTATGGACAGCGGAAAGAGTAAGTACCTTGAGTTCATGGCTAATAGATGCTATGTTCATGCTCGGGTGGAGTTGGTAAGATTTAAATCTATGTGATGATTTCAATTGCATTCCGTAAATAAGGTATCGTGGAATAGATGAAAGTTCATTTGATTGCATGATTGTTGCGGAAATGAAATGATGTATGGAAATTGCTTCAAATATCCTATTGAATAGTATATGAAATGTAAATGTATGACTTGGTATGAGATTGATCCGAAAGGTCTAAGGAACTATGGTATAGTTCGGTATGGCTGGAACACTTGGCCTTGTTTCATTATTTCATTTTATGATAATTTTAATGGATGGTTGTGGAATGCTTATGACTTACTGAGTTATAAACTCACTCGGTGTTTTCTTGTCACCCATTTTAGGTTTCTTGGACTCGTCTCCTTTTGGGTGCTCGGGCAAATCAACGAAGTCATCACACCGACGAGCAATTTTTGGTATTGTCTTCTTAGTCAACTTAGGAGAACATTTGGCATGTATGGGCTATTTCATTTTGTTAAATTTTGGGTTGTAAACTTTAAGCCATGTGAAAATGGCCTATGTGGTCGTTTGAGTGGGATGCTAGAATCTATAGCCACAAGTCTTAGAGACCTTAATTTTGATAAGGTGGCCATAATTTGTGTCATGTATGATGGATGATTAGTAAGGCTAAGGAAGGATTCATGAAATTGGCATAGTCTACTGCAGTAACTGTTGCGGACAGCAGCAGTGATATGAGATCGAAAAATCACTAAAAATAGTAGAAGTGGAATTAATTGCTAAAAAAATTACGTACTCGAAGCTTGATGGGTCTATTTTCATATGGATGAAACGAAACGACCATATGAGCTGTATTTTAAGAGATATTCAAGATTTCGTGAGACAGGGCCAGAACGGTTTCTGGATTCTATGTTTCGACTTTGAAAATTCACCATAAATTATCCAGAAACAATTAGAAGTCATGCCTTATATTCATAGATTCCCCTTTGAGTCTAGTTTCATTAGAAACAAATGGTATGAGCATTGGAGCTCTGTACGAGATGATATCCAGGTCGTAATGCGCAAAGGTCAGTGTAGTCGAACTCCGAAACAGGGGTGACTTTAACTAATAAACTGTACCAATTGGCCTGACCAAAAATTTTATAAATAAATCCACGGATGGATATATGAGTCTAAATTCGGGGAAAATTTACGGAACTGGTTTTCGAGTTTTGGAACTCGAGATATGATTTTTAAGGTGACAGGGACGCAGTTTGCCAGCTGGACTGGAAATGTGAAAAATAGTCTGTGTGACACATGAGAGTTGGTCTGAGAACCCCTCGTGTCCGACTCCGGCGACGGTATTGGGAACGGGGTGTTACATGGAGGATGCCCTGCTAGGGGTAGATAAGATGCCTTCGACATTAATAGATGAAGAGAAGAAGCGTAAGGATCGAAAGGCGTTAACACAATTACATCTGCACTTGTCCAACGAAATTCTACAGGATGTGATGAAAGAGAAGACTGCCGTTGCATTATGGAAAAGGCTAGAACAAATATGTATGTCGAAAACTCTAACAAGCAAGTTGCATATGAAGCAGCGTCTTTATACTCATCGTTTGGAGGAAGGTGCGTCTGTACACGAACACTTAACAGTGTTTAAAGAAATTCTCTCAAACTTGGAGGCCATGGAGGTTCAGTATGATAAGGAAGATCTAGGGTTGATTCTACTTTGGTTGTTGCCCCAGTCTTATTCAACCTTTAGAGACACGATTTTATATAGCCGCGAGCCTCTCACAGTTGATGAGGTTTATGATCCTTTAACCTCGTATGATAAGATGAAGCATCTTGTGGTTAAACCCGACTCTCAAGGAGAGGGTCTTATTGTTCGTGGGAGACAAGATCGGAATACTGATAATGATCGTGGTAGGACACAGGAATAGAATCCTCGTGGTAAATCTAAGGGTAAATCAAAGTCTTCAAACAGAGGTAAAACTTGTAACTTCTACAAGAAGAAAGGGCATATTAAATCTGAGTGCTATAAGCTACAAAACAAGATTAAAAGGGAGGCTGCAAATCAAAAGGGAAAACAACCAGAAAATTCTGTTGAAGCTGATGTTGTAGAAGACTACAGCGATGGTGAACTTATAGTCACTTCTGTCAATGATTCTAAAGTAAGCGAGGGGTGGATACTTGATTCAGGCTGCACCTTCCACATGAGTCCTAATAGGGATTGGTTTACAACTTAAGAAACAGTGTCTGAAGGTGTTGCTTTGATGGGAAACAATGCTTCATGTAAAAGCGCAGGTGTTGGAACAATTAAAGTTAAAATATTTGATGGAGTTGTCAGAACACTTAGTGATGTACGACATGTTCCAAAATTGAAAAGAAATTTAATTTCGTTGAGTACTCTTGATTCAAAAGGGTATAGATGCAAGCAGAAAGTGGGGTTTTGAAGATTTCCAAAGGTTCCCTTGTTGTGATGAAAGGGCAGAGAAAGACTGTCAAGTTATATGTTTTGTAAGTTCTACTGTTACTGGTGATGTAGTTGTCGCTTCTTCTTCCTTATCAGATGATGATAGTATGATGATAGTACTAAACTTTGGCATATGCGCCTAGGGCATATGAGTGAGAATGGTATGACAGAATTGAGCAAAAGAGGACTTCTTGATGGGTAAGGAATTTGCAAACTGAATTTCTGTAAGCATTGTATTTTTGGGAAGCAAAAAAGAGTTTGATTCACCAGAAGAATCCATAATACGAAGGGAACGTTGGAGTATATTTATTCTGATCTGTGGGGGCCATCCAGAGTGCCTTCGAGAGGTGGAGCTAATTATATGCTAACCTTTATTGATGATTGTTCCAGAAAAGTTTGGGCGTTCTTCTTGAAGCAGAAAAGTGATGTGTTTTCCGCATTTAAGTCTTGGAAAATTATGATTGAAAAACAGAATGGAAAAAAAATAAAATACCTCCGTACAGACAATGGCTTAGAGTTCTGTTGTGATGAGTTTAATAGATTGTGCAAGTTAGAAGGGATCGTGAGACACTTGACAGTTCGCCATACTCCACAGCAAAATGGCGTTGCAGAACGAATGAACAAAACGATCATGGAGAAGGTTCGATGTATGTTGTCAAATGCCAACTTATCAAAGTTGTTTTGGGCCGAAGCAGCCTCTACTGCATGTTTTTTAATCAACCGATCCCCATCCGTTGCCATTGAGAAAAAGAGTCCATAAGAGGTATGGTCTGGTAATTCTGCTAATTATTCTGATTTAAAGGTCTTTGGGTGTCCTGCGTATGCTCATGTTGATAATGGAAAATTGGAACCGAGATCTATTAAATGTGTTTTTCTTGGTTATAAAGCTAGTGTAAAATGGTATAAGTTATGGTGTCCTGAAAATAAAAAAGTTGTGATTCGCAGATATGTTGTTTTTGATGAAACTGCTATGCTACCTAACTTATCTCTTAAAGACTCTTCCAATAAAGAAAATCAAAAGTAGGTGGAGCATCAGATTAATACAGAGTCGACTCCTCAAGCCAGTATAAAAATTGAGAATAGAGTTGCTTCTTTACCGCAATACTCTATCGCCAAAAACAGAACTAGAAGAGAAATTAAGCCTCCAAATAAGTATGCCGAGGCTAATCTAGTTGCTTATGCTTTAAATGTGGCTGAAGATATAGATGCGAATCAAGAACCATCTAATTATTCTGAGGTGATTAGTTGTGAAGACTCAGAAAAGTGGATGTTTGCTATGCAAGAGAAGATGAAATCACTCCACAAAAACAGAACATGGGATCTTGTAAAAATTCCTAAAGGTAAAAAGGCTGTTAGTTGTAAATGGGTGTTTAAAAAGAAAGAAGAGACTCCAAGAGTTGAAGAACCTAGATATAAAGCAAGGCTTGTGGCAAAGGGTTACAGTCAAATTCCAGGAGTGGATTTCACAGATGTGTTCTCCCTAGTTGTTAAGCATAGTCCAATTCGAGTTTTGCTTGGTATTGTGGCGATGCATGACTTGGAGCTTGAGCAGTTAGATGCAAAAACTGCATTTTTGCATGGAGAACTTGAGGAGGATATTTACATACAACAACCAGAGGGTTTTACAGTCTCAAAAAAAGAGGAGTATGTTTGCTTGCTGAAAAAGTCCCTTTACGGTTTGAAACAGTCACCAAGACAGTGGTACAAGAGGTTGGATTCCTTTATGACTTCTCATAATTTCAAAAGAACTAGTTTTGATAGTTGTGTTTACTTTAAGAAAACTAGTGATGGTTCTTTTGTGTATTTACTTCTTTATGTTGATGACATGTTGATAGTAGCAAAAGATAAATGAGAGATAAGAAAGGTCAAAACCCAACTAAGTGAAGAATTTGAGAAGAAAGATTTAGGACCAGCAAAGAAGATACTTGGTATGGAGATTCTCAGAGATAGAAAAGAAAGTAAATCGTACCTAAGTTAGAAGGGGTACATTGAGAAAGTTCTTTGCAGGTTCAACATGCAGAGTGCTAAGCCTGTTAGTACTCCTTTAGCAGCCCTTTTCAGACTTTCATCGGCTTTGTCTCCACAATGAAATAATGAGATTGAGTAAATGTCACATGTTCCATACTCTAGTGTAGTGGGATCTCTCATGTATGCTATGGTTTGTTCACGTCCAGATTTATCATATGCAATTAGTGTAGTTCGCAGATATATGGCGAATCCTGGTAAAGAACATTGGAAAGCAGTTCAGTGGATTTTAAGATATTTACGATGAACTACTAATGTTTGCTTACAGTTTGGAAGAACTAGAGATGGAGTAATTGGGTATGTTGATGCTCATTTTGCTGGAGACCTTGATAGAAGAAGATCTTTCATAGGTTATGTCTTTACAATCAGAGGTTGTGCAATTAGTTGGAAAGTCACTTTGCAAACTACAGTCGCTTTATCTACCACTGAAGTTGAGTACATAGCGATTAATGAGGCTTGTAAAGAAGCTATTTAGTTGAAGAGACTCTTTAGTGAACTCAATGAAGACCTTCAAATCATCACAGTATTTTGTGACAGTCAGAGTGCCATCTTTCTTACAAAAGATCAAATGTTTCATGAGAGAACAAAACACATTAATGTTCGGTATCATTTTGTTCGTGATATTTTTGTTTGTGGTGATATTTTTGTGAGAAAAATTAATACTCATGAAAATCCGCACCTATAACCAAGTTTGAGCATTGCTTAGACTTGGTTGGTGTTCATTGTTGAACTTAAACCCTTAAGGGGTTTTATGGAAGAGGTGGAGAACTTGTTCGTTGAGAGTTCGCAATGAAGAACTTGTTCATTGAGAATTTGTGTCAAGGTGGAAATTTTTAGAATTAAGTGGCCCGAATCCTTATTTAAATAAAATACAGTCGTAAAATAAAAGAAAAGAAGAATCCATATAGAATTACACTTCTTTTATTTTATTTTAGAATAAGGTTTTTTAAACCTTATTAAATTCCATATATTTGACATTTATTAGAATAAGGTGTTTCGGTCTTACTAGAATATGGCTTTACAAGCCTATAAATAGATATAGTCTATTCCTCTTGTAATTAATTCAAATTCGACATAGTGGATTTTCTTCTCCTCTGCCCGTGGTTTTTTCCCGAAAGGGTTTCCATGTAAAATTCTATGTGTTCTTTATTTTATTTTATTTTATTTATTTTTTTTCACAGGTTATGATTGGTATGATTTGGTTTAATTATATTGAATTATAAATGTCATTGAAATGATTTATTTGCTTATGACTTAGTAAGTTATTCAAGCTTACTTTGTGTGTGTATGTTCTTTGTTTTTATAGATTTTGAAGCTAGTTACGAGCTCGGGGATCGTCAAAGAATTCCATCACACTATCAATAACTTTTGCAGTATTTTATAAGTTTGAACTTGAATCTATGGCATGTAACACCCCTTACCTGAGACCGTCGCCGGAGTCGAGCACGAGGCGTTACCTCACTTAACTTACTAATTCGGGGCATAAAATTTTCTTTTAAAATTAATTTATTTAAATTCATTAAATATGTCCCTAAAAAGGGCCCTCGAGACTTAAAACATGCAATTGAAACGGTTCGGGACCAAACCGGGAACATTAAAAATTTTCCGAATACTTAGACAAATCAAAACAATTTGTTTCATTATTCCTTATAAAACTGCCCACCTGCGTCATAGCCACTAAATAAATCATAACTCGAGTAAAAAAACTCAAAATTTAAATTTTTTAATTTTCACCAAAACTAGACTCATATATCTTCTTACTAATTTTTTTCTAGAATTTTTGGTCTAGCCAATTAGTACAGTTTATTAGTTAAAATTTCCCCTGTTGCACTGTTCAACTACTCTGATCTCTCCTCACTAAGAATCAAATTTCTCCCTGTACAGAATTCAAATAACCATGCCGTTTGTTTCTCTTGAAAGTAGATTCAATAAGGAATCTATAAATATAAACTATAACTCCTAATTATTTTTGTACAATTTTAGTGAATTTATAAAGTCAGAATAGGGGATTCAGAAATCGCTCTGACCTGTATCACTAAAATTTAAATATCTCTTAATATACACTTCTTTTGCTTACTATGTTTCTTTCATATGAATATAGCCTCAATAAGATTTAATTATATATATCATTCATCACATAATTCCATTTCTACTATTCTTGGTGATTTTTCAAGATCACATCACTGCTACTGTTCAATCTATTTTAATGCTAATTTCACTTTTTCATGATTCTTTGTATTAACTACCATTTAGGCATACATAACACCGAAACATGTTCTTCATTAGCCATTTCAATAGCTAATCATTATCAAATATTTACATACCATTCTTTAGCCATATCATAAGGACATACACACAAAATGACTAAGTCCCTATACATGCCATAAACTAGAACATTTGTAAATGAAGATACCCATTTGGTAACTTGATAGTCGATAGTGTGAAGTGATCTCTGATGACCTCCAACCCGAGCTTGCTTTTAAGTGCTCTAAAACATGTGAAAGTGAAATAAGTAAGCTTATAAAGCTTAGTAAGTTCACATGTAAAATAATAAGCATTAGCAATCAATTTACCTTACTACTATGCTATCATAATTTGCTTAAATAATGTTTAGTTCTTACTTTCCCATCTTACTCATCGGTAACCTTACCAAAGGCTCAGAATACAAAAGGCACCTTACTTAATAGCTTGTTTACATACCTGCAACATCTCACTTAACACAGGAGTACTCTTTCATAATATAGGCATATTACCAATCATGTCATAGAGTGTCACAAGCATAATTGAAAACTCATCACTTACTTAATACTTGATAATCTCAATTACTTACAAGCTCAATATTAAATAAGCCTTAAATGCATACCTGTACTCTTTTTTCATGTTCTCACCTTATCGTTTCTTTGACTTACTCTTTGGATTACTCGGGAACCTTTTCCTTTTTGAACTTACCATTGCCATGTCTTGACATAGTCTTACGTGGTACCCTTACCTTATGAACTCACCAATGCCATGCCTTGGCATGGTCTTACATGGGACCTTTGCCTTATAGTAACTCATCAATGTCATGTCTTGACATGGTCTTACATGATTTCCTTGCCTTATAGAACTTATCAATGCCATGCCTTGGCATGGTCTTACATGATATCCTTATCTTACCAAATGCCATGTTCCAAACATGGTCTTACATGGTATCCTTGTCTTACCAAATGCTATGTTCCAAACATGGTCTTACATGGTATCCTTGTCTTAGTGCCAATGCCACATCTTGATGTGGTCTTACATGGAGTCCTTAATCAATGTCGATGCCATGTCTTGACATGGTCTTACACAGGATCCTTGCCTTACCAATGCCATGTCTTGACATGGTCTTACATGGTATCCTTAACCGTCAAATCCTCCTTAAATGCCATATGCTATGTTATGAACATGGACTTTTCCGTTAATTCTTCCTTAATTGCCATGGTACAACCATGGGCTTTGAGATATCAATGCCTTGTCAAGTCATAGCTGAAACATAATTGCTCAAATTCTCAAGGTTAGTCGCATAACTCAATAATAACAATACTAATAACAATAATTGCATAATAATAAAATGCTACTCAACTTACATATATACATTCTCAATCTCATCATATCATCAGCTTAACTCATTCTCATCAAACTATGCTAGTCAATACTTTCTTGTTATCGTACAAAGCCATAATACAAAATATGGTCTTACATAGAAATTATACAAGTTCTCTTTCCAATATCGAATTATTATCGAACATTAATCATTATATCTGAAACTTAATACTAAAGTATTTATGGCCAAAATATCAATTTATCATTCAAATATGCATAATTAAATGCTTATTAAACATATGAACTTACCCTGATACCAAAACGACCATTTTACCAACTTTCTCGATTTTCGATTTTTCTCCCTTTCTAGGTCCAAATCTCACTTTCCGGGATCTAAAACATCATATTTCACTTATTTAATTAATTTAATATTCAAAACATTCCTTAACTCAAACTTTGGAAAAATTACAATTTTGTCCCTAAACCTTTGCAGAATTACGATTTTGACCTTAGGCTCGAAAATTAAAATTTATCCATTTTTCTTATGTTTTATGACACATTAGACATTTTTCCCTTCTATAGAAACATCAAATTCCCACTCTATCATGTACTTATGAATATTAGGTATTTTTACTGATTATGTCGTTTTACTCGTTTTCACTTAAAATCGCTTAGCAAAAGTTGTTTAACATAATTTCAAGCTTCATATTCTACCATAAAACATCAAAATAAACACATTTAACCTATGGATATTTTTCCAAATATGAACCCTAGCATCAATTATTGCTAGAATAAGCTAAATCAAGTTACCGAGACTCTAAAAACGTAAAGAACATTAAAAACGAGGCTAGAACAGACTTACTATTGAGCTTGGAAAGCTTGGAAACCCTAAAAATGGATTCCCCCATGCTATATTTGGCCTCCATAAAGAAGATGAACCAATTTTGGCTTTATTTTCCCTTTTTAATTCTTTTAATTACTAAATGACCAAAATGCCCTTAAAGGCTTTTTTTTCAAATTTGTCCTATTCTTGCCCATTTTTGTCCAAAATTGAATATAATGGTATAATTGCTAAATAAGGACCTCCAATTTAAGAACCCATTTCAATTAAATCCCCTTTATTATCTAGAACGCATATTTTGCTAATTTTACAATTTAGTCCTAATTATCAAATTAGGCACTTATACATAAAATTTCTAAACGAAATTTTCACACAATTATTCAATAAATGAATAAACCTTAAAAATTAATCAAAATAATTTTTTTGGCCTTGAATTCGTGGTTTCGCAACCACTATTCTGTTTAAGCCTTATTTTGGGATGTTACATGGCATGTATAGGCTAGTTATTATGTTTGATTTTGAAGTATGTATATATTGATAGCCATGTGAAAATGGCTAAATTATAATGTTAAATTTTGTGTGTATGGCTATGAATTAAATTCAATTTGGAAGTATATTCCATGGTGTACATATGTGTGGTATTAGGTTATATGAATTGGTTTAATTAATGAGTTAGTTGATGGTTGAATATATGTGGTATTACTTACGTACATTCGGTTATGCTTTAGACTTATTGTGGGAATTATGTTTCATGGTATACTTGTGATGTTTTAATATGTGTTTCGATTTGAGTAATGATGAAATTTGGTATAGACATGAATATGATTATTTAGTTAAATGTTAATGTAATGTGTGAGTAGGTGTGTGTATAGTTGCTTTGGTTATTTTATGAGTTAAAATAGGTTATAATGCATGTTTATATTCAGCTAACCTTAATTAAAATAAAAGGTATATGCTTATGACATGTTTACATATGAATTAGCTATTTAGGTTTGGTTTTGGTTAGTAAAGAGTGAATAAAATTTTAAAAGTCATATTGAAGTTATTTTGAATAATCGAATGTTGGCTAATTGTTTGATAATATGTAAGTAATTACAGGCATGATAATAAGCATGTGAAATGGATATACTTTTTGGTTGTTATTTGTGCTCAAAATGTTTCAATTTATTATGGTCATATGCACATAAATTGTGATAATAGAAGAGGTACATTGTGGTTATTCGGTAAATATATTTAGATATAGTTTATTAATATTAGTAAATATGCACATGTTGTATAAGCAACTATGGTATGTTCGGTCATGTTGTAATGTTGCTATGGTACTTATGTTTTAATTGGTTCAATATGCGTATGGTTGAGTGACTAGAAAAGAGGTATGTTTACAGTTAAATGATATTTATTTAAATGATGTTTATGAAAATGTATGACTATTGTCGTGTGGTTGTTTTAATTTGCATTTTTTGTACAAGGCATGTTTGTTTATATTAATTAATAATCATGCCGCATATGTGACTGGTACCAAACTTGAGTAATATGGTTCATTTAGTTTTTAAATGTGTATATGTATTAAGTTTCAAAATTTTCTTGCTGAAATAAGTATTCTTAATGTGGATGAATTACAAAGTATGGAATGTAATAAATGTCTGTTTGAGTTGTATTATGTCAGGTAATGCTTTGTAACCCTACTCTGGCGATGGATATGGGTTAGGGGTGTTAAATTTTATTAATATCAGAGCTACGGTTTAGTCGACTCTAGGACTAACGTAGCGCGTATGAGTCTAGCTATACATGCCATATTTATATACTATGATAATGTGATGATTCTTGACAATTAAAATGTGTTTTCATATAGTAAATAGATCCCGATCGAGCCATAGCAGATGACATCACCCGCTCCCGCTCTAGGGGTAGTGTAATCTGATTCTAGACCTATTAGAGTAGCCACGAGGGAGAGGCTGAGCAAGCCTTCTTCCAGATGATGAACGAATGGTTCACACAGTATATCCAGACAAATCTGGCTGTTCAACAACCCCAGCCACCGCTTAATCCTCCTCAGATACTCGTGGTACCTCAAGTTATTGATCCGATGAGATTAAATAAGCCACCGGTTGATAAAATTAGAAAACATGGGGCTGAAGAATTCAGAGCCACTGTTGATGACGATGCTGAGCAAGCTGAATTTTGGATTTATAATACTATTCGTGTGTTTGATGAGCTATCTTGTACCCTTGACGAGTGTATAAAATGTGTTGTATCCTTACTTCGAGATTCTGTGTATCACTGGTGGAATACATTAATATCAATAGTTCCAAAAGAACGGGTGACTTGGGAGTTCTTTCAAACTGAATTCCATAAGAAATACATCAGTCAGAGATTCATTGATCAAAAACGTAAAGAATTCCTCAAGTTGAAACAGGGTCGTATGACCGTAACAGAATGTGAACGGGAATTTGTAAGACTCAGCAAATATTCCCGGGAATGTGTTTCAATTGAAGCTATAATGTGTAAAATATTTGAATACGGGTTGTTTCGAAACCACCCTTTCTTTTAAAATTTTAAATTTAATAATAAAAAAATGGGGGATCGACTTTTTGGAAAACAAATACATAGAGTCGCCACTGATCTTTTTGTTTTGGTGTGATCGGGTCACCTAAGAATTTGGTTATTTTAATAAAACATTTTTGGTTTACTAAAATAACGATTTTGGTCTACGAAAATTTTAGAAAATGGGCTCGGGAGTCAGTTACGTATAAGGAAGGGTTAGCACCCTCACTATGCCCAAAATTGGTACCCAATCGATTAAATACTTTCCTTATGTCTAAGATTAAAAATGTTTTTGAAATGTGGTTCTTTTTTAATAACATTTGAATAACCCGAGTTGATTGTCAAAAAATCTTCTTTTTTTGACGTTTGAAAATTTATAATTTGAAAATAAAAAAAGGATGCTCAACTATTTAGTCCAACGGAAAACCGAAACCCAGCACAGTAGGGCACGATTCCTCGAATTTCCAAACATTGACCATTGCCTCACTTTAAAAAATATGAGTGAAATTCTGAAGAGATACTCGATTGTTTTGAACAAACGAGAGATTGCAACCCAGTGCGATAGGGCACGATACTTGAATTGCCAAACATCGAACATAGCCTTTGTTTTAAAGGGTTTTCTTAAAAGACATGAGTGAAAACCTAAAAGAATATTCGATCGTTTTGAACAAACGAGAAATCACAACCTAACACGATAGGGCATGATTCTCGAATTGTCAAACACTGAGTATTGCCTTCGTTTTAGAGGATTTTTAGAAGACCTGAATGGAATCTAGAAGGGATATTTGATTATTTTGAACAAACGAGAAATTGCAACCCAACACGTTAGGGTACGATTCCGCGAATTGCCAAATATCAAACTTTGCCTTCGTTTTAAAGAATTTTTAAAAGGCATGAGTGAAAGTTTGAAGGGATATTCAATTATTTCGAGCAAACGCGAAATTGCAACCCAACACATTAGGGCACTATTCCGCAAATTGCCAAATATCGAATCTCATCATCGTTTTAAAGAATTTTTAAATGTATAATCATAAAACTAGCTTAAAACGTCTTAATGCATTTTGAAATAAGACGAAATTGGTCATAAAGATTTGAATTTTATAAAACCACATTTCATAAACCAAATGAAAAATAATGATAGAGGATAATGTGCACACATAAGATACAATCAATTAACGAACTAAAAATTAAATACAACTAACCAAAAAATATAATCCGATTACAATCATGCATGGGAAATAATTGATATCATAATACAATGATGAAAATAATAATGTAACAATTCAACACAACCAAAACAATACACACAATAACATGCCACAATAATATACATGGCATGATATAAAATAATCAATGCAAGATGTAGAAAAACAGCATAGCAATTAGAAGCTAATGTGCCATAACGATTTTAAAATAATAACGAATAAATGGACACATAATATATAGGTTGACAAACTTGTATAAAAACTAGGAATAGATATATAATTTTTGAAATGGATATTATAGAACAAAAGTTTAAATCAAATTGCATGTAAAATATTTTAGACACAAATTCATTTAAAAGTTGACATAGTACATGATAATTTAAATAATATATGTGCAAAATAATAAAAAGGGTACAAGACGAGACATAACGCACAAAACAGATTTAAAAGACGTATGTACATGTATAAAATAGTATTTAAATGTGGAATTTTAAACCAAAACAATGTGTAGTCAAATGTGTTTTTCAAAAAGGGTGACTTATGTACGTAAAGGAATATATATATATATATATAGAAAAATTTAAGAGAATTATAAAATAACTTTAGTATGGGACTAAATATGTACATAGAACTAAATTGTTAACCATTTAGGAACAAATATACATGAAACATTTGAACAAGTGTTACATAAATATTTTAAATAATATAGTATAAAATGAACTACAAAATGGTGGTGAAAATTATGTGAAAAGGTTATTGAAATAGCTCAACAAATATATAAAAATATTAAGCACTTTAAAGTAACAAATATTACAAATTACAAATTACAAATTACAAACCTTGATTTTAAAAAAATGTATATGAAACATATATAGAATATTTAAAGAAATATCATATAAACATCGAAATAACATGATAAAAAGAACCTTGAACTCATTACACAAAGAAGACTATAGGCATAAAATCATGGATCTAATAAAGTATATAGATCAAATATATGTACCAATATATATAAGTATTTAATCAAAATGTTATATAAAAGCGCTAAAATAATTTAACGTGAAAAGAATTTTAAAACGATGATTTTATAAACAAAATAAAGTTTTCAAATGAACTCAACGTATATACACACGTATATAAAAATATTAGGAACTTTAAAAGAGTAAGCATTACAAGTCAAAAACTCAATTAAAATACTACATGTACAAATATATATATTATCTAAAAGATTATTGTACAAGAATGTTAAAATAATCTAAATAAAAACTTCAAAAACAAATGTGCAAATATCACCAAACAAAATGATTAAAATAGATCGATATAGAAATATTAAATATGTTTAATAGGTAAGTTATACAAATAGAAAACTAAAATAAAAATGAATTAAAATAAGATGAATAGTTTATAAATAAAAAAATCGAAAATTGGATCAATAAATAATCCGCGCAAATATGTAGGGACTAGAAATAGAAATATCCCTTAGACCAAAGCGCGGTGCTGAGTAGCGGACTAAAATGAAAATACATGCAAATTAAAGAGCTAATTTAAAAAAGAAAAAAAAGGTTTGATTGAATGCACACGCAAAAGGGGAGGACCTATGGCGCAAATTTCCCATTCAGAACAAAAGGGCGCGGATCCGGCCTGCCCATCGGGTTAACGAGCGAACCCTTACCCATCCAAACGGCGCCGTTTCGTCCTTTATTAATCTCCCTTTTTATTCCCTTTTTAAAACAAAGCCCATCCCTAAAATGAAAGCTGCTGACTCCCCTTGTTAGGGTTTCGTTTAGCAAATGGCCGCCGAACCACCATTTCTTTGGTGACCGACGGTTCTCAGGCCAGATCTAGCCTTCTTTTAGCCACAGACTTCCCTTTAAACTCCGATCTCGATGAAGTGAAAGGGAATCAACGGCCTAATCGCAAGGTAAATCCTCTTTTCTTTTTGCTTTCGTTCTTTTTTGGTGTAAATGATAAAGAAATCGATAAAAACAGGTGAAAAGAACAGAGGATTAAGAGGAGAAAAAGGTCACCTTTCTCGGATTTTTTTATTGTTTTCTATTGTATATTGCCTCCGTTTTTCGTAACCTTACTTGGCTTTTATAGCCGAAGAGAAAGAGAAAAATGCTAGAAAATAAAGCATAAATACAATATTCTCCCTTGTTTTTTGTCTATTCTGCTGGGTGTTTGCATTTGCTGCTGTGTTTGTCCTTGTTGCAGGTACGAGACGTACTGGCGTTCGGGTACGAGAACTGGTGTACGGGCACGCACGTGACTACTGAAACGCTGGAGCGTACCGAGGCGTGGAGGCTGAATGGTTGCAGCGCACGGAGAGAGCCTTAGGGTTTCGTTTGGCCGATCCTAGATCTAGGTTTTGGGCCATCGGGCCATGTATTTTTCTGGGTTAGGGATTTGTTAATTGGGCTGATGAGTATTGGGCTAATGTAATAAAGGGACTTGGGCTATTAACAATTTGGTTTAGCTTAGTTGTTTTTTAATTGTTTGGGCTGGTTTGGGCTAATGGACTATTATTGATGGACTGTGGTTTTTTATTTATTTATTTTTAATTTTGGTTTTTGGCTGTTGGGCCCGGGCGGATTTGGCCCATTACAGGTTGAATGAAGACGTTAAGCAGTTAGTTGAGACACTTTAAATAAAAAGAGTTCGTTGTACTAGTGTGACAGCCCTAATTTGGCCCTAGTCGAAAAGTGGTTTCGGGACCACAAAACCGAGTCACAAAAATAATTAGATGCTATATTCTGTGTTTTATTATATGTGAAAGTGCATGTGTGAAAATTTCATGCTTTGATCTTGTCAATTGTATGTGAAATTATTAAATAGGACTTATGTGAAAATTTTTGAAAATGCTATAGGCTAATTTGTAGTGGCCAAATAACTTATAGTATGAAATAGGTCGATTTGCATGTCAAAATTCCCACCTTAAGGTGTAGTGGCTGGCCATATTGATGGGAATAAATTGAATATGCATTTTAAATTAGCACTATGAGATTTAATGACTTTATTATCATAAAATAAAGAGAAATAAAATAACAAAATGATGAAAAGGACAAAGCTTGTCCATCTTTGTTCTTCATAGCTGAACTTAAGAAAACAAATAGGGGAAGGGAAGCTCTTGAATGTTCGGTCACTTGGGGAAGAAAAATCCAAGGTAAGCTCATGGTAGTTTGCTTCTATCTTGATGTTTATGAGTTCCTTTCTTGATTCTACCTTAACCCATGAAGTATATTTCAGTTTTTGGTTGTGTTTTAAGCATTCGGTCATGAATTGAAATGAAGGAAATGGTTGTTGTTTCATGTTCTTTTGATGAATAATGGTAGATAGGTGAAGTTGAGCCAAACAAATGAGCATATATGTGCATTAGATGCTAAGTGGGAAAATCGGCTAACATGTTGTGTGTACTATGGCCGAATGTGAACTTGGATAATCTTGAGTAATGTTTGTGCTTTAAAATGATGAAATGGAGTGGATGCTTTGGATGAGTTATACATTGTTATAAGTTGAATTTAAGGTTTGTTACATTGTCTTTGTCATTGCCGAATGTGTGGATAGTTGAAGAAAAATTTGTTAAAATGCTTAGTAAATTGATATTAGGTTAATATTGTGTATATAGATTATGTAAAATATAAACTTTGAATGAGTATTAAAGGTTATATATGAATTCGGCCTTGGGATAAATGTTAGTATAAAATGCTTGAATGTTAAATAGGTTATTGCTTTAATGACCAAATGTGCCAAAGTATAATGCATGAACTAGTTGACCAATATGTGTTAAGGGAACATGAATAAATATCTTTTTGATGAGCTATACATTCAAATATAGTATGAAATGCAAAGAAATTTTGATGTTGAATATTTTAAATGATTTAGGTAGTTATAAATTAAGTTGAAGCTTGGTAAAATTGAATAATTATGGCTTAATTATTTAATGGAAATTGGCTATTATGGTGAAATGCAATGTTAATATTTAGTTGCTAGTATTTATATGTGTGTTAGCTGAATTTGAACTTGAATAATGATTTGAGCACGATGTACTGTATTGAGATTTTGCTTAAGTGAAATTATAGATATGTGATGAAATTGATTGGTGATATACATGTTTAAATAATATGAATGCAAAGAGTTGAGAAAGAGTAAATTGGTAATAAATCTGCTTGGGACAGCAGCAGTAACGTGATTTTGGAAAATCACCATAAATTGTGAGAGTTGAGTTAGAAGCTAAATAAATTATGTAATTAAAGCTTAATGAGTCTAGTTTCTTATAAAAGAAACTATGAAAGAAAAAGAATTTCCGATAATGAGATATTTGAAGTGATGTGGGATAGAGTCAAAATGACTTCTAGATCCCCTGTTCTGTTTTTATAAAATCATTATAAATTGTAAAAAAATGGTCATAAGATAAAATTTATATTCTTAGACTCCTTAATGAGTATAGTTTAAAATGAAATAAACGAGGACATATTTTGAATTCTTTACAATGATAAATTTGATTCGTAGTGAAGAGTGGTCAGATTAGTCAAATAATGAAACAGGGGAAACTTTAAGAAAAATCTGGTATTGATTGGACAAACAAAAAATTATGAAAATTTTATGGATAAAATATATATGAGTCTATTTTTAGGGAAAATTTACGGTAATTGATTTGGAGTTTTGTAGCTCCAGTTATAAATAATTTAGTGAATGTTGCTTAGGAAGACAGCTTATAGTGAATTTGTGATTATGTGGTATACATTGATAAAAATTTGTTAATGAGTTGCTTATTGATTTCTGATAAACTTACTATGATCTGTATGTGTGAAATTCGAATATATATATATATATATATATATTATATTTTGAAAGTAATGCTTGAATAGTCGAATAATGACTAGTTTAAAATTGTTGAATTTAAGCTCAAGAGCTTAGAAGGGCAAATTCGGATAAGGGAAAAGAGAAAGTAGTTGAATTGAATAGCCGATCCGAGACTGTTCAAAAATATTCAAGGTGAGTTTTAAGTAATCCAACGTAAATAACAATAGATTATAATCTGATATATTATGTGAATTAGGCATTCCTTGTACGGTAGGGATTTAGCCGAATGTTAAAGATGAAATGATGGTGTGTTGTATCATGCTTATATGGCCTAACGGCAAGTATAACATGTTGGTAAATATGCAATGTGCTTTTATAATTGAATGATAAGTTTGAAATGAATGTGAGTGAAATGTTATGCATAAGCTATCAAATGGTAAGTGTGAAAATGAGATGAAAGAAAAGTGTTTGAGATGTACAATTATATATGTTCAAATGATGCTAGTACCTAATTGATATGATTATGTTATAAGGAACTTATTGATTTGATTATCGTACGACATTATTCGGGCCTTTGAGCCTAGCAGGCTATAATGCCGGTGAGATACTATTCGGGCCTTTGAGCCTAGCGGGCTATAATGCCGGTGAAAGGATATCGGGCCTCGAGCCTAGCAGGCGAAATGCCAGTGAATGAATTCGAGTTTTTAAAACCTAGCAGGCTACATGCCGGTGATTTGATGAAAGTCTAAGACTAAGGTACCTCGTGTTAGATTGTTAAATGAATACATTCAATACGTTAAGTGGGCCAGGTACGCATTATGTACTCATATGTGAGTTTGATTTGAATTGAATCATAAGTGTATAATATGATACATATGTGAATAAATGTTATAACTATACCTACGATCATGATACATTCGGTCAAGGTGTGAAAGTATGTGTATTTGATTTATTTATGTTATATGAATTCAGATTAAGTGTTATAAGAATGCTGAATGTGCATTATGTGCTTGTGTATGTTCGGCCAAATGGCAATATACCTAGAAAATAGCCTCTTGAGAAATTGAATAAACGAAGTATAATTGCGTTTATTTGTTTGCATTGCTTAAAACTTACTAAGCTTATGAAAGCTTACTCCGTTTGTTACGTTTCTCTGTTTTATAGATTGTTGACTCCAGTCGCCTGCTCGGAAAGGGATCGTCAGCAACTCGTCACACTATCTATCATTTTGCTACCACTATGTGTTGGAGCTAGTATGGCATGTATAGAATAGACTAAGTGAATGATATTTTGAGATGTTGTTGTATATAAGCCATGTGAATATGGCAATTTTTGAATGTCGGTATAAGTCTGAATTTTGATCTTTGATTATGTTTGGCTATGCATATAATTGCTAATGAACTTATGTAAATGTGAAGGTACGAATGTAGTGTTTTGGATTGGTAACTCTTCATAACCCACTCCGGTGAATGATACGGGTTATAGGGGTGTTACAACTAGTCGAGCGAGCATGCAAAGTCGAAGAGCTCGGGAAAGAGAAAAGAAAAGCTGACTTTAAAGCTAGAGATTCACGAAAAAGATCATCGGGTAAAACATTTCAGTCGGCATCAAAGAAATTCCAAGATGAATTTAGCCTTTCAAAGGCTACTGCGGGCTATTCTAGACATGATCGAGACGGACCACCCGTAAATTCGAGAGCTACCTCAATAGCTAGTGTTGGTAACATTCGACCGAACCAACCTAAGTGCAAACATTACGGTAAATGACATCCCAACAATTGTAGATTGAATGATCGGGCTTGTTTTAAATGTGGTTCGATGGATCACTTCATTCGTGAATGCCCTGAGTTGGTTGAGCAAGACATGAAGTAGAATACGAGGCCGAGTAACACGGCAGCTCGAGTTAGACCACCTAGAAATACGGGTAATGTGAGTGGCAGTCAGAGGGGAACTAAATACACGGCTATTAGATCTGAGGCTCGCGCACCTGCCAGAGCTTATGCTATCCGCGCTAGTGAAGAAGCTTCATCTCCAGATGTGATTACTGGTACTTTCACTCTCTATGATACTAGTGTTGTTGCATTGATTGATCCTGGATCGGCTCATTCTTATGTATGTGAAACTTTAGTATCTAGTAAGACTTTGCCTGTAGAGTCTATTGAGTTTGTGATTTGAGTATTGAACCCTTTAGGCCGGTGTGTTTTGGTTGAAAAAGTATACAAGAATTGTCCGTTGATGATTCGAGATTCATGTTTTCCTACTGATTTGATGTTGTTGCCATTCAACGAGTTTGATATAATTCTGCGTATGGATGGGTTAACATTGCATAATGCTATTGTGAAATGCAAACTAAAGACTATTGATTTTTGATGCCAGAATGATGAGATAATTTGGATTGACTCTAATGATCTGAATGGTTTACCGGCAGTGATATCTTCGATGTTAGCTTGGAAATATGTGATAAAGGGTTGTGAAGCTTACTTTTCCTAGGTGCTCGACTCTAAAGTGACCGAAAAGAAGATTGAATCGGTACTAGTAGTGTATGAATATCCGGATCTGTTTCCTGAAGAATTACTGGGTTTACCACTGATCTGAGAGGTAGAGTTTGGCATTGAGTTAGTGCCGAGAACAACTCTGATTTCAATAGCTCGGTATAGAATTTCACCGACCGAATTAAAAGAGTTGAAAGCTCAGCTGCAAGAATTGATTGATAGAGGCTTCGCGTGACCGAGTTTTTCTCCCTGGGGTGCACTGGTTTTGTTTGTGAAAAAGAAAGACGGAACTATGAGAATGTGCATTAACTACCGACAGCTCAATAAGGTGAATATAAAGAATAAATATCCATTTCCACGAATTGACGACTTGTTCGATCAGTTGAAAGGGGCTACATTGTTTTCAAAGATAGACTTGAGATCGGGTTACTATCAGCTACGAGTTAAAGACTCCGATGTACCAAAAACTACTTTCTGAACGAGGTACGAACACTATGAGTTTTTGGTTATGCCTTTTGGGCTTACTAATGCACCTACTGCTTTTATGGATTTAATGAAAATGATCTTTACACCTTATTTGGATCGATTTGTGGTTGTGTTTATTGATGACATTCTAATTTACTCCTGTTATGAATCTAAACACGCCGAACACCTGAGAATTGTGCTATAGACTTTGTGAGATAAACAATTGTATGCGAATTTTAGTAAATGTGAGTTCTGGTTGCGTGAAGTTGGGTTTTTAGGACATGTTGTATCAGCATCGGGTACTCAGGTTGATCCGAGCAAGATTTCAGCCATACTCGATTGGAAAACTCTAAGAAATGTTTCTGAAGTCCGAAGTTTTCTGGGACTTGCTGGATATTACAGACGATTTGTAAAAGGTTTCTCGATGATTGCAACCCCAATGACGCGACTACTATAGAAAGATGTTAAGTTCAAGTGGTCAAAAAAGTGCCAAAAAATTTTTGATCAGTTGAAAGCTTTATTGACTGAATCTCCGGTGCTAGTTCGGCCAGAATCGGATAAAAAATTCGTAATCTTTAGTTATGCATCTTAGAATGGTTTGGGCTGTGTTTTGATACAGGAAGGCAAAGTTATAGCTTATGCCTCAAGATAGTTAATGCCGCATGAAAAGAACTATCTAACTCACCATTTGGAATTAGCAACTATTGTGTTTACGTTGAAAATTTGGCGCCACTATCTGTTTGGTGAGAAATGTTACATTTATTCCGATCAAAAAAGCTTAAAATACTTGATGACTCAGAAAGATCTGAATCTACGACAGCGAACATGGTTAGAGTTGTTAAAAGATTACGAGCTTATAATTGACTACCATCCGGAAAAGGCCAGTGCAGTTGCTGATGCTCTAAGTCGAAAATCTCTGTTCGCTCTGCGTGCAATGAATACACATATGGCTCTATCTAATGATGGTTCGATTGTAGCTAAGTTGAAAGCAAAACTGTTATTTATGTAGCAAATTTGTGAAGCTCAAAAAGTCGATAATGAATTCTTAGCACAACGGGCTCAATGTAATTCAAATATTGATTCAGAATTCCGAGTTGATGCTGAGGGTTGTTTGAGATTCAGAGGCCGAATATATGTTCCGAGAAATTCAGAGTTGATTCAGATGATTTTAGATGAAGCTCATAGTAGTCGATTATCTATTCATCCGAGTAGTACAAAAATGTATAATGATTTGAAACAGCTTTACTGGTGGCATGGTATGAAACAAGATATCTTTGACTTTGTTTCGAAATATTTAATCTGTCAACAAGTCATAGCCAAGCATCAGGTACCATCTGGGTTACTTAACCGATTATGATACCCGAGTGGAAATGGGACAGAGTCATGATAGATTTTGTATCGAGTTTGCCTTTGTCACCGAACAAGAAAGATGCGATTTGGGTTATTGTGGATAGATTAACTAAATCAGCTCATTTCATTCCGCTTCACACAGATTACTCGCTTGATAAGCTTGCTGAGTTGTACATTTCTCAGATTGTAAGATTGCACGGAGTACCTATCTCTATTGTTGTGGATAGAGATCCGAGGTTCACATTGCGATTTTGGAAGAAACTGTAAGATGCATGAGGTACGAAATTACATTTTAGCACTATTTTCCATCCGCAGACAGATGGTCAGTCCAAACGAATTATTCAGATACTCAAGGATATGTTGAGATGTTGCATTCTTGAGTTCGAAGGTACGTGGGAACTATACTTGCCGCTAATTGAATTTGTGTATAATAATAGCTTTTAATCTAGTATCAAAATGGCTCCTTATGAGGCTTTGTACGGTCGCAAATGTCAAACACCTTTGTATTGGACTGAGCTCAAAGAGAATAAGGTACACGGGGTCGATTTGCTTAAAGAGACTGAACAAAAAGGGAAGGTGATTCGTGATAGTCTAGAAGCAGCGTCAGATCGTTAGAAATCATATGCAGACTTGAAACGAAAGGACATTGAGTTTCAGATCGGGGACAAAGTGTTTTTGAAAGTCTTACCATGGAAGAAAATACTCCGATTCGGTCGTAAAGGCAAATTGAGTCTGAGATTTATTGGGCCGTATGAGATTATTGACTGTATTTGGTTGGTTGCTTACAGACTGTTGTTGCCACCTGAGTTAGAAAAGATCCATAATGTATTCCATGTTTCGATGCTTTAACGATATTGATCCGACCCATCACATGTGATTTCCGCGTCTGAGATTGAGATTCGATCCGATATGACATATGAAGAAGAACCGAGCCAAATTTTAGATCGCAAGGTTAAAAAATTGGGAAATAAGAAAATCTCTTTAGTGAAAGTCCTATGGCATTGACACAGAGTTGAAGAAGCTACGTGGTAGCCTGAGGATGCTATAAGAGAACGTTACCCTAACCTATTCACCGGTAAGATTTTTGGGGACGAAAATCCCTAAGGGGGATAATTGTAATAGCCCGGTTTAGACCCTATTCGAAACAGTAGTTTCGAGACCACAAATTTGAGTTAGAAAAATATTTTAATATTATTTTTGGTGTCTACAGCATGTTAATTTATATGTGTGAAAATTTCGTATGAAAATTTATTGTTTGTGTATCCAATTTAATAAAAGGACTTAATCGCGTAAAATGTAAAAATGGCTAACTAATTGTTAAAGTGCTGAATTGATGTGTTCTTATTAAATAATTATAAAATAATAATAAAATATCTTATTAAAGTATTAATAAAATAATATTTATCTAATTAAATAATTATAAAATATCAAAATATCTCTAGCATCATTATTACTTTCTAGATTTCTCTCTTCCAATTGACCATTTTGCCCTTCATTATCTTTTAAAATTCCATCCTTGAGTCATCATTTAATTTGGTAAAATTGCAATTTAGTCCCTCATAGTTCTTCATCTATTCAATTTGGTCCTAATTCATCCATTTTCCTTAGTTTCTAGATCATTCCACTCTTAAATTATTTACACTATTGGTCCTTCAACTTTTTCATGTTTACACTTTAACCCCTTAAATTATAAATATTTACTCTTGTGCAACAAAACTTTTCTCACTTTTACAATTTAGTCCTTTCTTGAATTAATATATCATAATATACTTTTCAATATTGACATAACTCAAAATTTCCCTTTTTGTTACTTTATTTCCTTATTTTACTATATCAAGAATAATATCTTACTGTAAAAATTTTCAGGGTATTACATTTCTCTCCCCCTTAAATAAATTTCGTCCTCGAAATTTCGTTGTTCTCTTTGATCATGAATTTCATTATTTCGTAGTTCTATAGTTTCTTTCGTACATATTTACCCAGTTTATCATTTATATCCATTCTCTATCCTTTCATTTCACAATTTATTTTCAATACAATATTTCACATTTGCCTTTCAGAGCTTCTACCAACAGAAATAGAAAATAATATCATATGAATCTTATTATCAAGTGTTCTATCACATATATTGGCTTGGAAAACCAAAGAAAGATAGAGTAGTACCACTTGTGAATTAATCAGACTTGCGATAATTTCTGTCTATTAGCATATTTATCCAACCTTTCCATATATTGATTATAGCATCCAAACATGAATAGTTCCATATGCCTCTGAAAATATCAGTATATATATAAGATACCCATATAAAATCCCAAAAAAAAATTAGTATAATATACCCAGTTATAACGGCTATATTCAAATATTTTTGCAATTTATTCACCAATCTATTGACTAGTATAGTCATCAATAATTTCACATTATTTACTTCACTCAAAAAAAACTAATTCGGAAGAAATTTTCAGTTAACTATTCTGTAAATACCATATTTAAATAAATCGATTTTCCCATAAATAACTTCTTTCTTTAACAGTGATATTTTATATCTCAACTAGTTTAAGAAAAATGTGATATCTCTATTCAGAACCCATCTTTACTTATTAACTCATTCTCAGTTCCGACTGCATTATCAATTGTTTAACCATTGAGCTTTTCACTTTCCACTTCTGAACTTAATCAATATAAATCTCATGACTTTCATTGCATATAACTGTATTAGTAAAGGGGTATAGATCGTAAAACCTCATAATTTAATTGTCATGTATTTACTCATATAACATTTATCATTCTCAAGTACTATAAAACATTTATCTATACTTTTACGAGTTTTGCTTCATCATAATTAACATTTTTACTCAGAGATAATCTTTTTCCTCATAACGAAAATTGTTTACTTTTTACTTAGCAGAGGCCCAGTAGACTAGATAGAACACTTCGGATATACGAGACTTATACAGAGGTGCGTTATTATGCACTATTAAACAGAGAACACTGAAGTGCTATACAGAGAGTACGAATGTGCTGAATGTGCTAATAATCAGAGAGCACTTACGTGCTAGTAATCAGGGAGCATGCTGAGGTCCCTTAATTTCCTAGTAGTTCTAATCTTGTCTACTTGGGCAAATTATTTCATGCACGCATATCACTTTTACACCTTTCGCATAATGCTTTTACATGCTTTACAATTTAATCCTTGTACCAATAATCCGTTTATTTATGTCTTCTCTACCTTTAATACATGTAATATTTTTCAAAATTCACTATTCATCCATAATTTACTAATAATCCTTATCATGTACTTCATATACCACTTTTATATATTTTATAATTTAGTCATCAGCACAATATTTCATGTAGCAATATAATTTACTTTTAATAATACACATAACATTCATCATCGACATGTATTTATTCATACCTTTATGAATTCCGATTCATTCTAATCAACTATGTACTCATATACTTGAGTATCGTTTTTAGCATTATCAAAATTATCTTGGGTTAGAAAGCATCTCATTTTATAAGTAAAACAAATCTCATCAGAGTCGGGAGATATCATACTATCACATATTATAATGACATGTGTTTTTAGACTTCACATATACTACGTTTATTCCGAGAACCGACTAAACCGTAATGTAACACCCCTAACCCGTATCCGCTGCCAGAACAGGGTTTCAGAGCATTACTACCATTTCCAGATCACTTAAAAAAAATTAAAATACTTACCGATTCAATGCATCATATAAAATAAATATATTACCATTCAATCAACAGTTTGGCACTTGTATAAGCATCAAACAACAACATTGTTAGTATACTTGCACATATCTCATATAAATTCAACATTGATATATCTATTTTCTCGACATGTCGCACTTGAGTTTAATAATAGTCTCAATTACATAATTTCCTTGTATCAACATATCAAAGATAATCATATATGTACATGTCATGAAACATATCATGCTCTTACCGTTTCTTCAAAAGCATATATCATTCATTTCATTATATCAATATTTTATGCTTCATCATTTCCATATATTTTATGTATATTTATTCGGTAATAGCTTATATCAAACTTAACATAAATTATATTCCATGTACTTATACTTATTTCGTTTATCCATTTTCATAATTATTTCATACAATGCTTTTGTACATATATTTCCATATGACCAGTTCTAGTAAATATTTCACACAACCATTTCATATACCCATTCGTCATCTGATACATTTTACCTGAATATCAATTGTTCAACAGATGTTATAGCGTCTCCTGTCCACGGTCTTATTTATCTTTGACGTGATGCCATAGTGTCTTTCAACTACGGTCTTACTCATTTTCTGTCATGTTGCCATGGTATCTTTCAACCATGGTCTTATTCTTTTCATGTCACGTTGCCATGGTATCTTTCAACCATGGTCTTACACATCTCATATCGAGTTGCCATGGTATCTTTCAACCATGGTCTTACACATTTCATATCGAGTTGTCATGGTATCTTTCAACCATGGTCTTACACATAAAGTTGCCATGGTATCTTTCAACCATGGTCTTACACATTTCATATCGAGAGCACACTCCCTTGAACCTCATCCTTACTTGGTGGGATTACCGGTCCAGGCTAAATCCTCAGTAATATAAACTCATAGAGTATTGTCGGGATTACCACCGAGTTAAATCCTCGCAACGACAATTACTCTAATGAGCTTGGATCTGAATTACCAGTCCAGGCTAAATTCAGACCCTAATTCGGATTACCCGTCCGGGCTAAATCCGTTTTACACATATTCTTCAGGAGGGCTATATCAGGATAGGATCACCCGTCCGGGCTAGATCCTTTTTACCGTCAATTCCTTTTCAGAGATCCATCGAATTTTCCTTTCATTCAACCGGGATTTCTTCTCCTTTTATCAAATTTATCAATGTTTCATAAATTTCCATATAATGAACATTCAAATCATATTCATATCAAAAACATGCATTTCAAGCATTTAAGAATATAATTCAAGTTACATGAACTTACCTCATTGCTTGTTTGTGTTTATAATTTCATTAATCTGATATCTTTTCTTTTCTACGATCAAGTCTCATATTTGAGTCGTCCGGATCTTTATAAATAAATTTGATAATCATTTTCATTCATTTCATATTCTAATGCATTTAATTAATACTCTAGGCAAAATTACCATTTTGCCCCTAAACTTTTAATTAATCACGATTTCATCCTTAGGGTCAAGAAAATAAAATTCTTGCAATTTAATCCTTATTTCCAGCTATTATTCTCATATATATTGATAACAATCCTGAATTCTATAAAATATCGAATTTTTCATAATTTCAACACTTTTCAATTTAATCCCTAAAACATGTTTTTCCCGATCTTGAACTAAATTAATAATTTCATTCAATTTTGTAATTTAAATAATAAAATAATCCATTTCATGCAATTTGGTCATTTCGACATGTTTACAAAATTGCCCATAAAGTTTTACTTTTATTCAATTTAGTCCCCGAGCCTAAAATATGCAAATTAGCCATGCTAGATGAATATTCATACATATTTTCCTCCTCCTCCTCTCCATTCCACATCCTTAATGTAGATAACACGCTTGTAAGTAACATTATCCATAATTTTTATTATTTACTTTTATGAATATTCAAGTCGTCTATCTACATCATAGTCACTAAATTATTTATATATGGATCTATAGAACTCAAAATTAATATCTGATAGTTTTCCCTGAATCTAGACTCATATATATTCTTACCATAAAAATTTCAGAATTTTTGGTTTAGCCAATAAGTACAGTTTATTCTTTAAAGTTACCCCTATTCTGCTGTCTGACAGTTTTGACCCCTCTTCACCAAAAATTAATTATCTCCTCATAAAGAATTCAAATGATGTTCTTGTTTGTTTCTATTAAAAATAGACTCATTCAGGATTTTAGAAATATAAATTTAAGCCCATAATTATTTTTATTCAATTTTTTATGATTTTTCAAAGTCAGAACAGGGGAACCCAAATTCATTCTGACCTTGTCTCACAAAATTCATTATATCTCAAAATTTACAAATCCATTGCTTACATTATTTATTCTATGAGAAACCATACTCAATAATATTTAATTCCATATTTTTTTCATCTTCTAATTCAATTTCTACAATTTATGGTGATTTTTCAAAATTAGTCTACTGTTGCTGTCCAAACTGTTTTTGTGCAAGCTATTAATTACCATGTTATAACACCCTTATTTTCTTTTTCTACACCATTTCTCATCACTTTCTCTTATTTTCTCTTCACTAACATATCAAAAATATAGGACCTTATGTAAAAAAACTCTACTATAACATTATTTCCATGCTTTGTCAATAATAACAAACTTAAAAACATATTGAAATCTTGATATACTTACCTTGTTCTATTGATACTAATCTTTAACTTGATTTTCTCTCCTCCAGCTTCTATTTCTTGAATCCAACTTGATATTCTAACTCCCCATGCTCTCCTTAACATTTTGTCTCTTGGTAGCTATGGAAATTCATTTGATTTTTGGGTGAAAATGGTGAATTTTTGGTAAAAGGACCAAATTGTAAAGAAAGCAAAACTTTATTTCTTCCTCTCTTTCTCTCACGTTAGTGCATGGGAAAATATGGATGAGAATTTCTCATCTTTATTTCTTTATATACTAATAAAATAATAATAAAATATCTTATTAAAGTATTAATAAAATAATATTTATCTAATTAAATAATTATAAAATATCAAAATATCTCTAGCATCATTATTACTTTCTAGATTTCTCTCTCTTCCAATTGACCATTTTTCCCTTCATTATCTTTTAAAATTCCATCATTGAGTCATCATTTAATTTGGTAAAATTGCAATTTAGTCCCTCATAGTTCTTCATCTATTCAATTTGGTCCTAATTCATCCATTTTCCTTAGTTTCTAGATCATTCCACTCTTAAATTATTTACACTATTGGTCCTTCAACTTTTTCATGTTTACACTTTAACCCCTCAAATTATGAATATTTACTCTTGTGCAACAAAAATTTTCTCACTTTTACAATTGAGTCCTTTCTTGAATTAATATATCATAATATACTTCTCAATATTGACATAACTCAAAATTTCCCTTTTTGTCACTTTATTTCCTTATTTTACTATATCAAGGATAATATCTTCTTGTAAAAATTTTCAAGGTATTACATGAGTAGTAAGGTAAGTATATACTTTATATGAATATATGAAATGTGCATTATGAAAGTGAAAGTTAAATATGCTTATGAATATATATGTATTTGGTCAAGTAGTAAAATAATGCTAAAGTATATGTATTGACATATGAAGTTGCAAGCTTGATAATTATATATGTGGTTATGATTAGTATGATTTGGTTTAATTATATTGAATTATAAATGTCATTGAAATGATTTATTTGCTTATGACTTACTAAGCTATTCAAGCTTACTCTGTGTGTGTATGTTCTTTGTTTTTATAGATTTTGAAGCTAGTTACGAGCTCAGGGATCGTCAGAGAAATCCGTCACACTATCAATCACTTTTGCAGTATTTTATAAGTTTGAACTTGAACCTATGGCATGTATAGGCTAGTTATTATGTTTGATTTTGAAGTATGTATATATTGATAGCCATGCAAAAATGACTAGATTATAATGTTAAAATTTGTGTGTATGTGGCTATGACTTAAATTCAATTTGGAAGTATATTCATGGTTTATATGTATGGTATTAGGTTATATGAATTGGTTTGATTAATGAGTTAGTTGATGGTTGAATATATGTGGTATTACTTACGTGCATTATGTTATGCTTTAGACTTATTGTGGGAATTATGTTTCATGGTATACTTATGATGTTTTAATATGTGTTTCGGTTTGAGTAATGATGAAATTTGGTACAGACTAGAGGTGTGCATAGGTCGGGCCGGGCCCATAAAAAAAATTTGGCCCGTTTTCAAGGCCCGGGCCCGGCCCGGCCCGAAATATGGGCCTAAAAATTTGTCCAAGCCCGGCCCGGTCCTATTAAATTTTTTTTTTTTTTATTAAATAAAAACTTTAAAATATAATAAATCAAATACATTTAAAACATAAAACAAATATTAAAAGAAAAAATAAATAAATAATGGGACTAAAATAATTATTAAAATAATACATAAATTAAAAATATAATAAAAAGTAATTATATTAAAATTGAAAAATTGAAACAAATTAAAACTAAATTAAGAATTAAATTATATTAATAACAAAAGTTTTACAATATCAAAATAACATCAAAACAACAAAAAAGTAAAGTAAAAGTACTAAAGTTATTTAAAATTAAAAATAAAAAAATTTAAAATTTTAATATTAAAATTGGGTGGGTAGAACAAGCAGGCCAAAAAAATCTTACGAGGGCCGCCCATTTTCTAAACAGGCCTCATTTTTGTCCAAGCCCGTTTTGGCCTATATTTTACCCAAACCCTCCCATTTTTTAGGCGGGCCTTGGGTGGTGGTCAGCCGCCCAACCATGCACACCTCTAGTACAGACATGAATATGATTATTTAGTTAAATGTTAATGTCATTGTGAGTAAGTGTGTGTATAGTTGCTTTGGTTATTTTATGAGTTAAAATAGGTTATAATGCATGTTTATATTTGTGACAGCCCAAAATTGACCCTAGTCGGAAGGTGGTCTCGGGACCACAAAACCGAGGCATAAAAATAATTAAAAATTTATTTTGATGCCTATAATATGTGTGTGCTCATGTATGACATTTTATGATGATTGATTTAGTGTTATAAGGGTGAATTCCACAAGAAAGGACTTAGTAATGAACTTTGAAAGTATGATAGGAAATGTGTGATGACTAATTAAAGCATGCATGCAAAATAATGGACTTGCATGTCAAATTCCCCTTTTATAGGTGGTGGCGGCCATGACAAGGGAGGATGGGCTAAACATGTCATGAAACATGTTTTGTTGGTGCATTAGGGTGAAATAATAAACAAAGGTGTATGGGTGATAAAAAAATGAAAAAGAAATGTGTGTGAGTGTGGTAATCCCCCCCCATTGCCGTGAGTTGTAGAGAAGGAAAGAAAAAAAATTTTGTTCATCCTTTCTTTGAGCCAAAACTAAGGAAGAAGGAGGATTTTTGCTTCATGCTTGGTTTGGAAGAGATCTAGAAGGAGATTTGGCTAAGTTTGCATCAAGATTAAGGTATGTATGAGGTTGTGTTAGGAGTTTCATGCATGTTTTGGTTGCTAACTTGATGTGCATGTTAGCCATGGCTCAAATCTTTGTTAAGCCATGGAAATGGTATTTGGCCAAAGTTGTTATGGTGATAAAGCCATTGCATGCTAAGTGTGAAGCTTGATGATGATGCATGCAATGATGGATTGTCTACTCTTGAGTAAGATTTTGAGCTTTCTTTTTGTTTTATCATGATTGAAGTTGAAAAGGAGCATGATTGTCATATTCGCCATGATGCATTCATGAGCATGGTTCATGCTTCTTGCATGTTAGTTAAAATTTGTGTTTTGGATGGCTATGGACACCTTGAAATTGCCATGCTCATATATGTATATATATGTTTGCACATGATGTTTTGGTTATGAAGGAAGTGATGAATAAGTTTGTTTAAAGAAGAAGATGTTGAAGAATAATTGTGAAATTGTAAGCACATTCGCCTAGCACACATATGAGTGCTTGATGTTATATTGTAAGTTTTGAGCTACAATATGCAAAGCATTAACTAGTAAAATGCATGCTGTTTTGTGTGGTATTAAGTGCATAATTGGCCTCAACATGGACAAGTATATTCGCCTTGGGTAGCCTATTGAAGGCCTTAGCTTTTCCTTGATGCTCGAATAAATTGTATTGAATTGCTTGATGTAGTATAAAATGTGCATGACCATTGTGTATTCAAGCTAAAGGGTGGCCATATGACCATTTAAATTCCTTGTCATATTCGCCATAAGCTAGCACAATGAGGTTTTGATAAATTGAATTTGTTTGAATTAGCTCAAGAGCTAAGAGGGCCACAATTGGACAAGGGGAAGGAAAAAGTAATCGAATAGCCGTAAAAGCCGTTCGACAACATCCGAGGTAAGTCCTCAAGAAGTGACCTTACTTGAATTATGTGGAATGAAATATGGATGTATTGATTATTAATTTATGTGTGTATGAGTATTGAATGATACCCGGGCTAAGTCCCAAGGCGATTATGTTAGTGATTATAATTGTGTTTGAGCCTTAGTAACGAAAATAAATATGTATGTCCAATGATTATTGATGTATGTGTGCATGAGAAATTGAATGATATCCGGGCTAAGCCCTCAAGACAATTATGCTGGAAATTATAACCGGGTTAAGACCCAAGGCAATTGTGCTAGTGGCTACATCCGGCTAAGACCAAGGCATTCGTATGAAGTCATTCTATCCGGCTAAGACCAAGGCATTTGTGCAAATCGTGATATCCGGGTTAAGTCCCGTAGGCCTTGGTGCGGGTTACCATAACCGGGCTATGTCCCAAGGCGATTGATCGAGTAGCGACATCCGGTTAAACTCGAAGGTATGTGATTTGAAAATTATAAGCTTGCTGGAAAATTTCAGCTAATGCACTTGTGAAATTTCCCAATGACAAGGTAAGTGCGGTGTGTGCTTTATGCGCTAGGAGTAAGAGCGTGTGAATATCCGCTCCTATGATGGAACGAGTTATCGGCCTTAATGAAGCCGTTATTTGTGTATGAACATAAGAGTTGGGATGGTGAAGTAAGTATGATTATGTGAATGTGCATTAATGAAATGATGCATTTAACTATGTGAATGTATTGCTGTAATTAGAGTTGATTATATTCCTTGAGACTTACTAAGCATAAAATGCTTACTCCGTTGCTTTGGCTCTCGTTTTCTAGATTTCGCCGATAGCAATCGGATTCGGGATCGTTGAAGTCGAAGTCATCCACACTATCAAACCCCATTTTGGTATAAATTCTTGGTTGAACTTGAAATGGCATGTATAGGACTACCCTTGTTGGTTTAAATATGTTATGATGTATATGTGTACGGCCATGCGAAAATGGCTCGTAATAGTGAAGTATCAACTTAAACTATTTGCGGTTTGTATATATATATATATGGTGTCATGATGTGACTATGAATTGGAAATGGGAATGTTGGTCACATGATCAGCCATTGGCATGGTTAAAATGATCATATGTGGACCTATGTAAGGCAAGACTAGTTGGTTCATGGAGACTACAAAATAGGTAAGACCTACCTTAAAACAGATGCTGCCAGCTGCAGTAACGTGAATGTGAAAAATCACCAAAATTTGTAGGAATGGTATTAAATAGTGAATCAGCTATGTAAATGAACATTGATGAGTCTATTTTCATATGGAAGAAACGAAATGGTCATAGGAGTTACATGTTAAGAGATATTAAAGCTATTGTAAGACAGGGCCAGAACGGTTTCTGGGTTCCCTGTCGCAACTTTACAAATTTACTATAAATTATCCAGAAAGAATTAGGAGACATACCTTATATGTACAGATTCCATTTTGAGTCTAGTTTCATTAGAAACAAACGGCACCAGCATTAAAGCCCTGTACAGAGAGATATTCAAGTTATACCGCGCGAAGGTCAGAGCAGTCGATCCCTGTAACATGGGTGACTTTAACTAATAAACTGTACCAATTGGCCCGACCAAAATTCTAGAAATAAATCCATGGATGGATATATGAGTCTAAATTTAGGAAAATTTACGAAACCAGTTTCTGAGTTTTGAAACTCGAGATATGATTTTTAAGGCGACAGTGACGCAGTTTTTCCAGCCTGACTGGAAATGTCCAATGGATGGGCAAAACAAGTGAACTTGGCGTGCTAACCCTCGTGTCCGACACGGCGATGGTCTCGGGTTCGGGTGTTACAATTTTATTGGTATCGAGCCACGGTTTAGTCGATTCTAGGACTACCGTGAGGTGTTTGGGGTCTAGCTATACATGCCATTAAATGATGAATCGATAGTGTGGTGATTTCTGACAATTTGACTTTGAGTTTGTTTATAGCAATGGATCCCGATCCCAACCGAGCAATAGCTGATGATGTGGAGAGTGTGGCGCTGCTCCGCACAAGGGACAGCGCCGGCGGACTCTCAACCTATGGCCAGCAATCCGAATGATGAGGCTAGGCAAGCCTTTTATAGTGTGATGAACGAATGGTTTAATCAATACATTCGAACTAACACGGCTGTCCCACAACCTCCATTCCCGACAAATGCAACCTCAGACCTACAATACCTCCGATGAATCGACCAAATAAGGTCAAGTAAGCCCCCAGTCGATAGGATTCGAAAACATGGGGCCACTGAATTTAAAGCTACGGATGATGATGATGCCGAACGAGCTGAATTTTGGTTGGACAACACTATCCGGGTGCTCGATGAGCTATCTTGTACACCGATGAGTGCTTAAAGTGTACCATCTCCTTGCTACGTGATTCCACCTACTATTGGTGGAGTACTCTGACTTCTGTGGTACCTAGAGAGCAAGTGACTTGGGAATTCTTTCAAACCAAGTTCCGAAAAAAAAAAAAAAAAAAGTATATCAGTCAGAGATTCATCGACCAAAAGCGAAGGAATTTCTTGATCTTAAGCAAGGTTCTATGTCGGTTACCGACTATGAACGAAAATTTGTGAGGCTTAGCCGATACACGCGAGAATGCATTTCGTCCGAAGCTATTATGTGTAAACGCTTCGAGGATGGGCTGAATGATGATATAAGGATGTTCGTTGGCATTCTCGAAATACGAGATCGTAGTACTTGTTGAGCGAGCTTGTAAAGTCGAAGAGCTTAGAAAGGAGAAACAAAAAGCTGATGTGGGAACTGGAGAATTCGAAGAGGTCCTCGGAAAGTCTCTTCAACAGCAATCAAGAGATTTCGAGATGATGTGAACCGGTCTAGAGGCGCTTTGGGCTTTTCTAGACGAGGACGCGATCGACCCCGTGACCACACGAGTCACTTCGATCGCCGATGGTGGAAATGATCGCGAGAGAGGCGAGTGTCAACATTGTGGCAAATGGCATTCGGGAGCTGTTGGTTTCGTGATCGCTCCTGCTATAAGTGTGGATCGGCCGACCACTTTAGGAAGGATTGCCCGAGGATGCTTGAGCAGAATGTGAGTCGAGTGGAAACTCGGGTGCTACCATCGCCGAGGTAGGCCACCTAGAAATATGGGCAATGTCGATGGCGGTCGAGAGGATCTAGAGATGCTACCATCGATCCGAGGCTCGTGCTCCTGCGAGGACTTATGCCATACGCCAAGACGCGAGGATGTTGCCTCTCCGGATGTCATTACGGTGCTTTCACTCTTTTCAATACTAATGTGATTGCTTTGATTGACCTGGTTCTACTCAATCTTATATATGTGAAACCTTAGCATCCAAGAAGACTTTGCCTATTGAGTCTCTCGAGTTTGTAATTCGGTGTCAAACCCTTGGGTCATTACGTGCTTGTCAACAAAGTGTGCAAGAAAAGTCCCCTAGTGTTCCGAGGTTCTTGTTTCGGCGGACTTGATGCTTTTGCCGTTCGATGAATCGACGTTATTCTTGGTTTGAATGGGTTGACCATGCACGATGCGGTCGTAAATTGCAAAAGCAAGACTATCGATTTGAGGTGCGCGAATAACGAGATAATTCGGGTTAAGTCTACGGACTTAAAGGGGTTGCCGGTATGTAATATCGCAATGTTGGCCCGAAAATATGTAAGAAAAGAGTGCGGCGTACCTTGCGACGTGCTGTTCGATGACAAGGAATCGAAAAGAAACCCGAATCTGTGTGCGTGGTTTGTGAATACCGGATGTTTTCCTGAAGAATTACCGGGTTTACCACTGCTCGGAAATAGAATTTGGCATCGAATTGGTACCGGTACCACTCCAATTTCGATAGCTCCGTGATCGTATGGCACCAACGGAATTAAAGGAGTTGGAAGCTCGATTGCAAGAATTGGTGGATAGAGGTTTTGCTCGCCCGAGTTTTTCGCCTTGGGTGCGCCGGTGTTGTTCGTGAAAAGAAGGATGGAACCATGCGGTGTGCATCGATTATCGTCGACAATAAAGCGATAATAAAGAACAAATATCCGCTGCCACGTATCGATGACTTGTTCGATCAACTAAAGGGAGCCTCGGTGTTCTCGAAAATAGATTTGAGATCGGGCTATTATCAATTGCGAATCCGAGATTGAGACGTACCCAAGACCGCCTTGAGCGAGATATGGTCACTATGAGTTCCTAGTGATGCCGTTTGGGCTCACTAATGCCCTCGGTATTTATGGATTTAATGAATCGGATCTTTAGACCATATTTGGATCGATTAGTAGTCGTGTTCATTGATGACATCTTGGTCTATTCAAGAAATGAGACCGAACATTTGAACACTGCGGTTAGTCTTGCAAATTTTACAGGATAAGCAATTATATGCTAAGTTTAGCAAGTGTGAGTTCGGTTAAGAGAGGTTAGCTTCTTGGGTCATGTGGTATCTGACGGTATTCGAGTCTAATTCGAATAAAATTTCAGCCATACTTAATTGGAAGCCTCAGAAATATTACCGAGGTTCGAGCTTTTGGGGCTTAGGTTATTACCGACGATTTGTAAAAGGCTTCTCAACGATAGCCACGCCGATGATGAAGCTACTCCAAAAGGATGTTAAGTTCGAATGGACGGAGAAATGCCAAAAGGTTTCGATCAATGAAAACTTATTTGATGAAGCCCCAATTCTAGTGCAACCCGAGTCAAGCAAAGAGCTTGTCATCTATAGCGACGCCTCTCTACTTGGGTTAGGTTGCGTATTAATGCAAGAAGGTCGAGTTGTGGCCTGCGCGTCGAGGCAATTAAAGCCACATGAGAAAAATTATCCGACTCATGATCTCGAATTGGCCGCCATCGTATTCGCCTTAAAGATTTGGTGACATTACTTATTTGGTGAAAGGTGCCATGTATACTCGGATCACAAAAGTCTCAAATATTTGATGATCCAAAGAGACTTAAATCTGCGACAAAGACGTTGGCTCGAGCTGTTAAAGGATTACGAGCTGGTCATTGACTATCACCGGGAAAGGCGAATGTGGTTGCGGATGCCTTGAGTCGTAAATCATTATTCGCTTACGAGCGATGAGCGTGCACTTGTGCATTCGATCCGATAGTGTGTTAGTAGCTGAATTGAAAGCCAAACCACTATTGATACATCAAATTCGAGAAGCTCGAAAGTCCACGACGAGTTGGCGCAAAACGGGCCGAGTGTGTTCCAAACATGGATTCGAGTTTCAAATCGATGATGACGATTGTTTGAGGTTCAAAAGTCGTCTGTGTGTTCCAAAGAATTGAACTCATTTCGATAATTCTGAATGAAGCCCATTGTAGCCGAATGGCAATCCACCGGGAGAACGAAGATGTACAATGATTTGAAACGTCGGTTTTGGTGGCATGGTATGAAGCGAGACATCTCCGACTTTGTTTGAGATGTTTAATATGTCAACAAGTGAAAGCGGAACATCAGTGCCTTGAGATTACTTGACCAATCACGATACCCGAGTGGAAATGGGATCGAGTCATAATGGACTTTGTATCCGGACCGCCATTGTCGACAAGTAAGAAGGATGCGGTTTGGGTCGTGGTAAATCGATTGACTAAGTCGGCCCACTTTGTCCCCGACGCACGGATTTTTCAATTGACAAATTAGCTGAATTGTACGCGTTTCTCAGTTGTGAGATTACACGGGTGCCTATTTCCATCGTGTCGGATAGAGATCCGAGATTTACCTCGCGATTTTGGAAAAAGTTGCAAGAAGCTTTGGGTACCAAGTTGCATTTCGAACCGCCTTTCACCCCCAAACCGATGGTCAATCCGGCGGATAATTCGGATACTTGAGGATATGTTAAGATGTTGCGTCCTCGAGTTTAGTGGTTTATGGGAGCGGTATTTGCCGTTGATTGAATTCGCTTACAACAACGACTTTCAATCAAGTATTAAGATGGCACCTACGAGGCCTTGTACGGTCGTAAATGCCGTACACCATTGTTTTGACCGAGCTCGGTGAAAGCAAGATTTTCGGGTGGATTTGATTAGGGATGCTGAGCAGAAAGTGAAAGTAATCCGTGAAAGTCTCAAGATAGCCTCCGATCGTTAGAAGTCGTACGCGGACTTGAAGCGTAAGGATATCGAGTATCAGGTGGGTGATAAAGTGTTTCTCAAGGTATCGCCTTGGAAAAAGATACTCAGATTCGGCCGTAAGGGCAAGTTGAGCCCGAGGTTCGTTGGGCCATATGAGATATCCGGCGAGTCGATCCGGTGGCATATCGTTTGATTTTGCCCCGAACTCGAAAAGGTTCACGATGTCTTTCACGTTCGATGCTTTGACGCTATAGATCCGATCCATCGCACGTGATTAGTCCATCGAAATTGAAATTCAAGCTAATATGAGTTATGAGGAAGAACCGATTCGTATCCCATCACGAGAAGTGAAAGAGTTGTGAAACAAGCGGGTTCCGCTAGTAAAAGTGTTATGGCTCAAGCACGGGATAGAAGAAGCTACTTGGGAGACCGAGAACTCTATGAAAGAGCGATATCCAAACCTATTTACGGTAAGATTTTCGGGACGAAAATTTCTTAAGTGGGGAGAGTTGTGACAGACCCAAAATTGACCCTAGTCGGAAGGTGGTCTCGGGACCACAAAACCGAGGCATAAAAATAATTAAAATTTATTTTGATGCCTATAATATGTGTGTGCTCATGTATGACATTTTATGATGATTGATTTAGTGTTATAAGGGTGAATTCCACAAGAAAGGACTTAGTAATGAACTTTGAAAGTATGATAGGAAATGTGTGATGACTAATTAAAGCATGCATGCAAAATAATGGACTTGCATGTCAAATTCCCCCTTTATAGGTGGTGGCCGGCCATGACAAGGAGGATGGGCTAAACATGTCATGAAACATGTTTTGTTGGTGCATTAGGGTGAAATAATAAACAAAGGTGTATGGGTGATAAAAAATGAAAAGAAATGTGTGTGAGTGTGGTAATCCCCCATTGCCGTGAGTTGTAGAGAAGGAAAGAAAAAAATTTTGTTCATCCTTTCTTTGAGCCAAAACTAAGGAAGAAGGAGGATTTTTGCTTCATGCTTGGTTTGGAAGAGATCTAGAAGGAGATTTGGCTAAGTTTGCATCAAGATTAAGGTATGTATGAGGTTGTGTTAGGAGTTTCATGCATGTTTTGGTTGCTAACTTGATGTGCATGTTAGCCATGGCTCAAATCTTTGTTAAGCCATGGAAATGGTATTTGGCCAAAGTTGTTATGGTGATAAAGCCATTGCATGCTAAGTGTGAAGCTTGATGATGATGCATGCAATGATGGATTGTCTACTCTTGAGTAAGATTTTGAGCTTTCTTTTGTTTTATCATGATTGAAGTTGAAAAGGAGCATGATTGTCATATTCGGCCATGATGCATTCATGAGCATGGTTCATGCTTCTTGCATGTTAGTTAAAATTTGTGTTTTGGATGGCTATGGACACCTTGAAATTGCCATGCTCATATATGTATATATATGTTTGCACATGATGTTTTGGTTATGAAGGAAGTGATGAATAAGTTTGTTTAAAGAAGAAGATGTTGAAGAATAATTGTGAAATTGTAAGCACATATTGCCTAGCACACATATGAGTGCTTGATGTTATATTGTAAGTTTTGAGCTACAATATGCAAAGCATTAACTAGTAAAATGCATGCTGTTTTTGTGTGGTATTAAGTGCATAATTGGCCTCAACATGGACAAGTATATTCGGCCTTGGGTAGCCTATTGAAGGCCTTAGCTTTTCCTTGATGCTCGAATAAATTGTATTGAATTGCTTGATGTAGTATAAAATGTGCATGACCATTGTGTATTCAAGCTAAAGGGTGGCCATATGACCATTTAAATTCCTTGTCATATTCGGCCATAAGCTAGCACAATGAGGTTTTGATAAATTGAATTTGTTTGAATTAGCTCAAGAGCTAAGAGGGCCACAATTGGACAAGGGGAAGGAAAAAGTAATCGAATAGCCGTAAAAGCCGTTCGACAACATCCGAGGTAAGTCCTCAAGAAGTGACCTTACTTGAATTATGTGGAATGAAATATGGATGTATTGATTATTAATTTATGTGTGTATGAGTATTGAATGATACCCGGGCTAAGTCCGAAGGCGATTATGTTAGTGATTATAATTGTGTTTGAGCCTTAGTAACGAAAATAAATATGTATGTCCAATGATTATTGATGTATGTGTGCATGAGAAATTGAATGATATCCGGGCTAAGCCCCGAAGACAATTATGCTGGAAATTATAACCGGGTTAAGACCCGAAGGCAATTGTGCTAGTGGCTACATCCGGGCTAAGACCAAGGCATTCGTATGCGAGTCATTCTATCCGGCTAAGACCAAGGCATTTGTGCAAATCGTGATATCCGGGTTAAGTCCGTAGGCCTTGGTGCGGGTTACCATAACCGGGCTATGTCCCGGCGATTGATCGAGTAGCGACATCCGGTTAAACTCGAAGGTATGTGATTTGAAAATTATAAGCTTGCTGGAAAATTTCAGCTAATGCACTTGTGAAATTTCCCAATGACAAGGTAAGTGCGGTGTGTGCTTTTGCGCTAGGAGTAAGGCGTGTGAATATCCGCTCCTATGATGGAACGAGTTATCGGCCTTAATGAAGCCGTTATTTGTGTATGAACATAAGAGTTGGGATGGTGAAGTAAGTATGATTATGTGAATGTGCATTAATGAAATGATGCATTTAACTATGTGAATGTATTGCTGTAATTAGAGTTGATTATATTCCTTGAGACTTACTAAGCATAAAATGCTTACTCCGTTGCTTTGGCTCTCGTTTTCTAGATTTCGCTCGATAGCAATCGGATTCGGGATCGTTGAAGTCGAAGTCATCCACACTATCAAACCCCATTTTGGTATAAATTCTTGGTTGAACTTGAAATGGCATGTATAGGACTACCCTTGTTGGTTTAAATATGTTATGATGTATATGTGTACGGCCATGCGAAAATGGCTCGTAATAGTGAAGTATCAACTTAAACTATTTGCGGTTTGTATATATATATATATGGTGTCATGATGTGACTATGAATTGGAAATGGGAATGTTGGTCACATGATCAGCCATTGGCATGGTTAAAATGATCATATGTGGACCTATGTAAGGCAAGACTAGTTGGTTCATGGAGACTACAAAATAGGTAAGACCTACCTTAAAACAGATGCTGCCAGCTGCAGTAACGTGAATGTGAAAAATCACCAAAATTTGTAGGAATGGTATTAAATAGTGAATCAGCTATGTAAATGAACATTGATGAGTCTATTTTCATATGGAAGAAACGAAATGGTCATAGGAGTTACATGTTAAGAGATATTAAAGCTATTGTAAGACAGGGCCAGAACGGTTTCTGGGTTCCCTGTCGCAACTTTACAAATTTACTATAAATTATCCAGAAAGAATTAGGAGACATACCTTATATGTACAGATTCCATTTTGAGTCTAGTTTCATTAGAAACAAACGGCACCAGCATTAAAGCCCTGTACAGAGAGATATTCAAGTTATACCGCGCGAAGGTCAGAGCAGTCGATCCCTGTAACATGGGTGACTTTAACTAATAAACTGTACCAATTGGCCCGACCAAAAATTCTAGAAATAAATCCATGGATGGATATATGAGTCTAAATTTAGGGAAAATTTACGAAACCAGTTTCTGAGTTTTGAAACTCGAGATATGATTTTTAAGGCGACAGTGACGCAGTTTTTCCAGCCTGACTGGAAATGTCCAATGGATGGGCAAAACAAGTGAACTTGGCGTGCTAACCCCTCGTGTCCGACACCGGCGATGGTCTCGGGTTCGGGGTGTTACAATATTCGGCTAACCTTAATTAAAATAAAAGGTATATGCTTATGACATGTTTACTTATGAATTAGTTGTTTAGGTTTCGTTTTGGATAGTAAAGAGTGAATAAAATTTTAAAAGTCATAGAAGTTATTTTGAATAACCAAATGTTGGCTAATTTTTTGATAATGTGTAAGTACTTATAGGCATGATAATAAGCATGCGAAATGGATGTACTTTTTGGTTGTTATTTGTGCTCAAAATGATTCAATTTATTATGGTCATATGCACATAAATTGTGATAATAGAAGAGGTACATTGTGGTTATTTGGTAAATATATTTAGATATAGTTTATTAATATTAGTAAATATGCACATGTTGTATAAGCAACTATGGTATGTTCGGTCATGTTGTAATGTTGCTATGGTACTTATGTTTTAATTGGTTCAATATGCGTATGGTCGAGTGACTAGAAAAGAGGTATGTTCAGACTTAAGTGATATTTATGAAAATGTATGACTACTGCCGTGTGGTTGTTTTAATTTGCATTTTTGTACAAGTCATGTTTGTTTATATTAATTAATAATCATGCCACATATGTGAATGGTACCTAAGTTGAGTACTATGGTTCATTTAGTTTTTAAATGTGTATATGTATTAAGTTTCAAAATTTTCTGGCTGAAATAAGTATTCTTAATGTAGATCAATTACAGAGTATGGAATGTAATAAATGTCTGTTTGCGTTGTATTATGTCAGGTAATGCCTTGTAACCCTACTCCGGCGATGTATATGGGTTAGGGGTGTTACATCAACTCCTCAATCCTGATGATTATCTACACGAATTGTGAGGGTGTAAGCTTCAAAAAGCTCAGTGAATGTAAAAAAAAATGACTAGTAAATTAACATCCAAATCATGCTTAAATTACATCCAATCAATCACCAATTATCGGCCATAATAAAGAAACATGTCAATTTAATTTCCATATGTTTTATCAATATCAAGAATCAATTATTCATGGCTTAGAAATATCAAATGATATAACAATCATCACACATAAATATATTGGCATACACTTCTCATGGATCAATTGGGTGATCATATATTGAATAAACGGTTCTCTAAGCTCCCACAAATATCAAATATAGTCCACCGAGTTGAGTAGACCGAAGCACACACTCCCTTATAGTGCCTCAAATAACCTAGTGAGTGGAGACTCATGCCCAACACTCCCTTATCTACTCCAAACAAATCAGTCCACCTAGAGCCATATGCTCACAATGTCACAAATAAAGGTGAGTACTCACAAATCCTTTGACATGCGAACTATATGCAATGGGTTCACCATACATGTTTGATAATACTATAGAACGACATATTTTATATGCTAATTGCACGATTATTTTGAGTATGATCCTACTAATTTGGATTATTTTGTGGTCTTTTATCTTTTAGAGACTAAATTGGAGGCAAGAGGAAATTTAAGGGCAAAAAGTGCAAATTTGAAGATATAATGGGCCAACATGCAAAGAAAGAGAGAAGTGGTGCCAAAAATGCAAACATGGAAGACCCAATGACTAAAATGCAAAAGAAAAGATTTTATAGCACAAGACTCTATTTTAATTTCAATTATATTAGGATAATTATTAAGGATTTTTATTTAGATTTAATTTTAAGATTTATTTTCATTTACCTTTATTTATCTTTAATTATCTTTATTTATTTGTATTTATCTTTTAGAATTTCATTAGGAATAGAGTAGGTTTTCTAGTATTATAAATAGGGGATGGAGTGGCACATATTTGACATCTTTTTTCTGTAATCACTCCCTCTCACAAAATCTTTGTCTTTTGTTCTCTCCATCTTTTCTTCAATAAAAATCTCATATCTATTTTATTTATTTCTTCCCCAAAAATCATGAGCCACAAAACCAATCTAGCCGAAAGTTTTCAAAATTCCCCAAAAAGGTTCATGAGGCTTAGAATCCGTGCTTAGCCTTCTCAACAGGGTATTCATAGCTTCTCCGCACTATGGGGCTGACGCTTCCGTCCATGTCCCTTAATAGGTGATCTTTTCAACTTGTGTAAGGAACGACAGCTTTGTACGTTTTGGGAAGATTACACAATCGGTTCATTGGCTTTCTGCGTCAAAGGTTGACGAATCCAAGAGACAAAACGGTGTCGTATTCGCCATTGGGAAGTGGTGATCTAGCAGAAGATAGTCCCACAAAAGCGATTATTGGCTAGAGTCAAGTTCCGTCAAATCTTAAGTCTAAATCTTTGGAGCTGGTGGTTGTAGGCATCCTGTTCCACTATAACTGGCTTATCCTGCTCGAGAAGGGTTACTTAAAAGCCAAGGATTGAAACCAATGCGGAACGAGACAACCGGAGGCTGGAATCTCGCCACATAAGAAACTTTCTCTTTTCCCAACTCTACTTATTTTTATATTCCTCATTTTAATTTTTGTAATTTATTTAATTTTGCAATTTCAATTCACTTTAAATTCTATTTTTATTTTTCCAGATTCTTAATTCTATTTTTTATTTTCAGGAACGCAGGTTTTCTTAGCTAAGAAATTGTCCAGGATTTCAAGAAATGAGCATTCGTACAATCCGGTCCCTGAGGATTTGACCCTACTTCCCCTTTACTGTTATTTTTACTATTTTACAGGGAATAGGATATTTTTGGTGCTCTCAACGACACATCAAATTTTGGCGCTGTTGCCAGGGATCGGTAATGTACTAATCTTGTTTTTTGTTTCTTATGACCAGATCTGCTCCAGGAACTCTTGCGTTTGATTCGGAGATTGAAAAGACTGCGAGAGCTAATCACAAGGAAACAAAGCTAAAGAAAAAGTAGTCAGTGGTGGTTGGGACTCAAAGTAATCCACCGCCAGAAATCAGAAATGACGACGAAGCAGAGTCTAGGGTTAACAAAAAACCTACTCAAACTTTTGAAAGCAAAAAAGTAGAAGTTGATTCCCCAGAAGAAGTGCTTAATGTTAGGGTTAACGAAAACCCTAATCTAGCACCTTAACCTATGGCTTAGACAATTCGGCAACTGGCCGAAGCTCCGGCAGAACAACTGCCACTATGCATCGCGTATCCTACTATGGATACTGATTTTGAATTAAAGTCAAGCTTAATCCAGCTACTGCCAACTTTTCATGGGTTGCAAAACGAAAATCCCCACAAGCATTTGAAAGAGTTCCATATGGTTTGCCTTAGTATGAAACATCAGGGGGTAATTGAGGATCAAATTAAACTGCGTGCTCCTTTTTTCCCTAGCAGATTCAACTAGGGAATGGTTATTTTACTTACCTCCTGGATCTATTACAACTTGGGCTGATCTTTCTCGTTTATTTCTCAACAGGTTTTTTCCAGCATCACGAGCAGTTGAGTTAAAAAGGGAGATCGTTGGAATAAGGCAAAAAGAAACAGAGTCTCATTATGACTATTGGGAGCGGTTTAAGAAATTGTGTGTGAGCTGCCTGCAACACGGTATAACAGAACAATCTTTTCTCCAATATTTTTACGAAAGCCTGAAACTCATGGAGATGAATATGGTAGATGCTGCTAGTGGAGGAGTGTTAGTTAACATGACTCCCCAACAAGCAAGAGACTTGATCTCCACAATGGCTGCAAATACTCAGCAATTCCGAGCCAATCTTGAACCTCCTAGACGGGTTCATCAGCTAAGTAATTCAACCTTAGAAGATAAAGTTGATAGACTTACTAATATTGTGAGCTTTTTTGTTGCAGAAAAAGCCAAACCAGCACGAGTATGCGAAATATGTGCTACACCTGAACATACAACTGATGCATGTCCCAGTTTGTATGATGATACTTTGGCTCATTTAGATGCTATGGGAAATTTCCTAGCCTACCACAAAGGCGATATGACCCTTACGCTAATACCTACAACCCAGGATGAAGGGACCACCTTAACTTGAGTTATGGGGCCAATCCACAATATAACCAGCCATACCAAAATTGGGTTCCACAACAGCCACAAGATTCAGGCACCAGATCTGAAATTAAAACCACTTCCCGAACATCTCAAATGCACATTTTTGGAGAATGATGAGACCATTTCCGACTTAAAAGGGATCAACCCCTTGGAGGAAAATACGAAACCAAGGAAAGAGGCGCAAGGACGATAAAACCCAAATATGGTGGGCGTGTTAAAAAATGAGAATTTCCAAGCCCATACGAATGAAAGAATTCAGCTGGAACAACCCTAATACTAGTTGGGGAGTCAAGCTAGCGACGTTAAACAAGCGCTTATTGGGAGGTAACCCAATTTTTATTTTAGTTTATTTTATTTTTATTTATTTTTTCTTATTATTTTATTATTTATTATTTTCAGATATTAATAAAATTCTCTTCTTTTGTCTAGGTAAACCGAAGAAAAAATAGGGAGAACTCATTACCATAATACACGAACGACAGTAACTACACGGGGAGTTCTTCTAAACTTTTCTTCTACCTATTTATTTATTTATTCCACATCGAGGACTATGTGTTTTAAGTAGGGGGAGGCATTCCTCATTATTTCTGTCATTTTAGATGCTGATTTTTTTGTTGTTGTTGTTGCTGTTTTGGTCGTTGCTGTCCATATAATTTTTTTTAAGAATATTCTGCCTCTTTTCATACCCAAGAATTTGACCACGACTTGCCCACTGTTTGACTCACATGCATGATTTTTGTCTACTGAGTTAGTTATGATTTTGCCTGTTTGATTGCATCTCCACTATTTTATTTCTTTTAGTTAAAATAATTATGATTAATAGAATTAACCCTATTTTGCTTTTAGTAAATTTGATTAAGTCTAAATACAAAGAGGACACCTAATACAATTGCATGCTTATACTATGTTCATGACTATTAAGGTGGTTGCTGAAACTTATTTTTGACACTTGATTGTTGCTCTTAAGTCCTCCAAAATTAAAATTTCGTTTAATAATAATGTTTCCGTGGTTATGACTGTAGCCTAAGACATGACTAGCTGAGTAACCGGGGTACGGTGCTTGGGTTGTCATCCTATTTTGCGTCAAAAGGTTGTGTGACGTGTTAGGTAAAACTCCGCTAACCTGAATTAATTTTTAAGAATGTGCTCGGCTGAGTAACCGGGGTGAGGTGCTTGGCTGTCATCCCTCTTTGCGTCAAAAGGTTCGATATGTTCTTAAGAAAAATAAAAATTAGGAGTATGTTGGGCTGAGTAACTGGGGTGGGGTGTTTGGCTGTCATCACTCTTCGCGTCAAAAGGTTCAATATATTCCTAAGTAAAAATAAATAAATAAAATTAAAATTCTATTAAAATAAGAAAAAAAGAGAAAAAAAGAAGAAGAAAAAAAGACATATTAATAAAGTGTGAGGACTAAAGGTAGAAACAAATAGGGTGTCTTGATAGGTTTGGTAAATTACCTAATTTTTATGAAATAATCCAAGTCGATCTTAATTTTTGTATGTGTTAATTGGAATACTTTTTTCAATTTTACTTAAAGCAAGCTAAGAGTTCTCTTTATTTTTCATATGCATTTTGACTAATTTTTATAAAACTTTGGAGTAGTATTTCTTTCATGGTAGGGTTTAATTTTTACAGTGGACACGAATCATACTTGAGGGCAAGCATGGGCTAAATAGGGGGAAATTTGATAATACTCTAGAACGACATATTTTATATGCTAATTGCATGATTATTTTGAGTATGATCCTACTAATTTGGATTATTTTGTGGTCTTTTATCTTTTAGGGACTAAATTAGAGGGAAGAGGAAATTTAAGGGCAAAAAGTGCAAATTTAAAGATATAATGGGCCAACATGCAAAGAAAGAGAGAAGTGGTGCCAAAAATGCAAACATGGAAGACCCAATGACTAAAATGCAAAAGTAGAGATTTTATAGCACAAGACTCTATTTTAATTTTAATTATATTAGGATAATTATTAAGGATTTTTATTTAGATTTAATTTTAGGATTTATTTTCATTTATCTTTATTTATCTTTAATTATCTTTATTTATTTTTATTTATCTTTTAGAATTTCATTAGGAATAGACTAGGTTTTCTAGTACTATAAATAGGGGATGGAGTGGCACATATTTGACATCTTTTTTCTGTAATCACTCTCTCTCCCAGAATCTTTGTCTTTTGTTCTCTTCATCTTTTCTTCAATAAAAATCTCATATCTATTTTATTTATTTCTTCCCCAAAAATCATAAGCCACTAAACCAATCTAGTCGAAAGTTGTCAAAATTCCCTAAAAAGGTTCATGAGGCTTAGAATCCGTGCTGAGCCTGTGACACCCCTAAAGTGACCCTAGTCGGAAAGCGGTTTCGGGACCGCTAAACCGAGTCACCAAATTATTTGAATATGATATCTATTGTCTAAAATATGTGAATATGAATGTGTGAAAGTTTTAAGCTTCGATTTAGTCGATTGCATGTGAATTTAGTAATAGGACTTATGTGTGACACTTTTGGAATGCGATAGGTTAATCTATAAGGACCTATTAATGCATGTTGTATAAAAGAAGGGTTTTCATGTCAAATTAGCCAAAAATCTAGATGGTGGCCGGCCATGCTATGGGGTAAGACATATTATAGACATTTTATGCTAAAATGTGTGGGAAGAATAATAAAAAAAAGAAGGGAGTGGGAGGAGAAACCAAAGTTGTCTCCCCCCCTCCCCCTCTCCATTGCTGTGAATGGAAGAAAGAAAGACTTCAACTTTTATTTTCTATCTTGCTTCCTTGTCTCTTGCAAAGGAAGCTAGAGAGGAGAGGCCGGCTGCATGTAGTGGAAAACCATGAAATTTGTTTGCTTATAAGTTGAAATTTTCAAGTAGAAGGCTAAAAAGGTTGGAGAAGGCTGTAGTGGAAAAGGGGATTAAGGTATGTTAATGCTCTTTCATTGAAAATCTTTGTATATTTGGAGTGGTCATCAAGTATAGAAGCTAGCTCATGGCAAATATTTTTGTAAATTTATGAAGATGACATTCGGTCATGGATGTTTGTATTTTTTGATGTTGTTTTGATGCTTTAGTGTATTGAAGGTTGATTATAGATGAGTTGAGCTTGGTAAAAATTGAATAGATGTGGCTTAATTGCTTAATGACAATCGGCTATGTTGAAGTGCTAAATGAGTGCTAAATTGAGCTTATGATAGTAATTAGAATTTGGGAAATTTATGCATTTTGTGGTCCAAGTGTGATAAGAACCATACGGTTATGGCATGTAAGCATGAAGATTTGTGGAAGTTTTAGAATTGGCCTAAGTGTTTTCGTCATTAACATATATATGTGATTGCCAAATGTGATTGCCAAATGTGATTGTTAAGTGAATAATATTAGTTAAGTACTTAAGCAAATCTATTGTTTTACTTAAGCTTAAGAGCAAAGAGGATCAAAGTCGGATAGGGGAAAAGAGGAAGTAAACGAATAGCCGTGGATATCTAGTCGTCGACCACTTCCGAGGTAAGTTTTAAGCGATTAAACGTTGAGTAAATTCAACCATAATAGGACATAATGAGTTGATTTAATAAGATATGATGTGGCCATGATATGTCTTCAACTCAAATGGTAAGTTCATAAGTGTTTGGACTTGGAAATTTAAGAGCAAATTGTAATAATTTGCTTGGACAAAAACGATAATGTGATTTAAGAAAATCACTATAATTTGTACAAAAATGGTTACAAGATAAAATTTATATGCTTAGACTCCTTAATGAGTCTAGTTTCAAATGAAATCAAATAGAACATTCTTTGAATTCTGTACAATGAGAATTTTGATTCGTAGTGAAGACTGGTCAGGTTAGTCAAACAGTGAAACAGGGGAAACTTTAAGAAAAATCTGGTATTGATTGGCCAAACTTGTGACATCCCAAAATTGACCATAGTCGGGAAGTGGTTTCGGGACCGCTAAACCGAGTCACCGACATGTTCGAACGTAATATTTATTGTCTAGAATATGTGAAAATGCAAGTGTGAATTTTGAGTTCTTTGATTTAGTTAATTTGATTGTGAATTGAAAGAAAAATGACTCATGTGAAAGGATTTAAATAGATGATAGGCTAATGTTAAAGTGGCCAATTAATGCATGTAAGAAAAGGGGGGGACTTTCATGTCAATTCCCCCCCAATTAGTAGTGGCCGGCCATGCTATGGGTGGAAAACATGTCTCCAACATGTTATGTTAATAGTGTATGTAGGAAACTATTAAATAAAAAAAAAAGAAAAAAAGCTAGCATTAAAGAAATGGAAAAAGGGGGAAATAATGAACAAAGAGAAATGGTCTCATGCATGCCCCCCCTTTGTTGCCGTGAGTTAAAAAAAAAAAGAAAGAAGAAAGTGTTCATCCTTGGTTCATGCTTGGCCGAATTGAAGGAGAAAGGAAGAGAAGGTTTGGTCACCCTTGAGCTTGAATTAAGGTAAGTGAGTTCATGTTGGTTCTTGAAAGGTTAGCATACTTTAAGCTAGCTACTAAGTTTCCTACTTAGCCATGTCAAAACCTTGATGATGAATGGTTAATGTTTATACTAGTAATAGCCGAAATAAAGATGCTTGATGTCATGAGTAAATGTTGTTTATATGTTTGGAATTGAAAAAAAAAAGAAAAGAGATTGATGTTTAATCACTTAAGGATTCGGCATTGTTTAGGATGACTTAGTTAATATGTGATTTTGGGTATTTTGAGTTTGAAATGTAAGTATATGTGTGTGCTTGGTCATAAGAGTTTGCTAGAAAATTTTGTTGGTTGAGTGATGAATGGCCGAATGAACTATGAATGTTATGAAAAGAATGTAGGAAGCCCAAGGTGTGAATTTTAGTCTCGGTGATAGGAAGGATTCGGTTGGTGTTTTGATGTTGTGGATGAGACATGAAGTCTTCGGCTATGGTGTTAAAAATGTGGTACTTGTGTTAGACTTAGAATCAATTTGCTATATGGTTAGTATAGCTATGGATGACCGAATATGAGAGCATGATTAGATGAAGAGTTTGGTTAATTGATATGTGGTAAATGTTAAGTGTTAAATGAAGTGGAAATGATAGATTGATGTTGCACATTCGGCTATAGTTAGGCAAATCGATGATTTTTATCTTGACTTAGATAATTGGCTATAAGTCGAATAGCTTAAGATCATAAGGTAGAAAGATATAAATTTGCCATGTGTCTCCTATGCTATGAAATCATTAGTATTTTGATATTAATATTGGGCAAGATGGTTAAACTAGTTAATTTATTGATTTAGCTCAAGGAGTTAGAGGAGGCGAATCAAGCAAAAGCAAAGGGAAGAACGTCGAGTAGTCGAGTTGGAACCGTTTTACCTAACACAAGGTAAGTCATTAACACGTATTTGATATTGCTTAAATGATTGTAAAATTTATGCAATTGTGTTTAATGGGATGATATATATATATAAATGAAAATGTATGTGTATGGAGTGATGACATTTGTTGAATGTAAAAGAAATAGTGAAATGTGTAGAAAGTTTGCTTTCGGCACTAAGTGTGCTGGGCAATACGTGTGTACGGTGACGAGATTGGCACTAAGTGTGCATGCTGGAAATATATGGCACTAAGTGTGCATGCTGGAAATATCTGACCTTTGGGTGTGCGAGCTCAAAGGGTATGGCACTATGTGTGCGGGCTTAAATTGCATGGCACTAAGTGTGCGAAATCGAGTAATAAGCACGTTGTGTGTGCGTACTCTATATATATATATATATATATATATCTCCGATCGAACAATTATATGGAGGGTGTGTCTCCATCGAGTTGAGTATGGACAGCGGATCGGGTAAGTACCTTGAGCTCATGACGAATAGGAAATACGTTCATGCTCGAAATTTGAACTTGGTAAGCCTTAGATCTATGCGATGATTGCAATTGTATGATTGTGTTGTGAATGAGTTGGGGTATAAAGTGCCTCAAATATCGTATTGTATAAATATGAAATGTGGATGTATGACTTGGTATGAGATTGAACCGAAAGGTCCGAGGAATTATGGTATAGATTCGATATGGATGAGTACCTAGCCACGTTTATTGTTTCATGTTGTGATAACTTTATCAATGGGTGGTTGATGAATGCTTATGACTTCCTGAGTTATAAACTCACTCGGTGTTTTCTTGTCACCCATTTTAGGTCTCTTGGACTCGTATTGTTGCGTGCTCGGAACCGTCGTTGAAGTCATCACACGGCTGGAAATCTTTTGGTATTGTCTTCGTTGTTGAAGAACATTTGGCATGTATAGGCTGTTATGTTTTGTTGAACTGTGGGTTGTAAACTTTAAGCCATGTGAAAATGGCCTATGTGGTCGCCGAGTGGGATGCTAGAACCTATAGCTACGAGTCTTAGAAACTTTAATTTTGATAAGGTGGCCATAATTTGTGTCATGTATGATGGATGATTAAGGCCAAGGAAAGATTCATGAAATTGGCATAGTCTACTGCAGTAACTGTTGCGGACAGCAGCAGTGAGATAAGATTGAAAAATCACTAAAAATAGTAGAAGTAGAGTTAAATAGTGAATAAATTATGAAATTGAACCTTGATGAATCTATTTTTATATGGACGAAACGAAATGACCATATGAGCAGTATACTGAGAGATATTAAAGTTCTCGCGAGACAGGGACGGAACGGTTTCTGGGTCCCCTATCGCGACTTTGAAAATTTACTATAAATTATCAAGAAAGAATTAGAAGTCATGCCTTATATGTGAAGATTACATTTTGAGTCTAGTTTCATTAGAAACAATCAGCACCAGTATTAAAGCCCTGTACAGAGAGATATTCAAGTTGTAACGCGCGAAGGTCAGTGTAGTCGACCCCTGTAACATGGGTGACTTTAACTAATAAACTGTACCAATTGGCCTGACCAAAAATTCTAGAAATAAATCCATGGATGGATATATGAGTCTAAATTCAGGGAAAATTTACGGAATCAGTTTCCGAGTTTTGGAACTCGAGATATGATTTTTAAGGCGACAGTGACGCAGTTTTTCAGCCTGTCAGGAAATGCCAAATTGGTTGGTACTTTGAGAGGATTTGGCCCGTTAACCCCTCGTGTTCGACACCGGCGACGGTCACGGGTTCGGGGTGTTACATTTAATTGGTATCAGAGCCATGGTTTAGTCGGTTCTAGGACTACCATAGAGCGTGTGAGTCTAGCTATACATGCCAAATTGTTAGTGCTTAATAATGTGATGACTTCTGACGGTTGAAATTTTTGTTTTGATTAGCGATGGAACCCGGTAGAGACCCTTGGCGGATGACATCGAAAGTGTAGCGGCTGCTCGCGCAAGGGACACCGCCTATTGAGCCTCATCATCCGCGAATAATCAAAATGAAGGCGAAACAAGCCTTCTTCACCATGATGAACGAGTGGGTCGCGCAATATGCCCGAACCAACCCGGCTGTCCAACCATTCCGAATTTAAATACTCCGCCCCAAGAGTCCGCAATGCCTCCGGTTCTCGATCCTGTAAGGCTAAGCAAACCACCAGAGACTTGATTAGGAAGCGGGCCGAGGAGTTCAAGGCCATAGTCATCGATGATCTTTGAAAGAGCCGAATTTCGCTCGATAACACCATTCGAGTGTTAGATGTATCATGCACACCGATGAATGTCTTAAGTGTGCTATATCCTTGTTGCGAGACTCGACTTACTATTGGTGGAGGACTTTAATTTCCATAGTCCCAAATGAACGAGTTACTTGGGATTTCTTTCAATCCAATTTCGAAAGAAATACATTAGTCAACGATTCATCGATCGAAGCGTAAGGAGTTCTTGGAACTCAAGCAAGGCCAGATATCAGATGTCGAATACGAACATGAGTTCGTAAGACTTAGTCGGTATGCTCGGGAGTGTGTGGCTGATGAGGTTGCTATGTGCAAAAGATTTGAAGAAGGATTGAATGAAGAGTTAAAGTTACTAGTGGGAATTTTGGAGATAAAGGAGTTTGTGACACTAGTCGAACGAGCACGCAAGGCGGAAGAACTTGGGAAGGAGAAGAAGAAGGCTGAATTTGAAGCAAGAGATTACCGTAAAAGATCAACGAGTAAAGCTCCGTTCGATCATTGTAAAGAGGTTCGTGGAGGACACCATGAAGTCGAGGGCATGCGGGAATTTCCATTAGAGCCCGACCATTGACGGACTCGAGCTACATCGGTAGCTAGTGTGGGCAATAATCGTCAAGAGAGACACGAATGTCCCCAATGTGGAAGACGACACCTAGGTGAATGTTGGGGTAAGTCATTAGCAAGACTCATTACGGATGTGGTTCAAGGACCACTTCATTAGGGATTGCACGGTGCTAGATGAGAAGAATAAGATGCAAGGTGCGAGATCTAGTGGGGCGACAGCTAGAGGTAGACCCCGAGGGTTTCAGGAGGTAGGGGTGGTAATCGAGAGGAGCCACCGACACTACTGTTCGATCCGAGACCCGAGCTCTGCTAGAGCATATGCCATCCGCGCACGAGAGGAGGCATCCTCCCCGACGTTATCATTGGTACTTTTACTCTCTTTGATACTAGTGTGATTGCATTGATTGACCCGGCTCTACTCATTCATATGTATGTGAAACTTTAGCATCCAAGAAGACTCTACTGTTGAGTCTCTTGAGTTCGTAATTCAGTGTCAAACCCTTTGGGTCAATACGTACTCGTTGATAAAGTGTGCAAGAGATGCCCCTAATAATTCGAGAATCTGTTTTCCTACCGATCCGATGCTTCTACCATTTGATAAATTCGATGTTATTCTTGGTATGGATTGGTGACCGTACATGATGCAAATGGTGGATCGCAAAAGGAAAACCATTGATTTGAGGAGTGCAAATAATGAGGTAGTCCGAGTCGAGTCTACTGATTTAAAAGGAGTGCCAGCGATAATATCTTCTATGACCGCTCGGAGATATGTGAAAAAGGGGTGTGAAACATACCTTGCGTATGTGTTGGAAAGTAAAGAGACGGAAAAGAAACTCGAATCGGTATCAGTGGTTTGTGAGTATTCAGATGTTTTTCCGGAGGAGTTACCGGGATTGCCACCGGTTCGAGAAGTGGAATTCGGCATCGAAGTTGTACCGGGCACTACGCCGATCTCAATAGCTCCGTATCGTATGGCATTAACGGAGTTAAAGGAATTGAAGGTTCAATTGCAAGAATTGACGGATAGAGGTTTCGCCGACCGAGTTTTTCTCCATAGGGCGCACCAAGATTGTTTGTGAAAAGAAGGGCGGAAGCATGAGGTTGTGCATCGACTACCGTCAACTCAATAAAGTGACGATAAAGAATAAATATCCGTTGCCACGAATTGACGATTTGTTTGATCAATTAAAGGGAGCCTCGGTGTTTTCAAAGATAGATTTGAGGTCGGGATACTATCAGTTGAGGGTCCGAGAATCGACATACCAAAACCGCTTTTAGAACAAGGTACGGTCACTACGAATTCTTGGTGATGCCGTTTGGGCTCACTAATGCCCTGCGGTGTTTATGGATTTAATGAATAGAATTTTCAGGCCATACTTGGATCGGTTCGTAGTTGTATTTATCGATGACATTTTGGTCTATTCGAGAGATGAAATCGAACATCTTTGAACACCTAAGGCTAGTGTTGCAAATCTTACGAGATAGCGATTATCATAAAGTTCAATAAATGTGAATTTTGGTTGAAAGAGGTTAGCTTTTGGGGCACGTGGTGTCCGCATCGGTGTCGTGGTGGACCGAACAAAATTTCGACCATAGTCAATTGGAAACCTCCAAGGAATGTTACCGAAGTTAGGAGCTTTTTGGGCTTGCGGTTACTACCGACGATTTGTAAAAGGATTCTCGATGATAGTCAGAGCGACGTAAAAAATTTAGTTTCGCTTGGTCGCTAATTGTGGTGATTTATTAAACATTTGAAAACCAACTTTCGATTTTATTAAAAAGGAGTCGCCACCGATCTTTTTTCTAGGTGTGACCGGACACCTAATAAACCATCCTTTTTAGAAAAAGAAAACTTATTCTTGCACAAAAATGAGGGCGAATTTAGGTCACGTCAAAAGTCGAGAGAAAAATTGGGGTTCGAGTCGATTCGCGAGGAAGGTATTAGCACCTCGCGACGCCCAAAATTGGTATCTCATAAACATGTGTTGACTTGATTTTCAAAATACGAGTTCAATATAATATTTAATCGTGATCCGATTGAAAAATGAGAATTTTAGTTTTCGATTTTTTAGAAAGGGTGTCCGTTTTTAACACAAGTTTATTTAATTTCACCCAACATAGCGATGAAATCGATAGCTTAATATTAAATCGGTACATTGCCTTATTTTTGAAATTAATTAAAACATGAGAAAAATATTCCTAAAGTGAGAAATTAAAATAGATAAAGGACGAAAAAAAAATTATATCATTAATGAAAAATATTAACATGGAATACTAGAATATTAGAATAACAATAATAATGATATTTACAAAATAAAAACAAATCATGTACTAATAATAAAATAGGAAAAATGACATATTTGGTAATAATAATATAAAATAATAATATGTACATAAAAATACATATATATATATATGCATATAATAAAAGTATGTAATAATAATAATAATAATATCTACAATAAAAGAAAATATTAGGAAAGCGTACATAAAAAAATATACATAAAAATATACAACAATAATATAAAATAATAATATGTACAAATATATATATATATATATATATATATATATATATACATATATATATACATATGTACATAAAATATACACTAATATAATAATAGTTATAATAATACTAGCAATAGTAATAATTTGTAATAATAATATATACACAATATGGTATTTAAAATATATATATATATATATGTATATATAATAGTATTTAAGAATATATACATAATAAATACATAAGAAATATATAACTAATGGCATTAAAAATATATACATAATATATATAAAATACCTAAAAAAAGGTGGAAAGAAGAGAGAAGAGGGGGGAAAGAAATCCGACCAAAGGGGGCCGGTCATCGATCGATCGTCGGTCCTGCCGCCTGTCATCAAAACCATCAGCCAACCACCGTGGTGATGGTAGGAAAAGGTAATTTTTTTTTAACAATATATGTATATATAAAGAAAGAAAAAAACAACACAAAAAAGAAAGAAAAAGATTGAAAGAAGAGGAAAAAAGAAAAATGCAACCTTTTATTGATGTTTCTTTTGTGTTCAAAATTTGAAGGATTTTTGTGTTTGTCTCTCTTTTTTTTCAATCTTTTGTAAAATCCCCTACATGATTTTTGAATGACTTTTATAGCCACCTTTTACATGATTTTCTATTATTTCTTTTTCTATTTTGTAGGTGGTGGTGGTAGACAATGGATATCAAAAATGGGAGGAAAAATGGGGCAAGTGGGAAAGTGGTTAGGTGGCTAGGGTTTTTTATTTTTTTTTGGGTTAGGTTTTTCTTTTTTCTTCTTCTTCTTTTTTTTTGGGTTAGGTTTTTTTTTTTTTTTTTTTTTTGGAGGGGCTTAATGGGCTTTTGAATTGGGTTTAATATTTAGGTTTTGTAATGGGTTTGGGTAGATGTAAATGGGTCATGAGTTAAGGGTTTTAGTGGGTTTAGAGGTTTGGTTGGGTTTTGATGAAATCGGGCCCGAACAATTTGGGCTTCTATAGCTGCCCCTCTTTGCTCATTGTCGTGCAACAGGAATAGAGCAAAGACTTTTAAGGAAGACCAAATTTGCCCGGTCTTGCTAGGTCTTGACTTGCTTTAGAACTCTTCTTGTTTAGTTAGTCCCTTTTCAGTTTACCGCATCTTGTAGCTTTGGTTCACTCCACTGCATCTTATGATATACGCCTTGTAGCTTCAATCTATTCCAATGTAACTTCAAGGATATGAAATTTATGGCTTCGATCTACTTCACTGTAACTTCAGAAGGGTGAGATCTACAACTTCAATCTTCTCTTCTATCGCTTCAGTGAGATAAGGTTTGTGGTCTTTTCTCTTGCGACTTCAGAAAGGCAAGATCTGATGCCCTCGATCAACTCCACTGCAACTTTAAGGAGGCAGAATCGGCGTCTTCAATCGCTTCAATCTTTATTCTCTTCTCGGCATGTGATCCCGAGCTCAACTCATTTTTCGCAATATGAATTGACTCACTAAAAGCAGACATTAAAAGCAGAATTGAAAATAGCTCGGTAGCGTGAGCCAAGGCTCAACTCACTTCTCGCAATATGAGTTGATTTTTTGAAAGGTAGAAATTGAAAAGCTAAAATTGAAAATACCTTGACGTGTGACTCGAGGCTCAACTCGCCTCGCAATGTCTGAGTTGATTTTTTTACAACAGAAATTAAAAATACCTCAACGTGTCACGAGGCTCAACTCACCTCTCGCAATATGAGTTGATTTTTTGAAACATACTGAAAAATTGACAATACCTCAGCAGTGTCCCGAGGCTCAACTCACCTCTCGCAATCTGAGTTGATTTTTTGACAACAGAATTGAAAATACCTCGGCGTGTCTCGAGGCTCAACTCACATCTCGCAATGTGAGTTGATTTTTTTGAAAAATATAAATTGAGAAAATACCTCAGTGTGTGATCTGAAGCTCAACTCACCTCTCGCAATATGAGTTGATGTTTTTTTTTTTTCTGAAAGACAGAAATTGAAAAATAGAAATTGAAAATACCTCGGCGTGTGACCTGAGGCTCAACTCATTTTGAACAGAAATTGAAATTACCTCAACGTGTCTTGAGGTTCAACTCATTTCTCGCAATATGAGTTGAATTTTGAAAACAGAAATTGAAATTACCTCAATGTGTCTTGAGGCTCAACTCATTTCTCGCAATATGAGTTGAAATTTTTTTTTTTGAAAGACAGAAATTGAAAATACCTCAGCATGTGAACCGAGGCTCAACTCACCTCTCGCAATATGAGCTGATTTTGAAAAAGTAGAAATTAAAAGGTTCAACCCACCTCTCGCAATATGAGTTGATTCTTGAATAACATAAATTGAAAAGAATTGAAAATACCTCAACGTGACACGAGGCTCAACTCATCTCTCGCAATATGAGTGATTTTGAAAAAGTAGAAATTAAAAGGTTCAACCCACTTCTCTTAATATGAGTTGATTCTTGAACAACGTAAATTGAAAATGAATTGAAAATACCTCAACGTGACTGAGGCTCAACTCACCTCTCGCAATATGAGCTGATTTTGAAAAAGTAGAAATTAAAAGGTTCAACCCATTTCTCACAATATGAGTTGATTCTTGAACAACGTAAATTGAAAGCAGAATTGAAAATACCTCAACGTGACTCGAGGCTCAACTCACCTCTCGCAATATGAGTTGAAATTAAAACACAAAATTGAAAATACCTCGGCGTTCTCGAGGCTCAACTCACCTCTAGCAATATGAGTTGATTTTGAAAAACAAAATTAAAAGGCTTAACTCACCTCTTGCAATATGAGTCAACTAAAAATACCTCGGCGTGTTCTCGAGGCTCAACTCACTTCTCTAATATGAGTTGATTTTGAAAACAAAATTAAAAATACCTCAACGTGTCTTGAGGCTCAACTCATCTCTCGCAATATGAGTTGATTTCCTTGAAAAGCATGAATTAAAAACATCAAAATACCAAAACACATCCTTTGGTAGAACTTGGGTGTCTTTTCCTTTGATTCGGTCGACTCTCATTTAAGATTTCTTGCTCGTTGGAGTACCAGATATGTCATGTATGATGTTATCATGATATGCACATGTTTGTCTTAAATGCTTTTATGCCTACATGATTATGCAAAGTGCTCCTTAAGCATGTTTGTCGTATGTCCATTTAGCCATGATTGTTGAGGATCTGTGTTCATTGCTTTGATTCTCGACTTTCTCTTCAGGCCTTATACCTGTCTTCAAGCTTCACGAGTAATCGACGTTTCTCAGATATCATTCTTACGCCTTGATTGAACTTTGTTCTTACTTTGAGACTCTTGTGCTTATCAAATTTTCATCCAGGTAATGCTTAACATTTCTTTTGTTTGGAGTATGTCATTTCACCATTTATCATGTAAATAATGAGATGCATGAAAAAGGTCAGATAGGGACAAAAATGATATTTCATATTCATCTATTTCAAATGTGGCAAACAAAGCAAGTTAAACAATGAGAGTAAAAATGTCAAAAGAAAGAAAGGATCGTATTCAACGGATACAAATGCTCTAGATATTCAACACATGAACTCTTCCTCGTTCCTCAATCAAAATCTTTTATGCCATGTATATGCCATGTATGATGTTATCATGATATGCACATGTTTGTCTTAAATGCTTTTATGCCTACATGATTATGCAAATGCTCCTTAAGCATGTTTGTCGTATGTCCATTTAGCCACGATTGTTGAGGATCGTGTTCATTACTTTGATTCTCGACTTTCTCTTCAGCCTTATACATCTTCAAGCTTCACAAGTAATCGACGTTTCTTAGATATCACTCTTCCTTTCGATTGAACTTTGTTCTTACTTTGAGACTCTTGTGCTTATCAAATTTTCATCCGTAATGCTTAACATTTCTTTTGTTTAGAGTATATCATTTCACCATTTATCATGTAAATAAACACATAATGAGATGCATGAAAAAGGTCGATAGGGACAAAATGATATTTCATATTCATCTATTTCAAAGGTGGCAAACAAAGCAAGTTAACCAATGAGAGTAAAAATGTCAAAAGAAAGAAAGGATTGTATTCAACGGATACAAATGCTCTAGATATTCAACACATGAACTCTTCCTCGTTCCTCAATCAAAATCTTTTCGAGCGTGGCTTCTTGCATAGAAGATTTGAGCTTTCGAAATGCTTCAAATATCTGTAGCCTTTTACCGCTTGACCTATCGCTCGACCGCCAGTTTGTTTCATTAGGACACCCTCTCGGGTTTTCATCCTAATCTTTTTGTACTAATCAAGACGCCCTTTTCGGGTTTTCGCCTTGATCCTTTTTTTTTAAGATGCCCTTTTTGGGCTTTCATCTTAAGCATAATATTTCTTCATAGCATCTGAGTTCACTAGATTTGACAACTCTTTCCCATCCATCTCGGTAAGGATCAAAGCTCCTCCTGAGAATGCCTTCTTTACGACGTACGGTCCTTCCCAGTTTGGTAACCATTTCCCTCGCAGATCTTTTTGTATTGGGAGAATTTTTCTCAGCACGAGTTCTCCTTCATGGAATTCTCTTGGTCGTACCTTCTTGTCATGCGCTGCTATCATTCTTTTTTGGTACATCTGCCCGTGACAAATTGCCCTAAGACGCTTTTCTTCAATGAGGTTCAGCTGATCATATCGAGCTTGTACCCATTCTGCTTCTTCCAACTTTGATTCCATTAAGACTCGTAGAGAAGGGATCTCAACCTCGATAGGTAGCACAGCTTCCATTCCATAAACCAGAGAGAAGGGAGTTGCTCCGTAGATGTTCAGACAGATAATGCGATATGCAAACAAAGCAAATGGAAGCTTCTCGTGCCAATCTTTAAACGTCTCAGTCGTTTTCCCAATGATCCTCTTAATATTTTTATTGGCTGCTTCAACAGCCCCGTTCATCTTTGGGCGATAGGGCGAGGAGTTATGATGCTTTATTTGGAATTGCTCGTACACTTCTTCCATCATCTTATTGTTCAGATTCATGGCATTATCTGAAATGATTCTTTCAGGCAAACCATATCGGCAAATGATTTCCTTTTTCAAAAACTTGCACACTGCAGTCTTCGTCACATTGGCAAACGAAGCGGCTTCAATCCATTTTGTGAAGTAATCGATAACCACAAAAATGAATCGATGTCCATTTGAAGCTTTTGGAGAAATTGACCCTATGACATCCATGCCCCACATAGAAAAAGGCCACGGAGAAGTCATGACATGAAGGGGTGAAGGGGCTACATGAATTTTATCGCCGTAGATTTGACATTTGTGGCATTTTCTGGAAAAAATTGATGTAGTCACTTTCTTTTGTCAGCCAATAATAACCGAGTCTCATGATCTTTCTGGCCATACTGAAACCATTGGCATGTGTCCCACTGATTCTTTCATGGACATCTTCAAGTATCTTTCGCTTCAATATCATCCACGCATCTCAAAAGTACTTGATCCTTTCCTCTTTATACAGATATCCCAATCAAGAACAAATCCACGCCATTCTTCCGATTGTTCTTTTGTCGTTCTCATTCGCTTGTTCGGATAGCTTTGATTCTTGATATATTCTAAGATATCATGGAACCATGGCCGTCCGTCGCCTCTTTCTCAATGCTACAACGGTGTGCGGGGACCTCGATATGCTCATTTTGAGGGCATTATTTCGCTTCTTTACTTGCTTTGAACATTGAAGCCAAAGTGGCGTGGCATCACCAATTGGTTTTCTTCTCATGGAAGTAATGAAAAGTTATTTCTTTGAATTCTTTGATCAATTCACTACTAAATCATTGTACTTAATCAATTTTGGGTCCCTCACTTCCCACTCTCCACGGATTTGGTAAACCACTAATTTGAGTCCCGTACACCTCTAAGATTTCGATGTTTCATTCAATGGTCGCACGAAGTCCCATGATCTGAGCCTCATATTCTCGCTATGTTATTGGTACGTAAGAAATTCATCTTACGGTGAACGGATAATGATTCCGTTTGGTGATACCAGATTGCTCCAATTCCATGCCCTAAAGTATTTGACGCACCATCAAAGCACATCTTCCATGACTTCTCTTTTGATGACTCGGATTCCATTTCGTGATGCACATTAAGTCTTCGTCTGGGAAATCAAATTTCAAGGGCTCATATCCTCCGTTGTTCGAGTCGCTAAGAAATCACTATTGCGCTCCCTTTATTGACTTCGACTTACATAGGCAATGTCATATTTTGATAGGAGGATCTACCATCGTGCCATTCTTCCCGAGAGTGCGGTAATTCCATCATGTATTTTATTGGGTCTAGCTTTGAAATTAGCCATGTCGTATGATACAACATATATTGTCCGAGTCTCCGAGCTACCTAAACCAGAGCGTAATAAAGATTTTTCAATGGATCGAATACTTTACCTCATATTCAGTGAACTTTTACCGAGGTAGTAGATCACCTTTTCTTTCTTTCGACTCGTCGTGTTGCCCAAAGACGCAACCCATTGAATTTTCAAACACGCTTAAATACAATATCAATAGTCTTCCGGAGTTGGTGGTACTAGCATCGGAGGATTAGACAAATATTGCTTTATTTTATCAAAGGCCAACCGGCATTCCTCATTCCATTCTCGAGGTTATGTTTTCAAGAAGTCGAAAGATTGGGTCCCATTGGTTGGTAAGTGAGCGATAAATCAGGCGATGTAATTTAATCTCCTAAAATCCTCTAACTTCCTTTTGCGTGCGCGGAGATGGCAACTCTTGAATGGATTTTATTTTAACTAGATCAACCTCGATACCTCTTTCACTGACAATGAAGCCTAGCAACTTCCTCGAGGTAGCCCCAAACGTACATTTGGCTGGATTGAGCTTTAACTGGAACTTTCTCAGCCTGTCGAACAACTTTTTGAGATTCACTACATGCTCTTCTTCCCTGGATTTAGCAATCATATCGTCGACGAGACCTCTATTTCTTTATGCATCATGTCATGGAATAACGCCACCATAGCCCTCCGATATGTTGCTCCAAAGATTCTTTAACCCGAATGGCATCACCTTGTAGTAGAACGTTCCCCACATTGTTATGAAGGTAGTTTCTCCATATCCTCGGGGCCATCTTGATCCGATTATACCCCGAGAATCCATCCATGAAAGAAAATAATGAATGTTTTCTTGTGTTGTCCACCAACGATCAATATGTGGCAAGGGAAAATTATCTTTTGGGCTTGCTCGATTCAGTCACGATAATCCACGTACATTCAGATTTTGCCATCTTTCTTTGGTACCGGACTATGTTAGCCACCCATTCGGATATTTGAGGCTTGTAGGAAGCCAAAGATCAAATTGCTTCTTGACTTCCTCTTTTATTTTTAACAAAGATTTGGGTCTCATCCGTCTTAATTTTTGGCTTTGGATAGGCTTGCATTCTGGCTTTAATGGGAGCTTATGGACCACTAAATCTTCATCTAGCCCTGGCATGTCCTGGTATGACCATACGAAAACGTCTTTGTACTCACGGAGTAAAGTGATCAAACTATGCCTGGTACTCTTTGAAATAGAAGTCCCAATCTTCACTTCTTGTTTCCTTTCTTCAGTTCCCAGATTTATTGTTTCAACAGATTCTTGATGAGGCAAAATCTGTTTATCCTCTTGTTCCACCATTCTTAGCAAGTCAGGAGACGAGACATAGTCTTCAAAGATTTTCTTGACTTCAAATTCTCCTAAACAAACGGCCTTCTCAAAATCGATTTCAGGACTTGTAAACGGGTTTGTTCATGCTGTTGACATCTGAGCACCTGAAAGTTGAATGAAAAAAAGAGACTATAGAGGGGCATCCAAGTATTGGAACCAACAAACGAAATGTTATGGCATGGCATGAGGCAAATGTAAGGACAAAGCTATGAAATGAGAAAATGATTATGAAATTAGTGATAATGCGAAAGATCATGACAAAATGCATCTTCATTGATATTCATTTGAATGATAAATAGCGAATGCAAGCTTTACAAAAGAATTCTATTATATCTAAGGACACAATAGAATGTTAATGTTTGAGCATTACTCAAGACTTATAAACTACAAGAAGGTTCTCGGCGGTCAATTGTTCAACATGAAACCGGGGGACAAAGGCGTATCCTTGAGACATCTTTACTTGTGTCACTCCTTTGTCAATGACATTTATATCGATGTTCGAAAACCCTTTTCGATCATTAACATTGTGCCTTGTGCATTGTCACGCCTCGTATATCATTCCATGCAGACGTAAATGTTCTTAACAAAGGAGGAATTCCATAGGCTCCCATTCGTTCTCGGCCTTTTTCAATCTTTCAATTTTCTCATTGAATTCAACCTCCATTACTCTAGCTTGTTGGCGAGTTTTATACGGATGACATAGTTCCAGTCTTGTGGTATTACAACTATGAATTATATATTTTATCTTTAGCGAACCGAGTATGGGATATGCAATGTATGAATGAATGCATGAATGAATGCATGAATGTCAAATGAATGTCAGTCATGAATGAATATGCAAAAATTTGGTGTTAATTTCAAGATAGCCCCTGTTTAGGCATTTCCTTAATCAAAGGAGTATTACACAACGTTTGGTCACTCGTATAATTGACTCCTCCATTAGAAACCCGTTTTGGCAACCAATCTTTAATCAACACCTTCCTAATATGATGCCTATAATGCATGATGAAAACAATAAAGCAAAGACAAACAAACTTGATTAGTAATTTAATACAGAGAGAAAAACATAGAGAACTTCAACAAATCGAACTACCCGACCTAGTTTATTAAAATGCACCGATCCTCTTATATAGAAAGTGAAAATGCAAAAGCAAGAGGCATTCCTCCGTGCACTTATTTTGGGGACTACTAAACGGACAGAGGTTCGGCATGGCTCTAGTTAGGTGGCTCGTATGGTTCATTATATGCGGTTTTGGTTCTAGATAGGTACTCGAATTGTTCGTACTATTATCTACTAAGATTAGCACGAGCCTCGGTCATAGCCTATCACAGCTCACGAGTTCAATTCGAGGGATTACATTTACTCATGCCTATGCGGAGGGACAAGTTAACTCACGAAAGCATAAGTCATATGTAACCCGAAAGTATTCACTAGCCTGTGTGGAGGGACGAGTTAACTCACGAAGGCGTAGCGTTTACTTTCACTTAAACGGATGGAGCCGGGTAGAGAGCTCATGTTATACAACAAAATGCGTGCACGGTGTGTGGGGAGAAACTTGCAAACCTTTACGTTTTATTTAAAAAACTAAACCAAACTAAAATCACAAAAATTTAAAGCTGAAAAACAACCGGATAAAACAAGTTAGAATATATACAACACGATGCAAATGCATGATTTTTTTGAAAACAAAAAATTTGAAGATCACGACTAAATGTTAATTTGAACAAGGAACTTTGAAAATTTTGACAACGCGAATTTAATTCGACTCGACTCTCAAAAAGGTTCCCCAGTGGAGTCGCCAGCTGTAGCGACGTAAAAAAAATTTAGTTTCGCTTGGTCGCTAATTGTGGTGATTTATTAAACATTTGAAAACCAACTTTCGATTTTATTAAAAAAGGGAGTCGCCACCGATCTTTTTTCTAGGTGTGACCGGACACCTAATAAACCATCCTTTTTTAGAAAAAGAAAACTTATTCTTGCACAAAAATGAGGGCCGAATTTAGGTCTACGTCAAAAGTCGAGAGAAAAATTGGGGTTCGAGTCGATTCGCCGCGAGGAAGGTATTAGCACCTCATGACGCCCAAAATTGGTATCTCATAAACATGTGTTGACTTGATTTTCAAAATACGAGTTCAATATAATATTTAATCGTGATCCGATTGAAAATGAGAATTTTAGTTTTCGATTTTTTAGAAAGGGTGTCCTGCTTTTTAACACAAGTAAATTTAATTTCACCCAACATAGCGATGAAATCGATAGCTTAATATTAAATCGGTACATTGCCTTATTTTTGAAATTAATTAAAACATGAGAAAAAATATTCCTAAAGTGAGAAATTAAAATAGATAAAGGACAAAAAAAATTATATCATTAATGAAAAATATTAACATGGAATACTAGAATATTAGAATAACAATAATAATGATATTTACAAAATAAAACAAATCATGTACTAATAATAAAATAGGAAAAATGACATATTTGGTAATAATAATATAAAATAATAATATGTACATAAAAATACATATATATATATATGCATATAATAAAAGTATGTAATAATAATAATAATAATATCTACAATAAAAGAAAATATTAGGAAACGTACATAAAAAATATATACATAAAATATACAACAATAATATAAAATAATAATATGTACAAATATATATATATATATATGTATATATATATATATATATATATATACATATGTACATAAAATATACACTAATATAATAATAGTTATAATAATACTAGCAATAGTAATAATTTGTAATAATAATATATACACAATATGGTATTTAAAATATATATATATATATATATATAATAGTATTTAAGAATATATACATAATAAATACATAAGAAATATATAACTAATGGCATTAAAAATATATACATAATATATATAAAATACCTAAAAAAAGGTGGAAAGAAGAGAGAAGGAGGGGGAAAGGAAATCCGGCCAAAGGGGGGGCCATTCACGGTCGATCGTCGGTCATGTCAATCGTCCCGACCATTGGCCACCAAGCAAGCGGTGGTAGAAAAGGTAATTTTTTTAACAATATATGTATATATAAAGAAAGAAAAAAAACAACACAAAAAAAAGAAAGAAAAAAGATTCGAAAGAAGAGGAAAAAAAGAAAAAATGCAACCTTTTTATTGATGTTTCTTTTGTGTTCAAAATTTGAAGGGATTTTTGTGTTTGTCTCCTCTTTTTTTTTTCAATCTTTTGTAAAATCCCCCCCTACATGATTTTTGAATGACTTTTTATAGCCACCTTTTACATGATTTTCTATTATTTCTTTTTCTATTTTGTAGGTGGTGGTGGTAGACAATGGATATCAAAAATGGGAGGAAAAATGGGGCAAGTGGGAAAGTGGTTAGGTGGCTAGGGTTTTTTTATTTTTTTTTTGGGTTAGGTTTTTCTTTTTTCTTCTTCTTTTTTTTTTTGGGTTAGGTTTTTCTTTTTTCTTTTTTTTGGAGGGGGCTTAATGGGCTTTTGAATTGGGTTTAATATTTAGGTTTTGTAATGGGTTTGGGTAGATGTAAATGGGTCATGAGTTAAGGGTTTTAGTGGGTTTAGAGGTTTGGTTGGGTTTTGATGAAATCGGGCCCGAACAATTTGGGCTTCTATAATAGCCACACCCATGACAAAACTGCTTCAGAAAGATGTCAAATTTGAATGGACGGAAAAGTGTCGGAAAAGTTTCACCAATTGAAAACCCATTTGACTAAAGCTCCATTCTAGTACTGACCGAATCGGCAAAGAGTTTGTCATCTATAGTGATGCCTCCCTACTTGGGTTAGGTTGCGTATTGATGCAAGAAGGTCGAGTTGTGGCCTATCGTCGAGACAATTAAAGCCACATGAGAAAAATTATCCAACCCATGATCTCGAATCGGTCGCCATCGATTCGCTTTAAAGATATGGCGACATTACTTATTTGGTGAGAAGTGCCATGTGTATTCGGATCACAAAAGTCTCAAATATTTGATGACTCGGAGAGACTTAAATCTGTGACAAGATGATGGCTCGAGTTGTTAAAAGATTATGAACTCGTCATTGATTATCACCCGGAAAGGCTAATGTGGTTGCGGATGCCTTAAGTCGGAAATCACCGCTTGCTTTTACGAGCAATGAATGTACACTTGTCTATCCTACCCGACAATGTGTTAGTAGTCAATTAAAGGGCAAACCATTGTTGGCTCATCAAATTCGTGAAGCTCGAGAAAGTTGATGAGGAGTTGCTTGCAAAACGGGTGAGGTGTTCAACAAGGAGTCGAGTTTCAAATTGATGATGACGATTGTTTGAGGTTTAGAAGTCGTCTGTGTTCCAAAGAATTGAACTTATTTCGATAATTCTAAATGAAGCCCATTGTAGCCGAATGGCAATCCACCCGGGGAGTACGAAGATGTACAACGATTTGAAACGTATGTTTTGGTGGCATGGTATGAAACGAGACATCTCTGATTTTGTTTCAAATGTTTAATATGTCAACAAGTGAAAGCGGAACATCAAGTGCCATCGGATTACTTCACCGATCACGATACCCGAGTGGAAATGGGATCGAGTCACAATGGACTTTGTATCCGGACCGCCATTGTCGCAAGTAAGAAGGATGCGATTTGGGTCGTTGTAGATAGATTGACTAAGTCGGCTCACTTTGTCACCGACGCACGGATTTTTCAAATGGACAAACTAGTCGAATTGTACGCTTCTCGATTGTGAGACTACACGGGTGCCTATTTCCATCGTGTCGGATAGAGATCCGAGATTTACCTCGCGATTTTGGAAGAAGTTGCAAGAGGCTTTGGGTACCAAGTGCATTTTAGCACCGCTTTCATCCCCAAACCGATGGTCAATCCGAACGGGTAATTCAAACTCGGAGGATATGTTGAGATGTTGCATCCTTGAGTTTAGTGGTTCATGGGAAAGATATTTGCCTTTGATTGAATTCGCTTATAACAATAGTTTTCAATCAAGTATTAAGATGGCGCTTACGAGGCCTTGTACGCAGGCGTAAATGCCGTACACCATTGTTTTGGACCGAGCTCGGTGAGAACAAAATTTTTGGAGTGGATTTGATTAAAGATGCTGAGCAGAAAGTAAAAGTAATCCGTGAAAATCAAGATAGCCTCCGATCGTCTCAAGTCGACGCGGATCTAAAACGAAAAGACATTGAGTATCAAGTGGGAGATAAAGTGTTTCTTAAAGTTTCGCTTGGAAGAAGATACTCAGATCTCGCCGTAGGGCAAATTGAGCCCAAGGTTCATCGGGCCATATGAGATATCCGAACGAGTCGGTCCGATCGCAGATCGCTTGATTTTGCCCCGAGCTCGAAAAGATTCACAATGTTTTTCATGTCTCGATGCTTGACGATATAGGTCTGATCCATCGCACGTAATTGCTCCATCTCGAGATTGAGATTCACCTAATTTGAGCTATGAAGAGGAACCGGTTCGCATTATGAGGCGTGAAGTAAAAGAGTTGCGCAATAGGAAAATACCGTTAGTGAAGGTGTTGTGGCATAAACACGGAATGGAAGAAGCCACTTGGGAGCTTGAGGACTCTATAAAAGAGCGATACCCGAGCCTATTCACTGTAAGATTTTCGGGGACGAAAATTTCTTAAGTGGGGGAGAGTTGTGACATCCCAAAATTGACCATAGTCGGAAGTGGTTTCGGTCCGCTAAACCGAAGTCACCGACATGTTCGAACGTAATATTTATTGTCTAGAATATGTGAATATGCATGTGTGAATTTTGAGTTCTTTGATTTAATTAATTTGATTGTGAATTGAAATAAAAAGGACTCATGTGAAAGGATTTAAATAGATGATAGGCTAATGTTAAAGTGGCCAATTAATGCATGTAAGAAAAGGGGGGGACTTGCATGTCAATTTCCCCCCCCCAATTAGTAGTGGCGGCCATGCTATGGGTGGAAAACATGTCTCCAACATGTTATGTTAATAGTGTATGTAGGAAACTATTAAATAAAAAAAAAGGAAAAAAGCTAGCATTAAAGAAATGGAAAAAGGGGGAAATGATGAACAAAGAGAAATGGTCTCATGCATGCCCCCCTTTGTTGCCGTGAGTTAAAAAAAAAAAAAGAAAGAAGAAAGTGTTCATCCTTGGTTCATGCTTGGCCGAATTGAAGGAGAAAGGAAGAGAAGGTTTGGTCACCCTTGAGCTTGAATTAAGGTAAGTGAGTTCATGTTGGTTCTTGAAAGGTTAGCATACTTTAAGCTAGCTACTAAGTTTCCTACTTAGCCATGTCAAAACCTTGATGATGAATGGTTAATGTTTATACTAGTAATAGCCGAAATAAAGATGCTTGATGTCATGAGTAAATGTTGTTTATATGTTTGGAATTGAAAAAAAAAAAAAGAGATTGATGTTTAATCACTTAAGGATTCGGCATTGTTTAGGATGACTTAGTTAATATGTGATTTTGGGTATTTTGAGTTTGAAATGTAAGTATATGTGTGTGCTTGGTCATAAGAGTTTGCTAGAAAATTTTGTTGGTTGAGTGATGAATGGCCGAATGAACTATGAATGTTATGAAAAGAATGTAGGAAGCCCAAGGTGTGAATTTTAGTCTCGGTGATAGGAAGGATTCGGTTGGTGTTTTGATGTTGTGGATGAGACATGAAGTCTTGACCATGGTGTTAAAAATGTGGTACTTGTGTTAGACTTAGAATCAATTTGCTATATGGTTAGTATAGCTATGGATGACCGAATATGAGAGCATGATTAGATGAAGAGTTTGGTTAATTGATATGTGGTAAATGTTAAGTGTTAAATGAAGTGGAAATGATAGATTGATGTTGCACATTCGGCTATAGTTAGGCAAATCGATGATTTTTATCTTGACTTAGATAATTGGCTATAAGTCGAATAGCTTAAGATCATAAGGTAGAAAGATATAAATTTGCCATGTGTCTCCTATGCTATGAAATCATTAGTATTTTGATATTAATATTGGGCAAGATGGTTAAACTAGTTAATTTATTGATTTAGCTCAAGGAGTTAGAGGAGGCGAATCAAGCAAAAGCAAAGGGAAGAACGTCGAGTAGCCGAGTTGGAACCGCTTTTGCCTAACACAAGGTAAGTCATTAACACGTATTTGATATTGCTTAAATGATTGTAAAATTTATGCAATTGTGTTTAATGGGATGATATATATATATAAATGAAAATGTATGTGTATAGAGTGATGACATTTGTTGAATGTAAAAGAAATAGTGAAATGTGTAGAAAGTTTGCTTTCGGCACTAAGTGTCTTGAGGAAATACGTGTGTACGGTGACGAGATTGGCACTAAGTGTGCATGCTGGAAATATATGGCACTAAGTGTGCATGCTGGAAATATACGGCACTGGGTGTGCGAGCTCGAAGGGTATGGCACTATGTGTGCGGGCTTAAATTGCATGGCACTAAGTGTGCGAAATCGAGTAATAAGCACTGTGTGTGCGTACTCTATATATATGTATATATATATATATCTCCGATCGAACAATTATATGGAGGGTGTGTCTCCATCGAGTTGAGTATGGACAGCGGATCGGGTGTAACACCCCTAACTCGTGGCCGACGCCGGTGTCGGACACGAGGGGTTAACGAGACAAATCCTCTTAAAGTACCGACCAATTTGGCATTTCTGGACAGGCTGGAAAACTGCGTCACCGTCGCCTTAAAAATCATATCTCGAGTTCCAAAACTCGGAAACTGGTTTCGTAAATTTTCCCTGAATTTAGACTCATATACCCATCCATGGATTTATTTTTAGAATTTTTGGTTGGGCCAATTGGTACAGTTTATTAGTTAAATTCACCCATGTTACAGGGATCGACTGCTCTGACCTCCGCGCGTTACAACTTGAATATCTTTCTGTACAGGGATTTAATACTGGTGCCGTTTGTTTCTAATGAAACTAGACTAAAAATGGAATCTGTACATATAAGGCATGACTCCTAATTCTTTCTGGATAGTTTATGGTAAATTTTCAAAGTCGCGACAGGGGACCCAGAAATCGTTCTGGCCCTGTCTCACGAGAACTTTAATATTTCCCAGTATACTGCTCATATGGTCGTTTCGTTTCATCCATATAAAAATAGATTCATCAAGGATCAGTTCCATAATTTACTCACTATTTAATTCTACTTCCACTATTTTTAGTGATTTTTCAATCTCATCTCACTGCTGCTGTCCGCAACAGTTACTGCAGTAGACTATGCCAATTTCATGAATTTTTCCTTGGCCTTAATCATTCATCATACATGACACAAATTATGGCCACCTTAACAAAATTTGAGTTTCTAAGACTCGTGGCTATAGGTTCTAGCATCCCACTCGACGACCACATAGGCCATTTTCACATGGCTTAAAGTTTACAACCCACAATTCGACAAAATATAATAGCCTATACATGCCAAATGTTCTTCAACAACAAAAAACAATACCACAAGATTTCAGCCGGTGTGATGACTTCAACGACGGTTCCGAGCACGCAACAATACGAGTCCAAGAGACCTAAAATGGGTGACAAGAAAACACCGAGTGAGTTTACAACTCAGTAAGTCATAAGCATTCGTCAATCCACTGATAAAGTTACTACTACATGTACAACAAATGAGGCTAGGTACTCGTCCATATCGAATCTATACCATAATACCTCGGACCTTTCGGTCCAATCTCGCACCAATTCATACATCCACATTTCATATTCTACACAACAAGATAATCAAGCATTTTACACATTAACTCAATTTCCAGCACAACCATACAATTTCAATCATCACATAGATTTAAGGCTTACCAAATTCAACCCCAAGCATGAACGTATTCTCTATTCGTCATGAGCTCGAGGTACTTACCCGATTCGCTGTCCGGATTTACTCGATAATGTCGCACACTCAGTGCCAATTGTAATACAAGAGCATATAGTGAATCCGCACACTTAGTGCTATATATTTTCAGCTCGCACACTTAGTGCTATAGAATCAAACGCGCACACTTAGTGCTGTACAATTTTAAACCCGCACACTTAGTGCCAATCTTGTCACCGTGTCCATTTATACCCGCACACTTAGTGCCGTGACCAATACCTTATGCATTTTGCTGCCTTCATACATTCAACAATGGCATCATTCCATACACATACATTTTCATTTACACATCAATTCATTAAACACAATTGCATATATATTATGATCATTTAAACCAAAACCAAATATATGCTTAATGACTTACCTTGTGTTAGGTAAAATAGTTCCAAGTCGGCTACTCGATGACCTTCGATTTCCCTTGTTGGACGCCTCCTTTTAGATCTTGAGCTAAATCAAACAAATTTACTTCTCAATCAGACACATACACACGGCAACCATATACATTTCAAAGGTCAATTTATTCAGTATCATTTGTCCATATATTAGCTTTTAACGATTTGGTCACTAGGGCGACCATATTTAACTTTCAAGCATTCATTTCTAATTTTAGTTAAACAATGCCGAATGCCATTAGCTACTAATGACACACACACACATATAAGCACATTTAGCATTTGATACATTCGCCTTAGCATAATTTCATTAAGAGTCCCCATTAGCCACTTCACTCATCAATTATCTCAACTACTTGATAATCCATACTTATCATGCTAGCCTAATATTTCTTATTCAAGTTCATCATCTTCATATTCGCACTAACATCACAATCTCATATCATGGCCGAATGCTCCTCTTAAACTATTGTTCATCTAGATTTAGCATGAAACAACAATCATCACCCTTGTTAGTTACCCTAGCGAAAAACTCACTTATTCAAAAACCAAGATTTCAACATGGGTTACCTAAAGAACTTGATAACTAGTTCAAATTTCATCCATCTAACTTACTAATCAAATGTGTACAACATTTCCACCATCTTCTTTAACATCTACCATGGCCGAACGTTCATATCACCATAATTTTTCAAAGATTTCGCATGGTTAAATAAGGGCTTAGAATCTAGCTTAAAACCATGCTAAGATTTAAAGAGCTAACTTGAATTCTTACCTTAATTTCCAACTCAAGGTGGCTGAATTTCTTCCTCTTTTCCTCTTCTACACGGCTAAGAAGAACCAAAGTATGAAGCCTTTTCCTTCTCCCTTTTTTTTTTTTTCGGTCATGCATGAGAATGATGGACACATTTTTTTTCTTTGTTTTCTTCCTTTAATTTTTCATTAGTTTATTTCCCATGCTTTTTTTTTATTCCTCCTTACATAATCCATTAGCTAGACATGTTTGAAACATGTTTCCCTTGCCCATAAACTGTCATGGTCAAGCCACTTATCCAAAATAAATGGAGTATTTGACATGCAACTCCATTTATTTTACTTCATTCTTTATTAACCTCTTAAAATAGCCACATATATTTAAATCCCTTCACATGAGTCCTTTTTCTTTCAATTCACAATCAAATTAACTAAATCAAAGAATTCAAAATTCACACATGTATTTTCACATATTCTAGACAATAAATATTACGCTTGAACATGTCGGTGACTCGGTTTAGCGGTCCCAAACCACTTCCGACTAGGGTTAAATTAGGGATGTCACAACTCTCCCCACTTAAGAAATTTTCGTCCTCGAAAATCTTACCGTAAATAGGCTCGGTATCGCTCTTTCATAGAGTCCTCAAGTTCCCAAGTGGCTTCTTCCATCCCGTGTTTATGCCACAACACCTTCACTAATGGAATTTTCTTGTTTCAGTAGTTTTACTTCACGCATCGAATGCGAACCGCTCTTCTTCATAGCTCAAATTAGGCTGAACCTCGACCTCGGATGGAGTAATTACGTGTGTCGGGTCGACCTATATCGTCAAGCATCGAAACATGGAAAACGTTAGAATCCTTTCGAGCTCGGGGGTAATATTAATCGATACGCCATCGCCCAACTCGCTCAGATACTTCAGATGGACCGATGAACTCGGACTCAATTTGCCCTTACGGCCAAATCTAAGCACCTTCTTCCGTGGTGAAACTTTGAGAAAGACCTTGTCTCCAACCCGATATTCAACATCTTTTCTTTTCAAACCAGATACGACTTTTGGCGATCCGGCGACTTTCAAACTTTCACGAATTACTCGAACTTTTGCTCGGCATCCTTAACCAAATCAACCTCAAGAATTTACCTTCACTAAGTTCACCCGAATAATGGGGTACGGCATTTACGATCGTATAAAGCCTCGTAAGGCGCCATCTTAATACTTGATTGAAAGCTATTGTTGTAGGCTAATTCAATCAAAGGTAAATACCGTTCCCATGAACCACTAAACTCAAGGATGCAACATCTCAACATATCCTCGAGTATTTGAATTATCCGCTCGGATTGACCATCGGTTTGGGGATGAAAAGCGGTGCTAAATGCAGCTTGGTACCCAAAGCATCTTGCAATTTCTTCCAAAATCGCGACGTAAATCTTGGGTCTCTATCCGACACGATAGAAATAGGCACCCGTGTAATCTCACAATCGAGAAACGCATAATTCCGCTAATTTGTCCATTGAAAAATCCGACGACGGGATAAAGTGAGCCGACTTAGTTAGTCTATCGACAACGACCCAAATCGCATCCTTCTTACTCATCGACAATGGCGGTCCGGATACAAAGTCCATTGTGACTCGATCCCATTTCCATTCGGGTATCATGATCGGTCAAGTAATCCCAATGGCACTTGATGTTCCGCTTTCACTTGTTGACATGTCGACACCTTGAAACAAATTGAAATGTCTCGTTTCATACCGGCCACCAAAATTGGCGTTTGTGTCATTGTACATTTTAGTACTACCCGTGGATTGACATTCGACTATAATGGGCTTCATTTAGAATTATCGAAATAAGTTCAATTCTTTGGAACACACGACGACTTCGAACCTCAAACAATCGTCATCATCAATTTGAAACTCGATTCCTTGTTCGTAACACACTCATTTCGCTTTTGCAAGCAACTCCTCATCAACTTTCTCGAGCTTCCCGAATTTGATGAGCCAACAATGGTTTGGCCTTTAATTCGCTACTAACACATTGTCGGGTAGAATAGACAAGTGTACATTCATCGTCAGTAAAGCAAACAAAGTGATTTCGACTTAAGGCATCCGCAACCACATTGGCCTTTCCGGGTGATAATCAATAACGAGTTCATAATCTTTTAACAACTCGAGCCATCGCCTTTGTCGCAGATTTATGTCTCTTTGAGTCATCAAATATTTGAGACTTTTGTGATCCGAATACACTTGGCACTTCTCACCAAATAAGTAATGTCGCCATATCTTTAAGGCGAATACGATGGCAGCCAATTCGAGGTCATGGGTTGGATAATTTTTCTCATGTGGCTTTAATTGTCTCGACACATAGGCCACAACTCGACCTTCTTGCATCAATACGCAACCTAACCCAAGTAGGGAGGCATCACTATAGATGACAAACTCTTTGCCAGATTCGGGTTGTACTAGAACTGGAGCTTTCGTCAAATGGGTTTTCAATTGGTCGAAACTTTTCTGACACTTTTCCGTCCATTCAAATTTGACATCTTTTCAAGCGCTTTTGTCATGGGTGTGGCTATCATCGAGAATCCTTTCACAAACCGTCGGTAGTAACCGCAAGCCCCAAAAAGCTCCTAACTTCGGTAACATTCCTTGGAGGTTTCCAATTGACTATGGTCAAATTTTGTTCGGGTCCACCCGACACCGTCGCGACACCACGTGCCCCAAAAAGCTAACCTCTTTCAACCAAAATTCACATTTATCGAACTTTGTGATAATCGCTTATCTCGTAAGATTTGCAACACTAGCCTCGGTGTTCAAAGATGTTCGGTTTCATCTTCGAATAGACCAAAATGTCATCGATAAATACAACTACGAACCGATCCAAGTATGGCTCGAAAATTCTATTCATTAAATCCATAAACACCGTAGGGCATTAGTGAGCCCAAACGGCATCACCAAGAATTCGTAGTGACCGTACTCGCTCTAAAAGCGGTTTTGGGTATGTCCGATTCTCGGACCTCAACCGATAGTACCCGACCTCAAATCTATCTTTGAAAACACCGAGGCTCTCTTTAATTGATCAAACAAATCGTCAATTCGTGGCAATGGATATTTATTCTTTATCGTCACTTTATTGAGTTGACGATAGTCGATGCACAACCTCATGGTTCCGCCCTTCTTCTTCACAAACAATACAAAAGCGCCCATGGAGAAAAACTCGGTCGAGCGAAACCTCTATCCGTCAATTCTTGCAATTGAACCTTCAATTCCTTTAATTCCGTTAATGCCATACGACACGGGCTATTGAAATCGGCGTAGTACCCGGTACAACTTCGATGTCAATTCCACTTCTCGAACCGTGGCAATCCCAGAACTCCTCGTGAAAAACATCCAATACTCACAAACCACCGGTACCGATTCGAGTTTCCTTTCCGTCTCTTTACTTCCAAACACATACGCAAGGTATGTTTCACACCCTTTTCACATATCTTCGAGCGGTCATAGAAGATATTATTGTCGGCACTCCTTTTAAATCAAGAGACTCGACTCGGACTACCTCATTATTTGCACTCCTCAAATCAATGGTTTTCCTTTGCGATCCACCAACGCATCATGCACGGTCACCAATCCATACCAAGAATAACATCGAATTCATGAAATGGTAGAAGCATCGATCGGCCGGAAAACAGATTCTCGAATTATTAGGGGCATCTCTTGCACACTTTATCAACAAGCACGATTGACCCAAAGGGTTTGACACTGAATTACGAACTCAAGAGACTCAATGTAGAGTCTTACTAGATGCTAAGGTTTCACATACATATGAGTGAGTAGAGCCGGGTCAATCAATGCAATCACAATAGTATCAAAGAGAGTAAAAGTACCGGTGATAACGTCGGGGAGGATGCCTCCTCTCGTATGCGGATGGCATATGCTCTAGCAGAGTACGGGTCTCGGATCGGACAGCCAGATTAGAGGCTCCTCTCGATTACCACCCCTACCTCCAGAGATTCTCGGGGCCTACCTCCACCGTCGCTCCACTAGGTCTTGCACCTTGCGCCTTATTCCTCTCATCTAGCTCCGTGCAATCTCTAATGAAGTGGTCCTTCGAACCGCATCCATAATAACAGCCCTATTAATGACTTACCCCAACATTCACCTAGGTGTCGCCTTCCACATTGGGGCATTCGTGTCTCTCTTGACGATTATTACCCACACTAGCTATCAAGTAGCTCTGGAGTCCGTCAATGGTCGGGCTCTAATGGAAATTCCCGCAATGTCCTCGACTTCATGGTGTCCTCCCCGAACCTCTTTACGTACCGAGAACGGAGCTTTACTCGTCGATCTTTTACGGTAATCTCTTGCTTCAAATTCAGCCTTCTTCTTCTCCTTCCCAAGTTCTTCCGCCTTGCGTGCTCGCTCGACTAGTGTCACGAACTCCTTTATCTCCAAAATTCCCACTAGTAACTTTAACTCTTCATTCAATCCTTCTTCAAATCTTTTGCACATCGCAACCTCATCAGCCACACACTCCCGAGCATACCGACTAAGTCTTACGAACTTATGTTCAGATTCAGACACTGATCATCCGCCTTGCTTGAGTTCCAAGAATTCCTTACGCTTCGATCGATGAACCGTTGACTAATGTATTTCTTTCAAATTGGATTGGAAGAAATCCCAAGTAACTCGCTCATTTGGGACTATGGAAATTAAAGTCCTCCACCAATAGTAAGTCGAGAGTCTCAACAAGGATATAGCACACTTAAGACATTCGTCGGTGTGCATGACGATTCATCTAACACTCTAATGGTGTTATCGAGCCGTAACTCTCCTTTTAAGCATCATCAAGAACTATGGCCTTGAACTCCTCGCCCCACGCTTCCTAATCAAGTCCACGGTGGTTTACTCACCTCACAGATCAAGAATCGGAGGCATTGCGGGCTCTTGGGGTGGAGTATTTAAATTCGGAATGGTTGGACAGCCGGGTTGGTTCGCATATTATGCGACCCACTCATTCATCATAGTGAAGAAGGCTTGTTTCGCCCTTCATTTTGATTATTCGCGGATGATCGAGGCTCAACAGCGGTGTCCCTTGCGCAGAGCAGCCGCTACACTTTCAACGCCATCCGCCAAGGGTCTCTACCCGGGTTCCATCGCTAATCAAAACAAAAATTTCAACCGTCAAGTCATCACATTATTAAGCACTATCAATTTGGCATGTATAGCTAGACTCACACGCGCTATGGTAGTCCTAGAACCGACTAAACCATAGCTCTGATACCAATAAAATTGTAACACCCTAACTCATGGCCGACGCCGTGTCGGACACGAGGGGTTAACGAGACAAATCCTCTTAAAGTACCGACCAATTTGGCATTTCTGGACAGGCTGGAAAACTGCGTCACCGTCGCCTTAAAAATCATATCTCGAGTTCCAAAACTCGGAAACTGGTTTCGTAAATTTTCCTGAATTTAGACTCATATACCCATCCATGGATTTATTTTTAGAATTTTGGTTGGGCCAATTGGTACAGTTTATTAGTTAAAGTCACCCATGTTACAGGGATCGACTGCTCTGACCTCCGCGCGTTACAACTTGAATATCTTTCTGTACAGGGATTTAATACTGGTGCCGTTTGTTTCTAATGAAACTAGACTCAAAATGGAATCTGTAAATATAAGGCATGACTCCTAATTCTTTCTGGATAATTTATGGTAAATTTTCAAATTCGCGACAGGGGACCCAGAAATCGTTCTGGCCCTGTCTCACGAGAACTTTAATATTTCCCAGTATACTGCTCATATGGTCGTTTCGTTTCGTCCATATAAAAATAGATTCATCAATGATCAGTTCCATAATTTACTCACTATTTAATTCTACTTCTACTATTTTTAGTGATTTTTCAATCTCATCTCACTGCTGCTGTCCGCAACAGTTACTGCAGTAGACTATGCCAATTTCATGAATTTTTCCTTGGCCTTAATCATTCATCATACATGACACAAATTATGGCCACCTTAACAAAATTTGAGTTTCTAAGACTCGTGGCTATAGGTTCTAGCATCCCACTCGACGACCACATAGGCCATTTTCACATGGCTTAAAGTTTACAACCCACAATTCGACAAAATATAATAGCCTATACATGCCAAATGTTCTTCAACAACAAAAACAATACCACAAGATTTCAGCCGGTGTGATGACTTCAACGACGGTTCCGAGCACGCAACAATATGAGTCCAAGAGACCTAAAATGGGTGACAAGAAAACACCGAGTGAGTTTACAACTCAGTAAGTCATAAGCATTCGTCAATCCACTGATAAAGTTACTACTACATGTACAACAAATGAGGCTAGGTACTCGTCCATATCGAATCTATACCATAATACCTCGGACCTTTCGGTCCAATCTCGCACCAATTCATACATCCACATTTCATATTCTACACAACAAGATAATCAAGCATTTTTACACATTAACTCAATTTCCAGCACAACCATACAATTTCAATCATCACATAGATTTAAGGCTTACCAAATTCAACCCCAAGCATGAACGTATTCTCTATTCGTCATGAGCTCGAGGTACTTACCCGATTCGCTGTCCGGATTTACTCGATAATGTCGCACACTCAGTGCCAATTGTAATACAAGAGCATATAGTGAATCCGCACACTTAGTGCTATATATTTTCAGCTCGCACACTTAGTGCTATAGAATCAAACGCGCACACTTAGTGCTGTACAATTTTAAACCCGCACACTTAGTGCCAATCTTGTCACCGTGTCCATTTATACCCGCACACTTAGTGCCGTGACCAATACCTTATGCATTTTGCTGCCTTCATACATTCAACAATGGCATCATTCCATACACATACATTTTCATTTACACATCAATTCATTAAACACAATTGCATATATATTATGATCATTTAAACCAACACCAAATATATGCTTAATGACTTACCTTGTGTTAGGTAAAATAGTTCCAATTCGGCTACTCGATGACCTTCGATTTCCCTTGTTGGACGCCTCCTTTTAGATCTTGAGCTAAATCAAACAAATTTACTTCTCAATCGACACATACACACGGCAACCATATACATTTCAAAGGTCAATTTATTCGTATCATTTGTCCATATATTAGCTTTTAACGATTTGGTCACTAGGGCGACCATATTTAACTTTCAAGCATTCATTTCTAATTTTAGTTAAACAATGCCGAATGCCATTAGCTACTAATGACACACACACACACATATAAGCACATTTAGCATTTGATACATTCGCCTTAGCATAATTTCATTAAGAGTCCCCATTAGCCACTTCACTCATCAATTATCTCAACTACTTGATAATCCATACTTATCATGCTAGCCGAATATTTCTTATTCAAGTTCATCATCTTCATATTCGCACTAACATCACAATCTCATATCATGGCCGAATGCTCCTCTTAAACTATTGTTCATCTAGATTTAGCATGAAACAACAATCATCACCCTTGTTAGTTACCCTAGCCGAAAAACTCACTTATTCAAAACCAAGATTTCAACATGGGTTACCTAAAGAACTTGATAACTAGTTCAAATTTCATCCATCTAACTTACTAATCAAATGTGTACAACATTTCCACCATCTTCTTTAACATCTACCATGGCCGAACGCTCATATCACCATAATTTTTCAAAGATTTCGGCATGGTTAAATAAGGGGCTTAGAATCTAGCTTAAAACCATGCTAAGATTTAAAGAGCTAACTTGAATTCTTACCTTAATTTCTAGCTCAAGGTGGCTGAATTTCTTCCTCTTTTTCCTCTTCTACACGGCTAAGAAGAACCAAAGTATGAAGCCTTTTCCTTCTCCCTTTTTTTTTTTTCGGTCATGCATGAGAATGATGGACACATTTTTTTTTCTTTGTTTTCTTCCTTTAATTTTTCATTAGTTTATTTCCCATGCTTTTTTTTTTATTCCTCCTTACATAATCCATTAGCTAGACATGTTTGAAACATGTTTCCCTTGCCCATAAACTGTCATGGTCAACACTTATCCAAAATAAATGGAGTATTTGACATGCAACTCCATTTATTTTACTTCATTCTTTATTAACCTCTTAAAATAGCCACATATATTTAAATCCTTCACATGAGTCCTTTTTCTTTCAATTCACAATCAAATTAACTAAATCAAAGAATTCAAAATTCACACATGTATTTTCACATATTCTAGACAATAAATATTACGTTTGAACATGTCGGTGACTCGGTTTAGCGGTCCCAAACCACTTCCGACTAGGGTTAAATTAGGGATGTCACAACTCTCCCCCACTTAAGAAATTTTCGTCCCCGAAAATCTTACCGGTAAATAGGCTCGGGTATCGCTCTTTCATAGAGTCCTCAAGTTCCCAAGTGGCTTCTTCCATCCCGTGTTTATGCCACAACACCTTCACTAATGGAATTTTCTTGTTTCAGTAGCTCTTTTACTTCACGCATCGTAATGCGAACCGGCTCTTCTTCATAGCTCAAATTAGGTGAACCTCGACCTCGGATGGAGTAATTACGTGTGTCGGGTCGACCTATATCGTCAAGCATCGAAACATGGAAAACGTTAGAATCCTTTCGAGCTCGGGGTAATATTAATCGATACGCCATCGCCCAACTCGCTCAGATATTTCAGATGGACCGATGAACCTCGGACTCAATTTGCCCTTACGGCCAAATCTAAGCACCTTCTTCCGTGGTGAAACTTTGAGAAAGACCTTGTCTCCAACCCGATATTCAACATCTTTTCTTTTCAAATCGCATACGACTTTTGGCGATCCGGCGACTTTCAAACTTTCACGAATTACTCGAACTTTTGCTCGGCATCCTTAACCAAATCAACCTCAAGAATTTACCTTCACTAAGTTCGGTCAGAATAATGGGTACGGCATTTACGATCGTATAAAGCCTCGTAAGGCGCCATCTTAATACTTGATTGAAAGCTATTGTTGTAGGCGAATTCAATCAAAGGTAAATACCGCTCCCATGAACCACTAAACTCAAGGATGCAACATCTCAACATATCCTCGAGTATTTGAATTATCCGTTCGGATTGACCATCGGTTTGGGGATGAAAAGCGGTGCTAAAATGCAGCTTGGTACCCAAAGCATCTTGCAATTTCTTCCAAAATCGCGACGTAAATCTTGGGTCTCTATCCGACACGATAGAAATAGGCACCCTGTAATCTCACAACTGAGAAACGCGTACAATTCCGCTAATTTGTCCATTGAAAATCCGTGACGACGGGATAAAGTGAGCCGACTTAGTTAGTCTATCGACAACGACCCAAATCGCATCCTTCTTACTCATCGACAATGGCGGTCCGGATACAAAGCCCATTGTGACTCGATCCCATTTCCATTCGGGTATCATGATCGGTCAAGTAATCCCGATGGCACTTGATGTTCCGCTTTCACTTGTTGACATGTCGAGACCTTGAAACAAATTCGAAATGTCTCGTTTCATACCGGCCACCAAAATTGGCGTTTGTGTCATTGTACATTTTAGTACTACCGGGTGGATTGACATTCGACTACAATGGGCTTCATTTAGAATTATCGAAATAAGTTCAATTCTTTGGAACACACGACGACTTCAACCTCAAACAATCGTCATCATCAATTTGAAACTCGATTCCTTGTTCGAACACACTCACCCGCTTTGCAAGCAACTCCTCATCAACTTTCTCGAGCTTCCCGAATTTGATGAGCCAACAATGGTTTGGCCTTTAATTGGCTACTAACACATTGTCGGGTAGAATAGACAAGTGTACATTCATCGTCAGAAGCAAACAAAGTGATTTCGACTTAAGGCATCCGCAACCACATTGGCCTTTCGGGTGATAATCAATAACGAGTTCATAATCTTTTAACAACTCGAGCCATCGTCTTTGTCGCAGATTTAAGTCTCTTTGAGTCATCAAATATTTGAGACTTTTGTGATCCGAATACACTTGGCACTTCTCACCAAATAAGTAATGTCGCCATATCTTTAAGGCGAATACGATGGCGACCAATTCGAGGTCATGGGTTGGATAATTTTTCTCATGTGGCTTTAATTGTCTCGACGATAGGCCACAACTCGACCTTCTTGCATTAATACGCAACCTAACCCAAGTAGGGAGGCATCACTATAGATGACAAACTCTTTGCCGATTCGGCATACTAGAACCGGAGCTTTAGTCAAATGGGTTTTCAATTGGTCGAAACTTTTCGACACTTTTCCGTCCATTCAAATTTGACATCTTTCAAGCGCTTTTGTCATGGGTGTGGCTATCATCGAGAATCCTTTCACAAACCGTCGGTAGTGTAAGCAAGCCCCAAAAGCTCCTAACGGTAACATTCCTTGGAGGTTTCCAATTGACTATGGTCAAATTTTGTTGGGTCCACCCGACACCGATGCGGACACCACGTGCCCCAAAAAGCTAACCTCTTTCAACCAAAATTCACATTTCTTGAACTTTATGATAATCGCTTATCTCGTAAGATTTGCAACACTAGCCTCGGTGTTCAAGATGTTCGTTTCATCTTCGAATAGACCAAAATGTCATCGATAAATACAACTACGAACCGATCCAAGTATGGCTGAAAATTCTATTCATTAAATCCATAAACACCGTAGGGCATTAGTGAGCCCAAACGGCATCACCAAGAATTCAGAGTGACCGTACTCGCTCTAAAAGCGGTTTTGGGTATGTCCGATTCTCGGACCCTCAACCGATAGTACCCGACCTCAAATCTATCTTTGAAAACACCGAGGCTCTCTTTAATTGATCAAACAAATCGTCAATTCGTGGCAATGGATATTTATTCTTTATCGTCACTTTATTGAGTTGACGATAGTCGATGCACAACCTCATGGTTCCGTCCTTCTTCTTCACAAACAATACAAAAGCGCCCCATGGAGAAAAACTCGGTCGAGCGAAACCTCTATCCGTCAATTCTTGCAATTGAACCTTCAATTCCTTTAATTCCGTTAATGCCATACGACACGGGCTATTGAAATCGGCGTAGTACCGGTACAACTTCGATGTCAATTCCACTTCTCGAACCGGTGGCAATCCGGTAACTCCTCGGAAAAACATCCGAATACTCACAAACCACTGGTACCGATTCGAGTTTCCTTTCCGTCTCTTTACTTCCAAACACATACGCAAGGTATGTTTCACACCCCTTTTTCACATATCTTCGAGCGGTCATAGAAGATATTATTGCTGGCACTCCTTTTAAATCAGTAGACTCGACTCGGACTACCTCATTATTTGCACTCCTCAAATCAATGGTTTTCCTTTGCGTCCACCATCGCATCATGCACGGTCACCAATCCATACCAAGAATAACATCGAATTCATGAAATGGTAGAAGCATCAGATCGGCCGGAAAACAGGATTCTCGAATTATTAGGGGGCATCTCTTGCACACTTTATCAACAAGCACGTATTGACCCAAAGGGTTTGACACTCGAATTACGAACTCAAGAGACTCAACAGTAGAGTCTTCTTTGGATGCTAAGGTTTCACATACATATGAGTGAGTAGAGCGGGGTCAATCAATGCAATCACAATAGTATCAAAGAGAGTAAAAGTACCAAGTGATAACGTCGGGGAGGATGCCTCCTCTCGTGCGCGGATGGCATATGCTCTAGCAGAGTACGGGTCTCGGATCGGACAGCCAGATTAGAGGCTCCTCTCGATTACCACCCCTACCTCCAGAGATTCTCGGGGCCTACCTCCACCGTCGTTCCACTAGGTCTTGCACCTTGCGTCTTATTCCTCTCATATAGCTCCGTGCAATCTCTAATGAAGTGGTCCTTGAACCGCATCCATAATGAGCCCTATTAACAGACTTACCCCAACATTCACCTAGGTGTCGTCTTCCACATTGGGGGCATTCAGGTCTCTCTTGACGATTATTGCCCACACTAGCTATCAAGTAGCTCTGGAGTCCGCCAATGGTCGGGCTCTAATGGAAATTCCATGATCGTCCTCGACTTCTGGTGTCCTCCCGAACCTCTTTACAGCCGAGAACGGAGCTTTACTCGTCGATCTTTTACGGTAATCTCTTGCTTCAAATTCAGCCTTCTTCTTCTCCTTCCCAAGTTCTTCCGCCTTGCGTGCTCGTTCGACTAGTGTCACGAACTCCTTTATCTCCAAAATTCCCACTAGTAACTTTAACTCTTCATTCAATCCTTCTTCAAATTTTTGCACATCGCAACCTCATCAGCCACACACTCCCGAGCATACCGACTAAGTCTTACGAACTCATGTTCAGATTCAGATACTGATCATCCGCCTTGCTTGAGTTCCAAGAATTCCTTACGCTTCGATCGATGAACCGTTGACTAATGTATTTCTTTCGAAATTGGATTGGAAGAAATCCCAAGTAACTCGCTCATTTGGGACTATGGAAATTAAAGTCCTCCACCAATAGTAAGTCGAGTCTCATAACAAGGATATAGCACACTTAAGACATTCGTCGGTGTGCATGACATTCATCTAACACTCTAATGGTGTTATCGAGCGAACTCGGCCTTTTAAGCATCATCGATAAGTATGGCCTTGAACTCCTCGCCCCACGCTTCCTAATCAAGTCCACGGTGGTTTACTCACCTCACAGGATCGAGAATCGGAGGCATTGCGGGCTCTTGGGGTGGAGTATTTAAATTGGGAATGGTTGGACAGCCGGGTTGGTTCGGGCATATTGCGACCCACTCATTCATCATAGTGAAGAAGGCTTGTTTCGCCTTCATTTTGATTATTCGCGGATGATCGAGGCTCAACAGCGGTGTCCCTTGCGCAGAGCAGCCGCTACACTTTCAACGTCATCCGCCAAGGGTCTCTCTACCCGGGTTCCATCGCTAATCAAAACAAAAATTTCAACCGTCAAGTCATCACATTATTAAGCACTATCAATTTGGCATGTATAGCTAGACTCACACGCGCTATGGTAGTCCTAGAACCGACTAAACCATAGCTCTGATACCAATAAAATTGTAACACCCTAACTCGTGGCCGACGCCGTGTCGGACACGAGGGGTTAACGAGACAAATCCTCTTAAAGTACCGACCAATTTGGCATTTTGGACAGGCTGGAAAACTGCGTCACCGTCGCCTTAAAAATCATATCTCGAGTTCCAAAACTCGGAAACTGGTTTCGTAAATTTTCCTGAATTTAGACTCATATACCCATCCATGGATTTATTTTTGGAATTTTGGTTGGGCCAATTGGTACAGTTTATTAGTTAAAGTCACCCATGTTACAGGGATCGACTGCTCTGACCTCCGCGCGTTACAACTTGAATATCTTTCTGTACAGGGATTTAATACTGGTGCCGTTTGTTTCTAATGAAACTAGACTCAAAATGGAATCTGTACATATAAGGCATGACTCCTAATTCTTTCTGGATAATTTATGGTAAATTTTCAAAGTCGCGACAGGGGACCCAGAAATCGTTCTGGCCCTGTCTCACGAGAACTTTAATATTTCCCAGTATACTGCTCATATGGTCATTTCGTTTCTTCCATATAAAAATAGATTCATCAAGGATCAGTTCCATAATTTACTCACTATTTAATTCTACTTCTACTATTTTTAGTGATTTTTCAATCTCATCTCACTGCTGCTGTCCGCAACAGTTACTGCAGTAGACTATGCCAATTTCATGAATTTTTCCTTGGCCTTAATCATTCATCATACATGACACAAATTATGGCCACCTTAACAAAATTTGAGTTTCTAAGACTCGTGGCTATAGGTTCTAGCATCCCACTCGACGACCACATAGGCCATTTTCACATGGCTTAAAGTTTACAACCCACAATTCGACAAAATATAATAGCCTATACATGCCAAATGTTCTTCAACAACAAAAAACAATACCACAAGATTTCAGCCGGTGTGATGACTTCAACGACGGTTCCGAGCACGCAACAATACGAGTCCAAGAGACCTAAAATGGGTGACAAGAAAACACCGAGTGAGTTTACAACTCAGTAAGTCATAAGCATTCGTCAATCCACTGATAAAGTTACTACTACATGTACAACAAATGAGGCTAGGTACTCGTCCATATCGAATCTATACCATAATACCTCGGACCTTTCGGTCCAATCTCGTACCAATTCATACATCCACATTTCATATTCTACACAACAAGATAATTGAAGCATTTTTACACATTAACTCAATTTCCAGCACAACCATACAATTTCAATCATCACATAGATTTAAGGCTTACCAAATTCAACCCCAAGCATGAACGTATTCTCTATTCGTCATGAGCTCGAGGTACTTACCCGATTCGCTGTCCGGGATTTACTCGATAATGTCGCACACTCAGTGCCAATTGTAATACAAGAGCATATAGTGAATCCGCACACTTAGTGCTATATATTTTCAGCTCGCACACTTAGTGCTATAGAATCAAACGCGCACACTTAGTGCTGTACAATTTAAACCCGCACACTTAGTGCCAATCTTGTCACCGTGTCCATTTATACCCGCACACTTAGTGCCGTGACCAATACCTTATGCATTTTGCTGCCTTCATACATTCAACAATGGCATCATTCCATACACATACATTTTCATTTACACATCAATTCATTAAACACAATTGCATATATATTATGATCATTTAAACCAACACCAAATCTATGCTTAATGACTTACCTTGTGTTAGGTAAAATAGTTCCAAGTCGGCTACTCGATGACCTTCTATTTCCCTTGTTGGACGCTCTCCTTTTAGATCTTGAGCTAAATCAAACAAATTTACTTCTCAATCAGACACATACACACGGCAACCATATACATTTCAAAGGTCAATTTATTCGTATCATTTGTCCATATATTAGCTTTTAACGCATTTGGTCACTAGGGCGACCATATTTAACTTTCAAGCATTCATTTCTAATTTTAGTTAAACAATGCCGAATGCCATTAGCTACTAATGACACACACACACACATATAAGCACATTTAGCATTTGATACATTCGCCTTAGCATAATTTCATTAAGAGTCCCCATTAGCCACTTCACTCATCAATTATCTCAACTACTTGATAATCCATACTTATCATGCTAGCGAATATTTCTTATTCAAGTTCATCATCTTCATATTCGCACTAACATCACAATCTCATATCATGGCGAATGCTCCTCTTAAACTATTGTTCATCTAGATTTAGCATGAAACAACAATCATCACCCTTGTTAGTTACCCTAGCGAAAAACTCACTTATTCAAAAACCAAGATTTCAACATGGGTTACCTAAAGAACTTGATAACTAGTTCAAATTTCATCCATCTAACTTACTAATCAAATGTGTACAACATTTCCACCATCTTCTTTAACATCTACCATGGCCGAACGTTCATATCACCATAATTTTTCAAAGATTTCGGCATGGTTAAATAAGGGGCTTAGAATCTAGCTTAAAACCATGCTAAGATTTAAAGAGCTAACTTGAATTCTTACCTTAATTTCCAGCTCAAGGTGGCTGAATTTCTTCCTCTTTTCCTCTTCTACACGGCTAAGAAGAACCAAAGTATGAAGCCTTTTCCTTCTCCCCTTTTTTTTTCGGTCATGCATGAGAATGATGGACACATTTTTTTTTTCTTTGTTTTCTTCCTTTAATTTTTCATTAGTTTATTTCCCATGCTTCTTTTTTTTATTCCTCCTTACATAATCCATTAGCTAGACATGTTTGAAACATGTTTCCCCTTGCCCATAACTTGTCATGGCCGGCCACTTATCCAAAATAAATGGAGTATTTGACATGCAACTCCATTTATTTTACTTCATTCTTTTATTAACCTCTTAAAATAGCCACATATATTTAAATCCCTTCACATGAGTCCTTTTTCTTTCAATTCACAATCAAATTAACTAAATCAAAGAATTCAAAATTCACACATGTATTTTCACATATTCTAGACAATAAATATTACGTTTGAACATGTCGGTGACTCGGTTTAGCGGTCCCGAAACCACTTCCCGACTAGGGTTAAATTAGGGATGTCACATCGGGTAAGTACCTTGAGCTCATGACGAATAGGAAATACGTTCATGCTCGGGGCTGAACTTGGTAAGCCTTAGATCTATGCGATGATTGCAATTGTATGATTGTGTTGTGAATGAGTTGGGGTATAAAGTGCCTCAAATATTGTATTGTATAAATATGAAATGTGGATGTATGACTTGGTATGAGATTGAACCGAAAGGTCCGAGGAATTATGGTATAGATTCGATATGGATGAGTAGCTAGCCACGTTTATTGTTTCATGTTGTGATAACTTTATCAATGGGTGGTTGATGAATGCTTATGACTTACTGAGTTATAAACTCACTCGGTGTTTTCTTGTCACCCATTTTAGGTCTCTTGGACTCGTATTGTTGCGTGCTCGGAACCGTCGTTGAAGTCATCACACCGGCTAGAAATCTTTTGGTATTGTCTTCGTTGTTGAAGAACATTTGGCATGTATAGGCTGTTATGTTTTGTTGAACTGTGGGTTGTAAACTTTAAGCCATGTGAAAATGGCCTATGTGGTCGTCGAGTGGGATGCTAGAACCTATAGCTACGAGTCTTAGAAACTTTAATTTTGATAAGGTGGCCATAATTTGTGTCATGTATGATGGATGATTAAGGCCAAGGAAAGATTCATGAAATTGGCATAGTCTACTGCAGTAACTGTTGCGGACAGCAGCAGTGAGATAAGATTGAAAAATCACTAAAAATAGTATAAGTAGAGTTAAATAGTGAATAAATTATGAAATTGAACCTTGATGAATCTATTTTTATATGGACGAAACGAAAAGACCATATGAGCAGTATACTGAGAGATATTAAAGTTCTCGCGAGACAGGGCCGGAACGGTTTCTGGGTCCCCTGTCGCGACTTTGAAAATTTACTATAAATTATCAAGAAAGAATTAGAAGTCATGCCTTATATGTGCAGATTCCATTTTGAGTCTAGTTTCATTAGAAACAATCGGCACCAGTATTAAAGCCCTGTACAGAGAGATATTCAAGTTGTAACGCGCTAAGGTCAGTGTAGTCGACCCCTGTAACATGGGTGACTTTAACTAATAAACTGTACCAATTGGCCCGACCAAAAATTCTAGAAATAAATCCATGGATGGATATATGAGTCTAAATTCAGGGAAAATTTACAGAATCAGTTTCCGAGTTTTGGAACTCGAGATATGATTTTTAAGGCGACAGTGACGCAGTTTTCCAGACTGTCGGGAAATGCCAAATTGGTTGGTACTTTGAGAGGATTTGGCCCGTTAACCCCTCGTGTCCGACACCGGCGACGGTCACGGGTTCGGGGTGTTACAAAACCTAAAATTCTGAAAAATTTATGGATAGAAGATATACGAGTCTATATTCAGGGAAAATTAACGGCAAGTGATTTGGAGCCTTGTAGCTCCAGTTATAAATAATTTAGTGACCATTGCTCAGGAAAAACAGCTCGTAGTGAATATGTGATTTTGTTGTAAACACGGATAAAACTTGTTTTAGTTGCTCATAAGCTATTGATTAAACCCATACTTGAATTCTAATTCGTGATATTGTAAAATGATATATGAGTGTTAGATGGATCTTTGATATTAAAATTTGTGAAATTGTAAGTTTATGAGTATTCGAATATGAAATGATAGTATGGCGTGAAATTGAATTATTCATTGGAAAATGATTGATGTAGATTCGGCCAAGACCAAGTCTGTACATGATAGTATATGTGGTATGTGAAGTATATTAGAATAATTGTGATGTGAATACATGAAAATTTATATTTTGATTTAAGATTTTACACGATGAATGTGAATGTGTATATATATGAGATAAGGCCTAATGGCCGATGTGATGAATGTGAAAGCGTATACATATGTGATAAGGCCTAATGGCCGATGTGATGAATGTGAAAGCGTATATGTATGTGATAAGGCCTAATGGCCGATGTGATGAATGCGAAAGCGTATATATATGTGATAAGGCCTAATGGCCGAAGTGATGAATGCGAAAGGGTATATATATGTGATAAGGCCTAATGGCCGAAGTGATGAATGTGAAAGTGTATATATATGTGATAAGGCCTAATGGCCGATGTGATGAATGTGAAGGTGTATATATGTGACAAGGCCGAATGGCCAATGTGATGAATGTGAAAGTGTATATATGTGATAGGGCTGAGTGGCCAACGTGATGGATGTGAAAGTGTATAAATGTGATAAGTCCCGAAGGGCATTTGTGTCAGTACTATATCCGGGTTAAAACCCCGCAGGCTTTATGCGAGAATATTATCACTGATTAATGACCGTAGGCTTCATGCTCGTACTATATCCGAGCTCTAATGACCCGATGACTACATGTGGAGATTTTGTCCGGGTAAGCCCCGAACTAAAGGTTTTGCTGAAGATTCAAGTAAAGCGTAAGATTATGCGACTTCACAGTGACAATTAGTAATAAATACGTTTAATGCGTTAAGTTGGTCAGGTATGTATTTTGAGATTATATTTAAGTTTGATTTAGGCTAAATCACAAGGTCGTTATGTGATGCACATGTGAGTAAAGCAATAAGACTGTTCTATGATTATTGTGCATTTGGTCAATGTGGAAAGTCAGGTAAAAAAATATGTAATGTACCTATGATCATAAGAGGTCACCATCAAGTGAGAATTTATCTGCCTACTACATATGATGAGACGTGCATATTCGGAAAAGGGGATGGTATGCTCGAAGGAAGAGTGAAATAAAAATACGAACAACTATGTTATAATTTGATTGTTATCTGTTGACACTGTTTAAAACTTACTAAGCATTGTAATGCTTACTCCGTGTACTTTGTTTCCTCTGTTTTATAGATCTCTTTTGGAAGCTACAGGCTCGGGGATCGTCAGCAACTAGTCACATTATCACTATCCACTGTTTGGTACTGCTATGTTTTGGAATATCTTATGGCATGTATAGAATAGACTAGTAGTGAGAGGATATTTTGGTTAATGTATAGGACTACCCTTTTGTCGTAGGTCATGTACCTTTCAGTTTTGTGTAAATTTGGATAGCCATGCAAAAATGGCATAAGTATACTTTGATCATAGCATTATAATCGTTTTGTATGTCGTCCGTCGAGAGGTATGGAAATGTTGGTAACGGTTAGTCATGGGAATGGTTATTCATGATCACTTTTGGTATATGTATGACAAACTCTAGTTGATCCATGGAGGATCATGAAATAGGTAAAGTTTACCTTAAAAATAGATGCTGGCAGCAGCAGTGATGTGGATGTGAAAAATCTCTAAAAATAGTAGGAATGAAATTAAATAGCAAATAAATTATGTAATCGAACCTTGATGAATCTATTTTCATAGGAAAGTAACGAAACGTTCATAGGAACATTATATTATGAGATGTTAAAGTTTTCGTGAGACAGGGCCAGAACGGTTTCTGGATTCCCTGATCTGACTTTGGAAATTCATTATAAATTAACCAGAGACATTTAGAAGTCATGCCATATATGTATAGATTCCTTTTTGAGTCTAGTTTCTATATAAATAAACGGAATCAGTATTGAAGCCCTGTACAGGGAGATATCCAAATCGTAATGCATGAAGGTCAGTGTAGTCGCACCCTGTAACAGGGGAGGATTTAACTAATAAACTGTACTAATTGGCCTGAGAAAAAATTCTAGAAAAAAATATGTAGATGGATATATGAGTCTAGTTTTGGGGAAAAATTACGAATCTGATTTTCGAGTTGTGGAACTCAAGTTATGATTTTTAAGGTGACAGTGACGCAGTTAGCCAGTCGTCTGGAAAATTTTTAATTGGACTGTGAGAATAAATGAATTAAGTCGGTTAGCACCTCGTGTTCGACTCCGGCAACGGTCTCAGGTACGGGGTGTTACAGAGCCTTCTCAACAGGGTATTCATCGCTTCTCCGCACTACAGGGCTGACGCTTCCGTCCATGTCCCTTAATAGGTGATCTTTTCAACTTGTGTAAGAAACGGCCGCTTTGTACATTTTGGGAATATTACACAGTTGGTTCGTTGGCTTTCTACGTCATAGGTTGGCGAATCTAAGAGACAAAACGGTGTGGTATTCGCCGTTGGGAAGTGGTGATCTAGCAGAAGATAGTCCCACAAAAGCGATTATTGGCTAGAGTCAGGTTCCACCAAATCTTAAGTCTAAATCTTTGGAGCTGGTGGTCGTAGGCATCCTGTTCCACTATAACTGGCTTATCCTACTCGAGAAGGGTTACTTAAAAGTCAAGGATTGAACCCAAGGTGGAATGAGACAACCGGAGGCTGGAATCTCGCCACATAAGAAACTTTCTCTTTTCCCAACTCTATTTATTTTTATATTCCTCATTTTAATTTCTACAATTTATTTAATTTTGCAATTTCAATTCACTTTAAATTCTGTTTTTATTTTTCCATATTCTTAATTCTATTTTTTATTTTCAGGAACGCATGTTTTCTTGGCCAAGAAATTGTCCAGGATTTCAAGAAACGAGCATTCGTACAATCCGGTCCCTGAGGATTCGACCCTACTTCCCCTTTACTTTTATTTTTACTATTTTACAGGGAATATGATATTTTTGGTGCTCTCAACGACACATCAATGTTGCCAATATATTCGATCAAACATAGCATATAAATCAGTCATTATTGTACTCAATTTAATGTGACAAAATGAATATGTAACATAGCCATTTAAAATCCAATTAAATCAAGCATTTCATTTGCCATTTTCCAATGTACAATTACCAATTGTAATACCAATATATCCTGATAAAAAAACTCCAGTAAACATGCTTTAATCATCAATATAATTAACTTAATTAAATTGCACAAAACCACTTAGATGCTTACTTACCATTATTCAATAAAATTCCACTCCATTACATATAATATAAATCTTGAAAAAATTAGTCATTCAACCATAATTAATCAATTGAAATCATCAATTAAGCTACTAATTAAACATAAATGATGGTCAATTTACCAAATTGCCCTTAGAAACACTCACCACACAATTTATTCTACCACAAACAGGTGATCAACAAAGCAAATCCAAGCTTCAATTCCTGTTAGCTCGGTCCTCTTCAAGATTTTTAGTTTCAACAGAGATAAAGTAAATATTACCACCTTTCCAATGCTATAATAAACACAAATTTTAATTAACTATACTAATCGAAATCCTCTCACAAAGATACCTTACCAGATTTGTAACATCAAGTCGAAAACTCGATTCCTCACAAAATCAATCTCTTCAGCCGTCATAAACACTTTCAATCATCAATACTAGACCAAATACACTTATAATAAGCATCAATTTTATCTTTAAATCGATTTCACAAAATTCTGGAAAATCGGTTCATGAATATGATGAAATTCAGATTTCTTTAAATTACCTCACAAATCATGTTTAATCTCGATAAATAAGATAAATAAATCTTTTAATATATCCATTTCGAGTTGGAACATCCATTGATTTGGGGATTTCTTCTCAAAATTCAAGATCCACCATTAAAGAACCATGTGTTCTTGGAAGAAGAAGACATTGATAAAAATCTTTTAATTGACTCTCAACTCATGTAAAAATGTTTCTAATCATCATAAAAACAAGTTGAGGATTGGAGATTACCTTTGATTTGCTCTAAATTCGTTGATTGAAAATCTTTATTCAAGAAACTTAAGAAATTTCAGAATGTTTTTGGCTACTTTTGAGAATAATTTCAGGTGAATTGAGAAAGTATTTTGAGAAGGAATTTGGTTGGATCTATTTTCTGATGATAGATCTTTAAAATATGCAAAGAAAACGAAGTTTAAAGCTCTTTAATCTGATGTAAAATGTGTGAAAAGTGGGCTAGATACATTAGTTTTAAAATTGAAACCACCCATCATAAATTTATAAATTGGGAAATTTGCCTAAACTCCCACATTTCCCTTACTTTATCATTTAATCCTTTCCTCTAAAATTTTAAATTTTAAGGTCTATTTTTCATATAAATACTCTAAACTTTCCTTTGTTTTACAATTTAATCCTTTTTAATTAATATTTAAATTTTATCCAAATTACCCTAATAAAATTTATTTAAAAATTTTTTGTCAACCCAAATTGATTACTTTCACTAATAATTATTTAAAATCTTTAAAATTAAATTTTCAAAAATATTTTTAAATTTTTGGATTATTTTTAATCAATTTTAGATGAAATTAACCTCCTAAATTAAATTAAAATTTACTAGAAACCTTATAAATTCCTAGTTTCACACTCGAAACCCGAAAAATATACCCGAAACTATTAGACCCAGTTTAGGAATATTACAGAACCCGTTTGCTAAACTCCAAACATTGCAAGTTATGCTCAATGTGGTTAAACCACCATTATACGTAATGCAATTAGACTGTCATTTAACATAAATGTGATATAATCGTCGTTCTTTTCATTACTCCCAGTGCAGTGCACTGACAACATATATGTGGACTTAATATGTTGCCATTACTCCACAGAACTCCTTTGTCATCCACATAATCCCACCCCATGCACATGCGATATGTCATACAAATTTCAATCAAAATCATGTTTCCATTACATTCCCATTTCAATAGCATGTTTTACATGCTCTCATAATAGCATTCACTTCAATTCGATAATGACACTTATCAACCATTCAGTTTCACCATCAATTCGTTGACATTACAACATGCCATAAATTCATTATCATTCATAAGCAATTTTCCAATGCATGTGTTGCAATTTTCCATTCAGTATATTTCACAGCATTTTACCTAAACATACATTTCATTTTCATTCTAGTACATGCTACTTATACAACCACCATACATTATGTTAAAAAACAATTCATATTAATTCACACCAATTCCAGACATTCAAACATTCAAACACTCATGCAACCTTTCAAACATGCCATTTAACTAGGGCTCGAAATGTACTTGATTCGACCACCTTAAAATCACTTAATTAACCATTTAATTAAGCCCAAAAAACAAGCTTAATCATCATTTTAAACATTAAAAATATTATTAAAGCATTAAAGTTTATAAGTTAGAACCCACAACTTATTTTCGCACAACTGCAATACTCCTTGTGAAACTTACGATTTTTCCTTAAGACCTTAAATCGAACCTAAATTAAAATAAATTTTTTATCGAGTTAGGGTGCTTTCAAAATAGCCTTAGAACACCCTTTTAAGGGTTCAATCAAATCAGCATTACCATTAAAATTTCCAAATCCAAATCCACTAGGCTACTTACATTGATTTGGTGCAAATGTGCACGCGGGCGACAACGACTTCATTGTTGATTCTGGACGATTAAGCCATCACCTAAGATCACAAAATACTAAATAATCAATAGCCAATCAACCATTTAAAACCTTGATTTCATCAACTAACATATTCCCTAGTAAATGAGTCGGAACCATGCATTAACCCACAACCAACTGCACTATGGAACCAGCCTGTCCCATCTTAACCAACTAGAATTGAAACTCAACTAATTGCCCAACAATCACAAAATTTCTAGTATAATCCACCAACTTACGATTTAATCCAATCAACCCTCATTCTCTATTTACTTTAGGTCTTTAATAAAAATTGAGAGTGATAGGTCAGGTGTAGAGTGTTACATGCTTGACATATTTATGATTGTTGCGTATGACTTTAAGTTGGATAATTATCTCATCTCTACTTTGAATGCTATTTAGTTTCCTCTATTTGTTCTTTTATGATATATACCTTGCCTTGTAGAATGCTTTATTAGTTATGTTTTGTCTCTGTATCTTTGATTTTTTTAATGCTTTTTGATATACCAAAAAGAGGGAGATAAAACAGATTAAAATTTTCAAATCAAACACTCATATTCAAAATAAATATATGTTGGATAAGCATAATTTTTAAATCTTTCAAATTGTCCAAATATAAATACTTGTCTTTTTAAAGCTCTCAGCAAGAAAAAATTTCAAATCAAAAGTTGGTAATTTTGTAGTAAAAAAATGTTTTAAAAAGAGGAGTCACAACTTGAAATATTTTTTGATTTAGGGGAGTTCTCAAAGGCAAAATTTTAAGTTTGTTATACAAAAAAAGGGGAATATTGTTAAGTTTGGTTTTTCTAATATTTTGATATGGCAAATACTTTTAAATCAAATATAGTAAAATAGATTTTTAAGAAATTATTTCAAGATAATTTTTAAAATGAAAAAAAAAATTGCAAGATGCATTAGGTCAATTACAGTATCCTAAAACCAAAAAGGTGCGGTATCCAAGTGTTAGTAGGCACAATAACTTAAAGGTATCAAACACTTTTGGAAAATGGTGCGGTACCTAAAAAATGGTGAGCAAAGTGGATGCAGTGGTACCGCATCCCTTTCAAAGGAATTGTGTCTATCCTATTTTCTTAAGGCTCACCATTGCCCAGGTACCACTCCTCCATGAAGAGGTATTACACCCCTTTCAGCTGATATGCAGTACTCATGACCCCAACGGTCACAGTTTGACGAAAGGAACCAAATCTCTATGGCTTGGGTATTGGTACCTAAAGCTATGCAGAAGCATTTATTGTTGCAATTGAAGACTCCAACAGCTCCAATTCGTTTTCATCAACCTCAAACTACTATTAATCCATGAGAGGGTATAAATGGAGCACTGGAACATTCAAAAAAGGTTAAGAAACAAGTATACAAAGAAGCTTAATTCCAATAATTTCCATTATTATTCTCATTTTCTCTTGTACACACTTTTGGGTTTAGTTGTTATTTGTTTTTTCAAGTGTTGCATTGTTGTGTGAGAGTGTTTAAATGTTATGCCTTTTAGAGGTGGTGGTCCTTTCTATACTTTATTTCTCATTTTTGTGACAATTTACTTTAGGTTTTGGGTAGAAAACCTTAAGGGAAAGTGAACCTATCTTACCTTTTGAAAAGATAGAAATTGTAAAGGTTAAATCTTATCTTTGAAAGGTTCAAATCTAGTGAATTTAGGGAATCCTTAGCTGTGGTAAATTAAGATAGTAGAAGCCGAACCAGTATAAATTCTTAAGTCTCTATTGTTTGTCATCTTTTTTTGAATTTCTTAAACACCAATTCACCCCTTCTTGGTTATTATTGAGTATAACAAAGAAAAAGGAGAAATAACCAAGGAATTGAAGAATTAATCCCTAAAGAGTCTCCTTGAAAGACAACTCGAATAAGGTATCACCTAATAACCAAAAATACATGCACCACTACTACAAATAGATAACATCTTTTTCACTTAATCCTACTTTATTATTATTATTATTATTATTATTATCTTAAACCAGTCCTTTAGAAGACCTCCAAGAATATAAAATGGCCCAGTCATGTCCAATTCAATAGACACATCGCAAGGCAACACAAAAGCTACCAATATCCGGCCCTCACAAGAAGCGATCCCTTCCGCTACCTAAAGACATTTCAAACAAAGGTACTATTCTCACCCTTCATTCTCTACATATCATGATTGAATGGGAGGTATCATGCCTAATTTGAGTATCTACAAACTGACTATTATGCATTCCCAGTATTTAAATTTAGTCATTTGTGTATTGAATTGTTATCTTAAGATAAAAAGAACACTTTAAATTGCTAGTATTTTGCATTGCCAGTTGCTTTCTTTAACCTTAATCTCGTTGAACTCGCATATAAATTTATTTTTTGTTACGATACTGACATTTATTTAAACTCAGCTTGCATGCTTCATCACTCTATTCAAAGAAGAATGCCTAGATATTTCTCCATGAATTTAGGCCAACTCTTTTAGCAGTACCTGGGAAGCTATGCTAGAGATGTGATGCAACAAAAAGCAATTAACACCTCTATCCAACTATAAATGACAACAAACATTTTAAGCCATTGCCATCTCAAATGGCTTTTGAACTATGCCTCTTAATTGTACTTAAATAGCTTTTGAAACTGTGCTTCATATGGTAATTTTGATATGTGAACTTACTGGTGATCAAATGGCCTCATTTTGTACAACCTGATATCAAATGAAAGTTTTCCCTTATGTTGTAATCAAATTGCATCAGTTCACACCGTCTCTATATACATCTAATTTCTCCGAAGTTGATACTATGTATAGATCTAATTTCAGAACCCATTGCAGAGCAAGGGTAATCATCCCAGTTGCAACGAAAATGAAAAATTGGTAATATTGAAAAAATAAAAATTGGTCCTACATTTAAAAAAATGAAAAATTGGTCCTAAACATGGTGCAGATGCCATTTGAGAGTGTAACCTTCAATTATTAAATTATTTATTAAACTCAAATATTAAATAATTTAGTTTTTTAATGATGTTTAAAAAATTGATCTAATTTAAATATTATCTAAAATTGAGTTTTTTTACAGTATATTTAATTCATTGAAATAGAATAAAGCAATAATATAATAGTTATGGGGTGGAAATGATACAGAGAAGTAAAAAGTATTACATAACTTGAATAAAAGTAATACCATTATATTGTTGTTTGGTTGAGTAAAATGATGTAAGGAATAGATTGAAAATGAGTGATTAATTCTACTATTTGATAAAAATAATATTTTACGTAATATTAATTTTATAAAAATTAAATAAATTATATTTTTAAAATATAAATTTATTATCATAAATTATATTAAAATTCATTAATACATTTTATTAAAATATTTTTATAATTATATTAAAGTATCATTATCAAAATAATAATTATAATTATGTAATATATTCATATTTTCAATTTTTATTAAATATAATAAAATATTTAATAGTTAATAATAGATATTAAAAGTAATAATATTGTCCCGTAAAAAATAATAATTATTGTAATTTAGATCAAATAAATAAGTTTTATTATATATATATATATATATATATATATATATATATATATATATATATAAAAGTAGATCTATTCATGAACTAAGTTGTCCACTTTCGATTTAGTAGGCTCAATTCGATTTAAATAATTAAAAATAATATTAAGTTTAAGTTTAATTATAAATATGTAAAAATTAATAAAATATATATTATTAATATTTGACTAGTGAAACGGGCTAACAAGTTACGTTTGAAAATATTTGTGAAACTGAGTTGTGGAGTAGTCCAAACTCTATATATAAATGATAATATATTACTTATTTGATCATATAAATACTTTCAAAATAAATATGGAGAAAGTTTATAGTACTTTTACTTATAACTCATCCCCATAGAAAGGAAATTGCGTTGGAACAATGTTCTCCCTAATTAGGGTATTGAATCCCCCAACTAAAAATGCTAATAATATTTCTTCAGCCAATGTGAGTGTGAGATGTTATCAAATATGTTATGGGATAATTAACCAGGAACAATAAAGAAGAAACAAAATAAAGAGATGAGTTTCACTGATTTAATCGATGATTGAAAACATGCCTCCTCCTTCCCTCTGATTCTATTATATTAGGGTATAAGAATTGCCACGTGGAACAAAAGAAAAGAAACAGTTTCAAGGCTAAGTAAAACACAACGTTTTGCACCGACTGATCAAAACGATTCGTTTCATTAAAGCCCCCTAAACCCTAAACATTGTGTTGCATACTAAACTTAAAACATAACAGAATAAACATAAATTTAAAACCCATTTCAGCATATTAAATCATTCCTTAACAATGCTCCCCTCATCAAAGGATCTTTGACCTCAAGGGTCAAAGGCTAGATAGTGTTGCTTGAGGACAGATAGAACCTCCCAAGTAGCATATTCTGAAAACGAGTTCCCTCACTCGACCAAGACCTTAGTAACTGCCTGTGACCCTTCTTGGCCACTCGACGGTCTAAAATTCAAGATGGCTCCTTTAACAGCATACCTTCAGGTCCAATAGGTGGCAATGTGGCAGTGACTGGTTGATAACCAACATGGCGTTTGAGTCGGGAAACGTGGAAAGTTGGGTGGATCTTTGAGCCAAGGGGCAATTGTAAGGCATAGGCTACATCACCCACCTTAGCCTTAATCAGAAATTGCCCATAAAATTTAGAAGAGAGCTTCTGATTCCTTACCCTCCTCAAAGAATGTTGCCTATAAGGTTGAAGTTTCAAATACACCCAGTCACGTACTTTAAAACTTCTCTCACTTCTCCTATTATTGCATAGTGTTTCATATGGTCTTGGGCACGTTTTAAGGTGGTACTTGAGCAACTGTCGAGTAGCTTCTCTTTGTTGCAGGCTACGGTCCACGCTGTTAACCTTGGGAGATCCAGCTAAGTAGGGAAGGTGTTGAGAAGTTGGCTGACCATACAAGGCCTCATAGGGAGTGGTTTGAATGGCAGAATGGTAGGTGGAGTTGTACCACCATTCTACCAGTGAGAGCCAAGGGAACCAATCCTCAGGTCCTTCACTAGTCATACAACGTAGATATCTTTCAAGTCATCTGTTGAGCACTTCTGATTAACCATCACTCTCTAGATGGTAAGTTGTAGAGAGTTTAATTTTAGTGGCAAGCCTTCAAAACATCTCATTCCAGAAAAAACTAGTAAACGCATGATCTCTATCAAACACAATAACATTAGGTAGCCCATGCAACTTACAAATGTTGTCCAAGAATTCTGAAGCCACAGTAACAGTAGTGTAAGGATGAGTCAATGCTATAAAATGACCATACTTGGTCAGTCGATCAATAACCACCAGGATCATATCTTTCCCTTTTGAAGAAGGTTGACCCCTCAATGAAGTTCATAGTTATTTCAGACTAGGCCCTTGAGGGGATAGGCAAGGGCTGAAGGAGACCAGGCTGAGTAGTAGTATCATATTTGCAATGCTAGCACACTGTGCACTCCCTGACCCACTTCTTAACATCAACATTCATCCCTTTCCAATAAAGCACACTTGTCATCCTTTGTCTAGTAGCATGAGTACTTGAATGGCCCCTGTAGCTCTTTCATGGAAATAAGTAATCAACTCCCTTCTTAGTGCCAAATCCAACCCAACCACTAGTTTTCCCTTCCTTTTCAAAAAATGGCCATCCCATGTATCTTTTGGATGAGATGAAGACTGATGTTGCAAAGCTTCACAAATCTTTTTAAGCCTCTGATCCTGTTGCCATGAATTTTGCACCTTACTCAATAAATCAAAAACTGTAGAAGTGTTTCCTATTTGCCAACACTACCCATCTTCAGTGGTATGCTATCTGGATAAGCCATCAGCTACCACATTAGAACTTCCTTTTCTGTAAACCACCTGAAAATCGTACCCTAACCTTTTTCTACCCATGTTTGTTGAATGGGGGTAATGGCCTGCTGATTTGAAAGAAATTTCAAACTCTGGTGGTCAGTTCTGATGCAAAAATGGAACCCCACCAGGTATGGATGCCATTTTTAACAATTAGCAAAGCTGCTAACATTTTTTTCTCATATATTGCGAGTGACTGATGCTTTATGCGGAAGGCTTTACTGAAGTAAGCAATGGGATAACACCTTTGCTGCAAAACTACCCCAACACCAGTGCTAATTACATCAGTGTCAATGTAGAATTCCACTTGGAAATCAGGCAAGGCAAGGACAAGTGTTGAACTCAAAGCAATTTTCAATGACATGAAGGACTGATCAACTTTAGGTAACCAGCTCCCTTTCTTTAACAGATCAATCAGGGGCTATAGATCCATATCCCTTAATGAATCTCCTATAGTATCTTGACAACCCCAAGAACCCTCTCAAGTCCTTGAGTGACAAAGGAACCTTACAAGCCATTACACAGTCAATTTTTTACTTATCCATAGCTACCTTCCCATGTGAGATTCTATGCCCCAAGTAATCAATCTGCTTAGCTCTAAATTGGCACTTATTCTTCTTTGCATAAATTTGTTGAGCCCTTAAAATGTCAAACACCTTCCTTAGATAGTCTAAATGATTCTGCCATAACACAAAATAGAAAAGTATATCATCAAAGAAAGACTAGTACAAACTTCCTCAATAAGGTTTTAAATATAGAGTTCATAAAGGCCTAAAAAGTAGATGGAGCATTAGTGAGACTAGAGATGAGCAAAAATTGATTCGACTATAAAAAATTGAAAAATAATTTGAATTTCGAATTAAATAAATCGAGTTATTTGAATCAACTCGAATTTTTTTTCGAATTTCAAGTTCGAATCGAGTTTGATTTTCGAATTCAAATAACTCAAATAAATCGAATAAACCGAATATTAAACTATAATATTTTATATTATTATCCCAAACTCTGAAACCTCTTCACTTTCCACCCAAAACTTTATTCTCTCTCACTTTCCCCCTAAAACTTTTACTCTCTTCCCATCCCACCCCGTTCTATCCCAAACCCATCCTCCCCCCCCCCCCAATTTTTATTTTCTCCCTAAACTTTAACTTCTCACCTTTTACCCACAAATCAAAAATTAAAATCATCCAAAAATGTCTAAACCTAAATAGTAATAATTTTATTTATATTTACTATTTATATTATTAAATTAATTTTCTCATTTTGTGCTATTTATATTATTGAATTGTTTAATCATATTTAATCTTTATAATTTTTTGTTAAAATTGAATTATTGATGATGCCTGTCGAAACCATTCCTTGATTTAAAAATTTTAAAATTTTAAAAAGGGGGTAATCGACTTTTGAAAAACAAATGCATGGAGTCGCCACCGATCTTTTGTTTTGGTGTGATCGGATCACCTAAAAATTTGGTTATTTTAATAAAACATTTATGATTTACTAAAACAACAATTTTGGTCTACAAAAATTTTAGAAAACGGGCTCGGGAGTCGGTTACGCATGAGGAAGGATTAGCACCCTCACTACGCCCAAAATTGGTACCAAATCGATTAAATATTGTCCTTATGTCTAAAATTAAAAATGTTTTTGAAATGTGGCTTTTTTTTTCTAAAAGTTGAATAACCCGAGTTAATCGTCAAAAATTTTCTTGTTTCGATGTCCGGAAATTTATAATTGAAAATCACGAAAGGATGCTCAACTATTTAGTCCAACGAAAAATCGAAACCAAAGACAAGAGGGCACGATTCTTGAATTCCCAAACATTGATCATTGCCTCACTTTGGAAAATACGAGTGAAATCCGGAGAGATATTTGATTATTTGGTCGACGGAGATTGCACCAAAGACGATAGGGCACTATTCCTGAATCGCCCAAACATCAAACACTTCTTTCGTTTTAAAGGGTTTTAGAAAGCGTGGATGAAACTTCAAAGGATCTTGATTGCTTAGAATAAATGAAAAGCGCAACCCAACACGATAGGACACGATTCTCAAATATCCAATCATCGAACATCCTTTGTTTTGAAAGGTTTTTAATAAGCATGGGTGAAAACCTAAAGGAATATTCGATTGTTTTTGAGCAAACGAGAAATCACAACCCAGCACGATAAGGTATGATTCTTGAATCATCAAACACCGAGTATTGCCTTTATTTGCGAAAAATCTTATTTCGAGGTAACAACATGTCATACCCGGTAAGTTAGGGCACCACACCTCGTGTCTCCAAAAATAAACATTTTTTTTAAACTCACATTGTGATTAAAAGGAATATTCCATTATTTAGGTTAAATAAGAAGAATCGAAACCCAGTAAGTTAGGGTACGATTATCTCGAATTACCTAAAACGGAATATTACTTTTATGAAAGAATTGTTTTAATATATTGAGTAAGAAAAATAACATGATTTATAGTAAAACATAAAAGCAAATTATAATATTAACGTGAATAACAACATAATAGGTGCGACGAGTGTCAAAGACGATAATATGAGTAATTATAAAAGATGAAGTAATAGCAAGACTAGTAATATGTAAATATAAACAAATGCATGAGGAAAATGAAATGATCGAAGACATAAGTAAATTAACGAATAAATGAAAATGAATAAAACATGGAACAACAAAAATGGCAATGACAATGATAATAATAATAATAATATAAATAATAATAGTACGAAACGATAATAACACATGGTATTAAACATGGTAATAATAATGTAAATATGAAATAGTAGGGAACATATATATGTACAACATATAATACTAGATTAAAATATATATACAATATTTATTGAAAACAATAATAATAAGAAATAACTAATGATAACGGTATATAAATATATACATATATGTATTAAAATATATACATAATAATAGAAATAAAAATGTATACGTAGTATTAAAAATATATACATAATATATACATACTAGAAATAATAATGAAACACAAATATTACATGAAATATACACACACATATATATATAAAATGATATTAGAAGTATGTACAAAAATAAAAATAGTATAATAAAAAGTGGAAAATGATGATAATAATATATGAATAAAGAAAAAAACATATATATACATACATATATCAAGAACATATTTATGATAATAGTATTGAGTATTAAAAGTATGTATACAATATAGACAAAAATATATACATAATGTAGTATTGAAAATATTTACATAATATAAAAAATATATGAATAATACGATATTAAAATATATACATAAAAATATAATAAATATATATATAATATATATATATAATATATACATAATATAGTTTTAAAATATATATAATACATACACATTAGAAATAATAATAATAATGTTACAAAATAATTATTAATAATACCTCATAAATATATACATATATATATGTTAAAAATAAATACATATTAATATTAAGATGATGATAAAATAACCATTGATAACTTTACATATAAATATATATATATATATATATATAAGTGTAATAATAGTAATTATAATACTAATACTAATAATAGATATAATAATAGTAGTAAATAATATAAATAATGTGTACATAATGATATGATAATAAAAAGGACGATACAATATAATAATAACGTAAGGAAAATATTAATAGTTATAATAATAGAAAATAAAAGAGTGTATTTAAAAGTATATATATAATATTATTGGAATTAATATTATAAATTAAAATAGCAAAGATAATATAAAAATCAACTTAAATTAAAAAAAAGGCTAAATTCGAATTAAAAAAGGAAGTTTTGGGGCAAATTAAAAATTAAAAAAAAGGAAAAGGGTTTATTTAAACACGCATGAAACAATGAAGGGCCTAAAGTGCAATAACCCCTTTTCTAAAACGCATAGCATCAGTTAGGATTAAATTGAAAATCGCTACAAAATTTAGGGCCAAATTAAAGAAACTAAATAGGGTCAAATCAAGGATGGAGCAAATAGGAGGGACTGGCCACGAAAATTACCCATTTAAGGGTAAAATGCGTGTGGACCCAGTCAAAACATGTACTGGCATGCTGTTTTGTTTTATTATACAAAGTTAAAACCCATTTCAATTCATTTTTTTCCTTTAAAAATTTAAGCTTTGACTTTTCTAAGCCTTCAACCACCCAAAAGTCGCCGGCGACTGGGGAAGCAAGGCCCTCTCGATGGCGCAAACATGAGGCGCGGTAAGTCTCCCTTCTTCTTTCCTATTTTTAACTTATATTGTGGATCCGATTTAAAAAAAAAATGAAGAAAAACAAAATAAAATCACCTTTGAAACTATTCCTTGGTGGGTTTTTTACTGATTCTTGCGTGAGATTTGTATATAAACTTTAGTACCTAAGTCCCGATTCTCGATTTACTCTTGACTTTGTATATTCTCTATTATATTCGAAAAAGAAAACTCTCTATTGCATGTAGTACCACTGTTCTTTTTCTCAAAAAAAACCTCTTTAGTACAATCTCTTCCTCCCCTTTTACAATGAAAAATTGAAGGCTTTATAGCCAAAAACCATACGTTTTCCACCTATCTCTTTGCTCCAATTGCAGGTGTTGAAGTTGTGGAGAACGAGAGGCATGAAACATGGGCGAAAACATAGAGCGGGACATACGGGGATGGAGCAAGTGGAGGTATGGGCAATGGGACAGGGCAAGTTGGCCGACAGTCAAGCATAGGGATGATGGCTAGGTTTTTTTTTTTTTTAGTCTTCTTCTTTTTTCTTTTTTTTTTAAATTGCTATGGGCTAGTGTTAAAGGGTTTTGGGCTGTTGGGTTTTTTTTGGGGGGTTTGGTTTGATTGGTTTTATTATTATTATTTGGTAGGTCCGGATAAATTTGGGCCTCTACAATGCCATAAAATATTCATGTTAAAATTATGTTGGTATTAATTTCATATTTTATCTTTAATATAATTTTATTAAAAAATTACATTTTTACATTTAATATATTTTTAATTTCAAAATATATAATGACAAGAATAAGAAGATAATTGAAGCAACTAAATAAGTAAAGAAGTTAATCCATATATAAAAGATTAATAAATAAATTATGAAGGGATGAAAGTTAATAATAAGTTTGATTACGGTGGGTGAAAGTAATTTTGCAAGGACCCAAATCATTTTTTTTTAATTTAACTTGAACAAATATATTCGATTCAGTTTGATTCAAATTTCATCTCATTCGACTCGATTTGAGAAAATGTCAAATCGAGTTAAGATGATAAAATAGGATTCATCAACTCGATTAACTCGAAATTTTTTCATTCGATTTGATTCAATTTGATCGAATGCTCAACCCTAAGTGAGACCAAAGGGTATCAATAGAAACTCATAGTGCCCCTCATGTGTCCTAAAGGCAATCTTGTGGATGTTAGGCTCCCACATCTTGATCTGATGGTAGCTTGACCTAAGATCCGACGTGGAAAACACCATTGCCTTCCCAATTCATTTAGCAGTTTTTCAATAATGGGAATTCGGAATATATCTTTAATAGTCAATTGGTTCAAATCCCTATAGTCCACACACATCCTCCATGTGTTATCTTTCTTTTTCACCATAACTATAGAAGAGGCAAAAGAGTTGTTTGTCCTTAATCATGCTAGCCTGTAACATTTCCTGCACCATCCTCTCCATTCCATTTTTCTATATGCCAGGATACCTATAAGTCTCAATTTACTACAACAACTTCATCATTTAAAGGGATTTTATGGTCTTGAAGCCTAGGGGGTGGTCACCTTTTAGGTTCCTGGAATATGTCTTAGAATTCTTCCAACAAGGGTTGTAGCATATGAGGAGTAGATACTATCATGGCCCTTAGAGATGCTTGTGTTGGAACAGGTACCAATATGGAATAAGGTCCTGGGGGTCCTCCTACCAAGGAGAAACACTTAGAACTCTGAAAACCTTTTACCAGATGGACATTTCCAGGTTGAATACCATGCAAAACACATGTCTCCCTTTTATGCATAAATTTCATGATTAGAGAACTGAACTCCCAAATGATGGTTCATAAGGACAACAACCACTATACTCCTAAAACCAAATCACATTCCTTAAGAGGCAATACATAAAAGTCAACATAAAACTCAATGGACTGCACCTTCTATTGGAATGCATTACAGATTCCACCAGTTGATAAGATAGCTCCATTGGCCACTATAACTTTCAATTTGCTCTTGGGACTACTTGGTAATGCCAACCGCTTAACTCACTTAGCATTTATGAAATTGTGAGTGGTACCAGAGTCAATTAGAAAGATGACCCAAGTTTGACCAATGCTTATGTAAAGATAATATTGGACCAAAAGTAGACTCATCCCTTAGACTCAGATCTTCCAACTGATCACTGCATTCTTGAAATTCACCAATGTCACCTTCTGTACCTGGTTCTAACAATAGTTGGTATAACCTGGATATTTTGCCCTACACCAATAACGAAGTCCCTTCTTTTTCCTTTCTCTATCTCAACATAAGATAGAGACCTAGATACTCCTCGAGACTACCCTGAAACACCAGTTGGTCCCTCTGCACAGAACCTACACTCGTTGGTGGTGAGAGAATTGAAACCTTATGAGCATTGGGGTTCAAAGAAGATGGTGTTGTGGCTTTAGGCTGAACACCCCAACCAGTCAACAATCCACGTTTGGAGGAGCCATTAAGGATGGCTTCCACCTGTTTGGCAGTCCAAAACCCCTCAATGCTTAGAGCATAAGGTTCAAGTAAGTGCAATTGGTTTAACAGACTAATAAAAGAGTCATGGTATTGATCCACCGGTCTTACATGCTTTAGGGACACTAAATCCATTATAGGATCTTGAAAAGTCTGAGAACCAAATCTTTCCTTGAGACTTTGTACATAGGATTCCCACTCTAGCATGTGAAATCCACATTTCCTCTGAGTATAAAAATTATGTCAATCTAGATTCGTTCCCTTCATATGCAACATGACCACCCTCACTCTGGCATTCACAGGTACCTCCTCAACCCCAAAGTACTATTCTAGTTTTGCCCACCAACCCCTAAAATTTTTACCATCAAATCGAGAACAATCCAATTTAGAAGATTTTGAACTAACATCTATGTTACTAGAATGTTGGGATACACTATCAACCCTCTATGGTGGAAACAAGGAATCCTTAGGAAGGAATCCTGGTGGAGGACCACCCAACACTCCTTTCCTTTTGTCAGATGCTAAGAGCTTTCCCAAGTACTGCTCAAATAACCCATACAGTTAGCCTTGAAGTTCAGACTTCAACTCTTCCTGAAAATCCTCTTTCAGTTCCTTAAATTTGTCCCCAATGCGGTTGTCCAACTAGGAGAACTCAGAATGAAGCCTGGTAGCTTCTTGCTATAGGTGAGTGACTTGTTGTTTCAAACATGTGGAAACCCCGGCCCCGGCCATGAGAATCAACCAGTTCTGATACCTTTGTTATGAGAAAATTTTCAGAAAAGAAAAACCAGGAAGAATAGAGAAGAAACAAAATAAAGAATAGAAGAATTTCACTTATTTAATCGATGATTGAAAACATGCATTCCTCCTTCCCTCTGGTTCTATTACATCGAGGAAGAAGAATTTCCACGTGGAACAAAAGAAAAGAAACGGTTACCAGGCTAAGTAAAACACAATGTTTTGCACCAACGGATCAAAACAAATCATTTCATAAAAGTCCCCCCTAAATGTTGCAGTACATACTAAACTTAAAACATAACTGAAAAAATAGAAATTTAAAACCCATTCAACTTATTAAATTATTCCTTAACAAAATCCTTCAGATGATAATAATTGTCATTTCCTATTGACTTAAGCTTTTAAGATAATTGATCTCCCAATTAATTTACAATGTCAAAGAAAATTTTAGTTTTAATTTTAGTTTCACACTAAGAAGAGTTACCTCAATTGGGAAAGATGATCATTAATTTATAAAAACGACAATTATTTAGAATGAATTTTATAAAATTTGTGTAAGAAGATTGGAAAAAAATTATAAAATGTAGGGGTAAAAGTAAAAATAAAAATAAAAAATCTTAAAAGAGTTTAAATTAAATTGTCCGTTTTAAAAAAAAAACAAAATGTAATTGTTATTTTAACTAATTTAGATACTCCTTTGATTTTCTCTAGCAACACTAGTCCTTCTTTAAGGATATACGTGTTAACTGCAAGACAAGACAAATTTTAACGGGCAGCATCATTACAATGATACAATGAATGAACAAGGTTAGAAAAAAATATCATATTAGGACTTATACATATTTGGGTCATGACATTTGTTGAGAAAACTTGTTAAAAGTCAAGACTGATGAAAATCCCGAATGTGAATGTTTAATCTTCGAAGCCAAATAGAATGGTTAATCATGTGGAAGACATCATATCGCTTTGGAGTTGCATTCACCACAAAATGCCTTTGTACTTGTTTCACTCTCCTTTGCATTCTCAAATATTGCCTTTGAGAAACACCCATCAATATCTCTTTTATGTTGGGGATGTCCTTCACTGCAACCTGAATGGAGAAAGATTTCCAATTCAATACATCACTGAATGGGGGCACATAGCTGTCTGAAATCAACACCGGAACACATTCAGCATAGATTGCCTCCACGATTCTCGGGCTCGCCACTTCGTATCCGCTAGGACATAGGCAAAACCTGCTGTTCTTCAGCTTGGACATGTAGGAAACTCCCTTGGGGAGTTGGTCGAAGACTTGGACATCGGGGTCCCGCTTGTCTTTCCACTCGTTAAGAAGCAGGTACCGGATGTAACCATGGAGACGGCCTGCAAAAAAGGCGAGAATGGACCGATGAGATGGAGAAGGGCCTCCTAAGAGACCTTCCACTTCACCTGTTAAGAGATTGATTTCTGGGAATGATGCATCTTTAGATGGATTAAATCCTTCAGACGTGTTTGCATTACAGAAAACTCTAATGGATTTATGGAACAAATGTGGAACATAGGATGATGTTCGCGGCCCCTGCAAAAAATAATTCATTCAAATCCTTGCAAGAATTTCTTTCTTTCTTTTTTTAAGGCTTGATTGCAGTTAGAACAATTAGTTACCCAATCATGGCAGGAGAGCATGAAATGGTCGGCTCCGAGGCTTCGATTCCAGTAAGGGTATTTACCGGAAATGACATTGATGTAGTCTACAACAGTCCGTCCGATGGCATCGGTGTTAGAGGTTTCTGGTTCGTAGAGGTAATGAACCAGCATGACAACACTGAAGGGAAGGAAATAAACCAATGCCTCATCAGGGTCTTTAGTTGTATAAAAATTGCCCTTTTCCAGTTCGTGAATGAACCTTCCCTCTGAGGAATATATGCTTCTGCAAGGACCGTTATGGAATATTGGTGGTTCCCCTTCCTTGTACACATAAATCTTGAACACCTTCTCCATCTCCAAGTAACTCCTGAATTATCCAGGTTAATATATTTATAAATTGTGAATTTGTAATAAATAAATACAAATTGGATGTCATTTTGGAGTATACCTGTGAAAAGCATTGGCATTCCTATAGATTGGACCATGGGGCACATAGTCAGGGTCTTGATGGGTCGATGTCAAATTCCTAACTAAAGCAGCTTGTTTTATGGATGACCGAACTCTTGCCAAATTTGCTTCATTCCTCTCCAACTTACTGTTTTTCTTTACAATTTTCAACGTAACATCAACAACAGGTTTAGATTCATTATTCTTCGACATGTCCTGCTTTGACCCCACGGTATAGAATTTCATGTAAGCAAACATAGAAAGGGGTTCTAAAAAGAAAATTTTGAAAAAAAAAAAGAAAAAGTAAAAGGAAATTCTTACAAGTTGAATCGTGTGTTTCTCAATAATTGCATCCGGAAAGGGCATATTAGAGACAAAATAATCAGTTTCAGCTTCCAGCTGGAAAGAAGAATCAATGGAGGATCCATTGAAGATGGAAGAGCCTTGGAGTTGGAGGGAATTATTAGAAAATGACACTTGTAGAAGCGAAGAAAGAGGGGAAATAGAGGGTCGATGAGGAGCCAAAGTAGAAACAAGAAAAAACACAGTACTAGGTACAAGAAGGAACCAAACCAAATTCAATGAAGAAAAGCAGAAAGATGATGGAGTGTGAGGCCGCTTGTGGTCAGAACTAGGAGGTGCCATTGCAACTTTGTTGAGACAAGTCATTCAATAAAATTCAGACAGTGTGGTAGTTAACTTGGGTTATGTCAGAAAAAGACAAGTGAGTGATCCATTACTTGGTTGCTGGTTATACTTATTCTTTGCTGCTAGCCAGAGAGATTCTCGAAAGAGATGGGATGCTTGCATTGCATGGTAATGTTCAACGTGGAGAAGTTAAATGAAGTTTTCTTCGAGTCACGCTTCCCCTTTTGTTTTTCAAAGTTGGTTCTATTTCCCAATGAAAACAATATAATTCTTTGCACTTGCTCTAATTTTATGCCCATTTATTTTATTTTATTATTTTCTTTTCTAAAGGTTACCAAATTAATTTATTACTTGCTATGCGTGTCTGCAACGTTGATCCTACAAACTACTCTGGGAAAATAAAGTCAGCTCAGCAATTCAAGTCACCGGAGAATGACACGCCATCTTAAATTTCTATAAAACAATTAATTTCTATTTTATTTTCAACAATATATTCCAATTAGATTTAAAATTTAAGTATAATTGTTATCATTGTTAAAATTATTCTGTTAAATTTATTGGTGTAACATTTTAAAATAAAAAAAATTACTTGATAATTATGTAACAATAAAAATAATGTTGAAAATGTGAATGTATAGGGACCAAAACTAAAATTTGATCATTGTTTTATAGTGTAAAAAACTATGTAAACCCAAAATAAATGGAAGATATATGTCAATTTGACAATGTATGAGATCCTGAAGGCATTCAAATCATATATAATTATGTAACATTTGAATAAAAAATGTTAACGGTATGAACTATTATAAGAACCAAATTATGTTAGAAATTAAATTATGAATACTAAATTTCAAATTTAGATATAATAAAAAGATAAGTTGTCTATGGGAATAGAACATATTTCATGATTAGTCATTTACCTTTTAGAAAACACTCATAACGAAAAAATTAATCACCACTACTAACAATGACCATCCTCTTTTAAAAAAATTCAAAAAAAAATTTAACCAATTTTGTATGTTGAATTAAAAAAGTTGCACCAATATCAATATATTCACATGTTAATAAAAAACAATATCTTAGGAACTTCATTTTAAATATAGTTATATATTTATCTATATAAACTAAACTAATGAAAGAAGTCAGTGAATCTAACTATTATTATTTATCAAAATTGATCAAACTAGAATGAATTAATTAAGGCAAGTTTCTTTGGATAATTCCACTTTCTTAAATCATTTCATAGTATTAAATTTAGGTTTTACAGAGGACTAGGGACAGGGGATGCCTCTGGTTTTGGTTAGAGGAACGTCGCCATCACGGACACTCCTGCATTGAATTTAGAAATTAGAAGCATTGATCTTTGAGACGTGAGAAACGCAAAACGATCTAAGCTGACTAATTTTTTATTTTAAATAAGGGCGTTTTTTTTACTCCTATAAAAAAATTAAAAAAATATATATCTAAAATAGTCTTCCACCACCAATAATTATAGAAATGGTATCTTGAAAATGGCGGAGGGTAGTGGAGAGGCAGCACTACTCCCTTTTTCAACACATGTCAGTAATTTGTTTTAAAAAAAAATTAAATATTTTATTGATAGAGGTTGGTTGTAGGTGAAATCGAGTTTAAATACAAGTTTAAATTCTAACACGAATACAACTGGAATACAAAAAATACAAAAAATTGGAGAAAATTGTAAAAGGAATCTATGTTGGTGAAGCCTTCCTGACAGGCAACACTAGTTTCAACACTTGACTCCATTAGAACATTGCTGGTGGGTGCTGGAATGAGACCTTTAAAGATCTCCTGAATTAAAGGTTTGGGGGACATTATAACCATGGTCCCCTAAGGTGAAAAAACAAGAAGCAAACAAAGTATAGAAGAGAAGAGAAGGCAAAAAGTGAAAAAAAAAAGAAGAAGAAAGATTAGTAGAGAAGATAGAAGAAAAAGAAAGGAGAACCAAAAAAAAAAAAAAACAATGGGTTAGAGAAGAGAAAGGAGAAGTTAAAAAAAAAAAGAGAGGGTTGTGTTGGGTTTTGGGGTCTACAAAAATCAAAAGAGGGTTTTATTTAGGATTTAAACAAAAAAAGTTAAAAAAGATCAAAAGAGGATTTTACTTAGGGTTTAAATAGAAAATATCAAAAGAGGTATTTTTGTATTTATAAATTATTTGTTTAGTTTAGTGTTTATTTTGATTTATAGGTTATAAATGTTATTTTTTTGTTTTTATTTATTTTAGAAATGTTTTATTTATTTATTCATATTCTAATTAATTTTTATTTTTTGTAAGATATTATTTTTGTAAGGTATTAGTTTTGTAAGAAAGGAAAGTTGTTTGAAAGAAAGTGTGCAGGCATGTTTTTGTTTTATTTTTGATCGGCATGTTATCATTATTATTATTATTAGATGCAAATAACAACATATAGTCTCATTAGGTTTGTTTTGTTTTGATAATTTCATTATTTTAACATTTTTTTATTTTTATGTAAGTAAAAGATAAAACCATTGATTTGGAATTTATGATATATTTTTATTTTGTTATTTATTGAACTAGTGTAAATAAGTTTATTATATACTCTAATAGTATGGCAAAAATGTGATGTGGACAAAACTGTTTAGTTTTTTTTTGTGCTTTGATAATTATTTAAAATGGATCATCTTAGAAATTAATTACCGAAATATGTTATTCGCAACTCTGTGTTAGGGTTATTCGCAACTCTGTGTTAGGGTGTCTCATTTCTGTATTTTAATAATGCTTTTCCTATTAGTGGGATAAAAATGCCCAAATTACAGATTAATTACTGAAATGTGTTTTTTGTAACAAACTAATTGAACTCATTTTTTTTTTAAATTACAGATATCTAAATGGGTTCTTTGATTAACGATAATAGTCACATATAAAAAATTGTTAATGTGATGGTAATAAAATTGTTATTTGTTACTCATGGGCCCCCTTATAAAAAGTTCCAAATCATTTATGGAATTAAATTAGGTTATATTCACTATTTGGTAATTTAATATTGTTAGGGCCTGTACCTCGCATTGAGGGGTCATGTGAATGGTGTAGGCTATTTTTTAGATGAACGCTTCATGTCATACTTGGAGTTAGCCAGATTCGAATCAATGGTATTGATTTGGATGTTTGATTTGCTATACGACTTAATATCCGTTTTGGTCAAGTGGTGGTGCTTAGAGACCCACACATTTCATTTGTGGAGTGGGGAGTGCACATCACTCTGGAGTATGTCGCACTACAACTCGGGCTCCCAATCGATGAGAGTGCGGTCACAGGTGTAAGTACGATCTCAGAGCCAGCCGCCTTTTGTAATGACTTACTAGGATGCTCGCCCGGTGATGTTAAGTCAAAATTTACGAGTTTGAGGTTTTCATGGCTAAAAGCCAATTTCAAGGATTTATCGAGTGCTGTTACTAAGCGAAAGGTGATGTGTGCCACTCGAGCATACGTATACATATTATAGGGGGTGTACTCATGCTAGATGCAAAAAACAATAAGGTCTACTTGATGTACTTGACCTTGTTAACTAATTTGCATAACATTTGTTAGTATAGTTGGGGTTCAGCAGTACTGGCTATGTTGTATCACGAGCTTTGTCGGATGAAAAAGCCTTGTGTCGTGGACATAGGCGGGCTGCCTCATATTGCTGCAGTCTTGGGCGCTGTACCAGATGTTTTTCTTAGCATCAGTTAGTCACCAAGCATATGTATTCCTACACGTGAATAGATGATAAAATTTAAGCTTTATAGAAATTATTTGACATTTTTTTGTGTAAATTTGTTCTAACAAGTTTCTTTCTTGTAGATAGAGTACTTATTCAGTATTGGAAGGTCATACACAATTCCGATATACTGTCAAATGATTGAAACACATGCCAGGGAGGGGGTAAGTTATTCGTGACATGCAATTACTTTATTTATCTTATTTGACCCGTGTTACTATAATCATGTTATTAATTGTATAGTTTATCTAGATGCCCTACTCCTTCCTGGACATTGCGACTGTTAGTCCCTTGTCTGTTCAACGCACCATAGTTCGGGTGCATATAGTATATCCCAACACTGTCAGTGAAATTGGGGAAGATCCATAGAATTATCAAGAGGGCAAAATATGGAATGAACTGGGTGATAATGTATCAACAATATTTTGTAGTGTGGAACAACCAGATGGGGAAAAGACCTCATATGAATCTCTCTTTCATTTTGCAGCCCTCATTAGAGTACATACAGTGGTATTCGAGATTGGGAAACTGTATTTCCTTGGTACGCAATCGATGCTAGTCCCCCTGCACATGCCACGGCTTGGGCAACCCTCCCATCTCCTCCCACATTCGCCTCTTGCACCTGAACTAGAGCCTTCGCCCGAACTCGAGCGGATGCCCGAGTCTAGGGGTAGTTCTTATCATCTGGACTTAGGGTCGAAAACTATTTCCAAGGTTCATTAGGCTACGAATATCATTCGAAGTTTGTTGGATCCAGCTCTAATCACCTGGATCTGAGATCATCGATGACGTTTGATATCTTTATCCCATTACCATCGCAGTACTCCACACCTCCTGGGTAAACATTTGGGGCATATGATTTTTCTACTATGTTTAGCACACCCCCGATGTAACAGTCTATTTTTCAAACTATGTTTTTAGTCATATTATTTTATTATTTTAAGGTCTATAGCATTATAGTATAGTTGTGTGAAATTTTTCGTTAAGAAATTTTATCGTTTGAATGCTTAATTTGATAAAAAAGACTAAATCGTGTAAAGCGTAAAACTTGTATTCTAATAGCTAAAGGTGTCTAATAGCTATGGAGATTAAAAGTAGAGGTCCTTATGTGGTAATTAGCCCATTTATGAGATGGTGGATGATAGTGGCATGGTATTGGTGTAATTAATAAGTATTTTAAAGGTTAATAGTGTAAATTGGTAATTAAAGGTAAATGTAATAAAACAAAAGAAATTTTATTCTTTCATTCGTCTTCTCCACGATTTTTAACTTGAGAAAAGCCATGGGAATAGCTTGAAGTATCTGGTCACTTCTCCTAGTGCATGTAAGTCATTTTTGACTCAGTTTTTAATGTTTTCTATGTTTTTGGGATTGTTGCAACTAGGTCTAGCTAGCCTAGGGACTAATTTATAAAAATATTAAAGGTTTAGGATGTTGCCACTGATGAATATGTATGAGCTTTAATGATTGATGATAGATTATGAATATTTGATGATAGTTATACAAGTTTTGTTAAGTGATTTTTAGTGAAAATGCAAATTAGGGATTAAATTGTGAAATGTGAAAATTTTGTGGTTAAAATGTGAAATAAATGACAAATATGGGCTTTTAGGGACCTAATTAAAAATATTATAGCTGAGGTGTGTTTGAATTGCATGAATTTTTAATTTTATTAAATAAGGACTAAATTGTAAAAATGTGAAATATTAGGGGCAAATGTGTAAAGTGGCTTTAAAGTGTATTTTGGATTAAATTGAATACAGAGA